>NW_028295816.1:4800000-7200000 GCF_964341445.2 Mesoplodon mirus
ACTCACCTCGCCTTTCCCGTTAAGAAGGCAGAATATTGTTTTCTAAGTGTGTGACTCTGTTGTGTTTGTAATTCAGTTCATTCGTAGCCAAGTGTACATTCCCAAAATAGTGAAATCTTATGATAAGATTTGGTACTCTGTTATCTTTCCTAACTCAGTTCATATGTAGCCATGTTTACAGGATCTTCATAAGTGATATCTTATGATAAGTTTCTTTTTCTGTGTGACTTATTTCACTTAGAATCATCGTACCTGAATCCACTCATTTTGCTGCTACTGGCCTTATGACATTGATTGCATGGCTGAGGGGTAGTCCATCGTATGTAAGTAACACAATTTTTTGAACCATTTTAATCTTTCCTGGGATATTTAAGTTGTATGCAAGTTGAGGTTCTTGTAAGCAGTGCAGCCCTAAATTTTGGGGTGGCTCTGCCTTATTGATTTTCAGTTTTCCCAAGGTATATTCCCTAGACTGGAAGTGCCCTTGGCTCTGTAGCTCGGTTCTTTACTTGTTTATGGAACACAATGCACTCCTCCAGTGAGGCAGTTGGCAATTTATATCCCGCCCATCAGCATAACAAGGCTCCCTGTTCTCCAGGGCCTGTCTTGCCTTTCTGCTTTTTATCCATTTTGTGGATGTGCCTTTTGACTGGTGAGAATTGATACTTCTTTGGAGTGCAGATTTGCATTGCCCGCTTGCTTGCTTGGCCAAAAAGGGCGTATGGGTTTTCTCTTCAATATATTCATGAAAAAACGCATACGCCCTTTTTGGCCAAGTGCATCATTGTCGAAGTTGTGCCCCTCTTCCTGTGCTTTAAAGGTGATTCCAACGTACCTCTTCAAATCTGTTTGCTGCTATTCTGCCTCACTTTCATGTCTGCCTCGTTGCCTTCCCTCAAAAGAATTTTGGATGACAGTTGTCCTTTATTACTCTGCCAGTTTGTGAATTGCTCTGCCCTATAGCTCCATTTTTTAACTCGTTTTTAGTGAGCTCAACGCCAGCCCCATATTTTGGTTCAGGACCTCTACTGGTTGCCGGTAGGTGGCTGAGACTTTGGTTAATTCTTCTTCCTCCCGGGAAATAAGAGTGACATGTGCCCGTCCAAATGCCTAACAGCTACTCTCTCATTGGTTCTCCCTGTTCCCTTTCATCCTCTGCCAAATTGGCAATCTGTGAGAACCAGGAGCGTAAAGGGGCTGTCTCTCCAAGTTGGGAGATTGATAGTAAAGCAGTTGGAAAGTCAAACTGGAGCACCAGGAGAGGGAATATTCGTTGAGTTTTAGAAACCTTTCATATTCACAGTGTGTCCATTCTCTAGGTTTCCCGTACATGTTATAGCTGTAGTAATATTCCCTTCAACCTGGAGAGTTGGGACCCATGGAATGGGTGCCATGCATTATTGCTTTAAAGGGTCTGCATTTGCTCACCCAATCTCACCAATCCTCTCAGTCCCAAGTGTCCAGCCTTATGCCACATCCAGCTGTCATTTTAGACAGGGTCATTCCAGGTTTCATCAGAGACCCTGAAGGAATTGTAAACAATTTCCCTGTTTTTTGTTTTGTTTTTGAAAATCCTTTTTATAGGGGGTTTGAGCTGATTCTCGCTGCCATGTTTATGGCTCTCTAGACTCACTTGATTACCTTACAGAGACATATCAATACATAGGTTTTAAGATTCTTAATAGTCAGATACATTCCTCTGCGGGAAATATGGGTTTTGAGTCCCTTTCACTGATGAAGGTATAGGTAGGTCTTGTCTATTCCATAGTTGGTTTTTGGAACGGAACCTGTGCTCATATAAAACTCTGGTTTATGCATCTCCCCACCTCTCCTTCCCCCTTAAGCAGGCATAAGAGTGTTTTCTAAATGTGAGACTCTGTTCTCTTTCCTAACTCAGTTCATGTGTAGCCATGTTTACAGGATCTTCATAAGTGTTATATTATGATAAGCTTCTTTTTCTGTGTGACTTATTTCACTTAGAATCATCGTACCTGAATCCCCTCATTTTGCTACTAATGGTCTTATGACATTGATTTCATGGCTGAGGGATATTCCATCGTACGTAAGTACCACAATTTTTTTTTTTGCCTTATAACAAATTTAATCAGTTATACATATACATATGTTTCCATATCCCCTCCCTTTTGCGTCTCCCTCCCACCCTCCCTATCCCACCCCTCCAGGCGGTCACAAAACACCGAGCTGATCTCCCTGTGCTATGCGGCTGCTTCCCACTAGCTATCTACCTTACGTTTGGTAGTGTATATATGTCCATGCCGCTCTTTCACTTTGTCACAGCTTACCCTTCCCCCTCCCCATATCCTCAAGTCCATTCTCTAGTAGGTCTGTGTCTTTATTCCTGTCTTACCCCTATGTTCTTCATGACATTTTTTTTTCTTAAATTCCATATATATGTGTTAGCATACAGTATTTGTCTTTCTCTTTCTGACTTACTTCACTCTGTATGACAGACTCTAGGTCTATCCACCTCATTACAAATAGCTCAATTTCATTTCTTTTTATGGCTGAGTAATATTCCATTGTATATATGTGCCACATCTTCTTTATCCATTCATCCGATGATGGACACTTTGGTTGTTTCCATCTCCGTGCTATTGTAAATAGGGCTGCTATGAACATTTTGGTACATGTCTCTTTTTGAATTATGGTTTTCTCAGGGTATATGCCCAGTAGTGGGATTGCTGGGTCATATGGTAGTTCTATTTGTAGTTTTTTAGGGAACCTCCATACCGTTCTCCATAGCGGCTGTACCTATTCACATTCCCACCAGCAGTGCAAGAGTGTTCCCTTTTTTCCACATCCTCTCCAGCATTTATTGTTTCTAGATTTTTTGATGATGGCCATTCTGACTGGTGTGAGATGATATCTCATTGTAGTTTTGATTTTCATTTCTCTAATGAGTAAAGATGTTGAGCATCCTTTCATGTGTTTGTTGGCAGTCTGTATATCTTCTGTGGAGAAATGTCTGTTTAGGTCTTCTGCCCATTTTTCGATTGGGTTGTTTGTTTTTTTTGTTATTGAGCTGCATGAGCTGCTTATATATTTTGGAGATTAATCCTTTGTCAGTTGCTTCATTTGCAAATATTTTCTCCCATTCTGAGGGTTGTCTTTTGGTTTTGTTTATGGTTTCCTTTGCTGTGCAAATGCTTTTAAGTTTCATTAGGTCCCATGTGTTTATTTTTGTCTTTATTTCCATTTCTCTAGGAGGTGGGTCAAAAAGGATCTTGCTGTGGTTTATGTCATAGAGTGTTCTGCCTATGTTTTCCTCTAAGAGTTTGAGAGTGTCTGGCCTTACATTTAGGTCTTTAATCCATTTTGAGCTTATTTTTGTGTATGGTGTTAGGGAGTGATCTAATCTCATACTTTTACATGTCCCTATCCAGTTTTCCCAGCACCACTTATTGAAGAGACTGTCCTTTCTCCACTGTACATTCCTGCCTCCTTTATCAAAGATAAGGTGACCATATGTCCGTGGGTTTAACTCTGGGCTTTCTATCCTGTTCCATTGATCTATCTTTCTGTTTTAGTGCCAGTACCATACTCTCTTGATTACTGTAGCTTTGTAGTATAGTCTGAAGTCAGGGAGCCTGATTCCTCCAGCTCCATTTTTCTTTCTCAAGATTGCTTTGGCTATTCGGGGTCTTTTGTGTTTCCATACAAATTGTGAAATTTTTTGTTCTAGTTCTGTGAAAAATGCCAGTGGTAGTTTGATAGGGATTGCATTGAATCTGTAGATTGCTTTGGGTAGTAGAGTCATTTTCACAATGTTGATTCTTCCAATCCAAGAACATGGTACATCTCTCCATCTATTTGTATCATCTTTAATTTCTTTCATCAGTGTCTTATAATTTTCTGCATACAGGTCTTTTGTCTCCTTAGGTAGGTTTATTCCTAGATATTTTATTCTTTTTGTTGCAGTGGTAAATGGGAGTGTTTCCTTGATTTCACTTTCAGATTTTTCATCATCAGTATATAGGAATGCCAGAGATTTCTGTGCATTAATTTTGTATCCTGCAACTTGACCAAATTCATTGATTAACTCTAGTAGTTTTCTGGTAGCATCTTTAGGATTCTCTATGTATAGTATCATGTCATCTGCAAACAGTGACAGCTTTACTTCTTCTTTTCCGATTTGGATTCCTTTTATTTCCTTTTCTTCTCTGATTGCTGTGGCTAAAACTTCCAAAACTAGGTTGAATAAGAGTGGTGAGAGTGGGCAACCTTGTCTTGTTCCTGATGTTAGTGGAAATGGTTTCAGTTTTTCACCATTGAGGACGATGCTGGCTGTGGGTTTGTCATATATGGCCTTTATTATGTTGAGGAAAGTTCCCTCTATGCCTACTTTCTGCAGGGTTTTTATCATAAATGGGTGTTGAATTTTGTCGAAAGCTTTCTCTGCATCGATTGAGATGATCATATGTTTTTTCTCCTTCAATTTGTTAATATGGTGTATCACGTTGATTGATTTGCGTATATTGAAGAATCCTTGCATTCCTGGAATAAACCCCACTTGATCATGGTGTATGATCCTTTTAATGTGCTGTTGGATTCTGTTTGCTAGTATTTTGTTGAGGATTTTTGCATCTATGTTCATCAGTGATATTGGCCTGTAGTTTTCTTTCTTTGTGACATCCTTGTCTGGTTTTGGTATCAAGGTGATGGTGGCCTCGTAGAATGAGTTTGGGAGTGTTCCTCCCTCTGCTATATTTTGGAAGAGTTTCAGAAGGATAGGTGTTAGCTCTTCTCTAAATGCTTGATAGAATTCGCCTGTGAAGCCATCTGGTCCTGGGCTTTTGTTTGTTGGAAGATTTTTATCACATTTTCAATTTCAGTGCTTGTGATTGGTCTGTTCATATTTTCTATTTCTTCCTGATTCAGTCTTGGCAGGTTGTGCATTTCTAAGAATTTGTCCATTTCTTCCAGGTTGTCCATTTTATTGGCATAGAGTTGCTTATAGTAATCTCTCATGATCTTTTGTATTTCTGCAGTGTCAGTTGTTACTTCTCCTTTTTCATTTCTAATTCTATTGATTTGAGTCTTCTCCCTTTTTTTCTTGATGAGTCTGGCTAATGGTTTATCAATTTTGTTTATCTTCTCAAAGAACCAGCTTTTAGTTTTATTGATCTTTGCTATCGTTTCCTTCATTTCTTTTTCATTTATTTCTGATCTGATTTTTATGATTTCTTTCCTTCTGCTAACTTTGGGATGTTTTTGTTCTTCTTTCTCTAATTGCTTTAGGTGCAAGGTTAGGTTGTTTATTCGAGATGTTTCCTGTTTCTTAAGGTGGGATTGTATTGCTATAAACTTCCCCCTTAGAACTGCTTTTGCTGCGTCCCATAGGTTTTGGGTCGTCGTGTCTCCATTGTCATTTGTTTCTAGGTATTTTTTTAATTTCCCCTTTGTTTTCTTCAGTGATCACTTTGTTATTAAGTAGTGTATTGTTTAGCCTCCATGTGTTTGTATTTTTTACAGCTCTTTTCCTGTAATTGATATCTAGTCTCATAGCATTGTGGTCAGAAAAGATACTTGATACAATTTCAATTTTCTTACATTTACCAAGGCTTGATTTGTGACCCAAGATATGATCTATCCTGGAGAATGTTCCATGAGCACTTGAGAAAAATGTGTATTCTGTTGTTTTTGGATGGGATGTCCTATAAATATCAATTAAGTCCATCTTGTTTAATGTATCATTTAAAGCTTGTGTTTCCTTATTTATTTTCATTTTGGATGATCTGTCCATTGGTGAAAGTGGGGTGTTAAAGTCCCCTACTATGATTGTGTTACTGTCGATTTCTCCTTTTATGGCTGTTAGTATTTGCCTTATGTATTGTGGTGCTCCTATGTTGGGTGCATAAATATTTACAATTGTTATATCTTCTTCTTGGATCGATCCCTTGATCATTAGGTAGTGTCCTTCTTTGTCTCTTCTAGTAGTCTTTATTTTAAAGTCTATTTTGTCTGATATGAGAATTGCTACTCCAGCTTTCTTTTGGTTTCCATTTGCATGGGATATCTTTTTCCATCCCCTTACTTTCAGTCTGTATGTGTCTCTAGGTCTGAAGTGGGTCTCTTGTAGACAGCATATATATGGGTCTTGTTTTTGTATCCATTCAGCCAATCTGTGTCTTTTGGTGGGAGCATTTAGTCCATTTACATTTAATGTAATTATTGTTATGTATGTTCCTATTCCCATTTTCTTAATTGTTTTGGGTTCGTTATTGTAGGTCTTTTCCTTCTGTTGTGTTTCTTGCCTAGAGAAGTTCCTTTAGCATTTGTTTTAAAGCTGGTTTGGTGGTGCTGAACTCTCTCAGCTTTTGCTTGTCTGTAAACGTTTTAATTTCTCCATCAAATCTGAATGAGATCCTTGCTGGGTAGAGTAATCTTGGTTGCAGGTTTTTCTCCTTCATCACTTTAATTATGTCCTGCCACTCCCTTCTGGCTTGTAGAGTTTCTGCTGAAAGATCAGCTGTTATCCTGATGGGGATTCCCTTGTGTGTTATTTGTTGTTTTTGCCTTGCTGCTTTTAATATGATTTCATTGTGTTTAATTTTTGACAGTTTGATTAATATGTGTCTTGGCGTATTTCTCCTTGGATTTATTCTGTATGGGACTCTCTGTGCCTCCTGGACTTGATTAACTATTTCCTTTCCCATATTAGGGAAGTTTTCAACTATAATCTCTTCAAATATTTTCTCAGTCCCTTTCTTTTTCTCTTTTTCTTCTGGAACCCCTATAATTCGAATGTTGGTGTGTTTAATGTTGTCCCAGAGGTCTCTGAGACTGTCCTCTGTTCTTTTCATTCTTTTTTCTTTATTTTGCTCTGCAGCAGTTATTTCCACTATTTTATCTTCCACCTCACTTATCCGTTCTTCTGCCTCAGTTATTCTGCTATTGATCCCATCTAGAGTATTTTTTATTTCATGTATTGTGTTTTTAATCGATGCTTGATTCATCTTTAGTTCTTCTAGGTCCTTGTTAACTGTTTCTTGCATTTTGTCTATTCTATTTCCAAGATTTTGGATCTGGGAAATAGAATCTTGGATCATCTTTACCATCATTATTCTGAATTCTTTTTCAGGTAGACTGCCTATTACCTCTTCATTTGTTAGATCTGGTGGGTTTTTATCTTGCTCCTTCTCCTGCTTTGTGTTTTTCTGTCTTCTCATTTTGCTTATGTTACTGTGTTTGGGGTCTCCTTTTTGCAGGCTGCAGGTTCGTAGTTCCCGTTGTTTTTGGTGTCTGTCCCCAGTGGCTAAGGTTGGTTTAGTGGGTTGTGTAGGCTTCCTGGTGGAGGGGACTACTGCCTGTGTTCTGGTGGATGAGGCTGGATCTTGTCTTTCTGGTGGGCAGGTCCACGTCTGGTGGTGTGTTTTGGAGTGTCTGCAGACTTTTTATGAGTTTAGGCCACCTCTCTGCTAATGGGTGGTGTTGTGTTCCTGTCTTGCTAGTTGTTTGGCTTAGGGTGTCCAGCACTGTAGCTTGCTGGTCGTTGAGTGAAGCTGGGTGCTGGTGTTGAGATGGAGATCTCTGGAAGATTTTTGCCGTTTGATATTATGTGGAGCTGGGAAGTCTCTTGTGGACCAGTGTCCTGAAGTTGGCTCTCCCACCTCAGAGGCACAGCACTGACTCCGGGCTCCTCAATTTGGGATGATGTGTTGTCTGTTCATGTATTCCACAGATGCAGGGTACATCAAGTTGACTGTGGAGCTTTAATCCGCTGCTTCTGAGGCTGCTGGGAGAGGTTTCCCTTTCTCTTCATTGTTCTCACAGTTCCTGGGTCTCAGCTTTGGATTTGGCCCCGCCTCTGCGTGTAGGTCGCCGGAGGGCGTCTGTTCTTCGCTCAGCAGGACAGGGTTAAAGGAGCAGCCTCTTCGGGGACACTGGCTCACTCAGGCTGGGCGGGAGGGAGGGGCACGGAGTGCGGGGCGAGCCTGCAGCGGCAAAAGTCGGCGTGACATTGCACCAGCCCGAGGGGCGCCGTGCGTTCTCCCAGGGAAGCCGCCCCTGCATCCCGGGACCCCGGTAGTGGCGGGCTGCACAGGCTTCCAGAAGGGCGGTGTGGGCAGTGACCTGCGCTCACACACAGGCTTCTTGGCAGTGGCAGCAACAGACCCAGCGTCCCACGCCCGTCTCTGGGCTCCGCGCTTTCAGTCGGGACTCGCGCCCATCTGTGGAGCCCCTTTAAGCAGCACTCTTAATCCCCTCTCCTCGCGCACCAGGAAACCAAGAGGGAAGAAAGAGTCTCTTGCCTCTTCGGCAGCTCCAGAGTTTTCCCGGACTCCCTCCCGGCTAGCTATGGCACATTAGCCCCCTTCAGGCTGAGTACTCGCCGCCAGCCCCTGTCCTCTCCCTGTGCTCTGACCGAATCCTGAGCCTCAGCTTCCAGCGCTGCGTGCCCCGGCAGGCGAGCAGACAAGCCTCTCGGGCTGGTGAGTGCCGCTCGGCACTGATCCTCTGTGTGGGGATCTCTCCGCTTTGCCCTACCCAGGTATGTGGGGGGGTTTCTTGCCTTTTGGGAGGTCTGGGGTCTTCTGCCAGCGTTCAGTAGGTGTTCTGTAGGAGTTGTTCCACGTGTAGTTGTATTTCTGGTGTATCCATGGGGAGGAAGGTGATCTCCACGTCTTAATCTTCCGCCATCTTACCCGGAAGTCTCTCTACTTTTTCAGTACCACAATTTTTTGAACCATTTTTATCATTCCTGGGATATTTAAGGTATACCCAAGTTGAGGTTCTTGTAAGCAGTGCAGCCCTAAATTTGACGGTGGCTGTGTTTTATTGATTTTCAATTTTCCCAAGGTATATTCCCTAGACTGGAAGTGCCCTTGGCTCTGTAGCTCTTTTGTTTACATGTTTTTGGGAACACAATGCACTCCTCCAGAGAGGCAGTTGGCAATTTACATCCCGCCCATCAGCATAACAAGGCTCCCTGTTCTCCAGGACCTGTCTTGCCTTTCTGGTATTTACACATTTTGTGGATGTCCCTTTTGACTGGTGGGAAGTGATACTTCTTTGTAGTGCAGATTTGCATTGCCTGCTTGCTTGCTTGGCCAAAAAGGGCGTATGCGTTTTCTCCTGCATATATTCAGGAGAAAATGCATACGCCCTTTTTGGCCAAGTGCATCATTGTCGAAGTTGTGCCCCTCTTCCTGTGCCTTACAGGTGATTCCAACGTACCTCTTAAAATCTGTTTCCTGCTATTCTGCCTCACTTTCAAGTCCGCCTCGTTGCCTTCCCTCAACAGATTTTTGGATGATAGTTGTCCTTTATTACTTTGTCAGTTTATGAATTGCTGTGCCCTTGAGCTCCATATTTCAACTCATGTTCTGTGAGCTGAACGCATGTGCAGAATTTTGGTTCAGGACCTATACTGGTTCCCGGAGGGTAGTTGCAAATTTGGTTAATTCTTCTTCCTGCTGGGAAATTAGAGTGACATATGCCCGTCCAAATGCCTAACAGCATCTCTCTCATTGGTTCTCCCTCTTCCCTTTCATCCTCTGCCAAATTGGCAAACTTGGAGAACCAGGAGGTTAAAGGAGCTGTCTCTCCAAGTTGGGAGATTGATAGTAAAGAAGTTGGAATGTCAAACCAGAGCACCAGGAGAGGGACTATTCGTTGAGTTTTAGAAATCTTTCGTTTTCACAGTGTGCCCATTCTCTAGGTTTCCCGGACATGTTATAGCTGTAGTAATATTCCCTTAAACCTGGAGAGTTCTGACCCATGGAATGGGTGGCATGCATTATTGCTTTCAAGGGTCTGCATGTGCTCACCCAAACTCACCAATCCTCTCAGTCCCAAGTGTCCAGCCTTATGCCACATCCAGCTGTCATTGTAGACAGGGACATTCCAGGTTTCATCAGAGACCCTGAAGGAATTGTAAAGAATGTCCCTCTTTTTTTGTTTTGTTTTTGAAATTCCTTTTTATAGTGGGCTTGAGCTGATTCTCGCTGCCATGTTTATGCCAGTCTAGACACACTTGATTCCCTTACGGAGACATATCAATACATAGGTTTTTAGTTTCTTAATAGTCAGATATATTCCTCTGCGGGAAATATGGGGTTTTGAATCCCTTTCACTGAGGAAGGTATAGGTAGGTCTTGTCTATTCCATAGTTGGTTTTTGGAACAGTACCTGTGCTTATATCAAACTCTGGTTTTATGCATAAACCCACCTCTCCTTCCCCCTTAAGCAGGCATAAGAGTGTTTTCTAAATGTGAGACTCTGTTCTCTTTCCTAACTCAGTTCATGTGTAGCCATGTTTACAGGATCTTCATAAGTGATATCTTATGATAACTTCTTTTTCTGTGTGACTTATTTTATTTAGAATCACCGTACCTGAATCCTCTCATATTGATGCTACTGGTCTTATGACATTGATTTCATGGCTGAGGGATATTCCATCGTACGTAAGTACCACAATTTTTGGAACCATTTTTATATTTCCTGGGATATTTAAGGTGTACCCAAGTTGAGGTTCTTGTAAGCAGTGCAGCCCTAAATTTGTGGGTGTCTCTGTCTTATTGATTTTCAGTTTTCCCAAGGTATATTCCATAGACTGGAAGTGACCTTGGCTCTGTAGCTCTGTTGTTTTCTTGTTTTAGGGAACACAATGCACTCCTCCAGTGAGGCAGTTGGCAATTTACATCCCACCCATCAGCATAACAAGGCTCACTGTTCTCCAGGGCCTGTCTTGCCTCTCTGGTATTTACACATTTTTTGGATATCCATTTTGACCAGTGGGAAGTGACAATTCTATGTAGTGCAGATTTGCATTGCCCGCTTGCTTGCTTGGGCAGAAAGGGCATATGCGTTTTCTCCTGCATATATTCAGGAGAAAATGCATCCGCCGTTTTTGGCCAAGTGCATCATTGTCGAAGTTGTGCCCCTCTTCCTGTGCTTTACAGATGATTTCAACGTACCTCTTGAAATCTGTTTCCTGCTATTCGGCCTCACTTTCAAGTCCGCTTCTTTGCCTTCCCTCAACAGATTTCTGGACGATAGTTGGCTTTTATTACTATGCCTAATGGTGAATTGCTCTGCCGCTGAGCTCCATATTTCAGCTCGTTTTTTGTGAGCTGAATGCAAGTCCAAAGTTTTGTTTCAGGAGCTATACTGGATCCCAGTGTGTGGTTGAGACTTTGGTTAATTCTTCTTCCTGCCAGGAAATTAGAGTGACATATGCCCGTCCAAGTGCCTAACAGCTACTCTCTCATTGGTTCTCCCTCTTCCCTTTCTTCCTCTCCCTAATTGTCAACCTGTGAGAACCAGGAGGTTAAAGGGGCTGTCTCTCCAATTTGGGAGATTGATAGTAAAGCAGTTGGAAAGTCAAACCGGAGCACCAGGAGAGGGACTATACGTTGAGTTTTAGAAACCTTTCGTATTCACAGTGTGTCCATTCTCTACGTTTCCCGTACATGTTATAGCTGTAGTAATAATCCCTTCAACCTGGAGAATTGGAACCCATGGAATGGGTGCCATGCATTATTGCTTTAAAGGGTCTGCATTTGTTCACCCAATCTCACCAATCCTCTCAGTCCCAAGTGTCCAGGGTTATGCCACATCGAGCTGTCATTGTAGACAGGGACATTCCAGGTTTCATCAGAGACCCTGAAGGAAATGAAAAGAATTTCCCTGTTTTTTTGTTTTGTTTTTGAAATTCCTTTTTATAGTGGGTTTGAGCAGATTCTCGCTGCCATGTTTATGCCAGTCTAGACACACTTGATTCCCTTATGGAGGCATATCAAAACATAGATTTTAAGATTCTTACTAGTCAGATATATTCCTCTGTGGGAAATACGGGGGTTTTGAGACCCTTGCACTGAGGATGGTGTAGGTTGGTCTTGTCTATTCCATAGTTGGTTTTTGGAACGGTACCTGTGCTTATATCAAACTCTGGTTTTATGCATCACCCCACCTCTCCTTCACCCTTCAGCAGGCATAAGAGTGTTTTCTATATGTGAGACTCTATTCTCTTTCCTAACTCAGTTCATGTGTAGCCATGTTCACAGGATATTCATAAGTGATATCTTATGATAAGATTCTTTTTCTGTGTGACTTATTTTACTTAGAATCATCGTATCTGAATCCACTCATATTGATGCTACTGGTCTTATGACATTGATTTCATGGCTGAGGGTTATTCCATCATACGTAACTACCAAAATATTTTAAACCATATTTATATTTCCTGGGATATTTAAGGTGTACCCAAGTTGAGGTTCTTGTAAGCAGTGCAGCCCTAAATTTTGGGGTGGCTCTGTCTTATTGATTTCCTGCTTTCCCAAGGTATATTCCCCAGACTGAAAGTACCCTTGGCTCTGTAGCTCTGTTGTTTACTTTTTTTAGGGAACACAATGCACTTCTCCAGAGAGGCAGTTGGCAATTTACATCCCGCCCATCAGCATAACAAGGCTCCCTGTTCTCCAGGGCATGTCTTGCCTTTTTGGTTTTTACCCATTTTGTGGATGTACCTTTTGACAAGTGGGAAGTGATACTTTGTATTGCAGATTTGCATTGCCAGCATGCTTGCTTGGCCAAAAAGGGCGTATGCGTTTTCTCCTGAATATATTCAGGAGAAAACGCATACGCCCTTTTTGGCCAAGTGCATCATTGTCGATGTTGTGCCCCTCTTTCTATGCTTTAAAGGCGATTCCAACGTACCTCTTGAAATCTGTTTCCTGCTATTCTGCCTCGCTTTCAAGTCCGCCTCGTTGCCTTCCCTCAACAGATTTTTGGACGATAGTTGTCCTTTATTACTCTGCCTGTTTGTGAATTGTTGTGCACTGAGCTACATTATTTAACTCGTTTTTTTTGTGAGCTGAACGCATGTCCAATATTTTGGTTCAGGACCTATACTGGTTCCCGGTGGGTGGCTGAGTCTTCGGTTATTTCTTTTTCTTCCCGCGAAGTAAGAGTGACATGTGCCCGAACAAATGTCTAACAGCTACTCTCTCACTGGTCTCCCTCTTCCCTTTCATCCTCTGCCAAATTGGCAACCTGTGCGAACCAGGAGGTTAAAGGTGCTGTCTCTCCAAGTTGGGAGATTGATAGTAAAGCAGTTGGAAAGTCAAATGGGAGCACCAGGAGACGAACTATTCGTTGAGTTTTAGAAACCTTTCGTATTCACACTGTGTCCATTCTCTAGGGTTCCCGTACATATTATAGCTGTAGTAATATGCCCTTAAACCTGGCCTGTTGGGACCGATGGAATGGGTGCCACACATTATTGCTTTAAAGGGTCTACATTTGCTCACCCAATCTCACCAATCCTCTCAGTCCCAAGTGTCCAGCCTTATGCCACATCCAGCTGTCGTTTTAGATAGGGTCATTCCAGGTTTCATCAGCGACCCTGAAGGTATTGTGTAAGAATTTTTCTGTTTTTATGTTTTGTTTTGAATTTCATTTTTATTTTGGGTTTGAACTGATTCTCCCTGCCATGTTTATGTCATACTAGACACACTTAGTTACCTTACGGAGACATATCAATACATAGGTTTTAAAATTCTTACTAGTCAGATATATTTCTCTGCGGGGAATAAGGATGTTGAGTTCCGTTCACTGAGGAAGGAGTAGGGCTTGTCTCTTTTGTTTTTGGATTATGGAACGGTACCTTTGCTAATATCAATCTTTTGTTTTGTGCATCTCCCCACCTGTCTTTCCCATTAAGCAAGCGTTAGAGTGTTTTCTAAATCTGAGACTCTGTTCTCTTCCCTAAATCAGTTCATATGTAGCCATGTTTACATTCCCTTCATAAGTGATATCTTATGTCAGAATGCACCATGGCCCTTGTCATAATAATGCTTCATGACACATGTCATCACAATGATCCATGCCCTGGTTATCAAAATGCTCCATGTCCCTTGTCATCAAAATTCTCCATGTACTTTTCATCACAGTGCTACATGACACTTCTCATCAAAATGTTACATGCTCTTGTCATCACAATTCTCCATTCTCTTGACATTGCAATGCTCCATGCCCTTGTCATCACAATGCTCCATGCCTTTGTCATCACATTGCTCCATGACCCCTGTCATCACATTGCTCCCTGACAACTGTCATCACAATGCTTCATGCCCCTTGTCATTACAGTGCTCCATGATGCTCGACATCACAATTACCCAAGGTCTTCTCATCACAATGCTTCACGGTTTTGCCATCACCATGCTCCATGCCTTGTCATCTCAAAGCTCAATGTCCCTTGTCCTCACAATTCTCCACGTCCTTGTCATTACAATGCTCCATGGCACTTCACATCACAAAGTTATATGCTCTTGTCATCACAATACTCCATGCAATTGTCATCACAATGCTCCATGACCCCTGTCATAGGAAGCTCCATGCGCTTTTCATCAAAATGTTTCACGATCAGGGCATTAAAATTCTCAATGGCCCTTGATATCACAATGCTCCATGCCCTTGTCATCACAATGCTCCTTTACTTTGTCACTACAATCCTCCATAACAATTGGCATCACAATGCTCCATGATATTGTCATCAAACTGGAACATGACATATTTCATCATAATGCTCCCTGACACCTTTCTTCACAATAATCCATGACCTTGTCATCACAGAGCTCCATGACCTTGTCATCACAATGTGCCATGCCCATTCTTATCACAATAATCCAAGAAACTTGTCAGACCAATGCTCCATGACACTTTTCATCACAATGCTCCATGAACGCTGTCATCAAAATGCACAATGCCCATCATCATAATGCTTCATGCTATTGTCATCACAATGAAATCAAAAAGCTCCATGACATTTGTCACCACAATGCTGCAAACCCTTGTGATCACAATGTCCCATAACACTTGTCATCAACATGCCCCATGACGCTGGTCACCACAGTTATCCAAGGGCTTCTCATCACAATGCACCATGACTTTTGTCAACACAATGTTCAATACCCTTGTCAACATAATGCTCTCTGACTATTGACCTCAGTATGCACCGTGCACTCTTTCATGGCAAGGCTCCATGCCTATTTCATCACAATGATCCATGCCCTTTTCATCAAAATGTTCCAAGACACCTGTGATCACAATGCTCCTTGCACTTGTCATCACAAAGCTCCATGACGAATGTCATCAGAATGCTCCATGGCCTTCTCATCATAATGTTCCATGCCCCTGTCATCACAATGCTCCAAGAGCCCTGTAATCAAAATGATGCCTGCGCCTTTTCATCAGAATGCTCCATGAGACTTGTCATCACAAGGTTCCATGGTCTTCACATCACAGTGCTCCAGGACCTTGTCATCACCATGCTCCATTCCCTTGTCATCACAATGCTCCATGACCCCTGTCATCACAATAATCCATGAATATTTTCAGCCCAATGATCTACGAAATACTCATCACAATGCTCCATATCCCATATCACCACAATGCTCCATGACCACTGTCATCAAAACACTCCATGACACCTGACAACACAATGATCCGGGACACTTGTCATCACAATGCTACATTCCCTTGTCATCACAATGCTCCATGACCCCTGTCATCACAACACTCCATGAACATTTTCAGCCCAGTGCACCATGACACTTGTCATCACAATGATCCATGCCCTTTTCATCCGAATGCTCCATGACCCCTGTATTCACAATGCTAGGTAACGCTTGTCATCACAGTGCTCCATGACACCTGTCATCACAATGCTCCATGCCTTTGTCAGCAAAAGGCTACATGAACTTGTCATTACAATACTCTATGCACTTGTCATCACAATACACCATTTCCATTGTCATCAGAATCCTCCATGAAACTTGGGATCACAATGCTTCCTGCCATTGTCATCACAATTCTCCATGCTCCTTGAAATCAAAATGATCCATGACCTCTGTCATCACAATGCTCCAAAACCTAGTGATCACAATGTTCCATAACACTTGTCATCCCAAGGATCCATGATGCCTGTCATCACAATAATCCATGCCCTTTTCATCACAATGCTCCATGACCTTTGTAATCACAATTCTCAATACACTTGTCATCAAAATGCTCCCTGACACTTGTCATCAGAATGCTCCTTGAAACCTGTCACGATAAGGCTCCATGCCGTTTTCATCACAATGACCCATGCCGTTTTCATCACAATGCTCCAGGCCATTTTCATCAAACTCCTCCACAAGCTTGTCATCAGAATGCTCCATGACCCTTCTCATCACAATTCTCCATGCACTTCTCAGCACAATGCTCCCTGACCCTTGTTATCACAATGCTCCAAGCCATTGTCATCACAATGCTCCATTACATTTGTCATCAGAATTCTCCATGACAGTTGGCTTCACAATGCTCCATGCCATTGTCATCACAATGGGCCATTCCAAATGTCATTGCAATAATCCAAGAAACATATTAGACCAATGTTCCATGCCCTTGTCATCACAATGCTCCATGCCCTTGTTATCACAATGCTCCATGACCCCTGTCATCACAATGCTCCGTGACTCCCGTCATCACAATGCTTCATGACCTTTGTCATCACAATGTTCCATGCCGTCGTCATCAACAGTCTCTGACCTTTTTAACCACAATGCTCCATGAACTTTTCATCACAATGCTCTTTGACACTTGTCATCACAATGCTCCATGCGCTTGTCAGCACAATGCTCCATGACACATGTCCTCACAATGCACCATGCGCTTGTCATCACAGTGCTCCACAATCTTGTCATCACATTCTCCTTAAAATTTGCCATCACATTGTTCCATGCACTTCTCATCAAAATGCTCTCTCACAACTGATATCACAATGCTACATCACTATTTGTCACAATACTCCCTCACCCCTGTCATCACAATGTTCCATGATTCCTCTCATCACAATGCTACATGCACTTATCATCAAAATATTCGATGATCCTGACATCACAATGTTCCATAACACCTGTCATCAAAATGTTCCATGACACTTTTCATCAAATTGCTCCATGACCCTGTTATCACAATGCTCCCTGCCCTTCTCATCACAATGCACAACGCCCTTGCTATCAAAATGCTCCATGACTTTTTTCATCACAAAGATCCATGACCGTTGGCATCACAATGCTCCATGTCATTGTCATCACAATGCTCCATGAACGCTCTCATCACATTGCTCCATGCCCTTGTCTTCACAGAGCTCCATGACACATGTCATCAGGAATGCTCCATGGCCTTCTCATCACAATGCTCCACGCCCTTGCCATCAGAATGCTCCATTACACCTGACATAACAATGTTCCATGACCCCTGCCATCACGATGTTCCATGGCTTAGTAATCACAAAGCTCCATGATCCTTCTCATCACAATGCTCTATGCCCATTTTCATCTCAAGGAACCATGAACCCTGTCATCACAATGCACCATGCCCATCATCATAATGCTTCATGCTATTGTCTTCACAATGAAATCAAAATGCTCCATGACCTCTGTCATAACAATGCTCCAAACCCTTGTGATCACAATATTACATATCACTTGTCATCACAATGCCCCATGACGATCGTCATCACAATTATCAATGGTCTTCTCATCACAATTCTCCATGACCTTTGTCCTCACAATGCTCAATACACTTGTCATCAACATGCTCCCTGACACTTGTTGTCTGTATGCTCCTTGAATCCTGTCATGACAAGGCTCCATGCCTTTTTCATCACAATAATCCATGTCTTTTTCATCACAATGCTCCAAGACAAATGTAATCTCAATGCTCCATGTCCTTGTCATCACAAAGCGCAATGACGAATGGCATCAGAATGCTCCTTGGTCTTCTCCTCACAATGCTTCATGCCCTTGTCATCACAATGTTCCCAGACCCCTGTAATCACAATGCTCCATGCCCTTGTCATCAAAAAACTCCATGACGCATGTCATCAGAAGGCTCTATGGCCTTCTCATCACAATGCTCCATGCCCTAGTCATCACAATGCTCCAAGACCCCTGTAATCACAATGCTCCATGCCCCTTTTCATCACAATGCTCCATGAGACTTGTCATCACAAGTCTCCATGGTCATCTCATCACAATGCTCCAGGACCTTGTCATCACCATGCTCCATTCCCTTGTCATCACAATGCTCCATGACCCCTGTCATCACAATAATCCATGAACATTTTCAGCCCAATGCTCCACGACCTACTCATCACAATGCTCCATGGCCAATATCATCACAATGTTCCATGACCACTGTCATCACAACACTCCATGACACCTGACAACACAATGATCCGGGACTCTTGTCATCACAATGCTCCATTCCCTAGTCATCACAATGATCCATGACCCCTGTCATCACAACACTCCATGAACATTTTTAGCCCTGTGCTCCATGACCCTTCTCATCACAATGATCCATGCCCTTGTCATCCCAATGCACCATGAGCTCTGTATTCACAATGCTCCGTGACACTTGTCATCACAGTGCTCCATGACACATGTCATCACAGTGATCCATGCCTTTGTCAGCAAAATGCTACTTGACCTTGTCATTACAATGCTCTATGCGCTTGTCATCACAATACTCCATTTCCATTGTCATCACAACCCTCCATGAAACTTGGGATCACACTGTTTCATGCCCTTGTCATCACAATGCTCCCTGCTCCGTGAATTCAAAATGATCCATGACCTCTCTCATCACAATGCTCCAAACCCTTGTGATCACAGTGTTCCATAACACTTGTCATCACAATGCTCCATGATGCCAGTCATCACAATAATCCATGCCCTTATCATCACAATGCTACATGACCTATGTCATCACAATTCTCAATACACTTGTCCTCACAATGCTCCCTGACACTTTTCATCAGAAAGCTCCTTGAACCCTGTCACGAAAAGGCTCCATGCCTTTTTCATCACAATGCCCCATGCTGGTTTCATCAAAATGCTCCATGCCATTGTCATCAAAATACTCCACAAGCTTGTCATCAGAGTGCTCCATGACCCTTGTCATCACAATTCTCCATGCACTTGTCAGCACAATGCTCCCTGGCCCTTGTCATCACAATGCTCCAAGCCATTGTCATCACAGTGCACCATTACCTTTGTCTTCAGAATCCTCCATGACACTTGGCATCACAATGCTCCATGCCATTGTCATCAAAATGGGCCATTACTTATGTCATCCCAATGCTCCCTGACACCTGTCTTCACAATACTGCATGACCTGGTCATCACAATGCTCCATGCCCTTGTCATCACAATGCACCATTCCAACTGTCATCGCAATAATCCATGAAACTTATTAGACCAATGTTCCATGCCCTTGTCATCACAATGCTCCATGCCCTTGTTATCACAATGCTCCATGACCCCTGTCATCACCATGCTCCGTGACTCCAGTCATCACAATGCTTCTTGACCTTTGTCATCACAATGGTCCATGCCCTCGTCATCAACAGTCTCTGTGACCTTTTTAAACACAAAGCTCCATGAACTTTTCATCACAATGCTCTTTGACCCTTGTCATCACAGTGCTCCATGTGCTTGTCAGCACAATGCTCCATGACACATGTCATCACAATGCACCATGCGCTTGTCATCACAGTGCTCCACAAACCTGTCATCAGATTCTCCTTAAAATTTTTCATCACAATGCTCCATGCACTTCTCATCAAAATGCTCTCTCACCACTGATATCACAATGCTACATCACTATTTGTCACAATACTCCCTCACCTCTGTCATCACAATGTTCCATGACTCCTGTAATCACAATGCTACATGCACTTATCATCACAATGTTCGATGACCCCTGACATCACAATGTTCCATAACACCTGTCATCAAAATGTTCCATGACACTTTTCATCAAATTGCTCCATGACCCTGTCATCAGAATGCTCCCTGCCCTTCTCATCACAATGCACAACTCCCTTGCTATCAAAATGCTCCATGACTTTTTTCATCACAAAGATCCATGACCTTTGGCATCACAATGCTCCATGTCATTGTCATCACAATGCTCCATGAACGCTTTCATCACATTGCTCCCAGCCCTTGTCTTCACAAAGCTCCATGACACATGTCATCAGGAATGCTCCATGGCCTTCTCATCACAATGCTCCACGCCCTTGCCGTCAGAAAGCTCCATTACACCTAACATAACAATGCTCCATGACCCCTGCCATCACGATGTTCCATGGCCTTGTCATCACAAAGCTCCATGACCCTTCTCATCACAATGCTCCAAGAACCCTGGAATCACAATGCTCTATGCCCCTTTTCATCTCAATGATCCATGAACCCTGTCATCACAATGCACCATGCCCATCATCATAATGCTTCATGCTATTGTCATCACAATGAAATCAAAATGCTCCATGACCTCTGTCATAACAATGCTCCAAACCCTTGTGATCACAATATTCCTTATCACTTGTCATAACAATGCCCCATGATGCTCATCATCACAATTATCAATGGTCTTCTCATCACAATGCTCCATGAAGTTTGTCCTCACAATGCTCAATACACTTGTCATCAAAATGCTCCCTGACACTTGTTGTCTGTATGCTCCTTGAATCCTGTCATGACAAGGCTCCATGCCTTTTTCATCACAATAATCCATGTCCTTTTCATCACAATGCTCCAAGACACATGTAATCTCTATGCTCCATGCCCTGGTCATCACAAAGCTCAATGTCGCAGGCCATCAGAATGCTCCTTGGTCTTCTGCTCTCATTGCTCCATGCCCTTGTCATCACAATGTTCCAAGACCCCTGTAATCACAATGCTGCATGCACTTGCCATCAAATAACTCCATGATGCATGTCATCAGAATGCTCCATGGCCTTCTCATCACAATGCTCCATGCCCTAGTCATCACAATGCTCCAAGACCCCTGTATTCACAATGCTCCATGCCCCTTTTCATCAGAATGCTCCATGAGATTTGTCATCACAAGTCTCCATGGTCTTCTCATCACAATGCTCCAGGACCTTGTCATCACCATGCTCCATTCCCTTGTCATCACAATGCTCCATGACCCCTGTCATCACAATAATCCATGAACATTTTCAGCCCAATGCTTCACGACCTACTCATCACAATGCTCCGTGGCCAATATCACAAAGCTCCATGACCACTGTCATCACAACACTCCATGACTCCTGACAACACAATGATCCGGGACTCTTGTCATCACAATGCTCCATTCCCTAGTTATCACAATGCTCCCTGACCCCTGTCATCACAACACTCCATGAACATTTTCAGCCCAGTGCTCCATGACCCTTGTCATCACAATGATCCATGCCTTTGTCATCCCAATGCTCCATGACCCCTGTATTCACAATGCTCCATGATGCTTGTCAACACAGTGCTCCATGACACCTGTCATCACAATGCTCCATGCCTTTGTCAGCAAAATGCTACATGACCTTGTCATTACAATGCTCTATGCGTTTGTCATCGCAATACTCCATATCCATTGTCATCACAGTCCTCCATTAACTTTGGGATCACATTGCTTCATGCCCTTCTCATCACAATGCTCCATGCTCCTTGAAATCAAAATGATCCATGACATTTGTCATAACAATGATCCAAGCCCTTGTGATCACAATGTTCCATAACACTTGTCATCAGAACGCTCCATGATGCCTGTCATCACAATACTCCATGCCCTTTTCATCACAATGCTCCATGACCTTTGTCATCACAATTCTCAATACACTTGTCACAACAATGCTCCCTAACACTTGTCATCAGAATGCTCCTTGAACCCTGTCACGAAAAGGCTCCATGCCTTTTTCATCACAATGTCCCATGCCGTTTTCATCACAATGCTCCATGCCATTGTCAACAAAATACTCCACAAACTTGTCATCAGAATGCTCCATGACCCTTGTCATCGCAATTCTCCATGCACTTGTCAGCACAATGCTCCCTGACACTTGTCATAACAATGTTGCAAGCCATTGTCATCACAATGATCCATGATATTTGGCATCACAATGCTCCATGCCATTGTCATCGCAGTGGGCCATTACATATGTCATCCCAATGCTCCCGGACACCTGTCTTCACAATACTGCATGACCTGGTCATAACAATGCTCCATGCCCATGTCATCACAATGCGCCATTCCAACTGTCATCGTAATAATCCATGGAACTTATTAGACCAATGTTCCATGCCCCTCTCATCACCATGCTCCATGCCCTTGTTATCACAATGCTCCATGACCCCGGTCATCATCATGCTCCGTGACTCCAGTCATCTCAATGCTTCATAACGTTTGTCATCATAATGGTCCATGCCCGCGTCATCACAAGGCTCTCTGACATTTTTAACCACAATGCTCCATGAACTTTTCATCACAATGCTCTTTGACACTTGTCATCACAATGCTCCATGCGCTTGTCATACAGTGCTCCACAATTTTGTCATCACAATGCTCCATAAAATTTGTCATCACAATGCTCCTTGCACATCTCATCAAAATGCTCTCTCACCACTGATATCACAATGCTACATCACTATTTGTCACAATACACCCTCACCCCTGTCATCACAATGTTCCATGATTCCTCTCATCACAATGCTACATGCACTTATCATCACAATGTTCGATGACCCCTGACATCACAATGTTCCATGGCCTTGCCATCAGAAAGCTCCATGACCCTTCTCATCACAATGCTCCAAGAACCCTGTAATCACAATGCTCTATGCCACTTTTCGTCTCAATGATCCATGAACACTATCATCACAATGCACCATGCCCATCATCATAATGCTTCATGCTATTGTCATCACAATGAAATCAAAATGCTCCATGACCTCTGTCATAACAATGCTCCAAACCCTTGTGATCACAAAATTCCATATCACTTGTCATCACAATGCCCCATGACGCTCGTCATCACAATTATCAAAGGTCTTCTCATCACAATGCTCCATGACCTTTGTCATCACAATGCTCAATACACTTGTCATCAAAATGCTCCCTGACACTTGTTGTCTGTATGCTCCTTGAATCCTGTCATGACAAGGCTCCATGCTTTTTTCATCTCAATGTTCCATGCACTTTTCATCACAATGCTCCAAGACCCATGGAATCACAGTGCTCCATGCCCTTGTCATCACAAAGCACAATGACGCATGCCATCAGAATGCTCCTTGGTCTTCTCCTCACCATGCTCCATGCCCTTGTCATCACAATGTTCCAAGACCCCTGTAATCACAATACTCCATGCCCCTTTTCATCAGTATGCTCCAAGAGACTTGTCATCACAAGGCTCCATGGTTTTGTCATCACAATGCTGCAGGAATTTTTCATCACAATGCTTCACGATCTTGTCATGAAAATTTTCAGTGCCCCTTATCATCATAATGCTCCTAGCCGTAACCATCACAATGCTCCATTTTATTTGTCATCACAATCCTCCATTACATTTGGCATCACAGTGCTCCATGCCATTGTCATCGCAGTGGACTATGACATATGTCATCACAATGCTCCCTGACACCTGTCTTCACAATACTCCATGACCTTCTCATCACAATGCTCCATGCCCTTGTCATCACAATGCACCATGCCCACTATCATCACAATAGTCTATGAAACTTGTCACACCAATGCTCCATTCCCCTGTCAACACAATGCTCCATGCCCTTGTCATCACAATGTTCAATGACCCCTGTCATCACAATGCTCCGTGACTCCAGTCATCTCAATGCTTCATATCGTTTGTCATCAAAATGGTCCATGCCCACGTCATCACAAGGCTCTGTGACCTTTGTAACCACAATGCTCCATGAACTTTTCATCACAATTCTCTGAGACCCTTGTCATCACAATGCTCCATGTCTTTGTCAGAACAATGCTCCATGACCATTGTCATCACAATGTGCCACGCGCATTTCCTCACAACGTTTCACAACTTGTCATTGCAATGCTCCATAAATCTTTTAATCACAATGGTCCATGCTCTTCTCATCAAAATGCTCTCTCACAAGAGATATCACAATGTTCCATCACTAGTCATCACAATACGCCCTCACCCCTGTAATCACCATGTTCCATGACCCTGTCATCACAATGCTACATCCCTTTATCATCACAATGTACCATGACCCCTGACATCACAATGTTCCATAACGCCTGTCATCAAAATGCTCCATGACACTTTTCATCCCAAAGCTCCAAGACCCCTGACATCACAATGTTCTATAACCCCTGCCATCAAAATATTCCGTTACACTTTTTATCAAATTGCTGCATGAACCGGTCTTCAAAATGCTCCCTGCCCTTCTCATCACAATGCACCAAGCCCTTGTCATCAAAATGCTCCATGACTTGTCATCACAAAGCTCCATGACACTTGTCATCACAATGCTCGATGCCCTTCTCATCACAATGTTCCATGCGCTTTTCATTACACTCCTGCATGACACATGCATCACAGTGTTCCGTGCACTTGTCATCACAATGCTCCATGCCCAGCCTCCTCACAATAATCCTTGAAACATTTCAGACCAATATTCCATACCCTTCTCAACACAATGCTCCATTACCCCTGTCATAACAATGCACCATGACCACCGCCATCACAATGTTCCTTGGCCTAGTCATCACAAGGTTCCATGACACTTCTCATCACAATGCTCAACACCCCTGAAATCACAATGCTCCATTCCCTTGTCATCACATAGCTCCATGACGCATGTCATCAGAGTGTTCCATGACTTTCTCATGACAATGCTCCATGCCGTTGTCATCACAATGCTCCAAGACCCTTGTAATCACAATACTCCTTGCCGCTTTTCATCTCAATGCTCCATAAAACCTGTCATCACAATGCACCATGCCCATCATCATAATGCTTCAGGCTATTTTCATCACAGTGAAATCAATATTCTGCATGACCTCTGTCATCATAATGCTCCAAACCCTTGTGATCACAATGTTGCATAACACTTATCATCAAAAAACCCCATGACGCTCATCATCACAATTATCCATGGTCTTCTTAGCACAATGCTCCATGATCTTTGTCATCACAATGCTCAATACACTTTTCATCACAATGCTCCCTGACACTTGTCATCAGTATGCTCCTTGAACCCTATCATGACAAGGCTCCATGCCGTTTTCATCAAAATGATCCATGTCCTTTTAATCACAATGCTCCAAGACACATGTAATCACAATGCTCCATGCCCTTGTCATCACAAAACTCCATGACGCATGTCATCAAAATGCTCCATGGCCTTCTCATCACAATGCTCCATGCCCTAGTCATCACAGTGCTCCAAGACTCCTGTAATCACAATGCTCCATGACAATTTTCATCAGAATGCTCCATGAGACTTGTCATCACAAGTCTCCATGGACTTCTCATCACAATGCTCCAGGGCCTTGTCATCACCATGCTCCATTCCCTTGTCATCACAATGCTCCATGACCCCTGTCATCAAAATAATCTAAGAATATTTTCAGCCCAATGCTCCATGACACTTGTCATCACAATGATCCATGCCCTTGACATCCCAATGCTCCATGACCCCTGTATTCACAATGCTACGTGACGCTTGTCATCACAGTGCTCCATGACACCTGTCATCACAATGCTCCATGCCTTTGTCAGCAAAATGCTACATGACCTTGTCATTACAATGTTCTATGCGCTTGTCATCACAATACTCCATTACCATTGTCATCACAACCCTCCATGAAATTTGGGATCACATTGCTTCATGCCCTTGCCATCACAATGCTCCATGCTCCTTGAAATAAAAATGATCCATGACCTCTCTCATCACAATGCTCCAAACCCTTGTGATTACAATGTTCCATAGCCCTTGTCATCACAACGCTCCATGATGCCTGTCATCACAATACTCCATGCCCTTTTCATCACAATGCTCCATGACATTTGTCATTACAAATCTCATTACACTTGTCACCACAATGCTCCCTGACACTTGTCGTCAGAATGCTCCTTGAACCCTGTCACGAAAAGGCTCCCTACCTTTTTCATCACAATGCCCCATGCCGTTTTCATCACAATGCTCCATGCCATTGTCATCAAAATACTCCACAAGCTTGTCATCAGAATGCTCCACGACACTTATCATCACAATTCTCCATGCACTTGTCAGCACAATGCTTCCTGACACTTGTCATCATAATGTTGCAAGCCATTGTCATCACAATGATCCATGACATTTGGCATCACAATGCTCCATGCCATTGTCATCACAATGGGCCATTACATATGTCATCCCAATGCTCCCTGACACATTTCTTCACAAAATTGCAACACCTCGTCTTCACAATGCTCCATGCACTTGTTATCACACTGTTCCATGACCCCTATCATCACAATGCTCCGTGACTCCAGTCATCACAATGCTTCACGACCTTTTTCATCACAATGGTCCATGCGCTCATCATCAACAGTCTCTGTGACTTTTTAACCCCAATGCTCCATTAACTTTTCATCACAATGCTCTTGGACCCTTGTCATCACAATGCTCTATGCCTTTCTCAGCACAATGCACCTTGACGCATGTCATCACAGTGCTCCATGGCATTCTCCTCACAACGCTCTTTGCCCTTGTCATCACAGTGCTAAAAGACCCCTATAATCACAATTCTCCATGCCCCTATTCATCAGAATGCTCCATGATACTTTTCACCACAGGTCTCCATGGTCATGTCATCACAATGCTCCAGGACCTTATCATCACAATGCTCCATGACTCCAGTCATCACAATGCTTCATAATATTTGTCATCACAGTGGTCCATGCCCGCGTCATCACAAGTCTCTGTTACATTTGTAACCACAATGCTCCATGAACTTTTCATCACAATGCTCCGTGACACTTGTCATCACAATGCTCCATGCCTGTGTCAGAAAAATGCTCCATGACCATTGTCATCACAATGTGCCACATGCTTTTCATCACAACGGTCCACAAATTTCTCATCACAATGCTCCATAAAACTTGTAAGCACAATGCTGCATGCCCTTCAAATCACAATGCTCCATTACCCCTGTCATAACAATGCTCCATGACCCCTGTCATCACAATGTTCCACGGCCTTGTCATAACAACGCTCCATGACACTTTTCATCACAATGCTCCAAGACGCCATTAATCACAATGCTCCATGCTGTTGTCATCACAAAGCTTCATGACATATTTCATCAGAAAGTTCCATGGCCTTCTCATCAAAATGCTCCATGCCCTTGTCATCACAATGCTCCAAGACCCCTGTAAACACAAAGCTCCATGCCCCTTTTCATCTCAATGCTCCATGACCCATGTGATCACAATACTCCATGAACATTTTCAGCCCAATGTTCCATGACTTTCTCATCACAATGCTCCATGACCAATATCATCACAATGCTCCATGACCAATGTCATCACAACACTCCATGACACCTGACAACACAATGATCCGGGACTCTTGTCATCACAATGCTCTATTCCCTAGTCATCACAATGCTCCATGACCCTTTTAATCACAATGGTCCAGGAACCCTTAATCAAAATGCTCCATGTCCCTGTCATCACAAAGCTCCATGACACATGTCATCAGGATGTTCCATGGCCTTCTCATCAATATGTTCCATGCCCTTGTCTTCACAATGCTCCCAGACCCCTGTAATCACAATGCTCCATGCCTCTTTTCATCTCAATGCTCCATGAACCCTGTCATCACAATGCATCATGCCCATCATCATAATGCTTCCGGCTATTGTCAGCACAATAAAATCAAAATTCTCCATGACCTTTGTCATCACAATGCTCCATGACCCCTGTCATCACAATACTCCATGAACATTTTCAGCCCAATGCTCCATGACACTTGTCTGCACAATGATCCATGCCCTTGTCATCCCAATTCCCCATGACCCATGTATTCACAATGCTCCGTGACGCTTCTCATCACAGTGCTCCATGACACCTGTCATCACAATGTTCCAGGCCTTTGTCAGCAAAATGCTACGTGACCTTTTCATTACAATGCTCTATGCGCTTGTCATCACAATACTCCATTACCATTGTCATCACAATCCTCCATGAACGTTAGGATCACATTGCTTCATGCCCTTGACATCACAATGCTCCATGCTCCTTGAAATCAAAATGATCCATGGCCTCTGTCATTGCAATGCTCCAAAACCTTTTGATCACAATGTTCCAAAACACTTGTCATCACAACGCTCCATGATGCCTGTCATCACAATACTCCATGCCCTTTTCATCACAATGTTCCATGAACATTGTCATCACAATTCTCAATAAACTTGTCATCACAATGCTCCCTGACACTTGTCGTCAGAATGCTCCTTGAAACCTGTCACGAAAAGGCTCCATGCCTTTTGCATCACAAAGCCCCATTCCATTTCCTTCACAATGTTCCATGCCATTGTCTTCAAAATACTCCTCAAGCTTGTCATCCAAATGCTCCATGACACTTGCCATCACAATTCTCCATGCACTTGTCAGCACAATGCTCCCTGACCCTTGTCATCACAATGCTCCAAGCCATTGTCATCACAATGGGTCATTACATATGTCATCACAATGCTCCCTGATAACTCTCTTCACAATACTGCATGACCTGGTCATCACAATGCTCCAAGCCATTGTCATCACAATGCTCCATTACATTTGTGATCAAAATCCTCCATGACACTTGGCATCACAATGCTCCATGCCATTGTCATCACAATGGGCCCTTACAAATGTCATCATATTGCTCCCTGATACCTCTCTTCACAATACTGAATGACCTGGTCATCACAATGCTCCATACCCTTGTCATCACAATGCGCCATTCCTACTGTCATCACAATAATCCATGAAACTTATTAGACCAATGTTCCATGCCCTTGTCATCACAATGCTCCATGCCCTTGTTATCACAAAGTTCCAACACCCCTGTAATCAGAATGATCCATGCCCCTTTTAATCAGTATGCTCCATGAGACTTGTCATCACAAGGCTCCATGGATTTCTCATCACAATGCTCAAGAACCTTGTCATCACAATACTTCACGACGTTGTCATGAAAATTCTCAATGGCCCTTGTCATCATAATGCTCCAAGCCCTTGTCATCACAATGCTCCATTATATTTGTCATCACAATCCTCCATTACATTTGTCATCACAATGCTCCATGCCATTGTCATCGCAATGGACCATGGCATATGTCATCACAATGCTCCCTGACACCTGTCTTCACAATACTCCATTCCCTTGTCTTCACAATGCTCCATGCCCTTGTCATCACAATGCACGATGTCCACTGTCATCACAATAATCTATGAAACTTGTCAGACCAATGGTCCATGCCCCTGTCATCACAATGCTCCATGCCCTTGTCATCACAATGCTCCATGACCCCTTTCATCACAATGTTCCGTGACTCCAGTCATCACAATGCTTCATAACGTTTGCCATCACAACGGTCCATGCCCGCATCATCACAAGGCTCTGTGACATTTGTAACCACAATGCTCCATGAACTTTTCATCACAATGCTCCGTGATCCTTGTCATAACAATGCTCCATGCCTGTGTCAGTACAATGCTCCCGGACCCTTGTCATCACAATGTGCCATGCGCTTTTCGTCACAATGATCCACAACCTTGTCATCGCTATTCTCCATGAACCTTGTAATCACAATGCTCCATGCACTTCTCATCCATATGCTCTCTCTCATGAGATATCTCAGTGTTCCATCACTAGTCATCAGAATCCTCCCTCACCCCTGTTATCACAATGTTCCATGACCCCTCTCATCACAATGCTATATCCCCTTATCAGCACAATGTTCCATGACCCCTGACATCACAATGTTCCATAACCCCTGTCATCAAAGTGCTCCATGACACTTTTCCTCACAAAGCTCCATGAAACATGGCATCACAATGTTCTATAACCCCTGTCATCAAAATATTCCATTACACTTTTCTTCAAATTGCTGCATGACCCTGTCATCAAAATGCTCCCTGCAATTCTCATCACAATGCACCACACACTTGTCATCAAAATGCTCCATGAACTATGTCATCACAAACTCCATGACCGTTGGCATCACAATGCTCCATATCATTGTCATCACGATGCTCCATGAACACTCTCATCACATTGATCTATGCCCTTGTCATCAGAAAGCTCTATGACACTTGTCATCACAATGCTCGATGCCCTTCTCATCACAATGCTCCATGCCCTTGACATTACAATCGTCCGTGACCCAAGTATCACAGTGTTCCGTGCCCTTCTCATCACAATGCTCCATATCCAATCTCATCACAATAATCCATGAAATATTTCAGACCAATGCTCAATGCCCTTCTCATCACAATGCTCCATTACCTCTGTCATAACAATGCTCCATGACCCGTGCCATCACAAGGTTCCACGGCCTTGTCATCACAAGGCTCCATGACCCTTGTCATCACAATGCTCCAAGACCCCTGTAATCACAAAGCTCCATGCCCTTGTCATCACAAAGCTCCATGACACATGTCATCAGAATGTTCCATGGCCTTCTCCTCACAATGCTCCATGCACTTGTCATCTCAATGCTCCAAGAACCCTGTAGTCACACTGATCCATGCACCTTTTCATCAGAATGCTCCATGAGACTTGTCATCACAACTATCCATGGTCATCTCATCACAGTGCTCCAGGACATTGTCATCACCATGCTCCAAGCACTTGTCATCACAATGCTCCAAGAACCCTGTAATCACAATACTCTATGAATATATTCAGCCAAATGCTCCATGACATTCTCATCACAATGCTCCATGACTAATATCATCACAATGCTCCATGACCACTGTCATCACAACACTCCATGACACCTGACAACACAGTGATCCGGGACTCTTGTAATCACAATGCTCCAAGTCCCCTGTAATCAGAGTGATCCATGACCCCTGTCAACAAAATAAACCATGAACATTTTCAGCCCAATGCTCCATGACCCTTGTCATCACAATGATCCATGCCCTTGTCATCCCAAAGCTCCATGAACCCTGTATTCACAATGCTCCGTGATGCTTTTCATCAGAGTGCTCCATGACACCTGTCATCACAGTGCTCCATGCCTTTGTCAGGAAAATGCTACATGACCTTGTCATCACAATGCTTCACGACCTTGTCATGAAAATTTTCAATGGCCCTTGTCATCATAATGCTCCAAGCCCTAGTCATCACAATGCTCCATTATATTTGTCATCACAATCCTCCATTACATTTGGCATCACAATGCTCCATGCCATTGTCATCGCAATGGACCATGACATATGTCATCACAATGCTCCCTGACACCTGTCTTCACAATACTCCATGACCTTCTCATCACAATGATCCATGCCCTTGTCCTCACAATGCACCATGCCCACTGTCATCACAATAATCTATGAAACTTGTCAGACCAATGCTCCATGCCCCTGTCATCAAAATGCTCCATGCCCTTGTCCTCCCAATGCTCCATGACCACTTTCATCACAATGCTCCATGAACCCAGTCATCACGATGCTTCATAACGTTTGTCATCACAATGGTCCCTGACCGCGTCATCACAAGACTCTGTGACCTTTGTAACCACAATGCTCCATGAACTTTTCATCACAATTCTCTGTGACCCTTGTGATCACAATGCTCCATGTCTTTGTCAGAACAATGCTCCATGACCATTGTCATCACGATGTGCCCCGGGCAATTCATCACAACGGTCCACAACCTTGTCATTGCAATGCTCCATAAACATTGTAATCACAATGCTCCATGCACTTCTCATTAAAATGCTCTCTCACATGTGATATCACAGTGCTCCATCACTAGTCATCACAATACACCCTCACCCCTGTAATCACAATGTTCCATGACCCTGTCATCATACTGCAACATCCGCTTATGATCACAAAGTTCCATGACCCCTGACATCACAATGTTCCATAACCCCTGTCATCAAAATGCTCCATGACCCTTTTCATCGCAAAGCTCCAAGACCCCTGACATCACAATATTCTATAACCCCTGCCATAAAAATATTCCATTACACTTTTCATCAATTTGCTTCATGACACGGTCATCAAAATGTTCCCTTCCCTTCTCATCACAATGCACCATGCCCTTGTCATCAAAATGCTCCATGACTTGTCATCACAAAGCTCCATGACCCTTGGCATCACAATGCTCCATGTCATTGTCATCACAATGCTCCATGAACCCTCTCATTACATTGCTCAATGCCCTTGTCATCACAAAGCTCCATGACACTTGTCATCACAATGTTCGATGCCCTTCTCATCACAATGCTCCATGCCCTTGTCATTACAATCCCGCATGACCCATGTATCATAGTGTTCGGTACCCTTGTCATCACAATACTCCATGCCCACTTTCATCACAATAATCCATGAAACATTTCAGACCAATTTTCCATGCCATTCTCATCACAATGCTCCATTACCTCTATCATAACAATGCACCATGACTCCTGCCATCACAATGGTCCACGGCCTAGTAATCACAACGCTCCATGAAACTTGTCATCACAATGCTGAATGCCCCTGTAATCACAATGCTCCATGCCCTTGTCATCACAAAGCTCCATGACGCATGTCATCAGAATGTTCCATGGCCTTCTCATCGCAATGCTCCATGACCTTGTCATCACAAAGCTCCAAGACCCCTGTAAACACAGTGCTCCATGCCCATTTTCATCTCAATGATCCATGAACCCTGTCATCACAATGCACCATGCCCATCATCATAATGCTTCAGGCTATTGTCATCACAATGAAATCAATATTCTCCATGACCTCTGTCATCATAATGCTCCAAACTCTTGTGATCACAATGTTCCATAACATTTATCATCACAACACCCCATGACGCTCATCATCACAATTATCCATGGCCTTCTCATCACAACGCTCCATGATCTTTGTCATCACAATGCTCAATACACTTGTCATCAAAATGCTCCCTGACTCTTGTCATCAATATGCTCCTTGAAACCTGTCATGACAAGGCTCCATGCCTTTTTCATCACAATAATCCATGCCCTTTTCATGACAATGCTCCAAGATCCCTGTAATTACAATGCTCCATGCCCTTGTCATCACAAAGCTCCATGACGCATGTCATCAGAATGCTCCATGGCCTTCTCATCACAATGCTCCATGTCCTTGCCATCACAATGCTCCATTACACCTCTCATAACAATGCTCCATGAACACTTCCATCACGATATTCCATGGCCTTGTCATCACAAGGCTCGATCACCCTTCTCATCACAATGCTCCAAGAACCCTGTAATCACAATGCTCTATGCCCCTTTTCATTTCAATGATCCATGAACCCTGTCATCACAATGCACCATGCCCATCATCATAATGCTGCAAGCTATTGTCATCACAATGACATCAAAATGCTCCATGACCTCTGTCATAACAATGCTCAAAACCCTTGTGATCACAATATTCCATAACACTTGTCATCACAATGACCCATGACGCTCGTCATCACAGTTATCCATGGTCTTCTCATCAGAAAGTTCCATGACCTTTGTTATCACAATGCTCAATACACTTGTCTTCAAAATTCTCCCTGACACCTGTCTTCACAATACTCCATTCCGTTGTCATCACAATGCTCCATGCCCTTGTCATCACAATGCTCCAGGCCCTTGTCATCACAAAGCTCAATGACACATGTCATCAGAATGCTCCTTGGCCTTCTGCTCACAATGCTCCATGCCCTTGTCATCACAATGTGGCAAGACCCCTGTAATCACAATGCTCCATGCCCTTTTTCATCAGTATGCTCCATGAGACTTGTCATCACAAAGCCTCATGTTTCTCTCATCACAATGCTCCAGGATCTTCTCATCAAAATGCTTCACGACCTTGTTATGAAAATTCTCAATGGCCCTTGTCATCATAATGCTCTAAGCCCTAGTCATCACAATGCTCCATTATATATTCGTCATCACAATCCTCCATTACATTTGGCATCACATAACTCCCTGCCATTGTCATCGAAATGGACCATGACATATGTCATCACAATGCTCCCTGACACCTGTCTTCACAATACTCCATGAGCTTCTCTTCACAATGCTCCATGCCATTGTCATCACCATACACTATGTCCACTGTCATCACAATAATCTATGAAACTTGTAAGACCAATGCTCCATGCCCCGGTCATAACAATGCTCCATGTCCCTGTCATCATAATGCTCCATGCCCTTGTCATCACAATGCTCTATGATTTTTCATCACAAAGCTCCTTGACCCATGACCCATGTATCACAGTGTTCCGTGCCCTTGACATCACAATGCACCATGCCACTCTCATCACAATACTCCATGAAATATTACAGACCAATGTTCCATGCCCTTCTCATCAAAATGCTCCATTACCCCTGTCATAACAATGCTCCATGACCCCTGCCATCAAAATGTTACACGGCCTTGTCATCACAAGGCTCCATGAAACTTGTCATCACAATGCCCCATGACGCTCGTCATCACAATTATCCATGGACTTCTCATCACAATGTTCCATGATCTTTGTCATCACAATGCTCAAAACACTTGTCATCACAATGCTCCATGACAGTTGTCGTCAGTATGCGCCTTGAACCATGTCATTACAAGGCTCCATGCCTTTTTCATCACAATAATCCATGCCCTTTTCATCACAATGCTCCAAGATCCCTGTAATCACAATGCTTCCTACCCTTGTCATCACAAAGCTCCATACGCATGTCATCAGAATGCTCCATGGACTTCTCATCACCATGATTCATTCCCTTGTCATCACAGTGCTCCACGAACCCTGTAATCACAATGCTCCATGCCCCTTTTCAACAGAATGCTCCATGAGACTTCTCATCAAAAGTCTCCATGGTCTTCTCATCACAATGCTCCAGGACTTTGTCATCACCATGCTCCATTCCCTTGTCATCGCAATGCACCATGACCAATATCATCACAATTCTCCATGACCACTGTCATCACAACACTCCATGACACCCGACAACACAATGATCCGAGACTCTTGTCATCACAATGCTCCATTCCCTAGTCATCACAATGCTCCATGACACTTGTCATCACAATGATCCATGCCATTGTCATCCCAATGCTCCATAACCCCTGTATACACAATGCTCTGTGATGCTTGTCATCACAGTGCTCCATGACACCTGTCATCACAATGCTCCATGCCTTTGTCAACAAAATGCTACATGACCTTGTCATTACAATGCTCTATGTGCTTGTCATCACAATACTCCATTTCCATTGTCATCACTATCCTCCATGAACCTTGGGATCACATTGCTTCATGCCCTTGTCATCACAATGCTCCATGAACCTTGAAATCAAAATGATCCATGACCTCTGTCATCACAATGCTCCAAACTCTTGTGATCACAATGTTCCATAACACTTGTCATCACAACGCTCCATGATGCCTGTCATCACAATACTCCATGCCCTTTTCATCACAATGCTCCATGACCTTTGTCATCACAATGCTCAATACACTTGTCATCACAATGCTCCCTGACACTTGTCGTCAGAATGCTCCTTGAAACCTGTCACGAAAAGGCTCCATGCCTTTTCATCACAATGCCCCATGGAGTTTACATCACAATGCTCCATTGCATTGTCATCAGAATACTCCAAAAGCTTGTCATCAGAATGCTCCATGACCCTTGTCATCACAAATCTCCATGCACTTGTCAGCACAATGCTCCCTGACCCTTGTCATCACAATGCTCCAAGCCATTGTCATCACAAAGCTCCATTACCTTTGTCATCAGAATCCTCCATGACACTTGGCATCACAATGCTCCATGCCATTGTCATCACAATGGGCCATTACATATGTCATCACAATGCTCCCTGACACCTGTCTTCACAATACTGCATGACCTGATCATCAAAATGCTCCATGCCCTTGTCATCACAATGCGCCATTCCAACTCTCATCGCAATAATTCATGAAACTTATTAGACCAGTGTTCCATGCCCTTGTGATCAAAATGCTCCATGCCCTTGTTGTCACAATTCTCCATGACCCCTGTCATCACAATGCTCCGTGACTCCAGTCATCACAGTGTTTCATGACCTTTGTCATCACAATGGTCCATGCCCTCATCATCAACAGTCTCTGTGACCATTTTAACCACAATGCTTCATGAAATTTTCATCTCAATGCTCTTTGACCCTTGTCATCAAAATGCTCTATGCCTTTCTCAGCACAATGCGCCATGACCCTTGTCATCACAGTGCTCCAGGCGCTTGTCAGCACAATGCTCCATGACACATGTCATCACAATGCACCATGCGCTTGTCATCACAGTGCTCCACCATCTTGTCATCGCAGTGCTCCATAAAGCTTGTCATCACAATGCTCCATGCACTTCTCATCAAAATGCTCTCTCACCACTGATATCACAATGCTACATCACTATTTGTCACAATACTCCCTCAGCCCTGTCATCACAATGTTCCATGACTCCTGTCATCACAATGCTACATGCACTTATCATCACAATGTTCGATGACCCATGACATCACAATATTCCATAACACCTGTCATCAAAATGCTCCAGGACCCATTTCATCAAAATGCTCCATGACCCCTGATATCACAATGTTCCATAACACCTGTCATCAAAATGTTTCATGACACTTTTCATTAAATTGCTCCATGACCCTGTCATCACAATGATCCCTGCCCTTCTCATCAAAATGCACAGCGCACTTGCCATCAAAATGCTCCATGACCTTTGTCGTCACAAAGATCCTTGACCCTTGGCATCACAATGTTCCATGTCATTGTCAACACACTGCTCCATGAATGCTCTCATCACATTGCTCCATGCACTTGTCTTCATAAAGCTCCATGACACATGTCATCAGAATTATCCATGGCCTTCTCATCACAATTCTCCATGCCCTTACAATCAGAATGCTCCATTAATTCTGTCATAACAATGCTCCATGACCACTGCCATCACGATGTTCCATGGCCTTGTCATCACAAGGCTCCATGACCCTTCTCATCACAATGCTCCAAGAACCCTGTAATCACAATGAACTATGCCCCTTTTCATCTCAATGATCCATGAACCCTGTCATCACAATGAACAATGCCCATCATCATGCTTCATGCTATTGTCATCACAATGAAATCAAAATACTCCATGACCTCTGTCATAACAATGTTCCAAACCCTTGTGATCACAATATTCCATAACACTTGTCATCACAATGCCACATGACGCTCGTCATCACAATTATCCATGGTTTCTCATCACAATGCTCCATGACTTTTGTCATCACAATCCTCAATACACTTGTCATCAAAATGCTCCCTGACACTTGTTGTCTGTATGCTCCTTGAACCCTGTCATGACAAGCCTCCATGCATTTTTCATCACAATGATGCATGCCCTTTTCATCACAATGCTCCAAGACCCCTGGAATCACAATGCTCCATGTCCTTGTCATCACAAAGCTCAATGACACATGTCATCAGAATGCTCCTTGGCCTTCTGCTCAAAATGATCCATGCCCTTGTCATCAAAATGTGCCAAGACCCCTGTAATCACAATGCTCCATGCCCCTTTTCATTAGTATGCTCCATGAGACTTGTCATCACAAGGCTCCATGGTTTTCTCATCACAATGCTCCAGAACATTGTCATCACAATGCTTCACGACGTTGTCATGAAAATTCTCAATGGACCTTGTCATCATAATGCTCCAAGCCCTAGTCATCACAATGCTCCATTATATTTGTCATCACAATCCTCCATTACATTTGGCATCACAATACTCCCTGCTATTGTCATCGCAATGGACCATGACCTATGTCATCACAATGCTCCCTGGCACCTGTCTTCAAAATACTCCATGACCTTCTCTTCACAATGATCCATGCCCTTGTCATCACAATGTACTATGTCCACTGTCATCACAATAATCTATGAAAATTGTCAGACCAATGCTCCATGCCCCTGTCATAACAATGCTCCATGCCCCTGTCATCACAATGCTCCATGCCCTTGTCATCACAATGCTCCATTACTTGCCATCACAAAGCTTCATAACCCCTGACCCATGTATCACAGTGTTCCGTGCCGTTGTCATCACAATGCTCCATGCCCACTCTCATTACAATAATCCATGAAATATTTCAGACCAATGTTCCATGCCCTTCTCATCAAAATGCTCCATTACACCTGTCATAACAGTGCTTCATGAACCCTGCCATAACAATGATCCACGGCTTTGTCATCACAAGGCTCCATGACACTTGTCATCACAATGCCCCATGACGATCGTCATCACAATTATCCATGGTCTTCTCATCACAATGTTCCATGATCTTTGTCATCACAATGCTCAATACACTTGTCATCACAATGATCCCTGACACTTGTCGTCAGTATGCTCCTTGAACCCTGTCATGACAAGGCTGCATGCCTTTTTCATCACAATGACCCATGCCCTTTTCATAACAATGCTCCAAGACCCCTGTAATCACAATGCTCCATGCCCTTGTCATCACAAAGCTCCAAGACGCATGTCATCAGAATGCTCTATGGCCTTTTCATCAACATGATCCATGCCCTTGTCATCACAATGCTCCAATAACCCTATAATCACAATGGTCCAAGCTCCTTTTCAACAGAATGCTCCATGAAACTTCTCAACAAAAGTCTCCATGGTCTTCTCATCACAATGCTCCAGGACTTTGTCATCACCATGCTCCATTCCCTTGTCATCGCAATGCTCCATGACCAATATCATCACAATTCTCCATGACCACTGTCATCACAACACTCCATGACACCTGACAACACAATGATCTGGGACTCTTGTCATCACAATGCTCCATTCCCTACTCATCACAATGCTCAATGACACTTGTCATCACAATGATCATTGCCCTTGCCATCCCAATGTGCCATAACCCCTGTATTCACAATGCTCCATGACGCTTGTCATCACAGTGCTCCATGACACCTGTCATCACAATGCTCCATGCCTTTGCAGCAAAATGCTACATGACCTTGTCATTACAATGCTCTATGTGATTGTCATCAAAATATTCCATTACCATTGTCATCACAATCCTCCAAGAACCTTGGGATCACATTGCTTCATTCCCTTGTCATCACAATGTTCCATGCTCCTTGAAATCAAAATGATCCATGACCTCTGTCATCACAATGCTCCAAACCCTTGTGATCACAATGTTCCATAACACTTGTCATCACAACGCTCCATGATGCCTGTCATCACAATTCTCCATGACCTTTGCCATCACAATTCGCAATACACTTGTCATCACAATGCTCCCTGACACTTGTCATCAGAATGCTCCTTGAACCCTGTCACGAAAAGGCTCCATGCCTTTTTCATCACAATGTCCCATGCCATTTAAATCACAATGCTCCATGCCATTGTCATCAAAATACTCCACAAGTTTGTCATCAGAATGCTCCATGACCCTTGTAATCACAAATGTCCATGCACTTGTCTGCACAATGCTCCCTGACCCTTGTCATCACAATGCTCCAAGCCATTGTCATCACAATACTCCATTACCTTTCTCATCAGAATCCTCCATGACACTTGGCATCACAGTGCTCCATGGAATTGTCATCACAATGGGCCATGCCATATGTCATCACAATGCTCCCTGACACCTGTCTTCACAATACTGCAGGACCTGATCATCACAATGCTCCATGCCCCTTTCATCACAGTGCGCCATTCCCACTGTCATCGCAATAATTCATGAAACTTATTTGACCAATGTTCCATGCCCGTGTCATCACAATGTTCCATGCCCTTGTTATCACAATGCTCCATGACCACAGTCATCACAGTGCTCTGTGACGCCAGTCATAACATTGCTTCATGACCTTTGTCATCAAAATGGTCCATGTCCTCATCATCAAATATCTCTGTGACATTTTTAACCAAAAATCTCCATGAATTTTCATCACAATGCTCTTTGACCCTTGTCATCAAAATGCTCTATGCCTTTCTCAGCACAATGCTCCATGACCCTGGTCATCACAATGCTCCATGCGCTTGTCAGCACAATGCTCCATGACACAGATCATCACAATGCACCATGCGCTTGTCATCACAGTGCTCCACAAGTTGTCATCACAGTGCTCCATGCACTTCTCATCAAAATGCTCTCTCACCACTGATACCACAATGCTACATCACTATTTGTCACAATACTCCCTCACCCATGTCATCAAAATGTTCCATGACTCCTGTCATCACAATGCTACATGCACTTATTATCATAATGTTCGATGACCCCTGACATCACAATGTTCCATAACACCTGTCATCAAAATGTTCCATGACACATTTCATCCAATTGCTCCATGACCATGTCACCACAATGCTCCCTGCCCTTCTCATCACAATGCACAACGACCTTGCCATCAAAATGCTCCATGACCTTTGTCATCACAAAGATCCATGCCCCTTGGCATCACAATGCTCCATGTCATTGTCATCACAATGCTCCATGAACGCTCTCATCACATTGCTCCATGCCCTTGTCATCACAAAGTTCCATGACACTTGTCATCAGAATGCTCCATGGCCTTCTCATCACAATGTTCCATGCCCTTGCCATCACAATGCTCCATTACCACTGTCATAACAATGCGCCATTACCCCTGCCATCACGATGTTCCATGGCCTTGTCTTCACAAGGCTCCATGACCCTTCTCATCACAATGCTCCAAGAACCCTGTAATCACAATGCTCTATGCTCTTTTTCATCTCAATGATCCATGAACCCTGTCATAACTATGCACCATGCCCATCATCATAATGCTTCATGCTATTGTCATCACAATGAAATCAAGATGCTCCATGACCTCTGTCATAACAATGCTCCAAACCCGTGAGATCACAATATTCCATAAGACTTGTCATCACAATTTCACATGATGCTCGTCATCACAATTATCCATGGTCTTCTCATCACAATGCTCCATGACCTTTGTCATCACAATGCTCAATACACTTGTCATCCAAATGCTCCCTGACACTTGTTGTCTGTATGATCCTTGAACCCTGTCATGACAAGGCTCCATGCCTTTTTCATCACAATGATCCATGCCCTTTTCATCAAAATTCTCCAAGACCCATGTAATCACAATGCTTCATGCCCTTGTCATCACAAAGCTCAATGACGCATGCCATCAGAATGCTCCTTGGTCTTCTGCTCACAATGCTCCATGCCCTTGTCATCACAATGTTCCAAGACCCCTGTAATCACAATGCTCCATGCCCCTTTTCATCAGTATGCTCCATGAGACTTGTCATCACAAGGCTCCATGGTTTTGTCATCACAATGCTCCAGGACCTTGTCATCACAATGCTTCACGACATTGTCATGAAAATACTCAATGGCCCTTTTCATCATAATGCTCCAAGCCCTAGTCATCACAATGCTCCTTTATATTTGTCATCACAATCCTCCATTACATTTGGCATCACAATGCTCCATGCCATTTTCATCGCAATGGACCATGACATATATCATCACAATGCTCCCTGACACCGTTTTCACAATACTCCATGCCCTTGTCATCACAATGCTCCATGCCCTTGTCATCACAATGCACCATGCCCACTGTCATCACAATAATCTATGATACTTGTCAGACAAATGCTCCATGCCCCTGTCATCACAATGCTCCATGCCCTTATCCTCACAATGTTCCATGACCCCTGTCATCAAAATGCTCCATGACCCCAGTCATCAGAATGCTTCATAACGTTTGTCATCACAATGGTCCATGCCCGCGTCATCACAAGGCTCTGTGACCTTTGTAACCTCAATGCTCCATGAACTTTTCATCACACATCTCTGTGACCCTTGTCATCACAATGCTCCATGTCTTTGTCAGAACAATGCTCCATGAGCCCTGCCATCACGATATTCCATGGCCTTGTCATCACACGGCTCCATCACCCTTCTCATCACGATGCTCCAAGAACCCTGTAATCACAATGTTCTATGCCCCTTTTCATTTCAATGATCCATGTACCCTGTCATCAAAATGCACCATGCCCTTCATCATAATGCTTCATGCTATTGTCATCACAATGAAATCAAAATGCTCCATGACCTCTGTCATAACAATGCTCAAAACCCTTATGATCACAATATTCCATAACACTTGGCATCACAATGACCCATGAGGCTCATCATCACAATTATCTTTGGTCTTCTCATCACAAAGTTCCATGAGCTATGTCATCAAAATGTTCAATACACTTGTCATCTAAATTCTCCATGACACTTGTTTTCTGTATGCTCCTTGAAACCTGTCATGACAAGGCTCCATGCCTTTTTCATCACAATGATCCATGCCCTTTTCATCACAATGCTTCAAGGCCCATGTAATCACAATGCTCCATGTCCTTGTCATCACAAAGCTCAATGACACATGTCATCAGAATGCACCTTGGCCCTCTGCTCACAATGCTCCATGCCCTTGTCATCACAATGTGGCAAGACCCCTGTAATCACAATACTCCATGCCCCTTTTCATCAGTATGGTCCAAGAAACTTGTCATCACAAGGCTCCATGGTTTTGTCATCACAATGTTCCACGAATTTTTCATCACAATGCTTCACGACCTTGTCATGAAAATTTTCAATGGCCCTTATCATCATAATGCTCCAAGCCATAACCATCACAATGCTCCATTATATTTGTCATCTCAATCCTCCATTACATTTGGCATCACAGTGCTCCATGCCATTGTCATCGCAGTGGACTATGACATATGTCATCACAATGCTCCCTGACAACTTTCTTCACAATACTCCATGACCTTCTCATCACAATGCTCCATGCCCTTGTCATCACAATGCACCATGCCCACTGTCATCACAATAATCTGTGAAACTTGTCAGACCAATGCTCCATTCCCCTGTCAACACAATGATCCATGCCCTTGTCATCAAAATGATCAATGACCCCTGTCATCACAATGCTCCGTGACTCCAGTCATCTGAATGCTTCATAACGTTTGTCATCAAAATGGTCCATGTCCACGTCATCACAAGGCTCTGTGACATTTGTAACCACAATGCTCCATGATCTTTCATCACAATTCTCTGTGACCCTTGTCATCACAGTGCTCCATGTCTTTGTCAGAACAATGCTCCATGACGATTGTCATCACAATGTGCCATGCACATTTCCTCACAAGGTTTCACAACTTTGTCATTGCAATGCTCCATAAATCTTGTAATCACAATTGTCCATGCTCTTCTCATCAAAATGCTCTCTCACAAGAGATATCACAATGTTCCATCACTAGTCATCACAATACGACCTCACCCCTGTAATCACAATGTTCCATGACCCTGTCATCACAATGCTACATCCCTTTATCATCAAAATGTACCATGACCCCTGACATCACAATGTTCCATAACCCCTGTCATCAAAATGCTCCATGACACTTTTCATCCCAAAGCTCCAAGACCACTGACATCACAATGTTCAATAACCCCTGCCATCAAAATATTCCATTACACTTTTTATCAAATTGCTGCATGACCCAGTCATCAAAATGCTCCCTGCCCTTCTCATCAAAATGCACCAAGCCCTTGTCATCAGAATGCTCCATGACTTGTCATCACAATGCTCCATGACCCTTGTCACCACAATGCTCCATGACATTGTCCTCACAATGCTCCATGAACCCTCTCATCACATTGCTCCATGCCCTTGTCATCACAAAGCTCCATGACACTTGTCATCACAATGCTCGATGCCCTTCTCATCACAATGTTCCATGCCCTTTTCATTACAGTCCTGCATGACACATGTATCACAGTGTTCCATGCACTTGTCATCACAATGCGCCATGCCCACTCTCCTCACAATAATCCATGAAATATTTCAGACCAATATTCCATACCCTTCTCATCACAATGCTCCATTACCCCTGTCATAACAATGCACCATGACCACCGCCATCACAGTGTTCCACGGCCTAGTCATCACAAGGTTCCATGACACTTCTCATCACAATGCTCAACACCCCTGAAATCACAATGCTCCATTCCCTTGTCATCACATAGCTCCATGACGCAGGTCATCAGAGTGTTCCATGACTTTCTCATGACAATGCTCCATGCCCTTGTCATCACAATGCTCCAAGAGCCTTGTAATCACAATACTCCTTGCCGCTTTTCATCTCAATGCTCCATAAAACCTGTCATCACAATGCACCATGCCCATCATCATAATGCTTCAGGCTATTTTCATCACAGTGAAATCAATATTCTGCATGACCTCTGTCATCATAATGCTCCAAACCCTTGTGATCACAATGTTGCATAACACTTATCATCAAAACACCCCATGACGCTCATCATCACAATTATCCACGGTCTTCTTATCACAATGCTCCATGATCTTTTTCATCACAATGCTCAATACACTTGTCATCACAATGCTCCCTGACACTTGTCATCAGTATGCTCCTTGAACCCTATCATGACAAGGCTCCATGCCGTTTTCATCAAAATGATCCATGTCCTTTTAATCACAATGCTCCAAGACAGATGTAATCACAATGCTCCATGACCCCTGTCATCAAAATAATCTAAGAATATTTTCAGCCCAATGCTCCATGACACTTGTCATCACAATGATCCATGCCCTAGTCATCCCAATGCTCCATGACCCCTGTATTCACAATGCTACGTGACGCTTGTCATCACAGTGCTCCATGACACCTGTCATCACAATGCTCCATGCATTTGTCAGCAAAATGCTACATGACCTTGTCATTACAATGCTCTATGCGCTTGTCATCACAATACTCAATTACCATTGTCATCACAACCCTCCATGAACTTTGGGATCACATTGCTTCATGCCCTTGCCATCACAATGCTCCATGTTCCTTGAAATCAAAATGATCCATGACCTCTGTCATCACAATGCTTCAAACCCTTGTGATTACAATGTTCCATAGCCCTTGTCATCACAACGCTCCATGATGCCTGTCATCACAATACTCCATGCCCTTTTCATCACAATGCTCCATGACATTTGTCATCACAATTCTCAATACACATGTCACCACAATGCTCCCTGACACTTGTCGTCAGAATGCTCCTTGAAGCCTGTCACGAAAAGGCTCCATACCTTTTTCATCACAATGCCCCATGCCGTTTTCATCACAATGCTCCATGTCATTGTCATCAAATTACTCCACAAGCTTGTCATCAGAATGCTCCATGACCCTTATCATCACAATTCTCCATGCACTTGTCAGCACAATGCTCCCTGACACTTGTCATCATAATGTTGAAAGCCATTGTCATCAAAATGATCCATGACATTTGGCATCACAATGCTCCATGCCATTGTCATCACAATGGGCCATTACATATGTCATCACAATGCTCCCTGACACATGTCTTCACAAAACTGCAACACCTGGTCATCACAATGCTCCATGCACTTGTTATCACACTGTTCCATGACCCCTATCATCACAATGCTCCGTGACTCCAGTCATCACAATGCTTCACGACCTTTTTCATCACAATGGTCCATGCGCTCATCATCAACAGTCTCTGTGACTTTTTTAACCCCAATGCTCCATTAACTTTTCATCACAATGCTCTTGGACCCTTGTCATCACAATGCTCTGTGCCTTTCTCAGCACAATGAACTTTGACGCATGTCATCACAATGCTCCATGGCATTCTCCTCACAACGCTCTTTGCCCTTGTCATCACAGTGCTCCAAGACCCCTATAATCACAATTCTCCATGCCCCTTTTCATCAGAATGCTCCATGATACTTGTCACCACAGGTCTCCATGGTCATGTCATCACAATGCTCCAGGACCTTATCATCACAATGCTCCATGACTCCAGTCATCACAATGCTTCATAATATTTGTCATCACAGTGGTCCATGCCCGCGTCATCACAAGTCTCTGTTACATTTGTAACCACAATGCTCCATGAACTTTTCATCACAATGCTCCGTGACACTTGTCATCACAATGCTCCATGCCTGTGTCAGAAAAATGCTCCATGACCATTGTCATCACAATGTGCCACGTGCTTTTCATCACAACGGTCCACAAATTTGTCATCACAATGCTCCATAAAACTTGTAAGCACAATGCTGCATGCCCTTCAAATCACAATGCTCCATTACCCCTGTCATAACAATGCTCCATGACCCCTGTCATCACAATGTTCCACGGCCTTGTCATAACAATGCTCCATGACACTTTTCATCACAATGCTCTAAGACCCCATTAATCACAATGCTCCATGCTGTTGTCATCACAAAGCTTCATGACATATTTCATCAGAAGGTTCCATGGCCTTCTCATCAAAATGCTCCATGCCCTTGTCATCACAATGCTCCAAGACCCCTGTAAACACAAAGCTCCATGCCCCTTTTCATCTCAATGCTCCATGACCCATGTCATCACAATACTCCATGAACATTTTCAGCCCAATGTTCCATGGCTTTCTCATCACACTGCTCCATGACCAATATCATCACAATGCTCCATGACCAATGTCATCACAACACTCCATGACACCTGACAACACAATGATCCGGGACTCTTGTCATCACAATGCTCTATTCCCTAGTCATCACAATGCTCCATGACCCCTGTCATCACAGTATTCCATGAACATTTTCAGCCCAATGCTCCATGATGCGTGTCATCACAATGATCCATGCCCTTGTCATCCCAATGCTCCATGACCCCTGTATTCACAATGCTCCGTGACGCTTGTCATCACAGTGCTCCATGACACCTGTCATTACAATGCTCCATGCCTTTGTCAGCAAAATGCTACATGACCTTGTCATTAAAATGCTCTAGGCGCTTGTCATCACAATTCTCCATTACCATTGTCATCACAATCCTCCATGAACATTGGGATCTCATTGCTTCATGCTCTTGTCATCACAATGCTCCATGCTCCTTGAAATCAAAATGATCCATGACGTCTGTCATCACAATGCTCCAAACCCTTGTGATCACAATGTTCCATAACACTTGTCATCACAACACTCCATGATGCCTGTCATCACAATACACCATGCCCTTTTCATCACAATGCTCCATGACATTTGTCATCACAATTCTCAATACACTTGTTATCACAATGCTCCCTGACACTTGTCGTCAGAACGCTCCTTGAACACTGTCACGAAAAGGCTCCATGCCTTTTCCATAACAAAGCCCCATGCCATTTTCATCACAATGCTCCATGCCATTGTCATCAAAATACTCCACAAGCTCGTCATCAGAATGCTCCATGACTCTTGTCATCACAATTCTCCATGCACTGGTCAGCACAATGCTCCCTGACCCTTGTCATCACCATGCTCCAAGCCATTGTCATCACAATGCTCCATTACCTTTGTCATCAGTATCCTCCATGACACATGGCATCACAATGCTCCATGCCATTGTCATCACAATGGGCCATTACATATGTCATCACAATGCTCCCTGACACCTCTCTTCATAATACTGCATGACCTGGTCATCACAATGCTCCATGCCCTTGTCATCAAAATGTGCCATTCCAACTGTCATCACAATAATCCATGAAACTTATTAGACCAATGCTCCATGCCATTGTCATCACAATGCTCCATGCCCTTGTTATCACAATCTTTCAAGACCCCTGTGATCAGAATGCTCCATGCACCTTTTCATCCGTATGATCCATGAGATTTATCATAACAAGGCTCCATGATTTTCTCATCACAATGCTCCAGGACTTTGTCATCACAATGCTTCACGACATTGTCAGGAAAATTCTCAATGGCCCTTGTCATCATAATATTCCAAGCCCTAGTCTTCACAATGCTCCATTATATTTGCCATCACAATCCTCTATTACATTAGGCATCACAATGCTCCATGCCATTGTCATCGCAATGGACCATGACAAATGTCATCACAATGCTCCCGGACACATGTCTTCACAATACTCCATGCCCTTGTCTTCATAATGCTCAATGCCCTTGTCATCACAATGCACCATGCCCACTGTCATCACAATAATCTATGAAACATGTCAGACCAATGCTCCATGCCCCTTTTCATTAGAATGCTCCATGAGACTTGTCATCTCAAGTCTCCATGGTCATCTCATCACAGTGCTCCAGGAACTTTTCATCACCATGCTCCATTTTTTGTCATCACAATGCTCCATGACGACTGTCATCACAATACTCCATGCATATTTCAGCACAATGCTCCATGACTTTCTCATCACAATGCTCCATGACCAATATCATCAAAATGCTCAATGACTACGGTCATCACAACACTCCATGACACCTGACAACACAATGATCCGGGACACTTGCCATCACAATGCTCAAACAACCCTGTAATCACAATGCTCCATGACCCCTGTCATCAAAATACTCCATGCACAATTTCTGCACAATGCTCCATTAAACTTGTCATCAAAATGATCCGTGCCCTTGTCATCCCAATGCTCCATGACCCTTGTATTCACAATGCTCCGTGACACTTGTCATCACAATGCTCCATGACACCTGTCATCACAATGATCCATGGCTTTGTCAACAAAATGCTACATGACCTTGTCCTTTCAATGCTCTATGTGCTTGTCATCACAATACTCCATTACCATTGTCATCACAATCCTCCATGAAACTTGGGATCACATTGCTTCATTCCCTTGTCATCAAAAAGCTCCATGCTCCTTGAAATCAAAATGATCCATGACCTTTTTCATCACAATGCTCCAAACCCTTGTGATCACAATGTTCCATAACACTTGTCATCACAACGCACCATGATGCCTGTCATCACAATACTCCATGCCCTTTTCATCACAATGCTCCATGACCTTTGTCATCACAATTCTCAATATACATGTCATCACAATGCTCCCTGACACGTGTCGTCAGAATGCTCCTTGAAACCTGTCACGAAAAGGCTCCATGCATTTTTCATCACAAAGCCCCAAGCCATTTTCATCACAATGCTCCATGCAATTGTCATCAAAATACTCCACAAGCTCGTCATCAGAATGCTCAATGACCCTTTTCATCACAATTCTCCATGCACTTGTCAGCACAATGCTCCCTGACCCTTGTCATCACAATGCTCCAAGCCATTGTCTTCACAATGCTCCATTACCTTTGTCATCAGAATCCTCCATAACACTTGGCATCACAATGCTCCATGCCATTGTCATCACAATGGGCGATTACATATGTCATCACAATGCTCCCTGACAACTCTCTTCATAATACTGCATGACCTGGTCATCACAATGCTCCATGCGCTTGTCATCACAATGCGCCATTCCAACTGTCATCACAATAATCCATGAAACTTATTAGACCAATGCTCCATGCCCTTGTTATCACAATTTTCCAAGTCCCCTGTAATCAGAATGCTCCATGCGCCTTTTCATCAGAATGATCCATGAGGTTTGTAATCACAAGGCTCCATGGTTTTCTCATCACAATGCTCCAGGACAATGTCATCACAATGCTTCACGACATTGTCATGAAAATTCTCAATGGCCCTTGTCATCATAATGCTCCAAGCCCTAGTCATCACAAAGTTCCATTATATTTGTCATCACAATCCTCCATTACATTTGGCATCACAATGCTCCATGCCATTGTCATCGCAATGGACCATGACATATGTCATCACAATGCTCCCTGACACATGTATTCACAGTACTCCATTCTCTTGTCTTCAAAATGCTCCATGCCCTTGTCAACACAATGCACCATGCCCAGTGTCCTCACAATAATCTATGAAAATAGTCAGACCAATGCTCCATGCCCCTGTCATCACAATGCTCCATGCCATTGTCATCACAATGCTCCATGACCCCTGTCAACACAATGCTCCGTGACTCCAGTCATCACAATGTTTCATAACGTTTGTCATCACAACGGTCCATGCCCGCATCATCACAAGGCTCTGTGACCTTTGAAACCACAATGCTCCATGAACTTTTCATCACAATCTCCGTGACCCTTGTCATGACAATGCTCCATGCGTTTTTCAGAACAATGCTCCATGACCCTTGTCATCACAATGTGCCATGCGCTTTTCATCACAATGATGCACAACCTTGTCATCGCTATGCCCCATAAACCTTGTAATCACAATGCTCCATGCACTTCTCATCCAAATGCTCTCTCACATGAGATATCACAATGTTCCATCACTAGTCATCACAATCCTCCCTCACCCATGTTATCACAATGTTCCATGACCCCTGTCATCACAATGCTACATCCCATTATCAGCACAATGTTCCATGACCCCTGACATCACAATGTTCCATAACCCCTGTCATCAAAATGCTCCATGACCCTTTTCATTTCAAAGCTCCAAGACCCCTGGCATCACAATGTTCTATAACCACTGCCATCAAAATGTTCCATTACACTTTTCTTCAATTTGCTGCATGACCCGGTCCTCAAAATGCTCCCTGCCCTTCTCATCACAATGCACCACACCCTTGTCATCAAAATGCTCCATGACATTTGTCATCACAAAGCTCCATGACCCTTGGCATCACAATGCTCCATGTCAATTTCATCAAAATGCTCCATGAACCCTCTCATCACATGTCTCCATGCCATGTCATCACAAAGCTCCATGACACTTGTCATCACAATGCTCGATGCCCGTCTCATCACAATGCTCCATGTCCTTGTCATTACAATCCTCCATGACCCATGTATAACAGTGTTCCGTGCCCTTGTCATCACAATGCTCCATGCCCACTCTCATCACAATAATCCATGAAACTTTTCAGACCAATGCTCAATGCCCTTCTCATCACAATGCTCCATTACCACTGTCATAACAATGCTCCATGACCCGTGCCATCACAGTGTTCCAAGGCCTTGTCATCACAAGGCTCCATGACCCTTGTCATCACAATGCTCCAAGACCCCTGTAATCACAATTCTCCATGCCCTTGTCTTCACAAAGCTCCATGACACATGCCATCAGAATATTCCATAGCCTTCTCATCACAATGCTCCATGCCCTTGAAATGATGATGCTGCAAGACCCCTGTAATCACAGTGCTCCATGCCCCTTTTCATCTCAATGCTCCATGAACCCTGTAATCAAAATGCACCATGCCCATCATCATAATGCATCAGGCTCTTGTCATCACAATGAAATCAAATTTCTCCATGACCACTGTCATCATAATGCTCCAAACCCTTGTGATCACAATGTTCCTTAACATTTATCATCACAACACCCTATGACGCTCATAATCACAATTATCCATGGTCCTCTCATCACAATGCTCCATGATCTTTGTCATCACAATTCTCAATACACTTGTCATCACAATGCTCCCTGACACTTGTCGTCAGTATGATCCTTGAACCCTGTAATGACATGGCTCCATGCCTTTTCATCACAATGCACCATGCCCTTTTCATCACAATGCTCCAAGACCTCTGTAATCACAATGCTCCATACCCTTGTCATCACAAAGCTCCATGACGCATGTCATCAGAATGCTCCAAAGGCCTCCTCCTCATAATGCTCCATGCACTTGTCATCACAATGCTCCAAGTCCCGTGTAATCACAATGCTCCATGTCCCTTTTCATCACAATGCTCCATGAGACTTGTCATCACAATCTCCATGGTCTTCCCATTACAATGCTCCAGGACCTTGTCATCACCATGCTCCATTCCCTTGTCATCACAATGCTCCATGACCCCTCTCAAAACAATACTCCATGAACATTTTCAGCCCAGTGCTCCATGAACTGCTCATCACAATGCTCAATGACAAATATCATCAAAATACTCCATGACCACTGTCATCACAACACTCCATGACACATGACAACACAATGACCCGGGACACTTGTCATCACAATGCTCCATTCCCTATTCATCTCAATGCTCCATGACCCCTGTCATCACAGTACTCCATGAACATTTTCAGCCTAATGATCCATGACCCTTGTCATCACAATCATCCATGCCCTTGTCATCCCAATTCTCCATGACCCTTTTAATCACAATGGTCCAAGAACCCTTAATCAAAATGCTCCATGCCCCTGTCATCACAAAACTCCATGACGCATGTCATCAGAATGTTCCATGGCCTTCTCATCAATATGTTCCATGCCCTTGTCTTCACAATGCTCCCAGACCCCTGTAATCAAAATGCTCCATGCCTCTTTTCATCTCAATGCTCCATGAACCCTGTCATCACAATGCATCATGCCCATCATCATAATGATTCCGGCTATTGTCAGCACAATAAAATCAAAATTCTCCATGACCTCTGTCATCACAATGCTCCATGACCCCTGTCATCACAATACTCCATGAACATTTTCAGCCCAATGCTCCATGACACTTGTCTGCACAATGATCCATGCCCTTGTCATCCCAATTCCCCATGACCCATGTATTCACAATGCTCCGTGACGCTTCTCATCACAGTGCTCCATGACACCTCTCATCACAATGCTCCAGGCCTTTGTCAGCAAAATGCTACGTGACCTTTTCATTACAATGCTCTATGCGCTTGTCATCACAATACTCCATTACCATTGTCATCACAATCCTCCATGAACCTTAGGATCACATTGCTTCATGCCCTTGACATCACAATGCTCCATGCTCCTTGAAATCAAAATGATCCATGGCCTCTGTCATTGCAATGCTCCAAAACCTTTTGATCACAATGTTCCAAAACACTTGTCATCACAACGCTCCATGATGCCTGTCATCACAATACTCCATGCCCTTTTCATCACAATGTTCCATGAACATTGTTATCACAATTCTCAATACACTTGTCATCACAATGCTCCCTGACACTTGTCGTCAGAATGCTCCTTGAAACCTGTCACGAAAAGGCTCCATGCCTTTTGCATCACAAAGCCCCATTCCATTTCCTTCACAATGTTCCATGCCATTGTCTTCAAAATACTCCTCAAGCTTGTCATCCGAATGCTCCATGACCATTGTCATCACAATTCTCCATGCACTTGTCAGCACAATGCTCCCTGACCCTTGTCATCACAATGCTCCAAGCCATTGTCATCACAATGCTCCATTACCTTTGTCATCAGAATCCTCCATGAGACTTGGCATCACAATGCTCCATGCCATTGTCATCACAATGGGCCATTACATATGTCATCACAATGCTCCCTGATAACTCTCTTCACAATACTGCATGACCTGGTCATCACAATGCTCCAAGCCATTGTCATCACAATGCTCCATTACCTTTGTGTTCAGAATCCTCCATGACACTTGACATCACAATGCTCCATGCCATTGTCATCACAATGGGCCCTTACAAATGTCATCACATTGCTCCCTGATACCTCTCTTCACAATACTGAATGACCTGGTCATCACAATGCTCCATGCCCTTGTCATCACAATGTGCCATTCCTACTGTCATCACAATAATCCATGAAACTTATTAGAACAATTTTCCATGCCCTTGTCATCACAATGCTCCATGCCCTTGTTATCACAAAGTTCCAACACCCCTGTAATCAGAATGCTCCATGCCCCTTTTAATCAGTATGCTCCATGAGATTGTCATCACAAGGCTCCATGGTTTTCTCATCACAATGCCCAAGAACCTTGTCATCACAATGCTTCACGACATTGTCATGAAAATTTTCAATGGCCCTTGTCATCATAATGCTCCAAGCCCTAGTCATCACAATGCTCCATTATATTTGTCATCACATCCTCCATTACATTTGTCATCACAATGCTCCATGCCATTGTCATCGCAATGGACCATGACATATGTTATCACAATGCTCCCTGACACCTGTCTTCACAATACTCCATTCCCTTGTCTTCACAATGTTCCATGCCCTTGTCATCACAATGCACGATGTCCACTGTCATCACAATAATCTATGAAACTTGTCAGACCAATGGTCCATGCCCCTGTCATCACAATGCTCCATGCCCTTGTCATCACAATGTTCCATGACCCCTTTCATCACAATGTTCCGTGACTCCAGTCATCACAATGCTTCATAACGTTTGCCATCACAACGGACCATGCCCACATCATCACAAGGCTCTGTGACATTTGTAACCACAATGCTCCATTAACTTTTCATCACAATGCTCCGTGATCCTTGTCATCACAATGCTCCATGCCTGTGTCAGTACAATGCTCCAGGACACTTGTCATCACAATGTGCCATGCGCTTTTCATCACAATGATCCACAACCTTGTCATCGCTATTCTCCATGAACCTTGTAATCACAATGCTCCATGCACTTCTCATCCATATGCTCTCTCTCTTGATATATCTCAGTGTTCCATCAATAGTCATCACAATCCTCCCTCACCCCAGTTATCACAATGTTCCATGACCCCTCTCATCACAATGCTATATCCCCTTATCAGCACAATGTTCCATGACACCTGACATCACAATGTTCCATAACCCCTGTCATCAAAGTGCTCCATGACACTTTTCATCCCAAAGCTCCATGAACCATAGCATCTCAATGTTCTATAACCCCTGTCATCAAAATATTCCATTACACTTTTCATCAAATTGCTGCATGACCCTGTCATCAAAATGCTCCCTGCCCTTCTCATCACAATGCACCACACACTTGTCATCAAAATGATCCATGAACTATGTCATCACAAACTCCATGACCGTTGGCATCACAATGCTCCATGTCATTGTCATCACGATGCTCCATGAACACTCTCATCACATTGCTCCATGCCCTTGTCATCACAAAGCTCTATGACACTTGTCATCACAATGCTCGATGCCCTTCTCATCACAATGTTCCATGCCCTTGACATTACAATCGTCCATGACCCAAGAATCACAGTGTTCCGTGCCCTTCTCATCACAATGCTCCATATCCAATCTCATCACAATAATCCATGAAATATTTCAGACCAATGCTCAATGCCCTTCTAATCACAATGCTCCATTACCTCTGTCATAACAATGCTCCATGACCCGTGCCATAACAAGGTTCCACGGCCTTGTCATCACAAGGCTCCATGACCCTTGTCATCACAATCCTCCAAGACCCCTGTAATCACAAAGTTCCATGCCCTTGTCATCACAGAGCTCCATGACACATGTCATCAGAATGTTCTATGGCCTTCTCCTCACAGTGCTCCATGCACTTGTCATCACAATGCTCCAAGACCCCTGTAGTCACAGTGATCCATGCACCTTTTCATCATAATGCTCCATGAGACTTGTCATCACAACTCTCCATGGTCATCTCATCACAATGCTCCAGGACATTGTCATCACCATGCTCCATGCACTTGTCATCACAATGCTCCAAGACATCTGTAATCACAATACTCTATGAATATATTCAGCCAAATGCTCCATGACATTCTCATCACAATGCTCCATGAACAATATCATCACAATGCTCCATGACCACTGTCATCACAACACTCCATGACACCTGACAACACAGTGATCCGGGACTCTTGTAAACACAATGCTCCAAGTCCCCTGTAATCAGAGTGATCCATGACCCCTGTCAACACAATAATCCATGAACATTTTCAGCCCAATGCTCCATGACCCTTGTCATCCCAATGTTCCATGACCCCTGTATTCACAATGCTCCGTGATGATTTTCATCTCAGTGCTCCATGACAACTGTCATTACAATGCTCCATGCCTTTGTCAGCAAAATGCTACATGACCTTGTCATCACAATGCTTCACGACCTTGTCATGAAAATTTTCAATGGCCCTTGTCATCATAATGCTCCAAGCCCTAGTCATCACGATGCTCCATTATATTTGTCATCACAATCCTCCATTACATTTGGCATCACAGTGCTCCATGCCATTGTCATCGCAATGGACCATGACATATGTCATCACAATGCTCCCTGACACCTGTCTTCACAATAATCCATGACCTTCTCATCACAATAATCCATGCCCTTGTCCTCACAATGCACCATGCCCACTGTCATCACAATAATCTATGAAACTTGTCAGACCAATGCTCCATGCCCCTGTCATCAAAATGCTCCATGCCCTTGTCCTCACAATGCTCCATGACCCCTGTCATCACAATGCTCCATGAACCCAGTCATCACAATGCTTCATAACGTTTGTCATCACAATGGTCCCTGCCCGCGTCATCACAAGGCTCTGTGACCTTTGTAACCACAATGCTCCATGAACTTTTCATCACAATTCTCTGTGACCCTTGTCATCACAATGCTCCATGTCTTTGTCAGAACAATGCTCCATGACCATTGTCATCACGATGTGCCCCGGGCAATTCATCAAAACGGTCCACAACCTTGTCATTGCAATGCTCCATAAACATTGTAATCACAATGCTCCATGCACTTCTCATTAAAATGCCCTCTCACCAGTGATATCACAGTGTTCCATCACTAGTCATCACAATACACCCTCACCCCTGTAATCACAATGTTCCATGACCCTGTCATCACACTGCAAAATACGCTTATGATAACAAAGTTCCATGACCCCTGACATCACAATGTTCCATAACCCCTGTCATCAAAATGCTCCATCACCCTTTTCATCCCAAAGCTCCAAGACCCCTGACATCACAATGTTCTATAACCCCTGCCATAAAAATGTTCCATTACACTTTTCATCAATTTGCTGCATGACACGGTCATCAAAATGCTCCCTTCCCTTCTCATCACAATGCACCATGCCCTTGTCATCAAAATGCTCCATGACTTGTCATCACAAAGCTCCATGAACCTTGGCATCACAATGCTCCATGTCATGGTCATCACAATGCTCCATGAACCCTCTCATTACATTGCTCAATGCCCTTGTCATCACAAAGCTCCATGACACTTGTCATCACAATGCTCGATGCTCTTCTCATCACAATGCTCCATGCCCTTTTCATTACATTCCCGCATGACCCATGTATCATAGTGTTCCGTACCCTTGTCATCACAATACTCCATGCCCACATTCATCACAATAATCCATGAAACATTTCAGACCAATTTTCCATGCCATTCTCATCACAATGCTCCATTACCTCTGTCATAACAATGCACCATGACTCCTGCCATCACAATGTTCCACGGCATAGTAATCACAAGGCTCCATGACACTTGTCATCACAATGCTGAAGGCCCCTGTAATCACAATGCTCCATGCCCTTGTCATCACAAAGCTCCATGACGCATGTCATCAGAATGTTCCATGGCCTTCTCATCACAATGCTCCATGACCTTGTCATCACAAAGCTCCAAGACCCCTGTAAACACAGTGCTCCATGCCCATTTTCATCTCAATGCTCCATGAACCCTGTCATCACAATGCACCATGCCCATCATCATAATGCTTCAGGCTATTGTCATCACAATGAAATCAATATTCTCCATGACCTCTGTCATCATAATGCTCCAAACCCTTGTGATCACAATGTTCCATAACACTTATCATCACAACACCCCATGACGCTCATCATCACAATTATCCATGGCCTTCTCATCACAATGCTCCATGATCTTTGTCATCACAATGCTCAATACACTTGTCATCAAAATGCTCCCTGACTGTTGTCGTCAATATGCTCCTTGAACCCTGTCATGACAAGGCTCCATGCCTTTTTCATCACAATAATCCATGCCCTTTTCATCACAATGCTCCAAGATCCCAGTAATCAAAATGCTCCATGGCCTTGTCATCACAAAGGTCGATGACGCATGTCATCAGAATGCTCCATGGCCTTCTCATCACAATGCTCCATGTTATTGTCATCACAATGCTCCATGAATGCTCTCATCACATTGCTCCATGCACTTATCTTCACAAAGCTCCATGACACATGTCATCAGAATGCTCCATGGCCTTCTCATCACAATGCTCCATGTCCTTGCCATCACAATGCTCCATTACACCTCTCATAACAATGCTCCATGACCCCTGCCATCACGATATTCCATGGCCTTGTCATCCCAAGGCTCCATCACGCTTCTCATCACAATGCTCCAAGAACCCTGTAATCACAATGCTCTATGCCCCTTTTCATCTCCATGATCTATGAATCCTGTCATTACAATGCACCATGCCCATCATCATAATGCTTCATGATATTGTCATCACAATGAAATCAAAATGCTCCATGACCTCTGTCATAACAATGCTCCAAACCCTTGTGATCACAATATTCCATAACACTTGTCATCACAATGACCCATGACGCTCATCATCACAGTTATCCATGGTCTTCTAATCAGAAAGTTCCATGACCTTTGTTATCACTATGTTCAATACACTTGTCTTCAAAATTCTCCCTGACACTTGTTTTATGTAAGCTCCTTGAAACTTGTCATGACAAGGCTCCATGCCTTTTTCATCACAGTGATCCATGCCCTTTTCATCACAATGCTTCAAGACCACTGTAATCACAATTCTCCATGCCTTTGTCATCACAAAGCTCAATTACACATGTCATCAGAATGCTCCTTGGCCTTATGCTCACAATGTTCCATGCCCTTGTCATCACAATGCTCCATGCCCTTGTCATCACAAAGCTCAATGACACATGTCATCAGAATGCTCCTTGGCCTTCTGCTCACAATGCTCCATGCCCTTGTCATCACAATGTGGCAAGACCCCTGTAATCACAATGCTCCATGCCCTTTTTCATCAGTATGCTCCATGAGATTTGTCATCACAAAGCCTCATGTTTCTCTCATCACAATGCTCCAGGATCTTCTCATCACAATGCTTCACGACTTTGTCATGAAAATTCTCAATGGCCCTTGTCATCATAATGCTCTAAACCCTAGTCATCACAATGCTCCATTATATATTCATCATCAAAATCCTCCATTACATTTGGCATCACATAACTCCCTGCCATTGTCATCGCAATGGACCATGACATATGTCATCACAATGCTCCCTGACACTTGTCTTCACATTACTCCATGAGCTTCTCTTCACAATGCTCCATGCCATTGTCATCACCATGCACTATGTCCACTGTCATCACAATAATCTATGAAACTTGTAAGACCAATGCTCCATGCCCCGGTCATAACAATGCTCCATGTCCCTGTCATCATAATGCTCCATGCCCTTGTCATCACAATGCTCTATGATTTTTCATCACAAAGCTCCTTGACCCATGACCCATGTATCACAGTGTTCCGTGCCCTTGTCATCACAATGCACCATGCCACTCTCATCACAATACTCCATGAAATATTACAGACCAATGTTCCATGCCCTTCTCATCAAAATGCTCCATTACCCCTGTCATAACAATGCTCCATGACCCCTGCCATCAAAATGTTACACGGCCTTGTCATCACAAGGCTCCATGAAACTTGTCATCACAATGCCCCATGACGCTCGTCATCACAATTATCCATGGACTTCTCATCACAATGTTCCATGATCTTTGTCATCACAATGCTCAAAACACTTGTCATCACAATGCTCCATGACAGTTGTCGTCAGTATGCGCCTTGAACCATGTCATGACAAGGCTCCATGCCTTTTTCATCACAATAATCCATGCCCTTTTCATCACAATGCTCCAAGATCCCTGTAATCACAATGCTTCCTACCCTTGTCATCACAAAGCTCCATACGCATGTCATCAGAATGCTCCATGGACTTCTCATCACCATGATTCATGCCCTTGTCACCACAATGCTCCAAGAACCCTGTAATCACAATGTTCCATGCCCCTTTTCAACAGAATGCTCCATGAGACTTCTCATCAAAAGTCTCCATGGTCTTCTCATCACAATGCTCCAGGACTTTGTCATCACCATGCTCCATTCCCTTGTCATCGCAATGCACCATGACCAATATCATCACAATTCTCCATGACCACTGTCATCACAACACTCCATGACACCTGACAACACAATGATCCGAGACTCTTGTCATCACAATGCTCCATTCTCTAGTCATCACAATGCTCCATGACACTTGTCATCACAATGATCCATGCCATTGTCATCCCAATGCTCCATAACCCCTGTATACACAATGCTCTGTGACCCTTGTCATCACAGTGCTCCATGACACCTGTCATCACAATGCTCCAAGACTATGTCAACAAAATGCTACATGACCTTGTCTTACAATGCTCTATGTGCTTGTCATCACAATACTCCATTTCCATTGTCATCAGTGTCCTCCATGAACCTTGGGATCACATTGCTTCATGCCCTTGTCATCACAATGCTCCATGCTCCTTGAAATCAAAATGATCCATGACCTCTGTCATCACAATGCTCCAAACTCTTGTGATCACAATGTTCCAAAACACTTGTCATCACAACGCTCCACGTTGCCTGTCATCACAGTACTCCATGCCCTTTTCATCACAATGCTCCATGACCTTTGTCATCACAATGCTCAATACACATGTCATCACAATGCTCCCTGACACTTGTCATCAGAATGCTCCTTGAACCCTGTCACGAAAAGGCTCCATGCCTTTTCATCACAGTGCCCCATGCCGTTTACATCACAATGCTCCATTGCATTGTCATCAGAATACTCCAAAAGCTTGTCATCAGAATGCTCCATGACCCTTGTCATCACAAATCTCCATGCACTTGTCAGCACAATGCTCCCTGACCCTTGTCATCACAATGCTCCAAGCCATTGTCATCACAATGCTCCATTACCTTTGTCATCAGAATCCTCCATGACACTTCACATCACAATGCTCCATGCCATTGTCATCACAATGGGCCATTACATATGTCATCACAATGCTCCCTGACACCTGTCTTCACAATACTGCATGACCTGGTCATCACAATGCTCCATGCCCTTGTCATCACAATGCGCCATTCCAACTCTCATCGCAATAATTCATGAAACTTATTAGACCAGTGTTCCATGCCCTTGTGATCAAAATGCCCCATGCCCTTGTTGTCACAATTCTCCAAGACCCCTGTCATCACAATGCTCCGTGACTACAGTCATCACAGTGCTTCATGACCTTTGTCATCACAATGGTCCATGCCCTCGTCATCAACAGTCTCTGTGACCATTTTAACCACAATGCTTCATGAACTTTTCATCTCAATGCTCTTTGACCCTTGTCATCAAAATGCTCTATGCCTTTCTCAGCACAATGCGCCATGACCCTTGTCATCACAATGCTCCAGGCGCTTTTCAGCACAATGCCCCATGACACATGTCATCACAATGCACCATGCGCTTGTCATCACAGTGCTCCACCATCTTGTCATCGCAGTGCTCCATAAAGCTTGTCATCACAATGCTCCATGCACTTCTCATCAAAATGCTCTCTCACCACTGATATCACAATGCTACATTACTATTTGTCACAATACTCCCTCACCCCTGTCATCACAATGTTCCATGACTCCTGTCATCACAATGCTACATGCACTTATCATCACAATGTTCGATGACACATGACATCACAATATTCCATAACACCTGTCATCAAAATGCTCCAGGACCCTTTTCATCAAAATGCTCCATGACCCCTGACATCACAATGTTCCATAACACCTGTCATCAAAATGTTCCATGACATTTTTCATTAAATTGCTCCATGAAAATGTCATCACAATGATCCCTGCCCTTCTCATCAAAATGCACAGCGCCCTTGCCATCAAAATGCTCCATGACCTTTGTCGTCACAAATATCCATGACCCTTGGCATCACAATGTTCCATGTCATTGTCATCACACTGCTCCATGAACGCTCTCATCACATTGCTCCATGCACTTGTCTTCATAAAGCTCCATGACACATGTCATCAGAATGATCCATGGCCTTCTCATCACAATACTCCATGCCCTTACAATCACAGTTCTCCATTAAACCTGTCATAACAATGCTCCATGACCCCTGCCATCACGATGTTCCATGGCTTTGTCATCACAAGGCTCCATGACCCTTCTCATCACAATGTTCCAAGACCCCTGTAATCACTATGAACTATGCCCCTTTTCATATCAATGATCCATGAACCCTGTCATCACAATGCACAATGCCCGTCATCATGCTTCATGCTATTGTCATCATAATGAAATCAAAATGCTCCATGACCTCTGTCATAACAATGTTCCAAACCCTTGTGATCACAATATTCCATAACACTTGTCATCACAATGCCACATGACGCTCGTCATCACAATTATCCATGGTTTCTCATCACAATGCTCCATGACTTTTGTCATCACAATCCTCAATACACTTGTCATCAAAATGCTCCCTGACACTTGTTGTCTGTATGCTCCTTGAACCCTGTCATGACAAGCCTCCATGCATTTTTCATCACAATGATGCATGCCCTTTTCATCACAAAGCTCAATGACACATGTCATCAGAATGCTCCTGGGCCTTCTGCTCACAATGATCCATGCCCTTGTCATCAAAATGTGACAAGACCCCTGTAATCACAATGCTCCATGCCCCTTTTCATTAGTATGCTCCATGAGACTTGTCATCACAAGGCTCCATGGTTTTCTCATCACAATGCTCCAGGACATTGTCATCACAATGCTTCACGACGTTGTCATGAAAATTCTCAATGGCCCTTGTCATCATAATGCTCCAAGCCATAGTCATCACAATGCTCCATTATATTTGTCATCACAATCCTCCATTACATTTGGCATCACAATACTCCCTGCTATTGTCATCGCAATGGACCATGACCTATGTCATCACAATGCTCCCTGGCACCTGTCTTCAAAATACTCCATGACCTTCTCTTCACAATGATCCATGCCCATGTCATCACAATGTACTATGTCCACTGTCATCACAATAATCTATGAAAATTGTCAGACCAATGCTCCATGCACCTGTCATAACAATGCTCCATGCCCCTGTCATCACAATGCTCCATGCCCTTGTCATCACAATGCTCCATTACTTGCCATCACAAAGCTTCATAACCCCTGACCCATGTATCACAGTGTTCCGTGCCGTTGTCATCACAATGCCCCAAGACGCACGTCATCACAATTATCCATGGTCTTCTCATCACAATGTTCCATGATCTTTGTCATCACAGTGCTCAATACACTTGTCATAACAATGATCCCTGACAGTTGTCATCAGTATGCTCCTTGAACCCTGTCATGACAAGGCTGCATGCCTTTTTCATCACAATGACCCATGCCCTTTTCATAACAATGCTCCAAGACCCCTGTAATCACAGTGCTCCATGCCCTTGTCATCACAAAGCTCCATGACGCATGTCATCAGAATGCTCTATGGCCTTCTCATCACCATGATCCATGCCCTTGTCATCACAATGCTCCAATAACCCTATAATCACAATGGTCCAAGCTCCTTTTCAACAGAATGCTCCATGAGACTTCTCAACAAAAGTCTCCATGGTCTTCTCATCACAATGCTCCAGGACTTTGTCATCACCATGCTCCATTCCCTTGTCATCGCAATGCTCCATGACCAATATCATCACAATTCTCCATGACCACTGTCATCACAACACTCCATGACACCTGACAACACAATGATCTGGGACTCTTGTCATCACAATGCTCCATTCCCTACTCATCACAATGCTCAATGATACTTGTCATCACAATGATCATTGCCCTTGTCATCCCAATGCGCCATAACCCCTGTATTCACAATGCTCCATGACGCTTGTCATCACAGTGCTCCATGACACCTGTCATCACAATGCTCCATGCCTTTGCAGCAAAATGCTACATGACATTGTCATTACAATGCTCTATGTGATTGCCATCAAAATATTCCTTTACCATTGTCATCACAATCCTCCAAGAACCTTGGGATCACATTGCTTCATTCCCTTGTCATCACAATGTTCCATGCTCCTTGAAATCAAAATGATCCATGACCTCTGTCATCACAATGCTCAAAACACTTGTGATCACAATGTTCCATAACACTTGTCATCACAACGCTCCATGATGCCTGTCATCACAATACTCCATGCCCTTTTCATCACAATTCTCCATGACCTTTGCCATCACAATTCGCAATACACTTTTCATCACAATGCTCCCTGACACTTGTCGTCAGAATTCTCCTTGAACCCTGTCACGAAAAGGCTCCATGCCTTTTTCATCACAATGTCCCATGCCATTTAAATCACAATGCTCCATGCCACTGTCATCAAAATACCACACAAGTTTGTCATCAGAATGCTCCATGACCCTTGTAATCACAAATGCCCATGCAATTGTCTGCACAATGCTCCCTGACCCTTGTCATCACAATGCTCCAAGCCATTGTCATCACAATACTCCATTACCTTTCTCATCAGAATCCTCCATGACACTTGGCATCACAATGCTCCATGGAATTGTCAACACAATGGGCCATGACATATATCATCACAATGCTCCCTGACACCTGTCTTCACAATACTGCGGGACCTGGTCATCACAATGCTCCATGCCCCTTTCATCACAATGTGCCATTCCCATTGTCATCGCAATAATTCATGAAACTTATTTGACCAATGTTCCATGCCCGTGTCATCACAATGCTCCATGACCTTTTTATCACAATGCTCCATGACCACTGTCATCACAATGCTCCGTGACGCCAGTCATAACATTGCTTCATGACCTTTGTCATCAAAATGGTCCATGTCCTCATCATCAACTGTCTCTTTGACCTTTTTAACCACAAATCTCCATGAATTTTCATCACAATGCTCTTTGACCCTTGTCATCAAAATGCTCTATGCCTTTCTCAGCACAATGCTCCATGACCCTTGTCATCACAATGCTCCATGCGCTTGTCAGCACAATGCTCCATGACACAGATCATCACAATGCACCATGCGCTTGTCATCACAGTGCTCCACAATTTGTCATCACAATGCTCAATGCACTTCTCATCAAAATGCTCTCTCACCACTGATATCACAATGCTACATCACTATTTGTCACAATACTCCCACACCCATGTCATCAAAATGTTCCATGACTCCTGTCATCACAATGCTACATGCACTTATTATCATAATGTTCGATGACCCCTGACATCACAATGTTCCATAACACCTGTCATCAAAATGTTCCATGACACATTTCATCCAATTGCTCCATGACCATGTCATCACAATGCTCCCTGCCCTTCTCATCACAATGCACAACGCCGTTGCCATCAAAATGCTCCATGACCTTTGTCATCACAAAGATCCATGCCCCTTGGCATCACAATGCTCCATGTCATTGTCATCACAATGCTCCATGTACGCTCTCATCACATTGCTCCATGCCCTTGTCATCACAAAGTTCCATGACACTTGTCATCAGAATGCTCCATGGCCTTCTCATCACAATGTTCCATGCCCTTGCCATCACAATGCTCCATTACCACTGTCATAACAATGCACCATGACCCCTGCCATCACGATGTTCCATGGCCTTGTCTTCACAAGGCTCCATGACCCTTCTCATCACAATGCTCCAAGAACCCTGTAATCACAATGCTCTATGCCCTTTTTCATCTCAATGATCCATGAACCCTGTCATAACTATGCACCATGCCCATCATCATAATGCTTCATGCTATTGTCATCACAATGAAATCAAGATGCTCCATGACCTCTGTCATAACAATGCTCCAAACCCTTGAGATCACAATATTCCATAAGACTTGTCATCACAATTTCACATGACGCTCGTCATCACAATTATCCATGGTCTTCTCATCACAATGCTCCATGACCTTTGTCATCACAATGCTCAATACACTTGTCATCAAAATGCTCCCTGACACTTGTTGTCTGTATGCTCCTTGAACCCTGTCATGACAAGGCTCCATGCCTTTTTCATCAAAATGATCCATGCCCTTTTCATCAAAATGCTCCAAGACCCATGTAATCACAATGCTTCATGCCGTTGTCATCACAAAGCTCAATGACGCATGCCATCAGAATGCTCCTTGGTCTTCTGCTCACAATACTCCATGCCCTTGTCATCACAATGTTCCAAGACCCCTGTAATCACAATGCTCCATTCCCCTTTTCATCAGTATGCTCCATGAGACATGTCATCACAAGGCTCCATGGTTTTGTCATCACAATGCTCCAGGACTTTGTCATCACAATGCTTCACGACATTGTCAAGAAAATTCTCAATGGCCCTTTTCATCATAATGCTCCAAGTCCTTGTCATCACAATGCTCCTTTATATTTGTCATCACAATCCTCCATCACATTAGGCATCACAATGCTCCATGCCATTGTCATCGCAATGGACCATGACATATATAATCACAGTGCTCCCTGACACCGTTTTCACAATACTCCATGACCTTCTCATCACAATGCTCCATGCCCTTGTCATCACAATGCACCATGCCCACTGTCATCACAATAATCTAAGAAACTTGTCAGATAAATGCTCCATGCCCCTGTCATCACAATGCTCCATGCCCTTGTCATCACAATGCCCCATGACCCCTGTCATCAAAATGCTCCATGACCCCAGTCATCAGAATGCTTCATAACGTTTGTCATCACAATGGTCCACGCCCGCGTCATCACAAGGCTCTGTGACCTTTGTAACCACAATGCTCCATAAACATTTCATCACAAATCTCTGTGACCCTTGTCATCACAATGTTCCATGTCTTTGTCAGAACAATGCTCCATGACCCCTGCCATCACGATATTCCATGGCCTTGTCATCACAAGGCTCCATCACCCTTCTCATCACAATGCTCCAAGAACCCTGTAATCACAATGCTCTATGCCCCTTTTCATTTCAATGATCCATGAACCCTGTCATCACAATGCACCATGCCCATCATCATAATGCTTCATGCTATTGTCATCACAATAAAATCAAAATGCTGCATGACCTCTGTCATAACAATGCTCAAAACCCTTGTGATCACAATATTCCATAACATTTGGCATCACAATGACCCATGAGGCTCGTCATCACAATTATCTATGGTCTTCTCATCACAATGTTCCATGACCTTTGTCATCACAATGTTCAATACACTTGTCATTAAAATTCTCCCTGACACTTGTTTTCTGTATGCTCCTTGAAACCTGTCATGACAAGGCTCCATGCCTTTTTCATCACAATGATCCATGTCCTTTTCATCACAATGCTTCAAGGCCCCTGTAATCACAATGCTCCGTGCCCTTGTCATCACAAAGCTCAATGACACATGTCATCAGAATGCTCCGTGGCCCTCTGCTCACAATGCTGCATGCCCTTGTCATCACAATGTGGCAAGACCCCTGTAATCACAATGCTCCATGCCCCTTTTCATCAGTATGCTCCATGAGACTTGTCATGACAAACCTCCATGGTCTTCTCATCACAATGCTCCAGGATTTTGTCATCACAATGCTTCACGACCTTGTCATGAAAATTCTCAATGGCCCTTGTCATCATAATGCTCCAAGCCCTAGTCATCACAATACTCCATTATATTTCTCATCACAATCCTCCATTACATTTGGCATCACAATAAACCCTGCCATTGTCATCGCAATGGACCATGACATATGTCATCACAATGCTCCCTGGCACCTGTCTTCAAAATACTCCATGACCTTCTCTTCACAATGCTCCATGCCATTGTCATCACAATGCACTATGTCCAATGTCATCACAATAAACTATGAAAATTTTCAGACCAATGCTCCATGCCCCTGTCATAACAATGATCCATGTCACTGTCATCACAATGCTCCATGCCCTTGTCATCACAATGCTCCATGACTTGTCATCACAATGTTCCATGATCTTTGTCATCACAATGCTCAGTACACTTGTCATCACAATGATCCCTGACACTTGTCGTCAGTATGCTCCTTGAACCCTGTCATGACAAGGCTGCATGCCTTTTTCATCAGAATGTTCCATGCCCTTTTCATAACAATGCTCCAAGACGCCTGTAATCACAATGCTCCATGCCCTTGTCATCACAAAGCTCCATGACGCATGTCATCAGAATGCTCCATGGCCTTCTCATCACCATGATCCATGCCCTTGTCATCACAATGCTCCAAGACCCCTGTAATCACAATGCTCCATGCCTCTTTTCAAACAGAATGCTCCATGAGACTTCTCATCAGAAGTATCCATGGTCTTCTCATCACAAGGCTCCAGGACTTTGTCAACACCATGCTCCATTCCCTTGTCATCACAATGCTCCATGTCATTGTCAGAACAATGCTCCATGACCATTGTCATCACAATGTGCCACGCGCATTTCATCACAACGGTCCACAACCTTGTCATTGCAAGGCTCCATAAAACTTGTACTCACAATGCTCCATGCACTTCTCATCAAAATGCTCTCTCACCAGAGATATCAGAGTGTTCCATCGCTAGTCATCACAAAACTCCCTCACCCCTGTAATCACAATGTTCCATGAACCTGTCATCACACAGCTACATCCCCTTATCATCACAATGTTCCATGACCCCTGACATCACAATGTTCCATAACCCCTGTCATCAAAATGCTCCATGACCTTTTTCATCCCAAAGCTCCAAGACCACTGACATCACAATGTTCTATAACCCCTGCCATCAAAAAGTTCCATTATATTTTTATGAAATTGCTGCATGACCCGGTCATCAAAATGCTCCCTGCACTTCTCATTACAATGCACCATGCCCTTGTCATGAAAATGCTCCATGACTTGTCATCACAATCTCCATGACCCTTTGCATCACAATGCTCCATGTCATTGTCATCACAATCCTCCATGAACACTCTCATAACATTGCTCAAAGCCCTTGTCATCAAAAAGCTCCATGACACTTGTCATCACAATGTTCGATGCCCTTCTCATCACAATGCTCCATGCCCTTGTCATTACAGTCCTGCATGACCCATGTATCACAGTGTTCCGTGCCCTTGTCATCACAATGCTCCATGCCCTCTCTCATCACAATAATCCATGAAACATTTCAGACCAATGTTCCATACCCTTCTCATCACAATGCTCCATTACTCCTGTCATAACAATGCACCATGACCCCTGCCATCACAATGTTCCACGGCCTAGTCATCACAAGGTTCCATGACACTTCTCATCACAATGCTCAAGACCCCTGAAATCACAATGCTCCATGCCCTTGTCATCACAAAGCTCCATGACGCATGTCATCAGAATGATCCATGGCCTTATCATCACAATGTTCCATGCCCTTGTCAGCACAATGCTCCAAGACCCTTGTAATCACAATGCTCCATGCCCCTTTTCATCTCAATGATCCATGAACCCTGTCATCACAATGCACCATGCCCATCATCATAATGCTTCAGGCTACTGTCATCACAATGAAATCAATATTCTGCAGGTCCTCTGTCATCATAATGCTCCAAAACCTTGTGATCACAATTTTGCATAACACTTATCATCACAACACCCCATGACGCTCATCATCACAATTATCCATGGTCTTCTCATCACAATGCTCCATGATCTTTGTCATCACAATGCTCAATACAATTGTCATCACAATGCTCCCTGACACTTGTCGTCAGTATGGTCTTTGAACCCTGTCATGACAAGGCTCCATGCCTTTTTCATCACAATGATCCATGCCCTTTTCATCACAGTGCTCCAAGATCCCTGTAATCACAGTGCTCCATGCCCTTGTCATCACAAAACTCCAGGAAACATGTCATCAGAATGCTCCATGGCCTTCTCATCACAATGCTCCATGCCCTAGTCATCACAATGCTCCAAGACCCCTGTAATCACAGTGCTCCATGCCCCTTTTCATCAGAATGCCCCATGAGACTTGTCATCACAAGTCTCCATGGTCTTCTCATCACAATGCTCCAGGACCTTGTCATCACCATGCTCCATTTCCTTGTCATCACAATGCTCCAGGACCCCTATCATCACAATACTCCATGCACATTTTCAGCGCAATGCTCCACGGACTACTCATTACAGTGCTCCATGGCCAATATCATCACAATGCTCCATGACCACTGTCATCACAAAACTACATGACACCTCACAACACAATGATCCGGGACTATTGTCATCACAATGATCCATGCCCTTATCATCCCAATGCTCCATGACCCCTGCATTCAAAATGCTCCGTGACGCTTGTCATCACAGTGCTCCATGACACATGTCCTCACAATGCTCCATGCCTTTGGCAGCAGAATGCTACATGACCATGTCATTACAATGCTTTGTGCGTTTGTCATCACAATACTCCATTTCCATTGTCATCACAATCCTCCATGAACCTTGGGATCACATTTCTTCATTCCTTTGTCATCACAATGCTCCATGCTCCTTGAAATCAAAATGATCCATGACCTCTGTCATCACAGTGGTCCAAAACCTTGTGATCACAGTGATCCATAACACTTGTCATCACAATGCTCCATGATGCCTGTCATCACAATACTCCATGCACTTTAAATCACAATGCTCCATGACCTTTCTCATCACAAATCTCAATATACATGTCATCACAATGCTCCCTGACACTTGTCATCAGAATGTTCCTTGAAACCTGTCACGAAAAGGCTCCATGCCTTTTTCATCAGAAAGCCCCATACCGTTTTCATCACAATGCTCCATACCATTGTCATCAAAATACTCCACAAGCTTGTCATCAGAATGCTCCATGACCCTTGTCATTACAATTCTCCATGCACTTGTCAGCACAATGCTCCCTGACCCTTGTCATCACAATGCTCCAAGCCATTGTCATCACAATGCTCCATTACCTTTGTCATCATAATCCTCCATGACACTTGGCATCACAATGCTCCATGCAGTTGTCATCAAAATGGGCCATTACATATGTCATCACAATGCTCCCTGACAACTGTCTTCACAATAATGCATGATCTGGTCAAAACAATGCTCCATGCCCTTGTCATCACAATGCACCATTCCAACTGTCATCGCAGTAATCCATGAAACTTATTAGAACAATGATCCATGCCCTTTTCGTCACAATGCTCCATGCCCTTGTTATCACAATGCTCCATGACCCCTGTCATCACAATGCTCCGTGACTCCAGTCATCAAAATGCTTCATGACCTTTGTCATCACAATGGTCCATGCCTTCGTCATCAACAGTCTCTGTGACATTTTTATCCACAATGCTCCATGAACTTTTCATCACAGTGCTCTTTGACCCTTGTCATCACAATGCTCTATGCCTTTCTCAGCACAATGCTCCATGACCATTGTCACCACAATATTCCAAGGATTTGTCATCACAGTGCTCCATTATATTTGTCATCAGAATCCTCCATGACACTTGTCATCACAATGCACTGTGACACTTGTCATCAGAATCCTCCATGACACCTGGCATCACAATTCTCCATGCCATTTTCATCACAATGGGCCATTACATATGTCATCACAATGCTCCCTCACACCTGTCTTCACAATACTGCATGACCTGGTCATCACAATGCTCCATGCCCTTGTCATCACAATGGGCCCTTCCATCTTTCATCACACTAATCCATGAAACGTATTAGACCAATGCTCCATGCCATTGTCATCACAATGCTCCATGCCCTTGTTATCACAATGTTCCAAGAACCCTGTAATCAGAATGCTCCATGCCCCTTTTCATCAGTATGCTCCATGAGACTTGTCTTCACAAGGCTCCATGTTTTTTTAATCACATATCTGCAGGAACTTGTCATCACAATGCTTCAAGACCTTGTCATGAAAATTCTCAATGGCCCTTGTCATCATAATGCTCCAAGCCTTAGTCATCACAATGCTCCATTATATTTGTCATCACAATACGCCATTACATTTGACATCTCAATGCTCCCTGCCATTGTCATCGCAATGGACCATGACATATGTCACCACAATGCTCCCTGACACCTGTCTTTACAATACTCCATGACCTTCTCATCAAAATGATCCATGCCCTTATCATCCCAATGCTCCATGGCCCCTGTTTTCACAATGCTCTGTGACCCTTTTCATCACAGTGCTCCATGACACCTGTCTTCACAATACTCCATGACCTTCTCATCACAATGCTCCATGCCCTTGTCATCACAATGCACCATGTCCACTGTCATCACAATAATCTATGAAACTTGTCAGACCAATGCTCCATGCCCCTGTCATCACAATGCTCCATGCCCTTGTCATCACACTGCTCCATTACCCCTGTCATTACAATGTTCCGTGAATCCAGTCATCACAATTCTTCATAACGTTTGTCAACACAACGGTCCATGCTCGCATCCTCAAAAGGCTCTGTGTCTTTTTTTAACCTCAATGCTCCATGAAATTTTCATCACAATGCTCCATGACCCTTGTCATCACAATGCTCCATGCCTTTGTCTGAACAATACTCCAAGACCCTTGTCATCACAATGTGCCACGCGCTTTTCATCACAATGATCCACAACCTTGTCATCACTATGCTCCATAAAACTTGTAATCACAATGCTCCATGCACTTCTCATTCAAATGCTCTCTCACCTGAGATATCACAATGTTCTGTCACTAGTTATAACAATCCTGCCTCACCCCTGTAATCACATTGTTCCATGACCCCTGTCATCAGAATGCTACATCCCCTTATCAGCACAATGTTCCATAACCCCTGACATCACAATCTTCCATAAGCCTGTCATCAAAATGCTCCATGACACATTTCATCCCAAAGCTCCATGACCCCTGGCATCAAAATGTTCTATAACCCCTGTCATCAAAATGTTCCATTACACTTTTCATCAAATTGCTGCATGACCCTGTCATCAAAATGCTCCCTGCCCTTCTCATCACAATGCACCACACACTTGTCATCAAAATGTTCTATGACCTTTGTCATCACAAAGCTCCATAACCCTTGGCATCACAATGCTCCATGTCATTGTCATCACAGTGCTCCATAAAACCTCTCATCACATTGCTCCATGCCCTTGTCATTACAAAGCTCCATGACACTTGTCATCACAATGCTCGATGCCCTTCTCATCACAATGCTCCTTGCCCTTGTCATTGCAATCCGCCATGACCCATGTATCACAGTGTTCCGTGCCCTTGTCCTCACAATGCTCCATGCCCACTCTCACCACAATAATCCATGAAACATTTCAGACCAATGGTCAATGCCCTTCGCATCACAATGATCCATTACCTCTGTCATAACAATGCTCCATGACCACTGCCATCACAATGTTCCATTACACTTTTCATCAAATTGCTGCATGACCCGGTCATCAAAATACTTCCTGCCCTTCTCATCACAATGCACCATGCCCTTGTCATCAAAATGCTCCATGACTTGTCATCACAAAGCTCCATGACAGCTGTCATCACAATGCTCCATGCATTTGTCAGCAAAATTCTACATGAACTTGTCATTAGAAAGCTCTATGCGCTTGTCATTACAATGCTCCAAGAACCCTGTAATCACAATGCTCCATGCCCTTTTTCATCTCAGTGCTCCATGAACCCTGTCATCACAATGCACCATGTCCATCATCATAATGCTTCAGGCTATTGTCATCACAATGAAATCAAAATTCTCCATGACCTCTGTCATCATAATGCTCCAAAACCTTCTGATAACAATGCTCCATAACACTTAGCATCACAACACTGCATGACGATCATCATCACAATTATCCATGGACTTCTCATCACAATGCTCCATGATCTTTGTCATCACAATGCTCAATACACTTGTCATCACAATGCTCCCTGACACTTGTCGTCAGTATGTTCCTTGAACCCTGTTATGACAAGGCTCCATGCCTTTTTCATCACAGTGATCCATGCACTTTTCATCACAATGCACCATGACCCCTGTAATCACAATGCTCTATGCCCTTGTCATCACAAAGCTCCATGACGCAAGTCATCAGAATGCTCCATGGCCTTCTCCTCACAACGCTCGATGTCATTGTCATCACAATGCTCCATGAAACCTCTCATCACATTGCTCCTTGCCCTTGACATTAAAATCCTCCATGACCCATGTATGACAGTGTTCCGTACCCTTTTCATCACAATGCTCCATGCCCAATCTCATCACAATAATCCATGAAATATTTCAGAACAGTGCTCAATTCCCTTCTCATAACAATGCTCCATTACCTCTGTCATAACAATGCTCCATGACCATTGCCATCACAATGTTCCACCGCCTTGTCATCACAAGGCTCCATTACCCATGTCATCACAATGATCCAAGACACGTGTAATCAAAATGCTCCATGAACTTGTCATAACAAAGCTCCATGACGCATGTCATCAGTAGGTTCCATGGCCTTCTCTTCACAATGTTCCATGCCCTTGTCATCACAATGCTCCATGACCCCTGAAATCACAAATCTCCTTGCCCCTTTTCATCTCAATGATCCATGAACCCTGTCATCAAAATGCACCATGCCAATCATCCTAATGTTTCATGCTATTGTCATCCCAATGAAATCAAAATGCTCCATGACCTCTGTCATAACAATATTCCAAACCCTTGTGATCACAATATTCCATAACAGTTGTCATCCCAATGCCCCATGACGCTCGTCATCACAATTATCCATGGTTTTCTCATCACAATGCTCCATGTCCTTTGTCCTCACAATGCTCAATACACTTGTCATCAAAATGCTCCCTGACACTTGTTGTCTGTATGCTCCTTGAACCCAGTCATGACAAGGCTCCTTGCCTATTTCATCACAATTATCCATGCCCTTTTCATCACAATCCTCCCTTACCCCTGTTATCACAATATTCCATGGCCCCTGTCATCACAATGCTACATCCCCTTATCAGCACAAAGTTCCATGACCCTTGACATCACAATGTTCCATAACCCCTGTCATCAATATGCTCCATGACCCATTTCATCCCAAAGCTCCATGACCCCTGGCATCACAATGCTCTATAACCCCTGTCATCAAAATGTTCCATTACACTTTTCAGCAAATTACTGCATGACCCTGTCATCAAAATGCTCCCTGCCCTTCTCATCACAATGCACCACACACTTGTCATCAAAATGTTCCATGACCTTTGCCATCACAAAGCTCCATGACCCACGGCATCACAATGCTCCATGTCATTGTCATCATAATGCTCCATGAACCCTCTCATCACATTGCTCCATGCCCTTGTCATCACAAAGCTCCATGACACTTGTCATCACAATACTCGATGCCTTTCTCATCACAATGCTCCATGCCCTTGTCATTACAATCCCCCTTGACCAATGTATCACAGTATACCCTGCCCTAGTCATCACAATAAACCATGAAATATTTCAGACCAATTCTCAATGCCCTTCTCATCACAATGCTCCATTACCCCTGTCATAACAATGCTCCATGACCCCTGCCATCACAATGTTCCACGGCCTTGTCATCACAAGGCTCCATGACCCTTGTCATCACAATGCTCCAAGACCCCTGTAATCACAAGGCTCCATGCCCTTGTCATCACAAAGCTCCATGACGCATGTCATCAGAATGTTCCATGGCCTTCTCCTCACAGTGCTCCATGCCATTGTCATCACAATGCTCCAAGACCCCTGTAATCACAATAATCCATGCACCTTTTCATCAGAATGCTCCATGAGATTTGTCATCACAAGTCTCCATGGTCATCTCATCACAATGCTCCAGGACCATGTCATCACCACGCTCCATTCCCTTGTCATCACAATGCTCCATGACACCTGTCATCACAATACTCCATGAACATTTTCAGCCCAGTGCTCCATGACCTTCTCATCACAATGCTCCATGACCAATATCATCACAATGATCCATGACCACTGTCATCACAACACTCCATGACATATGACAACACAATGATCCGGGACTCTTGTCATCACAATGCTCCAAGACACCTGTAATCACAATGCTCCATGACCCCTGTCATCACAATACTCCATGAACATTTTCAGCCCAATATTCCATGACCCTTGTCATCACAATGATCCATGCCCTTGTCATGACAAAGCTCCATGACACATGTCTTCAGAATTTTAGATGGCCTTCTCATCACAATGTTCCATGCCCTTGTCATCACAATGCTCCATGCCCTTGTCATCACAATGTGCCTAGACCCCTGTAATCACAATCGTCCATGCCCCTTTTCATCAGTATGCTCCATGAGATTTGTCATCACAAGGCTCCATGATTTTCTCAATACAATATTCCAGGACCTTGTCATCACAATGATTCACGACCTTGTCATTAAAATTCTCAATGGCCCTTGTCATCATAATGCTCCAATCCCTAGTCATCACAATGCTCCATTACATTTGGCATCACCATACTCCCTGCCATTGTCATTGCAATGGATCATAACATAAGTCATCACAATGTTCCCTGACACCTGTCTTTACAATACTCCATGACCTTCTCTTCACAATGCTCCATGCCATTGTCATCACAATGCACTATGCCCACTGTCATCACAATAATCTATGAAACTTGTCAGCCCAATGCTCCATGCCCCTGTCATAACAATGCTCCATGTACCTGTCATCACAATGCTCCATGCCCTTGTCATCACAATGCTCCATGACTTGTCATTACAAATCTCCATGACCCATGACCCATGTATCACAGTGTTCCGTGCCCTTGTCATCACAATACACGATGCCACTCTCATCACAATAATCCATGAAATAATTCAGACCAATGTTCCATGTACTTCTCATCAAAATGCTCCATTACCCCTGTCATAACAATGCTCCATGACCCCTGCCATCACAATGTTCCACGGCCTTGTCATCACAAGGCTCCATTACAGTTGTCATCACAATGCCCCATGACGCTCGTCATCACAATTATCCATGGTCTTCTCATCACAATGTTCCATGATCTTTGTCATCACAATGCTCAATACACTTGTCATCACAATGATCCCTGACACTTGTCGTCAGTATGCTCCTTGAACCCTGTCATGACAAGCCTGCATGCCTTTTTCATCACAATGTTTCATGCCCTTTTCATAACAATGCTCCAAGACCCCTGTAATCACAATGCTCCATGACATTTTCATCACAAAAATCCATGACGCATGTCATCAGAATGCTCCATGGCCTTCTCATCACCATGATCCATGCCGTTGTCATCACAATGCTCCAAGACCCCTGTAATCACAATGCTCCATGCCCCTTTTCAACAGAATGCTCCATGAGACTTCTCAACAAAAGTCTCCATGGTCTTCTCATCACAATGTTCTAGGATTTGTCATCACCATGCTCCATTCCCTTGTCATCGCAATGCTCCATGAGCAGTATCATAACAATACTCCATGACCACTGTCATCACAACACTCCATGACACCTGACAACACAATGATCCGGGACTCTTGTCATCACAATGCTCCAAGACCCCTGTAATCACAATGCTCCATTCCCTTGTCATTACAAAGCTCAATGACACATGTCATCAGAATGTTCCATGGCCTTTTCATCAAATGCTCCATGCCCTTGTCATCACAATGCACCATGCACTTGTCAGCACAATGCTCACTGACCCTTGTCATCACAGTGCTCCAAGCCATTGTCATCACAATGCTCATTACCTTTGTCATCAGAATCCTCCATGAAACTTGGCATCACAATGCTCCATGCCATTGTCATCACAATGGGCCATTACATATATCATCACAGTGCTCCCTGACAACTCTCTTCACAATAGAGCAAGACCTGGTCATCACAATTCTTCACGCCCTTGTCATCACAATGCTCCATGACCCCTGCCATCACAATGTTCCACGGCCTTGTCCTCACAAGGCTCCATGACCCTTGTCATCACAATGCTCCAAGACCCCTGTAATCACCATGCTCCATGCCCTTGTCATCACAAAGCTCCATGACACACGTCATCAGAATGTTCAATGGCGTTCTCATCAAAAAGCTCCATGTCCTTGTCATCACAATTCACTATGTCCAATGTCATCACAATAGTCTATGAAACTTGTCAGACCAATGCTCCATGCCCCTGTCATCACAATGCTCAATGCCCTTGTCATCAAAATGCTCCATGACCCCTGTCATCACAATGCTCCGTGACTCCAGTCATCACAATGCTTCATAACGTTTGTCATCCGAACGGTCCATGCCCGCGTCATCACAAGGCTCTGTGACCTTTGTAACCACAATGCTCCATGAACATTTCATCACAATGCTCCGTGACCCTTGTCATCACAATGCTCCATGCCTTTGTCAGAACAATGCTCCATGACCCTTGTCATCACAATGTGCCATGCGCTTCTCATCACAATGATCCACAACACGGTCATCGCTATGCTAAATAAACCATTTAATCACAATGCTCCATGCACTTCTCATCCAAATGCTCTCTCACATGAGATATCAAAATGTTCCATCACTAGTCATCAGAATCCTCCCTCACCCCTGTTATCACAATGTTCCATGACACCTCTCAACACAATGCTACATCCCCTTATCATCACAATGTTCCATGACCCATGACATCACAATGTTCCATAACCACTGTCATCAAAATGCTCCATGACACTTTTCATCCCAAAGCTCCATGACCCTTGGCATCACAAAGTTCTATAACCCCTGTCATCTAAATGTTCCATTACATTTTTCATCAAATTTCTGCCTGACCCAGTCATCAAAATGCTCCCTGCCTTTCTCATCACAATGCACCACACACTTGTCATCAAAATGCTCCATGACCTTTGTCTTCACAAATCTCCATGACCCTTGGCATCACAATGCTCCATGTCATTGTCATCACAATGCTCCATGAAACCTCTCATCATATTGCTCCATGCCCTTGTCTTCACAAAGCTCCATGCCCTTGTCATCACAATGCTCCAAGACCCCTGTAATCACAATGCTCCATGCCCTTGTCAGCACAAAGCTCCTTGACACATGACATCAAAATGTTCCATGGCCTTCTCATCACAATGCTCCATGCCGTTGTCATGTCAATGCTCCAAGACCCCTGTAATCACAAAGATCCATGCTACTTTTCATCTCAATGCACCTTGAAGCCTGTCATCAAAATGCACCATGACCATCATCATAATGCTTCAGGCTATTGTCATCACAATGAAATCAAAACTATCCATGACCACTGTCATCATAATGCTCCAAACCCTTGTGATCACAATGTTTTATAACACTAATCATCACAACACCCTCTGACGCTCATCATCACAATTATCCATGGTCTTCTCATCACAATGCTCCATGACCTTTGTCATCACAATTCTCAATACACTTCTCATCACAATGCTCCCTGACACTTGTCGTCAGTATGCTCCTTGAACCCTGTCATGACAAGACTCCATGCCTTTTCATCACAATGATCCATGCCCTTTTCATCACAGTGCTCCCAGAACACTGTAATCACAATGCTCCATGCCCTTGTCATCACAAAGCTCCATGACACATGTCATCAGAATGCTCCATTGCCTTCTCCTCACAATGCTCCATGCTTTTGTCATCACAATGCTCCAAGACCCCTGTAATGACAATGCTCCATGCCCCTTTTCATCAGAATGCTCCATGAGAGTTGTCATCAAAAGTCTCCATGGTCTTATCATCACAATGCTCCAGAATCTTTTCATTAACATGCTCCATTCCCTTGTCCTCACAATGCTCCATGACCACTGTCATCACAATTCTCCATGAATATTTTCAGCCCAATGCTCCATGAAATTCTCATCACAATGCTCCATGACAAATATCATCAAAATGCTCCATGACCACTCTCATCACAACACTCCATGACACCTGACAACACAATGATCTGGGACTCTTGTCATCACAATGCTCCATTCCCTACTCATCACAATGATCCATGACCTATGTCCTCACAATACTCCATGAACACTTTCAGCCCAATGATCCATGACCCTTGTCATCAAAATCATGCATGCCCTTGTCATCCCAATGCTCCATGACCCCTGTATTCACAATGCTCCGTGACGCTTGTCATCACAGTGCTCCATGACACCTGTCATCACTATGCTCCATGCCTTTGGCAGCAAAATGCTACATTACCTTGTCATGACAATGCTCTATGCGCTTGTCATCACAATAATCCATTACCATTGTCATCACAATCCTCCATGAACATTGGGATCACATTGCTTCATCCCCTTGTCATCACAATGCTCCATGATCCTTGAAATCAAAATGATCCATGACCTCTGTCATCACAATGCTCCAAACCCTTGTGATCACAATGTTCCATAACACTTGTCATCACAACGCTCCATGATGCCTGCCATCACAACACTCCATGGCCATCTCATCACCATGCTCCATGACCTTTGTCATCACAATTCTCAATACACTTGTCATCACAATGCTCCCTGACACTTGTCGTCAGAATGCTCCTTGAACACTGTCAAAAAAAGGTTCAATGCATTTGTCATCACAAAGCCCCATGCCATTTTCATCACAATGCTCCATTCCATTGTAATCAAAATACTCCACAAGCTTGTCATCAGAATGCTTCATGACCCTTGTCATCACAATTCTCCATGCACTTGTCAGCACAATGCTCCCTGACCCTTGTCATCACAATGTGCCAAGCCATTGTCATCACAATGCTCGATTACCTTTGTCATCAGAATCCTCCATGACACTTGGCCTCACAATGCTCCATGCCATTGTCATCACAATGGGCCATTACATACGTCATCACAGTGCTCCCTGACACCTCTCTTCACAATACTGCAAGACCTGGTCATCACATTACTCCATGCCCTTGTCATCACAATGCGCCATTCCAACTGTCATCGCAATACTCCATGAAACTTATTAGACCAATGCTCCATGCCATTGTCATCACAATGCTCCATGCCCTTGTTATCACAATGTTCCATGACCCCTGTCATCACAATGCTGTGTGACTCAAGTCATCACAATTCTCCATGACCTTTGTCATCACAATGGTCCATGCCCTCATCATCAACACTCTCTGTGACCTTTTTAAGCACAATGCTCCATGAATATTTCATCACAATGCTCTTTGCCCCTTGTCATCACAATGCTCTATGCCTTTCTCCGGACAATGCTCCATGCCCTTGTCATCACAATGCTCCATGACCCCTGTCATCACAATGCTCCGTGACTCCAGTCATCACAATTCTTCAAAACATTTGTCATCACAATGGTCGATGCTCGCATCATCAAAATGCTCTGTTACCTTTGTAACCACAATGTTCCATGAACATTTCATCACAATGCTCCAAGACCCTTGTCATCAAAATGCTCCATGCCTTTGTCAGAAAAATGCTCCTTGACCCTTGTCATCATAATGCTCCAAACCCCTGTAATCACAGTGCTCCATGCCCTTGTCTTCACAAAGCTCCATGACACATGTCATCAGAATGTTCCATTGCCTTCTCATCAAAATGCTCCTTGACCCTTGTCATCAAAATGCTCCCAGACCCCTGTAATCACAATGCTCAATGCCCCTTTTCCTATCAATGGTCCATGAACCCTGACATCACAGTGCATCATGCCCATCATCATAATGCTTCTGGCTGTTGTCAGCACAATGAAATCAAAATTCTCTATGACCTCTGTCATCACAATGCTCCATGACACAAAGCATCACAATACTCCATGAACATTTTCATCCCAATGCTCCATGACCCCTGTATTCACAATGCTCCGTGACGCTTGTCATCAGAGTTCTCCATAACACCTGTCATCACAATGCTCCATGACTTTGTCAGCAAAATGCTCCATGACCTTGTCATTACAATGCTCTATGTGCTTGTCATCACAATACTCCATTACCACTGTCATCACAATCCTCCATGAAACTTTTGATCACATTGCTTCATGCCTTTGTCATCACAATGCTCCATGCTCCTTGAAATCAAAATGATCCATGACCTCTGTCATCACAATGCTCCAAAACCTTGTGATCACAATGTTCCATAACACTTGTCATCACAACGCTCCATGATGCCTGTCATCACAATACTCCATGCCCTTTTCATCACAATGCACCATGACCTTTGTCATCACAATTCTCAATACACTTGTCATCACAATGCTCCCTGACACTTGTTGTCACAATGCTCCTTGCACCCTGTCACCAAAGGCTCCATGACATTTTCATCACAAGGCCCCATGCCGTTTTCTTCAAACTGATCGATGTCATTGTCATCAAAATACTCCACAAGCTTGTCATCAGAATGTTCCATGACCCTTGTCATCATAATTCTCCATGCACTTGTCAGCAAAATGCTCCCTGACCCTTGTCATCACAATGCTCCAAGCCATTGTCATCACAATGCTCCATTACCTTTGTCATCACAATCGTCCATGACACTTGGCATCAAAATGCTCCATGCCATTGTCATCACAATGGGCCATTACATATGTTATCACAATGCGTCCTGACACCTCTCTTCACAATACTGCATGGCCTGGTCATCAAAATGCTCCATGCCCTTGTCATCACAAATCACCATTCCAACTCTCATCGAATAATCCATGAAACTTATTAGACCAATGCTCCATGCCTTTGTCATCACAATGCTCCATGCCCTCCTTATCACAATGCTCCATGACCCCTGTCATCAAAATGTTCCGTGACTACAGTCATCAAAATGCTTCATGACCTTTGTCATCACAATGTTCCATGCCCTCATCATCAACAGTCTCTGTGACATTTTTAACCACAATGCTCCATGAACTTTTCATCACAATGCTCTTTGGCCCTTGTCATCGCAATGCTCTATGCCTTTCTCAGCAAAATTCTCCATGACCATTGTCATCACAATGCTCCATGCGCTTGTCAGCACAGTGCTCCATGACACATGTCATCACAATGCTCCATGCGCTTGTCATCACAGTGCTCCAAAATCTTGTCATCACAATGCTCCATAAACCTTGTCATCACAATGCTCCATGCGCTTCTCATCACAATGCTCTCTCACAACTGATATCACAATGTTACATCACTATTCGTCACAATACTCCCTCAGCCCTGTCATCACAATGTTCCATGACTCCTGTCATCACAATGCTACATGCATTATCATCACAATGTTCGACGACCACTGACATCACAATGTTACATAACCCCTGTCATCAAAATGCTCCATGACCATTTTCATCAAAATGCTCCATAACCAGTGACATCACAATGTTCCATAACCCCTGTCATCAAAATATTCCATGACGTTTTTCATCAAATTGCTCCATGACCCTGTTATCACAATGCTTCCTGCCCTTCTCATCACAATGCAAAATGCCCTTGTCATCAAAATGCACCATGACCTTTGTCATCACAAAGATCTATGACCCTTGGCATAACAATGCTCCAAGTCATTGTCATCACAGTGCACCATGAAGGCTCTCATCACATTGCTTCATGCCCTTGTCATCACATAGCTCCATGACACATGTCATCAGAATGCTCCATGTCCTTCTCATCACAGTGTTCCTTTCCCATGCCATCACAATGCTCCATTACCCCTGTCATAACAATGCTCAATGACCCCTGCAATCACAATGTTCCACGGCCTTGTCATCACAATGCTCCATGACACTTGTCTCCAAAATGATCCAAGACCCCTGTAATCACAATGATCCATGCCCCTTTTCAACACAATGCTCCATGAACCCTGTCATCACAATGCCTCATGCCCATCATCATAATGCTTCATGCTATTGTCAGCACAATTAAATCAAAATTCTTCATGACCTCTGTCATAACAATGATCCAAACACTTGTGATCACATTATTCCATAACACTTGTCATCACAATGCCCCATGACACTCGTCACCACAATTATCCATGGTCTTCTCATCACAATGCTCCATGACCTTTCTCATCACAATGATCCATGCCCTTGTCATCACAATGCACCATGTCCCCTGTCATCACAATTATCTATGAAACTTGTCAGACCAATGATCCATGCCCCTGTCATCAAAATGCTCCGTGCCCTTGTCATCACAATGCTCCATGCCCTTGTCTTCACAGTACTCCATGACCCCTGTCATCACAATGCTCCGTGACTCCAGTCAACACAATGCTTCATAAGATTTGTCATCACAATTGTCCATGCTCGCGTCATCACAAGGCTCTGTGGCTTTTGTAACCACAGTGCTCCATGAACTTTTCATCGCAATGCTCCGTGATCCTTGTCATGACAATGCTCCATGCCTTTGTCAGAAAAATGCTCCATGACCCTTGTCATCACAATGTGCCATGCGCTTTTCATCACAACGGTCCACATATTTGTCAGAGCAATGCTCCATAAACCCTGTAATCACAATGCTCTATGCCCCTTTTCATCTCAATGAACCATGAACCCTGTCATCACAATGCACAATGCCCATCATCATAATGCTTCATGCTATTGACATCACAATGAATTCAAAATGCTCCATGATCTCTGTCATAACAATGCTCCAAACCCTTGGGATCATAATATTCCATAACACTTGTCATCACAGTGCCCCATGACACTCGTCATCACAATTATCCATGGTCTTCTCATCACAATGCTCCATGACCTTTGTCATCACAATGCTCAATACACTTGTCATCAAAATGCTCCCAGACACTTGTTGTCTGTATGCTCCTTGAATCCTGGCATGACAAGGCTCCATGCCTTTTTTATCACAATGATCCATGCACTTTTCCTCACAATGCTCCAAGACCCCTTTAAACACAATGCTCCATGCCCTTGTCATCACAAAGCTCAATGAAACATGTCTTCAGGTTGCTCCTTGGCCTTCTCCTCACAATGTTCCATGCCCATGTCATCACAATGTTCCAAGACCCCTGTAATCACAATGGTCCATGCCCCTTTTCATCACTATGCTCCATGAGATTTCTCATCACAATTCTCTATGGATTACTCATCACAATGCTCCAGGTCCTTGTCATCACAATGCACCATTCCAACAGTCATCGCACTAATCCATGAAACTTATTAGACCAATGCTCCATGCCCTTGTCATCACAATGCTCCATGACCCTTGTCATCAGAATGCTCCATAAACTTTTCATCACAATGCTCTTTGTTCCTTGTCATCCCAATTCTCTATGCTTTTCTCAGCACGATGCTCCATGACACATGTCATCACAATGCACCATGTGATTGTCATCACCGTGCTCCACAATCTTGTCATCACAGTGCTCCATAAAACTTCTCATCACAATGCTCCAAACACTTCTCATCAAAATTCTCTCTCACCACAGATATCACAATGTTACATCACTATTCGTCAAAATACTCCCTCACGCCTGTTATCACAATATTCCATGACTCCTGTCATCACAATGCTACATGCATTCTCATCACAATGTTCGATGACCACTGACATCACAATGCTCCATAACCCCAGTAATCAAAATGCTCCATGACCCATTTCATCAAAATGCTCTATGACCACTGACATCACAGTGTTGCATAACACCTGTCATCAAAATGTTCCATGACCCTTTTAATCAAATTGCTCCATGACCCTGTCATCACAATGTTCCCTGCCCTTCTCATCACAATGCACAACGCACTTGTCATCAAAATGCTCCATGACTATTGTCATCATGAAGATCCATGACACTTGGCATCACAGTGCTCCATGTCATTGTCATCACAATGCTCCATGAACACTCTCATCACATTGCTCCATGCCCTTGTCATCACAAAGCTCCATGACACATGTCATCAGAATGCTCCATGGCCTTCTCATCACAATGCTCTATGTGCTTGCCATCACAATGCTCCATTACCCCGGTCATAACAATTCTCCATGACACCTGCCATCACGATGTTCTGTGGCCTTGTCATCACAAGGCTCCATGACCCTTCTCATCACAATGCTCCAAGACCAATGTAATCACAATGCTCCATGCCCCTTTACATCTCAATGATCCATGAACCCTGTCATCACAATGCACCATGCCCATCATCATAATGCTTCATGCTATTGTCATCACAATGAAATCAAATTGCTCCATGACCTCTGTCATAACAATGCTCCAAACCCTTGTGATCACAATATTCCATAACACTTGTCATCACAGTGCCCCATGACACTCGTCATCACAATTATCCATGGTCTTCTCAACACAATGCTCCATGACCTTTCTCATCACAATGCTCAATACACTTGTCATCAAAATGCTCCTTGACACTTTTTGACTGTATGCTCCTTGAACCCTGTCATGACAAGGCTCCATGCCTTTTTCATCACAATGATCCATGCCCTTTTCATCACAATGCTCCAAGACCCATTTAAATACAATGCTCCATTCCCTTGTCATCACAAAGCTCCATGACACAGGCCATCAGTATGTTCCATGTCCTTCTCATCAAAATGCTCCATGCCCTTGTCATCACAGTGCTCCAAGACCCCTGTAATCACAATGCTCCATGCCCCTATTCATCTCAATACTCCATGAACCCTGTCATCAAAATGCACCATGCCCATCATCATAATGCTTCCGGTTATTGTCAGCACAATGAAATCAAAATTCTCCATGACCCCTGTCATCACAATACTCCATGAATATTTTCAGCCCAATGCTCCATGACCCTTGTCATCACAATGATCCATGCCCTTGTCATCGCAATGCTCCATGACCCCTGTATTTACAATGCTCCGTGACGCTTGTCATCACAGTGATCCATGACACCTGTCATCACAATGTTCCATGACTTTGTCAGCAAAATTCTACATGACCTTGTCATTACAATGCTTTATGCACTTGTCATCACAATACTCCATTACGATTGTCATCACAATCCTCCATGAACCTTGGGATCACATTGATTCATGCCCTTGTAATCAAATGTTCCATGCTCCTTGAAATCAAAATGATCCATGACATCTGTCATCACAATGCTCCAAACACTTGTGATCAAAATGTTCCATAACATTTGTCATCACAACGCTCCATGATGCCTGTCATCACAATACTCCATGCCCTTTTCATCACAATGCTCCATGACCATTGTCATCACAATTCTCAATACACTTGTCATCACAATGCTCCCTGACACTTGTCGTCAGAATGCTCCTTGAAACCTGTCACGAAAAGGCTCCATGCCTTTTTCATCACAATGCCCCATGCCGTTTTCATCACAATGCTCCACGCCACTGTCATCAAAATACTCCACAAGCTTGTCATGAGAATGCTCCATGACCCTTGTCATCACAATTCTCCATGCACTTCTCAGCACAATTCTCCCTGACACTTGTCATCTCAATGCTCCAAGCCATTGTCATCACAATGCACCATTACCTTTGTCATCAGAATCTTCAATGACACTTGGCATCACAATGCTCCATGTCATTGTCATCACAATGGGCCATTACATATGTCAACACAATGCTCCCTGACACCAGTCTTCACAATACTGCATGACCTGGTCATCACAATGCTCCATGCCCTTGTCACCACAATGCGCCATTCCAACAGTCATCGCAATAATCCATGAAACTTATTAGACCAATGCTCCATGCCCTTGTCATCACAATGCTCCATGACATATGTCATCACAATGCTCCATGAACTTTTCATCACAATGCTCTTTGATCCTTGTCATCACAATTCTCTATGCCTTTCTCAGCACAATGCTCCATGACCCTTGTCATCACAATGCTCCATGCGCTTGTCAGCACGATGCTTAATGACACATGTCATCAAAATGCACCATATGCTTGTCATATCAGTGCTTCCCAATCTTGTCATCACAATGCTCCATAAAATTTTTCATCACAATGCTCCATGCACTTCTCATCAAAATGCTCTCTCACCACAGATATCACAATGTTACATCACTATTCGTCACAATACTCCCTCACCCCTGTTATCACAGTGTTCCATGACTCCTGTCATCAAAATGCTACATGCACTTATCATCACAATGTTCAATGACCCCTGATATCACAATGCTCCATAACCCCTGTCATCAAAATGCTCCATGACCCTTTTCATCAAAATGCTCCATGACCCCTGACATCACAATGTTCCATAACCCCTGTCATCAAAATGTTCCATGACACTTTTCATCAAATTGCTCCATGACCCTGTCATCACAATGCTCCCTGCCCTTCTCATCACAATGCACAACGCACTTGTCATCAAAATGCTCCATGACTATTGTCATCAGAAAGATCCATGACCCTTGGCATCACAATGCTCCATGTCATTGTCATCACAGTGCTCCATGAACGCTCTCATCAAATTGCTCCATGCCCTTGTCATCACAAAACTCCATGACACATGTCATCAGAATGCTCCATGGCCTTCTCATCACAATGCTCTATGCGCTTGCCATCACAATGCTCCATTACCCCTGTCATAACAATCCTCCATGACACCTGCCATCACGATGTTCCGTGGCCTTGTCATCACAAGGCTCCATGACCCTTCTCATCACAATGCTCCAAGACCCCTGTAATCACAATGCTCCATGCCCCTTTTCATCTCAATGATCCATGAACCCTGTCATCACAATGCACCATGCCCATCATCATAATGCTTCATGCTATTGTCATCACAATGAAATCAAAATTCTCCATGACCTCTGTCATGACAATGCTCCAAAACCTTGTGATCACAATATTCCATAACACTTGTCATCACAGTGCCCCATGACACTCATCATCACAATTATCCATGGTCTTCTCATCACAATGCTCCATGACCTTTGTCATCACAATGCTCAATACACTTGTCATCAAAATGCTCCCTGACACTTGTTGTCTGTATGCTCCTTGAACCCTGTCATGACAAGGCTCCATGCCTTTTTCATCACAATGCTCCATGCCCTTGTCATCACAAAGCTCAATAAAACATGTCTTCAGAATGCTCCTTGGCCTTCTCCTCACAATGCTCAATGCCCATGTCATCACAATGTTCCAAGACCCCTGTAATCACAATGGTCCATGCCCCTTTTCATCAGTATGCTCCATGAGATTTGTCCTCACAAGTCTCTATGGATTTCTCATCACAATGCTCCAGGACATTGTCATCACCATGCTTCACGACATTGTCATGAAAATACTCAATGGCCCTTGTCATCATAATGCTCCAAGCCCTAGTCATCACAATGCTCCATTATATTTCTCATCAAAATCCTCCATTACATTTGGCATCACAATGCTCCCTGCCATTTTCATTGCAATTTACCATGACATATGTCATCACAGTGCTCCCTGACACCTGTCTTCACAATACTCCATGACCTTCTCATCACAGTGATCCATGTCCTTGTCATCACAATGCTCCACGCCACTGTCATCAAAATACTCCACAAGCTTGTCATGAGAATGCTCCATGACACTTGGCATCACAATTCTCCATGCACTTGTCAGCACATTGCTCCCTGACATTTGTGATAACAATGCTCCAAGCCATTGCCATCACAATGCTCTATTACTTTATCATCAGAATCCTCTATGACATTTGGTATTACAATGCTCCATGCCATTGTCATCACAATGGGCCATTACATATGTCATCACAATGCTCCCTGACACCTGTCTTCACAATACTGCATGACCTGGTCATCACAATGCTCCATGCCCTTGTCATCACAATGCGCCATTCCAACTGTCATCACAATAATCCATGAAACTTATTAGACCAATGCTCAATGTCCTTGTCATCACAATGTTCCATGCCCTTGTTATCACAATGCTCCATGACCCCTGTCATCACAATGCTCCGTGACTGCAGTTATCACAATGCTTCATGACCTTTGTCACCACAATGATCCATGCCCTCGTCATCAACAGTCTCTGTGTTCTATTTAACCACAATGCTACATGAACTTTTAATCAAAATGCTCTTTGACCCTTGTCAGCACAATGCTATGTGCACTTATCATCAAAATGCTGTGTCACTACTGATATCAATGTTACATCACTATTCGTCACAATATTCCCTCACCCCTGTCATCAAAATGCGCCATGACTCCTGTCATCACAATGCTACATGCACTTATCATCACAATGTTCGATGACCCCTGGCATCACAATGTTCCATAACCCCTATCATCAAATTGTTCCATGACCCTTTTCATCAAATTGCTCCATGAACCTGTCATCACAATGCTCCATATCATTGTCATCACAGTGCTCCATGAAGGTTCTCACTACATGGCTCCATGTCCTTGTCTTCACAAACCTCCATGACACATGTTATCAGAATGCTGCATGGACTTCTCATCACAATTCTCCATGCCCTTGCCATCACAATGCTCCATTACCCCTGTCATAACAATGCTCCATGAACCCTGATATCACGATGTTCCATGGCCTTGTTATCACAAGGCTCCATGACCGTTCTCATCACAATGCTCCAAGACCCCTGTAATCACAATGCTCCATGCCCGTTTTCATCTCAATGATCCATGAACCCTGTCATCACAATGCACCATGCCCATCATCATAATGCTTCATGCTATTGTCATCACAATGAAATCAAAATGCTCCATGACCTCTGTCATAACAATGCTCCAAAACCTTGTGATCACAATATTCCATAATACTTGTCATCACAATGCCCCATGAAGCTCGTCATCACAATTATCCATGGTCTTCTCATCACAATGCTCCATGACCTTTGTCATCACAATGATCAATACACTTGTCATCAATATGCTCCCTGACACTTGTTGTCTGTATGCTCCTTGAATCCTTTCATGACAAGGCTCCATGCCTTTTTCATCACAATGATCCATGCACTTTTCATCAAAATGCTCCATGACCCGTGACATCACAGTGTTCCATAACCCCTGTCATCAAAATGTTTCATGACACTTTTCAACAAATTGCTCCATGACCCTGTCATCACAATGCTCCCTGCACTTCTCATCACAATGCACAACGCACTTGTCATCAAAATGCTCCATGACATTTGACATCACAAAGATCCATGACACTTGGCATCACAGTGCTCCATGTCATTGTCATCACAATGCTCCATGAACACTCTCATCACATTGCTCCATGCCCTTGTCATCACAAAGCTCCATGACACATGTCATCAGAATGCTCCATGGCCTTCTCATCACAATGCTCTATGCGCTTGCCATCACAAGGCTCCATTACCCCTGTCATAACAATGCTCCATGACACCTGCCATCACGATGTTCCGTGGCCTTGTCATCACAAGGCTCCATGACCCTTCTCATCACAATGCTCCAAGACCCCTGTAATCACAGTGCTCTATGCCCCTTTTCATCTCAATGCTCCATGAACCCTGTCATCACAATGCACCATGCCCATCATCATAATGCTTCATGCTATTGTCATCACAATGAAATCAAAATGCTCCATGACCTCTGACATAACAATGTTCCAAAACCATGTGATCACACTATTCCATAACACTTGTCATCACAGTGCCCCATGACACTCATCATCACAATTATCCATGGTCTTCTCATCACAATGCTCCATGACCTTTGTCATCACAATGCTCAATACACTTGTCATCAAAATGCTCCCTGACACTTGTGGTCTGTATGCTCCTTGAACCCTGTCATGACAAGGCTCCATGCCTTTTTCATCACAATGATCCATGCCCTTTTCCTCGCAATGCTCCAAGACCCCTTTAAACACAATGCTCCATGCCCTTGTCATCACAAAGCTCAATGAAACATGTCTTCAGAATGCTCCTTGGCCTTCTCCTCACAATGCTCCATGCCCATGTCATCACAAAGTTCCAACACCCCTGTAATCACAATGGTCCATGCCCCTTTTAATCAGTATGCTCCATGAGATTTGTCATCACAAGTCTCTATGGATTTCTCATCACAATGCTCCAGGACATTGTCATAAAAATGCTGCACGACCATGTTCTGAAAATTCGCAAAGGCCCTTGTCTTCATAATGCCCCAAGCCCTAGTCATCATAAGGCTCCATTATATTTGTCATCAAAATCCTCCAATACATTTGGCATAACAATGCTCCCTGCCTTTGTCATTGCAATGGAAAATGACGTATGTCATCACAATGCTCCCTGACACCTGTCTTCACAATACTCCATGACCTTCTCATCACAATGATCCATGCCCTTGTCATCAAAATGCACCATGTCCACTCTCATCACAATAATCTAAGAAATTTGTCAGAACAATGCTCCATGCCCCTCTCACCACAACGCTCCATTCCCTTATCATCACAATGCTCCATGACCACACTCATCACATTGCTCCATGACTCCAGTCATCACAATGCTTCATAACGTTTGTCATCACAATGGTCCATGCCCACGTCATCACAAAGCTCTGTGACATTTGTAACCACAATGCTCCATGAACAGTTCATCACAATGCTCCGTGACCCTTGTCATCAAAATGCTCCATGCCTTTGTCAGTAAAATGCTCCTTGACCCTTGTCATCACAATGTGCTACGCGCTTTCCATCACAACGGTCCACAAATTTGTCATGGTAATTCTCCATAAAACTTGTAATCACAATGCTCCATGCCCTTCTCATCACAATGCTCCATTACCCCTGTCATAACAATGCTCCATAACCCCTGCCATCACAATATTCCACGGCCTTGTCATCACAAGGCTCCATGACACTTGTCATCAGAATTCTCCAAGACACCTTTAATCACAATGCTCCATGCCCTTGTCATCACAAAGCTCCATGACACATGCCATCAGAATGTTCCATGTCCTTCTCATCAAAATGCTCCATGCCCTTGTCATCACAGTGCTCCAAGACCCCTGTAATCACAATGCTCCATGCCTCTTTTCATCTCAATGCTCCATGAACCCTGTCATCACAATGCACCATGCCCTTCATCGTAATGCTTCCGGCTATTGTCAGCACAATGAAATCAAAATTCTCCATTACCTATGTCATCACAATGCTCCATGACACCTGTCATCAAAATACTTCATGAACATTTTCGGCCCAATGCTCCATGACCCTTGTCATCACAATGATCCTGCCCTTGTCATCTCAGTGCTCCATGACGCCTGTATTCATAATGCTCCGTGACGCTTGTCATCACAGTGCTCCATGACACCTGTCATCAGAATGCTCCATGCCCTTGTCATCCCAATGCTCCATGACCCCTGTATTCACAATGCTCCTAACGCTTGTCATCACAGTGCTTCATGACGCCTGTCATCACAATGCTCCTTGCCTTTGTCATCACAGTACTCCATGACCCCTGTCATCACAATGCTCCATGACTCCAGTCACCACAATGCTTCATAACATATGTCATCACAATTGTCCATGCCCACGTCATCACAAGGATTTGTGACCTTTGTAACCACAATGCTCCATGAACTTTTCATCACAATGCTCCGTGATCCTTGTCATCAAAATGTTCCATGCCTTTGTCAGAAAATTGCTCCATGATCCTTGTCATCACAATATGCCACGTGCTTTTCATCACAACGGTCCACAAAGTTGTCATAGCAATGTTCCATAAAACTTGTAATCTCAATGCTCCATGTCGTTCTCATCACAATGCTCAATTACCCCTGTCAGAACAATGCTCCATGAAGCCTGTCATCACAATGATCCACGGCCTTGTCATCACAAGGCTCCATGACACTTGTCATCACAATGCTCCAAGACACCTGTAATCACAATGCTCCATGCCCTTGTCATCACAAAGCTCCATGACACATGTCATCAGAAAGTTCGATGGCCTTCTCATCATAATGCTCCATGCCCTTGTCATTACAGTGTTCCAAGACCCCTGTAATCACAATGCTCCATGCCCCTTTTCATCTCAATGCTCCATGAACCCTGTCATCACAATGCATCAGACCCTTCATCATAATGCTTCCGGCTATTGTCAGCACAATGAAATCAAAATTCTCCATGACCTCTGTCATCACAATGCTCCATGACCCCTGTCATCAAAACACTACATGAACATTTGCAGCCCAATGCTCCATGACCCTTGTCATCACAATGATCCATGCCCTTGGCATCCCAATGCTCCATGACCCCTGTATTCACAATGCTCCGTGACGCTTGTCACCACAGTGCTCCATGACACCTGTCATCACAATGTTCCATGCCTTTGTCAGCAAAATGCTACATGACTTTGTCATTACCATGCTCTATGCGCTTGTCATCACAATACTCCATTACCATTGTCATCACAATCCTCCATGAATCTTGGGATCACATTGCTACATGCCCTTGTCATCACAATGCTCCATACTCCTTGAAATCAAAATGATCCATGACCTCTGTCATCACAATGCTCCAAACCCTTGTGATCAAAATATTCCATAACACTTGTCATCCCAACGCTCCATGATGCCTGTCATCACAATAGCCCATGCACTTTTCATCACAATGCTCCACGACCTTTGTCATCACAATTCTCAATACACTTGTCATCTCAATGCTCCCTGACACTTGTCGTCAGAATGCTCCTTGAACCCTGTCACGAAAAGGCCCCATGCCTTTTTCAACACAATGCCCCATGCAGTTTTCATCACAATACTCCACGCCACTGTCAGCAAAAAACTCCACAAGCTTATCATGAGAATATTCCATGACCCTTGTCATCAAATTCTCCAGGCACTTGTCAGCACAATGCTCCCTGACACTTGTCATCCCAATTCTCCAAGCCACTGTCATCACAATGCACCATTACCTTTGTCATCAGAATCCTCCATGACACCTGGCATCACAATGCTCCATGTCATTGTCATCACAATGGGCCATTACATATGTCATCACAATGCTTCCTGACACCTCTCTTCACAATACTGCATGACCTGGTCATCACAATGCTCCATGCCCTTGTCACCACAATGCACCATTCCAACAGTCATCACAATAATCCATGAAACTTATTAGACCAATGCTCCATGCCCTTGTCATCACAATGCTCCATGACCCTTGTCTTCACAATGCTCCATGAACTTTTCATCACAATGCTCTTTGATCCATGTCATCACAATTCTCTATGCCTTTCTCAGCGCAATGCTCCGTGACCCTTGTCATCACAGTGCTCCATGCGCTTATCAGCACGATGCTCCATGACACATGTCATCATAATGCACCATGCGCTTGTCATCACAGTGCTCCACAAGCTAGTCATCAGAATGCTCCATAAACCTTGTCATCACAATGCTCTATGCACTTCTCATCAAAATGTTCTCTCACCACAGATATCACAATGTTACATCACTGTTCGTCACAATACTCCCTCACCCCTGTTATCACAATGTTCCATGACTCCTGTCATCACAATGCTACATGCAATTATCATCACAATGTTCGATGACCCCTGACATCACAATGCTCCATAACCCCTGTCATCAAAATGCTTCATGACCCTTTTCATCATAATGCTCCATGACACCTGACATCACAATGTTCCATAACCCCTCTCATCAAAATGTTCCATGACCCTTTTCATCAAACTGCTCCATGACCCTGTCATCACAATGCTCCCTGCCCTTCTCATCACAGTGCACAACGCCCTTGTCATCAAAATGCTCCATGATATTTGTCATCACAAAGATCCATGACCCTTGGCATCACAATGCTCCATGCCCTTGTCCTCACAAAGCTCCATGACACATGCCATCAGAATGCTCCATGGCCTTCTCATCACAATGCTCCATGCCCTTGCCGTCAAAATGCTCCATTACACCTGTCATAAAAATGCTCCATGACCCCTGCCATCACGATGTTCCGTGGCCTTGTCATCACAAGGCTCCATGACACTTCTCTTCACAATGCTCCAAGACCCCTGTAATCACAAAGCTCCATGCCCATTTTTCATCTCAATGATCCATGAACCCTGTCATCACAATGCACCATGACCATCATCATAATTCTTCATGCTATTGTCATCACAATGAAATCAAAATGCTCCATGACCTCAGTCATAGCAATGCTCCAAACCCTTGTGATCACAATATTCCATAACACTTGTCATCACAGTGCCCCATGACACTCGTCATCACAATTATCCAAGGGCTTCTCATCACAGGGCTCCATGACCATTGTCATCACAATGCTCAATACACTTGTCATCAAAATGCTCCCTGACACTTGTTGTGTGTATGCTCCTTGAACCCTGTCATGACAAGGCTCCATGCCTTTTTCATCACAATGATCCATGTCCTTTTCTTCACAATGCTCCAAGACCCATTTAAACACAATGCTCCATGCCCTTGTCATCACAAACTCAATGACACATATCTTCAGAATGCTCCTTGGCCTTCTACTCACAATGCTCCATGCCCATGTCATCACAATGTTCCAAGACCCCTGTAATCACAGTGGTCCATGCCCCTTTTAATCAGTATGCTCCATGAGATTTGTCATCACAAGTCTCTGTGGATTTCTCATCACAATGCTCCAGGAACTTGTCATCACAATGCTTCTAGACCTTGTTCTGAACATTCTCATTGGCCCTTGCCATCATAATGCTCCAAGCCCTAGTCATCACAATGCTCCATTATATATGTCATCAAAATCCTCCATTACATTTGGCATCACAATGCTCCCTGATATTGTCATTGCAATGGACCATGACATATGTCATCACAATGCTCCCTGACACCTGTGTTTACAATACTCCATGACCTTCTCATCACAATGATCCATGGCCTTGTCATCCCAATGCTCCATGACCCCTGTATTCACAATGCTCCATGACGCTTGTCATCACAGTGCTCAATGACACCTGTCATCACAGTGCTCCATGGATTTGTCAGCAAAATGCTATATGACCTTGTCATTACAATGCTCTGTGCGCTTGTCATCACAATACTCCATTTCCATTGTCATCCCAATCCTCCATGAACCTTGAGAGCACATTGCTTCATGCCCTTGTCATCACAATGCTCCATGCTCCTTGAAATCAAAATGATCCATCACCTCTGTCATCGCAATGCTCCAAACCCTTGTGATCCCAGTGTTCCATAACACTTGTCATCACAACGCTCCATGATGCCTGTCATCACAAAATTCCATGCCCTTTTCATCACAGTGCTCCATGACATTTGTCATCACAATGCTCAGTACACTTGTCATCACAATGCTCCCTGACACTTGTCATCAGAATGCTCTTTGAACACTGTCACGAAAAGGCTCCATGCCTTTTTCATCACCATGCCCCATTCTGTTTTCATCACAATGCTCCATGACCATTGTCATCAAAATGCTCCATGACTTTGTCTGAAAAATGTTCCATGACCCTTGTCATCACAATGTGCCATTCCCTTTTCATCACAACGGTCCAGAAAATTGTCATTGCAATGCTCCATAAACCTTGTAATCACAATGCTCTATACACGTCTCATCAAAATGCTCTCTCACCAGAGATATCACAGTGTTCCATCACTAGTTGTCACAATACTCCCTCACCACTGTAATCACAATGTCCCATGACCCCTGTCATCACAATGCTACATCCCTTTATCATCACAAAGTTCCATGACCTGTGACATCACAATATTCTATAACCCCTGTCATCAAAATGTTCCAATACACTTTCCATCATATTGCTGCATGACCCTGTTATCAAAATACTCCCTGCCCTTCTCATCACAATGCAGCATGCAATTGTCTTCAAAATGCTCCATGACCATTGTCATCAGAAAGCGCCATGACCCTTGGCATCACAATGCTCCATGTCATTGTCATCACAATGCTCCATGAACCCTCTCATCACATTGCTCCATGCCCTTGTCATCACAAAGCTCCATGTCACTTGTCATCACAATGCTCGATGCCTTTCTCATCACAATGCCCCATGACCTTGTCAGTACAATCCTCCATGACCCATGTATCACAGTGTTCCATGCCCTTATCATCACAATGCTCTATGCCCACTCTCATCACAATAATCCATGAAACATTTCAGACCAATGCTCCATGCCCTTCTCAACACAATGCTCCTTTACCTCTTTCATAACAATGCTCCATGACACCTGCCATCAAAATGTTCCACGGTCTTGTCATCACAAGGCTCCATGACACTTGTCATCACAATGCTCCACGACCCCTCTAATCAAAATGCTCCATGCCCTTGTCATCAAAAAGCTACATGACGCATGTCATCAGAATGTTCCATAGCCCTATCATCACAAGGCTCCATTCACTTGTCATCACAATGCTCCAAGACCCTTTTAATCAAAATGCTCCATGCGTCTTTTCATCTCAATGCACCATGAACCCTGTCATCACAATGGACCTTGCCCATCATCATAATGCTTCAGGCTATTGTCATCACAATTAAATCAAAATGCTCCATGACCTCTGTCATCCCAATGCTCCAATCCCTGGCGATCACAATATTCCATAGCCCTTATCATCACAACACTCCATGACGCTCATCATCACAATTATCCATGGTCTTCTCATCACAATGCTCCATGAACATTGTCATCACAATGCTCAATACACTTGTCATCATAATGCTCCCTGACACTTGTCATCAGTATGCTCCATTAACCCTGTCATGACACGTCTCCATGCCTTTTTCATCACAATGATCCATGTCCTTTTAATCACAATGATCCAAGACACATGTAATCACAATGCTCCATGCCCTTGTCATCACAAAACTCAATGACGCATGTCATCAGAATGCTCCACGGCCTTCTCATCAAAATGTTCCATGCCCTTGTCATTACAGTGCTCCAAGACCCCTGTAATCACAATGCTCCATGCCCCTTTTCATCTCAATGCTCCATGAACCCTGTCATCACAATGAATCATACCCTTCATCATAATGCTTCCGGCTATTGTCACCACAATGAAATAAAAATTCTCCATGACTTCTGTCATCACAATGCTCCATGACCCCTGTCATCAAAATACTCCATGAACATTTTCAGCCCAATGCTCCATGACCCTTGTCATCACAATGATCCATGCCCTTGTCATCCCAATGCTCCAAGACCCCTGTATTACAATGCTCCGTGACGCTTGTCATCACAGTGCTCATGACATCTGTCATCACAATGCTCCATGCCCTTGTCATCACAATGCTCCATGACCCGTTTATTCACAGTGCTCCGTGACGCTTGTCATCACCGTGCTCCATGACACCTGTCATCACAATGTTCCATGCCTTTGTCAGCAAAATGCTACATGACTTTGTGATTACCATGCTCTATGCGCTTGTCATCACAATACTCCATTACCATTGTCATCACAATCCTCCATGAATCTTGGGATCACATTGCTACATGCCCTTGTCATCACAATGCTCCATGCTCCTTGAAATAAAAATGATCCATGACCTCTGTCATCACAATGCTCCAAAACCTTGTGATCACAATGTTCCATAACACTTGTCATCCCAACGCTCCATGATGCCTGTCATCACAACACTCCATGCACTTTTCATCACAATGCTCCATGACCTTTGTCATCACAATTCTCAATACACTTGTCATCACAATGCTCCCTGACACTTGTCGTCAGAATGCTCCTTGAACGCTGTCACGAAAAGGTTCCATGCCTTTTTCAACACAATGCCCCATGCCGTTTTCATCACAATGCTCCACGCCACTGTCAGCAAAAAACTCCTCAAGCTTATCATGAGAATGTTCCATAACCCTTGTCATCACAATTCTCCATGCACTTGTCAGCACAATGCTCCCTGACCCTTGTCATCTCAATTCTCCAAGCCACTGTCATCACAATGCACCATTACCTTTGTCATCAGCATCCTCCATGACAACTGGAATCACAATGCTCCATGCCATTGTCATCACAATCTGCCATTACATATGTCATCACAGTGCTCCCTGACACATCTCTTCACAATACTGCATGACCTGGTCATCACAATTCTCCGTGCTCTTGTCACCACAATGCAGCATTCCAACAGTCATCACAATACTGCATGAAAATTATTATACAAATGCTCCATGCCCTTGTCATCACAATGCTCCATGACCCTTGTAATCACAATGCTCCATGAACTTTTTATCACAATGCTCTTTGATCCTTGTGATCACAATGCTCTATGCCTTTCTCAGCGCAATGCTCCATGACCCTTGTCATCACAATGCTCCTTGCGCTTGTCAGAACGATGCTCCATGACGCATGTCATCATAATGCACCATGTGCTTGTCATCACAGCGCTCCACAAGCTTGTCATCACAATGCTCCATAAACATTGTCATCACAATGCTCCATGCACTTCTCATCAAAATGCTCTCTCACCACAGATATCACAATGTTACATCACTATTCGTCACAATACTCACTCACCCTGGTTATCACAATGTTCCATGACCCCTGTCATCACAATGCTACATGCATTTATCATCACAATGTAAGATGACCCCTGACATCACAATGCTCCATAACCCCGGTCATCAAAATGCTCCATGACCCTTTTCATCATAATCCTCCAAGACCCCTGACATCACAATGTTCCATATCCCCTGTCATCAAAATGTCCCATGACACTTTTCATCAAATTTCTCCATGACCCTGTCATCACAATGCTCCCTGCCCTTCTCATCACAATGCACAACGCCCTTGTCATCAAAATGCTCCATGACCTTTGTCATCACAAAGATCCATGACCCTTGGCATCACAATGCTCCATGTCATTGTCATCACAATGCTCCATGAACACTCTCATCACATTGTTCCTTGCCCTTGTCATCACAAAGCTCCATGACACATGTCTTCAGAATGCTCCATGGCCTTCTCATCACAATCCTCCATGCCCTTGCCGTCAAAATGCTCTATTACCCCTGTCATAACAATGCTCCATGACCCCTGCCATCACGATGTTCCATGGCCTTTTCATCACAAGGCTCCATGACCCTTCTCATCACAATGCTCCAAGACCCCTGTAATCACAATGCTCCATGCCCATTTTTCATCTCAATGATCAATGAACGCTGTCATCACAATGCACCATGCCCATCATCATAATGCTTCATGCTATTGTCATCACAATGAAATCAAAATGCTCCATGACCTCAGTCATAACAATGCTCCAAAAACTTGTGATCACAATATTCCATAACACTTGTCATCACACTGCCCCATGACACTCGTCATCACAATTATCCATGTTCTTCTCATCACAATGCTCCATGACCTTTGTCATCACAATGCTCAATACACTTGTCATCAAAATGCTCCCTGACACTTGTTGTCTGTATGCTCCTTGAACCCTGTCATGACAAGGCTCCATGCCTTTTTCAACACAATGATCCATGCCCTTTTAATCACAATGCTCCAAGACCCATGTAATCACAATGCTCCATGCCCTTTTCATCACAAAGCTCAATGACGCATGTCATCAGAATGCTCCATGGCCTTCTCATCACAATGCTCCATGTCCTTGTCATCACAATGCTCCAAGACCCCTGTAATCACAGTGCTCCATGTCCCTTTTCATCAGAATGATCCATGAGACTTGTCATCACAAGTCTCCATTGTCTTCTCATCAAAGTGTGCTAGGAACTTTTCATCAAAATGATCGATGATCCCTGTCATCACAATACTCCATGAACATTTTCAGCCCAATGCTCCATGACCTTCTCATCAAAATGCTCCATGACCCCTGTCATCACAATACTCCATGAACATTTTCAGCCCAATGCTCCATGACCCTTGTCATCACAATGATCCATGCCCTTGTCATCCCAATGCTCCATGACCCCTGTATTCACAATGCTCCGTGACGCTTGTCATCACAGTGCTCCATGACACCTGTCATCACAATGCTCCATGACTTTGTCGGCAAAATGCTACCTGACCTTGTCATTGCGATGCTCTATTCGTTTGTCATCACAATACTCCATTACCATTGTCATCACAGTCCTCCATGAACCTTGGGATCACATTGCTTCATGCCCTTGTCATCACAATGCTCCATGCTCCTTGAAATCAAAATGATCCATGACTTCTGTCATCACAATGCTCAAAACCCTTGTGATCACAGTGTTCCATAACACTTGTCATCACAACGCTGCATGATGCCTGTCATCACAATACTCCATGCCCTTTTCATCACAATGCTCCAAGATTTGTCATTACAATTCTCAATACACTTGTCATCACAATGCCCCATGCCATTTTCATCACAATGCTCCATGCCATTGTCATCAAAATACACCACAAGCTTGTCATCAGAATACTCCATGACCCTTTTCATCACAATTCTCCATGCACCTGTCAGCACAATGCTGCATGACCCTTGTCATCACAATGCTCCAAGCCATTGTCATCAGAATCCTCCATGACACTTGGCATCACAATGCTCCATGCCATTGTCATCACTATGGGCTATTAAATATGTCATCACAATGCTCCCTGACACCTGTCTTCACAGTACTGCATGACCTGTTCATCACAATGCTCCATGCCCTTGTCATCACAATGCGCCATTCCCACTGTCATCACAATAATACATGAAACTTATTAGACCAATGCTCCATTCCCTTGTCATCACAAGGCTCCATGCCCTTGTTATCACAATGGTCCATGACACCTGTCATCACAATGCTCCATGCCTCCAGTCATCCCAATGCTTCATGACCTTTGTCATCACAGTGGTCCATGCCCTAGTCATCAACAGTCTCTGTGACATATTTAACCACAATGCTCCATGAACTTTTCATCACAAAACTCTTTGACCCTTGTCATCACAATGCTCTATGCCTTTCTCAGCACAATGCTCCATGACCCTCGTCATCACCATGCTCCATGCGCTTGTCAGCACAATTTTCCATGACCCATGTCATCACAGTGCACCCTGCACTTGTCATCACAGTGCTCCACAATCTTGTCACCACAATGCTCCATAAAACTTGTCATCACAATGCTCCATGCACTTCTCATCAAAATGCTCTCTCAATACTGATATCACAATGTTACATCACTATTCATCACAATACTCCCTCACCCCTGTCATCACAATGTTCCATTACTTCTATCTTTGCAATGCTACATGCACTTATCATCTCAAAGTTCGATGACCCCTGACATCAAAATGTTCCATAACCCCTGTCATCAAAATGCTCCATAACACTTTTCCTCAAAATGCTCAATGACCCCTGACATCACAATGTACCATAACACCTGTCATCAAAATATTCCATGACGTTTTTCATCAAATTGCTCTATAACCCTGTCATCACAATGCTCCCTGCCCTTCTCATCACAATGTACCACGCCCATGTCATCAAAATGCTCCATGACCTTTGTCATCAAAAAGATCCATGACCCTTGGCGTCTTAATGCTCCATGCCATTGTCATCACAATGCTCCATGAACCCTCTAATCACAATGCTCCATGCACATTTGCATCTCAATGCTCCATGAACCCTGTCATCAAAATGCACCATGCCCATCATCATAATGCTTCAGGCTATTGTCATCACAATGAAATCAAAATATTTGATGATCTATCTCATCACAATGCTCCAAATCCTTGTGATCACAATGTTCCATAACACTTATCATCACAACGTCACTTGACGCTCATCATCACAATTATCCATGGTCTTCTCATCACAGTGCTCCATGACCTTTGTCATCACAGTGCTCTATACACTTGTCATCACAATGCTCCCTGACACTTGTCATCAGTATGCTCCTGGAACACTGTCATGACAAGGCTCCATACCATTTTCATAACAATGATCCATGCCAATTTCATCACAATGCTCCAAGACACCAGTAATCACAATGCTCCATGCCCTTGTCATCACAATGCCCCAAGACCCCTGTAATCAGAAACTCCATGCCCCTTTTCATCAGAATGCTCCATGAGACTTGTTATTACAAGGCTCCATGGTCTTCTCATCCCAATTCTACAGGAACTTTTCATCACAGTGCTCCATTCCCTTGTCATCACTATGCTCCATGACCCGTGTCCTCACAATACTTCCTGAACATTTTCAGTCCAATTCTCCAGGAACTTCTCATCACAATGCTTCATGATCCCTATCATCACAATGCTCCATGACCAATGTCATCAAAACGCTCCATGACCCCTGACAACACAGTGATCCGGGACTCTTGTCATCACAATGCTCCATTCCCTAGTCAGCACAATGCTCCATGAACATTTTCAGCCCAATGCTCCATGACACTTGTCATCACAATGATCCATGCCCTTGCCATCGCAATGCTCCATGACACCTATAATCACAATGATCCGTGATGCTTCTCATCACAGTGCTCTATGACCCTTATCATCACAATGCTCCATGCCTGTGTCAGCAAAATGCTACATGAACTTGTCATCAAAATGCTCCATTTGCTTGTCATCACAATACTCCCTTACCATTGTCATCAAAATCCTCCATGAACCTTGTGTTCACATTGATTCATGCCCTTGTCATCCCAATGCTCCATGCTCCTTGAAAACAAAATGATCCATGACTTCTATCATCACAATGCTCCAAACCCTTGTGATCACAATGTTCCATAACACTTGTCATCACAACGCTCCATGATGCCTGTCATCACAATACTCCATGCCCTTTTCGTCAAAATTCTCCATGATCTTTTTCATCACCATTCTCAATACACTTGTCATCATAATGTTGCCTGACACTTGTCGTCAGAATGCTCCTTGAAACCTGTCATGAAATGGCTTCATGCCTATTTCTTCACAATGCTCCCTGCCCTTTTCATCACAATGCTCCATGCCATTGTCGTCACAATACTCCACAAGCTTGTCATTAGAATGCTCCATGACACTTGTCATCACAATGCTCCATGGCCACTGTCATCACAATGCTCCATACCCCTTGTCATTACTGTGCTCCATGACGCTCGTCATCACAATTATCCATGGTCTCCTCATCACAATGCTCTACGCCCTTGTCATCAAAATGCTCCATGACCCTTGTCATCACAATGCTCCATGGCCACTCTCATCACAATGCTCCATTCCCCTTGTCATTACAGTGCTCCATGACGCTCGTCATCACAATTATCCATGGTCTTCTCATCACAATGCTCCACGGTCTTTCCATCACAGTGCTCCATGCCCTGGTCATCACAATGCTCCATGTCCCTTGTCATCACAATTCTCCTCGTTCTTGGCATCACTATGCTCCATGACACTTCTCATCACCGTGTTACATGATTTGTCATCACAATTCTCTATGCACTTGTCATCGCAATGCTCCATGACCCCTGTCATAGGAAGCTCCATGTGCTTCTCATCACAATGCTTCATGAACTTGTCATCAAAATTCTCAATGGCCCTTGTCATCACAATGCTCCATGCCCTTGTCATCACAATGCTCCATGTCCCTTGTCATCACAATGCTCCAAGCCCTTGTCATCAACATGCTCCATTACATTTGTCATCACAATCCTCCATGACACTTGGCATCACAATGTTCCATTCCATTGTCATCGCAATGGACCATGACATATATCATCACAATGCTCCCATAGACCTGTCTTCAAAATACTCCATGACCTTCTCATCACAATGCTCCATGCCTTTGTCATCACATTGCACCATGCCCACTGTCATCACAATAATCCATGAAACATGTCAGGCCAATGTTCCATGCCCCTGTCATCACAATGCTCATTGCCTTTTAATCACAATGCTCTATGACCTCTGTCATCACAATGCTCCGTGACTCCAGTCATCACAATGGTCCATGCCCTCGTCATCACAAGGCTCTGTGACCTTTGTCACCAAAATGCTCCATGAAATTTTCATCACAATGCTCGGTGACCCTTGTCATCACATTGCTCCATGTCTTTGTCAGCACAGTGCTCCATGACACATGTCATCACAATGCTCCATAAAACTTGTCATCACAATGCTCCAGCACTTCTTATCAAAATGCTCTCTCACGAATGATATCAAAATGTTCCCTCACTAGTCATCACAATACACCCACTCCCCTGTCATCACAATGGTCCACAACACCGTCATGAAAATGTTCCATGACTCCTGACATCACAATGTTCCATAACCCCTGTCATCAAAATGTTCCATGACACTTTTCATCAAATTGCTCCATGACCCTGTCATCACAATGCTCCCTGCCCTTCACAAGAGAATTCACCACACCCTTGTCATCAAAATGCTCCATGACCTTTGTCATCACAAAACTCCACGACCCTTGGCATCACAATGCTCCATGCCATTGTCATCACAATGCTCCAAAAACCTCTCATCACATCGTTCCAAGCCGTTGTCATCACAGGATCCATGATGCTTTTCATCACAGTGCTCGATGCCATTCTTCTCACACTGATCCATGCCCTTTTAATCACAATGCACCATGACCCCTATCATCACAATGCTCCATGACTCCAGTCATCACAATTCTTCATAAAGTTTGTCATCAAAACGGTCCTTGCCCGCGTCATCACAAGGCTCTGTGACCTTTGTAACCACAATGCTCCATGAACTTTTCATCACAATGCTCCGTGACACTTCTCATCACAATGCTCCATGTCTTTGTCAGAACAATGCTCCATGATCCTTGTCATCACAATATGCCACATGCTATTCATCACATCGGTCCACAACCTTGTCATCGCTATGCTCCATAAACCTTGTAATCACAATGCTCCATGCACTTCTCATCCAAATTCTCTCTCACCAGAGGTATCACAATGTTCCATCACTAGTCATCACAATACTCCCTCACCCCGGTAATCATAATATTACATGACACCTGTCATCACAATGCTACATACCCTTATCATCACAATGTTCCATGACCCCTGGCATCACAATGTTCCATAACCCCTGTCATCCAAGTGCACCATGACCCTTTTCATCCCAAAGCTCCATGACCCCTGACATCACAATGTTCTATAACCCCTGCCCTCAAAATGTTCCATTACACTTTTAATCAAATTGCTGCATGAACCTGTAATCAAAATGCTCCCTGCCCTTCTCATCACAATGCACCACAGCATTGTCATCGAAATGCTCCCTGTTATTTGTTGTAACAAATCTCCATGACCCTTGGCATCACAATGCTCCATTTCTTTGTCATCAAAATGCTCCATGAACACTCTCATCACATTGCTCCATGCCCTTGTCATCACTAAGCTCCATGACACTTGTCATCACTATGCTCGATGCCCTTCTCATCACAATGCTCCATGCCCTTGACATTACAATCCTCCATGAACCATGTAACACAGTGTTCCGTGCCATTGTCATCCCAGTGCTCCATGCCCAATCTAATCACAATAAACCATGAAACATTTTAGACCAAAGCTCAATGCCATTCTCATCACAATGCTCCATTACCTCTGTCATAACAATGCTCCATGACCCCTGCCATCACAGTGTTCAATGGCATGTCATCACAAGGCTCCATGACGCTTGTCATCACAATGCTGCAAGACCACTTTAATCACAATGCCCCATGCCCTTGTCATCACAGTGCTCCATGACGCATGTCATCAGAATGTTCCATGGCCTTCTCATCAAAATGCTCCATGCCCTTGTCATCACAATGCTCCAAGACCCCGGTAAGCACAATGCTCCATTCCCCTTTTCATCTCAATGCTCCATAAACCCTGTCATCACAATGCACCATGCCCATCATCATAATGTTTCAGGCTATTGTCATCACAATGAAATCAAAATTCTCCATGACCTCTGTCACCATAATGCTCCAAACCCTTGTGATCACAATGTTCCATAAGATTATCATCACAACACCCCATGACGCTCATCATCACAATTATATATGGTCTTCTCATCACAATGCTCCATGACGTTTGTCATCACAATGCTCCCTGACACTTGTCGTCAGAACGCTTCTTGAACCCTGTCATGACAAGGCTCCAGGCCTTTTCCATCACAATGATACATGCCCTTTTCATTACAATGCACCAAGACACCAGTAATCACAATGCTCCACGACCTTCTCATCACAATGCTCCATGGCCAGTATCATCACAATGCTCCATGACCACAGTCACCACAACACACCATGACACCTGACAACACAATGATCCGGAACTCTTGTCATCACAATGCTCCATTCCCTAGTCATCACAATGCTCCATGACCCCTGTCATCACAATACTCCATGAACATTTTCAGCCCAATGCTCCATGATCCTTGTCATCACATTGAACCATGCCGTTGTCATCCCAATGCTCCATGACCACTGTATTCACAATGCTTCTTGACGCTTGTCATCACAGTGCTCCATGACACCTGTCATCACAATGCTCCATGCCTTTGTCAGCAAATGCTACCTGACCTTGTCATTACAATGCTCTATGCGCTAGTCATCACAGTACTCCATTGCCATTGTCATCACAATCCTCCATGAAACTTGGGATCACATTGCTTCATGCCCTTTTCATCATAATGCTCCATGCTCCTTGAAATCAAAATGATCGATGACCTCTGTCATCACAATTCTCCAAACCCTTGTAAGCACAATGTTCCATAACACTTGTCATCACAACGCTCCATGATGCCTTTCATCAAAATACTCCATGCCCTTTTCATCACAATGCTCCATGACCATTGTCATCACAATTCAAAATACACTTGTCATTACAATGCTTCCTGAAACTTGTCGTCAGAATGCTCCTTGAAACCTGTCACGAAAAGGCTCCATGCCTTTTTCATCACAATGCCCCATGCCGTTTTCTTCACAATGCTCCATGCCATTGTCATCAAAATACTCCACAAGCATGTCATCAGAATGTTCCATGACCCTTGTCATCACAATTCTCCATGCACTTGTCAGCACAATGCTCCCTGACCCTTGTCATCACAATGCTCCAAGCCATTGTCATCACAATGCTCCATTACCTTTGTCATCAGAATCCTCCATGACACTTGGCATCACAATGCTCCATGCCATTGTCATCACAATGGGCCATTACATATCTCATCACAATGCTCCCGGACACCTGTCTTCACAATACTGCATGACCTGGTCATCACAGTGCTCCATGCCCTTGTCATCACAATGCGCCATTCCAACTGTCATCACAATAATCCATGCAACTTATTAGACCAATGTTCCATGCCCTTGTCATCACAATGCTCCATGCCCTTGTTATCACAATGGGCCATTACATATGTCATCAAATTGCTCCCTGACACCTCTCTTCACAGTACTGCATGTCCTGTTCATCACAATGCTCCATGCCCTTGTCATCACAGTGCGCCATTCCAACTGTCATCGCAATAATCCATGAAACATACTAGACCAATGTCCCATGCCCTTGTCATCACAATGCTCCATGTCCTTGTTATCACAATGCTCCATGACCCCTGTCATCACAATGCTCCGTGACTCCAGTCATCAAAATGCTTCATGACCTTTTTCATCACAATGCTCCATTCCCTCGTCATGAGCAGTCTCTGTGACCTTTTTAACCACAATGCTCCATGAACTTTTCATCACAATGCTCTTTGACCCTTCTCATCACAATGCTCCATGCACTTGTCAGCACAGTGCTCCATGACACATGTAATCACAATGAACCATGTGCTTGTCATCACAGTGCTCCACAATATTGTCATCACAATGCTCCATAATATTTGTCATCACAATGCTCCATGCACTTCTCATCATAATGCTCTCTCACCACTGATATCACAATGCTACATCACTATTTGTCACAATACCCTCTCAGCCCTGTCATCACAGTGTTCCATGACTCCTGTCATAACAATGCTACATGCACTTATCATAACAATGTTGGATGACCCATGACATCTCAATGTTCCATAACCGCTGTCATCAAAATATTCCATGACTCTTTACATCAAATTGGTCCATGACCCTGTCATCACAATGCTCCCTGCCATTCTCATTCCAATGCACAACGCCCTTGCCATCAAAATGCTCCATAACCTTTGTCATCACAAAGATCCATGACCCTTGGCATCACAATGCTCCATGTCATTGTCATCACAATGCTCCATGAACGTTCTCATCACATTGCTCCATGCCCTTGTCTTCACATAGCTCCATGACACATGTCATCAGAATGCTTCATGGCCTTCTCATCACAATGCTCCATGCCCTTGACATCACAAAGCTCCATTACCCCTGTCATAACAATGCTCCATGACCCCTGCCATCACGATTTTCCATGGCCTTCTCATCACAAGGCTCCATGACCCTTCTCATCACAATGCATCAAGAACACTGTAATCACAATGCTCTATGCCACTTTTCATCTCAATGATCCATGAACCCTGTCATCACAATGCACCATGCCCATCATCATAATGCTTCATGCTATTGCCATCACAATGAAATCAAAATGCTCCATGACCTCAATCATAACAATGCTTCAAACCCTTGTGATCACAATATTCCATAACACTTGTCATATCAATGCCCCATGACGCTTGTCATCACAATTATCCATGGTCTTCTCATCACAATGCTCCATGACCTTCGTCATCAAAATGCTCAATACACTTTTCATCAAAATGCTCCCTGACACTTGTTGTCTGTATGCTCCTTGAGCCCTGTCATGACAAGTCTCCATGCTTTTTTCATCACAATGATCCATGCCATTTTCATCACAACGATCCAAGACCCATGTAATCACAATGCTCCATGCCCTTGTCATCACAAAGCTCAATGACGCATGCCATCAGAATGCTCCTTGGTCTTCTCCTCACAGTGCTCCATGCCCTTGTCATCACAATGTTCCAAGACCCCTGTAATCACAATTCTCCATGCCCCTTTTCATCAGAATGCTCCATGAGAGTTGTCATTAAAAGTGTCCATGGTCTTCTCATCACAATGCTCCAGGACCTTGTCATCACCATGCTCCATTCCCTTGTCATCACAATGCTCCATGACACCTGTCATCACAGTAATCCATGAGCATTTTCAGCCCAATGTTCCACGACCTACTCATTCCAATGCTCCATGGCCAATATCATCACAATGCTCCATGACCACTGTCATCACAACACTCCATGACACCTGACAACACAATGATCCAGGACTCTTTTCATCACATTGCTCCATTCCCTAGTCATCACAATACACCATGAGACATGTCATCACAAAGATCCAAGACCCCTTACATCACAATGTTCTATAACCCCTGCCATCAAAATGTTCCATTACACTTTTAATCAAATTGCTGCGTTACCCGGTCATCAAATTGCTCCCTGCACTTCTCATCACAATGCACCATGACCCTTCGCATCACAATGCTCCATGTCATTTTCATCACAATGCTCCATGAACTCTCTCATCACATTGCTTCATGCCCTTGTCATCACAAAGCTCCATGACACATGTCATCACAATGCTCGATGCGTTCTCATCACAATGCTCTATGCCCCTGTCATTACAATCCTCCATGACCCATGTATCACAGTCTTCCGTGCCCTTGTCATCACAGTGCTCCATGCCCACTCTCATCACAAAATCCATGAAATATTTCAGACCAATGCTCAATGCCCTTCTCATCAAAATGCTCTATTACTTCTGTCATAACTATGATCCATGACGACTGCCATCACAATGTTCCACGGTCTAGTCATCACAAGGCTCCATGACCCTTGTCATCACAATGCTCCAAGAACCCTGTAATCACAATGCTCCATGCCCTTGTCATCACAATGCTCCAAGATCCCTGTAATCACAATGCTCCATGCCCTATTTCATCTCAATGCTCCATGAAGCCTGTCATCACAATGCACCATGCCCATCATCATAATGCTTCATGCTATTTTCATCACAATGAAATCAAAATTCTCCATGACCTCTGTCATCATAATGCTCCAAAACCTTGTGATCACAATGTTCCATAACACTTTTCATCACAACACCCCATGACGATCATCATCACAATTATCCATGGCCTTCCCATCACAATGCGCCATGACTTTTGTCATCACAATTCTCAATACATTTGTCATCACAATGCTCCCTGACACTTGTCATCAGAATGCTCCTTGAACCCTGTCACGAAAAGGCTCCATGCCTTTTTCATCACAATGCTCCATGACGTTTTCATCACAATGCTCCATGCAATTGTCATCAAAATACTCCAAAAGCTTGTCATCAGAGTGTTCCTCGACCCTTGTCATCACAATTCTCCATGCACTTGTCAGCACAATGCACATTGACCCTTGTCATCGCAATGCTCCAAGCCATTGTCATCACAATGCTCCATTACCATTGTCATCAGAATCCTCCATGACACTTGGCATCACAATGCTCCATGCCATCGTCATCACAATGGGCCATTACATATGTTATCACAATGCTCCCTGACACCTATCTTCACCATACTGCATGACTTCGTCATCACAATGCTCCATGCCCTTGTCATCACAATGTTCCATGTGCTTTTTATCACAATGCTCCATGACCCCTGTCATCACAATGCTCCGTGACTCCAGTCATCACAGTGCTTCATGACCTTTGTCATCACAATGGTCCATGCCCTCGTCATCAACAGTCTCTGTGACCTTTTTAACCACAATGCTCCATGAACTATTCATCACAATGCTCTTTGACCCTTGTCATCACAATGATCTATCCCTTTCTCCGCACACTGCTCCATGACACTTGTCATCACAATGGTCCATGCGCTTGTCAGCACAATGCTCCGTGACACATGTCATCACAATGCATCATGCGCTTATCATCACAGTACTCCACAATCTTATCAACACATTGCTCCATAAAATTTGTCATCAAAATGCACCATGCATTTCTCATCAAAATGCTCTCTCAACACTGATATCACAATGCTACATCACTATTTGTCACAATACTCCCTCACCCCTGTCATCACAATGTACCATGACTCTTGTCATCACAATGTTACATGAACATATCATCACAATGTTCGATGACCCATGACATCACAATGTTCCATAACACCTGTCATCAAAATGTTCCATGACACTTTTCATCAAATTGCTCCATGACCCTGTCATCACAATGCTCCCTGCCCTTCCCATCACAATGCACAACGCCCTTGCCATCAAATTGCTCCATAACCTTTGTCATCACAAAGATCCATGACACTTGGCATCACAATCTTCCATGTCATTGTCATCACAATGCTCCATGAACGCTCTCATCACATTGCTCCATGCCCTTGTCTTCACAAAGCTACATGACACATGTCATCAGAATGCTCCATGACCTTCTCATTACAATGCTCCATGCCCTTGCCATCACAATTCTCCATTAACACTGTCATAACAATGCTCCATGACACCTGCCATCACGATGTTCCATGGCCTTGTCATCACAAGGCTCCATGACCCTTCTCATCACAAGGATCCAAAAACACTGTAATCATAATGTTCTATGCCCCTTTTCAACTCAATGATCCATGAACCTTGTCATCACAATGCACCATGCCCATCATCATAATGCTTCTTGCTGTTGTCATAACAATGAAATCAGAATGCTCCATGAACTCTGTCATAACAATGCTCCAAACCCTTGTGATAACAATATTCCATAACACTTGTCATCACAATTCCCCATGACTCTCGTCATCACAATTATCCATGGTCTTCTCATCAAAATGCTCCATGACCTTCATCATCACAATGCTCAATACACTTGTCATCAAAATGCTCCCTGACACTTGTTGTCTGTATGCTCCTTTTACCCTGTCATGACAAGGCTCCATGCCTTTTTCATCACAATGATCCATGCCCTTTTCATCACAATGCTCCAAGACCCATGTAATCACGAAGCTCCATGCCCTTGTCATCACAAAGCTCAATGACACATGCCATCAGAATGCTCCTTGGTCTTCTCCTCACAATGCTCCATGTCCTTGTCATCACAAAGTTCCAAGACCCCTGTAATCACAATGCTCCATGCCCGTTTTCATCAGTATGCTCCATGACCCCTGTCATCACAATGCTCCGTAACTCCAGTCATCACAATGCTTCATCACATTTGTCATCACAGCGGTCCATGCCCGCGTCATCACAAGGCTCTGTGTCCTTTGTAACCACAATGTTCCATGAACATTTCATCACAATGCTCCGTGACCCTTGTCATCACAATGCTCCATGCCTTTGTCAGAACAATGCTCCATGACCCTTGTCATCACAATGTGACACGCACTTTTCATCACAATGATCCACAACCTTGTCATCGCTATGCTCCATAAAACTTGTAATCACAATGCTCTATGCACTTCTCATCCAAATGCTCTCTCACCTGAGATATCACAATGATCCATCACTAGTTATCACAGTCCTCCCTCACCCCTGTAATCACAGTGTTCAATGACCGCTGTCATCACAATGCTACATCCCCTTATCAACACAATGTTCCATGACCCCTGACATCACAATGTTCCATAACCACTGTCATCAAAATGCTCCATGACCCTTTTCATCCCAAAGCTCCATGACTCATGTCATCACAATGTTCTATAACCCCTGTCATCTAAATGTTCCATTACACTTTTTATCAAATTGCTCCATGACCCTGTCATCAAAATGCTCCCTGCACTTCTCATCACAATGCACCACACACTTTACATCAAAATGCTCCATGACATTTGTCATCACAAATCTCCATGACCCTTGGCATCACAATACTCCATGTCATTGTCATCACAATGCTCCATGAACCCTCTCATCACATTGCTCCATGCCCTTGTCATCACAAAGCTCCATGACACTTGTCATCACAATGCAATATGCCCTTGTCATCACAATGATCCATGCCCACTCTCATCTCAATAATCCATGAAACATTTCAGACAATTGCTCAATGTCCTTCTCATCACAATGCTCCATTACCTCTGTCATAACAATGCTCCATGACACCTGCCATCACAATGTTCCACGGCCTTGTCATCACAAGGCTCCATGACCCTTGTCATCACAATGCTCCAAGTACCCTGTAATCACAATGCTCCATGCCCTTGTCATTACAAAAATCCATGACGCATGTCATCAGAATGTTCTATGGCCTTCTCCTCACAATCCTCCATGCCCTTGTCATCACAATGCTCCAAGACCCCTGTAATCACAATGTTCCATGCCCCTTTTCATCAGAATGCTCCATAAGAATTGTCATCACAAGTCTCCATGGTCATCTCATCAAAATGCTCCAGGACCTTGTTATCACCATGCTCCATTCCCTTGTCATCACAATGGTCCATGAATCATGTCATCACTATACTCCATGAATATTTTCAGCCCAATGCTCCATGACCTTGTCATCATAATGCTCCATGTCCACTCTCATCACAATGCGCCATTTCATCTGTCATCACAATAATCCATGAAACTTATTAGACCAATGCTCCATGCCATTGTCATCACAACGCTACATCCCCTTGCTATCACAATGTTCCAAGACCCCTGTAATCAGAATGCTCCATGCCCCTTTTCATCAGTATGCTCCATGAGACCTGTCATCACAATTCTCCATGGTTTTCTCATCACAATGCTCCAGGAACTTGTCATCACAATGCTTCACGACATTGTCATGAAAATACACAATGGCCCTCTTCATCATAATGCTCCAAGCCCTAGTCATCACAATGCTCCATCATATTTGTCATCACAATCCTCCATTACATTTGGCATCACAATGCACCATGCCATTGTCATCGAAATGGACCATGATATATGTCATCACAATGCTCCCTGACACCTGTCTTCACAATAAACCATGACTTCTCATCACAAAGCTCCATGCCCTTGTCATCACAATGCTCCATGAACCCTGTCAACACAATGCTTCGTGACTCCAGTCATCACAATGCTTCATAACGTTTGTCCTCACAACGGTCCATGCCCGTGTCATCACAAGGCTCTGTGACGTTTGTAACCAGAATGCTCCATGAACATTTCATCACAATGCTCCGTGACCCTTGTCATCACAATGCTCCATGCCTTTGTCAGAACAATGCTCCATGAACCTTGTCATCAAAATATGCCACGGGCTTTACATCACAATGATCCACAACCTTGGCTTCGCTATGCTCCATATAACTTGTAATCACAAAGCTCCATGCTCTTCTCATCCAAATGCTCTCTCCTGAGGTATCACCATGTTCCCTCACTAGTCATCACAATCCTCCCTCACCCCTGTAATCAAAATGTTCCATGACCCCTGTCATCACCATGTTCCATTCCCTTGTCATTACAATGCTCCATTCCCTAGTCATCACAATGCTCAATGACCCCTGTCATCACAATATTCCATGAAAATTTTCAGCCCAATGCTCCATGGCACTTGTCATCACAATGATCCATGCCCTTGTCATCCCAAAGCTCCATGACCCCTGTATTCACAATGCTCCGTGACGCTTGTCATCATAGTGCTCCATGACACATGTCATCACAATGCTCCATGCATTTGTCAGCAGAATGCTACATGACCTTGTCATTACAATGCTTTATGCGCTTGTCATCACAATACTCCATTACCATTGTCATCACAATCCTCCATGAATCTTGGGATCACATTGCTTCATGCCTTTGTCATCAAAATGTTCCATGCTCCTTGAAATCAAAATGATCCATGACCTCTGTCATCACAATGCTCCAAACCTTTGTGATCACAGTGTTCCATAGCACTTGTCATCACAACGCTCCATGATGCTTGTCATCACAATACTCAATGCCCTTTTCATCACAATGCTCCATGACATTTGTCATCACAATTCTCAATACATTGTCATCACAATGCTCCCTGACATTTGTCGTCAGAATGCTCATTGAACACTGCCACGAAAAGTCTCCATGCCTTTTTCATCACAAAGCCCCATGCAGTTTTCATCACAATGCTCCATGCCATTGTCATCAAAATACTCCACAAGCTTGTCACCAGAATGCTCCATGACCCTTGACATCACAATTCTCCATGCACTTGTCAGCTCATTGCACCCTGACCCTTGTCATCACAATGCTCCAAGCCATTGTCATCACAATGCTCCATTACCTTTGTCTTCAGAATCCTCCATTACACTTGGCATCACAATGCTCCATGCCATTTTCATCACAATGGGCCATTACATATGTCATCACAATGCTCCCTGACAACTTTCTTCACAATACTGCATGACCTGGTCATCACAATGCTCCATGCCCTTGTCATCACAATGCTCCATGCACAAGTTATCACAATGCTCAATGACAGCTGTCATCACAATGCTCCGTGACTCCAGTCATCTCAATGCTTCATGACCTTTTTCATCACAATGTTCCATGCCCTCATCATCAACAGTCTCTGTGAACATTTTAACCACAATGCTCCATGAAATTTTCTTCACAATGCTCTTTATCCCCTGTCATCACAATGCTCTATGCCTTTCTCAGCACAATGCTGCATGATGTATGTCATTAGAATACTCCATGGCCTTCTCCTCACAATGCTCCATGCCCTTGTCATCACAATGCTCCAAGACCCCTGTAATCACAATGCTCCATGCCCCTTTTCATCAGAATGCTCCATGAGACTTGTCATCACAAGTCTCCATGGTCATCTCATCACAATGCTCCAGGACATTGTCATCACAATGCTCCATGACACCTGTCATCACAATGCTCTGTGACTCCAGTCATCAAAATGCTTCATAATATTTGTCATCACAATGGTCCATGCCCGCGTCATCACAAGGCTCTGTTACCTTTGTATCCACAATGCTCCATGAACATTTCATCACAGTGCTCCGTGACCCTTGTCATCACAATGCTCCATGCCTTTGTCAGTAAAATGCTCCATGACCATTGTCATCACAATGTGCCACACGCTTTTCATTCCAACGGTCCAAAAATTAGTCATCACAATGCTCCATAAAAATTGTAATCACAATGCTGCATGCCCTTCTCATCGCAATGCTCCATTACCTCTGTCATAACAATGCTCCATGACCCCTGTCATCACAATGTTCCACGGACTTGTCATCACAAGGCTCCAAGACCACTTTAATCACAATGATCCATGCCATTGTCATCACAAAGCTCCATGACACATGTCATCAGATTGTTCCATGGCCTTCTCATCAAAATGCTCCATGCCCTTGTCATCACAATGCTCCAAAACCCTTGTAAACACAGTGCTCCATGCCCCTTTTCATCTCAATGCTCCATGAACCCTGTCATCACAATGCATCATGCCGATCATCATAATGATTCAGGCTATTGTCATCACAATGAAATAAAAATTCTCCATGACCTCTGTCATCACAATGCTCCATGACCCCTGTCATCACAACACTCCATGAACATTTTCAGCCCAATGCTCCATGACACTTGTCATCAAAATGATCCATGCACTTGTCATCCCAATGCTTCATGACCCCTGTATTCACAATGCTCCGTGACATTTGTCATCACAGTTCTCCATGACACCTGTCATCACAATGCTCCATGCCTTTGTCAGGAAAATTCTACATGACCTTGTCATTACAATGCTCTATGCGCTTGTCATCACAATGCTCCAAGACCCCTGTAATCACAGTGCTCCATGCCCCTTTTCATCTCAATGCTCCATGAACTCTGTCATCACAATGCACCATGCCCATCATCAAAATGCTTCAGGCTATTGTCATCACAATGAAATCAAAATTCTCCATGACCTCTGTCATCATAATGCTCCAAATCCTTGTGATCACAATGTTCCATAACACTTATAATCACAACACCCCATGACGATCATCATCACTATTATCCATGGCCTTCTCATCACCATGCTCCATGAACTTTGTCATCACAATTCTCAATACACTTGTCATCACAATGCTCCCTGATACTTGTCGTCAGAATGCTCCTTGAACCCTGCCACGAAAAGGCTACATGCCTTTTTCGTCACATTGTCCCATGCCGTTTTCATCACAATGCTCCATGCCATTGTCATCAAAATACTCCACAAGCTTGTCATCAGAATGCTCCATGACCCTTGTCATCACAATTCTCCATGCACTTGTCAGCACAATGCTCCCTGACCCTTGTCATCACAATGCTCCAAGCCATTGTCATCACAATGCTCCATTACCTTTGTCATCAGAATCTTCCATGACACTTGGCATCACAATGCTCCATGCCATTTTCATCACAATGGGCCATTACATATGTCATCACAATGCTCCCTGACACTTCTCTTCAAAATACTGCATGACCTGGTCATTACAATGCTCCATGCCCTTGTCATCACAATGTGCCATACCAAATGTCATCGCAATAATCCATGAAACATATTAGACCAATGCTCCGTGCCCTTTTCATCACAATGCACCATGCCCTTGTTATCACAATGCTCCATGACCCCTGTTATCACCATGCTCCGTGACTCCAGTCATCACAATGCTTCATAATATTTTTCTTAACAATGGTCTATTCCTGCATCATAACAAGGCTTTGTGACCTTTTTAACCACAATGATTCATGAACTTTGCATCACAATGCTCCGTGACACTTGTCATCACAGTGCTCCATGCCTTTGTCAGAAAAATGCTCCATGACCATTGTCATCACAATGTTTCACGCGCATTTTATCACAACGGTCAACAAATTTGTCATCGCAATGCTCCATAAAACTTGTAATCCCAATGCTCCATGCCCTTCTCATAACAATGCTCCATTACACCTGTCATAACAATGCTCCTTGACCCCTGCCATCACAATGTTCCACGGCCTTGTCATCACAAGGCTCAATGACACTTGTCATCACAATGCCCCAAGACACCTGTAATCACAATGCTCCATGCCGTTGTCATTACAAAGCTCCATGACACATGTCATCAGAATGTTCCATGGACTTCTCATCAAAATGCTCCATGCCCTTGTCATCACAATGCTCCAAGACCCCTGTAATCAAAATGCTCCATGCCCCTTTTCATCTCAATGCTCCATGAACCCTGTCATCACAATGCATCATGCCCATCATCATAATGCTTCTGGCTATTGTCAGCACAATGAAATCAAAATTCTCCATGACCTCTGTCATCACAATGCTCCATGACACCTGTCATCAAAATACTCCATTAACATTTTCAGCCCAATGCTCCAAGACCCCTGTAATCACAATGCTCCATGCCCCTTTTCATCTCAATGCTCCATGAACCCTGTCATCACAAAGCACCATGCCCATTATCATAATGCTTCAGGCTATTGTCATTACAATGAAATCAAAAGTCTCCGTGACCTCTGTCATCATAATGCTCCAAACCCTTGTGATCACAATGTTCCATAACATTTATCATCACCACACCCCATGACGATCATCATCACAATTATCCTTGGTCTTCTGATCAGAATGCTCCCTGATCTTTGTCATCACAATGTTCAATACACTTGTCTTCACAATGCTCCCTGACACTTGTCGTCAGTATGCTCCTTGAACACTGTCATGACAAGGCTCCATGCATTTTTCATCACAATGATCCATGCCCTTTTCATCACAATGCTCCAAGACGCCTGTAATCACAATGCTCCATGCCCTTGTCATCAAAAAGCTCCATGACGCATGTCATCAGAATGCTCCATGGCCTTTTCCTCACTATGCTCCATGGCACTGTCATCACAATGCTCCATGTACCCTCTCATCACATTGCTCCATGCACTTGTCATTACAATCCTCCATGACCCATGCATCACAGTGTTCCGTGCCCTTGTCATCACAATGCTCCAGTCCACTCTCATCACAATAAAATATGAAATATTTCAAACCAATGCTCAATGCCCTTCTCATCACAATGCTCCATTACCTCTATCATAACAATGCACCACGACCACTGCCATCACAATGTTCCACGGCCTTGTCATCACAAGGCTCCATGACCCTTGTCATCACAATGCTCCAAGAAATATGTAATCAAATTTCTCCATGCCCTTGTCATAACAAAGCTCCATGACGCATGTCATCAGAAGGTCCCATGGACTTCTTATCACAATGCTCCCTGCCCTTGTCATCACAATGCTCCAAGACCCCTGTAAACACAATGCTCAATGCCCCTTTTCTTCTCAATGCTCCATGAACCCTGTCATCACAATGCACATTGCCCAACTTCATAATGCTTCAGGCTATTGTCACTACAATGAAATCAAAATTCTCCATGACTTCTGTCATCATAATGCTCCAAACACTTGTGATCACAATGTTCCATAACACTTATCATCACAACACCCCATGACGATCCTCATCACAATTATCCATGGTGTTCTCATCACAATGTTCCATGATCATTGTCATCACAATGCTGAATACACTTGTCATCACAATACTCCCTGACACCTGTCGTCAGTATGTTCCTTGAACCCTGTGGTGACAAGTCTCCATGCCTTTTACATGACAATGATCCATGCCTTTTCATCACAATGCTCCAAGACCCCTGTTATCACAATGCTCCATGGCCTTGTCAGCACAAAGCTCCATGACGCATGTCATCAGAATTCTCCATGGCTTCTCCTGACAATGCTCCATGCCCTTGTCATCACAAAGCTCCAAGACCCTTGAAATCACAATGCTCCATGCCCTTTTTCATCAGAATGCTCCATGAGAGTTGTCATCACAAGTCTCCATGGTCATCTCATCACAATGCTCCAGGACCTTGTCATCACCATGCCCCATTCTCTTGTCATCACAATGCTCCATGACCCCTGTCATTACAATAATCCATTAACATTTCCAGCCGAATGCTACATGACATTCTCATCACAATGCTCCATGACCAATATCATCACAATGCTCCATGACCCCTGTCATCAAAACCATCCATAACACCTGACAACACACTGATCCCTGACTCTTGTCATCACAATGCTCCATTCCCTAGTCATCACGATGCTCCATGACCCCTGTCATCACAATAGTCCATGAACATTTTCAGCCCAATGCTCCATGAACCTTGTCATCACAATGATCCATGCCCTTGTCATCCCAATGCTCCATGACCCCTGTATTCACAATGCTCCTTGACGCTTGTCATCACAGTGCTCCATGACACCTGTCATCACAATGCTCCATGCCTTTGTCAGCACAATGTTACATTACCTTGTCATTGCAATGCTCTATGCGCTTGTCATCTCAATACTCCATTACCATTGTCATCACAATCCTCCTTGAACCTTGGGATCACATTGCTTCATGCCCTTGTCATCACAATGCTCCATGTGCCTTGAAATCAAAATGATCCATGACCTCTCTCATTACAATGCTCCAAACACTTGTGATCACAATGTTCCATAACACTTGTCATCACAATGCTCCATGATGCCTGTCATCACAATACTCCATGCCCTTTTCATCACATTGCTCCATGACCTTTGTCATCACAATTCTCAATACACTTGTGATCACCATGCTCCCTTACACTTGTCGTCAGAAATCTTCTTGAAACCTGTCACGAAAAGGCTCCATGCCTTTTTCATCACAATGCCCCATGCCGTTTTCATCACAATGCTCCATGACACTGTCATTAAAACACTCCACAAGCTTGTCATTAGAATGCTCCATGACACTTGTCATCACAATTCTCCATGAACTTGTCAGCACAATGCTCCCTGACACTTGTCATCACAATGCTCCAATCCATTGTCATCACAATGCTCCATTACCTTTGTCATCAGAATCCTCCATGACACTTGGCATCACAATGCTCCATGCCATTGTCATCACAATGGGCCATTACATATGTCATCACAATGCTCCCTGACACCTGTCTTCACAATACTGCATCACCTGGTCATCACAATGCTCCATGCCCTTGTCATCACAATGTGTCATTCCATCTGTCATCGCAATAATCCATGAAATATATTAGACCAATGCTCCATGCCTTTGGCATCACAATGTTCCAAGACCCCTGTAATCAGAATACTCCATGCCCCTTTTCATCAGAATGCTCCATGAGAATTTTCTTCACAAGGCTCCATGGATTTCTCATCACAAAGCTCCAGGACCTTGTCATCACAATGATTCACGACCTTGTCATGAAAATCCTCAATGGCCCTTGTAATCATAATGCTGCAAGCCCTAGTCATCACAATGCTCCATTATATTTGACATCACAATGCTCCATTACATTTGGCATCACAATGCTCCCTGCCATTGTCATCGCAATGGACCATGACATATGTCATCACAATGCTCCCTGACACCTCTCTTCACAATACTCCATGACCTTCTCATCACAATGCCCCATGCCCTTGTCATCAAAATGCTCCATGACTCCAGTCATCACAATGCTTCATAACGTTTGTCATCACAGCGGTCCATGCCCGCGTCATCACAAGGCCCTGTGTCCTTTGTAACCACAGTGCTCCATGAACATTTCATCACACTGCTCCGTGACTCTTGTCATCACAGTGCTCCATGCCTTTGTCTGAACAATGCTCCATGACCCTTGTCATCACAATGTGCCACGCGCTTTTCAGCACAATGATCCACAACCTTGTCATGTCTATGCTCCATAAACATTGTAATCACAATGCTCCATGCACTTCTCATCCAAATGCTCTCTCACCTGAGATATCACAATGTTTCATCACTAGTTATCACAATGCTCCCTCACCCCTGTAATCACAGTGTTCCATACCCCTGTAATCACAATGCTACATCCCCTTATCAGCACAGTGTTCCATGACACATGACATCACAATGTTCCATAACACCTGTCATCAAAATGCTCCATGACCCTTTTCATCCCAAAGCTCCATGACCCCTGGCATCACAGTGTTCTGTAACCCCTGTCATCAAAATGTTCCATTACACTTTTCATCAAATTGCTGCATGACCCTGTCAACAAAATGCTCCCTGCCATTCTCATAACAATGCACCACACACTTGTCATCAAAATGCTCCATGACCTTTGTCACCACAAAGCTCCATAACCCTTGGCCTCACAATGCTCCATGTCATTGTCATCACAATGCTCCATGAACCCTCTCATCACATTGCTCCATGCCCTTGTCATCACAAAGCTCCATGACACTTGTAATCACAATGCTCGATGCGTTCTCATCACAATGCTCCATGCCCCTGTCATTACAATCCACCATGACCCATGTATCACAGTCTTCCGTGCCCTTGTCATCACAATTCTCCATGCCCACTCTCATCACAATAATCCATGAAATATTTCAGACCAATGCTCAATGCCCTTCTCATCAATATGCTCCATTACTTCTGTCATATCAATGATCCATGACCACGGCCATCACAATGTTCCACGGCCTTGTCATCACAAGGCTCCATGACCCTTGTCATCAAAATGCTCCAAGACCTCTGTAATCACAAGGCTCCATGCCCTTGTCATCACAGTGCTCCAAGATCCCTGTAATCACAATGCTCCTTGCCGCTTTTCATCTCAATGCTCCGTGAACCCTGTCATCACAATGCACCATGCCCATCATCATAATGCTTCAGGCTATTGTCATCACAATGAAATCAAAATTCTCCATGACCTCTGTCATCATAATGCTCCAAAACCTTGTGATCACAATGTTCCATAACACTTATCATCACAACACCCCATGACGATCATCATCACAATTATCCATGGCCTTCTCATCACAATTCTCCATGACCTTTGTCATCACATTTCTCAATACACTTGTCATCACAATGCTCCCTGACACTTGTCATCAGAATGCTCCTTGAACCCTGTCACAAAAAGGCTCCATGCCTTTTTCATCACACTGTCCCATGCCGTTTTCATCACAATGCTCCATGCCATTGTCATCAAAATACTCCACAGGCTTGTCATCAGAATGCTCCATTACCCTTGTCATCACAATTCTCCATGCACTTGTCAGCACAATGCTCCCTGACCCTTGTCATCACAATGCTCCAAGCCATTGTCATCACAATGCTCCATTACCATTGTCATCAGAATCTTCCATGACACTTGGCATCACAATGCTCCATGCCATCGTCATCACAATGGGCCATTACATATGTCATCACAATGCTCCCTGACACCTGTCTTCACAATACTGCATGACCTGGTCATCACAATGCTCCATGCCCTTGTCATCAAAATGTGCCATTCCAACTGTCATCACAATAATCCATGAAACTTATTAGACAAATGTTCATTGCCCTTGTCATCACAATGTACCATGCCCTTTTTATCACCATGCTCCATGACCCCTGTCATCACAATGCTCCGTGACTCCTGTCATCCCAGTGTTTCATTACCTTTGTCATCACAATGGTCCATGCCCTCATCATCAACAGTCTCTGTGACCTATTTAACCACAATGCTCCATGAATTTTTCATCACAATGCTCTTTGACCCTTGTCATCACAATGCTCTATGCCTTTCTCAGCACAATGCTCCATGACCCTTGTCATCACAATGCTCCATGCGCTTGTCAGCACAATGTTCCATGACACATGTCATCACAATGCACCATGCGCTTATCATCACTGTGCTAAACAATCTTGTCATCACAATGCTCCATAAAATTTGTCATCACAATGCTCCATGCACTTCTCATCAAAATGCTCTCTCACCACTGATATCACAATGCTACATCACTATTTGTCACAATACTCCCTCACCCCTGTCATCACAATGTTCCATGACTCCTGTCATCACAATGCTACATTCACTTATCATCATAATGTTCGATGACCCATGACATCACAATGTTCCATAACACCTGTCATCAAAATGTTCCATGACACTTTTCATCAAATTGCTCCATGACCCTGTCATCACAATGCTCCCTGCCCTTCTCATCACAATGCAAAACGCCCTTGTCATCAAAATGCTCCATGACCATTGTCATCACAAATATCCATGACACTTGGCATCACAATGTTCCATGTCATTGTCATCACAATGCTCCATGAATGCTCTCTTCACATTGCTCCATGCCCTTGACTTCACATAGCTCCATGACACATGTCATCAGAATGCTCCATGACCTTCTCATCACAATGCTCCATGCCCTTGCCATCACAATGCTCCATTATACCTGTCATAAAAATGCTCCATGACCCCTGCCATCACGATGTTCCATGGCCTTGTCATCACAAGGCTCCATGACCCTTCTCATCACAATGCTCCAAGAACACTCTAATCACAATGCTCTATGCCTGTTTTCATCTCAATGATCCATGAAACCTGTCATCACAATGCACCATGCCCATCATCATAATGCTTCATGCTATTGTCATAAGAGTGAAATCAAATGCTCCATGACCTCTGTCATAACAATGCTCCAAACCCTTGTGATCACAATATTCCATAACACTTGACATCACAGTGCCCCATGACCCACGTCATCACAATTATCCATGGTCTTCTCATCACAATGCTCCATGACCTTCGTCATCACAATGCTCAATACACTTGTCATCACACTGCTCCCTGACACTTGTTGTCTGTATGCTCCTTTTACCCTGTCATGACAAGGCTCCATGCCATTTTCATCACAATTATCCATGCCCTTTTCATCACAATTCTCCAAGACCCATGTAATCACGATGCTCCATGCCCTTGTCATTACAAAGCTCAATGATGCATGCCATCAGAATGCTCCTTGGACATCTCCTCACAATGCTTCATGCCCTTGTCATCACAAAGTTCCAAGACCCCTGTAATCACAATGCTGCATGCCTTTTTTCATCAGTAAGTCCATGAGACTTGTCATCACATGGCTCCATGGTTTTGTCATCATAATGCTCCCATCCCTAGTTATCACAATGCTCCATTATATTTGTCATCACAATCCTCCATTACATTTGGCATCACAATGCTCCCTGCCATTGTCATCTCAATGGCCCATGCCATATGTCATCCCAATGCTCCATGACCCCTGTATTCACAATGTTCCGTGACTCTTGTCATCACAGTGCTGCATGACACCTGACATCACAATCCTCCATGCCTTTTTCAGCAAAATGCTACATGACCTTGTCATTACAATGCTGTATGCGCTTTTCATCACAATACACTATTACCATTGTCATCACTATCCTCCATGAACCTTGGGATCACATTGCTTCATGCCCTTTTCATCACAATGCTCCATGCTCCTTGAAATCAAAATGATCCATGACCTCTGTTATCGCAATGCTCCAAACTCTTGTGATCACAATGTTCCATAACACTTGTCATCACAATGCTCCATGATGCCTAGAATCACAATACTCGATGCTCTTTTCATCACAATGCTCCATGACCTTTGTCATCACAATTCTCAATACACTTGTCATCACAATGCTCCCTGACACCTCTCTTCACAATACTGCATGACCTGGTCATCACAATGCTCCATGCCCTTGTCATCAAAATGCGCCATTCCAACTCGCATCACAATAATCCATGAAACTTATTAGACCAATGCTCCATGCCCTTTTCATCACAATGCTCCATTCCCTTGTTATTACAATGCTCCATGACCCCTGTCATCACAATGCTCTGTGACTCCAGTCATCACAATGCTTCTTGACCTTTGTCATCACAATGGTCAATGCCCACATCATCAACAGTCTCTGTGACGTTTTTAACCACAGTGCTCCATGAACTTTCATCACAATGCTCTTTGACCCTTGTCATCACCATGCTCTATGCCTTTCTCAGCACAATGCTCCATGATCCTTGTCATCACAATGCTCCATGCGCTTGTCAGCACGATGCTCCACGACACATGTCATCAAAATGCAAGATGCGCTTGTCATCACAGTGCTCCACAATATTGTCATCACAATGCTCCATAAAGCTTGTCATCACAATGCTCCATGCACTTCTCATCAAAATGCTCTCTCACCACTGATATCACAATGTTACATCACTATTCGTCACAATACTCCCTCACCCCTGTCATCACAATGTTCCATGACTCCTGTCATCACAATGCTACATGCATTATCATCACAATGTTTGATGACCACTGACATCACAATGTTACATAACCCCTGTCATCAAAATGCTCCATGACCCTTTTCATCAAAATGCTCCATGACCCCTGACATCACAATGTTCCATAAATCCCTGTCATCAAAATGTTCCATGACTCTTTTCATCAAATTGCTCCATGTCCCTTTCATCACAATGCTCCTGCCCTTCTCATCACAATGCACAACGCTCTTGTCATCAAAATGCTCCATGACATTTGTCATCACAAAGATCCATGACGCTTGGTATCACAATGCTCCATGTCTTTGTCATCACGATGCTCCATGAACGCTCTCATCACATGGCTCCATGCCCTTGTGATCACAAAGCTCCATGACACATGTCATCAGAATGTTCCATGGCCTTCTCATCGCAATGCTCCATGCCCTTGCCATCACAGTGCTCCATTACCACTGTCATAACAATGCTCCATGTCCCAAGTCAACACGATGATCCATGGCCTTTTCATCACAAGACTCCATGACCCTTCTCATCACTATGCTCCAAGAACACTGTAATCACAATGCTCTATGAACTTGTCATCACAAACTTCCATGACACATGTCATCAGAATGTTCCATGGCTTTCTCATCAAAAGGCTACATGCCCTTTTCATCACAATGCTCCAAGACCCCTGTAATCACAGTGCTCCATGCCCCTTTTCATATCAATGGTCAATGAACCCTGTCATCACAGTGCATCATGCCCATCATCATAATGCTTCTGGCTATTGTCAGCACAATGAAATCAAAATTCTCTATGACCTCTGTCATCACAATGCTCCATGACCCCTGTCATCACAATACTCCATGAACATTTTCAGCCCAATGCTCCATGACACTTGTCATCACAATGATCCATGCCCTTGTCATCCCAATGCTCCATGACCCCTGTTTTCACAATGCTCCATGACGCTTGTCATCACAGAGCTCCATGACACCTGTCATTACAATTCTCCATGCCTTTGTCAGCAAAATGCTACATGACCTTGTCATTACAATGCTCTATGCACTTGTCATCGCAATACTCCATTACGATTGTCATCACAATCCTCCATGAACCTTGGGATCACATTGCTTCATGCGCTTGTCATCACAATGCTCCATGCTCCTTGAAATCAAAATGATCCATGACCTCTGTCTTCACAATGCTGCAAACCCTTGTGATCACAATGTTCCATAACACTTGTCATCACAACGCTCCATGATGCCTGTCATCACAATACTCCATGGACTTTTCCTCACAATGCTCCATGACCTTTGTCATCACAATTCTAAATACACTTTTCATTACAATGCTTCCTGAAACTTGTCGTCAGAATGCTCCTTGAAACCTGTCACGAAAAGGCTCCATGCCATTTTCATCACAACGCCCAATGCTGTTTTCATCACAATGCTCCATGCCATTGTCATCAAAATACTCCACAAGCTTGTCATCAGAATGCTCCATGACCCTTGTCATCACAATGCTCCCTGACCCTTGTCATCACAATGCTCCATTACCTCTGTCATCATAATCCTCCATGACACTTGGCATCACAATGCTCCATGCCATTGTCATCACAATGGGCCATTACATATCTCATCACAATGATCCCTGACACCTGTCTTCACAATAATGCATGACCTGGTCATCACAATGCTCCATGCCCTTCTCATCACAATGCGCCATTCCAACTGTCATCGCAATAATCCATGAAACTTATTAGACCAATGCTCCATGCCCTTGTCATCACAATTCTCCATGCCCTTTTATCACAATGCTCCATGACTCCAGTCATCACAATGCTTCATGAACTTTGTCATCACAATGGTCCATGCCCTCATCATCAACAGTCTCTGTGACCTTTTTAACCACAATGATCCATTAACTTTTTATCACAATGCTCTTTGACCCTTGTCATCACAATGCTCTATGCCTTTCTAAGCACAATGCTCTTTGCCCTTGTCATCAGAGAGCTTCATGACCCCTGTCTTCACAATGCTCTGTGACTCCCGTCATCACAATGCTTCATAACATTTGTCATCACAATGGTCCATGCCTGCATCATCACAAGGCTCTGTTACATTTGTTACCACAATGCTCCATGAACTTGTCATCACAATGTTCAATGCCTTTGTCAGAAAAATACTCCATGACCCATGTCATCAAAATGTGCCAAGCGCTTTTCATCACAACGGTCCACAAATTTGTCATCGCAATGCTCCATAAACATTGTAATCTTAATGCTCCATGCCTTTCTCATCACAGTGCTCCATTACCCCGGTCATAACAATGATCCATGACCCCTGCCATCACAATGTTCCACGGCCTTGTCATCACAAGGCTCCAAGACCCCTGTAATCACAATTCTCCATGCCCTTGTCATCACAAAGCTCCATGACACATGTCATCAGAATGTTCCATGGCCCGCTCATCAAAATGAGGCATGCCCTTGTCATCACAGTGCTCCAAGACCCCTGTAATCACAATGATCCATGCCCCTTTTCATCTCAATGCTCCATGAACCCTGTCATCACAATGCATCATGCCCATCACCATAATGCTTTCGGCTATTGTCAGTGCAATTAAATCAAAACTCTCCATGACCTCTGTCATCGCAATGCTCCATGACTCCTCTCATCACAATACTCCATGAACATTTTCAGGGGAGTGCTCCATGACACTTTTCATAACAATGATCCATGACCTTGTCATCCCAATGCTCCATGACCCCTGTATTCACAATGATCCGTGACACATGTCATCACAGTGCTCCATGACACCTGTCATCACAATGCTCCATGCCTTCGTCAGCAAAATTCTACATGACCTTGTCATTACAATGCTCTATGCGCATGTCATCACAATGCTCCAAGAACCCTTAAATCACAATGCTCCATGCCCTTTTTCATCTCAATTTTCCATGAACCCTATCATCACAATGCACCAGGCCCATTATCATAGTGCTTCAGGCTATTATCATTACAATGAAATCAAAATTCTCCATGACCTCTCTCATCAAAATGCTCCCAACCGTTGTGATCATAATGTTCCATAACACTTATCATCACAACACCCCATGACGATCATCATCACAATTATCCATGGTCTTGTCATCACAATGCTCCATGATCTTTGTCATCACAATGCTCAATACACTTGTCATCACAATGCTCCCTGACACTTGTCAGTATGCTCCTTGAACCCTGTCATGACAAGGCTACATGCATTTTTCATCACAATGATCCATGCCCTTTTCATCACAATGTTCCAAGACCCCTGTTATCACAATGCTCCTAGCCTTTGTCATCACAAAGCTACCTGATGCATGTAATCGGAATGCTCCATGGCCTTCTCCTCACAATGCTCCATGTCATTGTCATCACAATGCTCCATGAACTCTCTCATCACATTGCTCCATGCCCTTGTCCTTACAATCCTCCATGACCCATGTATCACAGTGTTCCGTGCCCTTGTCATCACAATGCTTCATGCCCACACTCATCACAATAATCCATGAAATATTTCAGACCAATGCTCAATGCCCTTCTCATCACAATGCTCCATTAACTCTGTCATAACAATGCTCTATGACCCCTGAGATCACAATGTTCCACGGCCTTGTCATCACAAGGCTCCATGACCCTTGTCATCACAATGCTCCAAGACACCTGTAATCAAAATGCTCCATGCCCTTGTCATCACAAAGCTCCATGACGCATATCATCAGAAGGTTCCATGGACTTCTCCTCACAATGCTCCATGCCCTTGTCATCACAATGCTCCAAGAACCCTGTAATCACAATGCTCCATGCCCTTTTTCATCTACATGCTCCATTAACACTGCCATCACAATGCACCATGCCCATCATCATAATTCTTCAGGCTATTGGCATTACAATGAAATCAAAATTCTCCATGACCTCTGTCATCATAATGCTCCAATCCCTTGTGATCACAATGTTCCATAACACTTATAATCACAACACTCCATGACGCTCATCATCACAATTATCCATGGTCTTGTCATCACAATGCGCCTTGATCTTTGTCATCACAATGCTCAATACACTTGTCATCACAATGCTCCTTGACACTTGTCGTCAGTATGCTCCTTGAACCCTGTCATGACAAGGATCCATTCCTTTTTCATCACAATGATCCATGCCCTTTTCATCACAATGCTCCATGACCCCTTTCATCACAATACTCCATGAATATTTTCAGCCCAATGCTCCATGACATTCTCATCACAATGCTCCCTGACCAGACCAATATCATCAAGATGCTCCATGACCACTGTCATCACAACACTCCATGACACCTGACAACACAATGATCCGGGACTCTTGTCATCACAATGCTCCAAGAACCCTGTAATCACAATGCTCCATGCCCTTTTTCATCTCCATGCTCCATTAACACTGCCATCACAATGCACCATGCCCATCATCATAATGCTTCAGGCTATTGGCATTACAATGAAATCAAAATTCTCCATGACCTCTGTCATCATAATGCTCCAATCCCTTGTGATCACAATGTTCCATAACACTTATAATAACAACACTCCATGACGCTCATCATCACAATTATTCATGGGCTTGTCATCACAATGTGCCTTGATCTTTGTCATCACAATGCTCAATACACTTGTCATCACAATGCTCCTTGACACTTGTCGTCAGTATGCTCCTTGAACCCTGTCATGACAAGGATCCATTCCTTTTTCATCACAATGATCCATGCCCTTTTCATCACAATGCTCCATGACCCCTTTCATCACAATACTCCATGAATATTTTCAGCCCAATGCTCCATTACATTCTCATCACAATGCTCAATGACCAGACCAATATCATCACGATGCTCCATGACCACTGTCATCACAACACTCCATGACACCTGACAACACAATGATCCGGGACTCTTGTCATCAAAATGCTCCATGCCCTTGTCATCACAATGTTTCATTCCAACTGTCATCGCAATAATCCATGAATCTTATTAGACCAATGCTCCATGCCCTTGTCATCACAATGCTCCATGCCCTTGTTATCACAATGCTCCATGACCACTGTCATCACAATACTCCATGGAATTTTTCAGCCGAATGCTCCATGACCCTTGTCATCACAATGATCTATGCCCTTGTCATCCCAATGCTCCAAGACACCGGTCACCACAATGCTCCATTCCTTTGTCAGCAAAATGCTACATGACCTTCTCATTAAAATGCTCTATGCACTTGTCATCACAATACTCCATTACAATTGTCATCACAATCCTCCATGAACCTTGGGATCACATTGCTTCATGCCCTTGTCATCACAACGCTCCATGTTGCCTGTCATCACAATACTCCATGGCCTTTTCATCACAATGCTCCAGGACCTTTCTCATCACAATTCTCAATACAATTGTCATCACAATGCTTCCTGACACTTGTCCTCAGAATGCTCATTGAACCCTGTAACAAAAGCACTCCATGCATTTTTCATCACAAAGCCCCATGCCGTTTTCATCACAATGCTCCATGCCATTGTCATCAAAATACTCCACAAGGTTGTCATCAGAATTCTCCATGACACTTGTCATCACAATTCTTCATGCACTTGTCAGCACAATGCTCCCTGACCATTGTCATCACAATGCTCCCAGCCATTGTCATCACAATGCTCCATTACATTTGTCATCAGAATCCTCCATGACACTTGGCATCACAATGATCCATGCCATTGTCATCACAATGGGCCATTACTTATGTCATCACAATGCTCCCTGACACCTCTCTTCACAATAATGCATGACCTGGTCATCACAATGCTCCATGCCCTTGTCATCACAATGCGCCATTCCAACTGTCATCACAATAATTCATGAAACTAATTAGACCAATGTTCCATGCCCTTGTCATCACAATGCTCCATGCCCTTGTTATCACAATGTTCCAAGAACCTTGTAATCAGAATGCTCCTTGCCCCTTTTCATCAGTATGCTCCATGAGACTAGTCATCACAGGGCTCCATGGTTTTCTCATCATAATGCTCCAGGAGCTTGTCATCACAATGCTTCACGACCATGTCATGAAAATTCTCAATGACCCTTCTCATCATAATGCTCCAAGCCCTAGTCATCACAATGCTCCATTATATTTGTCATCACAATCCTCCATTACAGTTGGCATCACAATGCTCCCTGCCATTGTCATCGCAATGGACCATGACATATGTCATCACAATGCTCTCTGACAAGTCTCTTCACAATACTCCATGACCTTCTCATCACAATGCTGCATGCCCTTGTCATCACAATGCACCATGTCCACTGTCATCACAATAATCTCTGAAACTTGTCACGACAACTCTCCATGTCCCTGTCATCACAATGTTCCATGCTCTTGTCATCACATTGCTCCATGACCCCTGTCATCACAGTGCTCCGTGAATACAGTCATCACATTGCTTCATAACGTTTGTCATCACAACGGTCCATGCCCGCGTCATCACAAGGCTCTGTGACCTTTGTAACCACAATGCTCCATGAACTTTTCATCACAATGCTCCGTGACCCTTGTCATCACAATGCTCCATGCCTTTGTCAGAACAATATTCCATGACCCTTGTCATCACAATGTGCCACACGCTTTTCATCACAATGATCCACAACCTTGTCATCGCTATGCTCCATAAAACTTGTAATCACAATTCTCCATGCACTTCTCATCCAAATGCTCTCTCACCTGAGATATCACAATATTTCATCACTAGTCATCACAATCCTCCCTCAACCCTGTAATCACAATGTTCCAAGACCCCTCTGACATCACAATTTTCCATAACCACTCTCATCAAAATGCTCCATGGCACTTTTCATCCCAAAGCTCCATGACCCATGGCATCACAATGTTTTGTAACCCCTGTCAACAACATGTTCCATTACACTTTTCAACAAATTGCTGCATGACCCTGTCATCAAAATGATCCCTCACCTTCTCATCACAATGCACCACACGCTTGTCATCAAAATGCTCCATGACCTTTGTCATCACAAAGCTCCAGGACCCTTGGCATCACAGTGCTCCATGTCATTGTCATCACAATGCTCCATGAACACTCTAATCCCATTGCTCCATGCACTTGTCATCACAAAGCTCCATGACACTTGTCATCACAATGCTCGATGCACTTCTCATCAAAATGCTCCATGCCATTTTCATCACAATCCTCCATGACTCATGTATCAGAGTGTTCCGTGCCCTTGTCATCACAATGCTCCGTGCCCAGTCTCATCACAATAATCCATGAAAGCTTTCAGGCCAATGCTCAATGCCCTTCTCATCACAATGCTCCATTACCTCTGTCATAACAATGCTCAATGACCCCTACCATCACAATGTTCCACGGCCTTGTCATAACAAGGCTCCATGACCCTTGTCATCACAATGGTCCAAGACCCCTGTAATCACAAGGCTCCATGTCCTTTTCATCACAAAGTTCAATGACACATGTCATCAGAATGTTCCATGGCCTTCTCATCACAATGCTCAATGCCCTTGTCATCACAATGCTCCAAGACCCCTGTAATCACAATGCTCCATGCCACTTTTCATCTCAATGCTCCATGAACCCTGTCATCACAATGCACCATGCCCATCATCATAATGCTTCAGGCTATTGTCATCACAATGAAATCAAAATGCTCCATGACCTCTGTCATCATAATGCTCCAAAGCCTTGTGATCACAATGTTCCATAACACTTATCATCACAACAGCCCATGACGCTCATCATCACAATTATCCATGGTCTTCTCATCACAATGCTCCATGACCTTTGTCATCACAATGCTCAATACTCTTGTCATCACAATTCTCCCTGACACTTGTCGTCAGTATGCTCCTTGAACACTTTCATGACAAGGCTCCATGTATATTCATCACAATGCTCCGTGCCCTTTTCATCACAATGCTCCAAGATCACTGTAATCACAATGATCCATGTGCTTGTCATCACAAATCTCCATGAAGCATGTCATCAGAATGCACGATGGCCTTCCCATCACAATGCTCCATGCCTTAGTCATCACAATGCTCCAAGACCCCTGTAATCACAATGTTCCAAGCCCCTTTTCATCAGAATGCTCCGTGAGACTTGTCATCACAAGTCTACATGGTCATCTCATCACAGTGCTCCAGGACCTTGTCATCACCATTCTCCATTCCCTTGTCATACAATGCTCCATGACCCTTGTCATCACAATAATCCATTAACATATTCAGCCCAATGCTCCACGACCTACACATCACAATGCTCCATGGCCAATATCATCACAATGCTCCAAGACCACTGTCATCACAACAATCCATGACTCCTGACAACACAATGATCCGGGACTCTTGTCATCACAATGCTCCATTCTCTACTCATCACTGTGCTCCATGACACCAGTCATCACAATACTCCATGAACATTTTCAGCCCAATACTCCATGACACTTGTCATCACATTGAACCATGCCCTTGTCATCCCAATGCTCCATGACACCTGTATTCACAAAGCTCCGTGACGCTTGTCATCACAGTGCTCCATGACACCTGTCATCACAATGCTCCATGCCTTTGTCAGGAAATGCTACATAACCTTGTCATTTCAATGCTCTATGCACTTGTCATCACAGTACTCAATTACCATTGTTATCACAATCCTCCATGAACCTTGGGATCACATTGCTTCATGCCCTTGTCATCACACTGCTCCATGCTCCTTGAAATCAAAATGATACATGACCTCTCTCATCACAATGCTCCAAACCCTTGTAATCACTATGTTCCATAAAACTTGTCATCACAACGCTCCATGATGCCTGTCATCACAATACTCCATGGCCTTTTCATCACAATGCTCCATGACCATTGTCATCACAATTCTAAATACACTCGTCATTACAGTGCTTCCAGAAACTTGTCGTCAGAATGATCCTTGAAACTTGTCACGAAAAGGCTCCATGCCTTTTTCATCACAATGCCCCATGCCGTTTTCATCACAATGCTCCATGCCATTGTCATCAAAATACTCTACAATCTTGTCATCAGAATGTTCCATGACCCTTGTCCTCACAATTCTCCATGCACTTGTCAGCACAATGCACCCTGACCCTTGTAATCACAATGCTCAAAGCCATTGTCATTGCAATGCTCCATTACTTTTGTCATCAGAATCCTCCATGACACTTGGCATCATAATGCTCTATGCCATTGTCATCACAATGGGGCATTACATATCTCATCACAATGCTCCCTGACAACTGTCTTCACAATACTGCATGATGTGGTCATCATAGTGCTCCATGCCCTTGTCATCACAATGCGCCACACCCTTGTCATCAAAATGCTCCATGACTTGTCATCACAAAGCTCCATGACCCTTGGCATCACAATGCTCCATGTCATTGTCATCACAGTGCTCCATGAAACCTCTCATCATATTGCTCCATTCCCTTGTCATCACAAAGCTCCATGACACTTGTCATCAAAATGCTCGATGCCATTCTCATCACAATGCTCCATGCCCTTGTCATTACAATCCTGCATGACCCATGTATCACAGTGTTCCGTGCTCTTGTCATCACAAAGCGTCATGCCCACTCTCATCACAATAATCCATGAAACATTTCAGACCAATGTTCCATGCACTTCTCATCAAAATGCTCCATTACACCTGTCATAAGAATGAACCATGACCCTTGACATCACAATGTTTCTCGGCCTAGTCATCACAAGATTCCATGACACTTGTCATCACATTGCTCTAGACCCCTGAAATCGCAATGCTCCATGCCCTTGTCATCACAAAGCTCCATGACACATGTCATCAGAATGTTCCATGGCCTTCTCTTCACAATGTTCCATGCCCTTGTCATCACAATGCTCCAAGACCCTTGTAATCACAATGCTCCATGCCCATTTTCATCTCAATGCTCCATGAACCCTGTCATCACAATGCACCATGCCCATCATCATAATTCTTCAGGCTATTGTCATCACAATGAAATCAATATTCTCCATGACCTCTGTCATCTTAATTTTCCAAACCCTTGTGATCACAATGTTCCATAACACTTATCATCACAACACCCCATGACGCTCATCACCACAATTATCCATGGTATTATCATCACAATGCTCCATGATCTTTGTCATCACAATGCTCAATACACTTGTCATCACAATGCTCCCTGACACTTGTCGTCAGTATGCTCCTTGAACCCTGTCATGACAAGGCTCCATGCCTTTTTCATCACAATGATCCATGCACTTTTCATCACAATGCTCCAAGATCCCTGTAATCACAAATGCTCCATGCCCTTGTCATCACAAAACTCCATGACGAATGTCGTCAGAATGCTCCATGGCCTCCTCATCACAATGCTCCATGCCCTAGTCATCACAATGCTCCAAGACCCCTGTAAATACAAGGCTCCATGCCCCTTTTCATCAGAATGCTCCATGAGACTTGTCATCACAAGTCTCCATGATCTTCTCATCACAATGCTCCAGGACCTTGTCATCACCATGCTCCATTCCCTTGTCATCACAATGCTCCATGACCCCTGTCATCACAATAATCCATGAACATTTTCAGCCCAATGCTCCACGAACTACTCATCACAATGCTCCATGGCCAATATCATCACAATGCTCCATGACCACTGTCATCACAACACTCCATGACACCTGACAACACAATGATCCGGGACTCTTGTCATCATAATGCTCCATTCCCTAGTCATCACAATGCTCCATGACCCCTGTCATCACCACACTCCATGAACATTTTCAGCCCAGTGCTCCATGACCCTTGTCATCACAATGATCCATGCCCTTGTCATCCCAATGCTCCATGAGCCCTGTATTCAGAATGCTCCGTGACGCTTGTCATCACTGTGCTCCATGACACATGTCATCAGAATGCTCCATGCCTTTGTCAGCAGAATGCTACATGACCTTGTCATTACAATGCTCTATGCGCTTGTCATCACAGTACTCCATTTCCATTGTCATCACAATTCTCCATGAAACTTGGGATCACATTGCTTCATGCCCTTTTCATCACAATGCTCCAAGCTCCTTGAAATCAAAATGATCCATGACGTTTGTCATCACAATGCTCCAAACCCTTGTGATCATAGTGTTCCATAACACTTGTCATCACAATGCTCCATGATGTCTTTCATCACAGTGGTCCATGACCTTTGTCATCAAAATTCTCAATACACTTGTCATCACAATGCTCACTGACACCTGTCATCAGAATTCTCCTTGAACCCTGTCACGAAAGGCTCCATGTATTTTTAATCACAATGCCCCATGCCGTTTTCATCACAATGCTCCATGCCATTGTCATTAAAATACTCCACAAGCTTGTCATCAGAATGCTCCATTACACTTGTCATCACAATTTTCCATGCAATTGTAGCAAAATGCTCCCTGATCCTTGTCATCACAATGCTCCAAGCCATTGTCATCACAATGCTCCATTACCTTTGTCATCAGAATCATCCATGACACTTGACATCACAATGCTCCCTGCCATTGTCATCACAATGGGCCATTTATATGTCATCACAATGCTCCCTGACACCTGTCTTCACAATACTGCATGTCCTGGTCATCACAATGCTCCATGCCCTTGTCATCACAATACGCCATTCCAAATGTCATCGCAATAATCCATGAAACATATTAGACCAATGTTCCATGCCCTTGTCATCACAATGCTCCATGCACTTTTTATCACAATGCTCCATGACCCCTGTCATCACAATGCTCCGTTACTCCAGTCATCACAATGCTTCATGACTTTGTCATCACAAAGTTCCATGCCCTCGTCATCAGCAGTCTCTGTGACATTTTTAACCACAGTGCTCCATGAACTTTTTATCACAATGTTCTTTGACCCTTGTCATCACTATGCTCCATGCGCTTGTCAGCACAATGCTCCATGACACATATCATCACAATGCACCATGCACTTGTCATCACAGTGCTCCACAATCTTGTCATCACAGTGCTCCTTAAAATTTGTCATCACAATGCACCATGCACTTCTCATCAAAATGCTCTCTCAACACTGATATGACAATGCTACATCACTATTTGTCACAATAATCCCTCACCCCTGTCATCACAATGTTCCATGACTCCTGTCATCACAATGCTACATGCACTTATCATCACAATGTTCGATGACCCGACATCACAATGTTCCATAAAACCTGTCATCAAAATGTTACATGACACTTTTCATCAAATTGCTCCATGACCCTGTCATCAGAATGCTCCCTGCCCTCCTTTTCAGAATGCACAATGCCCTGGCCATCAAAATGCTCCATGTCCTTTGTCATCACAAAGATCCATGACCATTGGCATCTCAATGCTCAATGTCATGGTCATCACAATGCTCCATGAACTCTCTCATCACATTGCTCCATGCCATTGTCTTCACAAAACTCCATGACACATGTCATCAGAATGCTCCATGGCCTTCTCATCACAATGCTACATGCCCTTGCCATCACAATGCTCCATTACACCATTCATAGCAATGCTTCATGACTCATGCTAATACGATGTTCCATGGCCTTGTCATCACAAAGCTTCATGACCCTTCTCATCACATTGCTCCAAGAACCCTGTAATCACAATGCTCTATGCCCCTTTTCATCTCAATGATCAATGAACCCTGTCATCACAATGCACCATGCCCATCATCATAATGCTTCATGCTATTGTCATCACAATGAAATCAAAATGCTCCATGACCTCTGTCATGACAATTCTCCAAACACTTGTGATCACAATATTCCATATCACTTGTCATCACAATGCCCCATGACGCTCATCATCACAATTATCAGTGGTCTTCTCATCTCAATGCTCCACGACCTTTGTCCTCACAGTGCTCAATACACTTGTCATCAAAATGCTCCCTGACACTTTTTGTCTGTAAGCTCCTTGAATCCTGTCATGGCAAGGCTCCATGCCTTTTTCATCACAATGATCCATGTCCTTTTCATCACAATGCTCCAAGACCCATGTAATCTCAATGCTCCAAGCCCTTGTCATCACAAAGCTGAATGACGCATGCCATCACAATTCTCCTTGGTCTTCTCCTCACAATGCTCCATGCCCTTGTCATCACAATGTTCCAAGACCCATGTAATCACAATACTCCATGCCCGTGTCATCAAAAACCTCCATGATGCATGTCATCAGAAAGCTCCATGGCTTTCTCATCACAATGCTCCATGCCCTAGTGATCACAGTGCTCCAAGACCCCTGTAATCACAATGCTCCATGCCCCTTTTCATCAGAATGCTCCATGAGACTTATCATCACAAGTCTCCATGGTATTCTCATCACAATGCTCCAGGACCTTGTCATCACCATGCTCCATTCCCTTGTCATCACAATGCTCCATGACCCCTGTCATCACAATAATCCATGAACATTTTCAACCCAATGCTCCACGACTTACTCATCACAATGCTCCATGGCCAATATCCTCACAATGCTCCATGACCACTCTCATCACAACACTCCATGACACCCGACAACACAATTATCCGGGACTCTTGTCATCACAATGCTCCATTCCCTAGTCATCACAATGCTCCATGACCCCTGTCATCACAACACTCCATGAACATTTTCAGCCCAGTGCTCCATGACCCTTGTTATCACAATGATCCATGCCTTTGTCATCCCAATGCTCCATGACCCATGTATTCAAAATGCTCCAGCCCTTTGTCAGCAAAATGCTACATGACCTTGTCATTACAATGCTGTATGCACATGTCATCACAGTACTCCATTTCCATTGTCATCACAATCCACCATGAACTTTGGGATCACATTGCTTCATGCCCTTGTCATCACAATGCTCCATGCTCCTTGAAATCAAAATGATCCATGACCTCTGTCATCACAATGCTCCAAACCATTGTGATCACAGTGTTCCATAACACTTGTCATCACAACGCTCCATGATGCCTGTCATCACAATACTCCATGCCCTTTTCATCACAATGCTCCATGACCTTTGTCATCACAATTCTCAATACACTTGTCATCACAATGCTCCATGCGCTTGTCAGCACAATGCTCCATGTAACATGTCATCACAATGCACCATGTGCTTGTCATCAGAGTGCTCCACAATCTTGTCATCACAATGCTCCTTAAAATTTGTCATCACAATGCTCCATGCACTTCTCAACAAAATGCTCTCTCACCACTGATATCACAATGCTACATCAATATTTTTCACAATACTCCCTCACCCCTGTCATCACAATGTTCCATGAATCCTGTCATCACAATGCTACATTCACTTATCATCACAATGTTCGATGACCCCTGACATCACAATGTTCCATAACACCTGTCATCAAAATGTTCCATGACACTTTTCATCAAATAGCTCCATGACCCTGTCATCAGAATGCACCCTGCCTTTCTCATCAGAGTGCACAACGCCCTTGCCATCAAAATGCTCCATGACGTTTGTCATCACAAATATCCATGACCCTTGGCATCACAATGCTCCATGTCATTGTCATCACAATGCTCCATGAACGCTCTCATCACATTGCTCCATGCCCTTGTCTTCACAAAGCTCCATGACACATGTCATCATAATGCTCCATGGCCTTCTCATTACAATGCTCCATGCCCTTGCCATCACAATGCTCCATTACACCTGTGATAACAATGCTCCATGACCCCTGCCATCACGATGTTACATGGCCTTGTCATCACAAGGCTCCATGACCCTTCTCATCACATTGCTCCAAGAACACTGTAATAACAATGCTCTATGCCCCTTTCCATCTCAATGATCCATGAACCCTGTCATCACAATGCACCATGCCCATCATCATAATGCTTCATGCTATTGTCATCACAATGAAATCAAAATGCTCCATGACCTCTGTCATAACAATGCTCCAAACCATTGTGATCACAATAATCCAAAACTCTTGTCATCACAATTACCCATGACACTCGTCATCACAATTATCCATGGTCTACTCATCACAATGCTCCATGATATTTGTCATCACAATTCTCAAATACACTTGTCATCACAATGCTCCCTGACACTTGCCATCAATATGCTCCTTGATACCTGTCATGACAAGGCTCCATGCCATTTTCATCACAATGATCCATGTCCTTTTCATCACAATGCTCCCAGACACATGTAATCACAATGCTCCATGCCCTTATCATCACAAAGCTCCATGTCTTTGTCAGAACAATGTTCAATGATCATTGTCATCACAATGTTCCACACGCATTTCTTCACAACGGTCCACATCATTGTCATTGCTATGCTCCATAAACCTTGTAATCACAATGGTCCGTGCACTTCTCATCAAAATGCTCTATCACCAGGGATATCACAATGTTCCATCACTAGTCATCACAATACACACTCACCCCTGTAATCACAATGATCCAGGACCCTGTCATCACAATGCTACATCCCCTTATCATCACAATGTTCCATGACCCCTGACATCACAATGTTCCATAACCCCTGTCATCAAAACGCTCCATGACCCTTTTCATCACAAACCTCCAAGACCCCTGACATCACAATGTTCTATAACCCGTTCCATCAAAATATTCCATTACAATTTTTATTAAACTGCTGCATAACCTGGTCATCAAAATGCTCCCTGCACTTCTCATCACAGTGCACCATGCCCTTGTCATCAAAATGCTCCATGACTTGTCATCACAATGCTCCCTGACACTTGTCGTCAATATGCTCCTTGAACCCCGTCATGACAAGGCTCCATGCCATTTTCATCACAATGGTCCATGCCATTTTCATCACAATGCTCCATGAACCCTCTCATCACACTGCTCCCTGCCCTTGTCATCGCAAAGCTCCATGACACTTGTCATCAAAATGCTCGATGCCCTTCTCATCACAATGCTCCAGGCCCATGTCATTACAATCATCCATGACCCAGGTATCACAGTGTTCTGTGCCCTAGTCATCACAATGCTGCATGACCACTCTCATCACAATAATCCATGAAACATTTCAGACCAATGTTCTATGCCCTTCACATCAAAATGCTCCATTAAACCTGTCATTACAATGCACCATGACCCTTGCCATCACAATGTTTCACGGCCTACTCATCACAAGGTTCCATGACACTTGTCATCACAATGCTCCAAACCCCAGAAATCACAATGCTCCATGCCCTTGTCATCACAAAGCTCCATGACGCATGTCATCAGAATGTTCTATGGCCTTCTCATCACAATGTTCCACGCACTTGTCATCACAATGCTCCAAGCCCCTTGTAATCACAACTCCATGCCCCTTTTCATCTCAATGCTCCATGAACCCTGTCATCACAATGCACCATGCCCATCATCATAATACTTCAGTCTATTGTCAGCACAATGAAATCAATATTCTCCATGACCTCTGTCATCATAATGTTCCAAATCTTTGTGATCACAATGTTCCATAACACTTATCATCACAACACCCCATGACGCTCATCATCACAATTATCCATGGACTTCTCATCACAATGCTCCATGATCTTTGTCATCACAATGCTCAATACACTTGTCATCACAATGCACCGTGACACTTGTCGTCATTATGCTCCTTGAACCCTGTTATGACAAGGCTCCATGCCTTTTTCATAACAGTGATACGTGCACTTTTCATCACAATGTTCCAAGACCCATGTAATCACAAATGCTCCATGCCCTTGTCATCAAAAACTCCATGACTCATGTCATCAGAATGCTCCATGGCCTTCTCATCACAATGCTCCATGCCCTAGTCATCACAATGCTCCAAGACCCCTGTAATCACAATGCTCCATGCCGCTTTTCATCAGAATGCTCCATGAGACTTGTCATCACAAGTCTCCATGGTCTTCTCATCACAATGCTCCAGGACCTTGTCATCACCATGCTCCATTCCGTTGTCATCACATTGTCCAGGACACATGCCATCACAATGCTCCACGCCTTTGTCAGCAAAATGCTACATGACCTTGTCATTACAATGATCTATGTGCTTGTCATCACAATACTCCATTTCCATTGTCATCACAATCCTCCATGAATCTTGGGATCACATTGCTTCATGCCCTTGTCATCACAATGCTCCATGCTCCTTGAAATCAAAATGATCCATGACCTCTGTCATCACAATGCTCCAAACCCTTGTGATCACAATGTACCATAACACTTGTCATCACAATGCTCCATGATGCGTGTCATCACAATACTCCATGCCCTTTTCATCACAATGCCCCATGACCTTTGTCATAACAATTCTCAATACACTTGTCATCACAGTGCTCACTGACACTTGTCATCAGAATGCTCCTTGAACCCTGTCACGAAAAGGCTCCATGCTTTTTTCATCACAATGCCCCATGCCGTTTTCATCACAATGCTCCATGCCATTGTCATCAAAATACTCCACAAGCTTGTCATCAGAATGCTCCATGACCCTTGTCATCAAAATTCTCCATGCACTTGTCAGCAGAATGCTCCCTGACCCTTGTCATCACAATGCTCCAAGCCATTGTCCTCACAATGCTCCATTACCTTTGTCATCAGAATCCTCCATGACACTTGGCATCACAATGCTCCATGCCATTGTCATCACAATGGACCATTACATATGTCAGCACAATGCTCCCTGACACCTGTCTTCACAATACTGCATGACCTGGTCATCACAATGCTCCATGCCCTTGTCATCACAATGCACCATTCCAACTGTCATCGCACTAATCCATGAAACTTATTAGACCAATGTTCCTTGCCCTTGTCATCACAAAGAACCATGCAGTTGTTATCACAATGCTCCACGACCCCTGTCATCACAGTGCTCCGTTACTCCAGTCATCACAAAGCTTCATGATTTTGTCATCACAATAGTCCATGCCCTCGTCATCAACAGTCTCTGTGACCTTTTTAACCACAGTGCTCCATGAATATTTCATCACAATATTCTTTGACCCTTGTCATCACAGTGCTCCATGCGCTACTCAGCACAATGCTCCATGACACGTTATCACAATGCACCATGCGCTTTTCATCACAGTGCTCCACAATCTTGTCATCACAGTGCTCCTTAAAATTTGTCATCACAGTGCTCCATGCACTTCTCATCAAAATGCTCTCTCACCACTGATATCAAAATTCTACATCACTATTTGTCACAATACTCCCTCACCCCAGTCATCACAATGTTCCATGACTCCTGTCATCACAATGCTACATGCACATATCATCACAATGTTCGATGACCCCTGACATCACAATGTTCCATAACACCTGTCATCAAAATATTCCATGACACTTTTCATCAAATTGCTCCATGACCCTGACATCAGAATGCTCCCTGCCTTTCTCAGCACAATGCACAACGCCCTTGCCATCAAAATGCTCCATGTCGTTTGTCATCACAAAGATCCATGACACTTGGCATCACAATGCTCAATGTCATTGTCATCACAATGCTCCATGAATACTCTCATCACATTGCTCCATGCACTTGTCTTCAAAAAGCTCCATGACCCATGTCATCAGAATTCTCCATGGCCTTCTCATCACAATGCTCCATGACCTTGTCATCACAATGTTCCAAGACACCTGTAATCACAATGCTCCATGCCCGTGACATCAAGAAACTCCATGATGCATGTCATCAGAATGCTCCATGGCCTTCTCATGAAAATGCTCCTTGCCCTAGTCATCACAATGCACGAAGACCCCTGTAATCACAATGCTCCAAGCCCCTTTTCATCAGAATGCTCCATGAGACTTGTTATCACAAGTCTCCATGGTCTTCTCCTCACAATGCTCCAGGACCTTGTCATCACCATGCTCCATTCCCTTGTCATCCCAATGCTCCATGACCCCTGTATTCAAAATGCTCCATTACGCTTGTCATCACAGTGCTCCATGACACATGTCATCACAATGCTCCATGCCTTTGTCAGCAAAATGCTACATGACCTTCTCATTACAATGCTCTATGCGCTTGTCATCACAATACTCCATTTCCATTCTCATCACAATCCTCCATGAAACTTGGGATCACATTGCTTCATACTCTTGTCATCACAATCCTCCATGATCCTTGAAATCAAAATGATCCATGACCTCTGTCATCACAATGCTCCAAACCCTTGTGATCACAATGTTCCATAACACTTGTCATCACAACGCTCCATGATGCCTGTCATCACAATGCTCCATGACCCTTGTCATCACAATTCTCAATACACTTGTCATCACAATGCTCCCTGACACTTGTCATCAGAATGCTTCTTGAACACTGTCACGAAAGTATCCATGCCTTATTCATCACAACGCGCCATGCCGGTTCATCACAATGCTACATGCCATTGTCATCAAAATACTCCACAAGCTTGTCATCAGAATGCTCCATGACCCTTGTCATCACAATTCTCCATGCACTTGTCAGCACAAGGCTCATTGACCTTTGTCCTCAAAATGCTCCAAGCCATTGTCATCACAATGTTCCATTACCTTTGTCATCAGAATCCTCCATGACACTTGACATCACAATGCTCCATGCCATCGTCATCACAATGGGCCATTACATATGTCATCACAATGTTCCCTGACACCTGTCTTCACAATACTGCATGACCTGGTCACCACAATGCTCCATGCCCTTGTCATCACAATGCGCCTTTCCAACTGTCATCACAATAATCCATGAAACTTATTAGACCAATGTTCCATGCCCTTGTCACCACAATGTTCCATGCCCTTGTTATCACAATGCTCCATGACCCCTGTCATCACAATGCTCCGTGACTCCAGTCATCACTGTGCTTCATGACCTTTGTCATCACAATGATCCATGTCCTCGTCATCAACAGTCTCTGTGACCTTTTTAACCACAATGCTCCATGAACTTTTCATCACAATGCTCTTTGACCCTTGTCATCACAATGCTTTATGCCTTTCTCAGCACAATGCTCCATGACACATGTCATCACAATGCACCATGCACTTATCATCACAGTGCTCCACAAACTTGTCATCACAATGTTCCATAAAATTTGTCATCACAATGCTCCATTCACTTCTCATCAAAATGCTCTCTCACCACTGATATCACAATGCTACATCACAATTTGTCACAATACTCCCTCACCCCTGTCATCACAATGTTCCATGACTCCTGTCATCACAATGCTACATGCACTTATCATCACAAAGTTCGATGACCCATGACATCACAAAGTTCCATAACACCTGTCATCAAAATGTTCCATGACACTTTTCATCAAATAGCTCCATGACCCTGTCATCACAATGCTCCCTGCCCTTCTCTTCACAATGCACAACGCCCTTGCCATCAAAATGCTCCATGACCTGTGTCATCACTAAGATCCATGACCATTGGCATCACAATGTTCCATGTCATTGTCATCACAATGCTCCATGAAAGCTCTCATCACATTGCTCCATTCCCTTGTCATCACAAAGCTCCATGACACTTGTCATCAAAATGCTCCATGACCTTCTCATCACAATGCTCCATGCTCTTGACATCACAATGCTCCATTAACCCTCTCATAACAATGCTCCATGACCCCTGCCATCACGATGTTCCATGGCCTTGTCATCACAAGGCTCCATGACGCTTCTCATCACAATGCTCCAAGAACACTCTAATCACAATGCTCTATGCCCCTTTTCATCTCAATGATCAATGAACCCTGTCATCACAATGCACCATGCCCATCATCATAATGCTTCATGCTATTGTCATCACAATGAAATCAAAATGCTTCATGACCTCTGTCATAACAATGCTCCAAACCCTTGTGATCACATTATTCCATAACACTTGTCATCACAATGCCCCATGACGCTCATCATCACAATTATCAATGGTCTTCTCATCACAATGCTCCATGACCTTAGTCATCACAATGCTCAATACACTTGTCATGAAAATGCTCCCTGACACTTGTTGTCTGTATGCTCATTTTACCCTTTCATGACAAGGCTCCATGCTTTTTTCATCACAATGATCCATGCCCTTTTCATCACAATGCTCCAAGACCCATTGAATCACGATGCTCCATGCCCTTGTCATCACAAACCTCAATGGCGCATGCCATCAGAATGCTCCTTGGTCTTCTCCTCACAATGCTCCGTGCTCTTGTCATCACAAAGATCCAAGACGCCTATAATCACAATGCTCCATGCCCTTCTTCATCAGTATGCTCCATGAGACTTGTCATCACATGGCTCCATGGTTTGGTCATCATAATGCTCCAAGCCCTAGTCATCACAATGCTCCATTATATTTGTCATCACAATCCTGCTTTACATTTTGCATCACAATACTCCCTGCCATTGTCATCGCAATGGACTATTACATATGTCATCACAATGCTCCCTGACACCTGTCTTCAAAATATTCCATGACCTTCTCATCACAATGCCCCATGACCTTGTCATCACAATGCACCATGTCCACTGTCATCAAAATAATCTATGAAACTTGTCAGACCAATACTCAATTCCCCTGTCATCTCAATGCTCCATGCCCATGTTATCACAATTCTCCATGACCCCAGTCATCAAAATGCTCCGTGACTGCAGTCATCACAATGCTTCATAACGTTTGTCATCACAACAGTCCATGCCCGCGTCATCACAAGGCTCTGTGTCCGTTTTACCCACAATAATCCATGAAATTTTCATCACAATGCTCCGTGACCCTTGTCATCACAATGCTCCATGCCTTTGTCAGAACAATTCTCCATGACCCTTGTCATCACAATATGCCACGCGCTTTTCATCACAATGATCCACAACCTTGTCATCGCTATGATCCATAAACCTTATAATCACAATGCTCCATTCACTTCTCATCCAAATGCTCTCTCAACAGAGATATCACCATGTTCCATCACTAGTTATCACAATCTTCCCTCACCCCTGTAATCACAGTGTTCCATGAACCCTGTCATCACAATGCTACATCCCCTTATCAACACAATGTTCCATGACCCCTGACATCACAATGTTCCATAACCCCTGTCATCAAAATGTTCCATGACCCTTTTTATCCCAAAGCTCCATGACCCATGGCATCACAATGTTCTATAACCCCTGCCATCAAAATATTCCATTACACTTTTCATCAAATTGCTGCATGACCCGGTCATCAAAATGCTCCCTGCCCTTCTCATCACAATGCACCACACACTTGTCATCAAAATGCTCCATGACCTTTGTCATCACAAAGCTCCATGACCCTTGGCATCACAATGCTCCATGTCATTGCCATCACAATGCTCCATGAACCCTCTCATCACATTGGCCCATGCCCTTGTCATCAAAAAGCTCCATGACACTTGTCATCACAATGCTCGATGCCCTTCTCATCACAATGCTCCATGCCCTTGACATTACAATCCTCCATGACCCAAGTATCAAAGTGTACCGTGCCCTTGTCATCACAATGCTCCATGCCCACTCTCATCACAATAATCCATGAAACATTTCAGACCAAAGGTCAATGCCATTCTCATCACAATGCTCCATTTCCTCTGTCATAACAATGCTCCATGACCCCTGCCATCAAAATGTTCCACGGCCTTGTCATCACAAGGCTCCATGACCCTTGTCATCACAATGCTCCAAGACCCCTGTAATCACAATGCTCCATGCCCTTGTCATCACAAATCTCCATGAGGCATGCCATCAGAATGTTCCATGGCCTTCTCCTCACAATGCTCCATGCCCTTGTCTTCACAATGCTCCAAGACCCCTGTAATCACAATGCTCCATGCCCCTTTTCATCAGAATGCTCCATGAGACTTGTCATCACAAGTCTGCATCGTAATCTCATCACAATGCTCCAGGACCTTTTCATCACCATGCTCCATTCCCTAGTCATCACAATGCTCCATGACCCCTGTCATCACAATACTCCATGAATATTTTCAACCCAATGCTCCATGACCTTCTCATCACAATGCTCCATGACCATTATCATCACAATGCTCCATGACCACTGTCATCACAATGCGCCATTCCAACTGTCATCACAATAATCCATGAAACTTATTAGACCAATGCTCCATGCCCTTGTCATCACAATGCTCCATGCCCTTGCTATCACAATGTTCCAAGACCCCTGTAATCAGAATGCTCCATGCCCCTTTTCATCAGTATGCTCCATTAGACCTGTCATCACAAGGCTACATGGTTTTCTCATCACAGTGCTCGAGGACCTTGTCATCACAATGCTTCACGACATTGTCATAAAAATTCTCAATGGCCCTTGTCATCATAATGCTCCAAGCCCTAGTCATCACAATGTTCCATTATATTTCTCATCACAATCCTGTATTACATTTGGCATCACAATGCACCATGCCATTGTCATCGAAATGGACCATGACATATGTCATCACAATGCTCCCTCACACCTGTCTTCACAATTCTCCATGATTTTATCATCACAATGTTCCATGACCTTGTCATCACAATCCTCCATGACCCCTGTCAACACAATGCTCCGTGACTCCAGTCATCACAATGCTTCATAACATTTGTCATCACAACGATCCATGCCCGCGTCATCACATGGCTCTGTGACCTTTGTAACAACAATGCTCCATGAACATTTCATCACAATGCTCCGTGACACTTGTCATCACAATGTTCCATGCCTTTGTCAGAACAATGCTCCTTGACCCTTGTCATGAAAATGTGCCACGGGCTTTCCATCACAATGATCCACCACCTTGTAATCGCTATGCTCCATAAACCTTGTAATCACAATGCTCCATGCTCTTCTCATCCAAATGCTCTCTCACCTGAGATATCACCATGTTCTCTCACTTCTCATCACAATCCTCGCTCACCACTGTAATCAAAATATTCCATGACCCCTGTCATCACCATGTTCCATTCCCTTGTCATCACAATGCTCCATGACCACTGTCATCACAATACTCCATGAATATTTTCAGCCAAATACTCCATGACCTTCTCATCACAATGCTCCATGACAAATATCATCACAATGCTCCATGACCACTGTCATCACACCACTCCATGACACCTGACAACACAATGATCCGGGACTCTTGTCATTACAATGCTCCATTCCCTAGTCATCACAGTGCTCCATGAACCCTGTCATCACAATACTCCATGAATATTTTCAGCCCAATGCTCCATGACACTTGTCATCAAAATGAACCATGCCCTTGTCATCCCAATGCTCCATGACGCCTGTATTCACAATGCTCCGTGACGCTTGTCATCACAGTGCTCCATGACCCCTGGCATCACAATGCTTCATGCCTTTGTAAGCAGAATGCTACATGACTATGTCATTACAATGCTCTATGCGCTTGTCATCACAATACTCCATTACCATTGTCATCACAATCCTCCATGAAACTTGGGATCACATTGCTTCATGCCCTTGTCATCACAATTTTCCATGCTCCTTGAAATCAAAATGATCCATGACCACTGTCATCACAATGCTCCAAACCCTTGTGATCACAATGTTCCTTAGCACTTGTCATCACAACGCTCCATGATGCCTGTCATCACAATACTCCATGCCCTTTTCATCACAATGCTCCATGACCTTTGTCATCACAATTCTCAGTACATTGACATCACAATGCTCCCTGATATTTGTCATCAGAATGCTCCTTGAACCCTGTCACGAAAAGGCTCCATGCCATTTTCACCACAATGCCCCATGCCGTTTTCATCAAAATGCTCCATGCCATTGTCATGAAAATACTCCACAAGCTTGTCACCAGAATGCTCCATGACCCTGGTCATCACAATTCTCCATGCACTTGTCAGCACAATGCTCCGTGACCCTTGTCATCACAATGTTCCAAGCCATTGTCATCACAATGCTCCATTAGCTTTGTCATCAGAATCCTCCATGACACTTGGCATCACAATGCTCCATGCCATTGTCATCACAATGGACCATTATATATGTCATCACAATGCTCCCTGACACCTGTCTTCACAATACTGCATCACCTGGTCATCACAATGTTCCATGCCCTTGTCAAAACAATGCTCCATGTCCTTGTTATGACAATGCTCCATGACCCCTGTCATCACAATGCTCCGTGACTCCAGTCATCACAATTCTTCATGACCTTTGTCATCACAATTGTCCATGCCCTCATCATCAACAGACTCTGTGACCTTTTTAACCACAATGCTCCGTGAACTTTTCTTCACAATGCTCTTTAACCACTGTCATCAGAATGCTCTATGCCTTTCTCAGCACAATGCTCCATGACGCATGTCATCAGAATGCTCCATGGCCTTCTCCTCACAATGCTCCATGTCCTTGTCATCACAGTGCTCCAAGACCCCTGTAATCACAATGCTCCATGTCCCTTTTCATCAGAATGCTCCATGAGACTTGTCATCACAAGTCTCCATGTTCATCTCTTAACAGTGCTCCAGGACCTTGTCATCACAATGCTCCATGACCCCTGTCATCACAATGCTCTGTGACTCCAGTCATCACAGTGCTTTATAATATTTGTCATCACAATGGTCCATGCCCGCATCATCACAAGGCTCTGTTACCTTTGTATCCACAATGCTCCATGAACATTTCATCACAATGCTCCGTGACCCTTGTCATCACAATGCTCCCGGACACCTCTCTTCACAATTCTTCTTTACCTGGTCATCACAATGCTCCATGCCCTTGTCATCACAATGCGCCATTCCAACTGTCATCACAGTAATCCATGAAACTTATTAGACCAATGCTCCATGCCATTGTCATCGCAATGGACCATGACATATGTCATCACAATGCTCAAAGACCCCTGTAATCACAATGCTCCATGCCCTTGTCATTACCAAGCTCCATGACGCATCTCATCAGAATGTTCCATGGCATTCTCCTCAAAATGCTCCATGTCCTTGTCATCACAATGCTCCAAGACCCCTGTAATCACAATGCTCCATGCCCCTTTTCATAAGAATGCTCCATGAGACTTCTCATCACCAGTCTCCATGGTCATCTCATCACAATGCTCAAGGACCTTGTCATCACCATGCTCCATGACCCCTGTCATCACAATAATCCATGAATATTTTCAGCCCAATGCTCAATGACCTTCTCATCACAATGCTCCATGACCAATATCATCACAATGCTGAATGACCGCTGTCATCACAACACTCCATGACACCTGACAACACAATGATCCGGGACTCTTGTCATCACAGTGCTCCAAGACCCCTGTCATCACAATGCTCTGTGACTCCAGTCATCACAGTGCTTTATAATATTTGTCATCACAATGGTCCATGCCCGTGTCATCACAAGGCTCTGTTACCTTTGTATCCAAAATGCTCCATGAACATTTCATCACAATGCTCCGTGACACTTGTCATAACAATGCTCCCTGACAACTCTCTTCACAATACTTCATGACCTGGTCATCACAATGCTCCATGCCCTTGTCATCACAATGCGCCATTCCAACTGTCATCACAGTAATCCATGAAACTTATTAGACCAATGCTCCATGCCATTGTCATCGCAATGGACCATGACATATGTCATCACAATGCTCAAAGACCCCTGTAATCACAATGCTCCATGCCCTTGTCATTACCAAGCTCCATGACGCATCTCATCAGAATGTTCCATGGCATTCTCCTCAAAATGCTCCATGCCCTTGTCATCACAATGCTCCAAGACCCCTGTAATCACAATGCTCCATGCCCCTTTTCATAAGAATGCTCCATGAGACTTGTCATCACCAGTCTCCATGGTCATCTCATCACAATGCTCAAGGACCTAGTCATCACCATGCTCCATTCCCTTGTCATCACAATGCTCCATGACCCCTGTCATCACAATAATCCATGAATATTTTCAGCCCAATGCTCAATGACCTTCTCATCACAATGCTCCATGACCAATATCATCACAATGCTGAATGACCGCTGTCATCACAACACTCCATGACACTTGACAACACAATGATCCGGTACTCTTGTCATCACAGTGCTCCAAGACCCCTGTCATCACAATGCTCTGTGACTCCAGTCATCACAGTGCTTTATAATATTTGTCATCACAATGGTCCATGCCCACGTCATCACAAGGCTCTGTTACTTTGTATCCAAAATTCTCAATGAACATTGCATCACAATGCTCCGTGACTCTTGTCATAACTATGCTCCCTGACAACTCTCTTCACAATACTTCATGACCTGGTCATCACAATGCTCCATGCCCTTGTCATCACAATGCGCCATTCCAAATGTCATCACAATAATCCAAGAAAATTATTAGACCAATGCTCCATGCCATTGTCATCGCAATGGACCATGACAAATGTCATCACAATGCTCAAAGACCTCTGTAATCACAATGATCCATGCCCATGTCATCACAAAGCTCCATGACACATGTCATCAGAATGTTCCATGGCCTTCTCATCACAATGATCCATGCCCTTGTCATCACAATGCTCCAAGACCACTGTAATCACAATGTTCCATGCCCCTTTTCATCAGAATGCTCTATGAGACTTGTCATCACCAGGCTCCATGGTTATCTCATCACAATGCTCCAGCACCTTGTCATCACCATGCTCCATTCCCTTGTCATCACAATGCTTCATGACTCCTGTCATCACAATAATCCATGAATATTTTCAGCCCAATGCTCCATGACCTTCTCATCACAATGCTCCATGACCAATATCATCACAATGGTGAATGACCACTGTCATCACAACACTCCATGACACCTGACAACACAATGATTCGGGACTCTTGTCATCACAGTGCTCAAAGACCCCTGTAATCACGGTGCTCCATGACCCCTGTCATCACAATACTTCATGAACCATTTCAGCCCAATGCTCCATGACACTTTTCATCACAAGGATCCATGCCCTTGTCATCCCAAACCTCCATGGCCCCTGTATTCACAATGCTCCGTGACGCTTGTCATCACAGTGCTCTATGACACCTGTCATCACAATGCTCCATGATTTTGTCAGCAAAATGCTACATCACCTTGTCATTACAATGCTCTATGCGCTTGTCATCACAATACTCCATTACCGTTGTCATCACTATCATCCATGAACCATGGGATCACATTGCTTCATGCCCTTGTCATCACATTGCTCCATGCTCCTTGAAATCAAAATGATCCATGACCTCTGTCATCGAAATGCACCAAACATTTTTGATCACAATGTTCCATAACACTTGTCATAACAACGCTCCATGATGCCTGTCATCACAATACTCCATGCCCTTTTCATCACAATGCTCCATGACCTTTGTCATCACAATTCTCTAAACACTTGTCATCACAATGCTCCCGGACACTTGTCATCAGAATGCTCCTTGAAACCTGTCACGAAAAGGCTCCATGCCTTTTTCATCACAAAGCCCCATGCCATTTTAATCACAATGCTCCATGCCATTGTCATCAAAATACTCCACAAGCTTGTCATCAGAATGCTCCATGACCCTTGTCATCACAATTATCCATGCACTTGTCAGCACAATGCTCCCTGACCCTTGTCATCACAATGCTCCAAGCCATTGTCATCACCATGCTCCATTACTTTTGTCATCAGAATCCTCCATGACACATGGCATCGCAATGCTCCATGCCATTTTCATCACAATGGGCCATTACATATGTCATCACAATGCTCCCTGACACCTCTCTTCATAATACTGCATGACCTGGTCATCACAATGCTTCATGCCCTTGTCATCACAATGCACCATTCCAACTGTCATCACAATAATACATGAAACTTATTAGACCAATGCTCCATGCCCTTGTCATCACAATGCTCAATGCCCTTGTTATCAAAATGTTCCAAGACCCCTTTAATCAGAATGTTCCATGCCCTTTTTCATCAGTATGCTCCATGAGACTTGTCATCACAAGGCTCCATGGTTTTCTCATCACAATGATCCAGGACCTTGTCATCACAATGCTTCACGACATTGTCATGAAAATTCTCAATGTTCCTTGTCATCATAATGCTCCAATCCGTAGTCATCACAATGCTCCATTATATTTGTCATCACAATCCTCCATTACATTTAGCATCACATTACTCCCTGCCATTGTCATCGCAATGGACCATGACATATGTCATCACAATGCTCCCTGAAACCTGTCTTCACAATAAACCATGACCTTCTCTACACAATGATACATGCCCTTGTCATCACAATGCACCATGTCCACTGTCATCACAATAATCTATGAATCTTGTCAGACAAATGCTCCATGCTCCTGTCATCACAATGCTCCATGCCCTTGTCATCACAATGCTCCATGACTTGTCATCACAATCCTCCATGACCCATGACACATGTATCACAGTGTTCCATGCCCTAGTCATCACAATGCTCCAAGACCCCTGTAATCACAATGCCATGCACTTTTCATCACAATGATCCACAACCTTGTCATCGCTATGCTCCATTAACCGTGTAATCACAATGCTCCATGCACTTCTCATCCAAAAGCTCTCTCACATGAGATATCACAATGTTCTATCACTAGTCATCACAATCCTCCCTCACCCCTGTGTTCACAATGTTCCATGACCCCTGTCATCACAATGCTACATCCACTTATCAGCACAAAGTTCCATGACCCCTGACATCACCATGTTCCATAACCACTGTCATCAAAATGCTCCATGACCCTTTTCATCCCAAAGCTCCATGAACCCTGGCATCACAATATTCTATAACCCCTGTCATCAAAATGTTCCATTACACTTTTCATCAAATTGCAGCATGACCCTGTCATCAAAATGCTCCCTGCATTTCTCATCACAATGCACCACACAATTGTCATCAAAATGCTCCATGACCTTTGTCATCACAAAGCTCCATGACCCTTGGCATCACAATGCTCCATGTCATTGTCATCTCAATACTCCATGAACCCTCTCATTACTTTGCTCCATGCCCTTGTCATCACAAAGCTCCATGACACTTGTCATCACAATGCTCGATGCCCTTCTCATCACAATGTTCCATGCCCTTGTCATTAAAATCCTCCATGACCCATGTATCACAGTGTTCCGTGCCCTTGTCATCACAATGCTCCATGCCCACTCTCATTACAATAATCGATGAAACATTTCAGACCAATGCTCAATGCCCTTCTCATCACAATGCTCCATTACCTTTGTCATAACAATGCTCCATGACCCCTGCCATCAAAATGTTCCACGGCCTTGTCATCACAAGGCTCCATGACACTTCTCATCACAATGCTCCAAGACCTCTGTAATCACAATGTTCCACGCCCTTGTCATCACAGAGCTCCATGACGCATGCCATCAGAATGTTTCATGGCCTTCTCATCACAATGCTCCATGCCCTTGTCATGACAATCCTCCAAGACCCCTGTAATCACAATGCTCCATGCCCATTTTCATCTCAATGCTCCATGAACCCTGTCATCAAAATGCACCATGCCCATCATCATAATGTTTCAGGCTCTTTTCATCACAATGAAATCAAATTTCTCCGTGACCACTGTCATCCTAATGCTCCAAACCTTTCTGATCACAATGTTCCATAACACTTATCATCACAACATGCTATGACGCTCATCATCACAATTATCCATGTTTTCTCATCACAATGCTCCATGATTGTTGTCATCACAATTCTCAAATACACTTGTCATCACAATGCTACCTGACACTTGTCGTCAGTATGCTCCTTGAACCCTGTCATGACAAGGCTCCATGCCTTTTCATCACAATGATCCAGGCCCTTTTCATCACAATGCTCCAAGACCCCTGTAATCACAATGCTCCATACCCTTGTCATCACAAAGCTCCATGACGCATGCCATCATAATGCTCCATGGCCTTCTCCTGACAATGCTCCATGCCCTTGTCATCACATTGCTCCAAGACCCCTGTAATCACAATGCTCCATGCCCCTTTTCATCAGAATGCTCCATGAGACTTGTCATCACAATTCCCCATGTTCTTCTCATCACAATGCTCCAGAACGTTGTCATCAGCATGCTCCATTCCCTTGTCATCACAATGCTCCATGACCCCTGTCATCAAAATACATCATGAACATTTTCAGCCTAATGCTCCATGAACTTCTCATCAAAATGCTCCATGAAAATATCATCAAAATGTTCCATGACCACTGTCATCACAACACTCCATGACACCTGACAACACAATGATCCGGGACACTTGTCATCACAATCATCCATGTCCTTGTCATCCCAATGCTCGATGACCCCTATATTCACAATGCTCCGTGACGCTTGTCATCACAGTGCTCCATGACATCTGTCATCAAAATGCTCCATGCCTTTGTCAGCAAAATGCTACATGACCTTGTCTTTACAATGCTCTATGTGCTTGTCATCACAATACTCCATTTCCATTGTCATCACAATCCTCCATGAACCTTGGAATCACATTGCTTCATGCCCTTTTCATCACAATGCTCCATGCTCCTTGAAATCAAAATGATCCATGACCTCTGTCATCACAATGCTCCAAACCCTTGTGATCACAATGTTCCATAACACTTGTCATCACAACGCTCCATGATGCCTGTCAACACAATAATCCATGCCCTTTTCATCACAATGCTTCATGACCTTTGTCATCACAATTCTCAATACACTTGTCATCACAATGCTCCCGGACCCTTGTAGTCAGAATGCTCCTTGAACCATGTCTCGAAAAGGCTCCATGCATTTTTCATCACAAAGCCCCATGCCGTTTTCATCACAATTCTCCATGCCATTGTCATCAAAATACTCCACAAGCTTGTCATCAGAATGTTCCTTGACCCTTGTCATCACAATTCTCCATGCACTTGTCAGCACAATGCTCCCTGAAACTTGTCATCACTATGCTCCAAGCCATTGTCATCACAATGCTCCATTACCTTTGTCATCAAAATCCTCCATGACACTTGGCATCACAATTCTCTATGCCATTGCCATCACAATGGGCCAATACATATGTCATCACAATGCTCCCTGACACCTCTCTTCACAATATTGCATGACCTGGTCATCACAATGCTCCATGCCCTTGTCATCACAATGTGCCTTTCCAACTGTCATCACAATAATCCATGAAACTTATTAGACCAATGCTTCATGACATTGTCATCACAATGCTCCATGTCCACTGTCATCGCAATCATCTATGAAACTTGTCAGACCAATGCTCCATGACCCTGTCATCACGGTGCTCCATGCCCTTGTCATCACAAAGCTCCATGACGCATGTCATCAGAATGTTCCATGGCCTTCTCCACACAATGCTCCATGCCCTTGTCATCACAATGCTCCAAGACCCCTTTAATCACAATGCTCCATGCCCCTTTTCATCAGAATGCTCCATGAGACTTGTCATCACAAGTCTCCATGGTCAACTCATCACAATGCTACAGGACCTTGTCATCACCATGCTCCATTCCCTAGTGATCACAATGCTCCATGACCCCTGTCATCACAATACTCCATGAATATTTTCAGCCCAATGCCCCATGACCTTCTCATCACAATGCTCCAAGACCAATATCATCACAATGCTCCATGATCACTGTCATCACAACACTCAATGACACCTGAAAACACAATGATCCTGGACACTTGTAATCACAATGCTCCATTCCCTAGTCATCACAATGCTCCATTACCCCTGTCATCACAATACTCCATGAACATTTTCAGTCCAATGCTCCATGACATTCTCATCAAAATGCTCCATGATCCTTGTCATCAAAATACTCCATGAACATTTTCAGCCCAATGCTCCATGACCCTTGTCATCACAATGATCCATGCCCTGGTCATCCCAATGCTCCATGAACCCTGTATTCACAATGCTCCGTGACGCTTGTCATCACAGTGCGCCATGAAACCTGTCATCACAATGCTCCATGCATTTTTCAGCAAAATTCTACCTGACTTTGTCATTGCAATGCTCTATGCTCTTGTCATCACAATTCTCCATTCCCATTGTCATCACAGTCCTCCATGAACCTTTGGATCACATTGCTTCATGCCCTTGTCATCACAATACTCCATGCTCCTTGAAATCTAAATGATCCATGACCTCTGTCATCACAATGCTCCAAACGCTTGTGATCACAATGTTCCATAGCACTTGTCATCACAACGCTCTAAGATGTCTCTCATCACATTACTCCATGCCTATTTCATCACAATGCTCCATGACTTTGGCATCACAATTCTCAATACACTTGTCATCACAATGCTCCCTGACACTTGCCATCAGAATGCTCCTTGAACCCTTTCACGAAAATGCTCCATGCATTTTTCATCACAATGCCCATGCCGTTTTCATCACAATTCTCCATGCACTTGTCAGCACAATGCTCCCTGACCCTTGTCATCACAATGCTCCAAGCCATTGTCATCACAATGCTCCATTTCCATTGTCATCAGAATCCTCCATGACACTTGGCATCACAATGCTCCATGCCATTGTCATCACAATGGGCCATTACATATGTCATCACTATGCTCCCTGACACCTGTCTTCACAATACTGCATGACCTGGTCTTCACAATGCTCCTTGACCTTGTCATCACAATGCGCCATTCCAACTGTCATCGCAATAATCCATGAAACTTATTAGACCAATGTTCCCTGCCCTTGTCATCACAATGCTCCATGCCCTTGTTATCACAATGCTCCATGACCCCTGTCATCACAATGCTCCATGAATCGGTTCATCACAATGCATCATGACCTTTGTCATCACAATGGTCCATGCCCTCGTCATCCACAGTCTCTGTGACATATTTAACCACAATGCTCCATGAAATTTTCATCACAGTGCTCTTTGACCCTTGTCATCACAATGCTCTATGCCTTCCTCAGCACAATGCTCCATGACCCTTGTCATCACAATGCTCCATGCGCTTGTCAGCACAATGCACCATGACCCATGTCATCACAATGCACCCTGCACTTGTCATCACAGTGCTCCACAATCTTGTCACCACAATGCTCCATAAAACTTGTCATCACAATTCTCCATGCACTTCTCATCAGAATGCTCTCTCACCACAGATATCACAATGTTACATCACTATTCATCACAATACTCCCTCACCACTGTCATCACAATGTTCCATGACTCCTGTCTTTGCAATGCTACATGCACTTATCATCACAAAGTTCGATGACCACTGACATCACAATGTTCCATAACCCCTGTTATCAAATTATTCCATGACCCTTTTCATCAAATTGCTCTTTGACCCTGTCATCTCACTGCTCCCTGCCCTTCTCATCACATTGCACCATCACTTGTCATCAAATTGCTCCATGACCTTTGTCATCACAAAGCTCCATGACCCTTGGCATCCCAATGCTCCATGCCATTGTCATCACAATGCTCCATTCCCCTTTGCATCTCAATGCTTCATGAACCCTGTAATCAAAATGCACCATGCCCATCATCATAATGCTTCAGGCTCTTGTCATCACTATGAAATTAAAATATTCGATCATCTGTCTCATCACAATGCTCCAAATCCTTGTGATCACAATGTTCTATAACACTTATCATCACAACGCCCCATGACGCTCATCATCACAATTATCCATGCTCTTCTCATCACAGTGCTCCATGACCTTTGTCATCACAATGCTCTATAAACTTGTCATCACAATGCTCCCTGACACTTGTCATCAGTATGCTCTTGGAACCCTGTCATGACAAGGCTCCATACCATTTTCGTAACAATGATCCATGCCAATTTCATCACAATGCTCCAAGACACCAGTAATCACAGTGCTCCATGCCCTTGTCATCACAATGCTCCAAGACCCCTGTAATCACAATACTCCATGCCCCTTTTCATCAGAATGCTCCATGAGACTTGTTATTACAAGGCTCCATGGTCTTCTCATCACAATGCTCCAGGAACTTTTCATCACAGTGCGCCATTCCCTTGTCATCACAATGCTCCATGACCCCTGTCCTCACAATACTTCCTGAACATTTTCAGTCCAATTCTCCAGGAACTTCTCATCACAATGCTTCATGATCCCTATCATCACAATGCTCCATGACCACTGTCATCACAACGCTCCATGACCCCTGACAACACAGTGATCCGGGACTCTTGTCATCACAATGCACCATTCCCCAGTCATCACAATGCTCCATGAACATTTTCAGCCCAATGCTCCATGACACTTGTCATCACAATGATCCATGGCCTTGCCATCCCTATGCTCCATGACCCCTGTAATCACAATGATCCGTGATGCTTCTCATCACAGTGCTCCATGACCCTTATCATCACAATGCTCCATGCCTGTGTCAGCAAAATGCTACATGACCTTGTCATCACAATGCTCCATTTGCTTGTCATCACAATACTCTATTACCATTGTCATCACAATCTTCCATGAAACTTGGGATCACATTGCTTCATGCCCTTGTCATCACAATGCTCCATGCTCCTTGAAAACAAAATTATCCATGACTTCTATCATCACAATGCTCCAAACCCTTGTGATCACAATGTTCCATAACACTTGTCACCACAACGCTCCATGATGCCTGTCATCACAATACTCCATGCCCTTTTCGTCAATATGCTCTATGATCTTTTTCATCACCATTCTCAATACACTTGTCATCACAGTGTTCCCTGACACTTGTCGTCAGTATGCTCCTTGAAACCTGTCATGAAATGGCTTCATGCCTTTTTTATCACAATGCTCCATGCCCTTTTCATCACAATGCTCCATGCCATTGTCATCACAATACTCCACAAACTTGTCATCAGAATGCTCCATGACACTTGTCATCTCAATGCTCCATGGCCACTGTCATCACAATGCTCCATACCCCTTGTCATTACTGTGCTCCATGATGCTCGTCATCACAATTATCCATGGTCTTCTCATCACAATGCTCCACGCCCTTGTCATCAAAATGCTCCATGACCCTTGTCATCACAATGCTCCATGGCCACTCTCATCACAATGCTCCATTCCCCTTGTCATTACAGTGCTCCATGACGCTCGTCATCACAATTATCCATGGTCTTCTCATCACAAAGCTCCACGGTCTTGCCATCACAATGCTCCATGCCCTGGTCATCACAGTGCTCCATGTCCCCTGTCATCACAATTCTCCTCGTTCTTGGCATCACTATGCTCCATGACACTTCTCATCACCGTGTTACATGATTTGTCATCACAATTCTGTATGCACTTTTCATCGCAATGCTCCATCACCCCTGTCATAGGAAGCTCCATGTGCTTCTCATCACAATTCTTCATGAACTTGTCATCAGAATTCTCAATGGCCCTTGTCATCACAATGCTCCATGCCCTTGTCATCACAATGCTCCATGTCCATTGTCATCACAATGCTTCAAGCCCTTTTCATCAAAATGCTCCATTACATTTGTCATCACAATCCTCCATGACACTTGGCATCACAATATTCCATTCCATTGTCATCGCAATGGACCATGACATATGTTATCACAATGCTCCCTGAGAACTGTCTTCAAAATACTCCATGACCTTCTCATCACAATGCTCCATGCCTTTGTCATCACATTGCACCATGCCCACTGTCATGACAGTAATCCATGAAACATGTCAGGCCAATGCTCCATGCCCCTGTCATCACAATGCTCATTGCCTTTTCATCACAAAGCTCTATGACCCCTGTCATCACAATGCTCCGTGACTCCAGTTATCACAATGCTTCATAACCTTTGTCATCACAATGGTCCATGCCCTGGTCATCACAAGGCTCTGTGACCTTTGTCACCAAAATGCTCCATGAAATTTTCATCACAATGCTCGGTGTCCCTTGTCATCACATTGCTCTATGCCTTTGTCAGCACAGTGCTCCATGACCCATGTCATCACAATGCGCCATGTGCTTGTCATCACAGTGCTCGACAAATTTGTCATCACAATGCTCCATAAAACTTGTCCTCACAATGCTCCATGCACTTCTTATCAAAATGCTCTCTCACGAATGATATCAAAATGTTCCCTCACTAGTCATCACAATACACCCACTCCCCTGTCATCACAATGGTCCACAACACCGTCATGAAAATGTTTCATGACTCCTCACATCACAATGTTCCATAACCCGTCATCAAAATGTTCCATGACACTTTTCATCACATTGCTCCATGACCCTTTCATCACAATGCTCCCTGCCCATCAAAAGAGAAATCACCACACCCTTGTCATCAAAAGATTCCATGACCTTTGTCATCACAAAACTCCATGACTCTTGGCATCACAATGCTCCATGCCATTGTCATCACAATGCTCCAAAAACCTCTCATCACATTGTTCCAAGCCCTTGTCATCACAGGATCCATGATGCTTTTCATCACAGTGCTCCATGCCATTCTTCTCACAATGCTCCATGCGCTTCTCATTACAATCCTCCATGAACCATGTATCACAGTGTTCCGTGCCATTGTTATCACAATGCTCCTTGCCCCCTCTCATCACAATAATCCATGAAACATTTCAGACCAATGTTCCATGCCCTTTTCATCACAATGATCCAAGACTCCTGTAATCATAATGCTCCATGCCCCTTTTCATCTCAATGCTCCATGAACCCTGTCATCACAATGCACCAAATGCGCATCATCATAATGCTTCATGCTATTGTCATCACAATGAAATCAAAATGCTCTATGACCTCTGTCATCACAATGCTCCAAATCCTTGTGATCACAATATTCCATAACACCTATCATCACAACGCCCCATAACGCTCGTCATCGCAAGTATCCATGGTCTTCTAATCACAATGCTTCATGACATTTGTCATCACAGTGCTCAATACCCTTGTCATCACAATGGTCCCTGACACTTGTCATCAGTATGCTCCTTGAACCCTCTCATGACAAGGCTCCATGCCTTTTTCATCACAATGTTACATGCCCTTTCGCTCACAGTGCTCCAAGACCCCTGTAATCACAATGCTCCATGCCCTTGTCATCACAGAGCTCCATGATGCATGTCATCAAAACGCTCCATGACATTCTCATCCCATTGTTCACTGCCCTTGTCATCACAATGCTCCAAGAGCCCTGTAATCACAATGTTCCATGCCCTTGTCATCACAAAGCTCCATGATGCATGTCATCAGAACGCTCCATGACATTCTCATCCCAATGTTCCATGCCCTTGTCATCACAATGCTCCAAGACCCCTGTAATCACAATGCTCCATGACCCTTTTCATCAGAATGCTCCATGAGACTTGTCATCACATGGCTCCATGGTCTTCTCATCACAATGCTCCAGTACGTTGTCATCACAAAGCTCTTTGACCCCTGTCATCACAATACTCCATGAACATTTTCAGCCCAATGCCCCATGACCTTCTCATCACAATGCTCCATGACCTCTGTCATCACAATGCTCCATGACCACTTTCATCACAACGCTCCGTGAACCCTGACAACACAATGATCCGGGAATCTTGTCATCAAAATGCTCCATGCCCTTGTCATCCCAATGCTCCATGGACCCTGTAATCACAATGCTCCATGACGCTTGTCATCACAGTGCTCCATGAACCTTGTCATCACAATGCCTTTGACAGCAAAATGATACATAATCTTGTCATCACAATGCTCCAAGCGCTTGTCATCACAATCCTCCATGACCCTTGGGATCATATTGCTTTATGCCCTTGTCATCTCTATCTTGCCTTTCTGGTTTTTACAGATTTTCGGATGTCCTTTTGGACCGGTGGGAAGTGACAATTCTTTGTAGTGTGGATTTGCATTGTGCGCTTGCTTGATTGGCCAAAAAGGGCCTATGCCTTTTCTCCTGAATATATTCAGGAGAAAATTCATATGCTGTTTTTGGCCAAGTGCATCATTCTCGAAGTTGTGATGCCTTTCCTGTGCTTTAAAGGCGATTCCAATTTACCTCTTGAAATATGTTTTGTGCAATTCTGCCTCATTTTCAAGTCCGCTTTGTTGCCTTCCCTCAACAGATTTTGGGAAGAGAGTAGTCCTTTATAACTGCAGGTTTTTGATTTGCTTTGCCCCTGAGCTCCAATTTTCAAATCCCATTATTGGGAGCTGACCGCAAATCCACAATTTTGCTTCAGGAACTATACTGGTTTCAGGGGTGGCCATACTGGTTCCCTGTGGGTGGCTGAGGCTTTCGTTAATTCTTCTTCCTGACAGGAATTTAGAGTGACATGTGTCCGTCCAAAGGCCTACATCTACTCTCTGATTGGTTCTCCCTCTTCCCTTTCATCCTCTGCACAATTAGCAAACTGTGCGAACCAGGAGGTTATAGGGGATGACTCTCCTAAGTTGGGAGATTGATAGTAAAGTAGTTGGAATGCCAAACTGTAGCACAAGGAGAGGAAAAAGTAGGAGACTTTCAGAAACCTTTCGCCATCACAGGGTGTCCATTCTCTAGGTTTCCCATACATGTTATAACTGTAGTGATATTCCCTTCTACCAGGAAATTTGGGACCCATGGAATGGTGGCATGCATTACTACTTTCAATGGTCTGCATTTTCTCTCCCAATCTCACCAGTCCTCTCAGTCCCAAGTGTCCAGCCTTATGTCTCATCCAGCTGTCTTTGCAGATAGGGTCATTCTAGGTTTCATCAGAACCCCTGAAGGAATTGTGTAAGAATTTCGCTGTTTTTTGTTTTGTTTTTGAAATTCATTTTTATAATGGGGTTGAGCTGATTTTCACTGACGTGTTTATGCCGGTCTAGACACACTTGATTCCCTTACAGAGGCATATCAGTACATAGGTTTTAAGATTCTTACTAATCAGATATATTCCTCTGTGGGGAATAGGGGTTTTGAGTCCCGTTCACTGAGGAAGGTGTAGGTCTTGTCTATTCTGTATTTGGTTTATGGAATTGTACCTGTGCTAATATAAAACTCTGGTTTTATGCATCACCCCACCTCTCCTTTCCCCTTAAGGAGGCATAAGTGTGTTTTCTAAATGTGAGACGCTGCTCTCTTTCCTAATTCAGTTCATGTGTTGTGATGTTGACATTCCCTCTCTAAGTGATATCTTATGGTAAGATTCTTTTTCTGTGTGACTAATTTCCCTTAGAATCATCATACCTAAATCCTCTCATTATGCTGCTACTGGCCTTATGACATTGATTTCACGTCTGAGTGATATTCCGTTGTACAAAATTACCACAAGTTCTTTATGCATTTCTCTTTTTCCTGGGTACACTTTAGGTGTACCGAAGTTGAGGTTCTTGTATGCAGAGCAGCCCTAAATTTGGGGTGCCTGTGTCTTGTTGATATTTACTCTTCCCAAGTTATATGTCCGTGAGTTGAAGTCCCCTTTGCTCGGGGGCTTTGTATTTTAGATGTTTTAGGAAACAGCATACACTTCTTCAGAGTAGCTCTTGGATATTTATACCCCACCCATCAGTGTGACTAGTCTCCCTGTTTTCCATGGCCTCTCCTGCATTTTTGATTTGTACACATTTTTTGGATGGCCTTTCTGAGCAGTGGAAATTGAGACTTCTTTATTGTGTGGATTTGCATTTCCCTCTTGCTTGGTTGGCCAAAAACTCTGTATGTGTTTTTTTCCTGAAGATATTCACGAAAAAAAACGCATACACCCTTTTGCCCAACTGCATCATTTTAGAAATTCTGCTGCTTTTCATATGCTTTAAATGTGAGTACAATCTACCTTTTGAAAAATGATTCCTGCACTTCTGCCTCTCATTCAGAACCTCTTCGTTGCCTTACCTGAATATATTTTTGGACGTTGGTTATCATTTATATCTTTGCAGGTCTTTGAATTGTCTGCTCCTGAGCTCCATTTTGCAACTCGCATTTTTTGTGAGCTGGCCGCCAAACCATTGGATTGATTCCGGCCCTATTCTGGTTCTGAGGAGGCAGGCTGAGCCTTTGGTTAATTCTTCTTCCTAAAGGGATATTAGAGTGACATGTGCCTGTCAAAACTCCTACAGCTAATCTCTCACTGGTTCCTCCTCTTCCCATTTATCCTCTGCAAAAATTGCAAACTGTGTGAAACAGGAGGTTAAAGGTGCTGATTCTCCAAGTGGGGAGATTGTTAGTAATGTGGCTGGAATGGTAAACCCCAGCACCAGGAGATCAAAAATGAGGTGCATTTTAGACACCTTTCCTGAGCACACGGTGTACACTCATCTCGGTTTCCCAGGCATGTTTTCCCTGTCAGAAGATTCCATTGAAACTGCCAATTTGGGACCCATGGAATGGGTACCAGGCAGTATTACTTTAAAAGGTCTACATTTCCTCACCCAGCCTCTCTAACATCTCTTAGCGTGCATAGCTTCCAGCCTTATATATCATCCTGCTGTGGGTCTACATGTGTTCAATCCATGTTACATCGTAGCCCTTCAACAAAAGTTGTAAGAATTTTTGTCTGTCTCACTGTTTTTATAAATATTTTTAAATTTATTTTTATATTTGTTACAGCTGATTTTCAAAGCTCTGTTTTTTGCTGCTGTACATCCACTTGATTCATGTACTGTGAGACAACAATAAATTCTTTCTCAGATGCTTACGAGTCATATGTATTATTTTCCAGTGACTTGAGTGGACTGAGTGCAGTTCTTTGAGGTACCGTGTAGGCCTTGCCAGTTATTCAATTTGGTACTTGGAATGGTATCTTTGCTAATTTCAACCTCCTGGATAATACCTCACCATTCCCCACCTTTCCCATTTAGCAGCCTTATGTCTCTTTTCTACATATTTGACTATGTTTCTGTTTTTTAGTTTATTTCATGTGTAGCCATTTGTGATTCCACCTTTTTTTTAATTTTTTGCCTTATAACAAATTTAATCAGTTATACATATACATATGTTTCCATATCCCCTCCCTTTTGCGTCTCCCTACCACCCTCCCTATCCCACCCCTCCAGGCGGTCACAAAGCACCGAGCTGATCTCCCTGTGCACCTTTAAGTGACATCTTTTGATATGTGTCTTTTTCTTTCTGATATGTGTCACTTAGAATGATCGTATGTAACTCCTCCAGAGTTGTTCCAACTGGCCTTATTTCATTGATTTCTGGATGAGTAATATTCCACTCTACATAAGTACCCCATCTCTTTTATCCATTTTATCCTTCCAGGGACATTTAGGTTATATCCAAGTGGAGGCCCTTTTTAACAGAGATGTGGTATACGTTGGAGTGCCTGTTTTCTGTCATTTTTTGTTTTTCCCAAGGTATATACCCATGAGTGCAAGTGCCCTATGCTCTGTAGCTCAGTTTTCAGATGTTTTAGCAAACACAATACACTTCTCCAGAGTGGCCGTTGGCACATTACATTTCCACTATCAGCCTCACAGGGCTCCCTTTTCTCCTCACCCTGTCCGGCATTTCTGGTGTTTACACTTTATGTGGATGGCCCTTCTGACTGATGTGAAGTGATACATTTTGTAGTATTGATTTCCAGTGCCCACCTGTTTGGTTGGATAAAAAGTGTGTATGGCCTTTACTTGAATATATTCACAAAAAAATGCATACGCCCTTTTGGGCCAAGTGCATCATTGGCGATGTTCAGCCCCTTTTCTTGTGCTTTAATGGGGAGTCCTTTCTACCTCTTTAAATCTGTTTCCTGCCACTCTCCCTTGCTTACAAGTCCTTTTCTGTGACTTACCTCAAGACATTTTTCGACAATAGATATTTTCAACTCTGCAGTTTCATGAATTTTATTGCCCCCAAGTTCCATTTTTCAACTTGTGTTTTTGGAAACTGGACACAAAACAGCGGGATTTCCTCTAGCCCGATTCTGTTTCCAAGGGCAATTCTAGCCTTTGATGAATTTGTCTTCCAGATAGGAAATTAGAGTGGCATTTGCCTGTCTGAACAACTAAGACTTGTCTCTAAATTTTTCTCATCCTTCCGCTTCATCCTCTGGACAAATTCCAAACTGTGTGCAACAGGATGTTGACGGTGCTGATATCCCCAAGTAAGGAGATTGTCAGGAAAGATGCTGGAGGGTTGAACCCATGCACCAGGCGATGAGGAGATGAGGTGCCTTTTCCAAAATCTTTCCGATCAAACGGTGTACCATCGTCTAGGTGTGACAGGCATGTTTTAGCTGTAGGAAGGGTCCCGTGCATGGGAGGAGAACACCAGGGATTTTTCCACATCAGTGCCTCCCCGAACCCCAAACTGGGGAATTTTTAAGCTACGGCTACACGTATGTCCATTAAGGGCCTTGGGATATAGGCAGAGCCCAAATTTTAGATGATTGAAATCTTCAGGTTCAGAAGCGCTCACCATCGGCCTTGCTTAGGTTACATTTTATCTGTCATTGATAGATGATGTCAATAAAAATATCGATTCTTTTTCAGATTATTTCCCCTTATAGGTTATTGCAAAATATTCAGTGTATTTCCCTGTGCTATACAGTAGTTCCTTGTTGATGATCTATTTTATACATAGCAGTGTGTATGTGTTAATCCCAAACTGTTAATTTATCCCTTTTCCTACATTTCCCCTTTGGTAATAATAAATTATAAGATTTTATACTTCTCAGGAATGGGGGAGCTGAAAGAGAGGTATCCTTTTCAATGGAAAATAATTCAAAACAAGATTGAAGTTTCAGCCAAGAGTATTCGATGTACAACCATGGAAATAAATCACTTCATTTCTCTAATGTTGAACTGACAAATAAGACAGACGTCTTCATTGAACTTGCTTATAGTAATGTGATGGAATTAACAAATGTAAGTCTTAGAAAAATCTTATTTTACCCGAGCATTATACACTGCTCTATGTTAACTACAGTTTGGCTCACACATCTGTTCATTGAAGTTACAATGTTCTCAAATTCTGTTACTGATCCTCCAGAGTGTACCACAACAGGAGTCCCCGAGCCCAGTGTCATTGGAGCCAACAGATCAAGACTGAGTTTGGTTCAGAAGCAAAGGAAACATTATTTTGAAAACAGAATGGAGAGGTGAGAGCGTGCACTCCCCCACAGGCTGTGGGCTGGGCTGCTGTGTAGGGATCCCGGCAGCGTCAGTGGGAGTTAAGGGATGGAGCTCTCGAGGGCTGGGTTGGCTGCAGCTCAGGCTCTATGCCGTGGAGTCTGCATGGGACTCCGCTAGCTGAGGTGTCGACCCAGCCATTCTGCACTAGGAAATCAGGTCTGAAGTTCCGGGTGTGGGGCCTCTGCATGCGGAACCCTAGGAGCACGTGAAATTAGACAAAGCACAAAGGAAAAACAGGTTAGACTTTATTTTATTGCCCAGATTCTCTTTTTATCTCCCAGGAATTTTTAATGAACGTTGCCGGAGACGAACACCTCCTCTGCTTTTTGTTCCGTTCCTCATTCTTGGGGTGTTGAGGGTGCAGACCCCTCTTTTGTAACTGCTTCATGCTGTGGTGGCAGCCCTGATACCTGGGGGGAGGGGCAAAACGTCTCCCAACCAGCCTCCAGGTGAGGTTGATTGTTCCAAAGACTCCTCCCTCACTTCTCGTCCGCCTGAGCACCAGCATTAGAAGTGTTATAGATTCTAATGACCTTTAAGGGTCCAGGAAAGAGATGTGCAGAGATGCTGTGGTGGCAGGTTTCACCCCACCCCACATTTGTTCGGTGACCTAAGGCTGATGGTTTTTGCCAGCCTAGATGCTCTGACCAGTAGTCTGTGCTTTCTTTAATTAGGTCCCTGAATTAATGTACAAACAGCACCATGTGTCAGAGCCCTGCCCGCGCAACTCCCAGACAGTCCAGGGTCAGTGGTGATCCAGGACCATGACGTCCACTGAGTCAACGGCCTTTAGAAGTAGCCAGCAGTCCAGCTGGTCATATTGGCCACCATCACCGCGGTGTCTGTAGGGTTTTCTATGGTGAAAGCATGATATACGTTTCCCCCGCCAAGCTTATTAGCTCCCTTCTGGGTGCAGTAAGTCCTGCAAGCAGTAGTCTGCTCTTTCGGGGCACAGTCTTGTTGTTTTCTGAGAGAAACTCCAGGTCAAGTGATGGTCACACAAGTCATCTTGGGGGCCCGATGCCCCCATTTGTCTCTCTGGAGGTTGGAGTTGGAAGGCCTCCTCACTCGAGGTCAGTGTGTCCACAGAGCGACCCCTGCAACTTCAGGGCATGATGGGTGGTTAGGATCACCACGTGCGGTCCTTTTCCCTTAGAAGGGAGCTGGCCTTGCGGGCTGCTGATTTCTAGCTTGTTAGATACCCCAGTATCCTGGCCTGATGAGTCGGTGGGCAAAGCCCTTGGTGACCATAGTTTATCATACCTGAAGGGCATTCTTGTGTTGCTCCATTTCAAGTGGTCCCAGTTTTTGCACTAAGACTCCAAGGGCGATTAACCTTTGACCGGTTATGTAAAGGTCAAAGGGTTTAGCTAAATTAGTGAGTTCCTGGGCAAGGATCTGAATTGACTGCTTTTTCCATTCTTGAAAGGCTGCTTCTGGATTCTATAAAAAAGGATCATCATCTTTTCATGTCAGTGTTTCATGTAGAGGCCCAGCTATTAGACTGTAGTTAGGGATCCAGATGCAGAAAACCTTGGCCACCCCAGGAACCCCTAAGCTGTCTTCTAGTTTTAGAAGAGGTAAGGCTGCAAATGGCTTCTTCCCTATCCTGGGATGTGTTTCTCCGAATATCTGTGAGAATGAAGCCCAGGAATGTCACCTGAGCCTGGGATATTTGAGCCTTTTCCTTGGACACCTTCTATCCTTTCTTGGCTAGGTAGTTCAGAGGCGTCTTTAGTAGGCCTGGCGATCAGAATGTCATCTGCATATTGAAGGAGGGTTCCCTTTTACAGAGGTAGAACTTTTAGGTCTTTAGAGGACATTTCCCCAATGATGGTGTGGGGATATTTGAACCATTGTGGCAGGACGGCCCAGCATTATTGCTTGTGTTGCATGTTGTGTCCTGAAACTCACAAGCCAAAAATTCTTGTGAATCTGAGATGAATGGAATACAGAAGAAGGCATCATTGAAGTCTAATACAGAATGCCATGGCCTGGTGGATGGTAGAATGAGCAGCAGGGTGTAGGAAATAGGAGCTACTGGATGTATATCCTCGGTGGCTTCACTGACTGTCCTGACATCCTTTACCAGGTCTCCAGCAGCCCATGGGGCTCTCGTGGTCAGGCCAATCCCAGGATATGGAGCTCACCTGGGCTGCATCCCGCACCCCAAAGCCCACGGGGCTCTCGTGTTCAAGTCCCTCCCAGAGTACGGAGCTCACCTGTGCAGCTACCCAGCAGCCCATGGGGCTCTCATAGTCAGGCCCTTCCCAGGATATGGAACTCCCCTGGGAAGGTACCCCAGCAGGGCTGGACACACAGGAACTGTGCACATAGCCCAACTTGCAGAGAACCCCCAGCTCACCTGTCACTCACAGCTGACACAGAACACCTCCGAGCAGGACTTGAACTAACAAACAGCAGCTCTGACAGGTCTGTGACCCTGGCTATCACTCTGTGCAGCCTCTCTCTGCCTGGTCTTCCAGACACTTCCACTGCAGCCAGGGCACCAGGCCTCTGTCTCCACCCACCATCACTCCTCTCCCTGACTCCTGGGTTCCTCTCATTAGGATAGGGTCTTCTTGAAGTTGTTTTCCACTCATGGACCAGATAAAATGATAAGAAAACAAGCCGCAGCTGCAGCCCCTTGTCTAGCCTGACTCTCAAGAGCCCACAACTGTTCCTTGGGACTGACCCGTTTAGCAAGGTTCATTTTCTGCAACTGTGAGCCCCTGAGGTGTGAGGATTGGCTGATTTGGGCAGCCTGACACTGCCTGCCAGACCCCCCCACAGGTGTGCCTGTGTTGAGGTCAATATAAACACCTCTCCAGTCAGCAAGAGCCCCTGTAGCTGTGCCTGACACCATATACTCTGCCCCGTCAGCAGAGTCGTGGCTGGGGTGGTGGGAGGGAGTGAGGGGCCGTGGCTTTGTGGGTGGCCCAGTGTGATTTGGGCTCTGCTGGACTCTCTGCAGGAGTTGCCAGGCTGCCACCTGCTAAAGAAGAGGATGTGTCACCCATACCTGCCACTGGAATTTCTCCCCAGGCAGAGGTGAGGAAGTAAAAAAGCAGTGGGGGCCGTGGCAGGAGGGGTATCTCAGGCAGGGAAATGGAAAGATTCCAGAAGAGCATCTGGGGCCAGGTCCATCCTGGCTGGCCTGCAGGCACCAAGTCGGCCTGCGTGCTCTCGCTAGTGTGGCTCCACAGCCCTTCCTCTAGGCTTGCAAGTGCTTGTACATATTCAGGTGTTTTACCTGGAAAGGGTGGGAAGAGTTCAGCTGCAGCAGGACTGGGGCTCAGCTCACATTTACTCACAGATGCCTCGACACATTACCCCAGCTTTGCAATGAGGATGCTCCTTGTGGGGGGGAGCACTGCTGACTGCATGGGAGACGATTTCCCACCTCTGACCAACTTAAGAATTTTTTACCACTGGAGCAAGTGCCCTGATACGATTATCCTCTCTATAACTGGTGAGTTCTGTTTGTTTGTATTTTTTTTCTTTTTGGTTCAAGTTAGATTTTATTTATTCCTCTTTTTTTTTAATTTGGAGATATATACATGGAAATAATGCATTAATATAAAGACGTCTATGTGAAGGGAAATACTTTTTTTCTGTTTTATTTTATTAAATGTTATTTATGTAGTTTTTTTAAAAATTTATTTCTTTTATACAGCAAGTTCTTATTGGTATCTATTTCATACATATAAGTGTGCACATGTGAATCCCAGTCTCCCAATTCATCCCACCACCACCCTCACATGGCGTTCCCTCCTTGGTGTCCATATGTTTGTTCTTTACATCTGTGTCTCTATCTCTGCCCTGCACACCGGTGCATCTGTACCATTTTTCTAGGTTCCACATATGTGCATTAATATACAATATTTGTTTTTCTCTTTCTGACTTACTTCACTCTGTATGACAGTCTCTAGATCCATCAAGGTCTCTACAAATGACCCAATTTCATTCCTATGTATGTCTGAGTAATATTCCGTTGTATATATGTACCACGTCTTTATTCATTCGTCTGTCTGTGGGCACTTAGGTTGCTTTCATTACCTGTCTATTGTAAATAGTGCTGCAGTGAACATTGTGGTGAATGTGTCTTTTTGATTTATGGTTTTCTCTGGGTATATGCCCAGTAGTGGGATTGCTGGATTATATGGTAATGCTATTTTTAGTTTTTTAAGGAACCTCCATACTGTTCTCCATAGAGACTGTATCGATTTACATTCCCACCAATAGTGGAAGAAGGTTCCTTTTCTCCACACCCTCTCCAGCATTTGTTGTTTGTAGATTTTCTGATGATGCCCATTCTAACAGGTGTGACGTGATACCTCATTGTAGTTTCGATTTCCATTTCTCTAATAATTAATGATGTTCAGCAGATTTTCATGTGCGTACTGGCCATCTCTATGTGTTCTTGGAAGAAATGTCTATTTAGATCTTCCATTTTTGTATTGGGTTCCTTGTTTTATTAATATTGAGCTGCATGAGCTGTTTATATATATTGGAGATTAATCATTTGTCCATTGATTCGTTTGCAAATATTTTCTGCCATTCTGAGGGTTGTCTTTTCGTCTTGTTTGTAGTTTCCTTTGCTTTGCAAAAGCTTTTACGTTTCATTAGGTCCCATCTGTTTAGTTTTATTTTTTTATTTCATTACTATAGGAGGTGGATCAAAAGATCTTGCTGTGATTTACGTCAGAGTATCCTTCGTAAGTTTTCCTCTCAGAGTTTTATACTGTCCGGTCTTACATTAAGGTCTCTAATCCATTTTGAATATATTTTTATGTATGGTGTTGGGGAGTGTTCTAATTTCATTCTTTTACATGTAGCTGTCCATATTTCCCAGCACCAATGATTGAAGAGACTGTCTTATCTCAATTGTATAGTCTTGCCTCCTTTGTCATAGATTAGTTGACCATAGGTGTGTAGGTTTATCCTTGGGCTTTCTTTCTTTTTTTTTTTCCTTTTACACGTTTATTGGAGTATAATTGCTTTACAATGGAGTGTTCGTTTCTGCTGTATAACAAAGTGAATCAGCTATACATATACAAATATCACCAGATCCCCTCCCTCTTGCATCTCCCTCCCACACTCCATATCCCACCCCTTTATGTGGTCACAAAGCACCGAGCTGATCTCCCTGTTCTATGTGGCTGCTTCCGAGTAACTATCGGTGTTACATTTGGTAATGTATTTATGTCCATGCCACTCTCTCACTTCGTCCCAGCTTACCCATCCCCCTTCCGGTGTCCTCAATTCCTTTCTCTATGTCTGTGTCCTTAATCCTGTCCTGCCACTAGGTTCTTCAAAATCTTTTTTTTTCTTCATTAGATTCCGTATATCTCTGTTGACATACAGTATTTGTTTTTCCCTTTCAGACTTACTTCACTGTGTAGGACAGATTCTATGTCCATCCACCTCAGTACAAATAACTCAGTTTTGCTTCTTTTTATGTTTGAGTAATATTTGATTGTATATATGTGCCAGATCTTCTTTATCCATTCATCTGTCGATGGACACTTAGGTTGCTTCCATGTCCTGGCTAATGCAAATAGAGCTGCAATGAACATTTTTGTACATAACTCTTTTTGAATTATGGTTTTCGCAAGGCAAATGCCCAGTAGTTGGATTGTTGTGTCGTATGGTACTTCTATTGTTAGTTATTTAAAGGAACCTCCGTACTGTTCTCCCTAGTGCCCATATGAATTTACATTCCCACCCACAGTGCAAGTGTGTTCCCTTTTCTCCAATAAAGGCCTCTCCAGCATTTATTGTTTTGTAGCTTTTTTTGATGATTGCCACTCTGACTGCTGTGAGGTGATACCTCAGGGTAGTTTTGATTTGCATTTCTCTAATGATTAGTGATGTTCAGCATTCTTTCATGTGTTTCTTGGTAATCTGTATATCTTCTTTGGAGAAATGTCTATTTAGGTCTTCTGCCCGTTTTTGGATTGGGTTGTTTGTTTTTGTGATATTGAGCTACATGAGGTGCTTGTAAAGTTTGGAGATTAATCCTTTGTCAATTGCTTCATTTGAAAATATTTTCTCCCATTCCGAGGGTTGTTTTTGCATCTTGTTTATGTTTTCCTGTACTGTGTAAAAGCTTTTAAGTTTCATTAGGTCCCATTTGTTGATTTCTGTTTTTATTTCCATTTCTCCAGGAGGTGGGTCCAAAAGGATCTTGCTGTGATTTATGTCATAGAGTGTTCTGCCTATGGTTTCCTCTAAGTGTTTTATAGTGTCTGGTCTTATATTTAGATCTCTAATCAATTTAGAGTTTATTTTTGTGTATGGTGTTATGGAGTGTTCTAATTTCATTCTTTTATGTGTAGGGGTCCAGTTTTACCAGCACCAATTACTGAAGAGACTGTCTTTTCTCCATTGTATAACCTTAGCTCCTTTGTCATAGATGAGATAGCCATAGGTATGTAGGTTTATCTCTGGGCTTTTGGTCCTGTTCCATTGATCTGTGTTTATGACAATCTACATACACTTGATTCCATTATGGAGACATATAAATACATAGGTTTCAAGTTTATTACCAGTCAGATATATTCCTCTTCAGTGAATAGGGTGTTTTGTGTCCAGTTCATTGAGAAAGGAGTAGGTCTTGTCTATTATATATTTGGTATATGAAATGGGATCTGTGCTAATTTCAAACTCTGCTTTTACACATCACCCCACGTCACCTTTCCCCTTAAGGAGGCATAAGTGTGTTTTCTAAATGTGTAACTCTGTTCTCTTTTGAAATTCAGTTCATGTGTAGCCATGTTTACATTTCCTCTATAAGTGATATATTACAATAAGTTTCTTTTTCTTTGTGGCTCATTTCACTTAGCATCATCATACCTAAAGCCACTCATTAAGCTGCTATTGGCCTTATGACATTGATTTTATGTCTGAGTGACATTCCATTGTATATAAGTACCACAACATCTATATCAATTTTTTTTCCTTTCCTGGGATATATAAAGTGTACCAAAGTCGAGGTTCTTGTAAACAGAGCAGCCCTAAACTTTGGGCTGGCTGTGTGTTGTGGATTTTTAGTTTTCCCAAAATACACGCCCATGAGTGGAAGTGTGCTATGCTCTGTAGCTCTGTTTTAGAAAACAACATACAGTTCTCCAGAGAGTCTGTTGACAATTTACATGCTGTCCATTGGCGTAACCAGGCTCCCTTTTCTCCATGGCCTGTCCTGCATTTGTGGCTTTTACACTATTTGTGGATGGTCCTTTTGACTGGAGGTAAGGGACACTTCTATGTAGTGTGGATTTGCAATGCCTGAGGGCTTGCTTGGCCAAAAAGGGCATATGCATTTTTTCCCGAATATATTCAGGAAAATACACATAGTCCCTTTTCAGCCAAGGGCAACATTGTCGAAATTCTGTGGCTTTTCATGTGCTTTAAAGACGACTGCAATCTACCTCTTGAAATCTGTTTCCTTCAATTCTGCCTTGCATTCAAATCCTCTTCACTGCCTTTCCTCAATATATTTCTGGATGATAGTTGTCCTTTATAACTCTGCAAGTTTGTGAATTGCTGTGCCCCTGATTTCCATTTTTCAACTCGCCTCTTTGTGAGCTGGCTGCAATACCGCAGGATGGCTTTAGGCCCTACTCTGGTTCCAGGGCTTCAGGCTGAGCCTTTGGTTAATTATTCTTCCTGATGGGAAACTAGAGTGACATGTGCCCATCCAAACACCTACAGCTAATCTCTCATTTATTTCCCCTCTTCCTGTTCATCCTCTGCACAATTTGCAAACTGTGCATAATGGGAGGGTAAAGGCGCTGACACTCCAAGTGGGGAGATTTTTAGTAATGCAGATGGAATGGCGAAGCCGAGCATGACAAAAGGAAAAATGAGGTACCTTTTAGAAAACTTTCTCAATTACACAGTGTACCATCCACTGGGTTTACCATGCATGTTTTAACTGGAGGAAGATTCCCTTAAACCTGGAGAGTTGGGACCACTAGAATGGGTAGCACAGAGTATTGCTCTAAGTGGTGTTCTTTTGTTCACACAACCTCAGAAATCTTGTCAGCCCCAAGTGTCCAGTCTTATGTCTCATCCAGCTGTGGGTGTAAAGGTGGTCAATCTAGCTTGCATCACAGGCCCTGAACGTAATTTTTAAGACTTTCTCTCTGTTTTTGCATTTTGATTTTGAAATTTATTTTTATAAGTGGGTTTAACTGAATTTCAGTGCTGTGTTCATGCCATTATACACACACATGATTCCTTTATGGAGACATGAGAATACATATGTTTTAAAATACATAGAGTCAGACATATTCCTCTGCAATGAATAGGGGGTGTTGAGTCCAGTTCATTGTGCCGGGAGTAGGTGTTGTCTATTACATACATGGTTTATATAACGGTATCTGTGCTAATTTAAAACTGTGGTTTTATGCATCACCCCACCTCGGCTTTCCTCTTAAGCAGGCAAAAGATGTTTCCTAAATGTGTGACTCTGTTGTGTTTGTCATTCAGTTCATGTGTAGTCATGTGTACATTCCCGCTATGAGTGATAACTTATGATAAGATTAGTTACTCTGTAATTTTTCCTAACTCCGTTCATGTGTAGCCATGTTTACAGGACCTTCATAAGTGATATTTTATGATAAGTTTCTTTTTCTGTGTGACTTATTTCACTTAGAATCATCGTACCTGAATCCACTCATTTTGTTGCTACTGGTCTTATGACATTGATTTCATGGCTGAGGGATATTCCATCGTACGTAAGTACCACTATTTTTTGAACAATTTTTAACTTTCCTGGGATATTTAATGTGTACCCAAGTTGAGTTTCTTGTAAGCAGTGCATACCTAAATTTTGGGGTGGGTCTGTCTTATTGATTTTCAGTTTTCCCAAGGTATATTCCCTAGACTGGAAGTGCCCTTGGCTATGTAGCTCTGTTGTTTACATGTTTTAGGGATCACAATACACTCCTCCAGAGAGGCAGTTGCCAACTTACATCCCGCCCAACAGCATAACAAGCCTTCCTGTTCTCCAGGTCCTCTCTTGCCTTTCTGGTTTTTACACATTTTGCCTATGTCCCTTTTGACTGGTGGGAAGGGATATTTCCTTGCACTGCAGATTTGCCTTGCCCACTTGCTTGCTTGGCCAAAAAGGGCGTATGCATTTTCTCCTGAATATATTCAGGAGAAAACGAATACACCATTTTTGGACAAGTGTATCATTGTCGAAGTTATGCCCCTCTTCCTGTGCTTGAAAGGTGATTCCAACGTACTTCTTGAAATCTGTTTACTACGATTCTGCCTCGCATTCAAGTCCACCTCGTTGCCTTCCTTCAAACAATTTTTGGACGATAGCTGTCCTTTATTATTCTGCCAGTTTGTGAACTGCTGTGCCTCTGAGCTCCATTTATCAAATCGTTTTTTGTGAGCTGACCGCAAGTCCAAAATTTCGGTTCGGGACCCATACTGGTTTCTGGCAGCGGGATGAGTCTTTGGTTAATTCTTCTTCCTGCCGGGCAATTAGAGTCACATGTGCCCGTCCAAATGCCTAACAGCTACTCTCTCATTGGTTCTCCCTGGTCCCTTTCATCCTCTGCCAAATTGGTAACCTGTGTTATCCAGGAGGTTAAAGTGGCTGTATCTCTAAGTTGGGAGATTGATAGTCAAGCGGTTGGAAAGTCAAATTGGAACACCAGTAGAGGGACTATTCCTTGAGTTTTAGAAAGTTTTCGTATTCACAGTGTGTCCATTCTCTAGGTTTCCAGTACATGTTATAGCTGTATTAATATTCCCTTCAACCTGGAGAGTTTGGAACCATGGAATGGAGGCCACACATTATTGCTTTAAATGGTCTGTGTTTGCTCACGCAGTCTCACCAAGCCTCTCAGTCCCAAGTGTCCAGCCTTATGCCCCATCAAGCTGTAGTTGTAGATAGATTCAGTCCAGGTTTCATCAGAGACCCTGAAGGAATTGTAAAGAATTTCCCTGTTTTTTTGTTTTGTTTTTGAAATTCCTTTTAATAGTGGGTTTGAGCTGATTCTCACTGCCATGTTTATGCCAGTCTAGACACACTTGATTCCCTTATAGAGACATATCAATACATAGGTTTTAAGATTCTAACTAGTCAGATATATTCCTCTGTGGAAAATATGGTGTTTTGAGTCCCTTTCCCCGAGGAAGGTGTAGGTTTAACTATTCCATAGTTGGTTTTTGGAACAGTACCTGTGCTTATATCAAACTCTGGTTTTATGCATCACCCCACTTCTCCTTCCCCCTTAAGCAGGCATAAGAGTGTATTCTAAATGTGAGACTCTGTTCTCTTTCCTAACTCAGTTCATGTGTAGCAATGTTTACAGGATCTTCATAAGTCATATCCTATGAGAAGCTTCTTTTTCTGTGTGACTTATTTCACTTAGAATCATCGTACCTGAATCCACTCATTTTGCTGCTACTGGTCTTATGACATTGATTTCATGGCTGAGGGATATTCCATCGTATGTAAGTACCACAATTTTTTGAACCATTTTTAACTTTCTTGTGATAATTAATATGTACCCAAGTTGAGGTTCTTGTAAGCAGTGCATCCCTAAATTTTGGGGTGGCTCTGTCTTATTGATTTTCAGTTTTCCCAAGGTATATTCCCTAGACTTGAAGTGCCCTTGGCTATGTAGCTCAGTTGTTTACTTGTCAGGGAACACAATGCACTCCTCCAGAGTGGCAGTTGGCAACTTACATTCCGCCCATCAGCATAAAAAGGCTCCCGGTTCTCCAGGTCCTCTTTTGCCTTTCTGGTTTTTACACATTTTGCCGATGTCCCTTTTGACTGGTGGGAAGTGATACTTCTTTGTACTGCAGATTTGCATTGCCTGCTTGCTTGCTTGGCCAAAAAGGGCGTATGCGTTTTCCCCTGAATATATTCAGGAGAAAACACATACACAATTTTTGGCCAAGTGCATCATTGTAGAAGTTGTGCCCCTCTTCCTGTGCTTTACAGGTGATTCCAACGTACCGCTTGAAATCTGTTTCCTACTATTCTGCCTCGCTTTCAAGTCCACCTCTTTGCCTTCCTTCAAAAGATTTTTGGAAGATAGCTGTCCTTTATTACTCTGCCAGTTTGTGAATTGCTGTGCCCCTTAGCTCCATTTATCAAATCGTTTTTTGTGAGCTGACCGCAAGTCCAAAATTTCGGTTCAGGACCTATACTGGTTCCCGGCAGGGGGAAGAGTCTTTGGTTAATTCTTCTTCCTGCCAGGCAATTAGAGTGACTTGTGCCCGTCCAAATGCCTAACAGCTACTCTCTCATTGGTTCTCCCTCTTCCCTTTCATCCTCTGCCAAATTGGCAACCTGTGAGAACCAGGAGGTTAAAGGTGCTGTCTCTCCAAGTTGGGAGATTGATAGTAAAGCAGTAGGAAAGTCAAACTGGCACACAAGGAGAGGGACTATTCATTGAGTTTTAGAAACCTTTCATATTCACAGTGTGTCCATTCTCTAGGTTTCCCGTACATGTTATAGCTGTAGTAATATTCCCTTCAAACTGGACAGTTGGGAACAATGGAATGGGTGCCATGCATTATTGCTTTAAAGGGTCTGCATTTGCTCACCCAGTCTCACCAATCCTCCCAGTCCCAAGTGTCCAGCCTTATGCCACATCCAGCTGTCATTGTAGACATGGTCATTCCAGGTTTCATCAGAGACCCTGAAGGAATTGTAAAGAATTTCCCTATTTTTTTGTTTTGTTTTTGAAATTTTTTTTTATAGTGGGTTTGAGCTGATTCTCGCTGCCATGTTTATGCCAGTCTAGACACACTTGATTCCCTTACGGAGATATATCAGTACATAGGTTTTAAGATTCTTATTAGTCAGATATATTCCTCTGCACGGAATATGGGTTGTTGCGTCCCGTTCACTGAGGAAGTTGTAGGTCTTGCTATTACATATTAGGTTTTTGGAACGGTACTTGTTCTAATATTAAACTCTTTTTTTATGCATCACCCCACCTCTCCTTCCCCCTTATGCAGACATCAGAGTGTTTTCTAAATGTGAGACTCTGTTCTCTTTCCTAACTCAGTTCATGTGTAGCCATGTTTACAGGATACCTATAAGTGATATCTTATGACAAGTTTCTTTTTCTGTGTGACTTATTTCACTTAGAATCATCGTACCTGAATCCACTCATTTTGCTTCTACTGGTCTTATGACATTGATTTCATGGCTGTGGGATATTTCATCGGATGTAAGTACCACAATTTTTTGTACCATTTTTATCTTTCAGGGATATTTAAGTTGCACCCAAATGAGCTTCTTGTAAGCAGTGCAGCCCTAAATAGTGGGGTGGCTGTGTCTTATTGATTTTCAGTTTTCCCATAGTATATTCCCTAGACTGGAAGTGCCCTTGGCTCTGTACCTCTGTTGTTTACTTGTTTTAGGGAACTCAATGCACTCCTCCAGAGAGGCAGTTGACAATTTACATCCCGCCCATCCGCATAACAAGCCTCCCTGTTCTCCAGGGCCTGTCTTGCCTTTCTGGTTTTTACACATATTTCCTATGTCCCTTTTGACTTGTGGGAAGTGATACTTCTTTGTAGTGCAGATTTGCATTGCCCCCTTGGTTGCTTGGCCAAAAAGGGCGTATGCGTTTTCTCCTGAATATATTCAGGAGAAAATGCATACGCCCTTTTTGGCCAAGTGCATCATTGTCTAAGTTGTGCCCCTCTTCCTGTGCTTTAAAGGTGATTCCAACGTACCTCTTGAAATGTGTTTCCTGCTATTCTGCCTCCCTATCAACTCCGCCTTGTTGCCTTCCCTCAACAGATTTTTGGATGATAGTTTCCCTTAATTACTCTGCCAGTTTGTGAATTGCTGTGCCCCAGATCTCGATTTTTTAACTCGTTTTTTGTGAGCTGAGCGCAAGTTTAATATTTTGGTTCAGTACCTATACTGGTTCTTGGTGGGTGGCTGAGACTTTGGTTAATTCTTCTTCCTCCCAGGAAATAAGATTGACATGTGCCCGTCCAAATGCCTAACAGCTACTCTCTCATTGGTTCTCCCTCTTCCCATTCATCCTCTGCCTAATTGGCAACCTGTGCGAAATAGGAGGTTAAAGGTGCTGTCTCTCCAGGTTTGGAGACTGATAGTAATGAAGTTGGAAAATCAAACCGGAGCACCAGGAGAGGGACTATTCGTTGAGTTTAGAGACCTTTCGTATTCACAGTGTGTCCATTCTCTAGGTTTCCCGTACATGTTATAGCTGTAGTAATATTCCCTTCAACCCGGAGAGTTGGGACCCATGGAATGGGTGCCATGCATTATTGCTTTAAAGGGTCTGCATTTGCTCAACCAATCTCACCAATCCTCTCAGTCCCTTGTATCCAGCCTTATGCCACATCTAGCTATCGTTGTAGATAGGGTCATTCCAGGTTTCATCAGAGACCCAGAAGGAATTGTAAAGAATTTTCCTGTTTTTTTTGTTTTGTTTTTGAAATTCCTTTTGATTGTGGGTTTGAGCTGATTTTCGCTGCCATGTTTATGCCAGTCTAGACACACTTAATTCCCTTACGGAGACATATCAATACATAGTTTTTAAGATTCTTACGAGTAAGATATATTCCTCTGCGGGGTATATGGGGTTTTGAGTCCCTTTCACTGAGGAAGGTGTAGGTGTTGTCTATTCCATAGTTCCTTTTTTGAATGGTAAATGTGCTTATATCAAACTCTGGTTTTATGCATCACCCCACCTCTCCTTCCCCCTTAAGCAGGCATAAGATTGTTTTCTAAATGGGAGACTCTGTTCTCTTTCCTAACTCAGTTCATGTGTAGCCATGTTTACAGGATCATCATAAGTGATATCTTATGATAAGTTTCTTTTTCTGTGTGACTTATTTCACTTAGAATCATCGTACCTGAATCCACTCATTTTGCTGCTACTGGTCTTATGACATTGATTTCATGGCTGAGAGATATTCCATCGTACGTAACTACCACAATTTTTTGAACCATTTTTATATTTCCTGGGATATTGAAGGTGTACCCAAGTTGAAGTTCTTGTAAGCAAGTTCAGGTTCTTGTAAGAAGTGCAGCCCTAAATTTTGGGGTGGCTCTGTCTTATTGATTTTCAGTTTTCCCAAGGTATATTTCCTAGACTGGAAGTGCACTTGGCTCTGTAGCTCTGTTGTTTATTTGTTTTAGGGAACACAGTGCACTCCTCCAGAGAGGCAGTTGGCTATTTACATCCCGACCATCTGCATAACAAGGCTCCCTGTTCTCCAGGGCCTGTCTTTCCTTTCTGGTTTTTACACATTTGGTGATGTCCCTTTTGACTGGTGGGAAGTGATACTTCATTTTAGTGCAGATTTGCATTGCCCGCTTGTTGGCTTGGCCAAAGAGGGCGTATGCGTTTTCTCCTGAATATATTCAGGAGAAAATGCATACGCCCCCTTTGCCCAAGTGCATCATTGTCAAAGTTGTGCCCCTCTTCCTGTGCTTTAAAGGTGATTCCAATGAACCTCTTGAAATATGTTTCCTGCTATTCTGCCTCGCTTTCAAGTCCGCCTCGTTGCCTCCCCTCAACAGATTGTTGGACGATAGTTGCCCTTTATTACTCTGCCATTTTGTGAATTGCTGTGCCCCTGAGCTACATTATTTAACTCGTTTTTTTGTGAGCTGAACGCAAGTCCAATATTTTGGTTCAGGACCTATACTGGTTTTCGGTGGGTGGCTGAGACTTTGGTTAATTCTTCTTCCTCCCGGGAAATAAGTGTGACATATGCCCGTCCAAATGCCTAACAGCTACTCTCTCATTGGTTTTCCCTCTTCCCATTCATCCTCTGCCAAATTGGAAAACTGTGCAAAACAGTAGGTTAAAAGTGCTATCTCTCAAGGTAGGGAGATTGATAGTAAAGCAGTTGGAAAGTCAAACTGGAGCACCAGGAGAGGGAGTATTCGTTGAGTTTTAGAGAACTTTTGTATTCACAGTGTGTCCATTGTCTAGGTCTACCGTACATGTTATAGCTGTAGTAATATTCCCTTCAACCTGGAGAGTTGGGACCCAGGGAATGGGTGCCATGCATTATTGCTTTAAAGGGTCTGCATTTGCTCAACCAATCTCACCAATCCTCTCAGTCCCATGTGTCCAGCCTTATGCCACATCCAGCTGTCGTTGTAGATAGGGTCATTCCAGGTTACATCAGAGACCCTGAAGGAATTGAAAAGTATTTCCCTGTTTTTTTTGTTTTGTTTATGAAATTCCATTTTATACTGGGTTTGAGCTGATTCTCACTGTCATGTTTATGCCAGTCTAGACACACTTGATTCCATTATGTGGACATATCAATACATACGTTTTAAGATTCTTACTATTAAGATATATCCCTCTGCATGGAATATGGGGAGTTGAGTCCTTTTCACTGAAGAAGGTGTATTTCTTGTCTATTCGGTATATGGTTTGTGGAACGGTACCAGAACTAATATCAAAATCTGGTTTATTGCATCACCCCACCTCTCCTTCCCCCTTAAGCAGGCATAAGAATGTTTTCTAAATGTCAAACTCTCTTCTCTTTCCTAACTCAGTTCATGTGTAGCCATGTTTACAGGACCTTCATAATTGATATCTTATGATAAGTTTCTTTTTCTGTGTGACTTATTTCATTTAGAATCATCGTACCTGAATCCACTCATTTTGCTGCTACTGGTCTTATGATATTGATTTCATGGCTGAGGGTTATTCCATCGTACGTAAGTACCACAATTTTTTGAAACATTTTTATGGTTCCAGGGATATTTAAGGTGTAGACAAGTTGAAGTTCTTGTAAGCAGTGCAGCCCTAAATTTTGGGCTGGCACTGTCTTATTGATTTTCAGTTTGCCCAAGGTATATTCCTTAGACTGGAATTTCTCTTGGCTCTGTAGCTCTGTTGTTTACTTGTTTTAGGGAACACAATGCACTCCTCCAGAGAGGCAGTTGACAATTTACATCCCGCCCATCAGCATAACAAGGTTCGCTGTTCTCCAATGCCTGTCTTGACTTTCTGGTTTTTACATATTTTGTGGATGTCCCTTTTGACTGGTGGGAAGTGATACTTCTTTGTAGCGCAGATTTGCATTGCCCACTTGCTTGCTTGGCCAAAAAGGACGTATGTGTTTTCTCCTGCATATATTCAGGAGAAAATGCATACGCCCTTTTTGGCCAAGTGCATCATTGTCGAAGTTGTGCCACTCTCCCTGTGCTTTACAGACGATTCCTACGTAACTCTTGAAATCTGTTTCCTGCTATTCTGCCTCGCTTTCCAGTCCGCTTCGTTGCCTTCCCTCAACAGATTTCTGGACGATAGTTGGCCTTTATTTCTCTGCCAGTTTGTGAATTGCTCTGCCCCTGAGCTCCATTTTTCAACTAGTTATTTTTGAGCTGAATGCAAGTCCAAAATTGTGGTTTAGGACCTATACTGTTTCCCGGTGAGTAGCTGAGACTTTGGTTAATTCTTCTTCCTGCCGGGCAATTAGAGTGACATGTGCCCGTGCAAATGCCTAACAGCTACTCTCTCATTGGTTCTCCCTCTTCCCTTTCATCCTCTGCCAAATTGGCAACATGTGCGAACCAGGAGGTTAAAGGGGCAGTCTCTCCAAGTTGGGAGATTGATAGTAAAGCAGTTGGAAATTCAAACCGGAGCACCAGGAGAGGGACTATTCGTTGAGTTTTAGAAACCTTTTGTATTCACAGTGTGTCCATTCTCTAGGTTTCCCATACATGTTATAGCTGTAGTAACATTCTTTTCAATCTGGAGAGTTGGGACCCATGGAAAGTGTGCCATGCATTATTGCTTTAAAGGGTCTGCATTTGCTCACCCAATCTCACCAATCCTCTCAGTCCCAATTGTCCAGCCTTATGCCACATCCAGCTGTCATTGTAGACAGGGTTATTCCACGTTTCATCAGAGACCCTGAAGGAATTGTAAAGAATTTCCCTGTTTTTTTGTTTTGTTTTTGAAATTCTTTTTATAGTGGGTTTGAGCTTATTCTTGCTTCCATGTTTATGCCAGTCTAGACACACTTGATTCCATTATGGGGACATATCAATACATAGCTTTTAAGATTCTTACTAGTAAGTTATATCCCAATGCATGGAATAAGGGGAGTTGAGTCCCTTTCACGGAGGAACGTGTAGTTCTTGTCTATTCCGTATTTGGTTTTCGGAACGGTACCTGAACTAATATCAAACTCTGGTTTTATGCATCACCCCACCTCTCCTTCCCCCTTAAGCAGGCATAAGAATGTTTTCTAAAGGTCAAACTCTCTTCACTTTCCTAACTCAGTTCATGTGTAGGCATGATTCCAGGGTCTTCGTAAGTGATATCTTATGATTAGCTTCTTTTTCTGTGTGACTTATTTCACTTAGAATCATCGTACCTGAATCCACTCATTTTGCTGCTACTGGTCTTATGACATTGATTTCATGGCTGAGGGATATTCCATTGTACGTAAGTACCACAATTTTTTGAACCATTTTTATATTTCCTGGGATATTTATGGTGTACGCAAGTTGAGGTTCTTGTAAGCAGTGCAGCCCTAAATTTGGGGGTGGCTCTGTCTTATTGATTTTCAGTTTTCCCAAGATATATTCCCTAGACTCGAAGTGCCCTTGGCTCTATAGCTCTGTTGTTTACTTGTTTTAGGGAACACAATGCACTCCTCCAGAGAGGCAGTTGGCAATTTACATGCCGCCCATCAGCATAACAAGGCTCCCTGTTCTCCAGGGCCTCTCTTGCCTTTCTGGTTTTTACACATTTTGAGGATTTCCCTTTTGACCTGTTGGAAGTGATACGTCTTTGTAGTGCAGATTTGCATTGCCTGCTTGCTTGTTTGGCCAAAAAGGGCATATGCGTTTTCTGCTGAATATATTCAGGAGAAAACGCATATGCACTTTTTGGCCAAGTGCATCATTTTCGAAGTTGTGCCCCTCTTTCTATGCTTTAAAGGCGATTCCAACGTACCTCTTGAAATCTGTTTCCTGCTATTCTGCCTCGCTTTCAAGTCCGCCTCGTTGCCTTCCCTCAACAGATTTTTGGACGATAGTTGTCCTTTATTACTCTGCCTGTTTGTGAATTGCCGTGCCCCAGAGCTCCATTATTTAACTCGTTTTTTGTGAGCTGAACGCAAGTACAATATTTTGGTTCAGGACCTACACTGGTACCCGGTGGGTTGCTGAGACATTGGTTAATTCTTCTTCCTCCCGGGACACAAGAGTGACATGTGCCCGTCCAAACACCTAACAGCTACTCTCTCATTGGTTCTCCCTCTTCCGTTTCATCCTCTGCCAAATTGGCTACCTGTGTGAAACAGGAGATTAAAGGGGCTGTCTCTCCAAGTTGCGAGATTGATAGTAAAGCAGTTGGAAAGTCAAACTGGAGCACCAGGAGAGGGACTATTTGTTGAGTTTTAGAGACATTTCGTATTCACAGTGTGTCCATTCTCTCGGTTTCCCGTACATGTTATAGCTATAGTAATATTCGCTTCACCCTGGAGAGTTGGGACCCATGGAATGGGTGCCATGCATTATTGCTTTAAAGCATCAACATTTGCTCACCCAATCTCACCAATCCTCTCAGTCCCATGTGTCCAGCCTTATGCCACATCCAGCTGTCGTTTTAGATAGGGTCATTCCAGGTTTCATCAGAGACCCTGAAGGAATTGAAAAGAATTTCCCTGTTTTTTTGTTTTGTTTTTGAAATTCCATTTTACAGTGGGTTTGAGCTGATTCTCGCTGCCATGTTTATGCCAGTCTAGACACACTTGATTCCCTTACAGAGACATATCAATACATAGGTTTTAAGATTCTTACTAGTCAGATATATTCCTCTGCGGGAAATATGGGGTTTTGAGTCCCTTTCACTGAGGAAGGTATAGGTAGGTCTTGTCTATTCCATTGATGGTTTTGGGAACGGTACCTGTGCTTATATCAAACTCTGGTTTTATTCATCACCCCACCTCGCCTTCCCCCTTAAGGAGGCATGAGTGTGTTTTCTAAATGTGAGACTCTGTTCTCTTTCCTAACTCAGTTCATGTGTAGCCATGTTTACAGGACCTTCATAAGTGATATCTTATGATAAGTTTCTTTTACTCTGTGACTAATTTCACTTAGAATCATCGTAACTGAATCCAATAAATTTGCTGCTACTGGCCTGATTACATTGATTTCATGGCAGAGAAATAATCCATCGTATGTAATTACCACAATCTCTTGAAAAATTTTTCTCTTTCCTGGGATATTTAAGGTGTCGCCTAGTTGAGGTTCTTGTAAGCAGGGCAGCCCTAAATTTTGGGGTGGCTCTGTCTTACTGATTTTCAGTTTTCCCAAGGTATATACCCTAGACTGGAAGTGCCCTTGTCTCTGTAGCTCTGTTGTTTACTTGTTTTAGGGAACAAAATGCACTCCTCCAGAGAGGCAGTTGGCAATTTACATCCCGCCCATCAGCATAACAAGGCTCCCTGTCTCCAGGCCCTGTCTTGTCTTTCTGCTTTTTACCCATTTTGTGGATACCCCTTTTGACTTCTGGGAAGTGATACTTCTTTGTAGTGCAGATTTGCATTGCCCGCTTGCTTGCTTGGCCAAAAAGGGCGTATGCGTTTTCTCCTGAATATACTCAGGAGAAAACGCATACGCACTTTTTGGCCAAGTGCATCATTTTCGAAGTTGTGCCCCTCTTCCTGTACTTTAAAAGCGATTCCAACCTATCTGTTGAAATCTGTTTCCTTCTATTCTGCCTCGCTTTCAATTCCGCCTCGTTGCCTTCCCTCAACAGATTTTTGTACGATAGTTGTCCTTTATTACTCTACCAGTTTGTGAATTGCTGTGCCCCTGAGCTCCATAATTTAACTCGTTTATTGTGAGCTGAACGCAAGTCCAATATTTTGGTTCAGGACCTATACTGGTTCGCGGTGGTGGCTTAGACATTGGTTAATTCTTCTTCTTCCCGGGAAATAAGAGTGACATGTGTCCGTCCAAATGCCTAACAGCCACTCTCTCATTGGTTCTCCCTCTTCCGTTTCATCCTCTGCCAAATTGGCAACCTGTGCAAAACAGGAGGTTAAAGGTGCAGTCTCTCCAACCTGGGAGATTGATAGTAAAGCAGTTGGAAAGTCAAACCTGAGTACCAGGAGAGGGAATATTCGTTGAGTTTTAGAGACCTTTCGTATTCACAGTGTGTCCAGTCTCTAGGTTTCCCGTATATTTTATAGCTGTAGTAATATACTCTTCAACCTGGAGAGTTGGGACCCATGGAATGGTTGCCATGCATTATTGCTTTGTAGGGTCTGCATTTGCTCACCCAATCTCACCAATCCTCTCAGTCCCATGTGTCCAGCCTTATGCCATATCCAGCTGTCATTGTAGATAGGGTCATTCCAGGTTTCATCAGAGACCCTGAAGGAATTGTAAAGAATTTCCCTGTTTTTTTGTTTTGTTTTTGAAATTCCCTTTTATAGTGGGTTTGAGATGATTCTCGCTGCCATGTTTATGCCAGTCTAGACACACTTGATTCCCTTACGGAGACATATCAATACATAGGTTTTAAGATTCTAACTAATCCAATATATTCCTCTGTGGGAAATATGGGGTTTTGAATCCCTTTCACTGAGGAAGGTGTAAGTCTTGTCTATTCCATAGTTGGTTTTTGAATGTTACCTGTGCTTATATCAAAGTCTGGTTTTATGCATCACCCCACCTCTCCTTCCCCATAAGCAGTCATAAGAGTGTTTTCTAAATGGGAGACTCTGTTCTCTTTCCTAACTTAGTTCATATGTAGCCATGTTTACAGGATCTTCATAAGTGATATCTTATGATAAGTTTCTTTTTCTGTGTGACTTATTTCAGTTAGAATCATCGTACCTGAATCCACTCATTTTGCTGCTACTGGTCTTATGACATTGATTTCATGGCTGAGGGATATTCCATCGTATGTAAGTACGACAATTTTTTGAACCATTTTTATATTTCCTGGGATATTTAATGTGTACCCAAGTTGAGGTTCTTGTAAGCAGTGCAGCCCTAAATTTTGGGGTGGCTCTGTCTTATTGATTTTCAGTTTTCCCAAGGTATATTCCCTAGACTGGAAGTGCCCTTGGCTCTGTAGCTTTCTTGTTTACTTGTTTTAGGGAACACAATGCACTCCTCCAGTGAGGCAGTTGGCAATTTACATCCCGCACATCAGCATAACAAGGCTCCCTGTTCTCCAGGGCCTGTCTAGCCTCTGGTTTTTACCCATTTTGTGGATGTCCCTTTTGACTGGTGGGAAGTGATACTTCTTTTTAGTGCAGATTTGCATTGCCCGCTTGCTTGCTTGGCCAGAAATGGCGTATGCGTTTTCTCCTGAATATATTCAGGAGAAAACGCATACGCCATTTGTGGCCAGGTGCATCATTGTCGAAGTTCTGCCCATATTCCTGTGCTTTAAAGGCGATTCCAACGTGGCTCTTGAAATCTGTTTCCTGCTATTCTGCCTCGCTTTCAAGTCCGCCTGGTTGACTTCCCTCAACAGATTTTTGGACGATAGTTGCCCTTTATTACTCTGTCAGTTTCTTAATTGTTGTGTCCCTGAGCTCCATTTTTTAACTCGTTTTTAGTGAGCTGAACGCAAGTCCAATATTTTGGTTCAGGGCCTATACTGGTTTTTGGTGGGTGGCTGAGACTTTGGTTAATTCTTCTTCCTCCCGGGAAATAAGAAAGACATGTGCCCGTGCAAATGTCTAACAGCTACTCTCTCATTGGTTCTCCCTCTTGCCTTTCATCCTCTGCTAATTTGGCAAAATGTGTACACCAGGAGGTTAAAGGTGCTGTCTCTACAAGTTGGGAGATTGATAGTAAAGCAGTTGGAAAGTCAAACTGGAGCACAAGGAGAGGGATTATTCCATGAGTTTTAGAGACCTTTCATATTCACAGTGTGTCCATTCTCTAGGTTTCCTGTACATGTTATAGCTGTAGTAATATTCCCTACAACCTGGAGAGTTGTGACCAATGGAATGTCTGCTATGCATTATTGCATTAAAGGTTCTGCATTTGCTCACCCAAACTCACAATTCCTCTCAGTCCCATTTGTTCAGCCTTATTCCACATCCAGCTGTCATTATAGATAGGGTCATTCCAGGTTTCATCAGAGACCCTGAAGGAATTGTATAGAATTTCCCTGGTTTTTGTTTTGTTTTTGAAAATCCTTTTTATAGTGGGTTTGAGCTGATTCTCCCTGCCATGTTTTTGCCAGTCTAGAAACACTTGATTCCCTTACAGAGACATATCAATACATAGGTTTTAAGATTCTTACTAGTCAGATATATTCCTCTGCGGGAAATATGGGATTATGAATCCCTTTCACTGAGGAAGGTGTAAGTCTTCTCTATTCCATAGTTGGTTTTTGGAACGGTACTTGTGCTTATATCAAACTCTGGTTTTATGCATCACCTCACCTCTCCTTCCCCCTTAAGCAGGCATAAGTGTTTTTTTTCTGAATGTGAGACTCTGTTCTCTTTCCTAACTCAGTTCATGTGTAGCCATGTTTACAGGATCTTCATAAGTGATATCTTATGATACGTTTCTTTTTCTGTGTGACTTATTTCACTTAGAATCATCGTACCTGAATCCACTCATTTTGCTGCTACTGGTCTTATGACATTGATTTCGTGGCAGAGGGATGTTCTATCATACGTAAGTACCACAATTTTTTGAACCATTTTTATATTTCCTGAGATATTTACGGTGTACCCAAGTTGAGGTTCTTGTAAGCAGTGCAGCCCTAAATTTTGGGGAGGCTCTGTCTTATTGATTTTCAGTTTTCCCAAGGTATATTCCCCAGACTCGAAGTGTCCTTGCCTCTGTAGCTCTGTTGTTTACTTGTTTTAGGGAACACAATTCCCTCCTCCAGAGAGGCAGTTGGCAATTTACATCCCGCCCCTCAGCATAACAAGGCTCCCTGTTCACCAGGGCCTGTCTTGAATTTCTGGTTTTTACCCTTTTTGTGGATGTACCTTTGGACTGGTGGGAAGTGATACTTCTTTGTATTGCAGACTTACATTGTCCGCTTGTTTGCTTGGCCAAAAAGGGCATATGCGTTTTCTCTTGAATATACTCAGGAGAAAACGCATACGCCCTTTTTGGCCAAGTGCATCATTGTCGAAGTTGTGCCCCTCTTCCTGTGCTTTAAAGGTGATTCCAACGTACCTCTTGAAATCTGTTTCCTGCTATTCTGCCTCACTTTCAAGTCCGCCTCGTTTCCTTCCCTCAACAGATTTTTGGATGATAGTTGTCCTTTATTACTCTGACAGTTTGTGAATTGCTCTGCCCTATAGCTCCATATTTAACTAGTTTTTTGTGAGCTGAAAGCCAGTCCCATATTTTGGTTCAGGACCTATAATGGTTCCGGTGGGTGGCTGAGACTTTGGTTAATTCTTCTTCCTCCCGGGTAATAAGAGTGACATGTGCCCGACCAAATGCCTAACAGCTACTCTCTCTTTGGTTCTCCTTCTTCCCTTTCATCCTTTGCCAAATTGGCAACATGTGCGAACCAGGAGGTTAAAGGTGCTGTCTCTCCAGGTTGGGAGATTGATAGTAAAGAAGTTAGAAAGTCAAACTGGAACACAAGGAGAGGGACTATTCGTTGAGTTTTAGAAACTTTTCGTATTCATAGCGTGTCCATTCTCTTGGTTTACCATACAGGTTATAGCTGTAGTACTATTCCCTACAACCTGGAGAGTTGGGACCCATGGAATTGATGCCATGCATTATTCTTTTAAAGCGTCTGCATTTGCTCACGAATCTCAGCAATCCTCTCAATACAATGTATCCAGCCTTATGCCACCTCCAGCTGTCGTTGTAGATAGGGTCATTCCAAGTTTCATCAGAGATCCTGAAGGAATTATAAAGAATTTCACTGTTCTTTTTGTTTTGTTTTTGAAATTCCTTTTTATAGTGGGTTTGAGCTGATTCTCGTGGCCATCTTTATGCCAGTCTAGACACACTTGATTCCCTTACGGAGACATATCAATACACAGGTTTTTAGATTATTACTAGTCAGATATATTCCCCTGCGGGAAATATGGGGTTTTGAGTCCCTTTCCCTGAGGAAGGAATAGGTAGGTCTTGTCTATCCCATAGTTGGTTTTTGGAACGATACCTGTGCTTATATCAAACTCTGGTTTTATGCATCACCCCACCTCTCCTTCCCCCTTAAGCAGGCATAAGAGTGTTTTCTAAATGTGAGACTCTGTTCTCTTTCCTAACTCAGTTCATGTGTAGCCATGTTTACAGTATCTTCATAAGTGATATCTTATGATAAGTTTCTTTTTTCTGTGTGACTTATTTCACTTGGAATCATCGTACCTGAATCCACTCATTTTGCTGCTACTGGTCTTATGACATTGATTTCATGGCTGAGGGATATTCCATCATACGTAAGTACCACAATTTTTTGAAAAAAATTTATCTTTCCTGGGATACTTAAGGTGTACCCAATTTGAGGTTCTTGTAAGCAGTGAAGCCCTAAATATTGGGGTGGCTCTGTCTTATTGATTTTCAGTTTTCCCAAGGTATATTCCCTAGACTGGAAGTGCCCTTGGCTCTGTAGCTCTGTTGTTTACTTGTTTTAGGGAACACAATGCACTCTTCCAGAGAGGCAGTTGGCAATTTACATGCCGCCCATCAGCATAACAAGGCTCCCTGTTCTCCAGGGCCTGTCTTGCCTTTCTGGTTTTTACCCATTTTGTGGATGTCCTTTTTGACCGGTGGGAAGTGATAGTTCTTTGTAGTGCAGATTTGCATTGCCCACTTGCTTGCTTGGCCATAAAGGTCGTATGCGTTTTCTCCTGAATATATTCAGGAGAAAATGCATACGCCATTTGTGGCCAAGTGCATCATTGTCGAAGTTGTGTCCCTCTTCCTGTGCTTTAAACGCGATTCCAACGTTCCTCTTGAAATCTGTTTCCTGCTATTCTGCCTCCCTTTCAGGTTCGCCTCGTTGCATTCCCTCAACAGATTTTTGGACGATAGTTTCCATTTATTACTCTGCCAGTTTGTGAATTGCTGTGCCCCTGAGCTCCATTTTTAACTCGTTTCTTCTGAGCTGAACGCAAGTCCAATATTTTGGTTCAGAACCTACACTGGTTCACAGTGGGTGGCTGAGACTTTGGTCAATTCTTCTTCCTCGCGGGAAATAACAGTGACATATTCCCGTCCAAATGCCTATCAGCTACTCTCTCATTGGTTCTCCCTTTTCCCTTTCATCTTCTGCGAAATTGGCAACGTGTGCGAAACAGGAGGTTAAAGGTGCTGTCTCTCCAAGTTGGGAGATTGATAGTAAAGCAGTTGGAAAGTCAAACCGGAGCACCAGGAGAGGGACTATTCGTTGAGTTTTAGAGACCTTTCGTATTCACAGTGTGTCCATTCTCTAGGTTTTCCGTACATGTTATAGCTGTAGTAATATTCCCTTCAACCTGGAGAGTTGGGACCCATGGAATGGGTGCCATGCATTATTGATTTAAAGGGTCTGCATTTGCTCACCCAATCTCACCAATCCTCTCAGTCCCATGTGTCCAGCCTTATGCCACATCCAGCTGTCGTTGTAGATAGGGTCATTCCAGGTTTCATCAGAGACCCTGAAGGAATTGTAAAGAATTTCCCTGTTTTTTTGTTTTCTTTTTGAAATTCTTTTTATAGTGGGTTTGAGCTGATTCTCGCTGCCATGATTATGCCAGCCTAGACACACTTGATTCTCTTACGGAGACATATCAATACATAGGTTTTAAGATTCTTACTAGTCAGATATATTCCTCTGCGGGAAATATGGGGTTTTCAGTGCCTTTCACTGAGGAAGGTGTAGGTCTTGTATATTCCATAGTTGGTTTTTGGAACGGTACCTGTTCTTATATCAAACCCTGGTTTTATGCATCACCCCACCTCTCCTTCCCCCTTAAGCAGGCATAAGAATATTTTCTAAATGTCAATCTCTCTTCTCTTTCCTAACTCATTTCATGTGTAGCCATGTTTACAGGACCATCATAACTGATATCTTATGATAAGTTTCTTTTTCTGTGTGACTTATTTCACATAGAATCATCGTACCTGAATCCACTCATTTTGCTGCTACTGGTCTTATGATATTGTTTTCATGGCTGAGAGATATTACATCGTACGTAAGTACCAAAATTTTTTGAACCATTTTTATCTTTCCTGGGATACTTATGGTGTACCCAAGTTGAGGTTCTCGTAAGCAGTGCAGCCCAAATTTTGGGGTGGCTCTGTCTTATTGATTTTCAGTTTTCCCAAGGTATATTCCTTAGACTGGAAGTGCCCTTGGCTCTGTAGCTCTGTTGTTTACTTGTTTTAGGGAACACAATGCACTCCTCCAGAGAGGCAGTTGGCAATTTACATCCTGCCCATCAGCATAACACGGCTCCCTGTTCTCCAGGACCAGTCTTGCCTTTCTGGTTTTTACCCATTTTGTGGATGTCCCTTTTGACCGGTGGGAAGTGATACTTCTTGTAGTGCGGATTTGCATTGTCCGCTTGCTTGTTTGGCCAAAAAGGGTGTATGCGTTTTCTGCTGAATATATTCAGGAGAAAACATTTATGCCCCTTTTGTAAAAGTGCATCATTGTCGAAGTTGTGCCCCTCTTTCTGTGCTTTAAAGGCGATTCCAATGTACCTCTTGAAATCTGTTTCCTGCTATTCTGCCTCGCTTTCAAGTCCGCCTCGTTGCCTTACCTCAACAGTTTTTTGGATGATAGTTGTCCATTATTACTCTGCCTGTTTGTGAATTGATGTGCCCCTGAGCTCCATTATTTAACTCGTTTTTTGTGAGCTGAACGCAAGTCCAATATTTTGATTAAGGAACTATACTGGTTCCCGGTGGGTGGCTGAGACTTTGGTTAATACTTCTTTCTCCCAGGAAATAAGAGTGACATGTGCCCGTCCAAATGCCTAACAGCTAGTCTTTCATTGGTTCTCCCTCTTCCCTTTAATCCACTGCCAAATTGGAAACCTGTGCGAACCAGGAGGTTAAACGGGCTGTTTTTCCATGCTGGGAGATTGATAGTAAAGCAGTTGGAAAGTCAAACCGGAGCACCAGGAGAGTGATTATTCGTTGAGTTTTAGAGACCTTTCGTATTCACAGTGTGTCCATTCTCTAGGTTTCCGGTACATTTTATAGCTGTAGTAATATTCCCTTCAACCTGGAGACATGGGACACATGGAATGGGTGCCATGCATTATTGCTTTAAACTGTCTGCATTTGCTCACCCAATCTCACCAATCCTCTCAGTCCCATGTGTCCAGCCTTATGCCACATCCAGCTGTCATTGTAGATAAGGTCATTCCAGGTTTCATCAGAGACCCTAAAGGAATTGTAAAGAATTTCCCTTTTTTTGTTTTTCAAATACCTTTTTATAGTGGGTTTGAGCTGATTCTCACTGCCATGTTTATGCCAGTCTAGACACACTTGATTCCCTTATGGAGACATATCAATACATAGGTTTTAAGGTTCTTACTAGTCAGATATATTCCTCTGCGGGAAATATGGGGTTTTGAGTCCCTTTAACTGAGGAAGGTGTAGGTCTTGTCTATACCATACTTGGTTTTTGGAACCGTACATGTGCTTATATCAAACTCTGGTTTGATGCATCACCCCACCTCTCCTTCCACCTTAAGCAGGCATAAGAGTGTTTTCTAAATGTGAGACTCTGTTCTCTTTCCTAACTCAGTTCATGTGTAGCCATGTTTACAGTATCTTCATACGTGATATCTTATGATAAGTTTCTTTTTCTGTGTGACTTATTTCACTAAGAATCATCGTACCTGAATCCATTCATTTTGCTGCTCCTGGTATTATGATATTGATTTCATGGCTGAGGGATATTCCATCGTACGTAATTACCACAATTTTTTGAACCATTTTTATCTTTCCTGGGATACTTTAGGTGTACCCAAGTTGAGGTTCTTGTAAGCAGTGAAGCCCTAAATTTTGGGGTGGTTGTGCCTTATTGATTTCCAGTTTTCCCAAGGTATATTCCCTAGACTGGAAGTGCCCTTGGCTCTGTATATCAGTTGTTTACTTGTTTTAGGGAACACAATGCACTCCTCCAGAGAGGCAGTTGGCAATTTCCATCCCGCCCATCAGCATAACAATGCTCCCTGTTCTCCAGGGCCTGTCTTGACTTTCTGAATTTTACCCATTTTGTGGATGTCCATTTTGACTGGTGGGAAGTGATACTTCTTTGTAGGGCAGATTTGCATTACCCTCTTGCTTGCTTGGCCAAAATGGTCGTATGCGTTTTCTCCTGATATATTCAGGAGAAAACGCATACGCCCTTTTTGGCCAAGTGCATCATTGTCGAAGTTGTGCCCCTCTTCCTGTGCTTTACAGGTGATTCCAACGTACCTCTTGAAATCTGTTTCCTGCTACTCTGCCTCGCTTTCAATTCCGCCTCGTTGCCTTCCCTCAACAGATTTTTGGACGATAGTTTTCCTTTATTACACTGCCAGTTTGTGAATTGCTCTGATACTGAGATCCAGTTTTAACTCGTTTTTTGTGAGCTGAACACAAGTCCAAAATTTTGGTTCAGGACCTATACTGGTTCCCGGTGGGTGGCTGAGACTTTGGTTAATTCTTCTTCCTCCCGGGAAATAAGAGTGACATGTGCCCGTCCAAATGCCTAAAACCTGCGCTCTCATTGGTTCTCCTTCTTCCCTTTCATCCTCTGCCAAATTGGCAACCTGTGCAAACCAGGAGGTTAAAGGGGCTGTCTCTCCAACCTGGGAGATTGATAGTAAAGCAGTTGGAAATTCAAACCGGAGCGCCAGGAGGGGGAGTATTCGTTGAGTTTTAGAGACCTTTCGTATTCACAGTGTGTCCATTCTCTAGGTTTCCCGTACATGTTATAGCTGTAGTAATATTCTCTTCAACCTGGAGACATTGGCCACATGGAATGGGTGTCATGCATTATTGCTTTAAATGGTGTGCATTTGCTCACGCAATCTCACTAATCCAGTCAGTCCCATGTGTCCAGCCTTATGCCACATCAAGCTGTCATTGTAGATAGGGTCATTCTAGATTTCATCAGAATCCTTGAAGGAATTGTAAAGAATTTCCCATTTTTTGTTGTTTTTCAAATTCTTTTAGAGTGGTTTTGAGCAGATTCTCGCTGCCATGTTTATGCCAGTCTAGACACACTTGATTCCCTTATGGAGACATATCAATACATAGGTTTTAAGAGTCTTACTAGTCAGATATATTCCTCTGCGGGAAATATCGGGTTTTGAGTCCCTTTCACTGAGGAAGGTGTAGGTCTTGTCTATTCGATAGTTGGTTTTTGGAACGGTACCTGTGCTTATATCAAACTCTGGTTTTATGCATCACCCCACCTCTCCTTCCCCCTTAAGCAGGCATAAGAATGTTTTCTAAATGTGAATCTCTCTTCTCTTTCCTAACTCATTTCATGTGTAGCCATGTTTAGAAGACCTTCATAAGTGATATCTTATGATAAGTTTTTTTTTTTCTGTGTGACTTATTTCACTTAGAATCATCATACCTGAATCCACTCATTTTGCTGCTACTGGTCTTATGATATTTATTTCATGGCTGAGGGATATTCCAGCGTACGTAAGTACAAAAACTTTTTGAACCATTTTTATCTTTCCTGGGATACTTAAGGTGTACCCAAATTGAGGTTATTGTAAGCAGTGCATCCCTAAATTTTGGGGTGGCTCTGTCTTATTGATTTTCAGTTTTCCCAAGCTATATTCCCTAGACTGGAAGTGCCCTTGGCTATGTAGCACTGTTGATTACTTGTATCAGGGAACACAATGCACTCCTCCAGAGAGGCAGTGTGCAATTTAAATCCTGGCCATCAGCCTAACAAGGCTCCCTGTACTCCAGGGCGTCTCTTGCCTTTCTGAATTTTACCCATGTGTGGATGTCCCTTTTGACCCATGGGAAGTGATACATTTTTGTAGTGCAGATTTGCATTGCCCACTTGCTTGCTTTGCCAAAAAGGGCGTATTTGTTTTCTCCTGAATATATTTGGGAGAAAACGCATATGCCCCTTTAGGCCAAGTGCATCATTTTCAAAGTTGTGACACTCTTCATGTGCTTTAAAGGCAATTCCAACGTACCCCTTGAAATCTGTTTCCTGCTATTCTGCCTCGCTTTCAAGTCCGCCTCGTTGCATTCCCTCAACAGATTGTTGGACGATAGTTTTCCTTTATTACTCTGCCTGTTTGTGAATTGCTGTGCCCCTGAGCTCCATTATTTAACTCGTTTTTTGTGAGCTGAACGCAAGTCCAATATTTTGGTTCAGGAACTATACTGGTTCCCGGTGGGTGGCTGAGACTTTCTTTAGTTCTTCTTCCTCCCGGGAAATAAGATTGACATGTGCGCGTCCAAATGCCTAACAGCTACTCTTTCATTGGTTCTCCCTATTCCCTTTCATCCACTGCCAAATTGGCAACGTGTGTGAACGAGGATGTTAAAGGTTCTGTCTCTCCAAGCTGTGAGATTGATAGTAAAGGAGTTGGAAAGTCAAACCGGAGCACCAGGAGAGGGACTATTCGTTGAGTTTTAGAGATCTTTGAAATTCACAGTGTGTCCATTCTCTAGGTTTCCCATACATGTTATAGCTGTAGTAATATTCCCTTCAACCTGGAGACAAGGGACCCATGTAATGGGTGCCATGCATTATTGCTTTAAAGGGTCTGCATTTGCTCACCCAATCTCACCAATCCTCTCAGTCCCATGTGTCCAGCCTTATTCCACATACAGCTGTCGTTGTAGATAGGGTCATTCCAGGTTTCATCAGAAACCCTGAAGGAATTGTAAAGAATTTCCTTTTATTTGTTTTTCAAATTCCTTTTTATAGTGGGTTGGAGCTGATTCTCGCTGTCATGTTTATGCCAGTCTAGACACACTTGATTCCCTTATGGAGACATATCAATACATAGGTTTTAAAAATCTTACTTGTCAGATATATTCCTCTGCGGGAAATATGGGGTTTTGAGTCCCTTTCACTGAGGAAGGTGTAGGTCTTGTCTATTCCATAGTTGGTTTTTGGAACGGTACCTTTGCTTACATCAAACTCTTGTTTTATGCATCACCCCACCTCTCCTTCCCCCTTAAGCAGGCATAAGCGTGTTTTCTAAATGTGAGACTCTGTTCTCTTTCCTAACTCAGTTCATGTGTAGCCATGTTTACAGTATCTTCATAAGTGATATCTTATGATAAGTTTCTTTTTCTGTGTGACTTCTTTCACTTAGAATCATCGTACCTGAATCCACTCATTTTGCTTCTACTGGTCTTATGATATTTATTTCATGGCTGAGGGATATTCCAGCGTACGTAAGTACCAAAATTTTTTGAACCATTTTTATCTTTCCTGGGATACTTAAGGTGTACCCAAGTTGAGGTTCTTGTAAGCAGTGCATCCCTAAATTTTGGTGTGGCTCAGTCTTATTGATTTCCAGTTTTCCCAAGGTATATTCCCTAGACTGGAAGTGCCCTTGGCTCTGTAGCTCTGTTGTTTACTTGTTTTATGGAACTCAATGCACTCCTCCAGAGATGCAGTTGGCAATTTACATCCCGCCCATCCGCATAACAAGGCTCCCTGTACTACAGGGCCTGTCTTGCCTTTCTGAATTTTACGCATTTTGTGGATATCCCTTTTGACTGGTGGGAAATGATACTTCTTTGCAGTGCAGATTTGCATTGCCCGCTTGCTAGCTTGGCAAAAAGGGCATATGCGTTTTCTCCTGAATATATTCAGGACAAAATGCATACGCCCTTTTTGGCCAAGTGCATCATTGTCGAAGTTGTGCCCCTCTTCCTGTGCTTTAAAGGCGATTCCTATGTACCTCTTGAAATCTGATTCCTTCTATTCTGCCTCGCATTCAAGTCTGCCTCGTTGCCTTCCCTCAACAGATTGTTGGACGATAGTTGTCCTTTATTACTCTGCCTGTTTGTGAATTGCTGTGATCCTGAGCTCCATTTTTAACTCGTTTTTTGTGAGCTGAACGTATGCCCAAAATTTTGGTTCAGTACCTATACTGGTTCCCGGTGGGTGTCTGAGAATTTGGTTAATTCTTCTTCCACCCGTGAATTAAGAGTGACATGTGCCCGTCCAAATGCCTAAAAGCTACTCTCTCATTGGTTCTCGCTCTTCCCTTTCATTCTCTGCCAAATTGGCAACCTGTGCAAACCAGGAGGTTAAAGGGGCTGTCTCTCCAAGTTGGGAGATTGATAGTAAAGCAGTTGGAAATTCAAACCGGGGCACCAGGAGGGGGAGTATTCGTTGAGTTTTAGAGACCTTTCGTATTCACAGTGTGTCCATTCTCTAGGTTTCCCGTACATGTTATAGCTGTAGTAATATTCCCTTCAACCTGGAGACATTGGCCCCATGGAATGGGTGTCATGCATTATTGCTTTAAAGGGTCTGCATTTGCTCACCCAATCTCAACAATCCTCTCAGTCCCATGTGTCCAGCCTTATACCACATCCAGCTGTCATTGTAGATAGGGTCATTCCAGGTTTCATCAGAGACACTGAAGGAATTGTAAAGAATTTCCCTTTTTTGTTTTTCAAATTCCTTTTTATAGTGGGTTTGAGCTGATTCTCACTGCCATGTTTATGCCAGTCTAGACACACTTGATTCCCTTATGGAGACATATCAGTACGTAGGTTTTAAGATTCTTACTAGTCAGATATATTCCTCTGCTGGAAATATGTGGTTTTGAGTCCCTTTCACTGAAGAAGGTGTTGGTCGTGTCTATTCCATAGTTGGTTTTTGGAACGGTACATGTGCTTATATCAAACTCTGGTTTTATGCATCACCCCACCTCTCCTTCCCCCTTACGCAGGCATAAGAGTGTTTTCTAAATGTGAGACTCTGTTCTCTTTCCTAACTCAGTTCATGTGTAGCCATGTTTACAGGATCTTCATAAGTGATATCTTATGATAAGTTTCTTTTCCTGTGTGACGTATTTCACTTAGAATCATCGTACCTGAATCCACTCATTTTGCTTCTACTGGTCATATGATATTGATTTCATGGCTGGGGGATATTCCATCGTACGTAAGTACCACAATTTTTTGAACCATTTTTATCTTTCCTGGGATACTTAAGGTGTACCCAAGTTGAGGTTCTTGTAAACAGTGCAGCCCTAAATTTTTGGGGTGTCTCTGTCTTATTGATTTTCAGTTTTCCCAAGGTATATTCCCTAGACTGGAAGTGCCCTTGGCTCGGTAGCTCTGCTGTTTACTTGTTTTGGGAACACAATGCACTCCTGCAGAGAGGCAGTTGGCAATTTACATCCCGCCCATGAGCATAACAAGGTTCCCTGTTCTCCAGGGCCTGTCTTGCCTTTCTGAATTTTACCCATTTTCTGGATGTCCCTTTTGACCGTTGGGAAGTGATACTTTTTTGTAGTGCTGATTTGCATTGCCCACTTTCTTGCTTGGCCAAAAAGGGCGTATGCGTTTTCTCCTGAATATATTCAGGAGAAAACGCATACGCCCTTTTTGGCCAAGTGCATCATTGTCAAAGTTGTGCCCCTCTACATGGGCTTTAAAGGCAATTCCAACGTACCCCTTGAAATCTGTTTCCTGTTATTCTGCCTCGCTTTCAAGTCCGCCTCGTTGCTTTCCCTCAACAGATTGTTGGACGATAGTTGTCCTTTAATACTCTGCCTGTTTGTGAATTGCTGTGCCCCTGAGCTCCATTATTTAACTCATTCTTTGTGAGCTGAAGGCAAGTCCAATATTTTGGTTCAGGAACTATACTGGTTCCCGGTGGGTGGCTGAGACTTTGTTTAGTTCTTTTTCCTCCCGGGAAATAAGAGTGACATATGCCCGTCCAAATGCCTAACAGCTACTCTCTCATTGGTTCTCCCTATTCCCTTTCATCCACTGCCAAATTGGCAACGTATGCGAACCAGGAGGTTAAAGGTGCTGTCTCTCCAAGCTGGGAGATTGATAGTAAAGCAGTTGGAAAGTCAAACCGGAGCACCAGAAGAGGGACTATTCGTTGAGTTTTAGAGACCTTTGATATTCACCGTGTGTCCATTCTCTAGGTTTCCCATACATGTTATAGCTGTAGTAATATTCCCTTCAACCTAGAGACATGGGACCCATGGAATGGGTGCCATGCATTATTGCTTTAAAGGGTCTGCATTTGCTCTCCCAATCTCAACAATCCTCTCAGTCCCATGTGTCCAGCCGAATTCCACATCCAGCTGTCATTGTAGATAGGGACATTCCAGGTTTCATCAGAGACCCTGAAGGAACTGTAAAGAATTTCCCTGTTTTTGTTTTTTGGGGAATTAATTTTTATAGTGTGTTTGAGGTGATTATCACTGCCATGTTTATGCCAGTCTAGACAGACTTGATTCCCTTACGGAGACATATCAATACATAGGTTTTAAGATTCTTACTAGTCAGATATGCTCATCTGTAGGGAATACGGTTTGATGAGTCCCTTTCACTGAGGAAGTTGTAGGTCTTGTCTATTCCGTATTTGGTTTTTGGAACGTTACCTGTACGAATATCAAACTCTGGTTTTATGCATCACCCCACCTCACCTTCCCTCTTAAGCCGGCAACAGAGAGTTTTCTAAATGTGAGTCTCTGTTCTCTTTCCTAACTCAGTTCATGTGTAGCCATGTTTATAGGATCTTCATACTTGATATCTTATGATAAGTTTCTTTTTCTGTGTGACTTATTTCTCTTAGAATCATCGTACCTGTATCCACTCATTTTGTTGCTACTGGCCTTATGACATTGATTTCATGACTGAGGGATATTCTATCATAAGTAAGTACCACAATTTCTTGAACCATTTTAGTCTTTCCTGGGATATTTAAGGTGTACCCAACTTGAGGTTCTTGTAAGCAGTGCAGCCCTAAAATATGGGGTGTCTGTGTCTTATTGATTTTCAGTTTTCCCAAGGAATATTCCCAAGACTGGGAGTGCCCTTGGCTCTGTAGCTCTGTTGTTTACTTGTTTTAGGGAACACAATGCACTCCTCCAGAGAGGCAGTTGGCAATTTACATCCCGCCCATCAGCATAACAAGGCTCCCTGTTCTCCAGGGCCTGTCTTGCCTTTCTGGTTTTTTCACATTTTGAAGATGTCCCTTTTGACTGGTGGGAAGTGATGCTACTTTGTAGTGCAGATTTGCATTGCCTGCTTGCTTGCTTGGCCAAAAAGGGCATATGCGTTTTGAATTGAATATATTCAGGAGAAAACGCATACACTCTTTTTGGCCAAGTGCAACATTTTCGAAGTTGTGCCCCTCTTCCTGTGTTTAAAGGCGATTCCAATGTACATCTTGAAATCTGTTTCCTGTTATTCTGCCTCGCTTTCAAGTCTGCCTCGTTGCCTTCCCTCAACACATTTTTGGACGATAGTTGTCATTTATTACTCTGCCAGTTTGTGAATTGCTGTGCCCCTAGCTCCATTTTTCAACTCGTTTTTTGTGAGCTGACCGCAAGTCGAAAATTTTGGTTCAGGACCTATACTGGTTTCCGGCGGGTGGCTGAGATTTTGGTTAATTCTTCTTCCTGCCGGGCAATTAGAGTGACATGTGCCCCTCCAAATGCCTAACAGCTACTCTCTCATTGGTTATCCCTCTTCCCTTTCATCCTTTGCCAAATTGGCAAACTTTGCACACCAGGAGGTTAAAGCGGCTGTCTCTCCAAGTTGGGAGATTGATAGTAAAGCAGTTGGAAAGTCAAACCTGAGCACCAGGAGAGGGAGTATTCGTTGAGTTTTAGAGGCCTTTCCTATTCACAGTGTGTCCATTCTCTAGGTTTCCCTTACGTGTTACAGCTGTAGTAATATTCCCTTCAACCTGGAGAGTTGGGACCCTTGGAATGTGTGCCACGCATTATTGCTTTAAATGGTCTGCATTTGCTCACCCAGTTAAACTCATCCTCTCAGTCCCAAGTGTCTCAGCCTTATGCCACATCCATCTGTCGTTGTAGATAGGGTCATTCCAGGTTTCATCAAAGACTCTGAAGGAATTGTAAAGAATTCCCCAGTTTTTTTCATTTGTTTTTGAAATTCCTTTTTTTAGTGGGTTTGAGCTGATTCTCACTGCCATGTTTATGCCAGTCTAGGCACACTTCATTCCCTTACGGAGACATATCAATACATAGGTTTTAAGATTCTTACTAGTCAGATATATTCCTCTGTGGGGAATATGGTGTGTTGAGTCCCTTTCACTGAGGAAGGTATAGGTATTGTGTGTTCCATAATAGGTTTTTGGAACGGTACATGTGCTTATATCAAACTCTGGTTTTATGCATCACCCCACCTCTCCTTCCCCCTTAAGCAGGCATAAGAGTGTTTTCTAAATGTGAGACTCTGTTGTCTTTCCTAACTCAGTTCATGTGTAGCCATGTTTACAGGATTTTCATAAGTGATATCTTATGATAAGCTTCTTTGTCTGTGTGACTTATTTCACTTAGAATCATCGTACCTGAATCCACCCATTTTGCTGCTACTGGCCTTATGACATTGATTACATGGCTGAGGGATATTTCTTGTACATAAGTAGCACAATTTCGTGAACCATTTTTGTCTTTCCTGGGAAATTTAAGGTGTAACCAAGTTGAGGTTCTTGAAAGAAGTGCAGCCCTAAATTTGGGGGTGGCTCTGTCTTATTGATTTCCAGTTTTCCGATGGTTTATTCCCTAGACTGGAAGTGCCCTTGGCTCTGTAGCTCTGTTGTTTATTTGTTTTATGGAACACAATGCACTCCTCCAGAGAGGCAGTTGGCAACTTAATCCCGCCAATCAGCATAACAAGGCTCCCTGTTCTCCAGTGCCTGTCTTGACTTTCTGGTTTATACAGATATTGCAGATGCCCCTTTTGACCCGTGAGACGTGATACTTCTTTGTAGTGCAGATTTGCATTGCCCGCTTGCTTGCTTGGCCAAAATATGTGTATGTGTTTTCTCCTGAATATATTCAGGAGAAAACTCATACGCCCTATTTGGCCAAGTGCATCATTGTCGAAGTTGTGCCCCTCTTCCTGTCCTTTAAAGTCACTTCCAACGTACCTCTTGAAATCTCTTTCCGGCTATTCTGCCTCGCTTTCAAGTCTGCCTCGTTGCCTTCCCTCAACAGATTTTTGCACGATAGTCGTCCTTTACTACTCTGCCAATTTGTGAATTGCTGCGCCCCTGAGCTCCATTTTTCAACTCGTTTTTTGTGAGCTGAATGCAAGTCCAAAATTTTGGTTCAGGACCTATACTGGTTCTTGGCTTGTGGCTGAGACTTTGGTTAATTCTTCTTCCTGCCGGGAAATAAGTGTGATATGTGCCCCTCCAAATGCCTAACAGCTACTCTCCCATTGGTTCTTCCTCTTCCCTTTCATCCTCTGCCAAATTGGCAACCTGTGCAAACCAGGAGGTTAAAGGGGCTGTCTCTCCAATTTGGGAGATTGATAGTAAAGCCATTGGAAAGTCAAACCGGAGCACCAGGAGAGGGACTATTAGTTGAGTTTTAGAAACATATCGTGTTCACAGTGGGTCCATTCTCTTGGTTTCCCGTACATGTTATAGCTGTAGTAATATTTCCTTCAACCTGGAGAGTTGGGACCCATGGAATGGGTGCAACACATTATTGCTTTAAAGGTTCTGCATTTGCTCACCCAATCTCACCAATCCTCTGATTCCCAAGTGTCCAGCCATATGCCACATCCTGCTGTCATTGTAGATAGAGTCATACCAGGTTTCATCAGAGACCCTGAAGGAATTGTAAAGAATTTCCCTGTTTTTTTGGTTTGATTTTGAAATTCCTTTTTATAGTGGGTTTAAGCTGATTATCACTGCCATGTTTATGCCAGTCTAGACATCCATGATGCCCTTACGGGGATATATCAATACATAGGTTTTAAGATTCTTATTAGTTAGATATATTACTCTGAGGGGAATATGGTTTGTTGAGTCCCTTTCCCTGAGGAAGATGTAGGTCTTGTCTATTCCATATTAGGTTTTTGGAAAGGTACCTGTACTAATTCAAACTCTGGTTTTATGCATCACCCCACCTCTCAATCCCCCTTAAGTAGGCATAAGAATGTTTTCTAAATGTGAGTCTCTCTTCTCTTTCCTAACACAGTTCATGTGTAGCCATGTTTACAGGATCTTCATAAGTGATATCTTATGATTATTTTCTTTTCCTGTGTGACTTATTTCACTTAGAATCATCGTACCTGAATCCACTCATTTTGCTGCTAATGGCCTTATGACATTGATTACATGGCGGAGGGATATTCCTTGTACATAAGTACCACAATTTCTTGAACCATTTTTGTCTTTCCTGGGATATTTAAGGTGTACCCAAGTTGATGTTCTTGAAAGAAGTGCAACCCTAAATTTAGGGGTGACTCTGTCTTACTGATTTCCAGTTTTCTAAAGGTATATTCCCTAGACTGGAAGTGCCCTTGGCTCTGTAGCTCTGTTGTTTACTTCTTTTAGGGAACACAATGCACTCCTCCAGAGAGGCAGTTGGCAACTTATTCCCGCCAATCAGCATAACAAGGCACCCTGTTCTCCAGGGCCTGTCTTGCCTTTCTGGTTTTTACATATTTTGCGGATGCCCCTTTTGACTGGTGGGAAGTGATACTTCTTTGTAGTGCAGATTTGCATTGCCCGCTTGCTTGCATGGCCAAAAAGGGCGTATGTGTTTTCGCCTGAATATATGCAGGAGAAAACTTATATGCCCTTTTTGGCCAAGTGCATCATTGTCGAAGTTGTGCCCCTCTTCCTGTGCTTTAAAGGCACTTCGTACGTACCTCTTGAAATCTGTTTCCGGCTATTCTGCCTCGCTTTGAAGTCCGCCTCGGTGCCTTTCCTCAACAGATTTTTGCACGATAGTGGTCTTTTAATCCTTTGCCAGTTTGAGAATTGCTGTTTTCCTGAGCTCCATTTTTCAACTCGTCATTTGGGAGCTGACAGCAAGTCCAAAATTTTGGTTCAAGACCTGTACTTGTTCCAAGCGGGTGGCTGAGACTTTGGTTAATTCTTCTTCCACTCGGGAAATTAGAGTGACATGTACCTGTCCAAAAGCCTAACAGCTACTCTCTCATTGGTTCTTCCTCTTCCCTTTCATACTCTGCCAAATTGGCAACCTGTGTGAACCAGGAGGATAAAGGGGCTGTCTGTCCAAGTTGGGAGATTGATAGTAAAGCAGTTGGAAAATCAAAACAGAGCACCAGGAGAGGGACTATTAGTTGACTTATAGAAACCTTTCCTATTCACAGTGTGTCCATTCTCTAAGTTTCCCGTACATGTTATAGCTGTAGTAATACTCCCTTCAACATGGAGAGTTGGACCCATGGAATGGGTGCTACAAATTATTGCTTTAAAGGGTCTGCATTTGCTCATCCAGTTTCACCAATCCTCTCAGTCCCAACTGTCCAGCCTTATGCCAAATCCAGCTGTCGTTGTAGATAGGGTCATTCCAGGTTTCATCAGAGACCCTGAAGGAATTGTAAAGAATTTCCCTGTATTTTTGTTTTGTTTTTGAAATTCCATTTTATAGTGGGTTTGAGCTGATTCTCACTGCTATGTTTATACCAGTCTAGACACACTTGATTCCCTTATGGGGAAATATCAATACATAGATTTTAATATTCTTACTAGTCAGATATATTCCTCTGCGGGAAATATGGGGTTTTGGGTCCCTTTCACTGAGGAAGGTGTAGGCCTTTTCTATTCCATCGTTGGTTTTTGGAACGGTACCTGTGCTTATATCATACTCTGGTTTTATGCGTCACCCCACCTCTCCTTCCCACTTAATCAGGCATAAGAGTGTTTTCTAAATATGAGACTCTGTTCTCTTTCCTAACTCTGTTCATGTGTAGCCATGTTTAAGGATCTTCATAAGTGATATCTTATGATAAGCTTCTTTTTCTGTGTGACTTATTTCACTTAGAATCATCGTACCTGAATCCACTCATTTGGCTGCTACTGGCCTTAAGACATTGATTTCATGGCTGAGGGATATTCCATCGTACGTAAGTTCCACAATTTCTTAAACCCTTTTTGTATTTCCTGGGATATATATATATATATTTTTTTTTGCGGTACGCGGGCCTCTCACTGTTGTGGCCTCTCCCGTTGCGGAGCACAGGCTCCGGACGCGCAGGCTCAGTGGGCATGGCTCACGGGCCCAGCCGCTCCGCGGCACGTGGGTCTTCCCGAACCGGAGCACGAACCAGTGTCCTCCTGAATTGGCAGGTGGACGCTCAACCACTGCGCCACCAGGGAAGCCCCTATTTCCTGGGATATTTAAGGTGGTCCCAAGTTGATGATCATTTAAGCAGTGCAAACTTAAATTTTGGGGTGTCTCTGGCTTATTGATTTTCAATTTTCCCAAGGTATATTCCTTAGCCTGGAAGTGCCCTTGGCTCTGTAGCTCTGTTGTTTAATATTTTAGGGAACACAATGCACTCCTCCAGAGAGGCAGTTGGCAACTTACGTCCCCACCATCATCATAACAAGGCTCCCTGTTTTCCAGGGCCTGTCTTGCATTTCTGGTTTTTACACATTTTGCGGATGTCCCTTTTGACCGGTGGGAAGTGATACTTCTTTGTAGTGTAGATTCGCATTGCCCGTTTGCTTGCCTGGCCAAAAAGGTTCTATGTGTTTTCTCCTGAATATATTCAGGAGAAAACTCATACGCCCTTTTTGGCCAAGTGCATCATTGTCGAAGATTTGCCCCTCTTCCTGTGCTTTAACGGCACTTCCAACGTACCTCTTGAAATCTGTTTCCGCCTATTCTGCCTCGATTTCATGTCCACCTCGTTGCCTTCCCTCAAAAGATTTTTGCACGATAGCGGTCCATTACTCCTCTGCCAGTTTGTGAATTAGTCTGCCCCTGAGCTCCATTTTTCAACTCGTTTTTTGTGTGCTGAATGCAAGTCCAAAATTTTGGTTCAGGACCTATACTGGTTCCCGGCGGGTGGCTGAGACGTTGGTTAATTATTTTTCCTCCCAGGAAATAAGAGTGTCATGTGTCCGTCCAAATGCCTAACAGCTACTCTCTCATTGGCTCACCCTCTTCCCTTTCATGCTCTGCCAATTTGGAAACCTGTGCGAACCAGGAAGTTAAAGAGGCTGTCTCTGCAAGTTGGGAGATTGATAGTAAAGCAGTTGTAAGTCAAACCGGAGCACCAGGAGAGGGACTATTCGTTGAGTTTTAGAGACCTTTCCTATTCACAGTGTGTCCATTCTCTAGGTTTCCCGTACATGTTATAGCTGTAGTAATAGTCCCTTCAACCTGCAGAGTTGGGAGACATGGAATGGGTGCCATGCATTATTGCTTTAAAGGGTCTGCAATTGCTCACACAATCTCACCAATCCTCTCAGTCCCAAGTGTCCAGCATTATGCCACATCCTGCTGTCATTTTAGGTAGAGTCATACCAGGTTTCATCAGAGACCCTGAAGGACTTGTAAAGAATTTCCGTGTGTTTTTGGTTTGATTTTGAAATTCCTTTTTATATTGGGTTTGAGCTGACTCTCACTGCCAGGTTTATGCCAGTTTAGATATACGTGATTCCCTTATGGAGATATATCAGTACATAGGTTTTAAGATTCTTAATAGTATGATAAAATCCTCTGCGGTGAATATGGGTTGTTGAGTCCCTTTCCCTGAGGAAGGTGTAGGTCTTGTCTATTCCGTACTAGGTTTTTGGAAATGTACATTCTCTTGGTTTCCGGTACATGTTATAGCTGTTGCAATATTCCCTTCAACCTGGAGAGTTGGGACCCATGGAATGGGTGCCACGTATTATTGCATTAAAGGGTGTGCATTTGCTCACCCAATCTCACGAATCCTCTCAGTCCCAGGTGTCCAGCCTTATGTCACTTCCAGCTGTTGCTGTAGATAGGGTCATTCCAGGTTTCATCATAGACCCTGAAGGAATTGTAAAGAATTTCCCTGTTTTTTTTTTTGAAAGTCCTGTTTATAGTGGGTTTGAGCTGATTCTCACTGCCATGTTTATGCCAGTCTAGACACACTTGATTCCCTTACGGAGACATATCAATACATAGGTTTTAAAATTCTAACTAGTAAGATATATTCCTCTGTGGGGAATATGGGCTTTTGAGTCCCTTTCACTGAGGAAGTTGTAGGTCTTGTCTATTCCATATTTGATTTTTGGAACGGTACCTGTACTAATATCAAACTCTGTTTTTATGCATCACCCCACCTCTCCTTCCCCCTTAAGCAGGCATAAGCGTGTTTTCTAAATGTGAGACTCTGTTCTCTTTTTTAACTCAGTTGATGTGTAGCCATATTTACAGGATCTTCATAAGTGATATCTTATGATAAGTTTCTTTTTCTGTGTGACTTATTTCACTTAGAATCATCATACCTGAATCCACTCATTTTGCTGCTACTTGTCTTATGACATTGATTTCATGGCTGAGGGACATTCCATCTTACGTAAGTACCACAATTTCTTGAACCATTTTTGTCTTTCCTGAGGTATTTAAGGTGTACCAAAGTTGAGGTTTTTGTAAGCAGTGCAGCCCTAAATTTTGGGGTGGCTCTGTCTTATTGATTTTCAGTTTTCCCAAGGTATATTCCCTAGACTGGAAGTGCCCTTGGCTCTGTAGCTCTGTTGTTTACTTGTTTTAGGGAACACGATGCACTCCTCCAGAGAGGCAGTTGGCAATTTACATCCCGCCCATCAGCATAACAGGGCTCCCTGTTCTCCAGGGCCTGTCTTGCCTGTCTGGTTTTTACCCATTTTTTGGATGTCCCTTTTGACCGGTGGGAAGTGATACTTCTTTGTAGTGCCGATTTGCATTGCCCGTTTGCTTGCTTGTCCAAAAAGGGCATATGCGTTTTCTCCTGAATATATTCACGTGAAAACCCATATTCCCTTTATGGCCATTTCCATAATTTTCAAAGTTCTAATGCTTTTCCTGTGTTTAAAGGCGATTCCAATGTACCTCTTGTAATCTGTTTCATGCCATTCTTCCTCATTTTCCCTTCTGCCTCATGGCTTTCCCTCAACAGATTTTTCGAAAAGAGTAGTCCTTTATAACTCTGCAGGTTAGTGAATTGCTGTGGCCCTGAGCTCCATTTTTCAACTCGCGTTTTTGTGAGATGACTGCAAATCAACCGTTTTGCTTCTGGACTTATACTGGTTCTGGGGGGCAGGTTGAGACTTTGGTTAATTCCTCTTTGTGACGGGAATATAGAGAGACATGTGGCCGTCCAAATGCCTACAGCTACTCTCTCATTGGTTCTCTGTCTTCCCTTATATCCTCTGCATAATTTGCCAACTGTGCGAACCAGGAGGTTATAGGGGCTGACTTTCCAAGTTGGGTGATTGATAGTAAAGCAGTTGGAATGTCAAACTGGATCACAAGGAGAGAAAAAAGTAGTAGAGTTTTAGAAACCTTTCACCATCAGCTGGTTTCCATTCTCTAGGTTCCCATACACGTTATAACTGTAGTGATATTCCCTTGTACCTGGAGAGTTGGGAACCATGGAATGGGTGGCAGGCATTATTGCTTTAAAGGGTCTGCATTTTTTCACCCAATCTCACCAATCCTCTCAGTCCCAAGTGACCAGCCTTATGCCACATCCAGCTCTCATTGTAGATAGGGTCATTCCAGGTTTCATCAGAACCCCTGAAGGTATTGTGTAAGAATTTTACTGTTTTTATGTTTTGTTTTGAAATTCATTTTTATAGTGGGTTTGAGCTGATTCTCACTGCCATGTTTATATCGTTCTAGACACACTTGGTTCCCTTACAGAGACATATCAATACATAGGTTTTAAAATTCTTACTAGTCAGATATATTTCTCTGTGGGGAATAGGGATATTGAGTTCCGTTCACTGAGGAAGGAGTAGGGCTTGTTTCTTCTGTTTTTGGATTATGGAACGGTACCTGTGCTAATATCAATCTTATGTTTTGTGCATCTCCCGACCTCTATTTCCCCTTAAGCAAGCGTTAGATTGTTTTCTAAATCTGAGACTCTGTTATCTTCCCTAAATCAGTTCATATGTAGCCATGTTTACATTCCCTTCATAAGTGATAGCTTATGTCAGAATGCACCATGGCCGTTCTCATAATAATGCTCCATGACCCATGTCATCACAATGCACCATGCCCTGGTTATCACAATGCTCCATGTCCCTTGTCATCACAATTCTCCACGTCCTTGTAATCACAAGGCTACATGACACTTCTCATCAAAATATTACATGCTCTTGTCATCACAATTCTCCTTCCAATTGACATTGCAATGCTCCATGCACTAGTCATCACAATGCTCCATGCACATGTCATCACAAAGCTCCATGCCCTTGTCATCACAATGCTCCATGACCCCTGTCATCACAATACTCCGTGACACCTGTCATCACAATGCTTCACGCCCCTTGTCATTTCAGTGCTCCATGATGCTCGACATCACAATTACCCAAGGTCTTCTCATCACAATGCTCATTGGCCAATATCATCACAATACTCCATGACCACTGTCATCACAACACTCCATGACACCTGACAACACAATGATTCGGGACTCTAGTCATCACAGTGTTCCATTCCCTAGTCATCACAATGCTCCATGACACCTGTCATCACAATACTCCATGAACATTTTCAGCCCAATATTCCATGACCCTTGTCATCACAATGATCCATGTCCTTGTCATCCCTATGCTCCATGACCACTGTTTTCACAATGCTCCGTGACGCTTGTCATCACAGTGCTCCATGACACCTGTCATCAAAATGCTCCATGCCTTTATCAGCAAAATGCTACATGGCCTTGTCATTACAATGCTCTACGCTCTTGTCATCAAAATACTCCATTACCATTGTCATCACAATCCTCCATGAATATAGGGATCACATTGCTTCATGCCCTTGTCATCACAATGCTCCATGCTCCTTCAAAGCAAAATGATCCATGACCTCTGTCATCACAATGCTCCAATCCCTTGTGATCACAATGTTCCATAACACTTGTCATCAAAATGCTCCATGACACCTGACATCACAATGTTCCATAACCCCTGTCATCAAAATGCTCCATGACCCTTTTCGTCCCAAAGCTCCAAGACCTCTGACATCACAATGTTCTATAACCCCTGCCATCAAAATATTCCATTACACTTTTCATCAAATTGCTGCATGACCCGGTCATCAAAATGCTCCCTGCCCTTCTCATCACAATGCATCATGCCCTTGTCATCAAAATGCTCCATGACTTGTCATCACAAAGCTCCATGACCCTTGGCATCACAATGCTCCATGTTATTGTCATCACAATTCTCCATGAAACCTCTCATCACATTACTCAATGCCCTTGTCATCAGAAGGCTCCATGACAGTTGTCATCATAATGCTCGATGCCCTTCTCATCACAATGCTCCATGCACTTGTCATTACAATCCTGCATGACCCATGTATCATAGTGTTCTGTGCCCTTATCCTCACAATGCTTCATGCCCACTCTCATCACAATAATCCATGAAATATTTCAGACCAATGTTCCATGCCCTTCTCATCAAAATGCTCCATTACACCTGTCATAACAATGCACCATGACCCCTGCCATCACAATGTTCCACGGCCTAGTCATCACAAGGTTCCATGACACTTGTCATCACAAAGCTCAATACCACTGAAATCACAATGCTCCATGCCCTTGTCATCACAATGCACCATGACGCATGTCAACGGAAAGTTCCATCGCCTTCTCATCACCATGCTCCATGCCCTTGTCATCACAATGCACCAAGATCCTTGTAATCACAATGTTCCATGCCCCTTTTCATCTCAATGCTCCATGAACCCTGTCATCACAGTGCACCATGCCCATCATCATAATGCTTCAGGCTACTGTCATCACAATGAAATCAATATTCTCCATGACCTCTGTCATCAAAATGCTCCAAACCCTTGTGATCACAATGTTCCATAACACTTATCATCACAACACCCCATGACGCTCATCATCACAATTATCCATGGTCTCCTCATCACAATACTCCATGATCTTTGTCATCACAATGCTCAAAACACTTGTCATCACAATGCTCACTGACACTTGTCATCAGTATGCTCCTTGAACCCTGTTATGACAAGGCTCCATGCTTTTTTCATCACAATGATCCATGCCCTTTTCATCACAGTGCACCAAGATCCATGTAATAACAATGCTCCATGCTCTTGTCATCACAAAACTCCATGATGCATGTCATCAGAATGCTCCATGGCCTTCTCATCACAATGCTCCATGCCCTAGTCATCACAGTGCTAAAAGACCCCTGTAATCACAATGCTCCATGCCCCTTTTCATCAGAATGCTCCATAACACTTGTCATCACAAGTCTCCATGCTCTTCTCATCACAATGCTCCAGGACCTTGTCATCACCATGCTCCATTCCCTTGTCATCACAATGTTCCATGACCGCAGTCATCACAATAATCCGTGAACATTTTCAGCCCAGTGCTCCACGACCTACTCATCACAATGCTCCATGGCCAATATCATCACAGTTCTCCTTGACCACTGTCATCACAACACTCCATGGCAACTGACAACACAATGATCCGGGACTCTTGTCATCACATTGCTCCATTCCCTAGTCATCACAATGCTCCATGACCCATGTCATCACAACACTCCATGAATATTGTCTGCCAAGTGCTCCATGACACTTGTCATCACAATGATCCATGCCCTTGTCATCCCAATGCTCCATGACCCCTGTATTCACAATGCTCCGTGACGCTTGTCATCACAGTGCTCCATGACACCTGTCATCACAATGCTCCATGCCTTTGTCAGAAAAATGCTACATGACCTAGTCATTACAATGCTCTATGCGCTTGTCATCACAATACACCATTTCCATTTTCAACACAATCCTCCATGAACCTTGGGATCACATTGCTTCATGCCCTTTTCATCACAATGCTCCATGCTCCTAGAAATCAAAATGATCCATGACCTCTGTCATCACAATTCTCCAAACACTTGTGATCACAGTGTTCCATAACACTTGGCATCACAACGCTCCATGATGCCTGTCATCACGATACTCCGTGCCCTTTTCATCACAATGCTCCATGACCTTTCTCATCACAATACTCAATACACTTGTCATCACAATGCTCCCTGACACTTGTCATCAGAATGCTCCTTGAAACCTGTCACGAAAAGGCTCCAAGCCTTTTTCATCACAATGCCCCATGCCGTTTTCATCACAATGACCCATGCCATTGTCATCAAAATACTCCTCAAGCTTGTCCTCAGAATGCTCCATGACCCTTGTCATCACAATTCTCCATGCACTTGTCAGCACAATGCTCCCTGACCCTTGTCATCACAATGCTCCAAGCCATTGTCATCACAATGCTCCATAACCTTTGTCATCAGAATCCTTCATGACACTTGGCATCACAATGTTCCATGCCATTGTCATCACAATGGGCCATTACATATGTCATCACAATGCTCCCTAACACCTGTCTTCACAATACTGCATGACCTGGTCATCTCAATGCTCCATGCCCTTGTCATCACAATGCGCCATTCCAACTATCATTGCAATAATCCATGAAACTTAATAGACCAATGTTGCATGCCCTTGTCATCACAATGCTCCATGCCCTTGTTATTACAATATTCCATGACCCCTGTCATCACAATGCTCCTTGATTCCAGTCATCACAATGCTTCATGACCTTTGTCATCACAATGGTCCATGCCCTCGTCATCAACAGTCTCTGTGACCTTTTTAACCACAATGCTCCATGAACTTTTCATCACAATGCTCTTTGACCCTTGTCATCACAAAGCTCCTTGCGCTTGTCAGCAAAATGCTCCATGACACATGTCATCACAATGCACCATGCGCTTGTCATCACAGTGCTCCAAAATCTTGTCATCACAATGCTCCTTAAAATTTGTCATCACAATGCTCCATGCACTTCTCATCAAAATGCTCTCTCACCACTGATATCACAATGCTACATCACTATTTGTCACAATAATCCCTCACCCCTGTCATCACAATGTTCCATGACTCCTGTCATCACAATGCTACATGCACTTATCATCACAATGTTCGATGACCCCTGACATCAAAATGTTCCATAACAACTGTCATCAAAATGTTACATGACACTTTTCATCAAATTGCTCCATGACCCTGTCATCAGAATGCTCCCTGCCCTTCTCATCACAATGCACAACGCCCTTGCCTTCAAAATGCTCCATGACCTTTGTCATCACAAATATCCATGACACTTCGCATCACAATGCTCCATGTCATTGTCATCACAATGCTCCATGAACGCTCTCATCACATTGCTCCATGCCCTTGTCTTCACAAAGCTCCATGACACATGTCATCAGAATGCTCCATGGCCTTCTCATCACAATGCTCCATGCCATTGCCATCACAATGCTCCATTTCCCCTGCGTGAACAATGCTCCATGACCCCTGCCATAACAATGTTCCATGGCCTTTTCATCACAAAGCTCCATGACCCTTCTCATCACAATGATCCAAGAACCCTGTAATCACAATGCTCTATGCCCCTTTTCATCTCAATGATCCATGAACCCTGTCATCACAATGCACCATGCCCATCATCATAATGCTTCATGCTATTGTCATCACAATGAAATCAAAATGCTCCATGACCTCCATCATAACAATGCTCCAAACCCTTGTGATCACAATATTCCGTAACACTTGTCATCACAATGCCCCATGACGCTCGTCATCACAATTATCCATGGACTTCTCATCACAATGCTCCATGACCTTTGTCATCACAATGCTCAATACACTTGTCATCAAAATGGTCCCTTACACTTGTTGTCTGTATGCTCCTTGAATCCTGTCATGACAAGGCTCTATGCATTTTTCATCACAATGATCCATGCCCTTTTTATCACAATGATCCAAGACCCTTGTAATCACAATGCTCCATGCCCTTGTCATCACAAAGCTCAATTACGCATGCCATCAGAATGCTCCTTGATCTTCTCCACACATTGCTCCATGCCCTTGTCATCACAATGTTCCAAGAGCCCTGTAATCACAATGCTCCATGCCCCTTTTCATCAGTATGCTCCATGAGAATTGTCATCACAAGGCTCCATGGTTTTGTTATCACAATGCTCCAGGATCTTGTAATCACAATGCTTCTCGACCTTGTCATGAAAATTTTCAATGGCCCTTGTCAACATAATGCTCGAAGCCCTAATCATCACAATGCTCCTTTATATTTGTCATCACAATTCTCCATTACATTTGGCATCACAGTGCTCCATGCCATTGTCATCGCAATGGACCATGATATATGTCATCACAATGCTCCCTGACACCTGTCTTCACAATACTCCCTGACCTCCTCATCACAAATCTCCATGCCCTTTTCATCACAATGCACCATGCCCACTGTCCTCACAATAATCTATGAGACTTCTCAGACCAATGCTCCATGCCCCTGTCATCACAATGCTCCATGCCCTTGTCATCACAATGCTCCATGCCCTTGTCATCACAATGCTCCATGAACCCTGTCCTCACAATGCTCCGTGACTCAAGTCGTCTCAATGATTTATAATGTTTGTCATCATAATAGTCCATGCCCGCGTCATCCCAAGGCTCTCTGACCTTTGTAACGAAAACGCTCAATGAACATTTCATCACAATTCTCTGTGACCCTTGTCATCACAATGCTCCTTGTCTTTGTCAGAACAATGCTCCATGACCATTGTATTCACAGTGTGCCACACGCATTTCATCACAACGGTCCACAATATTGTTATTGCAATGCTCCATAAGCCTTGTAATCACAATGCTCCATGCACTTCTCCTTAAAATGCTCTCTCACCAGAGATATCACAGTGTTCCATTACTAGTCATCACAATACTCCCTCACCCTTGTAATCACAATGTTCCATGACCCTGTCATCACACTGCTACATCCCTTTATCTTCACAATGTTCCATGACCCCTGTCATCAAAATGCTCCATGACCCTTTTCATCCTAAAGATCCAAGCCCCCTGACATCAAAATGTTCTATAACACCTGCCATCAAAATGTCCCATTACACTTTTCATCAAATTACTGCATGACCGGGTCATCAAAATGCTCCCTGCCCTTCTCATCACAATGCATCAAGCCCGGGTCATCAAAATGCTCCATGACTGGTCGTCACAAAGCTCCATGACCCTTGGAATCACAATGCTCTATGTCATTGTCATCACAATGCTCCATGAACCCGCTCATAATATTGCTCAATGCCCTTGTCATTACAAAGCTCCATGACACTTGTCATCACAATGCTCGATGCCCTTCTCATCACAATGCTCCATGCCCTTGTCATTACAATCCTGCATGACCCATGTATCATAGTGTTCTGTACCCTTGTCATCACAATATTCCATGCCCACTCTCATCACAATAATGCATGAAACATTTCACACCAAAGTTCCATGCCCATCTCATCAAAATGCTCCATTTTTTCTGTCATAACAATGCACCATGACCCCTGCCATCACAATGTTCCACGGCCTAGTCATCTCAAGGTTCCTTCACACTTGTCATCACAATGCTGAAGACCCCTGTAATCCCAATGGTCCATGCTCTTGTCATCACAAAGCTCCATGACGCATGTCATCAGAAAGTTCCATGGCCTTCTCATCACCATGCTCCATGCCCTTGTCATCACAATGCTCCAAGACCCCTGTAAACACAATGCTCCATGCCCCTTTTCCTCTCAATGCTCCATGAACCCTGTCATCACAATGCACTATGCCCATCATCATAATGCTTCAGGCTATTGTCATCACAATGACATCAATATTTTCCATGACCTCTGTCATCATAATGCTCCAAACCCTTGTGAACACAATGTTCCATAACACTTATCATCACAACACCCATGACGCTCATCATCACAATTATCCATGGTATTCTCATCACAATGCTCCATGATCTTTGTCATCACAGTGCTGAAAACACTTGTCATCACAATGCTCCCTGACACTTGTCGTCAGTATGCTCCTTGAACCCTGTCATGACAAGGCTCCATGCCTTTTTCATCACAATAATCTATGCCCTTTTCTTCACAATGTTCCAAGATCCCTGTAATCACAATGTTCCATGCCCTTGTCATCAAAAAGCTCCATGACGCATGTCATCAGAATGCTTCATGGCTTTCTCATCACAATGCCCCATGCCTTTGTCATCACAATGCTCCAAGACCCCTGTAATCACAATGCCCCATGCCCCTTTTGATCAGAATTCTCCATGAGACTTGTCATCACAAGTCTCCATGGTCTTCTCATCACAATGCTCCAGGACCTTGTCATCACCATGCTCCATTCCCGTGTCATCACAATGCTCCTTGACCACGGTCATTACAATAATCCATGAACATTTTCAGCCCAATGCTCCACGACCTATTCATCACAATGCTCCATGGCCAATATCATCACAATGCTCCATGACAACTGTCAATACAACAATCCATGACACCTGTCAACACAATGATCCGGGACTCTTGTCATCACAATGCTCCATTCCCTAGTCATCACAATGCTCCATGACCCCTGTCATCAAAACACTCCATGAACATTTTCAGCCCAGTGCTCCATGACACGTGTCATCACAATGATCCATGCCCTTGTCATCCCAATGCTCCATGACCCCTGTATTCACAATGCTCCGTGACGCTTTTCATCACAGTGCTCCATGACAAATGTCATCACAATGCTCCATGCCTTTGTCAGCAGAATGCTACATGACCTTGTCATTTCAATGCTCTATGCGCTTGTCATCACAATACTCCATTTCCATTGTCATCACAATTCTCCATGAACTTTGGGATCACATTGCTTCATGCCCTTTTCATCACAATGCTCCATGCTCCTTGAAATCAAAATGATCCATGACCTCTGTCATCACAATGCTCCAAACACTTGTGATCACAATGTTCCATAACACTTGTCTTCACAACGCTCCATGATGCCTGTCATCACAATACTCCATGCCCTTTTCATCACAATGCTCCATGACCTTTGTCATCGCAATTCTCATTACACTTGTCATCACAATGCTCCCTGACACTTGTCATCAGAATGCTCCTTGAACCCTGTCACGAAAGGCTCCATGCCTCTTTCATAACAATGCCCCATGCCGTTTTCTTCACAATTCTCCATGCCATTGTCATCAAAATACTCCACAAGCTTGTCATCAGAATGCTCCATGACCCTTGTCATCACAATTCTCCATGCACTTGTCAGCACAATGCTCCCTGACCCTTGTCATCACAATGCTCCAAGCCATTGTCATCACAATGCTCCTTTACCTTTGTCATCAGAATCCTACATGACACTTGGCATCACAATGCTCCATGCCATTGTCATCACAATGCCCCATTCCAAATGTAATCACAATAATCCATGAAACAAAATAGACTACTGTTCCATCCCCTTGTCATCACAATGCTCCATGCCCTTGTTATCACAATGCTCCATGACCCCTGTCATCACAATGCTCCGTGACTCCAGTCATCAAAATGCTTCATGAACTTTGTCATCACAATTGTCCATGTCCTCGTCATCAACAGTCTCTGTGACCTTTTTAACCACAGTGCTCCATGAAATTTTCATCAAAATGCTCTTTGACCCTTGCCATCAAAATGCTCTATGCCTTTCTCAGCACAATGCTCCATGACACATGTCATCACAATGCACCATGCGCTTGTCATCACAATGCTCCACCAAATTGTCTTCACAATGCTCCATAAAACGTGTCATCACAATGCTCCATGCACTTCTCATCAAAATGCTCTCTCACCACTGATATCCAATGTTACATCACTATTTGTCACAATACTCCCTCACCTCTGTCATCACAATGTTTCATGGCACCTGTAATCACAATGCTACATGCACTTATCATCACAATGTTCGATGACCCCTGACATCAAAATGTTCCATAACACCTGTCATCAAACTGCTCCATGATCCTTTTCATCAAAATGCTCCATGACCCCTGACATCACAATGTTTCATAACACCTGTCATCAAAATGTTCCATGACACTTTTCATCAAATTGTTCCATGACCCTTTTTCAAAATGCTCCCTTCCCTTCTCATCAAAATGCACCTCACCCTTGTCATCAAAATGCTCCATGACTTGTCATCACAATGCTCCATGCCCTTGCCATCACAATGCTCCATTATCCCAGTCATAACAATGCTCCATGACCCCTGCTATCACGATGTTCCATGGCCTTGTCATCACAAAGCTCCAGGACCCTTCTCATCACAATGCTCCAAGAACACTCTAATCACAATGCTCTATGCCCCTTTTCATCTCAATGATCCACGAACCCTCTCATCACAGTGCACCATGCCCATCATCATAATGCTTCATGCTATTGTCATCACAATGAAATCAAAATGCTCCATGACCTCTGTCATAACAATGCTCCAAACCCTTGTGATCACAATATTCCATATCACTTGTCATCACAATGCCCCATGACGCTCGTCATCACAGTTATCCATGGTCTTCTCATCAAAATGCTCCATGACCTTTGTCATCACAATGCTCAGTACACTTGCCATCAAAATATTCCCTGACACTTGTTGTCTGTATGCTCCTTGAATGCTGTCATGACAAGGCTCCATGCATTTTTCATCACAATGATCCATGCCATTTTCATCACAATGCTCCAAGACCCCTGTAATCACAGTGCTCCATGCCCTTGTCATCACAAAGCTCAATGACCCATGTCATCAGAATGCTCCTTGGACTTCTCCTCACAATGCTCCATGCCCTTGTCATCACAAAGTGCCAAGACCCCTCTAATCACAATGCTCCATGCCCATTTTCATCAGTATGCTCCAGGAGACTTGTCATCACAAGGCTCCATGGTTTTCTCATCACAATGCTCCAGGACCTTGTCATCACAATGCTTCACGAGATTGTCATTAAAATTCTCAATGACCATTGTCATCATAATGCTCCAAGCCCTAGTCATCACAATGCTCCATTATATTTGTCATCACAATCCTCCATTACATTTGGCATCACAATACTCCCAGCCATTGTCATCGCAATGGACCATGACATATGTCATCCCAATGCTCCCTGACACCTGTCTTCACAATACTCCATGACCTTCTCTTCACAATGATCCATGCCCTTGTCATCACAATGCACCATGTCCACTCTCATCACAATAATCTGTGAATCTTGTCAGACCAATGCTCCATGCCCCTGTCATCACAATGCTCCATGCCCTTGTCATCACAATGCTCCATGACTTGTCATCACAAAGCTCCATGACCCATGACTCATGTATCACAGTGTTCCATGCCCTAGTCATCACAATGCTCCAAGACCCCTGTAGTCACAATGCTCCATGTCCCTTTTCCTCAGAATCCTCCATGCGAATTGTCATCATAAGGAGCCATGGTCTTCTCATCACAATGCTCCAGGACATTGTCATCACCATGCTCCACTCCCTTGTCATCACAATGCTCCATGACCCCTGTCATCACAATAATCCATGAATATTTTCAGCCCAATGCTCCACGACCTATTCATCACAATGCTCCATGGCCAATATCATCTCAAAACTCCATGACAACTGTCATCACAACACTCTATGACACCTGACAAGACAAAGATCCGGGACTCATGTCATCACAATGCTGCATTCCCTAGTCATCACAATGCTCCATGACCCCTGTCATCACAACACTCCATGAACATTTTCAGCCATGTGCTCCATCACACTTGTCATCACAATTATCCATGCCCTTGTCATCCCAATGATCCATGACGCCTGTATTCACAATGCCCCGTGACGCTTGTAATCAGTGCTCCATGACACATGTCATCAAAATGCTCCATGCCTTTGTCAGCAAAATGCTACATTACCTTGTCATTACAATGCTCTATGCACTTGTCATCACAATACTCCACTTCCGTTGTCATCACAATCCTCCATGAACCTTGGGATCACATTGTTTCATGCCCTTGTCATCACAATGCTCCATGCTCCTTGAAATCAAAATGATCCATGACCTCTGTCATCACAATGCTCCAAACACTTGTGATCACAGTGTTCCATAACACTTGTCATCACAACGCTCCATGATGCCTGTCATCACGATACTCCGTGCCCTTTTCATCACAATGCTCCATGACCTTTGTCATCACAATTCTCAATACACTTGTCATCACAATGCTCCCTGACACTTGTCATCAGTATGCTCCTTGAACCCTGTCACGAAAAGGCTCCATGCCTTTTTCATCACAATGCCCCATGCCGTTTTCATCACATTGCTCCATGCCATTGTCATCAAAATTCTCCACAAGCTTGTCATCAGAATGCTCCATGACCCTTGTCATCACAATTCTCCATGCACTTGTCAGCACAATGCTCCCTGACCTTTGTCATCACAATGCTCCAAGCCATTGTCATCAAAATGCTCCATTACCTTTGTCATCAGAATCCTCCATGACACTTGGCAACACAATGCTCCATGCCATTGTCATCACAATGGGCCATTACATATGTCATCACAATCCTCCCTGACACCTGTCTTCACAATACTGCATGACCTGTTCATCACAATTCTCCATGCCCTTGTCATCACAATGTGCAATTCCAACTGTCATCGCAATAATCCATGAAACTTATTAGACCAATGTTCCATGCCCTTGTCATCACAATGCTCCATGCCGTTGTTATCACAATGCTCCATGACCCCTGTCATCACAGTGCTCCGTTACTCCAGTCATCACAATGCTTCATGACTTTGTCATCACAGTGGTCCATGCCCTCGTCATCAACAGTCTCTGTGACCTTTTTAACCACAATGCTCCATGAACTTTTCATCACAATGCTCTTTGACCCTTGTCATCACAATGCTCCATGCGCTTGTCAGCACAATGCTCCATGACACATGTCATCACAATGCACCATGCGCTTGTCATCACAGTGCTCCACAATCTTGTTATCACAATGCTCCATAAAATTTGTCATCAGAGTGCTCCATGTACTTCTCATCAAAATGCTCTCTCACCACTGATATCACAATGCTACATCACTATTTGTCACAATACTCCCTCACCCCTGTCATCACAATATTCCATGACTGCTGTCATCACAATGCTACATGCTCTTATCATCACAATGTTCGATGACCCCTGACATCACAATGTTCCAGAACACCTGTCATCAAAATGTTCCATGATACTTTTCATCAAATTGCTCCATGACCCTGTCATCAGAATCTTCACTTCCCTTCTCATCAAAATGCACAACACCCTTGCCATCAAAATGCTCCATGACTTTTGTCATCACAAAGATCCATGACCATTGGCATCACAGTGCTCCATGTGATTGTCATCACAGTGCTCCATGAACGCTCTCATCCCATTGCTCCATGCCCTTGTCTTCACAAAGCTTCATGACACATGTCATCAGAATGCTCCATGGCCTTCTCATCACAATGCTCCATGCCCTTGCCATCACAATGCTCCATTACCCCTGTCATAACAATGCTCCATGACCCCTGCCATCACTATGTTTCATGGCCTTTTCATCACAAAGCTCCATGACCCATCTCATCACAATGCTCCAAGAACCCTGTAATCACAATGCTCTATGCCCCTTTTCATCTCAATGATCCATGAACCCTGTCATCACAATGCTCCAAGACCCATGTAATCACATTGCTCCATGCCCTTGTCATCACAATGCTCCAAGACCCCTGTAATCACAATACTCCATGCCCCTTTTTATCAGAATGCTCCTTGAGACTTATTATTACAAGGTTCCATGGTCTTCTCATCACAATGCTCCAGGAACTTTTCATCACAGTGCTCCATTCCCTTGTCATCACAATGCTCCATGACCCCTGTCCTCACAATACTTCCTGAACATTTTCAGTCCAATTCTCCAGGAACTTCTCATCACAATGCTTCATGATCCCTATCATCACAATGCTCCATGACCACTGTCATCACAATGCTCCATGACCCCTGACAACACAGTGATCCGGGACTCTTGTCATCACAATGCTCCATTCCCTAGTCATCATAGTGCTCCATGAACATTTTCAGCCCAATGCTCCATGACACTTGTCATTACAATTATCCATGCCCTTGCCATTCCTATGCTCCATGACCCCTGTAATCACAATGATCCGTGATGCTTCTCATCACAGTGCTCCATGACCCTTATCATCACAATGCTCCATGCCTGTGTCAGCAAAATGCTACATGACCTTGTCATCACAATGCTCCATTTGCTTGTCATCACAATACTCCCTTACCATTGTCATCACAATCCTCCATGAATCTTGGGATCACATTGCTTCATGCCCTTGTCATCACAATGCTCCATGCACCTTGAAAAAAGGTGATCCATGACTTCTACCATCACAATGCTTCAAACCCTTGTGATCACCATGTTCCATAACACTTGTCATCACAATGCTCCATGATGCCTGTCATCGCAATACTCCATGTCCTTTTCGTCAAAATGCTCGATGATCTTTTTCATCACCATTCTCAATACACTTGTCATCACAATGTTCCCTGACACTTGTCGTGAGAATGCTCCTTGAAACCTGTCATGAAATGGCTTCATGCCTTTTTTATCACAATGCTCCATGCCCTTTTCATCACAATGTTCCATGCCATTGTCGTCACAATACTCCACAAGCTTGTCATCAGAATGCTCCATGACACTTGTCATCACAATGCTCCATGGACACTGTCATCACAATGCTCCATACCCCTTGTCATTACTGTGCTCCATGACGCTCGCCATCACAACTATCCATGATCTTCTCATCAAAAAGCTCCACGGTCTTGCCATCACAATGCTCCATGCCCCGGTCATCACAATGCTCCATGTCCCCTGTCATCACAATTCTCCTCGTTCTTGGCATCACTGTGCTCCATGACACTTCTCATCACCATTTTACATGATTTGTCATCACAATTCTCTATGCACTTGTCATCGCAATGCTCCATGACCCCTGTCATAGGAAGCTCCATGTGCTTGTCATCACAGTGCTTCATGAAATTGTCATCAAAATTCTCATTGGCCCTTGTCATCACAATGCTCCATGCCATTGTCATCACAATGCTCCATGTCCATTGTCATCACAGTGCTCCAAGCCCTTGTCATCAAAATGCTCCATTACATTTGTCATCACAATCCTCCATGGCAATTGGCATCACAATATTCCATTCCATTGTCATCGCAATGGACCATGACATATGTCATCACAATGCTCCCTGAGACCTGTCTTCAAAATACTCCATGACCTTCTCATCACAATGCTCCATGCCTTTGTCATCACATTGCACCATGCCCACTGTCATCACAATAATCCATGAAACATGTCAGGCTAATGCTCCATGCCCCTGTCATCACAATGCTCATTGCCTTTTCATCACAAAGCTCTATGACCCCTGTCATCACAATGCTCAGTGACTCCAGTCATCACAATGCTTCATGACCTTTGTCATCACAATTGTCCATGCCCTCGTCATCACAAGGCTCTGTGACGTTTGTCACCAAAATGCTCCATGAAATTTTCATCACAATGCTCGGTGACCCTTGTCATCACATTGCTCCATGCCTTTGTCAGCACAAAGCTCCATGATGCATGTCATCAGAACGCTCTATTGCATTCTCATCCCAATGTTCCATGCCCTTGTCATCACAATGCTCCAAGACCCCTGTAATCACAATGCTCCATGACCCTTTTCATCAGAATGCTCCATGAGACTTGTCATCACATGGCTCCATGGTCTTCTCATCACAATGCTCCAGTACCTTGTCATCACAATGCTCCTTGACCGCTGTCATCACAATACTCCATGAACATTTTCAGCCCAATGCTCCATGACGTTCTCATCACAATGCTCCATGACCTCTGTCATCACAATGCACCATGACCACTGTCATCACAACGCTCCATGAACCCTGACAACACAATGATCCGGGACGCTTGTCATCAAAATGCTCCATGCCCTTGTCATCCCAATGCTCCATGAACCCTGTAATCACAATGCTCCATGACGCTTGTCATCACAGTGCTCCATGAACCTTGTCATCACAATGCCTTTGACAGCAAAATGATACATAATCTTGTCATCACAATCCTCCATACACTTGTCATCACAATCTTCCATGACCCTTGGGATCATATTGCTTTATGCCCTTGTCATCTCTATCTTGCCTTTCTGGTTTTTACAGAATTTCGGATGTCCTTTTGGACCGGTGGGAAGTGAAAATTCTTTGTAGTGTGGATTTGCATTGCACGCATGCTTGATTGGCCAAAAAGGGCCTATGCCTTTTCTCTTGAATATATTCAGGAGAAAAGTCATACGCTGGTTTTGGCCAAGTGCATCATTCTCGAAGTTGTGATGCCTTTCCTGTGCTTTAAAGGCGATTCCAATTTACCTCTTGAAATATGTTTTGTGCAATTCTGCCTCATTTTCAAGTCCGCTTTGTTGCCTTCCCTCAACAGATTTTTGGAAGAGAGTAGTCCTTTATAACTCTGCAGGTTTTTGATTTGCTTTGCCCCTGAGCTCCAATTTTCAAATCCCATTATTGGGAGCTGACCACAAATCCACAATTTTGCTTCAGGACGTATACTGGTTCCAGGGGTGGCTATACTGGTTCCCTGTGGGTGGCTGAGGCTTTGGTTAATTCTTCTTCCTGACGGGAATTTAGAGTGACATGTGTCCGTCTAAAGGCCTACATCTACTCTCTGATTGGTTCTCCCTCTTCCCTTTCATCCTCTGCACAATTAGCAAACTGTGCGAACCAGGAGGTTATAGGGGATGACTCTCCTAAGTTGGGAGATTGATAGTAAAGTTGTTGGAATGCCAAACTGTAGCACAAGGAGAGGAAAAAGTAGGAGACTTTCAGAAACCTTTCGCCATCACAGGGTGTCCATTCTCTAGGTTTCCCATACATGTTATAACTGTAGTGATATTCCCTTCTACCTGGAAATTTGGGACCCATGGAATGGTGGCATGCATTACTACTTTAAAGGGTCTGCATTTTCTCTCCCAATCTCACCAGTCCTCTCAGTCCCAAGTGTCCAGTCGTATGTCTCATCCAGCTGTCTTTGCAGATAGGGTCATTCTAGGTTTCATCAGAACCCCTGAAGGAATTGTGTAAGAATTTCGCTGTTTTTTTGTTTTGTTTTTGAAATTCATTTTTATAATGGGGTTGAGCTGATTTTCACTGACGTGTTTATGCCGGTCTAGACACACTTGATTCCCTTACAGAGGCATATCAATACATAGGTTTTAAGATTCTTACTAATCAGATATATTCCTCTGTGGGGAATAGGGGTTTTGGTCCCGTTCACTGAGGAAGGTGTAGGTCTTGTCTATTCTGTATTTGGTTTATGGAATGGTACCTGTGCTAATATCAAACTCTGGTTTTATGCATCACCCCACCTCTCCTTTCCCCTTAAGGAGGCATAAGAGTGTTTTCTAAATGTGAGACGCTGCTCTCTTTCCTAATTCAGTTCATGTGTTGTGATGTTGACATTCCCTCTGTAAGTGATATCTTATGATAAGATTCTTTTTCTGTGTGACTAATTTCCCTTAGAATCATCATACCTAAATCCTCTCATTATGCTGCTACTGGCCTTATGACATTGATTTCACGTCTGAGTGATATTCCGTTGTACAAAATTACCACAAATTCTTTATGCATTTCTCTTTTTCCTGGGATACTTTAGGTGTACCGAAGTTGAGGTTCTTGTATGCAGAGCAGCCCTAAACTTTGGGGTGCCTGTGTCTTGTTGATATTTAGTCTTCCCAAGTTATATGTCCACGAGTTGAAGTCCCCTTTGCTCGGGGGCTTTGTATTTTAGATATTTTAGGAAACAGCATACACTTCTTCAGAGTGGCTCTTGGATATTTATACCCCACCCATCAGCGTGACTAGTCTCCCTGTTTTCCATGGCCTCTCCTGCATTTTTGATTTGTACACATTTTTTGGATGGCCTTTCTGAGCAGTGGAAATTGAGACTTCTTTATTGTGCGGATTTGCATTTCCCTCTTGCTTGGTTGGCCAAAAACTCTGTATGTGTTTTTTTCCTGAAGATATTCACGAAAAAAACGCATACACCCTTTTGCCCAACTGCATCATTTTAGAAATTCTGCTGCTTTTCATATGCTTTAAATGTGAGTACAATCTACCTTTTGAAAAATGTTTCCTGCAATTCTGCCTCTCATTCAGAACCTCTTCGTTGCCTTACCTGAATATATTTTTGGACGTTGGTTATCATTTATATCTTTGCAGGTCTTTGAATTGTCTGCTCCTGAGCTCCATTTTGCAACTTGCATTTTTTGTGAGCTGACCGCCAAACCATTTGATTGATTCCGGCCCTATTCTGATCCTGGGGAGGCAGGCTGAACCTTTGGTTAATACTTCTTCCTAATGGGAAATTAGAGTGACATGTGCCTGTCAAAACTCCTACAGCTAATCTCGCATTGGTCCCTCCTCTTCCCATTTATCCTCTGCACAAATTGCAAACTGGGTGAAACAGGAGGTTAAAGGTGCTGATTCTCCAAGTCGGGAGATTGTTAGTAATGTGGCTGGAATGGCGAACCCCAGCACCAGGAGATCAAAAATGAGGTGCATTTTAGACACCTCTCCTGAGCACACGGTGTACATTCATCTCGGTTTCCCAGGCATGTTTTCGCTGTTAGAAGATTCCCTTGAACCTGCCGATTTGGGACCCATGGAATGGGTACCAGGCAGTATTACTTTAAAAGGTCTACATTTCCTCACCCAGCCTCTCTAACATCTCTAAGCGTGCATAGCTTCCAGCCTTATATATCATCCTGCTGTGGGTCTACATGTGTTCAATCCATGTTACATCATAGCCCTTCAACAAAAGTTGTAAGAATTTTTGTCTGTCTCACCGTTTTTATAAATATATTTAAATTTATTTTTATATTTGTTACAGCTGATTTTCAAAGCTCTGTTTTTTGCTGCTGTACATCCACTTGATTCATGTACTGTGAGACAACAATAAATTCTTTCTCAGATGCTTACGAGTCATATGTATTATTTTCCAGTGACTTGAGTGGACTGAGTGCAGTTCTTTGAGGTACCGTGTAGGCCTTGCCAGTTATTCAATTTGGTACTTGGAATGGTATCTTTGCTAATTTCAACCTCCTGGATAATACCTCACCATTCCCCACCTTTCCCATTTAGCAGCCTTATGTCTATTTTCTACATATTTGACTATGTTTCTGTTTTGTAGTTTATTTCATGTGTAGCCATTTTTGATTCCACCTTTAAGTGACATCTTATGATATGTGTCTTTTTCTTTCTGACATGTGTCACTTAGAATGATCGTATGTAACTCCTCCAGAGTTGTTACAACTGGCCTTATTTCATTGATTTCTGGATGAGTAATATTCCACTCTACATAAGTACCCCATCTCTTTTATCCATTTTATCCTTCCAGGGACATTATGTTATATCCAAGTGGAGGCCCTTTTTAACAGAGAGGTGGTAAACGTCGGGGTGCCTGTTTTCTGTCATTTTTTGTTTTTCCCAAGGTATACAGCCATGAGTGCAAGTGCCCTATGCTCTGTAGCTCAGTTTTCAGATGTTTTAGCAAACACAATACACTTATCCAGAGTGGCCGTTGGCAAATTACATTTCCACTATCAGCCTCACAGGGCTCCCTTTTCTCCGCACCCTGTCCTGCATTTCTGGTGTTTACACTTTATGTGGATGGCCCTTCTGACTGATGTGAAGTGATACATTTTGTAGTATTGATTTCCAGTGCCCACCTGTTTGGTTGGATAAAAAGTGTGTATGGCCTTTACTTGAATATATTCAGAAAAAAATGCATACGCCCTTTTGGGCCAAGTGCATCATTGGCGATGTTCAGCCCCTTTTCTTGTGCTTTAATGGGGAGTCCTTTCTACCTCTTCAAATCTGTTTCCTGCCACTCCCCCTTGCTTACAAGTCCTTTTCTGTGACTTACCTCAAGACATTTTTCAACAATAGATATTTTCAACTCTGCAGTTTCATGAATTTTAGTGCCCCTGAGTTCCATTTTTCAACTTGTGTTTTTGGAAACTGGACACAAGACAGCTGGATTTCCTCTAGCCCTATTCTCTTTCCGTGGGCAATTCTAGCCTTTGATGAATTTGTCTTCCGGATTCTAAATTAGAGTGGCATGTGCCTGTCCAAACACCTAAGACTTGTCTCTAAATTTTTCTCATCCTTCCGCTTCATCCTCTGGACAAATTCCAAACTGTGTGCAACAGGATGTTGACGGTGCTGATATCCCCAAGTGAGGAGATTGTTAGGAAAGATGCTGGAGGCTTGAACCCGCGCACCAGGCGATGAGGAGATGAGGTGACTTTTCCAAACTCTTTCTGATCAAACGGTGTACCATCCTCTAGGTGTGACAGGCTTGTTTTAGCTGTAGGAAGGGTTCCGTGCATGGAAGGAGAACACCAGGGATTTTTCCAAATCAGTGCCTCCCCGAACCCCAAACTGGGGAATTTTTAAGCTACGGCTACACGTATGTCCATTAAGGGCCTTGGGATATAGGCAGAGCCCAACTTTAGATGATTGAAATCTTCAGGTTCAGAAGTGCTCACCATCGGCCTTGCTTAGGTTACATTTTATCTGTCATTGATAGATGATGTCAATAAAAAATATCGATTCTTTTTCAGATTATTTCCCCTTATAGGTTATTGCAAAATATTCAGTGTAGTTCCCTGTGCTATACAGTAGTTCCTTGTTGATGATCTATTTTATATATAGCAGTGTGTATGTGTTAATCCCAAACTGTTACTTTATCCCTTTTCCTACCTTTCCCCTTTGGTAATAATACATTATAAGATTTTATACTTCTCAGAAATGGGGGAGCTGAAAGAGAGGTATCCTTTTCAATGGAAAAGCATTCAAAACAAGATTGAAGCTTCAGCCAAGAGTATTCGATGTACAACCATGGAAATAAATTACTTCATTTCTCTAATGTTGACCTGACAAATAAGACAGACGTCTTCACTGAACTTGCTTATAGTAAAGTGATGGAATTATAAAATGTAAGTCTTAGAAACATCTTATTTTACCCGAGCATTATACACTGCTCTATGTTAACTACAGTTTGGCTCACACATCTGTTCATTGAAGTTACAATGTTCTCAATTTCTGTTACTGATCCTCCAGAGTGGACCCCAACAGAAGTCCCCGTGCCCAGTGTCATTGGAGCCAACAGATCAAGACTGAGTTTGGTTCAGAAGCAAAGGAAACATTATTTTGAAAACCGAATGGAGAGGTGAGAGCGTGCCCTCCCCCACGGGCTGTGGGCTGGGCTGCTGTGTAGGGATTTCGGCAGCGTCAGTGGGAGTTAGGGGATGGAGCTCTCGAGGGCTGGGTTGGCTGCAGCTCAGGCTCTATGCCGTGGAGTCTGCATGGGACTCCGCTAGCTGAGGTGTCGACCCAGCCATTCTGCACTAGGAAATCGGGTCTGAAGTGCCGGGTGTGGGATCTCTGCATGCGGAACCCTAGGAGCACGTGAAATTAGACAAAGCACAAAGGAAAAACAGCTTAGACTTTATTTTATTGCCCAGATTCTCTTTTTATCTCCCAGGAATTTTTAATGAACGTTGCCGGAGATGAACCCGTCCTCTGCTTTTTGTTCCATTTCTCATTCTTGGGGTGTTGAGGGTGCAGACCCCTCTTTTGTAACTGCTTCATGCTGTGGTGGCAGCCCTGATACCCAGGGGAGGGGCAAAACATCTCCCCACCAGCCTCCAGGTGAGGTTGATTGTCCCAAGGCCTCCTGCCTCACTTCTCGTCCGACTGAGCACCAGCATTTGAAGTGTTATTGATTCTAATGACCTTTAAGGGTCCAGGAAAGAGATGCACAGAGATGCTGTTGTGGCAGGTTTCAACCCACCCCACATTTGTTCGGTGACCTTAGGCTGACGGTTTTTGCCAGCCTAGATGCTCTGACCAGTAGTCTGTGCTTTCTTTAATTAGGTCCCTGAATTAATGTACAAACAGCACCATGTGTCATAGCCCTGCCCGTGCAACTCCCAGACAGTCCAGGGTCAGTGGTGATCCAGGACCATGACGTCCACTGAGTCAACGGCCTTTAGAAGTAGCCAGCAGTCCAGCCGGTCATATTGGCCACCATCACCGTGGTGTCTGTAGGGTTTTCTATGGTGAAAGCATGATATACGTTTCCCCCGCCAAGCTTATTAGCTCCCCTCTGGGTGCAGTAAGTCCTGCAAGCAGTAGTCTGCTCTTTCGCGGCACAGTCTTCTTGTTTTCTGAGAGAAACTCCAGGTCAAGTGATGGTCACACGAGTCATCTTGGGGGCCTGTTGCCCCCATTTGTCTCTCTGGAGGTTGGAGTTGGAGGGTCTCCTCACTCGAGGTCAGTGTGTCCACAGAGCGACCCCTGCAACTTCAGGGCATGATGGGTGGTTAGGATCACGACGTGGGGTCCTTTTCCCTTAGGAGGGAGCTGGCCTTGTGGGCTGCTGATTTCCAGCTTTTTAGATACCCCAGTATACTGGCCTGATGAGTCGGTGGGCAAAGTCCTTGGTGACCATAGTTTATCATACCTGAAGGGCATTCTTGTGTTGCTCCATTTCAAGTGGTCCCAATTTTTGCACTAAGGCTCCAAGGGCGATTAACCTTTGACCGGGTATGTAATGGTCAAAGGTTTTACCTAAATTAGCGAGTTCCTGGGCAAGGATCTGAATTAACTGCTCTTTCCATTCTTGAAAGCCTGCTTCTGGATTCTGTTCAAAAGGATCATCATCCTTTCGTGTCAGTGTTTCATGTAGAGGCCCAGCTATTAGACTGTAGTTAGGGATCCAGATGCAGAAAACCTTGGCCTCCCCAGGAACCCCTAAGCTGTCTTCTAGTTTTAGAAGAGGTAAGGCTGCAAATGGCTTCTTCCCTATCCTGGGATGCGTTTCTCCGAATATCTGTGAGAATGAAGCCCAGGCATGTCACCTGAGCCTGGGATATTTGAGCCTTTTTCTTGGACACCTTCTATCCTTTCTTGGCTAGGTAGTTCAGAGGCGTCTTTAGTAGGCCTGGCGATCAGAATGTCATCTGCATATTGATGGAGGGTTCCCTTTTACAGAGGTAGAACTTTTAGGTCTTTAGAGGACATTTCCCCAATGATGGTGTGGGGATTTTTGTACCGTTGGGGCAGGACGGCCCAGCATTATTGGTTTTGTTGCATGTTGTGTCCTGCCACTCAGAAGCCAAAAATTCTTGTGACTCTGAGATGAATGGAATACAGAAGAAGGCATCATTGAAGTCTAATACAGAATGCCATGGCCTGGTGGATGGTAGAATGAGCAGCAGGGTGTAGGAAATAGGAGCTACTGGATGTATATCCACGGTGGCTTCACTGACTGTCCTGATATCCTTTACCAGGTCTCCAGCAGCCCATGGGGCTCTCGTGGTCAGGCCAATCCCAGGATATGGAGCTCACCTGGGCTGCATCCTGCACCCCACAGCCCACCGGGCTCTCGTGTTCAAGTCCCTCCCAGGGTATGGAGCTCACCTGTGCAGCTACCCAGCAGCCCATGGGGCTCTCATAGTCAGGCCCTTCCCAGGATATGGAACTCCCCTGGGCAGGTACCACAGCAGCGCTGGACACACAGGAACTGTGCACATAGCCCACCTTGCAGAGAACCCCCAGCTCACCTGTCGCTCACAGCTGACACAGAACACCTCAGAGCAGGACTTGAACTAACAAACAGCAGCTCTGACAGGTATGTGACCCTGGCTATCACTCTGTGCATTCTCTCTCTGCCTGGTCTTCCAGACACTTCCACTGCAGCCTGGGCACCAGGCCTCTGTCTCCACCCACCATCACTCCTCTCCCTGACTCCTGGGTTCCTCTCATTAGGATAGGGTCTTCTTGAAGTTGTTTTCCACTCATGGACCAGATAAAATGATAAGAAAACAAGCCGCAGCTGCAGCCCCTTGTCTATCCTGACTCTCAAGAGCCCACACCTGTTCCTTGGGACTGACCCGTTTACCAAGGTTCATTTTCTGCAACTGTGAGCCCCTGAGGGGTGAGGATTGGCTGATTTGGGAAGCCTGACACTGCCTGCCAGCCCCCCCCCACAGGTGTGCCTGGGTTGAGGTCAATATAAACACCTCTCCAGTCAGCAAGAGCACCTGTAGCTGTGCCTGACGCCATATTCTCTGCCCCATCAGCAGTTTCGGGGCTGGGGTGGTGGGAGGGAGTGAGGGGCCGTGGCTTTGTGGGTGGCCCAGTGTGAGTGGGGCTCTGCTGGACTTTCTGCAGGAGTTGCCAGGCTGCCACCTGCTAAAGAAGAGGATGTGTCACCCATACCTGCCACTGGAATTTCTCCCCAGGCAGAGGTGAGGAAGTAAATAAGCAGTGGGTGCCGTGGCAGGAGGGGTATCTCAGGCAGGGAAATGGAAAGATTCCAGAAGAGCATCTGGGGCCAGGACCATTCTGGCTAGCCTGCAGGCACCAAGTCGGCCTGTGTGCTCTCGCTAGTGTGGCTCCACAGCCCTTCCTCTAGGCTTGCAAGTGCTTGTACATATTCAGGTGTTTTACCTGGAAAGGTTGGGAAGAGTTCAGCTGCAGCAGGACTGGGGCTCAGCTCACATTTACTCACAGATGCCTCGACACAGTCCCCCAGCTTTGCAATAAGGATGCTCTTTGTAGGGGTCAGCGCTGCTGAGAGCATGGGAGACGATTTCCCACCTCTGACCAACATTAAGAATTTTTTACCACTGGAGCAAGTGCCCTGATACGATTCTCCTCTGTATAACTGGTGAGTTCTCTTTTATTTTTCTTTTTTTTCTTTTTGGTTCAAGTTAGATTTTATTTATTCCTCCTTTTTTTTAATTTGGAGATATAAACATGGAAATAATGCATTAATATAAAGACGTCTATGTGAAGGGAAAAACATTTTTTCTGTTTTATTTTATTAAATGTTATTTATTTATTTTTAATTTTTTTTAATTTATTTCTTTTATACAGCAGGTTCTTATTGGATATATATTTTATACATATAAGTGTGCACATGTGAATCCCAGTCTCCCAATTGATCCCACCACCACCCTCACATGGCGTTCCCTCCTTGGTGTCCATATGTTTGTTCTCTACATCTGTCTCTATCTCTGCCCTGCAAACTGGTTCATCTGTACCATTTTTCTAGGTTCCACATATATGCATTAGTATACAATATTTGTTTTTCTCTTTCTGACTTACTTCACTCTGTATGACAGTCTCTAGATCCATCAAGGTGTCTACAAATGACCCAATTTCATTCCTATGTATGGCTGAGTAATATTCCATTATATATATGTACCATATATTTATCCATTCGTCTGTCTGTGGGCACTTAGGTTGCTTTCATTACCTGTCTATTGTAAATAGTGCTGCAATGAACATTGTGGTGAATGTGTCTTTTTGATTTATGGTTTTCTCTGGGTATATGCCCAGTAGTGGGATAGCTGGATTATATGGTAATTCTATTTTTACTTTTTTAAGGAACCTCCATACTGTTCTCCATAGAGACTGTATTGATTTACATTCCCAACAATAGTGGAAGAAGGTTCCTTTTCTCCACACCCTCTCCAGCATTTGTTGTTTGTAGATTTTCTGATGATGCCCATTCTAACAGGTGTGACGTGATACCTCATTGTAGTTTCGATTTCCATTTCTCTAATAATTAGTGATGTTGAGCAGATTTTCATGTGCGTACTGGCCATCTCTATGTCTTCTTGGAAGAAATGTCTATTTAGATCTTCCATTTTTGTATTGGGTTGTTTGTCTTATTAATATTGAGCTGCATGAGCTGTTTATATATATTGGAGATTAATCATTTGTCCATTGATTCGTTTTCAAATATTTTCTGCCATTCTGAGGGTTGTCTTTTCGTCTTGTTTGTAGTTTCCTTTGCTTTGCAAAAGCTTTTACGTTTCATTAGGTCCCATCTGTTTAGATTTCTTTTTAATTTCATTGCTATAGGAGGTGGATCAAAAAAGATCTTGCTGTGATTTACGTCAGAGTATCCTTCGTAACTTTTCCTGTCAGAGTTTTATACTGTCCGGTCTTACATTAAGGTCTCTAATCCATTTTGAATATATTTTTATGTATGGTGTTGGGGAGTGTTCTAATTTCATTCGTTTACATGTAGCTGTCCATATTTCCCAGCACCAAAGATCGAAGACACTGTCTTATCTCCATTGTATAGTCTTGCCTCCTTTGCCATAGATTAGTTGACCATAGGTGTGTAGGTTTATCCTTGGGCTTTCTTTTTTTTTTTTTCCTTTTACACGTTTATTGGAGTATAATTGCTTTAAAATGGAGTGTTCGTTTCTGCTGTATAACAAAGTGAATCAGCTATACATATACAAATATCACCAGATCCCCTCCCTCTTGCATCTCCCTCCCACACTCCATATCCCACCCCTTTATGTGGTCACAAAGCACCGAGCTGATCTCCCTGTTCTATGTGGCTGCTTCCCAGTAGCTATCGGTGTTACATTTGGTAATGTATTTATGTCCATGCCACTCTCTCACTTCGTCCCAGCTTACCCATCCCCCTTCCGGTGTCCTCAAGTCCTTTCTCTATGTCTGTGTCCTTAATCCTGTCCTGCCACTAGGTTCTTCAAAATGTTTTTTTTTCTTCATTAGATTCCATATATCTCTGTTAACATACAGTATTTATTTTTCCCTTTCTGACTTACTTCACTGTGTAGGACAGATTCTAAGTCCATCCACCTCAGTACAAATAACTCAGTTTTGCTTCTTTTTATGGTTGAGTAATATTTGATTGTATATATGTGCCAGATCTTCTTTATCCATTCATCTGTCGATGGACACTTAGGTTGCTTCCATGTCCTGGCTAATGCAAATAGAGCTGCAATGAACATTTTTGTACATAACTCTTTTTGAATTATGGTTTTCGCAAGGCAAATGCCCAGTAGTTGGATTGTTGTGTCGTATGGTACTTCTATTGTTAGTTATTTAAAGGACCCTCCGTACTGTTCTCCCTAGTGCCCATATCAATTTACATTCCCACCCACAGTGCAAGTGTGTTCCCTTTTCTCCAATAAAGTCCTCTCCAGCATTTATTGTTTTGTAGATTTTTTTGATGATTGCCACTCTGATTGCTGTGAGGTGATACCTCAGGGTAGTTTTGATTTGCATTTCTCTAATGATTAGTGATGTTCAGCATCCTTTCATGTGTTTCTTGGTAATCTGTATATCTTCTTTGGAGAAATGTCTACTAGGCTTCTGCCCGTTTTTGGATTGGGTTGTGTGTTTTTGTGATATTGAGCTACATGCGGTGCTTGAAAAGTTTGGAGATTAATCCTTTGTCAATTGCTTCATTTGAAAATATTTTCTCCCATTCTGAGGGTTGTTTTGGCATCTTGTTTATGTTTTCCTATACTGTGTAAAAGCTTTTAAGTTTCATTAGGTCCCATTTGTTGATTTCTGTTTTTATTTCCATTTCTCTAGGAGGTGGGTCAAAAATGATCTTGCTGTGATTTATGTCATAGAGTGTTCTGCCTATGGTTTCCTCTAAGTGTTTTATAGTGTCTGGTCTTATATTTAGATCTCTAATCAATTTAGAGTCTATTTTTGTGTATGGTGTTATGGAGTGTTCTAATTTCATTCTTTTATGTGTAGGGGTCCAGTTTTTCCAGCACCAATTACTGAAGAGACTGTCTTTTCTCCATTGTATATCCTTAGCTCCTTTGTCATAGATGAGATAGCCATAGATATGTAGGTTTATCTCTGGGCTTTCTGTCCTGTTCCATTGATCTGTGTTTATGCCAATCTACATACACTTGATTCCATTATGCAGACATATAAATACATAGGTTTCAAGGTTATTACCAGTCAGATATATTCCTCTTCAGTGAATAGGGTGTTTTGTGTCCAGTTCATTGAGAAAGGAGTAGGTCTTGTCTATTACATATGTGGTGTATGGAATGGGATCTGTGCTAATTTCAAACTCTGCTTTTACACATCACCCCACATCACCTTTCCCCTTAAGGAGGCATAAGTGTGTTTTCTAAATGTGTAACTCTGTTCTCTTTTGAAATTCAGTTCATGTGTTGCCATGTTTACATTTCCTCTATAAGTGATATATTACAATAAGTTTCTTTTTCTTTGTGGCTCATTTCACTTAGCATCATCGTACCTAAAGCCACTCATTAAGCTGCTATTGGCCTTATGACATTGATTTTATGTCTGAGTGACATTCCATTGTATATAAGTACCACAACATCTATATCCATTTTTTTTTTCCTTTCCTGGGATATATAAAGTGTACCGAAGTCGAGGTTCTTGTAAACAGAGCAGCCCTAAACTTTGGGCTGGCTGTGTGTTGTGGATTTTTAGTTTTCCCAAAATACACGCCCATGAGTGGAAGTGTGCTATGCTCTGTAGCTCTGTTTTAGAAAACAACATACAGTTCTCCAGAGAGGCTGTTGGCAATTTACATCCTGTCCATCGGTGTAACCAGGCTCCCTTTTCTTCATGGCCTGACCTGCATTTGTGGTTTTTACACAATTTGTGGATGGCCCTTTTGACTGGAGGTAAGGGACACTTCTCTGTAGTGTGGATTTGCAATGCCTGAGGGCTTGCTTGGCCAAAAAGGGCATATGCATTTTCCCCGAATATATTCAAGAAAATACACATAATCCCTTTTCAGCCAAGGGCAACATTGTCGAAATTCTGTCGCTTTTCATGTGCTTTAAAGACGACTCCAGTCTACCTCTTGAAATCTGTTTCCTTCAATTCTGCCTTGCATTCAAATCCTCTTCACTGCCTTTCCTCAATATATTTCTGGATGATAGTTGTCCTTTATAACTCTGCAAGTTTGTGAATTGCTGTGCCCTTGATTTCCATTTTTCAACTCGCCTCTTTGTGAGCTGGCTGCAATACCGCAGGATGGCTTTAGGCCCTAGTCTGGTTCCAGGGCTTCAGGCTGAGCCTTTGGTTAATTCTTCTTCCTGATGGGAAACTAGAGTGACATGTGCCCATCCAAACACCTACAGCTAATCTCTCATTTATTTCCCCTCTTCCTGTTCATCCTCTGCACAATTTGCAAACTGTGCATAACAGGAGGGTAAAGGCGCTGACACTCCAAATGGGGAGATTTTGAGTAATGCAGATGGAATGTCGAAGCCGAGCACGACAAAAGGAAAAATGAGGTACCTTATAGAAAACTTTCCCAATTACACAGTGTACCATCCACTGGGTTTACCATGCATGTTTTAACTGGAGGAAGATTCCCTTCAACCTGGAGAGTTGGGACCACTAGAATGTGAAGCACACAGTATTGCTCTAAGTGGTGTTCTTTTGTTCACACAACCTCAGCAATCTTGTCAGCCCCAAGTGTCCAGTCTTATGTCTCATCCAGCTGTGGGTGTAAAGGTGGTCAATCTAGCTTGCATCACAGGCCCTGAACGTAGTTTTTAAGACTTTCTATCTGTTTTTGCATTTTGATTTTGAAATTTATTTTTATAAGTGGGTTTAAATGAATTTCAGTGCTGGGTTCATGCCGTGATACACACACATGATTCCTTTATGGAGACATGAGAATATATATGTTTTAAAACACATAGAGTCAGACATATTCCTCTGCAATGAACAGGGGGTGTTGAGTCCAGTTCATTGTGCCGGGAGTAGGTGTTGTCTATTACATACATGGTTTATATAACGGTATATGTGCTAATTAAAAACTGTGGTTTTATGCATCACCCCACCTCGGCTTTCCCATTAAGCAGGCAGAAGTTGTTTTCTAATTGTGTGAATCTGTTGTGTTTGTCATTCAGTTCCTGTGTGGTCATGTGTACATTCCCGCTATGAGTGATACATTATGATAAGATTAGTTACTCTGTAATCTTTCCTAACTCAGTTCATGTGTAGCCATGTTTACAGGACCTTCATAAGTGATATCTTATGATAAGTTTCTTTTTCTGTGTGACTTATTTCACTTAGAATCATCGTACCTGAATCCACTCTTTTTGCTGCTACTGGTCTTATGACATTGATTTCATGGCTGAGCGATATTCCACCGTACATAAGTACCACAATATCTTGAACCATTTTTGTCTTTCCTGGGATACTTAAGGTGTACCCAAGTTGAGGTTCTTGTAAGCAGCACAGCGCTAAATTTTAGGGTGGCTCTGTCTTATTGATTTTCAGTTTTCCCAAGGTATATTCCCTAGACTGGAAGTGCCCTTGGCTGTGTAGCTCTGTTGTTTACTTGTTTTAGGGAACACAATGCACTCCTCCAGAGAGGCAGTTGGCAACTTACATCTCGCCCATCAGCATGACAAGGCTCCCTGATCTCCAGGGCCTATCTTGCCTTTCTGGTTTTTACACGTTTTGCGGATGTCCCTTTTGACCGGAGCGAAGGGATACTTCTTTGTAGTGAAGATTTAGATTGCTGCTTGCTTGTTTGGACAAAACGGGCGTATGCATTTTCTCCTGAATATATTCAGGAGAAAACGCATACGCCCTTTTTGGCCAAGTGCATCATTGTCGAAGTTGTGCCCCTCTTCCTGTGCTTTAAAGGCGATTCCAACGTACCTCTTGAAATCTGTTTCCTGCTATTCTGCCACGTTTTAAAGTCCGCCTCTCTGACTTCCCTCAAAAGATTTTTGGACGATAGTTGTCCTCTATTACTCTGCCAGTTTGTAAATTGCTGTGCCCCTGAGCTCCATTTTGCAACTCGTATTTGTGAACTGACAGCAAATCCAAAATTATGGTTCAAAACCTATACTGGTTCCCGGCGGGTGGCTGAGACTTTGGTCAATTCTTCTTCCTCCCAGGAAATAAGAGTGACATATGCCCGTCCAAATGCCTAACAGCTACTCTCTCATTGGTTCTCCCTCTTCCCATTCATCCTCTGCGAAATTGGCCACCTGTGCGAAACAGGAGGTTAAAGGTGCTGTCTCTACAGGTTGGGAGATTGATAGTAAAGAGGTTGGAAAGTCAAACCGGAGCACCAGGAGAGGGACTATTCGTTGAGTTTTACAGACCTTTCGTATTCACAGTGTGTCCATTCTCTAGGTTTCCCATACATGTTATAGCTATAGTAATATTCCCTTAAACCTGGAGAGTTGGGACAAATGGAATGGGTGCCATGCATTATTGCTTTAAAGGGTCTGCATTTGCTCACCCAATCTCACCAATCCTCTCAGTCCCATGTGTCCAGCCTTATGCCACATCCAGCTGTCGTTGTAGATAGGGTCATTCCATGTTTCATCAGAGACCCTGAAGGAATTGTAAAGAATTTCCCTATTTTTTTGTTTTGTTTTTGAAATTGCTTTTTATAGTGGGTTTGAGCTGATTCTCACTGCCATGTTTATGCCAGTCTAGACACACTTGATTCCCTTACGGAGACATATCAATACATAGGTTTTAAGATTCTTACTAGTCAGATATATTCCTCAGCGGGAAATATGGGATTTTGAATCCCTTTCACAGAGGAAGGTGTAGGTCTTCTCTATTCCATATTTGGCTTTGGAAAAGTACCTGTGCTTATATCAAACTCTGGTTTTAAACATCACCCCACCTCTCCTTCCCCCTTAAGCAGTCATAAGAGTGTTTTCTAAATGTGAGACTCTGTTCTCTTTCCTAACTCAGTTCATGTGTAGCCATGTTTACAGGATCTTCATAAGTGATATCTTATGATACGTTTCTTTTTCTGTGTGACTTATTTCACTTAGAATCATCGTACCTGAATCCACTCATTTTGCTGCTACTCGTCTTATGACATTGATTTCATGGCTGATGGATATTCCATCGTACGTAAGTAACACAATTTTTTGAACCATTTTTATATTTCCTGGGATATTTAAGGTGTACCCAAGTTGAGGTTCTTGTAAGCAGTGCAGCCCTAAATTTTGGGGTGGCTCTGTCTTATTGATTTTCAGGTTTCCCAAGGTATATTCCCTAGAATGGAAGTGTCCTTGGCTCTGTAGCTCTGTTGTTTACTTGTTTTAGGGAATACAATGCACTCCTCCAGAGAGGCAGTTGGCAATTTACATCCCGCCCATCAGCATAACAAGGATCCCTGTTCTCCAGTGCCTGTCTTGAATTTCTGGTTTTTACCCTTTTTGTGGATTTCCGTTTGGACCGGTGGGAAGTGATACTTCTTTGTAGTGCATACTTACATTGTACGCTTGCTTGCTTGGCCAAACACGGCATATGCGTTTTCTCATGAATATACTCAGGAGAAAACGCATACGCCCTTTTTGGCCAAGTGCATCATTGTCGAAGTTGTGCCCCTCATCCTGTGCTTTAATGGTGATTCCAACGTACCTCTTGAAATCTGTTTCCTGCTATTCTGCCTCACTTTCAAGTTCGCCTCGTTGCCTTCCCTCAACAGATTTTTGGATGATAGTTGTCCTTTATTACTCTGCCTGTTTGTGAATTGCTCTGCCCTATAGCTCCTTTTTTTAACTCGTTTTTTGTGAGCTGAACGCCAGTCCTATATTTTGGTTCAGGAACTATACTGGTTCCCTGTGGGTGGCTGATACTTTGGTCAATTCTTCTTCCTCCCGGGAAATAAGAGTGACATATCCCCGTCCAAATGCCTAACAGCCACTCTCTCATTGGATCTCCCTCTTCCCATTCATCCTCTGCGGAATTGGCAACCTGTGTGTAACAGGAGGTTAAAGGGGCTCTCTCTGCAGGTTGGGAGATTGATAGTAAAGCAGTTGGAATGTCACACCGGAGCACCAGGAGATGGACTATTCGTTGAGTTTTAGAGACCTTTCTTATTCACAGTGTGTCCATTCTCTAGGTTTCCCGTACATGTTATAGCTGTAGTAATATTCCCTACAACCTGGAGAGTTGGGACCCATGGAATGGGTGCCTTTCATTATTGCTTTAAAGGGTCTGCATTTGCTCACACAATCTCACCAATCCTCTCAGTCCCATGTGTCCAGCCTTATGACACCTCCAGCTGTCGTTGTAGATAGGGTCATTCCAGGTTTTATCAGAGACCCTGAAGGAATTGTAAAGAATTTCCCTGTTATTGTGTTTTGTTTTTGAAATTCCTTTTTATAGTGTGTTTGAGCTGATTCTCACTGCCATGTTTATGCCAGTCTAGACACACTTGATTCCCTTATGGAGACATATCAATACATAGGTTTTAAGATTTTTACTGGTCAGATATATTCCTCTGCGGGAAATATGGGATTTTGAATCCCTTTCACAGAGGAAGGTGTAGGTCTTCTCTATTCCATAGTTGGCTTTTCAACAGTACCTGTGCTTATATCAAACTCTGGTTTTAAACATCACCCCACCTCTCCTTCCCCCTTAAGCAGTCATAAGAGTGTTTTCTAAATGTGAGACTCTGTTCTTTTTCCTAACTCAGTTCATGTGTAGCCATGTTTACAGGATCTTCATAAGTGATATCTTATGATACGTTTCTTTTTCTGTGTGACTTATTTCACTTAGAATCATCATACCTGACTCCACTCATTTTGCCGCTACTGGTCTTATGACATTGATTTCTTGGCTGAGGGATATTCCATCATACGTAAGTACCACAATTTTTTGAACCATTTTTATATATCCTGGGATATTTAAGGTGTACCCAAGTTGAGGTTCTTGTAAGCAGTGCAGCCCTAAATTTTGGGGTGGCTCTGTCTTAATGATTTTCAGGTTTCCCAAGGTATATTCCCTAGACTGGAAGTGTGCTTGGCTCTGTAGCTCTGTTGTTTACTTGTTTTAGGGAACACAATGCACTCCTCAAGAGAGGCAGTTGGCAATTTACATCCCGCCCATCAGCATAACAAGGTTCCCTGTTCTCCAGGGCCTGTCTTGTATTTCTGGTTTTTACCCATTTTGTGGAAGTCTTTTTGGACCGGTGGGAAGTGATACTTCTTTGTACTGCAGACTTAAATTGTCCTCTTGCTTGCTTGGCCAAAAAGGGCATATGTGTTTTCTCCTGAATATACTCAGGAGAAAACACATACGCCCTTTTTGGCCAAGTGCATCATTGTCGAAATTGTGCCCTTCTTCCTGTGATTTACAGATGATTCCAACATACCTCTTGAAATCTGTTTCCTGCTATTCTGCCTCCCTTTCAAGTCTACCTCGTTGCCTTCCCTCAACAGATTGTTGGACGATAGTTGTCCTTTATTACTCTGCCAGTTTGTGAATTGCTGTGCCCCTGAGCTCCATTATTGAACCTGTATTTTGTGAGCTGAATGCAAGTCCAAAATTTTGTTTCAGGAAGTATACTGTTTCCCGGTGGGTGGCTGTGACTTTGGTTAATTCTTCTTCCTCCAGGGTTATAAGAGTGACATGTGCCCGTCCAAATGCCTAACAGCTACTCTCTCATTGGTTCTCCCTCTTCGCTTTCATCCTCTGCCAAATTTGCACCTAGTGTGAACCAGGCGGTTAAAGGTGCTGTCTCTGCAAGTTGGCAGATTGATAGTAAAGCAGTTGGAAATTCAAACCAGAGCGCCATGAGACGGACTATACATTGAGTTTTAGAGACTTTTGTATTCACAGTGTGTCCATTCTCAATGTTTCCCGTACATGTTATAGCTGTAGTAATATTCCCTTCAACCTGGAGACATGGGACCCATGAAATGGGTGCCATGCATTATTGCTTTAAAGGGTCTGCATTTGCACACCCAATCTCACCAATCCTCTCAGTCCCATGTCTCCAGCCTTATGCCACATCCAGCAGTCATTGTAGATAGGGTCATTCCAGGTTTCATCAGAAAACCTGAAGGAATTGTGAAGAATTTTCCTTTTATTTTTTGTTTTTCAAATTCCTTTTTATAGTGGATTTGAGCTGATTCTCGCTGCCATGTTTATGCCAGTCTGGACACACTTGATTCCCGTATGGAGACATATCAATACATAGGTTTTAAGATCCTTACTAGTCAGATATATGCCTCTGCGGGAAATATGGTGTTTTTAGTCTCTTTCACTGAGGAAGGTGTAGGTCTTGTCTATTCCATACTTGGTTTTTGGAATGGTACCAGTGCTTATATCAAACTCTGGTTTTATGAATCTCCCCACCTCTCCTTTCCGCTTAAGCAGGCATAAGAGTGCTTTCTAAATGTGAGACTTTGTTCTCTTTCCTAACTCAGTTCATGTGTAGCCATGTGTACAGGATCTTCATAAGGGATATCTTATGATAAGCTTCTTTTTCTTTGTGACATATATCACTTAGAATCATCGTACCTGAATCCACTCATTTTGCTGCTACTTGTCTTATGACATTGATTTCATGGCTGAGGGATATTTCATCGTACATAAGTACCGCAATTTTTTGAACCATTTTTATATTTCCTGGGATATTTAAGGTGTACCCAAGTTGAGGTTCTTGTAAGCAGTGAAGCCTTAAATTTGGGGGTGGCTCGGTCTTATTGATTTTCAGTTTTCCCAAGTTATATTCCCTAGACTGGAAGTGCCCTTGGCTCTGTAGATCAGTTGTTTCTTGTTTTAGGGAACACAGTGCACCCCACCAGAGGGACAGTTGGCAATTTACATCCCGCCCATCAGCATAACAAGGCTCCCTGTTCTCCAGGGCCTGTCTTGCCTTTCTGGTTTCTACCCATTTTTTGGATGTCCCATTTGACCGATGGGAAGTGATACTTCTTTGTAGTGCAGATTTACATTGCCCGCTTGCTTGTTTGGCCAAAAAGGACGTATGCATTTTCTGCTGAATATATTCAGGAGAAGACGCATACGCACTTTTTGGCCAAGTGCATCATTGTCGAAGTTTTGCCCCTCTTCCTGTGCTTTACAGACAATTCCAACGTACCTCTTGAAATCTGTTTCCTGCTATTCGGACTGACTTTCAAGTCCGCTTCTTTGCCTTCCCTCAACAGATTTCTGGACGATAGTTGGCCTTTATTTCTCTGCCTGTTTGTGAATTGCTGTGCCCAAGAGTTCCATTATTTAACTCATTTTTTTGAGCTGAACGCAATTCCAATATTTTTGTTCAGAACCTATACTGGTTCTCGGTGGGTGGCTGAGACTTTGGTTAATACTTCTTCCTCCCCGGAAACAAGAGTGACATGTGCCCATCCAAATGCCTAACAGCTACTCTCTCGTTGGTTCTCCCTCTTCCGTTTCACCCTCTGCCAAATGGGCAACCTGTGTGAAACAGGAGGTTAAAGGGGATGTCTCTCCAAGTTGGGAGATTGATAGTAAAGCAGTTGGAAAGTCAAACCGGAGCACCAGGAGAGCGACTATTTGTTGAGTTTTAGAGACCTTTCGTATTCACAGTGTGTCCATTCTCTAGGTTTCCCGTACATGTTATAGCTGTAGTAATATTCCCTTCACCCTGGAGAGTTGGGACCCATGGAATGGGTGCCATACATTATTGTTTTAAAGGCTCTGCATTTCCTCACCCAATCTCACCAATCCTCTCAGTCCCATGTGTCCAGCCTTATGCCACATCAGCTGTCATTGTAGATAGGGTCATTCAAGGTTTCATCAGAGACCTTGAAGGAATTGAAAAGAATTTCCCTGTTTTTTTGTTTTGTTTTTGAAATTCGATTTTATAGTGGGTTTGAGCTGATTCTCACTGCCATGTTTATGCCAGTCTAGACACACTTGATTCCATTACGGGGACATATCTATACATAGGTTTTAAGATTCTTACTAGTAAGATATATCCCTCGGCATGGAATATGGGGAGTTGAGTGCCTTTCACTGAGGAAGGTGTAGTTCTTGTCTATTCTGTATTTGGTTTTTGGAACGGTACCTGAACTAATATCAAAATCTGGTTTTATGCATCACCCCACCTCTCCTTCCCCCTTAAGCAGGCATAAGAATGTTTTCTAAATATCTAACTCTCTTCTCTTTCCTAACTCAGTTCATGTGTAGCCATGTTTACAGGACCTTCATAAGTGATATCTTATGATAAGTTTCTTTTTCTGTGTGACTTATTTCACTTAGAATCATCGTGCCTGAATCCACTCATTTTGGTGCTACTGGTCTTATGACATTGATTTCATGGCTGAGGGATATTCCATCATACGTAAGTACCACAATTTTTTGAACAATGTTTATATTTCCAGAGATATTTAAGGTGTACCCAAGTTGAGGTTCTTGTAAGCAGTGCAGCCCTAAATTTTGGGCTGGCTCTGTCTTATTTATTTTCAGTTTTCCCAAGGTATATTCCGTAGACTGGAAGTGTCCTTGGCTCTGTAGCTCTGTTGTTTACTTGTTTTAGGGAACACAATGCACTCTTCCAGAGAGGCAGTTGGCAATTTACATCCCGCCCATCAGCATAACAAGGCTCCCTGTTCTCCAGTGCCTGTCTTGAATTTCTGGTTTTTACCCTTTTTGTGGATTTCCATTTGGACCGGTTGGAAGTGATACTTCTTTGTAGTGCATACTTACATTGTCCTCTTGCATGCTTGGCCAAACATGGCGTATGCGTTTTCTCCTGAATATACTCTGGAGGAAACGCATATGCCCTTTTTGGCCAAGTGCATCATTGTCGAAGTTGTGCCCCTCTTCCTGTGCTTTAAAAGCGATTCCAACGTACCTCTTGAAATCTGTTTCCTGCTATTCGGCCTGACTTTCAAGTCCGCTTCGTTGCCTTCCCTCAACAGATTTCTGGACGATAGTTGGCCTTTATTACTCTGCCAGTTTGTGATTTGCTCTGCCCCTGAGCTCCATATTTCAACTCGTTTTTTGTGAGCTGAATGCAAGTCCAAAGTTCTGGTTCAGAACCTATACTGTTTCCAGGTGAGTGGCTGAGACTTTGGTTAATCCTTCTTCCTACCGGGAAATTAGAGTGACATGTGCCCGTCCAAATGCCTAACAGCTACTCTCTCATTGGTTCTCCCTCTTCCCTTTCATCCTCTGCCAAATTGGCAACCTGTGCGAACCAGGAGGTTAAAGGGGCAGTCTCTCCAAGGTCGGAGATTGATAGTAAAGCAGTTGGAAATTCAATCCGGAGCAACAGGAGAGGGACTATTCGTTGAGTTTTAGAAACGTTTCATATTCACAGTGTGTCCATTCTCTACGTTTGTGGTACATGTTATATGTGTAGTAATATTCCCTTCAACCTGGAGAGTTGGGACCCATTGAATGGGTGCCGTGCATTATTGCTTTAAAGGTTCTGAATTTGTTCACCCAATCTCACCAATCCTCTCAGTCCCAAGTGTCCTGCGTTATGTCACATCCAGCTGTCATTGTAGACAGGGTCATTCCACGTTTCATCAGAGACCCTGAAGGAATTGTAAAGAATTTCCCTGTTTTTTTGTTTTGTTTTTGAAATTCCTTTTTATAGTGGGTTTGAGCTGATTCTCGCTGCCATGTTTATGCCAGTCTAGACACACTTGATTCCCTTACGGAGACATATCAATACATAGGTTTTAAGATTCTTACTAGTCAGATATATTCCTCTGTGGGAAATATGGGGTTTTGAGTCCCTTTCACTGAGGAAGGTATAGGTAGGTTTTGTCTATTCCATAGTTGCTTTTGGGAACGGTACCTGTGCTCATATCAAACTCTGGTTTTATGCATCACCCCACCTCTCCTTCCCCCTTAAGGAGGCATGAGAGTGTCTTCTAAATGTGAGACTCTGTTCTCTTTCCTAACTCAGTTCATGTATAGCCATGTTTACAGGATCTTCATAAGTGATATCTTATGATAAGCTTCTTTTTCTTTGTGACTTATTTCACTTAGAATCATCGTACCTGAATCCACTCATTTTGCTGCTACTTGTCTTACGACATGGATTTCATGGCTGAGGGATATTCCATCGTACGTAATACCACAATTTTTTGAACCATTTTTATATTTTCTGGGAAATTTAAGGCGTACCCAAGTTGAGGTTCTTGTAAGCAGTGCCGCCCTAAATTTTGGGGTGGCTCTGTCTTATTGATTTTCAGTTTTCCCAAGGTATATTGCCTAGACTGGAAGTGCCCTTGGTTCTGTATATTTGTTGTTTACTTCTTTTAGGGAACACAGTGAACTCCTCTGGAGAGGCAGTTGGCAATTTCCATCCCGCCCATCAGCATAACAAGGCTCCCTGTTCTCCAAGGCATGTCTTGCCTTTCTGGTTTTTACACATTTGGTGGATGTCCCTTTTGACTGGAGGGAAGTGATACTTCTTTGTAGTGCAGATTTGCATTGCCCGCTTGCTTGTTTGGCCAAAAAGGGCGTATGCGTTTTCTGCTGAATATATTCAGGAGAAAACGTGTACGCCCTTTTTGGCCAAGTGCATCATTGTCGAAGTTGTGCCCCTCTTTCTGTGATTTAAATGCGATTCCAACGTACCTCTTGAAATCTCTTTCCTGCTATTCTGCCTCGCATTCAAGTCCACCTCGTTGCCTTCCCTCAACAGATATCTGGACGATAGTTGTCCTTTATTACTCTGCCTGTTTGTGAATTGCTGTGCCCCAGAGCTCCATTATTTAACTCGTTTTTTGTGAGCTGAACGGAAGTCTAATATTTTGGTTCAGGAACTATACTGGTACCCGGTGGGTGGCTGAGACTTTGGTTAATTCTTCTTCCTCCCGGGAAACAAGAGTGACATGTGCCCTTACAAATGCCTCAACTCTCTCGTTGGTTCTCCCTCTTCCGTTTCATCCTCTGCCGAATTGGCAACCTGTGTGAAACAGGAGGTTAAAGGGGCTGTCTCTCCTAGTTGGGAGATTGATAGTAAAGCAGTTGGAAAGTCAAACCGGAGCACCAGGAGAGGGACTATTTGTTGAGTTTTAGAGACCTTTCATATTCACAGTGTGTCCATTCTCTAGGTTTCCTGTACATGTTATAGCTGTAGTAATATTCCCTTCACCCTGGAGAGTTGGGACCCATGGAATGGGTGCCATGCATAATTGCTTTAAAGGGTCTGCATTTGCTCACCAAATCTCACCAATCCTCTCAGTCCCATGTGTCCAGCCTTATGCCAACTCCAGTTGTCATTGTAGATAGGGTCATTCAAGGTTTCATCAGAGATCCTGAAGAAATTGAAAAGAATTTCCCTGTTTTTTTGTTTTGTTTTGAAATTACATTTTATAGTGGGTTTGAGCTTATTCTCACTGCCATGTTTATGCCAGTCTAGACACACTTGATTCCATTACGGGTACATAACTATACATAGGTTTTAAGATTCTTACTAGTAAGATGTATCCCTCTGCATGGAATATGGGGAGTTGAGTGCCTTTCACTGAGGAAGGTGTAGTTCTTGTCTATTCCGTATTTGGTTTTTGGAACGGTACCTGAACTAATATCAAAATCTGGTTTTATGCATCACCTCAACTCTCCTTCACCCTTAAGCAGGCATAAGAGTGTTTTCTAAATGTCAGACTCTGTTCTCTTTCCTAACTCAGTTCATGTGTAGCCATGTTTACAGGATCTTCATAAGTGATATCTTTTTTTTTTTTATTTGTTTGCTTTATAACAAATTTAATCAGTTATACATATACATATGTTTCCATATCCCCTCCCATTTGCGTCTCCCTCCCACCCTCCATATCCCACCCCTCCAGGCGGTCACAAGGCACCAAGCTGATCTCCCTGTGCTATGCGGCTGCTTCCCACTAGCTATCTACCTTACGTTTGGTAGTGTATATATGTCCATGCCGCTCTTTCACTTTGTCACAGCTTACCCTTCCCCCTCCCCATATCCTCAAGTCCATTCTCTAGTAGGTCTGTGTCTTTATTCCTGTCTTACCCCTAGGTTCTTCATGACATTTTTTTTTCTTAAATTCCATATATATGTGTTAGCATACAGTATTTGTCTTTCTCTTTCTGACTTACTTCACTCTGTATGACAGACTCTAGGTCTATCCACCTCATTACAAATAGCTCAATTTCATTTCTTTTTATGGCTGAGTAATATTCCATTGTATATATGTGCCACATCTTCTTTATCCATTCATCCGATGATGGACACTTAGGTTGTTTCCATCTCCGGGCTATTGTAAATAGGGCTGCTATGAACATTTTGGTACATGTCTCTTTTTGAATTATGGTTTTCTCAGGGTATATGCCCAGTAGTGGGATTGCTGGGTCATATGGTAGTTCTATTTGTAGTTTTTTAAGGAACCTCCATACCGTTCTCCATAGCGGCTGTACCAATTCACATTCCCACCAGCAGTGCAAGAGTGTTCCCTTTTTTCCACACCCTCTCCAGCATTTATTGTTTCTAGATTTTTTGATGATGGCCATTCTGACTGGTGTGAGATGATATCTCATTGTAGTTTTGATTTGCATTTCTCTAATGAGTAAAGATGTTGAGCATCCTTTCATGTGTTTGTTGGCAGTCTGTATATCTTCTGTGGAGAAATGTCTATTTAGGTCTTCTGCCCATTTTTGGATTGGGTTGTTTGTTTTTTTGTTATTGAGCTGCATGAGCTGCTTATAAATTTTGGAGATTAATCCTTTGTCAGTTACTTCATTTGCAAATATTTTCTCCCATTCTGAGGGTTGTCTTTTGGTCTTGTTTATGGTTTCCTTTGCTGTGCAAAAGCTTTTAAGTTTCATTAGGTCCCATGTGTTTATTTTTGTCTTTATTTCCATTTCTCTAGGAGGTGGGTCAAAAAGGATCTTGCTGTGATTTATGTCATAGAGTGTTCTGCCTATGTTTTCCTCTAAGAGTTTGATAGTGTCTGGCCTTACATTTAGGTCTTTAATCCATTTTGAGCTTATTTTTGTGTATGGTGTTAGGGAGTGATCTAATCTCATACTTTTACATGTCCCTATCCAGTTTTCCCAGCACCACTTATTGAAGAGACTGTCCTTTCTCCACTGTACATTCCTGCCTCCTTTATCAAAGATAAGGTGACCATATGTCCGTGGGTTTAACTCTGGGCTTTCTATCCTGTTCCATTGATCTATCTTTCTGTTTTTGTGCCAGTACCATACTGTCTTGATTACTGTAGCTTTGTAGTATAGTCTGAAGTCAGGGAGCCTGATTCCTCCAGCTCCATTTTTCGTTCTCAAGATTGCTTTGGCTATTCGGGGTCTTTTGTGTTTCCATACAAATTGTGAAAGTTTTTGTTCCAGTTCTGTGAAAAATGCCAGTGGTAGTTTGATAGGGATTGCATTGAACCTGTAGATTGCTTTGGGTAGTAGAGTCATTTTCACAATGTTGATTCTTCCAATCCAAGAACATGGTACATCTCTCCATCTATTTGTATCATCTTTAATTTCTTTCATCAGTGTCTTATAATTTTCTGCATACAGGTCTTTTGTCTCCTTAGGTAGGTTTATTCCTAGATATTTTATTCTTTTTGTTGCAATGGTAAATGGGAGTGTTTCCTTGATTTCACTTTCAGATATTTCATCATCAGTATATAGGAATGCCAGAGATTTCTGTGCATTAATTTTGTATCCTGCAACTTTACCAAATTCATTGATTAACTCTAGTAGTTTTCTGGTAGCATCTTTAGGATTCTCTATGTATAGTATCATGTCATCTGCAAACAGTGACAGCTTTACTTCTTCTTTTCCGATTTGGATTCCTTTTATTTCCTTTTCTTCTCTGATTGCTGTGGCTAAAACTTCCAAAACTAGGTTGAATAAGAGTGGTGAGAGTGGGCAGCCTTGTCTTGTTCCTGATCTTAGTGGAAATGGTTTCAGTTTTTCACCATTGAGGACGATGCTGGCTGTGGGTTTGTCATATATGGCCTTTATTATGTTGAGGAAAGTTCCCTCTATGCCTACTTTCTGCAGGGTTTTTATCATAAATGGGTGTTGAATTTTGTCGAAAGCTTTCTCTGCATCTATTGAGATGATCATATGGTTTTTCTCCTTCAATTTGTTAATATGGTGTATCACGTTGATTGATTTGCGTATATTGAAGAATCCTTGCATTCCTGGAATAAACCCCACTTGATCATGGTGTATGATCCTTTTAATGTGCTGTTGGATTCTGTTTGCTAGTATTTTGTTGAGGATTTTTGCATCTATGTTCATCAGTGATATTGGCCTGTAGTTTTCTTTCTTTGTGACATCCTTGTCTGGTTTTGGTATCAAGGTGATGGTGGCCTCGTAGAATGAGTTTGGGAGTGTTCCTCCCTCTGCTATATTTTGGAAGAGTTTCAGAAGGATAGGTGTTAGCTCTTCTCTAAATGCTTGATAGAATTCGCCTGTGAACCCATCTGGTCCTGGGCTTTTGTTTGTTGGAAGATTTTTTATCACAGTCTCAATTTCAGTGCTTGTGATTGGTCTGTTCATATTTTCTATTTCTTCCTGATTCAGTCGCGGCAGGTTGTGCATTTCTAAGAGTTTGTCCATTTCTTCCAGGTTGTCCATTTTATTGGCATAGAGTTGCTTATAGTAATCTCTCATGATCTTTTGTATTTCTGCAGTGTCAGTTGTTACTTCTCCTTTTTCATTTTTAATTCTATTGATTTGTGTCTTCTCCCTTTTTTTCTTGATGAGTCTGGCTAATGGTTTATCAATTTTGTTTATCTTCTCAAAGAACCAGCTTTTAGTTTTATTGATCTTTGCTATCGTTTCCTTCATTTCTTTTTCATTTATTTCTGATCTGATTTTTATGATTTCTTTCCTTCTGCTAACTTTGGGATGTTTTTGTTCTTCTTTCTCTAATTGCTTTAGGTGCAAGGTTAGGTTGTTTATTCGAGATGTTTCCTGTTTCTTAAGGTGGGATTGTATTGCTATAAACTTCCCTCTTAGAACTGCTTTTGCTGCATCCCATAGGTTTTGGGTCGCCGTGTCTCCATTGTCATTTGTTTCTAGGTATTTTTTAATTTCCTCTTTGATTTCTTCAGTGATCACTTCGTTATTAAGTAGTGTATTGTTTAGCCTCCATGTGTTTGTATTTTTTACAGATCTTTTCCTGTAATTGATATCTAGTCTCATAGCATTGTGGTCGGAAAAGATACTTGATACAATTTCAGTTTTCTTAAATTTACCAAGGCTTGATTTGTGACCCAAGATATGATCTATCCTGGAGAATGTTCCATGAGCACTTGAGAAAAATGTGTATTCTGTTGTTTTTGGATGGAATGTCCTATAAATATCAATTAAGTCCATCTTGTTTAATGTATCATTTAAAGCTTGTGTTTCCTTATTTATTTTCATTTTGGATGATCTGTCCATTGGTGAAAGTGGGGTGTTAAAGTCCCCTACTATGAGTGTGTTACTGTCGATTTCTCCTTTTATGGATGTTAGTATTTGCCTTATGTATTGAGGTGCTCCTATGTTTGGTGCATAAATATTTACAATTGTTATATCTTCTTCTTGGATCGATCCCTTGATCATTATGTAGTGTCCTTCTTTGTCTCTTCTAGTAGTCCTTATTTTAAAGTCTATTTTGTCTGATATGAGAATTGCTACTCCAGCTTTCTTTTGGTTTCCATTTGCATGGAATATCTTTTTCCATCCCCTTACTTTCAGTCTGTATGTGTCTCTAGGTCTGAAGTGGGTCTCTTGTAGACAGCATATAGATGGGTCTTGTTTTTGTATCCATTCAGCCAATCTGTGTCTTTTGGTGGGAGCATTTAGTCCATTTACATTTAAGGTAATTATCGATATGTATGTTCCTATTCCCATTTTCTTAATTGTTTTGGGTTCATTATTGTAGGTATATTCCTTCTGTTGTGTTTCTTGCCTAGAGAAGTTCCTTTAGCATTTGTTGTAAAGCTGGTTTGGTGGTGCTGAACTCTCTCAGCTTTTGCTTGTCTGTAAACGTTTTAATTTCTCCATCAAATCTGAATGAGATCCTTGCTGGGTAGAGTAATCTTGGTTGCAGGTTTTTCTCCTTCATCACTTTAATTATGTCCTGCCACTCCCTTCTGGCTTGTAGAGTTTCTGCTGAGAGATCAGCTGTTATCCTGATGGGGATTCCCTTGTGTGTTATTTGTTGTTTTTGCCTTGCTGCTTTTAATATGATTTCTTTGTGTTTAATTTTTGACAGTTTGATTAATATGTGTCTTGGCGTATTTCTCCTTGGATTTATTCTGTATGGGACTCTCTGTGCCTCCTGGACTTGATTAACTATTTCCTTTCCCATATTAGGGAAGTTTTCAACTATAATCTCTTCAAATATTTTCTCAGTCCCTTTCTTTTTCTCTTCTTCTTCTGGAACCCCTATAATTCGAATGTTGGTGCGTTTAATGTTGTCCCAGAGGTCTCTGAGACTGTCCTCTGTTCTTTTCATTCTTTTTTCTTTATTTTGCTCTGCAGCAGTTATTTCCACTATTTTATCTTCCACCTCACTTATCCGTTCTTCTGCCTCAGTTATTCTGCTATTGATCCCATCTAGAGTATTTTTTATTTCATGTATTGTGTTTTTAATCGATGCTTGATTCATCTTTAGTTCTTCTAGGTCCTTGTTAACTGTTTCTTGCATTTTGTCTATTCTATTTCCAAGATTTTGGATCTGGGAAATAGAATCTTGGATCATCTTTACCATCATTATTCTGAATTCTTTTTCAGGTAGACTGCCTATTACCTCTTCATTTGTTAGGTCTGGTGGGTTTTTATCTTGCTCTTTCTCCTGCTGTGTGTTTTTCTGTCTTCTCATTTTGCTTATGTTACTGTGTTTGGGGTCTCCTTTTTGCAGGCTGCAGGTTCGTAGTTCCCGTTGTTTTTGGTGTCTGTCCCCAGTGGCTAAGGTTGGTTTAGTGGGTTGTGTAGGCTTCCTGGTGGAGGGGACTAGTGCCTGTGTTCTGGTGGATGAGGCTGGATCTTGTCTTTCTGGTGGGCAGGTCCACGTCTGGTGGTGTGTTTTGGGGTGTCTGTGGACTTTTTATGATTTTAGGCCACCTCTCTGCTAATGGGTGGCGTTGTGTTCCTGTCTTGCTAGTTGTTTGGCTCAGGGTGTCCAGCACTGTAGCCTGCTGGTCGTTGAGTGAAGCTGGGTGCTGGTGTTGAGATGGAGATCTCTGGAAGATTTTCGCCGTTTGATATTATGTGGAGCTGGGAGGTCTCTTGTGGACCAGTGTCCTGAAGTTGGCTCTCCCACCTCAGAGGCACAGCACTGACTCCGGGCTCCTCAATTTGGGATGATGTGTTGTCTATTCATGTATTCCACAGATGCAGGGTACATCAAGTTGATTGTGGAGCTTTAATCCGCTGCTTCTGAGGCTGCTGGGAGAGGTTTCCCTTTCTCTTCTTTGTTCTCACAGCTCCTGGGTCTCAGCTTTGGATTTGGCCCCGCCTCTGCGTGTAGGTCGCCGGGGGGCGTCTGTTCTTCTCTCAGATAGGACAGGATTAAAGGAGCAGCCTCTTCGGGGACTCTGGCTCACTCAGGCCAGGAGGGAGGGAGGGGCACAGAGTGCGGGGCGAGCCTGCAGCGGCAGAGGTCGGCGTGACGTTGCACCAGCCCGAGGCGCGCCGTGCGTTCTCCCAGGGAAGCCGCCCCTGGATCCCGGGACCCCGGCAGTGGCGGGCTGCACAGGCTCCCGGAAGGGCAGTGTGGGCAGTGACCTGCGCTCGCACACAGGCTTCTTGGCGGCGGCAGCAGCAGCCCCAGCGTCCCACGCCTGTCACTGGGCTCCGCGCTTTCAGTCGCGACTCGCGCCCGTCCGTGGAGCCCCTTTAAGCAGCGTTCTTAATCCCCTCTCCTCGCGCACCAGGAAACCAAGAGGGAAGAAAAAGTCTCTTGACTCTTCGGCAGCTGCAGAGTTTTCCCGGACTCCCTCCCGGCTAGCTGTGGCACATTAGCCCCCTTCAGGCTGAGTTCTCGCCGCCAGCCCCAGTCCTCTCCCTGCGCTCTGACCGAAGCCCGAGCCTCAGCTTCCAGCGCTGCGCGCCCCGGCGGGCGAGCAGACAAGCCTCTCGGGCTGGTGAGTGCTGCTCGGGACCGATCCTCTGTGTGCGGATCTCTCCGCTTTGCCCTACCCAGTTATGTGGGGAGTTTCTTGCCTTTTGGGAGGTCTGGGGTCTTCTGCCAGCGTTCAGTAGGTGTTCTGAAGGAGTTGTTCCACGTGTAGCTGTATTTCTGTTGTATCCGTGGGGAGGAAGGTGATCTCCGCGTCTTACTCTTCCGCCATCTTACCCGGAAGTCCATAAGTGTTATCTTATGATAAGTTTCTTTTTCTGTGTGACTTATTTCACTTAGAATCATCGTACCTGTATCCACTCATTTTGCTGCTACTGCTCTTATGACATTGATTTCATGGATGAGGGATATTCCATCGTATGTAAGTACCACAATTTTTTGAACCATTTTTATATTTCCTGGGATATTTAAGATGTACTCAAGTTGAGGTTCTTGTAAACAGTGGAGCCCTAAATTTTGGGGTTGCTCTGACTTATTGATTTTCAAATTTCCCAAGGTATATTCCCTAGACTGGAAGTTCCCTTGGCTCTGTAGCTCCGTTGTTTACTTGTTTTAGGGAACACAATGCACTCCTCCAGAGATGCAGTTGACAATTTACACCCCGCCCATCAGCATAACAAGGCTCCCTGTTCTCCAGGGCCTGTCTTGCCTTTCTGGTTTTTACCCATTTTGTGGATGTCCCTTTTCACCTGTGGGAAGTGATACTTCTTCTAGTGCAGATTTGCATTGCCCACGTGCTTGCTTGGCGAAAAAGGGCGTATGCGTTTTCTCCTGAATATATTCAGGAGAAAATGCATACGCCCTTTTTGGCCAAGTGCATCATAGTCGAAGTTGTGCCCCTCTTCCTGTTCTTTACAGACAATTCCAACATACCTCTTGAAATCTGTTTCCTGCTATTCGACCTGACTTTCAAGTCTGCTTCGTTGCCTTCCCTCAACAGATTTCTGGACGATAGTTGGCCATTATTACTCTGCCAGTTTGTGAATTGCTCTGCTCTTGAGCTCCATTTTACAACTCGTTTTTTGTGAGCTGAATGCAAGTCCAAAGTTTTGGTTCAGGACATATACTATTTCCCGGTGAGTGGCTGAGACTTTGGCTAATTCTTCTTCCTGCCGGGCAATTAGAGTGACATGTGCCCGTCCAAATGCCTAACAGCTACTCTCTCATTGGTTCTCCCTCTTCCCTTTCATCCTCTGCCAAATTGGCAACCTGTGAAAACAAGGAGGTTAAAGGGGCTGTCTCTCCAAGTTGGGAGATTGATAGTAAAACAGTTGGAAAATCAAACCGGAGCACCAGGAGAGGGACTATTCGTTGAGTTTTAGAAACCTTGCATATTCACATTGTGTCCATTCTCTAGGTTTCCCGTACATGTTATAGCTGTAGTAATATTCCCTTCAACCTGGAGAGTTGGGACCCGTGGAATGGGTGCCATGCATTATTGCTTTAAAGGGTGTGCATTTGCTCACCCAATCTCACCAATCCTCTCACTCCCAAGTGTCCAGCCTTATGCCATATCCAGCTGTCATTGTAGACAGGGTCATTCCACATTTCATCAGAGACCCTGAAGGAATTGTAAATAATTTCCCTTTTTTTTTTGAAATTCCTTTTTATAGTGGTTTTGAGCTGATTCTCACTGCCATGTTTATGCCAGTCTAGACACACTTGATTCCCTTACAGAGACATATCAATACATAGGATTTAAGATTCTTACTAGTCAGATATATTCCTCTGCGGGAAATATGGGGTTTTGAGTCCCTTTCACTGAGGAAGGTATAGGTATGTCTTGTCTATTCCATAGTTGGTTTTTGGAACGGTGCCTGTGCTATATCGCACTCTGGTTTTATGCATCACCCCACCTCTCCTTCCCCCTTAAGCTGGCATAAGAATGTTTTCTAAATGTCAAACTCTCTTCTCTTTCCTAACTCAGTTCATGTGTAGCCATGTTTACAGGACCTTCATAAGTGATATATTATGATATGTTTCTTTTTCTGTGTTACTTATTTCACTTAGAATCATCGTACCTGAATCCATTCAGTTAGCTGATACTGGTCTTATGACATTGATTTCATGGCTGAGGGATATAACATCGTACGTAATTACCACAATTTTTTGAACCATTTTTATGTTTCCAGGGATATTTAAGGTGTACCCAAGTAGAGGTTCTTGTAAACAGTGCAGCACTAAATTTTGGGGTGGCTCTGTCTTATTAATTTTCAGTTTGCCCAAGTTATATTCCCTTGACAGCAAGTGCTCTTGGCTCTGTAGCTCTGTTGTTTACTTGTTTTAGGGAACACAATGCACTCCTCCAGAGAGGCAGTTGACAACTTACATCCCGCCCATCAGCATAACAAGGCTCCCTGTTCTCCAATGCCTGTCTTGACTTTCTGGTTTTTACCCATTTTGTGGATGACCCTTTTGACCGGTGGGAAGTGACACTTCTTTGTAGTGCAGATTTGCATTGTCCACTTGCTTTCTTTGCCAAAAAGGGCATATGCGTTTTATCCTGCATATATTCAGGAGAAAATGCATACACCCTTTTTGGCCAAGTGCATCATTGTCGAAGTTGTGCCCCTCTACCTATGCTTTACAGACGATTCCAATGTACCTCTTGCAATCTGTTTCCTGGTATTCGGCCTGACATTCATGTCCGCTTCGTTGCCTTCCCTCAACAGATTTCTGGACGATAGTTGGCCTTTATTACTCTGCCCGTTTGTGAATTGCTCTGCCCCTGCGCTCCATTTTTCAACTCGTTATTTGTGAGCTGAATGCAAGTCCAAAGTCTTGGTTCAGGACCTATAATGTTTCCCAGTGAGTGGCTGAGACTTTGGCTAATACTTCTTCCTGCCTGGCAATTAGATTGACATATGCCCGTCCAAATGGCTAACAGCTACTCTCTCATTGGTTCTCCCTCTTCCCTTTCATCCTCTGCCAAATTGGCAACCTGTGAGAACCAGGAGGTTAAAGGGGCAGTGTCTCCAATTTGGGAGATTGATAGTAAAGCAGTTGGAAAGTCAAACCGGAGCACCAGGAGAGGGCCTATTTGTTGAGTTTTAGGAACCTTTTGTATTCACAGGTTGTCCATTCTCTAGGTTTCCCATACATGTTATAGCTGTAGTAAGATTCCCTTCAACCTGGAGAGTTGGGACCCATGGAATGGGTGCCATGCATTATTGCTTTAAAGAGTCTCCATTTGCTCACCCAATCTCACCAATCCTCTCATTCCCAAGTGTCCAGCCTTATGCCACATCCATCTGTCATTGTAGATAGGGTCATTCCATGTTTCATCAGAGACCCTGAAGGAATTGAAAAAAATTTCCCTGGTTTTTTTTGTTTGTTTTTGAAATTCCATTTTATAGTGGGTTTGAGCTGATTCTCACTGCCAAGTTTAAGCCAGTCTAGACACACTTGATTCCATTACGGGGACATATCAATACATAGGTATTAAGATTCTTACTAGTAAGATATATCCCTCTGCATGGAATATGGGGAATTGAGTCCCTTTCACTGAGGAAGGTGTAGTTCTTGTCTATTCTGTATTTGGTTTTTGGAATGGTACCTGAAATAATATCAAAATCTGGTTTAATTCATCACCCCACCTCTCCTACCCCCTTAAGCAGGCATAAGAATGTTTTCTAAATGTCAAACTCTCTTCTCTTTCCTAACTCAGTTCATGTGTAGCAATGTTTAAATGACCTTCATAAGTGATATCTTATGATAAGTTTCTATTTCTGTGTGACTTATTTCACTTAGAATCATCGTACCTGAATCCACTCTTTTTGCTTCTACTGGTCTTATTACATTGATTTCATGGCTGAGGGATATTCCATCGTACGTAATTACCACAATTTTTTGAACTTTTTTTATGTTTCCATGGATATTTAAGGTGTAGACATGTTGAGGTTCTTGTAAGCAGTGCAGCCCTAAATATTGGGCTGGCTCTGTCTTATTGATTTTCAGTTTGCCCAAGGTATATTCCCTTGACAGGAAGTGCTCTTGGCTCTGTAGCTCTGTTGTTTACTTGTTTTAGGGAACACAATGCAACCCTCCAGAGAGGCACTTGCCAAATTACATCCCACCCATCAGCATAACAAGGCTCCCTGTTCTCCAAGGCCTGTCTTGCCTTTCTGGTTTTTACCCATTTTGTGGATGTCCCTTTTGAGCGGTGGGAAGTGATACTTCTTTGTAGTGCAGATTTGCATTGCCCGCTTGCTTGCTTTGCCAAAAAGGGCGTATGCTTTTTCTCCTGCATATATTCAGGAGAAAAGGAATACGCCCTTTTTGGCCAAGTGCATCATTGTCGAAGTTGTGCCCCTCTTCCTGTGCTTTACAGACGATTCCAACATACCTTTTGAAATCTGATTCCTGCTATTCGATTTGACTTTCATGTTTGCTTCGTTGCCTTCCCTCAACAGATTTCTAGATGGTAGTTGGCCTTAATTACTTTGCCAGTTTGAGAATTGCTCTGCCCCTGAGCTCCATTATACAACTCGTTTTTTTTTGAGCTGAATGCAAGTCCAAAGTTTTGGTTCAGGACCTATACTATTTCCCGGTGAGTGGCTGAGACTTTGGCTAATTCTTCTTCCTGCCGGGCAATTAGAGTGACATGTGCCCGTCCAAATGCCTAACAGCTACTCTCTCATTGTTTCTCCCTCTTCCCTTTCATCCTCTGCCAAATTGGCAACATGTGAGAACAATGAGGTTAAAGGGGCTGTCTCTCCAAGTTGGGAGATTGACAGTAAAGCAGTTGGAAAGTCAAACCGGAGCACCAGGAGAGGGACTGTTCATTGAGCTTTAGAAACCTTTTGTATTCACCGTGTGTCCATTCTCTAGGTTTCCCATACATGTTATAGCTGTAGTAATATTCCCTTCAACCTGGAGAGTTGGGACCCATGGAATGGGTGCCATGCATTATTGCTTTAAAGGGTGTGCATTTGCTCACCCAATCTCACCAAGCCTCTCAGTCCCAAGTGTCCAGCCTTATGCCACATCCAGCTGTCATTGTAGACAGGGTCATTCCATGTTTCATCAGAGACCCTGAAGGAATTGTAAATAATTTCCCTGTTTTTTTGTTTTGTTTTTGAAATTCCTTTTATAGTGGGTTTGAGCTGATTCTCGCTGCCATGTTTATGCCAGTCTAGAAATACTTGATTCTCTTATGGAGACATATCAATACATAGGTTTTAAGATTCTTACTAGTCAGATATATTCCTCTGTGGGAAATATGGGGATTTGAGTCCCTTTCACTGAGGAAGGTATAGGTAGGTCTTGTCTATTCCATAGTTGGTTTTTGGAACGGTACTTGAACTAATATCAAACTCTGGTTTTAAACATCACCCCACCTCTCCTTCCCCCTTAAGCAGTCATAAGAGTGTTTTCTAAATGTGAGATTCTGTTCTTTTTCCTAACTCAGTTCATGTGTAGCCATGTTTACAGGATCTTCATAAGTGATATCTTATGATACGTTTCTTTTTCTGTGTGACTTTTTTCACTTAGAATCATCGTACCTGAATCCACTCATTTTGCTGCTACTGGTCTTGTGACATTGATTTCATGGCCGGTGGATATTCCATCGTACATAAGTACCACAATTTTTTGAACCATTTTTATCTTTCCTGGGATATTTAAGGTGTACCCAAGTTGAGGTTCTTGTAAGCAGTGCAGCCCTAAATTTCGGGGTGGGTCTGTCTTATTGATTTTCAGTTTTCCCAAAGTATATTCCCTAGACTGGAAGTGTCCTTGGCTCTGTAGCTCTGTTGTTTACTTGGTTTAGGGAACACAATGCACTCCTCCAGAGAGACAATTGGCAGTTTACATCCTGCTCCTCAGTATAACAAGGCTCCCTGCTCTCCAGGGCCAGTCTTGCCTTTCCGGTTTTTATTCATTTTGTGGATATCCCTTTTGACTGGTGGGAAGTGATACTTCTTTGGAGTGAAGATTTGCATTGCCCGCTTGCTTGCTTGGCCAAAAAGGGCGTATGCGTTTTCTCCTGAATATATTCAGGAGAAAACGCATACGCCCTTTTTGGCCAAGTGAATCATTGTCAAAGTTGTGCCCCTCTTCCTGTGCTTTAAAGGTGATACCAAAGTACCTGTTGAAATCTTTTTCCTGCTATTCTGCCTCGCTTTCAAGTCCGCCTCGTTGCCTTCCCAAACAGATTTTTGGAAGATAGTTGTCCTTTATTACTCTGCCAGTTTGTGAATTGCTGTGCCGCTGAGCTCCATTTTTTAACTCGTTATTTGCGAGCTGAACACAAGTCCAAAATTTTGTTTCAGGACCTATACTGGTTCCCGGTGGGTGGCTGAGATTTTGATTAATGCTTCTTCCTCCCGGGTTATAAGTGTGACATGTGCCCGTCCAAATGCCTAACAGCTACTCTCTCATTGGTTCTCCCTCTTCCCTTTCATCCTCTGCCAAATTGGCAACCTGTGCGAACCAGGAGTTTAAAGGTGCTGTCTCTCCAAGTTTGGAGATTTTTAGTAAAGCCGTTGGAATGTAAAACCGGATCACCAGGAGGGGGATAATTCATTGAGTTTTAGAGACGTTTCATATTCACAGTGTGTCCATTCTCTAGGTTTCCCGTACATGTTATAGCGGTAGTAATAGTCCCTACAACCTGGACACATGGGACCGATGGAATGGGTGCTATGCATTATTTCTTTAAAGGGTCTGCATTTGCTCACCCAATCTCACCAATCCTCTCAGTCCCATGTGTTCAGCTTTATGCCACATCCAGCTCTCATTGTAGATAAGGTCTTTCAAGGTTTCATCAGAGACACTGAAGGAATTGTAAAGAATATCCCTTTTGATTTGTTTTTCAAATTCCTTTTTATAGTGGGTTTGAGCTGAATCTCGCTGCCATGTTTATGCAAGTCTAGGCACACATGATTCCCTTACAGAGACATATCATTACATAGGTTTAAAAATTATTACTAGTCAGATATATACCTCTGTGGGAAATATGGGGTTTTGAGTCCCTTTAACTGAGGAACGTGTAGGTCTTGTCTATTCCATAGTTGGTTTTTGGAACGGTACCTGTGCTTATATCAAACTCTGGTTTTATGCATCACCCCCCCTCTCCTTCCCCGTTAAGCAGGCATAAGAGTGTTTTCTAAATGTGAGACTCTGTTCTCTTTCCTAACTCAGTTCATGTGTAGCCATGTTTACAGGATCTTCCTTAGTGATATCTTATGATAAATTTCTTTTTCTGTGTGACTTATTTCACTTAGAATCATCATACTTGAATCCACTCATTTTGTTGCTACTGGTCTTATGACATTGATTTCAAGGCTGAGGGATATTCCATTGTATGTAAGTAACATAATTTTTTGATCCGTTTTTATCTTTCCTGGGATATTTAAGGTGTACCCAAGTTGAGGTTCTTGTAAGCAGTGCAGCCCTAAATTTTGGAATGGCTCGGTCTTATTGATTTTCAGTTTTCCCAAGATATATTCACTAGACTGGAAGTGCCCTTGGCTCTGTAGCTCTGTTGTTTTCTTGTTTTAGGGAAAACAATGCACTCCTCCAGAGAGTCAATTGGCAATTTACATCCCACCCATCAGCATAACAATGCTCCCTGTTCTCTAGAGCCTGTCTTGCCTTTCTGGATTTTACCCATTTTGTGGATGTCCCTTTTGACAGGTGGGAAGTGATACTTCTTTGTAGTGCAGATTGGCAATGCCCGCTTGATTGCTTGGCCAAAAAGTGTGTATTCGTTTTCTGCTGAATATATTCAGGAGAAAACGCATACACCATTTTTGGCCAAGTGCATCATTGTCGAAGATTTGCCCCTCTTCCTGTGCTTTAAAGGCGATTCCAACGTACCTCTTGAAATCTGTTTCCTGCTATTCTGCCTCGCTTTCAAGTCCGCCTCGTTGCCTTCCCTAAACAGATTTTTGGACGATAGTTGTTCTTTATTACTCTGCCTGTTTGTGAATTGCATTGCGCCGGAGCTCAATTATTTAACTCGTTTTTTGTGAGCTGAACGCAAGTCCAAAATTTTGGTTCAGGACCTATACTGGTTCCCGGTGGGTGGCTGAGACTTTAGTTAATTCTTCTTCCTCCCGGGAAATAAGAGTGACATGTGCCCGTCCAAATGCCTAACAGCTACTCTTTCATTGGTTCTCCCTCTTCGCTTTCATCCTCTGCCAAATTGGCAACCTGTGCGAACCAGGAGGCTAAAGGTGCAGTCTCTGCAACCTGGGAGATTGATAGTAAAGCAGTTGGAAAGTCAAACCAGAGCACCAGCAGAGGGAATATTTGTTGAGTTTTAGAGACCTTTCATGTTCACAGTGTGTCCATTTTCTAGGTATCCCATACATGTTATAGCTGTAGTAATATTCCCTTCACCCTGGTGAGTTTGGACCCATGGAAGGGGGGGCATGCATTATTGCTTTAAAGGGTCTGCATTTGCTCACCCAATCTCACCAATCCTCTCAGTCCCAAGTGTCCAGCCTTATGCCAAATCCAGCTGTCTTTGTAGATAGGGTCATTCCAGGTTTCGTCAGAGACCATGAAGGAATTGTAAAGAATTTCCTGTTTTTTTGTGTGTGTCTGAATTTCCTTTTTATAATGGGTTTGAGCTGATTCTCACTGTCATGTTTATGCCAGTCTAGACACAGTTGTTTCCCTCATGGAGACATATCAATAAATAGGTTATAAGATTCTTACTAGTCAGATATATTCCTCTGAGGGAAATATGGGGTTTTGAGTCCCTTTCACTGAGGAACGTGTAGGTCTTGTCTATTCCATATTTGATTTTTTGAACGGTACCTGTGCTTATATAAAACTCTGGGGTTTATTCATCACCCCACCTCTCCTTCCCCCTTAAGCAGGCATAAGAGTGTTTTCTAAATGTGAGACTCTGTTCTCTTTCCTAACTCAGTTCATGTGTAGCCATGTTTACAGGTTCTCTATAAGTGATATCTTATGATAACTTTCTTTTTCTGTGTGACTTATTTCTCTTACAATCATCGTACCTGAATCCACTCATTTTGCTTCTACCTGTCTTATGGCATTGATTTCATGGCTGAGGGATATTTCATCGGACGTAAGTACCACAAATTTTCGTACCATTTTTATCTTTCCTGGGATATTTAAGGTGAATCCAAGATGAGTGTCTTGTAAGCAATGCACCCCTAAATATTGGGGTGGCTGTGTCTTATTGATTTTCAGTTTTCCCAAGGTATATTATGTAGACTGGAAGTGCGCTGGGCTCTGTAGCTCTGTTGTTTACTTGTTTTAGGGAACACAATGCACTGCTCAAGAGAGGCCGTTGGCCAATGCCTCCCAACCATCAGCATAACAAGGCTCCCAGTTCGCCAGGGCCTGTCTGCCTTTCTGGTTTTTACCCATTTTGTGGATATCCCTTTTGACTTGTGGGAAGTGATACTTCTTTGTAGAGCAGATTTGCATTGCCCGCTTTCTTGCTTGGCCATAAAGGGTGTATGTGTTTTCTCCTGAATATATTCAGGAGAAAACTCATACACCCTTTTTGGCCAAGTGCATCATTGTCGAAGTTGAGACCCTCTTCCTGTGCTTTAAAGGCGATTCCAGCAAACCTCTTGAAATCTGTTTCCTGCTATTCTGCCTCGCTTTCACATCTGCCTCTTAACCTTCGCTCAACAGAGTTTTGTACGAGAGTTGTCCTTTACTACTCTGCCATTTGGTGAATTGCTGTGCCACTGAGCTTCATTATCCACCTCGTATTTTGTGAGCTGAATGCAAGTCCAAATTTTGGTTCAGGACTTATAGTGGTGTCCGGTGGGTGCCTGAGACTTTGGTTAATTCTTCTTCCGGCCGGAAAATTAGAGTGACATTTGCCGGTCCAAATGCCTAACAGCTACTCTCTCATTGGTTCTCCCTCTTCCCTTTCATCCTCTGCCAAATTGGCAACCTGTGAGAACAAGGAGGTTAAAGGGGCTGTCTCTCCAAGTTGCGAGATTGATAGTAAAGCAGTTGGAAAGTCAAACCGGATCACCAGGAGAGGGACTATTAGTTGAGTTTTAGAAACCTTTCGTATTCACAGTGTGTCCATTCTCTAGGTTTCCCGTACATGTTATAGCTGTTGTAATATTCCCTTCAACCTGGAGAGTTGGGACCCATGGAATGGGTGCCACTCATTATTGCTTTAAACGGTCTGAATTTGCTCACCCAATCTCAACAATCCTCTCAGTCCAATGTGTCCAGCCTTATGCCACATCCAGCTGTCATTGTAGATAGGGTCATTCCAGGTTTCATCAGAGACCCTGAAGGAATTGTAAGGAATTTCCCTGTTTTTTTTGTTTTGTCTTTGAAATTCCTTTTTATAGTGGGTTGAGCTGATTCTCACTGCCATGTTTATGCCAGTCTAGACACACTTGATTCCCTTACGGAGACATATCAATACATAGGTTTTAAGATTCTTACTAATAAGATATATTACTCTGCGGTGAATATGGGGTGTTGAGTCCCTTTCACTGAGGAAGGTGTAGGTCTTGTCTATTACGTATTTGGTTTTTGGAACTGTACCTGTACTAATATCAAACTCTGGTTTTATGCATCACCCCACCTCTCCTTCCCCCTTAAGAAGGCATAAGGGTGTTTTCTAATGTGAGACTCCCTTCTCTTTCCTAACTCCGTTCATGTGTAGCCATGTTTACAGGATCTTCATAATTGATATCTTATGATAATTTTCTTTTTCTGTGTGACTTATTTCACTTAGAATTATCGTACGTGAGTCCACTCATTTTGCTGCTACTGGCCTTATGACATTGATTTCATGGCTGAGGGATATTCCGTCATACGTAAGTACCACAATTTCTTGAACCATTTTTGTCTTTCCTAGGATATTTAATGTGTACCCAAGTTGAGGTTTTTGTAATCATTGCAGCCCTGAATTTTGGTGTGGATCTGTCTTATTAATTTTCAGTTTTCCCAAGCTGTATTCACTAGATTGGAAGTGCCCTTGGCTCTGTAGCTCTGTTGTTTACTTGTTTTAGGGAACACAATGCACTCCTCCAGAGAGGCAGTTGGCAATTTACATCCCGCCCATCAGCATAACAAGGCTCCTGTTCTCCAGTGCCTGTCTTGCCTGTCTGGTTTTTACACATTTTGCGGATATCCCTTTTGGCTGGTGGAAAGTGATAGTTCTTTGTAATGCAGATTTGCATTGCCCGCTTGCTTGCTTGGCCGAAAAGTGCATATGCATTTTCTCCTGAATATATTCATGTGAAAACCCACATGCCCTTTATGACCATTTCCATTATTTTCGAAGTTGTGATGTTTTTCATGTGTTTAAAGGCGATTCCAATGTACCTCTTGAAATCTGTTTCATGCCACTCTGCCTCATTTTCACTTCCGCCTAGTGGCTTTCCCTCAACAGATTTTTGGAAGAGAGTAGTCCTTTATAACTCTGCAGGTCAGTGAATTGCTGTGGCCCTGAGTTCCATTTTTCAACTCGCGTTTTTGTGAGCTGACCGCAAATCCACAGTTTTGCTTCTGGACCTATACTGGTTCTGGGGGGGGGGGGCAGGCTGAGTCTTTGGTTAATTCCTCTTCGTGACGGGAAATTAGAGTGAAATGTGGCCGTCCAAATGCCTACAGCTACTCTCTCCTTGGTTCTCTCTCTTCCCTTATATCCTCTGCACAATTTGACAGCTGTGCGAACCAGGAGGTTATAGGGCCTGACTCTCCAAGTTGGGAGATTGATAGTAAAGCAGTTGGAATGTCAAACTGGAGCACAATGAGAGAAAAAGGTAGTAGAGTTTTAGAAACCTTTCACCATCAGATGGTTTCCATTCTCTAGGTTCCCATACATGTTATAACTGTAGTCATATTCCCTTCTACTTGGAGAGTTGGGAACCATGGAATGCGTGGCAGGCATTATTGCTTTAAAGGGTCTGCATTTTTTCACCCAATCTCACAAATCCTCTCAGTCCCAAGTGACCAGCGTTATGCCACATCCAGCTGTCATTATAGATAGGGTCATTCCAGGTTTCATCAGAACCCCTGAAGGTATTGTGTAAGAATTTTACTGTTTTTATGTTTTGTTTTGAAATTCATTTTTATATTGGGTTTGAGCTGATTCTCACTGCCATGTTTATGTCGTTCTAGACACACTTAGTTCCCTTACGGAGACATATCAATACATAGGTTTTAAAATTCTTACTAGTCAGATATATTTCTCTGCGGGGAATAAGGATGTTGAGTTCCATTCACTGAGGAAGGAGTAGGGCTTGTCTCTTCTGTTTTTGGATTATGGAACGGTACCTGTGCTAATATCAAACTTTTGTTTTGTGCATCTCCCCACCTGTCTTTCCCCTTAAGCAAGCGTTAGAGTGTTTTCTAAATCTGAGACTCTGTTCTCTTCCCTAATCAGTTCATATGTAGCCATGTTTACATTCCCTTCATAAGTGATATCTTATGTCAGAATGCACCATGGCCTTGTCATAATAATGCTCCATGACCCCTGTCATCACAATGCTCCATGTCGTGTTTATCACAATGCTCCATGTCCCTTGTCATCACAATTCTCCACGGCCTTGTCATCACAATGCTACATGACACTTCTCATCAAAATATTACATGCTCTTGTCATCACAATTCTCCATGCACTTGAAATTGCACTGCTCCATGCACTTGTCATCACAATGCTCCATGTGCTTGTCATCACAATGCTCCATGCCCTTGTCATCACATTGCTCCATGACACCTGTCATCACAATGCTCCCTGACACCTGTCATCACAATGCTTCATGCCCCTTGTCATTACAGTGCTCCATGATGCTCGACATCACAATTACCCAAGGTCTTCTCATCACAATGCTCCACAGTTTTGCCATCACCATGCTCCATGCCTTGTCATCTCAAAGCTCAATGTCCCTTGTCCTCAGAATTCTCTACGACCTTGTCATTACAATGCTCCATGGCACTTCACATCAAAATGTTATATGCTCTTGTCATCACAATACTCCATGCACTTGTCATCGCAATGCTCCATGACCCCTGTCATAGGAAGCTCCATGCGCTGTTCATCACAATGTTTCACGACATGGATATTAAAATGATCCATGTCCCTTGATATCACAATGCTCCATGCCTTTGTCATCACAATGCTCCTTTAATTTGTCACAGCAATCCTCCATGACACTTGGCATCACAATGCTCCATGATATTGTCATCAAACTGGAACATGACATATTTCATCACAATGCTCCCTGACACCTTTCTTCACAATAATCCATGACCTTGTCATCACAGTGCTCCATGCCCTTGTCATCACAATGTGCCATGGCCACTCTTATCACAATAATGCATGAAACTTGTCAGACCAATGCTCCATGCCACTTTTCATCACAATGCTCCATGAACGCTGTGATCACAATGCACCACGCCCATCATCATAATGCTTCATGCTATTGTCATCACAATGAAATCAAAATGCTCCATGACCTCTGTACTCACAATGCTGCAAACCCTTGTGATCACAATGTTCCATAACACTTGTAATCACAATGCCCCATGACGCTGGGCAGCACAATTATCCATGGTCTTCTCATCACAATGCACCATGAATTTTGTCATCACAATGTTCAATACACTTGTCATCACAATGGTCTCTGACTATTGCCCTCACTATGCACCTTGAACTCTTTCATGACAAGGCTCTTTGCCTATTTCATCACAATGATCCAAGCCCTTTTCATCACAATGTTCCAAGACACCTGTGATCACAATGCTCCTTGCACTTGTCATCAAAAAGCTCCATGACACATGTCATCAGAATGCTCCATGGTCTTCTTATCATAATTTTCCATGCCCTTGTCATCACAATGCTCCAAGACCCCTGTAATCACAATGTTCCCTACGCCTTTTCATCAGAATGCTCCATGAGAATTGTCATCACAAGGTTCCATGGACTTCACATCACAGTGCTCCAGGACCTTGTCATCACAGTGCTCCATTCCCTTGTCATCACAATGGGCCATTACATATGTCATCACAATGCTCCCTGACATATGTCTTCACAATACTGCTTGACCTGGTCATCAAAATGCTCCATGCCCTTGTCATCACAATACGCCATACGAACTGTCATCGCAATAATCCATGAAAATTATTAGACCAATTCTCCATGCCCTTGACCTCACAATGCTCCATGCCCATGTTATCAAAATGCTCCATGACCCCTGTCATCACAGTGTTCCATGACTCCAGTCATCAAAATATTTCATGACGTTTGTCATCACAATGATCCATGCCCTGATCATCAACAGTCTCTGTGACCTTTTTAACCACAATGCTTCATGAAATTTTCATCACAATGCTCTTTGACCCTTGTCATCAATGTGCTCTATGCCTTTCTCAGCACAATGCTCCATAACACTTGTCATCACAATGCTCCATGAGCTTGTCAGCACAATGCTCCATGACACATGTCATCACAATTCGCCATGCACCTGTCATCACAGTGCTCCACAATCTTGTCATCACAATGCTCCATAAAACTTGTCATCACAATGCTCCATGCACTTCTCATCAAAAAGCTCTCTCACCACTGATATCACAATGATACATCACTATTCGTCACAATACTACCTCACCCCTGTCATCACAATATTCCATGACTCCTGTCATCACAATGCTACATGGACTTATCATCACAATGTTTGATGACCACTGACATCACAATGTTCCATAACCCCTGTCATCAAAATGCTCCATGACATTTTTCATCAAACTGCTCCATGACCTCTGTCATAACAATGCTCCAAGCCCTTGTGATAACATTATTCCATAACACTTGTCATGACAATGCCCCATGACACTCGTCATCAGAATTATCCATGGTCTTCTCATCACAATGCTCCATGACCTTTGTCATCACAATGCTCAATACACTTGTCATCAAAATGCTCCCTGACACTTGTTGTCTGTATGCTCCTTGAAACCTGTCATGACAAGTCTCCTTGCCTTTTTCATCACAATGATCCTTGCCCTTTTCATCACAATGCTCCAAGACAGCTGTAATCACAATGCTCCATGCCCTTGTCATCACAAAGCTCAATGACGCATGTCACTAGAATGCTCCTTGGCTTTCTCCTCACAATGCTCCATGCCCTTGTCATCACAATGTTCCAAGACCCATGTAATCACTATAGTCCATGCCCCTTTTCATCAGTATGCTCCGTGAGATTTGTCATCACAAGGCTCCATTGTTTTCTCATCAAAATGCTCCAGGAACTTTTTATCACAATGCTTCATGACCTTGTTATGAAAATTCTCAATGGCCCTTGTCATCATAATGCTCCAAGCCCTAGTCATCACAATGCTCCATTATATTTGTCATCACAATCCTCCATTACATTTCTCATCACAATGCTCCATTACATTGTCATCGCAATGTTCCATGACATATGTCATCACAATGCTCCCTGACACCTGTCTTCACCATACTCCATGACCTTCTCATCACAATGCTCCATGCCCTTGTCATCAGAATGCCCCATGTCCACTGTCATCACAATAATCTAAGCAACTTGTCAGACCAATGTTTCATGCCCGTGTCATCTCAGTGCTCCATGCCCTTGTCATCACAATGCTCCATGACCCCTCTATTCACAATGCTCCGTGACACTTGTCATCACAGTGCTCCATCACACCGGTCATCACAATGCTCCATGCCTTTGTCAGCAAAATGCTACATGACCTTGTCATTACAATGCTCTATGTGCTTGTCATCACAGTACTCCATTAAAATTTTCACCACAATCCTCCATGAACCTTGGAATCACATTGCTTCATGCCCTTGTCATCACAATGCTCCATGCTCCTTGAAATCAAAATGATCCATGACTTCTGGCATCACAATTCTTCAAACCCTTGTGATCACAATGTTCCATAACACTTGTCATCACAACGCTCCATGATGCCTGTCATCAAAATATTCCATGCCCTTTTCATCACAATGCTCCATGACCTTTTTCATCACAATCCTCAATACACTTGTCATCACAATGCTCCCTGACTTTTGTCATCAGACTGCTCCTTGAACCCTGACACGAAAAGGCTCCATGACGTTTTCATCAGAGTGCCCCATGCCGTATTCATCACAATGCTCCATGCCATTGTCATCACAATGGGACATTACATATGTCATCACAATGCTCCCTGACCCCTATCTTCACAATACTGCATGACCTGGTCATCACAATGCTCCATGCCCTTGTCATCACAATGCACCATTCCAACTGTCATCACAATAATCCATGAAACTTATTAGACCAATGATCCATGCTCTTGTCATCAAAATGCTCCATGCCCTTGTTATCACAATGCTCCATGACCCCTGTCATCACAATGCTCCGTGACTCCAGTCATCACAATGCTCCATGACCTTTCTCATCACAATGGTCCATGCCCTCATCATCAAAAGTCTCTGTGACCTTTTTAACCACAATGTTCCATGAACGTTTCATCACAATGCTCTTTGACCCTTGTCATCACAATGCTCTATGCCTTTCTCAGCTCAATGCTCCATGCTCTTCTCATCACAATGCTCCATGACCCCTGTCATCACAATGCTCCGTGACTCCATTCATCACAATTCTCTTTAACATTTGTCATCACAATGGTTGATGCCCTCATCATCACAAGGCTCTGTTACCTTTGTAACCACAATGCTCCATGAACTTTTCATCACAATGCTCCGTGAACCTTGTCATCACAATACTCCATGCCTTTGTCCAAAAAATGCTCCATGACCCTTGTCATCACAATGTGCCACGCGCTTTGCATCCCAATGGTCCACAAATTTGTCATCACAATGCTCCATAAACATTGTAATCACAATGCTCCGTGCCCTTCTCATCAAAATGCTCCATTACCCCTGTCATAACAATTCTCCATGACCCCTGCCATCACAATGTTCCACGGCCTTGTCATCACAAGGCCCCAAGACACATGTAATCACAATGCTCCATGCCCTTGTCATCACAAAGCTCCATGACATATGTCATCAGAATGTTCCATGGCCTTCTCATCAAAATGCTCCATGCCCTTGTCACCACAATGCTCCCAGACACCTGTATTCACAATGCTCCATGCCCCTTTTCATCTCAATGCTCCATGACCCCTGTAATCACAATGCATCATGCCCATCATCATAATGCTTCTGGCTATTGTCACCACAATGAAATCAAAATTCTCCATGACCTCTGTCATCACAATGCTCCATGACCCCTGTCATCACAATACTCCATGAACATTTTCAGCCCAATGCTCCATGACGCTTGTCATCATAATGATCCATGCCCTTTTCATCCCAGTGCTCCATGACCCCTGCATTCACAATGCTCTGTGAGGCTTGTCATCACAGTGCTCCATGACACCTGTCATCACAATGCTCCAAGCCTTGGTCAGGAAAATGCTACATGACCTTGTCATTACAATGCTCTATGCGCTTGTCATCACTATACTCCATTACCATTGTCGTCACAATCCTCCATGAACCTTGGGATCACATTGCTTCATGCCCTTTTCATCACAATGTTCCCTGCTCCTTGAAATCAAAATGATCCATGACCTCTGTCATCGCAATGCTCCAAACACTTGTGATCACAATGTTCCATAACACCTGTCATCACAACGCCCCATGATGCCTGTCATCACAATACTCCATGCCCTTTTCATCACAATGCTCCATGACCTTTGTCATCACAATTCTCAATACACTTGTCATCACAATGCTCCCTGACACTTGTCTTCCGAATGCTCCTTGAACCTTGTCTCGAAAAGGCTCCATGACATTTTCATCACAATGCCCCATGCCGTTTTCATCACAATGTTCCATGCCATTGTCATCCCAATGGGACATTACATATGTCATCACAATGCTCCCTGACACCTATCTTCACAATACTGCATGACCTGGTCATCACAATGTTCCATGCCCTTGTCATCACAATGTGACATTCCAACTGTCATCACAATACTCCATGAAACATATTAGACCAATGATTCATGCCCTTTTCATCACAATGCTCCATGACCCCTGTCATCACAATGCTCCGTGACTCCAGTCATCACAATGCTCCATGACCTTTGTCATCACTATGGTCCTTGGCCTCATCATCAACAGTCTCTGTGACCTTTTTAACCACTATGATCCATGAATATTTCATCACAATGCTATTTGACCCTTGTCATCACAATTCTCTATGCTTTTCTCAGCACAATGCTCCATGCCCTTCTCATCACAATGCTCCATGACCCCTGTCATCACAATGCTCCGTGACTCCAGTCATGACAATTCTTCATAACATTTGTCATCACAATGGTCTATGCCCGCATCATCGCAAGGCTCTGTGACCTTTGTAACCACAGTGCTCCTTGAACATTTCATCACAATGCTCCGTGACCCGTGTCATCACAATGCTCCAAGCCATTGTCATCACAAAACTCCATTACCTTTGTCATCAGAATCCTCCATGAAACTTGGCATCACAATGCTCCATGCCATTGTCATCACAATGGGCCATTACATATGTCATCACAATGCTCCCTGACACCTGTCTTCACAATACTCCATGACCTTCTCATCACAATGCTCCATACACTTGTCATCACAATGCACCATGTTCACTGTCATCACAATAATCTAAGAAACTTGTCAGACCAATGATTCATGCCCCTGTCATCAGAATGCTCCATGCCCTTGTCATCACAATGTTCCATGAACCCTCTATTCACAATGCTCCTTGACTCTTGTCATCACAGTGCTCCATCACACCGGTCATCCCAATGCTCCATGCCTTTGTCAGCAAAATGCTACATGACCATGTCATTACAATGCTCTATGTGCTTGTCATCACAGTACTCCATTAACATTTTCATCACAATCCTCCATGAACCTTGGAATCACATTGCTTCATGCCCTTGTCATCACAATGCTCCATGCTCCTTGAAATCAAAATGATCCATGACCTCTGGCATCACAATTCTTCAAACCCTTGTGATCACAATGTTCCATAACACTTGTCATCACAACGCTCCATGATGCCTGTCATCAAAATATTCCATGCCCTTTTCATCACAATGCTCCATGACCTTTTTCATCACAATCCTCAATACACTTGTCATCACAATGCTCCCTGACTTTTGTCATCAGACTGCTCCTTGAACCCTGACACGAAAAGGCTCCATGACGTTTTCATCAGAGTGCCCCATGCCGTATTCATCACAATGCTCCATGCCATTGTCATCACAATGGGACATTACATATGTCATCACAATGCTCCCTGACCCCTATCTTCACAATACTGCATGACCTGGTCATCACAATGCTCCATGCCCTTGTCATCACAATGCACCATTCCAACTGTCATCACAATAATCCATGAAACTTATTAGACCAATGATCCATGCTCTTGTCATCAAAATGCTCCATGCCCTTGTTATCACAATGCTCCATGACCCCTGTCATCACAATGCTCCGTGACTCCAGTCATCACAATGCTCCATGACCTTTCTCATCACAATGGTCCATGCCCTCATCATCAAAAGTCTCTGTGACCTTTTTAACCACAATGTTCCATGAACGTTTCATCACAATGCTCTTTGACCCTTGTCATCACAATGCTCTATGCCTTTCTCAGCTCAATGCTCCATGCCCTTCTCATCACAATGCTCCATGACCCCTGTCATCACAATGCTCCGTGACTCCATTCATCACAATTCTCTTTAACATTTGTCATTACAATGGTTGATGCCCACGTCATTACAATGCTCTGTTACCTTTGTAACCACAATGCTCCATGAACTTTTCATCACAATGCTCCGTGAACCTTGTCATCACAATACTCCATGCCTTTGTCCGAAAAATGCTCCATGACCCTTGTCATCACAATGTGCCATGCGCTTTGCATCCCAATGGTCCACAAATTTGTCATCACAATGCTCCATAAACATTGTAATCACAATGCTCCGTGCCCTTCTCATCACAATGCTCCATTACCCCTGTCATAACAATTCTCCATGACCCCTGCCATCACAATGTTCCACGGCCTTGTCATCACAAGGCTCCAAGACACATGTAATCACAATGCTCCATGCCCTTGTCATCACAAAGCTCCATGACATATGTCATCAGAATGTTCCATGGCCTTCTCATCAAAATGCTCCATGCCCTTGTCACCACAATGCTCCCAGACACCTGTATTCACAATGCTCCATGCCCCTTTTCATCTCAATGCTCCATGACCCCTGTCATCACAATACTCCATGAACATTTTCAGCCCAATGCTCCATGACGCTTGTCATCATAATGATCCATGCCCTTTTCATCCCAGTGCTCCATGACCCCTGCATTCACAATGCTCTGTGAGGCTTGTCATCACAGTGCTCCATGACACCTGTCATCACAATGCTCCATGCCTTTGTCAGGAAAATGCTACATGACCTTGTCATTACAATGCTCTATGCGCTTGTCATCAATATACTCCATGACACTTGTCATCACAATGATCCATGAAATTTGGGATCACATTGCTTCATGCCCTTGTCATCACAATGCTCCATGCTCCTTGAAATCAAAATGATCCATGACCTCTGGCATCAAAATTCTTCAAACGCTTGTGATCACAATGTTCCATAACACTTGTCCTCACAACGCTCCATGATGCCTGTCATCACAATATTCCATGCCCTTTTCATCACAGTGCTCTATGACCTTTGTCATCACATTTCTCAATACACTTGTCATCACAATGCTCCCTGACACTTGTCGTCAGAATGCTCCTTGAACGCTGTCATGAAAAGGCTCCATGACGTTTTCATCACAATGCCCCATGCCGTATTCATCACAATGCTCCATGCCATTGTCATCACAATGGGACATTACATATGTCATCACAATGCTCCCTGACCCCTATCTTCACAATACTGCATGACCTGTTCATCACAATGCTCCATGCCCTTGTCATCACAATGCACCATTCCAACTCTCATCACAATAATCCATTAAACTTATTAGACCAATGATCCATGACCTTTGTCATCACAATGGTCCATGCCCTCATCATCAACAGTCTCTGTGACCTTTTTAACCACAATGCTCCATGAACGTTTCATCACAATGCTCTTTTACCCTTGTCATCACAATGCTCTATGCCTTTCTCAGCTCAGTGCCCCATGCCCTTCTCATCACAATGCTCCATGACCCCTGTCATCACATTGCTCCGTGACTCCATTCATCACAATTCTCTTTAAAATTTGTCATCACAATGGTTAATGCACGCATCATCACAAGGCTCTGTTACCTTTGTAACCACAATGCTCCATGAACTTGTCATCAAAATGCTCCGTGACCATTGTCATCACAATGCCCCATGCCTTTGTCAGAAAAATGCTCCATGACCCTTGTCATCACAATGTGCCACACGCTTTTCATCCCAACGGTCCACAAATTTGTTATCACAATGATCCATAAACCTTGGAATCACAATGCTCCATGCCCTTCTCATCACAATGCTCCATTACACCTGTCATAACAATGCTCCATGACCCCTGCCATCACAATGTTCCACGGCCTTGTCATCACAATGCTCCATGTCATTGTCATCACAATGCTCCAAGACCCATGTAATCACAATGCTACAAGCCCTTGTCATCACAAATCTCCATGACACATGTCATCAGAATGTTCCATGGCCTTCTCATCAATATGCTCCATGCCCTTGTCTTCACAGTGCTACCACAACCCTGTAATCAAAATGCTCCATGCCCCTTTTCATCTCAATGCTCCATGAACCCTGTCACCACAATGCATCATGCCCATCATAATAATGCTTCTGGCTATTTTCAGGACAATGAAATCAAATTTCTCTATGACCTCTGTCATCACAATGCTCCATGACCCCTGTCGTCACAATGCTACATCCACTTATCAGCACAATGCTACATGACCCCTGTCATCACAATATTCCATAAACATTTTCAGCCCACTGCTCCATGACACTTGTCATCACAATCATCCATGCCCTTGTCATCCCAATGCTCCATGACCCTTGTATTCACTATGCTCCGTGACGCTTGTCATCACAGTGCTCCATGACACCTGTCATCCCAATGCTCCATGCCTTTGTCAGCAAAATGCTACATGACCTTGTCATTACAATGCTCTATGCGCTTGTCATCACAATACTCCATTACCATTGTCATCACAATTCTCCATGAACGGTTTGATCACATTGGTTCATGCCCTTGTCATCACAATGCTCCATGACCCCAGTCATCACAATGCTCCTTGACTCCAGTCATCACAATTCTTCATAAAATTTGTCATCACAGTGGTCAATGCCAGCGTCATCACAAGGCTCTGTTACCTTTGTAACCACAATGCTCCATGAACTTTTCATCACAATGCTCCGTGACACTTGTCATCACAATGCTCCATGCCTTTGTCAGAAAAATGCTCCATGACCCTTGTCATCCCAATGTGCCACACGCGTTTCATCCCAAAGGTCCACAAATTTGTCATTGCAGTGCTCCATAAAGCTTGTAATCACAATGATCCATTACACCTGTCAAAACAATGCTCCAAGACACCTGCCATCACAATGTTCCACGGCCTTGTCATCACAAGGCTCCATGACCATTGTCATCACAATGCTCCAAGACCCCATAATCACAATGCTCAATGCCCTTGTCATCACAAAGCTCCATCACACATGTCATCAGAATGTTCCATGGCCTTCTCATCAAAATGCTTCATTCCCTTGTCATCACAATGCTACCACACCCCTGTAATCACAATGCTCCATGCCCCTTTTCATCTCAATGCTCCATGAACCCTGTCATCACAATGTATCATGCCCATCATCATAATGCTTTCGGCTATTGTCAGCACAATGAAATCAAAATACTCCAGGACATCTGTCATCACAATGCTCCATGACCCCTGTCATCACAATACTCCATGAACATTTTCAGCCCAATGCTCCATGACCCTTGTCATCACAATGATCCATGCCCTTCTCATCCCAGTGCTCCATGACCCCTGTATTCACAAGGCTCCATGCCGCTTGTCATCACAGTGCTACATGACACCTCTCATAACAATGCTCCATGACTTTGTCAGCAAAATGCTATATTACCGTTTCATTACAATGCTCTATGTGCTTGTCATCACAATACTCCTTTTCCATTGTCATCACAATCCTCCATGAACATTGGAATCACACTGCTTCATGCTCTTGTCATCGCAATGCTCCATGTTCCTTGAAATCAAAATGATCCATGACCACTGTCATCACAATGCTCCAAACCCTTCTGATCACAATGTTCCATAACACTTGTCATTACAACGCTCCATGATGCCTGTCATCACAATACCCCATGCCCTTCTCATCAAAATGCTCCATGACCTTTGTCATCACAATTCTCAATACAATTGTCATCACAATGCTTCCTGACACTGGTCGTTAGAATGCTCCTTGAACCCTGTCACAAAAACGCTCCATGCCTTTTTCATCACAATGCCCCATGCCGTATTAATCATAGTGCTCCATGCCATTGTCATCAAAATACTCCACAAGCTTGTCATCAGAATGCTCCATGACCCTTGTCATCACAATTCTCCATGCACTTGTCAGCACAATGCTCCCTGACCCTTGTCATCACAATGCTCCAAGCCATTGTCATCACAATGCTCCATTACCTTTGTCATCGGAATCCTCCATGACACTTGGCATCACAATGCTCCATGACATTGTCATCACAATGGGCCATTACATATGTCATCACAGTGCTCCCTGACACCTCTCTTCACAATACTGCGTGAACTGGTCATCACAATGCTCCATGCCCTTGTCATCGCAGTGCGCCATTCCAACTGTCATCGCAATAATCCATGAAACTTATTAGACCAAAGTTCCATGCACTTGTCATCACAATGCTCCATGCCCTTGTTATCACAATGTTCCAAGAACCCTGTAATCAGAAATCTCCTTGCCCCTTTTCATCAGTATGCTCCATGAGATTTGTCATCACAAGTCTCCATGGTTTTCTCATCACAGTGCTCCAGGACATTGTCATCACGATGCTTCACGACCTTGTCATGAAAATTCTCAATGGCCCTTGTCATCATAATGCTCCAAGCCCTAGTCATCACAATGCTCCATTAGATTTGTCATCACAATCCTCCATTACATTTGGCATCACAATGCTCCCTGCCATTGTCATCGCTATGGACCATGACATATGTCATCACAATGCTCTCTGACAACTCTCTTCACAATACTCCCTGACCTTCTCATCACAATGCTCCATGCCCTTGTCATCACAATGCACCATGTCCACTGTCATCACAATAATCTCTGAAACTTGTCACCACAACGCTCCATGTCCCTGTCATCACAATGCTCCATGACCCCTGTCATCACAATGCTCCGTGACTCCAGTCATCACAATGATTCAAAATGTTTGTCATCACAACGGTCCATGCCCGCATCATCACAAGGCTCTGTGACCTTTGTAACCACAATGCTCCATGAACATTTCATCACAATGCACCGTGACCCTTGTCATCACAATGCTCCATGCCTTTGTCAGAACAATGTTCCATGACCATTGTCATCACAATGTGCCACGCACTTTTCATCACAATGATCCACAACCTTGTCATCGCTATGCTCCATAAACCTTGTATTCACAATGCTCCATGCACTTCTCATCCAAATGCTCTCTCACCTGAGATATCACAATGTTCCATCACTAGTCATCACAATCCTAACTCAACCATGTAATCAAAAGGTTCCATGACCCCTGACATCACAATATTCCATAACCACTGTCATCAAAATGCTCCATGACACTTTTCATCCCAATGCTCCATGACCCTTGAAATCGCAATGTTCTGTAACCCCTGTCATCAAAATGTTACATTACACTTTTCATCAAATTGCTGCATGACCCTGTCATCAAAATGCTCCCACTCCTTCTCATGACAATGCACCACACGCTTGTCATCAAAATGCTCCATGACCATTGTCATCACAAAGCTCCATGACCCTTGGCATCACAATGCTCCATGTCATTGTCATCACAATGCTCCATGAACACTCTCATCCCATTGCTCCATGCCCTTGTCATCACAAAGCTCCATGACACTTGTCATCACAATGCTCGATGCCCTTCTCATCAAAATGCTCCATGCCCTTTTCATCACAATCCTCCATGACCCATGTATCACAGTGTTCCGTGCCCTTGTCATCACAATGCTCCATGCCCACCCTCATCACAATAATCCATGAAGCCTTTCAGGCCAATGCTCATTGCCCTTCTCATCACAATGATCCATTACCTCTGTCATAATATTGCTCCATGACCCATGCCATATCAATGTTCCACGGCCTTGTCATCACAAGGCTCCATGACCCTTGTCATCACAGTGCTCCAAGACCCATGTAATCACAATGCTCCATGCCCTTTTCATCACAAACTCCATGACACATGTCATCAGAATGTTCCATGGCCTTCTCAGTACAATGCTCCATGCCCTTGTCATCACAATGTTCCAAGACCCCTGAAATCACAATGCTCCATGCCCCTTTGCATCTCAATGCTCCATGAACCCTGTTATCACAATGCACCATGCCCATCATCATACTGCTTCAGGTTATTGTCATCACAGTGAAATCAAAATTCTCCATGACCTCTGTCATCATAATGCTCCAAACCCTTGTGATCACAATGTTCCACAAGACTTATCATCACAAATCCCCATGACGCTCATCATCACAGTTATCTATGGTATTCTCATCACAGGGCTCCATGACCTTTCTCATCACAATGCTCAATACACTTGTCATCACAATGCTCCCGGACACTTGTCGTCAGTATGCTCCTTTAACCCTGTCATGACAAGGCTCCATGCATTTTTCATGACAATGATCCGTGCCCTTTTCTTCACAATGCTCCAAGATCACTGTAATCACAATGCTCCATGTCCTTGTCATCACAAAACTCCATGAAGCATGTCATCAGAATGCTCCATGGCCTTCTCATCACAATGCTCCATGCCCTAGTCATCACAATGCTCCAAGACCCCTGGAATCACAAGTATCCATGCCTCTTTTCATCAGAATGCTCCGTGTGATTTGTCATCACTGGTATCCATGGTCATCTCATCACAATGCTCCAGGACCTTGTCACCACCATTCTCCATTCCCTTGTCATCACAATGCTCCATGACCCCTGTCATCACAATAATCCATTAACATATTCAGCCCAGTGCTCCACGACCTACACATCACAATGCTCAATGGCCAATATCATCACAATTCTCCATGACCACTGTCATTACAACACTCCATGAACATTTTCAGCCCAGTGCTCCATGACCCTTGTCATCACAATGATCCATGCCCTTGTCATCCCAATGCTCCATGACCCCTGTATTCACAATGCTCCATGACGCTTGTCATCACAGACCTCCATGACACATGTCATCACAATGCTCCATGACTTTGTCAGCAAAATGCTACATGACCTTGTCATTACAATGATCTATGCGCTTGTCATCACACTACTCCATTTCCATTGTCATCACAATCCTCCATGAACCTTGGGATCACATTGCTTCATGCCCTTGTCATCACAATGCTCCATGATCCTTGAAATCAAAATGATCCACGACCTCTGTCATCACAATGCTCCAAACCCTTGTGATCACAATGTTCCATAACACTTGTCATCACAACGCTCCATGATGTCTGTCATCACAATACTCCATGCCCTTTTCATCACAATGCCCCATGACCTTTGTTATCACAATTCTCAATACAATTGTCATCACAATGCTTCCTGACACTTGTCGTCAGAATGCTCCTTGAACCCTGTCACAAAAACGCTCCATGCCTTTTTCATCAAAATGCCCCGTGACGTATTCATCACAATGCTCCATGCCATTGGCATCAAAATACTCCACAAGCTTATCATCAGAATGCTCCATGACGCATGTCATCACAATTCTCCATACACTTGTCAGCACAATGCTCCCTGACCCTTGTCATCACCATGCTCCAAACCATTTTCATCACAATGCTCCATTACCTTTGTCATCAGAATCCTCAATGACACTTGGCATCACAGTGCTCCATGCCATTGTCATCACAATGGGCCATTATATATGTCTTCACAATGCTCCCTGACAACACTCTTCACCATACTGCATGACCTGGTCACCACAATGCTCGATGCCCTTGTTATCACAATGTTCCAAGAACCCTGTAATCAGAATTCTCCTTGCCCCTTTTCATCAGTATGCTCCATGAGACTTGTCATCACAAGGCTCCATGATTTTCTCATCACAATGCTCCAGGACCTTGTCATCAAAATGCTTCACGACCTTTTCATGAAAATTCTCAATGGCCCTTGTCATCATAATGCTCCAAGCCCTAGTCATCACAATGCTCCATTAGATTTGTCATCACAATCCTCCATTACATTTGGCATCACAAAGCTCCCTGCCATTGTCATCGCAATGGACCATGACATATATCATCACAATGCTCTCTGACAACTCTCTTCACAATACTCCATGACATTCTCATCACAATGCTCCATGCCCTTGTCATCAAAATGCACCATGTCCACTGTCATCACAATAATCTCTGAAACTTGTAGCCACAACGCTCCATGTCCCTGTCATCACAATGCTCCATGACCCCTGTCATCACAATGCTCCGTGACTCAAGTCATCACAATGCTTCATAAGGTTTGTCATCACAACGGTCCATGCCCGCGTCATCACAAGGCTCTGTGACCTTTGTAACCACAATGCTCCATGAACTTTTCATCACAATGCTCCGTGACCCTTGTCATCACAATGCTCCATGCCTTTGTCAGAACAATGTTCAATGAACCTTGTCATCACAGTGTGCAACGCGTTTTTCATCAAAATGATCCACAACCTTGTCATAGCTATGCTCCATAAACCTTGTATTCACAATGCTCCATGAACTTCTAATCCAATTGCTCTCTCACCTGAGTTATCACAATGTTTCATCACTTGTCATCACATTCCTCCCTCAAACCTGTAATCAAAATGTTCCATGACCCCTGACATCACAGTATTCCATAACAACTGTCATCAAAATGCTCCATGACAGTTTTCATCCCAAAGCTCCATGACCCATGGCATCACAATGTTCTGTAACCCCTGTCATCAAAATGTTACATTACAGTTTTCATCAAATTGCTGCATGACCCTGTCATCAAAATGCTCCCTCTCCTTCTCATCACAATGCACCACACGCTTGTCATCAAAATGCTCCATGACCATTGTCATCACAAAGCACCATGACCCTTGGCATCACAATGCTCCATGTCATTGTCATCAAAATGCTCCATGAACACTCTCATCCCATTGCTCCAGGCCCTTGTCTTCACAAAGCTCCATGACATTGGCATCACAATGCTCGATGCCTTTCTCATCAAAATGCTCCATGCCCTTTTCATCACAATCCTCCATGACCCATGTATCACTGTGTTCCGTGCCCATGTCATCACAATGCTCCTTTCCATTTTCATCACAATAATCCATGAAACCTTTCAGGCCAATGCTCAATGCCCTTCTCATCAGAATGCTCCATTACATCTGTCATAACAATGCTCCATGACACATGCCATCACAATGTTTCACGGCCTTGTCATCACAAGGCTTCATGACCCTTGTCATCACAATGCACCAAGACCCCTTTAATCACATTGCTCCATGCCCTTTTCATCACAAAAGTCCATGACACATGTCATCAGAATGTTCCATGGCCTTCTCATCACAATGCTCCATGCCCTTGTCATCACAATGCGCCATGATCCCTGTAATCACATTGCTCCATTCCCCTTTGCATCTCAATGCTGCATGAACCCTGTCATCACAATGCACCATGCCCATCATCATAATGCTTCAGGCTATTGTCACCACAATGAAATCAAAATTCTCCATGACATCTGTCATCATAATGCGCCAAACCCTTGTGATCACAATGTTCCATAACACTTATCATCACAACACCCCATGAAGTTCATCATCACAATTATCCATGGTATTCTCATCACAATGCTCCATGACCTTTGTCATCACAATGCTTCATTCCAACTGTCATCGCAATAATCCATGAAACTTATTAGACCAATGCTCCATGACCCTTGTCATCACAATGCTCCATGCCCTTGTTATCACAATGCTCCATGACTGCAGTCATCACAATGCTTCATGGACTTGGTCATCACAATGGTCCATGGACTTTATCATCACAATGGTCCATGACCACATCATCAACAATCTCTGTGACCTTTTTAACCACCATGCTCCATTAACTTTTTATCACAATGCTCTTTGACCCTTGTCATCACAATGCTCTATGCTTTTCTCAGCACAATGCTCCTTGCCCTTGTCATCACAGTTCTCCATGACCCCTGTCATCACAATGCTCTTTGACTCCAGTCATCACAATGCTTCATAACATTTGTCATCACAGTGTTCCATGCCCGCATCATCACAAGGCTCTGTTACCTTTGTTACCACAATGCTCCATGAAATATTCATCACACTGCTCCGTGACCCTTGTCATCACAATGCTCAATGCCTTTGTCAGAAAAATACTCCATGAACCTTGTCATCAAATTGTGTCATGCGCTTTTCATCACAACGGTCCACAAATGTGTCTTCGCAATGCTCCATAAACCTTGTAATCACAATGCTCCATGCCCTTCTCATCACAATGCTCCATTACCCCTGTCATAACAATGATCCATGACCACTGCCATCACAATGTTCCACGGCCTTGTCATCACAAGGCTCCATGACAATTGTCATCACAATGCCCCAAGAACCCTGTAATCACAATGCTCCATGCCCTTGTCATCACAAAGCTCCATGACACATGTCATCAGAATGTTCCATGGCCTTCTCATCAAAATGAGCCATGCCCTTGTCATCACAATGCTCCAAGACCCCTGTAATCACAATGCTCCATGCCCCTTTTCATCTCAATGCTCCATGAACCCTGTCATCACAATGCATCATGCCCATCACAGTAATGCTTCCGGCTATTGTCAGTGCAATGAAATCAAACCTCTCCATGACCTCTGTCATCACAATGCTCCATGATTCCTCTCATCTCAATACTCCATGAACATTTTCAGCCCAATGCACCATGACCCTTGTCATCACAATGATCCATGCCCTTGTCATCCCAATGCTCCATGACCACTGTATTCACAATGCTCCGTGACACATGTCATCACAGTGCTCCATGACACCTGTCATCACAATGCTCCATGCCTTCGTCAGTAAAATTCTACATGACCTTGTCATTACAATGCTCTATGCGCTTTTCATCTAAATGCTCCAAGACCCCTGTAATCACAATGTTCCATGCCCATTTTCATCTCAATGATCCATGAACCCTGTCATCACAATGCACCATGCCCATCATCATAATGCTTCAGGCTATTGTTATTAAAATGAAATTAAAATTCTCCATGACCTCTGTCATTATAATGCTCCAAACCGTTGTGATCACAATGTTCCATAACACTTATCATCACAACACCCCTTGACTATCATCATCACAATTATCCATGGTCTTCTCATCACAATGCTCCATGACCTTTGTCGTCACAATGCTCAATACCCTTGTCATCACAGTGCTCCCTGATACTTGTCAGTATGCTCCTTGAACCCTGTCATGACAAGGCTCCATGCCTTTTTCATCACAATGATCCATGCCCTTTTCATCACAATGTTCCAAGACCCCTGTAATCAAAATTCTCCTAGCCCTTGTCATCACAAAGCTACATGATGCATGTAATCGGAATGCTCCATGGCCTTCTCCTCACAATGCTCCATGTCATGGTCATCACAATGCTCAATGAACCCTCTCATCACATTGCTCCATGCCCTTGTCATTACAATCCTCCATGACCCGTGTATCACAGTGTTCCGTGCCCTTGTCATCACAATGCTTCATGCCCACTCTCATCACAATAATCCATGAAATATTTCAGACCAGTGCTCAATGCCCTTCTCATCACAATGCTCCATTACCTCTGTCATAACAATGCTCCATGAACCCTGCCATCACAATGTTCCACGGCCTTGTCATCACAAGGCTCCATGACCCTTGTATTCACAATGCTCCAAGACAGCTATAATCAATATGCTCCATGCCCTTGTCATCACAAAGCTACATGACGCATATCATCAGAAGGTTCCATGGCCTTCTCATCACAATGCTCCATGCACTTGTCATCAGAATGCTCCAAGACACCTGTAATCACAATGCTCCATGCCCTTTTTCATCTCAATGCTCCATTAACACTGTCATCACAATGAACCATGCCCATCATCATAATTCTTCAGGCTATTGTCATTACAATGAAATCAAAATTCTCCATGACCTTTGTCATCATAATGCTCCAAACCCTTGTGATCACAATGTTCCATAACACTTATCATCGCAACACCCCATGACGATCATCATCACAATTATCCATGTTCTTGTCATCACAATGCTCCATGATTTTTGTCATCACAATGCTCAATACACTTGTCATCACAATGCTCCCTGACACTTGTCGTCAGTATGCTCCTTGAACCCTGTCATGACAAAGCTCCATGCCTTTTTCATCACAATGATCCATGCCCTTTTCATCACAATGCTCCATGACCCCTGTCATCACAATACTCCATGAACATTTTCAGCCCAATGCTCAATGACCTTCTCATCACAATGTTCCCTGACCAATATCATCACAATGCTCCATGACCACTGTCATCACAACAATCCATGATACCTGACAACACAATGATCCGGGACTCTTGTCATCACAATGCTCCATGTCCTTGTCATCACAATGCTTCATTGCAACTGTCATCGCAATAATCCATGAATCTTATTAGACCAATGCTCCATGCCCTTGTCATCACAATGCTCCATGTCCTTGTTATCACAATTCTCCATGGCCCCTGTCATCACATTACTCCATGAACTTTTTCAGCCCAATGCTCCATGGCCCTTGTCATCACAATGATCTATTCCCTTGTCATCCAAATGTTCCATGACACCTGTCACCACAATGCTCCATGCCTTTGGCAGCAAAATGCTACATGACCTTGTCATTACAATGCTCTATGCGCTTGTCATCACAATTCTCCATTACCATTGTCATCACAATCCTCCATGAACCTTGGGATCACATTGCTTCATGCCCTTGTCATCACAATGCTCCATGCTCCTTGAAATCAAAATGATCCATGACCTCTGTCATCACAATACTCCAAACTCTTGTGATCACAATGTTCCATAACACTTGTCATCACAACGCTCCATGATACCTGTCATCACAATACTCCATGCTCTTTTCATCACAATGCTCCATGACCTTTGTCATCACAATTCTCAATACACTTGTCATCACAATGCTCCCTGACACTTGTCATCAGAATGTTCCTTTTAACACTGTCACGAAAAGGCTCCATGCCTTTTTCATCACAATGCCCAATGCCGTTTTCATCACAATGCTCCATGCCATTGTCATCAAAATAGTCCACAAGGTTGTCATCAGAATGCTCCATGACCCTTGTTATCACATGTCTCCATGCACATGTCAGCACAATGCTCCCTGACCCTTGCCATCACAATGCTCTAAGCCATTGACATCACAATGCTCCATTAACTTTGCCTTCAGAATCCTCCATGACACTTGGAATCACAATGCTCCATGCCATTGTCATCACAATGGGCCATTGCATATGTCATCACAATGCTCCCTGACACCTCTCTTCACAACAATGCATCACCTGGTCATCACAGTGCTCCATTCCCTTGTCATCACAATGCACCTTTCCAACTGTCATCGCAACAATACATGAAACTTATTAGACTAATGTTCCATGCCCTTGTCATCAAAATGATCCATGCCCTTGTTATCACAATGCTCAATGACCCCTGTCATCACAATGCACCGTGACTCCAGTCATCACAATGCTTCATGACCTTTGTCAACACAATGGTCCATGCCCTCGTCATCAACAGTCTCTGTGACCTTTTTAACCACAATGCTCCATGAACTTTCCATCACAATGCTCTTTGACCCTTGTCATAACAATGCTCTATGCCTATCTTAGCACAATGCTCCATGACCCTTGTCATCACAATGCTCCCTGCCCTTCTCATCACAATGCACAACGCCCTTGTCATCAAAATGCTCCATGACCTTTGTCATCACAAAGATCCATTACCCTTGGCATCACAGTGCTCCATGTCATTGTCATCACAATGCTTCATGAACACTCTCGTCACATTGCTCCATGACCTTGTCATCACAAAGCTCCATGACACATGTCATCAGAATGCTCCATGGCCTTTTCATCACAATGCTACATGCCCTTGCCGTCACAGTGCTCCATTACACCTGTGATAACAATGCTCCATGACCCCGCCATCACGATGTTCTGTGGCATTGTCATAACAAGGCACCATGACCCTTTACATCACAATGCTCCAAGACCCCTGTAATGACAATGCTCCATGCCCCTTTTCATCTCAATGATCCATGAACCCTGTCATCACAATGCACCATGCTCTTCATCATAATGCTTCATGCTATTGTCATCACAATGAAATCAAAATGCTCCATGACCTCAGTCATAAAAATGCTCCAAAGCCGTGTGATCACAATGTTCCATAACACTTGTCCTCACAGTGCCCCATGATGATCGTCATCACAATTATCCATGGTCTTCTCATCACAATGCTCCATGACTTTTGTCATCAGAATGCTCAATACACTTGTCATCAAAATGCTCCCTGACACTTGTTGTCTGTATGCTCATTGAACCCTGTCATGACAAGGCTCCATGCCTTTTTCATCACAATGATCCATGCCCTTTTCATCACAATGCTCCAAGACCCCTTTAAACACAATGCTCCATGCCCTTGTCATAAGAAAGCTCAATGAAACATGTCTTCAGAATGCTCCTTGGCCTTCTCCTCACAATGCTCCATGCCCATGTCATCACAATGTTCCAAGACCCCTGTAATCACAATGGTCAATGCCCCTTTTCATCAGTATGCTCCATGAGATTTGTCATCACAAGTCTCTATGAATTTCTCATCACAATGCTTCACGACCTTGTTTTGAAAATTCTCAATAGCCCTTGTCATCATAATGCTCCAAGCCCTAGTCATCACAATGCTCCATTATATTTGTCATCAAAATCCTCCATTACATTTGGCATCACAATGCTCCCTGCCATTGTCATCACAATGGACCATGACACCTGTCTTCACATTACTCCATGACCTTCTCATCACAATAATCCATGCCCTTGTCATCACAATGCACCATGTCCACTGTCATCACAATAATCTATGAAACTTGTCACACCAATGCTCCATGCCCCTGTCACCACAATGCTCCAAACCCTTGTGATCCCAATGTTCCATAACACTTGTCATCACAATGCTCTATGATGCTTGTCATCACAAAATTCCATGCCCTTTTCATCACAATGCTCCATGACCTTTGTCATCACAATTCTCAGTACACTTGTCATCACAATGCTCCCTGACACTTGTCATCAGAATGCTCCTTGATCCCTGTCACGAAAAGGCTCCATGCCTTTCTCTTCACAATGCCCCATTCCATTTTCATCACAATGCTCCGTGACCCTTGTCATCACAATGCTCCAAGCCTTTGTCTGAAAAATATTCCATGACCCTTGTCATCACAATGTGCCATTAACTTTTCATCACAACGGTCCAGAAACTTGTCATTGCAATGCTCCATAAAACTTGTAATCACAATGCTCCATACACTTCTCATCAAAATGCTCTCTCACCAGAGATATCACTGTGTTCCATCACTAGTCGTCACAATACTCCCTCACCCATGTAATCACAATGTCCCATGACCCCTGTCATCACAATGCTACATCCCTTTATCATCACAATGTTCCATGACCCCTGACAACACAATATTCTATAACCCCTGTCATCAAAATGTTCCAATACACTTTTCATCATATTGCTGCGTGACCCTGTCATCAAAATATTCCCTGCCCTTCTCATCACAATGCACCATGCACATATCATCAAAATGCTCCATGACCTTTGTCATCACAAAGCGCCATGACCCTTGGCATCACAATGCTCCATGTCATTGTCATCACAATGCTCCATGAACACTCTCATCATATTGCTCCAAGCCCTTGTCATCACAAAGCTCCATGACACTTGTCATCACAATGCTCGATGCCCTTCTCATCACAATGCCCCATGCCCTTGTCACTACAAACCTCCATGACCCATGTATCACAGTGTTCCATGCCCTTATCATCACAATGCTCTATGCCCACTCTCATCACAATAATACATGAAATATTTCAGACCGATGCTCCAGGCCCTTCTCAACAAAATGATCCTTTACCTCTGTCATAACAATGCTCCATGACACCTGCCATCACAATGTTCCACGGCCTTGTCATCACAAAGCTCCATGACACTTCTCATCACAATGCTCGATGCCCTTCTCATCACAATGCCCCATGACCTTGTCATTACAATCCTGCATGACCCATGTATCACAGTGTTCCATGCCCTTATCATCACAATGCTCTATGCCCACTCTCATCACAATAATCCATGAAACATTTCAGACCAATGCTCCATGCCCTTCTCATCACAATGCTCCATTACCTCTGTCATAACAATGCTCGATGACACCTGCCATCACAATGTTCCACGGCCTTGTCATCACAAGGCTCCATGACACTTGTCATCACAATGCTCCACGACCCCTGTAATCAAAATGCTCCATGCCCTTTTCATCAAAAAGCTACATGACGCATGTCATCAGAAAGTTCCATTGCCCTGTCACCACAACGCTCCATGCCCTTGTCATCACAATGCTCCAAGACCCTTGTAATCAAAATGCTCCATGCGTCTTTTCATCTCAATGCTCCATGAACCCTGTCATCACAATGGACCATGCCCATCATCATAATTCTTCAGGCTATTGTCATCACAATGAAATGAATATGCTCCATGACCTCTGTCATCACAATGCTCCAATCCCTTGTGATCACAATGTTCCATAACACTTATCATCACAACACCCTATGACGCTCATCATCACAATTATCCATGTCTTTCTCATCACAATGCTCCATGATCTTTGTCATCACAATGCTCAATACACTTGTCATCACAATGCTCCCTGACACTTATCATAAGTATGCTCCATTAACCCTGTCATGACACGTCCCCATGCCTTTTTCATCACAATGATCCATGCCCTTTTAATCACAATGCTCCAAGACCCCTGTAATCACAATGCTCCATTCCCTTGTCGTCACAAAACTCAATGACACATGTCATCAGAATGGTCCATGGCCTTCTCCTCACAATGCTCCATGCCCTTCACATCACAATGCTCCATGACCCCTGTAATCACAATGCTCCATGTCCCTTTTCATCAGAATCCTCCATGAGACTTGGCATCACAAGTCTCCATTGTATTCTCATAAAAGTGCTCCAGGAACTTGTCATCAAAATGCTCCATTATCCCTGTCATCACAATACTCCATGAACATTTTCAGCCCAATGCTCCATGAACCTTGTCATCAAAATGATCCATGCCCTTGTCATCCCAATGCTCCATGACCCGTGTATTCACAATGCTCCGTGACACGTGTCATCACAGTGCTCCATGACACCTGTCATCACAATGCTCCATGCCTTTGTCAGCAAAATGCTACCTGAACTGGTCATTGGAATGCTCTATTCGCTTGTCATCACAATACTCCATTACCATTGTCATCACAGTCTTCCATGAACCTTGGGATCACATTGCTTCATGCCCTTGTCATCACAATGCTCCATGTTCCTTGAAATCAAAATGATCCATGACCTCTTTCAGCAGAATGCTCCAAACCCTTGTGATCACAATGTTCCATAACACTTGTCATCACAACGCTCCATGATGCTTGTCATCACAATACTCCATGCCCTTTTCAACACAATGCTCCATGACCTTTGTCAACAGAATTCTCAATACACTTGTCATCACAATGCCCCATGCCTTTTTCATCACAATGCTCCATGCCATTGTCATCAAAATACTCCACAAGCTTGTCATCAGAATACTCCATGACCCTTTTCATCACAATTCTCCATGCACCTGTCAACACAATTCTCCCTGACCCTTGTCATCACAATGCTCCAAGCCATTGTCATCACAATGCTCCATTACCTTTGTCATCAGAATCCTCCATGACACTTGCCATCAAAATGCTCCATGCAATTGTCATCTCTATGGGCCATTACATATGTCATCACAATGTTCCCTGACACCTGTCTTCAAAATACTGCATGACCTGGTCATCACAATGCTCCATGCCCTTGTCATCACAATGCGCCATTCCAACAATCATCACAATAATCCATGAAACTTATTAGACCAATGCTCCATTCCCTTGTCTTCACAGTGCTCCATGCCCTTGTTATCACAATGCTCCATGACCCCTGTCATCACAATGCTCCATGCCTACATTCATCACAATGCTTCATGACCTTTGTCATCACAGTGGTCCATGCCCTCATCATCAACAGCCTCTGTGACCTTTTTAACCACAATGCTCCATGAACTTTTCATCACAATGCTCTTTGCCCCTTGTCATCACAATGCTCTATGCCTTTCTCAACACAATGCTCCATGACCCTTGTCATCACAATGCTCCATGCGCTTGTCAGCACAATGCTCCATGACCCATGTCATCACAATGCACCCTGCACTTCACATCACAGTGCTCCACAATCTTGTCACCACAGTGCTCCATAAAACTTGTCATCACAATTCTCCATGCACTTCTCATCAAAATGATCTCTCACCACTGATATCACAATGTTACATCACTATTCATCACAATACTCCCTCACCCCTGTCATCACAATGTTCCATGATTTCTGTCTTTGCAATGCTACATGCACATATCATCACAAAGTTCGATGACCCCTGACATCACAATGTTCCATAACCCCTGTTATCAAAATGCTCCATAACACTTTTCCTCAAAATGCTCAATGACCCCTGACATCACAGTGTTTCATAACACCTGTCATCTTAATTCTCCATGATCCTTTTCATCAAAATGCTCCATGACCCCTGACATCACAATGTTCCATAACCCCTGTCATCAAAATATTCCATGACCCTTTTCATCATATTGCTCTATGACCCTGTCATCACAATGCTCCCTGCCATTCTCATCACAATGTACCACGCCCTTGTCATCAAAATGATCCATGACTTTTGTCATCACAAAGCTCCATGACCCTTGGCATCTCAATGCCCATGCCATTGTCATCACAATGCTCCATAAACCCTCTAATCACAATGCTCCATGCCCCTTTGCATCTCAATGCTCCATGAATCCTGTCATCAAAATGCACCATGCCCATCATCATAATGCTTCAGGCTATTGTCATCACAATGAAATCAAAATATTCGATGATCTACCTCATCACAATGCTCCAAATCCTTGTGATCACAATGTTCCATAACACTTTTCATCACAACGCCCCATGACGCTCATCATCACAATTATCCATGGTCTTCTCATCACAGTGCTCCATGACCTTTGTCATCACAATGCTCTATACACTTCTCATCACAATGCTCCCTGACACTTGTCATCATTATGCTCCTGGAACCCTGTCATGACAAGGCTCCATACCATTTTCATAACAATGATCCATGCCAATTTCATCACAATGCTCCAAGACACCATTAATCAAAATGCTCCATGCCCTTGTCATCACAATGCTCCAAGACCCCTGTAATCACAATACTCCGTGTCCCTTTTCATCAGAATGCTCCATGAGACTTGTCATCACAAGGCTCCATGGTCTTCTCATCACAATGCTCCAGGAACTTTTCATCACAGTGCTCCATTCCCTTGTCATCACAATGCTCCATGACCCCGGTCCTCACAATACTTCCTGAACATTTTCAGTCCTATTCTCCAGAAACTTCTCATCACAATGCTTCATGATCCCTATCATCACAATGCTCCATGACCACTGTCATCACAACGCTCCATGACCCCTGACAACACAGTGATCCGGGACTCTTGTCATCACAATGCTCCATTCCCAAGTCATCACAAAGCTCCATTAACATTTTCAGCCCAATGCTCCATGACACTTGTCATCACAATGATCCATGCCCTTGCCATCCCAATGCTCCATGACCCCTATAATCACAATGATCCGTGATGCTTCTCATCACAGTGCTCTATGACCCTTATCATCACAATGCTCCATGCCTGTGTCAGCAAAATGCTACATGACCTTGTCATCAAAATGCTCCATTTGCCTGTCATCACAATACTCCCTTACCATTGTCATCACAATCCTCCATGAACCTTGGGATCACATTGCTTCATGCACTTTTCATCAAAATGCTCCATGCTCCTTGACAACAAAATGATCCATGAATTCTATCATCACAATTCTCCAAACCATTGTGATCAAAATGTTCCATAACACTTGTCATCACAACGCTCCATGATGCCTGTCATCACAATACTCTATGCCCTTTTCCTCAAAATGCTCCATGATCTTTTTCATCACAATTCTCAATATACTTGTCATCACAATGTTCCCTGACGCTTGTCATCAGAATGCTCCTTGAAACCTGTCATGAAATGGCTTCATGCCATTTTCATCACAATGCTCCATGCCCTTTTCATCACAATGCTTCATGCCCTTGTCATCACAATGCTCCATGCTCTTTGAAATAAAAATGATCCATGACCTCTGTCATCACAATGCTCCAAACCCTTGTTATCACAATGTTCCATAACACTTCTCATCACAACGCTCCATGATGCCTGTCATCACAATACTCCATGCCCTTTTCACCACAATGATCCATGACCTTTGTCATCACAATTCTCAATATACTTGTCAGCACAATGCTCCATGACCTTTTTCATCACAATTCTCAATATACTTGTCAGCACAATGCTCCCTGACCCATGTCATCACAATGCTCCAAGCCATTGTCATCACAATGTTCCATTACCTTTCTCATCAGAATCCTCCATGACACTTGGCATCACAATGATCCATGCCATTGTCATCACAATGGGCCATTACATATGTCATCACAATGTTCCCTGACACCTCTCTTCACAATACTGCATGACCTGGTCATCACAATGCTCCATGCCCTTTTCATCACAATGCGCCATTCCAAATGTCATCGCAATAATCCATGAAACATATTAGACCAATATTCCATTCCCTTGTCATCACAATGCTCCATGCCCTTGTTATCACAATGCTCCATGACCCCTGTCATCAAAATGCTCCGTGAATCCAGTCATCACAATGCTTCATGACCTTTGTCATCACAATGGTCCATGCCCTCGTCATCAAGAGTCTCTGTGACATTTTTAACCACAATGCTCCATGAACATTTCATCACAATGCTCTTTGACCCTTGTCATCACAGTGCTCCATGCGCTTGTCAGCACTATGCTCCAGGACACATGTCATCACAATGCACAATGCGCTTGACGTCACAGTGCTCCACAATTTTGTCATCGCAATGTTCCATAAAATGTGTCATCACAATGCTCCATACACATCTCATCAAAATACTCTCTCACCACTGATATCACAATGCTACATCACTATTTGTCACAATACTCCCTACACCTGTCATCACAATGTTCCATGACTCTTGTCATCACAATGTTACATGCACTTATCATCACAATATTCGATGACACCTGACATCACAATGTTCCATTACACCAGTCATCAAAATGTTCCATGACACTTTTCATCAAATTGCTCCATGACCCTTTCATCACAATGCTCCCTGCCCTTCTCATCAAAATGCACAACGCCCTTGCCATCAAAATGCTACATGACTTTTTTCATCACAAAGATCCTTGACCTTTGGCATCACAATGCTCCATGTCATTGTCATCACAATGCTCCATGAACGCTCTCATCACATTGCTCCATGCCCTTGTCTTCAGAAAGCTCCATGGCACATGTCATCAGAATGCTCCATGGCCGTCTCATCACAATGCTCCATGCCCTTGCCATCACAATGCTCCATGACCCCTGCCATCACGATGTTCCATGGCCTTGTCATCACAAAGCTCCATGTCCCTTGTCATCACAATGCTCCAAGACACCTGTAATCACAATGCTCTATGCCCTTTTCATGTCAATGATCCATGAACCCTGTCATCACAATGCACCATGCCCATCATCATAATGCTTCATGCTATTGTCATCACAATGAAATCAATATGCTCCGTGACCTCTGTCATAACAATGCTCCAAACCCTTGTGATCACAATATTCCATATCACTTGCCATCACAATGACCCATGACGCTCGTCATCACAATTATCAATGATCTTCTCATCTCAAAGCTCCATGACTTTGTCATCACAATGCTCAATACACTTGTCATCAAAATGCTCCCTGACACTTGTTGTCTGTATGCTCCTTGAACCCTGTCATGAAAAGGTTCCATGAATTTTTCATCACAATGATCCATGCCCTTTTAATCACAATGCTCCAAGACCCATGTAATCACAATGCTCCATGCACTTGTCATCACAAAGCTCAAAGACGCATGCCCTCAGAATGCTCCTTGGTCTTCTCCTCACAATGCTCCATGCCCTTGTCATCACAATGTTCCAAGACTCCTGCAATCTCAATGCTCCATGCCCCTTTTCATCAGTATGCTCCATGAGATTTGTCATCACAAGGCTCCAAGGTTTTGACAACTCAGTGCTCCAGGACCTTGTCATCACAATGCTTCATGACCTTGTCATGAAAATTTTCAATGGCCCTTGTCATCAAAATGCTCCAAGCCCTAACCATCACAATGCTCCATTATATTTGTCATCACAATCCTCCATTATATTTGGCATCACATTGCTCTATGCCATTGTCATCGCAATGGACCATGACATATGTCATCACAATGCTCCCTGACACCTGTCTTCACAATACTCCATGACCTTCTCATCACAATGCTCCATTACCTTGTCATCACAATTCACCATGCAGACTGTCATCACAATAATCTATGAAACTTGTCATCACAATGCTCCATGCCCCTGTCATCACAATGCTCCATGCACTTGTCATCACAATTCTCCATGACCCCTGGCATTACAAAGCTCAGTGACTCCAGTCATCACAATGCTTCATAACGTTTCTCATCACAGTGGTCCATGCCCGCGTCATCACAAGACTCTGTGACCTTTGTAAACACAATGCTCCATGAACTTTTCATCATAATGCTCCGTGACCCTCGTCATCACAATGCTCCATGCCTTTGTCAGAACAATGTTCCATGACCCTTGTCATCACAATGTGCCAGGCTCTTTTCGTCACAACAGTCAACAACATTGTCCTTGCGATGCTCCATTAAACTTGTAAACACAATGCTCCATGCCCTTCTTATCACAATGCTCCACGCCCTTTTCATTACAGTCCGGCATGACCAATGTATCACAGTGTTACGTGCCCTTGTCATCACAATGCTCCATGCCCACTCTCATCACAATAATCCATGAAACATTTCAGACCAAGTTTCCATGCCCTTCTCATCAAAATGCTCAATTACCACTGTCAAAACAATGCACCATGACCCCTGCCATCACTATATTCCACGGCCTAGTTATCACAAGGTTCCATGACACTTGTCATCACAAAGCTAAAGACCCCTGAAATCACAATGCTCAATGCCCTTGTCATCACAAAGCTCCATGACACATATCATAAGAATGTTCCATGGCCTTCTCATCACAGTGCTCCATGCCCTTATCATCACAATGCTCCAAGACCCTTGTAATCACAAAGCTCCATGCACCTTTTCATCTCAATTCTCCATGAACCCTGTCATCACAATGCACCATGCCCATCATCATAATGCTTCAGGCTATTTTCATCACAATGAAATCAATATTCTCCATGACCTCTGTCATCATAATGCTTCAAACCCTTGTTATCACAAAGTTCCATAACACTTATCATCACAACACCCCATGACGCTCATCATCAAAATTATCCATGGTCCTCTCAACACAATGCTCCATGATCTTTGTCACCACAATGCTCAATACACTTGTCATCACAATGCTCCCTGACACTTGTCATCAGTATGCTCCTTGAACCCTGTCATGACAAGGCTCCATGCCTTTTTCATCACAATGATCCGTGCCCTTTTCATCACAATGCTCGAAGATCCCTGTAATCACAACGCTCCATGCCCTTGTCGTCACAAAACTCCATGACGCGTGTCATCAGTATGCTCCATGGTCTTCTCATCACAATGCTCCATGCCCTAGTCATCACAATGCTCCAAGAACCCTCTAATCACAATGCTCCATGCCCCTTTTCATCAGAATGCTCCATGAGACTTGTCATGACAAGTCTCCATGGTCTTCTCATCACAATGCTCCAGGACCTTGTCATCACATTCTCCATTCCTTTATCATCAAAATGCTCCATGACACCGGTCATCACAATAATCCATGAACATTTTCAGCCCAGTGCTCCACGAACTACTCATCACAATGCTCCATGGCCAATATCATCACAATGCTCCATGACCACTGTCATCACAACACTCCATGACACCAGACAACAGAATGATCCGGGACTCTTGTCATCACAATGCTCCATTACCTCGTCATCACAATGCTCCATGACCCCTGTCATCACAACACTCCATGAACATTTTCAGCCCAGTGCTGCATGAACCTTGTCATCACAATGATCCATGCCCTTTTCATCCCAATGCTCCATGACCCTTGTATTCACAATGGTCCGTGACGCTTGTCATCACAGTGCTCCATGACACATGTCATCACAATGCTCCATGCCTTTGTCAGCAAAATGCTACATGACCTTTTCATTACAATGTTCTGAGTGCTTGTCTTCACAATACTCCATTTCCATTGTCATCACAATCCTCCATGAACATTGGGATCCCATTGCTTCATGCCCTTGCCATCACAATGCTCCATGCTCCTTGAAATCAAAATGATCCATGACCTCTGTCATCACAGTGCTCCAAACCCTTGTGAACACTGAGTTCTATAACACTTGTCATCACAACGCTCCATGATGCCTGTCATCACAATACTCCATGCCCTTTTCGTCACAATGCTCCATGAACTTTGTCATCACAATTCTCAATATACATGTCATCACAATGCTCCCTGACTCTTGTCATCAGAATGCTCCTTGAACCCTGGCACGAAAAGGCTCCATGCCTTTTCATCACAATGCCCCATGCCGTTTTCATCACAATGCTCCATGCCATTGTCATCAAAATACTCCACAAGCTTGTCATCAGAATGCTCCATGACCCTTGTCATCACAATTCTCCTTGCACTTGTCAGCACAATACTCCCTGACTCTTGTCATCACAATGTTCCAAGCCATTATCATCACAATGCTCCATTACATTTGCCATCAGAATCCTCCATGACACTTGACATCACAATGCTAGATGCCATTGTCATCACAATGGGCCATTACATATGTCATCACAATGCTCCCTGACACCTCTCTTCACAATACTGCATGACCTGGTCATCACAATGCTCCATGCCCTTTTCATCACAATGCGCCATTCCAACTGTCATCGCAAAAATCCATGAAACATATTAGACCAATGTTCCATGCCCTTGTCATCAAAATGCTCCATGCACTTTTTATCACAATGCTCTATGTCCCCTGTCATCACAATGATCCATGACTCCAGTCATCAAACTGCTTCATGATCTTTGTCATCACAATGGTCCATGCCCTCGTCATCAACACTCTCTGTGACCTTTTTAACCACAATGCTCCATGAACTTTTCATCGCAATGCTCTTTGACGCTTGTCATTACAATGCTCTATGCCTTTCTCAGCACAATGCTCCATGACACTTGTCATCACAGTGCTCCATGCACTTGTCAGCACAATGTTCCATGACACATGTCATCACAATGCTCCCTGGCCCCTGTCATCACAATGCTCCGTGACTACAGTCATCACAATGCTTCATAACGTTTGTCATCACAATGGTCCATGCCCGCGTCATCACAAGGCTCAGTGACATTTGTAACCACAGTGCTGCATGAAATTTTCATCACCATTCTCTGTGACTCTTGTCATCACAATACTCCAAGTCTTTGTCAGCACAATGCTCCATGACCATTGTAATCACAGTGTGCCACACGCATTTCATCACAACGGTCCACAACCTTCTCATTGCAATGCTCCATAATCCTTGTAATCACAATGCCCCATGCACTTCTCATCAAAATGCTCCCTCACAAGAGATATAACAGTGTTCCATCACTAGTCATCACAATACTCCCTCACCCCTGTAATCACAATGTTCCATGACCGCTGACATCACAATGTTCCATAACCACTGTCATCAAAATTATCCATGACCCTTTTCATCCCAAAGCTCCAAGACCCCTGACATCACAGTGTTCTATAACCCCTGCCATGAAAATGTTCCATTACACTTTTCATCAAATTGCTGCATGACCCGGCCATCAAAATGCTCCCTGCCCCTCTCATCACAATGCATCCTGCCCTTGTCATCATAATTCTCAATAACTTGTCATCAAAAAACTCCATGACGCATGTAATCAGAATGTTCCATGTCCATCTCATCAAAATGCTCCATTCCCTTGTCATCACAATGCTCCATGACCCCTGTAATCACAATGCTCCATGCCCCTTTTCATCTCATTGATCCATGAACCCTCTCATCACAATGCATCATGTCCATCACCATAATGCTTCCGGCTATTATCAGCATAATGAAATCTAAATTCTCCATGACTTCTGTCATGATAATGCTCCATAACCCCTGTCATCACAATACTCCATTAATATTTTCAGCCCAATGCTCCATGACACCTGTCATCACAATGCTCCGTGACTCCAGTCATCACAATGCTTCATAATATTTGTCATCACAATTGTCCATGCCCGTGTCATCACAAGGCTCTGTGACCTTTGAAACCACAATGCTCCATGAACTTCTCATCACAATGCTACGTGACACTTGTAATCACAATGCTCCATGCGTTTGTCAGAAAAGTCCTCCATGATACTTGTCATCACAATGTGCCACGTGCTTTTCATCCCAACGGTCCAAAAATTTGTCATCACAGTGCTCCATAAACCTTGTAATCACGATGCTCCTTTCCCTTCTCATCACAATGCTCCATTACCCCTGTCATAACAATGCTCCATGACCCCTGCCTTCACAATGTTCCACGGCCTTGTCATCACAAGGCTCCATGACCCTTGTCATCACAATGCTCCAAGACCCCTGTAATCACAATGCTCCATGTCCTTGTCATCACAAAGCTCCATGACACATGTCATCAGAATGTTCCATGGCATTCTCATCAAAATGCTCCATGCCCTTGTCATCACAATGCTCCAAGACCCCTGTAATCACAATGCTCCATGCCCCTTTTCATCTCAATGCACCATGAACCCAGTCATCACAATTCATCATGCCCATCATAATAATGCTTCCGGCTATTGTCAGCACAATGAAATCAAAATTCTCCATGACTTCTGTCATCACAATGCTCCATGACCCCTGTCATCACAATACTCCATGAACATTTACAGCCCAATGCTCCATGACCCTTGTCATCACAATGATGCATGCTTTTGTCATCCCAATGCTCCATGACCCCTGTATTCACAATGCTCCATGACGCTTGTCATCACAGTGCTCCATGACACCTGTCATCAAAATGCTCCATGCCTTTGTCAGCAAAATGCTACATGACCTTGTCATTACAATGCTCTATGTGCTTGTCATTACAATACTCCATTACCATTGTCATGACAATCCTCTATGAACCTTGGGTTCCCATTGCTTCATGCCCTTGTTATCACAATGCTCCATGCTCCTTGAAATCAAAATGATCCATGACCACTATCATCACAATGCTCCAAATCCTTGTGATCACAATGTTCCATAACACTTGTCATCACAACGCTCCATGATTCCTGTCATCACAATAATCCATGCCCTTTTCATCACAATGCTCCATGCCATTTTCATCACAATGCCTCATGCCGTTTTCATCACAATGCTCCATGCCATTGTCATCAAAATACTCCACAAGCTTGTCATCAGAATGTTCCATGACCCTTCTCATCACAATTCTCCATGCACTTGTCAGCACAGTGCTCCCTGACTCTTGTCATCACAATGCTCCAACCCATTGTCATCACAATGCTCCATTACCTTTGTCATCAGAATCCTACATGACACTTGGCATCACAATGCTCCATGCCATTGTCATCACAATGGGCCATTACATATGTCATCACAATGCTCCCTTACACCTGTCTTCACAATACTGCATGACCTGGTCATCACAATGCTCCATGCCCTTGTCATCACTATGCACCATTCCAAATGTCATCACAATAATCCATGAAACTTATTAGACCAATGATCCATGCCCTTGTCATCACAATGCTCCATGCCCTTGTTATCACAATGCTCCATGTCCCCTGTCATCACTATGCTCCGTGACTCCATTCATCACAATGATTCATGACCTCTCTCAGTAACAGTCTCTGTGACCATTTTAACCACAGTGCTCCATGTACTTTTCATCACAAAGCTCTTGACCCTTGTCATCTCAATGCTCTATGCATTTCTCAGCACAATGCTCCATGACCCTTTTCATCACAATGCTCCATGCGGTTGTCAGCACGATGCTCCATGACACATGTCATCACAATGCAACATGTGCTTGACATCACAGTGCTCCACGACCTTGTCATCACAATGCTCCATAAACCTTGTCATCAAAATACTCCATGCACTTGTCATCAAATTGCTCTCTCACCACTGATATCACAATGTTACAGCACTATTCGTCACAGTACTCCCTCACCCCTGTCATCACAATGTTCCATGACTCCTGTCATCACAATGCTACATGCACTTATCATCACAATGTTCGATGCCCACTGACATCAAAATGTTCCATAACAACTGTCATCAAAATTCTCCCAAAACCATTTCATCAAAATGCTCCATGACCCCTGGCATCACAATGTTCCATAACCTCTGTCATCAAAATGTTCCATGACACTTTTCATCAAATTGCTGCATGACCCTGTCATCAGAATGCTCCCTGACCTACTCATCACAATGCACAACGCCCTTGTCTTCAAAATGCTCCATGATCTTTGTCATCACAAAGATCCATTACCCTTGTCATCACAATGCTCTATGTCTTTGTCATCACAATGCTCCATGAACGCTCTCATCACATTGCTCCATGCCCTTGTCATCACAAAGCTCCATGACACATGTCATCAGAATGCTCCATGGCCTTCTCATCACAATGCTCCATGCCCTTGCCATCACAATGCTCCATTACCCCTGTCATAACAATGCTCCATGACCTATGCCATCATGATATTCCATGGCCTTGTCATCACAAAGGTCCATGACCCTTCTCATCACAATGCTCCAAGAACCCTGTAATCACAATGCTCCATGCCGCTTGTCATTATAGCGCTCCATGATGCTCGTCATCAAAATTATCCATGGTGTTCTCATCACAGTGCTCCACGGTCTTGCCATCACAATGCTCCATGCCCTGGTCATCACAATGCTCTATGTTCCCTGACATCACAATTCTCCACGTTCTTGGCATCACTATGTTCCATGACACTTCCCATCACAGTGTTAAATGCTTTGTCATCACAATACTGCACAAGCTTGTCATCAGAATACTCCATGACCCTTGTCATCACAATGATCCATGACCCCTGGCATCACAATGCTCCATGAGACGTATCATCACAATGCTCCATGCCCCTTGTCATTACAGTGCTCCATGACGCTCGTCACCAGAATTTTCCATGGTCTTCTCATCAGAGTGCTCCACGGTCTTGCCATAACAATGTTCCATGCCCTGGTCATCACAATGCTCCATGTCCCTTGTCATCACAATTCTCCCCGTCCTTGTAATCACAATGCTCCATGACAGTTCTCATCACAATGTTACATGCTCTTGTCATCACAATTCTCCATGCACTTGTCATCGCAATGCCCCATGACCCCTGTCATAGCAAGCTCCATGCCTTTGTCATCACAATGCTTCACGACATTTTCATCAAAATTCTCAATGGCCCTTGTCATCACAATGCTCCATGCCCTTGTCATCTCAATGCTCCATGACCCTTGTCATCACAATGCTCCAAGCCCTTGTCATCACAATTCTCCATTACCTTTGTCATCACAATCCTCCATAACACTTGGCATCACATAGCTCCATGCCTTTGTCATCACAATGGAACATGAAATATGCCATCACAATGCTCCCTGACACCTGTCTTCACAATACTCCATGACCTTGTCATCACAATGCTCCATGCCCTTGTCATCACAATGTGCCATGTCCACTGTCAACACAATTATCCATGAAACTTGTCAGACCAATGCTCCGTGCTCCTGTCATCACAAGGCTCCATGACCCTTCTAATCACAATGCTCCAAGACTCCTGTAATCACAATGCTCCATGCCCCTTTTCATCTCAATGATCCATGAACCCGGTCATCACAATGCACCATGCCCATCATCAAAATGCTTCATGCTATTGTCATCACAATGAAATCAAAATGCACCATGATATCTGTCATCACAATGCTCCAAATCCTTGTGATCAAAATGTTCCATAACACTTATCATCACAACGCCCCATGACACTCGTCATCACAATTATCCATGGTCTTCTCTTCACAATGCTCCATGAACTTTTTCATCACAATGCTCAATAAACTTGTCATCACAATGCTCCCTGAAACTTGTCCTCAGTATGCTCCTTGAACCCTGTCATGACAAGGCTCCATGCCTTTTTCATCACAATGTTCCATGCCCTTGTCATCACAGAGCTCCATGATGCATGTCATCAGAACATTCCATGGCCATCTCATCCCAATGCTCCATGCCCTTGTCATCACAATGCCCCAAGACCCCTGTAATCACAATGCTCCATGCCCCTTTCCATCAGAATATTCCATGAGACTTGTCATCACAAGTCTCCATCTTCTTCTCATCACAATGCTCCAGTACCTTGTCATCACAAGCCTCCATGTCCCCTGTCATCACAATACTCCATGAACGTTTTCAGCCCAATGCCCCTTGACCTTCTCATCACAATGCTCCATGACCCCTGTCATCACAATGCTCCATGACTCCTGTCATCACAACGATCCATGAACCCTGACAACACAATTATCCGGGATTCTTGTCATCAAAATGCTCCATGCCCTTGTCATCCCAATGCTCCATGACCCCTGTATTCACAATGCTCCGTGACGCTTGTCATCACAGTGCTCCATGTACCTTGTCATCACAATGCTCCATGCCTTTGTCAGCAATATGCTACATAATCTTGTCATCACAATGCTCCATGCGCTTGTCATCACAATCCTTCATGACATTTTGGATCATATTGCTTCATGCCCTTGTCATCTCCCTCTTGCGTTTCTGGTTTTTACAGATTTTCAGATGTCCCTTTTGACCCGTGGGAAGTGACAATTCTTTGTAGTGTGGATTTGCATTGCACGCTTGCTTGATTGGCCAAAAAGGTCGTATGCGTTTTCTCCTGAATATATTCAGGAGAAAATGCATACGCCCTTTTTGGCCAAGTGCATCTTTGTCGAAATTGTGATGCTTTTCCTGTGCTTTAAAGGCGATTCCAATTTACCTCTTGAAATATGTTTTGTGCAATTCTGCCTCAATTTCAAGTCAGCCTCGTTGCCTTCCCTCAACAGATTTTTGGAAGACAGTAGTCCTTTATAACTGTAGGTTTGTGAATTGCTGTGCCCATGAGCTCCAATTTTCAAATCCCATTTTTGGGAGCTGACCTCAAATCCACAATTTTGCTTCAGGACCTATACTTGTTCCAGGGGTGGGTATACTGTTCCCTGCAGGTGGCTGAGGCTTTGGTTAATTCTTCTTCCTGACAGGAATTTAGAGTGACATGTGCCCGTCCAAATGCCTACATCTACTCTCTGATTGGTTCTCCCTCTTCCCTTTCATCCTCTGCACAATTAGCAAACTGTGCAAACCAGGAGGTTATAGGGGCTGGCTCTCCTAAGTTGGGAGATTGATAGTAAAGCAGTTGGAATGCCAAACTGGAGCACAAGGAGAGGAAAAATTAGGAGACTTTTAGAAACCTTTCACCATCACAGGGTGTCCATTCTCTAGGTTTCCCATACATGTTATAACTGTAGTGATATTCCCTACTACCTGGAGATTTGGTATCCATGGAATTGTGGCATGCATTAGTACTTTAAAGGGTCTGCATTTTCTCTCCCAATCTCACCAGTCCTCTCAGTCCCAAGTGTCCAGCCTTATGTCTCATCCAGCTGTCTTTGCAGATAGGGTCATTCCCAGTTTCATCAGAACCCCTGAAGGAATTGTGTAAGAATTTCGCTGTATTTTTTTTTTTTTTTTTTTTTTTTTTTTTTTTTTTTTGTGGTACGCAGGCCTCTCACTGTTGTGGCCTCTCCCGTTGTGGAGCACAGGCTCCGGACGCGCAGGCTCAGCAGCCATGGCTCACGGGCCCTGCCGCTCCGCGGCATGTGGGATCTTCCCGGACCGGGACACGAACCCGTGTCCCCTGCATCGGCAGGCGGACTCTCAACCACTGCGCCACAAGGGAAGCCCTTTTGTTTGTTTTTGAAATTCATTTTTATAATGGGGTTGAGCTGATTTTCACTGATGTGTTTATGCCAGTCTAGACACACTTGATTCCTTTATGGAGACAAATCAATACATAGGTTTTAAGATTCTCACTAGTCAGATATATTCCTCTGCGGGGAATAGGGGTTTGAGTCCCGTTCACTGAGGAAGGGGTAGGTCTCGTCTATTCTCTATTTGGTTTATGGAATGGTACTTGTGCTAATATCAAACTCTGGTTTTATGCATCACCAGACCTCTCCTTTCCCATTAAACAGGCATAAGAGTGTTTTCTAAATGTGAGACTCTGTTCCCTTTCTTAATTCATTTCATGTGTTGTGATGTTGACATTCCCTCTGTAAGTGATATCTTATGAATAGATTCTTTTTCTGTGTGACTAATTTCACTTAGAATCATCATACCTAAGTCCACTCTTTATGCTGCTACTGGCCTCATGACATTGATTTCACGTCTGAGTGATATTCCGTTGTACAAAATTACCACAAGTTATTTATGCATTTCTCTTTTTCCTGGGATATTTTAGGTGTACTGAAGTTGAGGTTCTTGTATGCAGAGCAGCCCTAAACTTTGGGGTGCCTGTGTGTTGTCGATATTTAGTCTTCCCAAGTTATATGTCCATGAGTTGAAGTCCCCTTTGCTCGGGGGCTTTGTATTTAAATGTTTTAGGAAACAGCATACACTTCTTCAGAGTGGCTCTTGGATATTTATACCCCTCCCATCAGCGTGACTAGGCTCCCTGTTCTCCATGGCCTCTCCAGCATTTCTGGTTTGTACACATTTTTTGGATGGCCTTTCTGAACAGTGGAAATTGATACTTCTTTGTTGTGTGGATTTGCATTTCCCACTTGCTTGGTTGGCCAAAAACTCTGTATGTGTTTTTTTCCTGAAGATATTCACGAAAAAAACGCATACACACTTTTGCCCAACTGCATCATTTTAGAAATTCTGCTGCTTTTCATATGCTTTAAATGTGAGTACAATCTACCTTTTGAAATCTGTTTCCTGCAATTCTAACTCTCATTCAGATCCTCTTCGTTGCCTTACCTGAATATATTTTTGGACGTTGGTTATCATTTATATCTTTGCAGGTCTTTGAATTGTCTGCTCCTGAGCTCCATTTTGCAACTTGCTTTTATTGTGAGCTCGCTGCCAAACCATTGGATTGCTTCTGGCCCTATTCTGGTTCTGAGGAGGCAGGCTGAGCCTTTGGTTAATTCTTCTTCCTAATGGGAAATTAGAGTGACATGTGCCTGTCAAAACTCCTACAGCTAATCTCTCATTGGTTCCCCCTCTTCCCATTTATCCTCTGTACAATTTGCAAACTGTGTGAAACAGGAGGTTAAAGGTGCTGATTCTCCAAGAGGGGAGATTGTTAATAATGTGGCTGGAATGGCGAACCCCAGCACCAGGAGATCAAAAATGAGGTGCATTTTAGACACCTTTCCTGAGCACACGGTGTACATTCATCTCGGTTTTGCAGGCATGTTTTCGCTGTTAGAAGATTCCCTTGAACCTACCGATTTGGGTCCCATGGAATGGGTACCAGGCAGTATTACTTTAAATGGTCTGCATTTCCTCACCCAGCCTCTCTAACATCTCTTAGCGTGCATAGCTTCCAGCCTTATATATCATCCTGCTGTGGGTCTACATGTGTTCAATCCATGTTACATCGAAGCCCTTCAACAAAAGTTGTAAGAATTTTTGTCTGTCTCACCGTTTTTATAAATATTTTTAAATTTATTTTTATATTGGTTACAGCTGATTTTCAAAGCTCTGTTTTTTGCTGCTGTACATCCACTTGATTCATGTACTGTGAGACAACAATAAATTATTTTTCAGATGCTTAAGAGTCATATGTATTATTGTCCAGTGACTTGAGTGGGCTGAGTGCAGTTCTTTGAGGTACCGTGTAAGCGTTGCCAGTTATTCAATTTGGTACTTGGAATGGTATCTTTGCTAATTTCAACCTCCTGGATAATACCTCACCATTCCCCACCTTTCCCATTTAGCAGCCTTATGTCTATTTTCTACATATTTGACTATGTTTCTGTTTTGTAGTTTGTTTCATGTGTAGCCATGTTTGATTCCACCTTTAAGTGACATCTTATGATATGTGTCTTTTTCTTTCTGACATATGTCACTTAGAATGATCGTATGTAACTCCTCCAGAGTTGTTCCAACTGGCCTTATTTCATTGATTTCGGGATGAGTAATATTCCACTCTACATAAGTACCCCATCTCTTTTTTCCATTTTATCCTTCCAGGGACATTTAGGTTATATCCAAGTGGAGGCCCTTTTTAACAGAGAGGTGGTAAACGTTGGGGTGCATGTTTTGTGTCCATTTTTGTTTTTCCCAAGGTATACGTCCATGAGTGCAAGTGAACTATGCTCTGTAGCTCATCTTTTAGATGTTTTAGCAAACACAATACACTTCTCCAGAGTGGCCGTTGGCAATTTACATTTCCAGTATCAGCCTCACAGGGCTCCGTTTTCTCCTCGCCCTGTCCTGCATTTCTGGTGTTTACACTTTATGTGGATGGCCCTTCTGACTGATGTGAAGTGATATATTTTGTAGTATTGAGTTCCAGTGCCCACCTGTTTGGTTGGATAAAAAGTGTGTATGGCCTTTACTTGAATATATTCAGAAAAAATTGCATACGCCCTTCTGGGCCACCTGCATCATTGGCGATGTTCAGCCCCTTTTCTTGTGCTTTAATGGGGAGTCCTTTCTACCTCTTCAAATCTGTTTCCTGCCACTCTCCCTTGCTTACAAGTCCTTTTCTGTGACTTACCTCAAGACATTTTTCGATGATAGATATTTTCAACTCTGCAGTTTCATGAATTTTAGTGCCCCTGAGTTCCATTTTTCAACTTGTGTTTTTGGAAACTGGACACAAAACAGCGGGATTTCCTCTAGCCCTATTCTCTTTCCGTGGGCAATTCTAGCATTTGATGAATTTGTCTTCCAGATTGGAAATTAGAGTGGCATGTGCCTGTCTGAACAAGTAAGACTTGTCTCTAAACTTTTCTCATCCTTCCGCTTCATCCTCTGGACAAATTCCAAACTGTGTGCAACAGGATGTTGACGGTGCTGATATCCCCAAGTGAGGAGATTGTTAGGAAAGATGCTGGAGGGGTGAACCCGAGCACCAGGCGATGAGGAGATGAGGTGCCTTTTCCAAACTCTTTCCGATCAAACGGTGTACCATCCTCTAGGTGTGACAGGCATGTTTTAGCTGTAGGAAGGGTCCAGTGCATGGAAGGAGAACACCAGGGAATTTTCCAAATCAGTGCCTCCCGGTACCTCAAACTGGGGAATTTTTAAGCTACAGCTACATGTATGTCCATTAACGCCTTGGGAAATAGGCAGAGCCCAAACTTTAGATGATTGAAATCTTCAGTGTCAGAAGCGTTCACCATCCGCCTTGCTTAGGTTACATTTTATCTGTCATTGATAGATGATGTCAATAAAAATATCGATTCTTTTTCAGATTGTTTCCCCTTATAGTTTATTGCAAAATATTCAGTGTAGTTCCCTGTGCTATACAGTAGGTCCTTGTTGATGATCTATTTTATACATAGCAGTGTGTATGTGTTAATCCCAAACTGTTAATTTATCCCTTCTCCTACCTTTCCCCTTTGGTAATAATAAATTATAAGATTTTATACTTCTCAGAAATGGGGGAGCTGAAAGAGAGGTATCCTTTTCAATGGAAAAGCATTCAATACAAGATTGAAGCTTCAGCCAAGAGTATTCTATGTACATCCATGGAAATAAATCACTTCATTTCTCTAATGTTGACCTGACAAATAAGACAGACGTCTTCACTGAACTTGCTTATAGTAAAGTGATGGAAATATCAAAGATAAGTCTTAGAAACATCTTACTTTACCCGAGCATTATACACTGCTCTATGTTAACTACAGTTTGGCTCACACATCTGTTCATTGAATTTACAAGGTTCTCAATTTCTGTTACTGATCCTCCAGAGTGGACCCCAACAGGAGTCCCCGAGCCCAGTGTCATTGGAGCCAAGAGATCATGACTGAGTTTGGTTCAGAAGCAAAGGAAACATTATTTTGAAAACAGAATGGAGAGGTGAGAGCGTGCAGTCCCCCACGGGCTGTGGGCTGGGCTGCTGTGTAGGGATCCCGGCAGCGTCAGTGGGAGGGAGGGGATGGTGCTATCGAGGGCTGGGTTGGCTGCAGCTCAGGCTCTATGCCGTGGAGTCTGCATGGGACCCCGCTAGCTGAGGTGTCGACCCAGCCATTCTGCAATAGGAAATCGGGTCTGAAGTGCCGGGTGTGGGACTTCTGCATGCGGAACCCTAGGAGCACGTGAAATTAGACAAAGGACAAAGGAAAAAGAGGTAAGACTTTATTTTATTGCCCAGATTCTCTTTTTATCTCCCAGGAATTTTTAGTGAACGTTGCCGGAGACGAACACCTCCTCTGCTTTTTGTTCCGTTCCTCATTCTTGGGGTGTTGAGGGTGCAGACCCCTCTTTTGTAACTGCTTCATGCTGTGGTGGGAGCCCTGATACCTCGGGGGAGGGGCAAAACATCTCCCCACCAGCCTCCAGGTGAGGTTGATTGTCCCAAGGCCTCCTGCCTCACTTCTCATCTGCTTGAGCGCCAGCATTGGTAGTGTTATTGATTGCAATGACATTTAAGGGTCCAGGAAAGAGATGCACAGAGATGCTGAGGTGGCAGGTTTCCCCCCACCCCACATTTGTTCGGCGACCTTAGGCTGACGGTTTTTGCCAGCCTAGATGCTCTGACCAGTAGTCTGTGCTTTCTTTAATTAGGTCCCTGAATTAATGTACAAACAGCACCATGTGTCAGAAACCTGCCCGTGCAACTCCCAGACAGTCCAGGGTCAGTGGTGATCCAGGACCATGACGTCCACTGAGTCAACGGCCTTTAGAAGTAGCCAGCAGTCCTGCCGGTCATATTGGCCACCATCACTGCGGTGTCTGTAGGGTTTTCTATGGTGAAAGCGTGATATAAGTTTCCCCCGCCAAGCTTATTAGCTCCCCTCTGGGTGCAGTAAGTCCTGCAAGCAGTAGTCTGCTCTTTCGGGGCACAGCCTTGTTGTTTTCTGAGAGAAACTACAGGTCAAGTGATGGTCACATGAGTCATCTTGGGGGCCCGTTGCCCCCATTTGTCTCTCTGGAGGTTGGAGTTGGAGGGCCTCCTCACTCGACGTCAGTGTGTCCACAGAGCGACCCCTGCAACTTCAGGGCATGATGGGTGGTTAGGATCACGACGTGGGGTCCTTTTCACTTAGGAGGGAGCTGGCCTTGCAGGCTGCTGATTTCTAGCTTTTTAGATACCCCAGTATCCTGGCCTGATGAGTCGGTGGGCAAAGCCCTTGGTGACCATAGTTTATCATACCTGAAGGGCATTCTTGTGTTGCTCCATTTCAAGTGGTCCCAGTTTTTGCACTAAGGCTCCAAGGGCAATTAACCATTGACCGGGTATGTAAAGGTCAAAGGGTTTAGCTAAATTAGCGAGTTCCTGGGCAAGGATCTTAATTGACTGCTCTTTCCATTCTTGAAAGGCTGCTTCTGGATTCTATTCAAAAGGATCATCATCTTTTCGTGTCAGTGTTTCATGTAGAGGCCCAGCTATTAGACTGTAGTTAGGGATCCAGATGCAGAAAACCTTGGCCTCCCCAGGAACCCCTAAGCTGTCTTCTAGTTTTAGAAGAGGTAAGGCTGCAAATGGCTTCTTCCCTATCCTGGGATGCGTTTCTCTGAATATCTGTGAGGATGAAGCCCAGGCATGTCACCTGAGCCTGGGATATTTGAGCCTTTTTCTTGGACACCTTCTATCCTTTCTTGTCTAGGTAGTTCAGAGGCGTCTTTAGTAGGCCTGGTGAACAGAATGTCATCTGCATATTGAAGGAGGGTTCCCTTTTACAGAGGTAGAACGTTTAGGTCTTTAGAGGTCATTTCCCCAATGATGGTGTGGGGATTTTTGTACCGTTGGGGAAGGACGGCCCAGCATTATTGGTTTTGTTGCATGTTGTGTCCTGCCACTCAGAAGCCAAAAATTCTTGTGACTCTGAGATGAATGGAATACACAAGAAGGCATCATTGAAGTCTAATACAGAATGCCATGGCCTGGTGGATGGTAGAATGAGCAGCAGGGTGTAGGAAATAGGAGCTACTGGATGTATATCCTCGGTGGCTTCACTGACTGTCCTGATTTCCTTTACCAGGTCTCCAGCAGCTCATGGGGCTCTCGTGGTCAGGCCAATCCCAGGATATGGAGCTCACCTGGGCTGCACCGCCCATCCACACAGCCCACGGGGCTCTCGTGTTCAAGTCCCTCCCAGGGTATGGAGCTCACCTGTGCAGCTACCCAGCAGCCCATGGGGCTCTCATAGTCAGGCCCTTCCCAGGATATGGAGCTCCCCTGGGCAGGTACCCCAGCAGGGCTGGACACACAGGAACTGTGCACATAGCCCACCTTGCAGAGAACCCCCAGCTCACCTGTCGCTCACAGCTGACACAGAACACCTCAGAGCAGGACTTGAACTAACAAACAGCAGCTCTGACAGGTCTGTGACCCTGGCTATCACTCTGTGCAGTCTCTCTCTGCCTGGTCTTCCAGACACTTCCACTGCAGCCAGGGCACCAGGCCTCTGTCTCCACCCACCATCACTCCTCTCTCTGACTCCTGGTTTCCTCTCATTAGGATAGGGTCTTCTTGAATTTGCTTTCCACTCATGGACCAGATAAAATCATAAGAAAACAAGCGGCAGCTGCAGCCCCTTGTCTAGCCTGACTCTCAAGGGCCCACACCTGTTCCTTGGGCCTGGCCCGTTTAGCAAGGTACATTTTCTGCTTCTGTGAGCCCCTAAGGGGTGAGGATTGGCTGATTTGGGCAGCCTGACACTGCCTGCCAGCCCTCCCCAGGTGTGCCTGTGTTGAGGTCAATATAAACACCTCTCCAGTCAGCAAGAGCCCCTGTAGCTGTGCCTGACGCCATATTCTCTGCCCCGTCAGCAGTGTCGGGGCTGGGGTGGTGGTAGCGAGTGAGGGGCCGTGGCTTTGTGGGTGGCCCAGTGTGAGTGGGGCTCAGCTGGACTTTCCGCAGGAGTTGCTAGGCAGCCACCTGCTAAAGAATAGTATGTGTCATCCATACCTGCTGCTTGAAATTCTCCCCAGTCAGAGGAGAGGAAGTAAAAAAGCAGTGGGTGCTGTGGCAGGAGGGGTGTCTCAGGCCGGGAAATGGAAAGCTTCCAGAAGAGCATCTGGGGCCAGGACCATCCTGGCTGGCCTGCAGGCACCAAGTCGGCCTGCGTGCTGTCGCTGGTGTGGCTCCACAGCCCTTCCTCCTGGTTTGCAAGTGCTTGTACATATTCAGGTGTTTTACCTGGAAAGGGTGGGAAGAGTTCAGCTGCAGCAGGACTGGGGCTCAGCTCACATTTACTCACAGACGCCTCGACACAGTCCCCCAGCTTTGCAATGAGTATGCTCCTTGTTGGGGGGAGCGCTGCTGGCTCCATGGGAGATGATTTCCCACCTGTGACCAACTTAAGAATTTTTTACCACTGGAGCAAGTGCCCTGATACGATTTTCCTCTGTATAACTTGTGGGTTCTGTTTTTTTTTTCTTTTTTTCTTTTTGGTTCAAGGTAGATTTTATTTATTCCTCTTTTTTTTTTAATTTGGAGATATAAACATGGAAATAATGCATTAATATAAAGACGTCTATGTGAAGGGAAAAACTTTTTTTCTGTTTTCTTTTATTAAATGCTATTTATTTTTATTTTTTAAAATTTATTTCTTTTATACAGCAGGTTCTTATTGGATATCTATTTTATACATATAAGTGTGCACATGTGAATCCCAGTCTCCCAATTCATCCCACCACCACCCTCACATGGCGTTTCCCCCTTGGTGTCTATATGTTTGTTCTCTACATCTGTGTCTCTATCTCTGCCCTGCAAACCGGTTCATCTGTATCATTTTTCTAGGTTCCACATATATGCATTAATATACAATATTTGTTTTTCTCTTTCTGACTTACTTCACTCTGTATGACAGTCTCTAGATCCATCAAGGTCTCTACAAATGACCCAATTTCATTCCTATGTATGGCTGAGTAATATTCCATTGTATATATGTACCACATCTTTATCCATTCATCTGTCTGTGGGCACTTAGGTTGCTTTCATTACCTGGCTATTGTAAATAGTGCTGCAATGAACATTGTGGTGAATGTGTCTTTTTGATTTATGGTTTTCTCTGGGTATATGCCCAGTAGTGGGATTGCTGGATTATATGGTAATTCTATTTTTAGTTTTTTAAGGAACCTCCATACTGTTCCCCATAGAGACTGTATCAATTTACATTCCCAAAAATAGTGGAAGAAGGTTCCTTTTCTCCACACCCTCTCCAGCATTTGTTGTTTGTAGATTCTCTGTTGATGCCCATTCTAACAGGTGTGATGTGACACCTCATTGTAGTTTCCATTTCCATTTCTCTAATAATTAGTGATGTTGAGCAGATTTTCATGTGTGTACTGGCCATCTCTATGTCTTCTTGGAAGAAATGTCTATTTAGATCTTCTTCCTTTTTTGTATTGGGTTGTTTGTTTTATTAATATTGAGCTGCATGAGCTGTTTATATATATTGGAGATTAATCATTTGTCCATTGATTCGTTTGCAAATATTTTCTGCCATTCTGAGGGTTGTCTTTTCGTCTTGTTTGTAGTTTCCTTTGCTTTGCGAAAGCTTTTACGTTCCATTAGGTCCCATCTGTTTAGTTTTCTTTTTTATTTCATTACTATAGGAGGTGGATCAAAAAAGATCTTGTTGTGATTTACGTCAGATTATCCTTCGTAAGTTTTCCTCTCAGAGTTTTATACTATCCGGTCTTACATTAAGGTCTCTAATCCATTTTGAATATATTTTATGTATGGTGTTGGGGAGTGTTCTAATTTCATTCTTTTACATGTAGCTGTCCATATTTCCCAGCACCAATGATTGAAGAGACTGTCTTATCTCCATTGTATATTCTTGCCTCCTTTGTCATAGATTAGGTGACCATAGATGTGTAGGTTTATCCCTGTGCTTTCTTTTTTTTTCCTTTTACACGTTTATTGGAGTGTAATTGATTTACAATGGAGTGTTCCTTTCTGCTGTATAAAAAAGTGAATCAGCTATACATATACAAATATCACCAGATCCCCTCCCTCTTGCATCTCCCTCTCACACCCCATATCCCACCCCTTTATGTGGTCACAAAGCACCGAGCTGATCTCCCTGTTCTATGTGGCTGCTTCCCAGTACCTATCGGTGTTACATTTGGTAATGTATTTATGTCCATGACACTCTCTCACTTCGTCCCACCTTACCCATCCCCCTTCCGGTGTCCTCAAGTCCTTTCTCTATGTCTGTGTCCTTAATCCTGTCCTGCCACTAGGTTCTTCAAAATCTTTTTTTTTCTTCATTAGATTCCGTATATCTCTGTTAACATACAGTATTTGTTTTTCCCTTTCTGACTTACTTCACTGTGTAGGACAGATTCTAAGTCCATCCACCTCAGTACAAATAACTCAGTTTTGCTTCTTTTTATGGCTGAGTAATATTCCATTTTATATATGTGCCAGATCTTCTTTAAACATTCATCTGTCGATGGACACTTAGGTTGCTTCCATGTCCTGACTATTGTAAATAGAGCTGCAATGAACATTTTTGTACATAACTCTTTTTGAATTATGGTTTTCGCAAGGCAAATGCCCAGTAGTTGGATTGTTGTGTCGTATGGTACTTCTATTGTTAGTTATTTAAAGGAACCTCCGTACTGTTCTCCCTAGTGCCCATATCAATTTACATTCCCACCCACAGTGCAAGTGTGTTCCCTCTTCTCCAATAAAGGCGTCTCCAGCATTTATTGTTTTGTAGATTTTTTTGATGATTGCCACTCTGACTTCTGTGAGGTGATACCTCACGGTAGTTTTGACTTGCATTTCTCTAATGATTAGTAATGTTCAACATCCTTTCATGTGTTTCTTGGTAATCTGTATATCTTCTTTAGATAAATGTCTATTAGGTCTTCTGCCCGTTTTTGGATTGGGTTCTTTGTTTTTGTGATATTGAGCTACATGAGGTGCTTGTAAAGTTAGGAGATTAATCCTTTGTCAATTGCTTCATTTGAAAATATTTTCTCCCATTCTGAGGGTTGTTTTTGCATCTTGTTTATGTTTTCCTGTACTGTGTAAAAGCTTTTAAGTTTCATTAGGTCCCATTTGTTGATTTCTGTTTTTATTTCCATTTCTCTAGGAGGTGGGTCCAAAAGGATCTTGCTGTGAATTATGTCATAGAGTGTTCTGCCTATGGTTTCCTCTTAGTGTTTTATAGTGTCTGGTCTTATATTTAGATCTCTAATCAATTTAGAGTTTATTTTTGTGTATGGTGTTATGGAGTGTTCTAATTTCATTCTTTTATGTGTAGGGGTCCAGTTTCCCCAGTACCAATTACTGAAGAGACTGTCTTTTCTCCATTGTATATCCTTACCTCCTTTGTCATAGATGAGATAGCCATAGGTATGTAGGTTTATCTCTGGGCTTTCTGTCCTGTTCCATTGATCTGCGTTTATGCCAATCTACATACACTTGATTCCATTATGCAGACATATAAATACATAGGTTTCAAGATTATTACCAGTCAGATATATTCCTCTTCAGTGAATAGGGTGTTTTGTGTCCAGTTCTTTGAGAAAGGATTAGGTCTTGTCTATTACATATTTGGTATATGAAATGGGATCTGTGCTAATTTCAAACTCTGCTTTTACACATCACCCCATGTCTCCTTTCCCCTTAAGGAGGAATAAGTGTGTTTTCTAAATGTGTAACTCTGTTCACATTTGAAATTCAGTTCATGTGTAGCCATGTTTACATTCCTTCTATAAGTGATATATTACAATATTTTTTTTCTTTGTGGCTCATTTCACTTAGCATCATCGTACCTAAAGCCACTCATTATGCTGCTATTGGCCTTATGACATTGATTTTATGTCTGAGTGACATTCCATTGTATATAAGTACCACAATATCTATATCCATTTTTTTCCCTTTCCTGGGATATTTAAAGTGTACCGAAGTCGAGGTTCTTGTAAACAGAGCAGCCCTAAACTTTGGGCTGGCTGTGTTTTGTGGATTTTTAGTTTTCCCAAAATACACGCCCATGAGTGGAAGTGTGCTATGCTCTGTAGCTCTGTTTTAGAAAACAACATACAGTTCTCCAGAGAGGCTGTGGGCAATTTACATCCTGTCCATCGGCGTAACCAGGCTCCCTTTTCTCCATGGCCTGTCCTGCATTTGTGGTTTATACACTATTTGTGGATGGCCCTTTTGACTGGAGGTAAGGGACACTTCAAAGTAGTGTGGATTTGCAATGCCTGATGGCTTGCTTGGCCAAAAAGGGCGTATGCATTTTTTCCCGAATATATTCAAGAAAATACACATATTCCCTTTTCGGCCAGGGGCAACATTGTCGAAATTCTGTCGCTTTTCATGTGCATTAAAGACAACTCCAATCTACCTCTTGAAATCTGTTTCCTTCAATTCTGCCTTACATTCAAATCCTCTTCACTGCCTTACCTCAATATATTTCTGGATGATAGTTGCCCTTTATAACTCTGCAAGTTAGTGAATTGCTGTGCCCCTGATTTCCATTTTTCAACTCGCCTCTTTGTGAGCTGGCTGCAATACCGCAGGATGGCTGTAGGCCCTAGTCTGGTTCCGGGGCTTCAGGCTGAGCCTTTGGTTAATTCTTCTTGCTGATGGGAAACTAGAGTGACATGTGCCCATCCAATCACCTACAGCTAATCTCTCATTTGTTTCCCCTCTTCCTGTTCATCCTCTGCACAATTTGCAAACTGTGCATAACAGGAGGGTAAAGGCGCTGACACTCCAAGTGGGGAGATTTTGAGTAATGCAGATGGAATGGCGAAGCCGAGCACGACAAATGGAAAAATGAGGTACCTTTTAGAAAACTTTCCCAATTACACAGTGTACCATCCACTGGGTTTCCCATGCATGCTTTAACTGTAGGAAGATTCCCTTAAACTTGGAGAGTTGGGACCACTAGAATGGGTAGTACACAGTATTGCTCTAAGTGGTGTTCTTTTGCTCACACAACCTCAACAATCTTGTCAGCCCCAAGTGTCCAGTATTATGTCTCATCCAGCTGTGGGTGTAAAGGTGGACAATCCAGGTTGCATCACAGGCCCTGAACGTAATTCTTAAGGCTTTCCCTCTGTTTCGCTGTTTTTGCATTTTGCTTTTGCAATTTATTTTTATAAGGGTGTTTAGCTGAATTTCAGTGCTGTGTTCATGCTATTATACACACACATGATTCCTTTATGGAGACATGATAATACATATGTTTTAAAATTCTTGGAGTCAGATATATTCCTCTGCAATGAATAGGGGGTGTTGAGTCGAGTTCATTGTGCGGGGAGTAGGTGATGTCTATTACATACTTGGTTTATGTAACAGTATCTGTGCTAATTTAAAAATGTGGTTTTATGCATCAACCCACCTCGCCTTTCGCTTAAGCATGCAGAATATTGTTTTCTAAGAGTGTGACTCTGTTGTGTTTGTAATTCAGTTCATTCGTAGCCAAGTGTACATTCCCACTATGAGTGATATCTTATGATAAGATTCAGTACTCTGTTATCTTTCCTAACTCAGTTCATATGTAGCCATGTTTACAGGATCTTCATAAGTGATATCTTATGATAAGTTTCTTTTTCTGTGTGACTTATTTCACTTAGAATCATCGTACCTGAATACACTCATTTTGCTTCTACTGGTCTTATGACATTGATTTCATGGCTGAGGGATATTCCATCGTATGTAAGTAACACAATTTTTTGAACCATTTTTATCTTTCCTGGGATATTTAAGGTGTACCCAAGTTGAGGTTCTTGTAAGCAGTGCAGCCCTAAATTTTGGGGTGGCTCTGTCTTATTGATTTTCAGTTTTCCCAAGGTATATTCCCTAGACTGGAAGTGCCCTTGGCTCGGTAGCTCGGTTGTTTACTTGTTTATGGAACACAATGCACTCCTCCAGTGAGGCAGTTGGCAATTTACATCCCGCCCATCAGCATAACAAGGCTCCCTGTTCTCCAGGGCCTGTCTTGCCTTTCTGGTTTTTATCCATTTTGTGGATGTGACTTTTGACTGGTGAGAAGTGATACTTCTTTGGAGTGCAGATTTGCATTGCCCGCTTGCTTGCTTGGCGAAAAAGGGCGTATGTGTTTTCTCCTGAATATATTCAGGAGAAAATGCATACGCCCTTTTTGGCCAACTGCATCATTGTTGATGTAGTGCCCCTCTTCCTGTGCTTTAAAGGCAATTCCAACGTACCCCTTGAAATCTGTTTCCTGCTATTCTGCCTCGCTTTGAAGGCTGCCTCGTTGCCTTCCCTTAACATCTTTTTTGGACGATAGTTGTCCTTTATTACTCTGCCAGTTTGTGAATTGCTGTGCCCCTGAGCTCCATTTTTCAACTCATTTTTTGTGAGCTGAGCACAAGTCCAAAATTTTGGTTCAGGACCTATACTGGTTCACGGTGGGTGGCTGAGACTTTGGTTAATTCTTCTTCCTGCCGGGCAGTTAGAGTGACATGTGCCCGTCCAAATGCCTAACAGCTACTCTTTCATTGGTTACCCCTTTTCCCTTTCATCCTCTTCCAAATTGGCAACCTGTGCGAACCAGGAGGTTAAAGGGGCTGTCTCTCCAAGTTGGGAGATTGATAGTAAAGCAGTTGGAAAGTCAAACCGGACACAAGGAGAGGGACAATTACTTGGGGTTTAGAATCCTTTCATATTCACTGTGTGTCCATTCTCTAGGTTTCCTGTACATATTATAGCTGTACTAATATTCCCTTCAACCTGGAAAGTTGGGAACCATGGAATGGGTGCCCAGCATTATTGCTTTAAAGGGTCTGCATTTGCTCACTGAAAGTCACCCACCCTCTCAGTCCCAAGTGTCCAACCTTATGCCACATCCAGCTGTCGTTGTACACAGGGACATTCGGGGTTTCATCAGAGACCCTGAAGGAATTGTAAAGAATTTCCCTGTTGTTTTGTCTTTGAAATTCCTTTTTATAGTGGGTTTGAGCTGGTTCTCACTGCCGTGTTTATGCCAGTCTAGACACACTTGATTCCCTTATGGAGACATATCAATACATAGGTTTTAAGATTCTTACTAGTCAGATATATTCCTCTGCGGAAAATATGCGGTTTTGAGTCCATTTCCCCAAGGAAGGTGTAGGTCTGGTCTATTCCATAGTTGGTTTTTGGAATGGTACCTGTGCTTATATCAAACTCTGGTTTTATGCATCACCCCACCTTTCCTTCCCCCTTAACAGGCATAAGAGTGTTTTCTAAATGTGAGACTCTGTTCTCTTTCCTAACTCAGTTCATGTGTAGCCATGTTTACAGGATCTTCATAAGTGATATCTTATGATAAGTTTCTTTTTCTGTGTGACTTATTTCACTTAGAATCATCGTACCTGAATCCAGTCATTTTGCTGCTACTGGTCTTATGACATTGATTTCATGGCTGAGGGATATTCCATCGTACGAAATTACCACAATTTTTTGAACAATTTTTAACTTTCCTCGGATATTTAAGGTGTACCCAAGTTGAGGTTCTTGTAAGCATTGCATCCCTAAATTTTGGGGTGGCTCTGTCTTATTGATTTTCAGTTTTCCCAAGATATATTCCCTAGACTGGAAGTGCCCTTGGCTCTGTAGCTCTGTTGTTTCCTTGTTTTAGGGAACATAATTCACTCATCCAGAGGGCCAGTTGGCAACTTACATCCGGCCCATCAGCATAACAAGGTTCCCTGTTCTCCAGGTCCTCTCTTGCCTTTCTGGTTTTTACACATTTTGCCAATGTCCCTTTTGACCGGTGGGAAGGGATGCTTCTTTGTACTGCAGATTTGCGTTGCCCGCTTGCTTGCTTGGCCAAAATGGGCGTATGCGTTTTCTCCTGAATATATTCATGAGAAAACGATTACCCCCTTTTTGGCCAAGTGCATCATTGTCGAAGTTGTGCCCCTCTTCCTGTGCTTTACAGGTGATTCCAACGTACCACTTGAAATCTATTTACTGCTATTCTGCCTCGCTTTGAAGTGTGCCTCGATGCCTTCCTTCAAAATATTCTTGGACGATAGTTGTCCTTTATTACTCTGCCAGTTTGTGAATTGCTCTGCCCTATAGCTCCTTTTTGTAACTCGTTTTTTTTGGAGCTGACCGCAAGTCCAAATTTTTTGTTCAGGAGCTATACTTGTTCCCAGTGGGTGGCTGAGACTTTGGATAATTCTTTTGCCTGCCCGGAAATTAGAGTGACATGTACTTGTCCACATACCTATCAGCTACTCTCTCATGGGTTCTCCCTCTTCCCTTTCATCCTACGCAAATTGGCAACATGTGCGAACCAGAAGTTTAAAGGGGCTGTCTCTCCAACTTGGGAGATTGATAGTAAAGCAGTTGGAAAGTCAAACCGGAGCACCAGGAAAGGGACTATTAGTTGAGTTTTACAAACCTTTCGTATTCACAGTGTGTCCATTCTCTAGGTTTCCCGTACATGTTATAGCTGTAGTAATATTCCCTTCCACCTGGAGAGTTGGGATCATGGAATCGGTGACACTCATTATTGCTTTAAGGGGTCTGCATTTGCTTACCCAATCTCACCAATCCTATCACTATCAAGTGTCCAGCCTTATGCCACATCCAGCTGTCATTGTAGATTGGGTCATTCCAGGTTTCCTCAGATACCCTGAAGGAAATGTAAGGAATTTCCCTGTTTTTTTGTTTTGTGTTTGAAATTCCTTTTTATAGTGGTTTTTAGCTGATTCTCACTGCCATGTTTATGCCAGTCTAGACACACTTGATTCTCTTATGGAGACCTATCAATACATAGGTTTTAAGATTCTTACAAGTAAGATATATTACTCTGCGGTGAATATGGGGTGTTGAGTCCCTTTCACTGAGGAAGGTGTAGGTCTTGTCTATTCCGTATTTGGTTTTTGGAACTGTACCTGTACTAATATCACACTCTGGTTTTATGCATCACCTCACCTCTCCTTCCCCCTTAAGAAGGCATAAGGGTGTTTTCTAAATGTGAGACTCCCTTCTCTTTTCTAACTCAGTTCATGTGTAGCCATGTTTACAGGATCTTCATAATTGATATCTTATGATAACTTTCTTTTTCTGTGTGACTTATTTCACTTAGAATTATCGTACCTGAATCCACTCATTTTGCTGCTACTGCCCTTATGACATTGATTTCATGGCTGAGGGATATTCCATCATACGTAAATACCAAAATTTCTTGAACCATTTTTGTCTTTCCTGGGATATTTATGTGTACGCAAGTTGAGGTTCTTGTAAGCAGTGCAGCCCTGAATTTTGGTGTGGATCTGTCTTATTGATTTTCAGTTTTCCCAAGGTGTATTTCCTAGACTGGAAGTGCCCTTGGCTCTGTAGCTCTGTTGTTTACTTGTTTTAGGGAACACAATGCACTCCTCCAGAGAGGCAGTTGGCAATTTACATGCCACCCATTAGCATAACAAGGCTCCCTTTTCTCCAGGGCCTGTCTTGCCTTTCTGGTTTTTACCCATTTCGTGGATGTCCCTTTTGACCGGTGGGAAGTGATACTTCTTTGTAGTGCAGATTTGCATTGCCCGCTTGCTTGCTTGGCCGAAAAGGGCCTATGCGTTTTCTCCTGAATATATTCACGTGAAAACCCATATGCCCTTTTTGGCCATTTCCATAATTTTCGAAGTTGTGATGCTATTCCTGTGTTTTTAGGTGATTCCAATGTACCTCTTGAAATCTGTTTCATGCCATTCTGCCTCATTTTCACTTCCGCCTCGTGGCTTTCCCTCAACAGATTTTTGGAAGAGAGTAGTCCTTTATAACTCTGCAGGTTAGTGAATTGCTGTGGCCCTGAGCTCCATTTTCCAACTCGCGTTTTTGTGAGCTGACCGCAAATCCACAGTTATGCTTCTTGGCCTATACTGGTTCTGGGGGACCAGGCTGAGTCTTTGGTTAATTCCTCTTCGTGACGGGAAATTAGAGTGAAATGTGGCCGTCCAAATGCCTACAGCTACTCTCTCATTGGTTCTCTCTCTTCCCTTATATCCTCTGCACAATTTGCCAACTGTGCGAACCAGGAGGTTATAGGGGCTGACTCTCCAAGTTGTGAGATTGATAGTAAAACAGTTGGAATGTCAAACTGGAGCACAAGGAGAGAAAAAAGTAGTAGAGTTTTAGAAACCTTTCACCATCAGATGGTTTCCATTCTCTAGGTTCCCATACATGTTATAACTGTAGTGATATTCCCTTCTACTTGGAGAGTTAGGAACCATGGAATGCGTGGCAGGCATTATTGCTTTAAAGGGTCTGCATTTTTTCACCCAGTATCACCAATCCTCTCAGTCCCAAGTGACCAGCCTTATGCCACATCCAGCTGTCATTGTAGATAGGGTCATTCCAGGTTTCATCAGAACCCCTGAAGCTATTGTGTAAGAATCTTACTGTTTTTATGTTTTGTTTGGAAATTCAGTTTTATAGTGGGTTTGAGCTGATTCTCACTTCCATATTTATGTCGTTCTAGACACACTTAGTTCCCTTACGGAGACATATCAATACATAGGTTTTAAAATTCTTACTAGTCAGATATATTTCTCTGCGGGGAAAAAGGATGTTGAGTTCCGTTCACTGAGGAAGGAGTAGGGCTTGTCTCTTCTGTTTTTGGATTATGGAACGGTACCTGTGCTAATATCAAACTTTTGTTTTGTGCATCTCCCCACCTCTCTTTCCCCTTAAGCATGCGTTAGAGAGTTTTCTAAATCTGGGAATCTGTTCTCTTCCCTAATTCAGTTCATATGTAGCCATTTTTACATTCCCTTCATAAGTGATACCTTATGTCAGAATGCACCATGGCCCTTGTCATAATAATGCTCCATGACCTCTGTCATCAAAATGATCCATGCCCTGGTTATCACAATGCTCCCTGTCCCTTGTCATCACTATTCTCCACGTCCTTGTCATCACAATGCTACATGACATTTCTCATCAAAATGTTACATGCTCTTTTCATCACAATTCTCCGTGCACTTGACATTGCAATGCTCCATGCACTTGTCATCACAATGCTCAATGCACTTGTCATCACAATGCTCCATGCCCTTGTCATCACATTGCTCCATGACACCTGTCATCACAATGCTCCCTGACACCTGTCATCACAATGCTTCATGCCGCTTGTCATTACAGTGCTCCATGATGCTCGACATCACAATTACCCAAGGTCTTCTCATCACAATGCTCCACGGTTTTGCCATCACCATGCTCCATGCCTTGTCATCACAAAGCTCTATGTCTCTTGTCCTCACAATTCTCCACGTCCTTGGCATTACAATGCTCCATGGCACTTCACATCAAAATGTTATATGCTCTTGTCATCACAATACTCCATGCACTTGTCATCGCAATGCTCCAAGACCCCTGTCATAGGAAGATCCATGCGCTTTTCATCACTGTGTTTCACGACCTGGACATTATAATTATCAATGGCGCTTGATATAACAATGCTCCATGCCCTTGTCATCACAGTGCTCCTTTACTTTGTCACAGCAATCCTCCATGACACTTGGCATCACAATGCTCCATGATATTGTCATCAAACTGGAACATGACATATTTCATCACAATGCTCCCTGACACATTTCTTCACAATAATCAATGACCTTGTCATCACAGTGCTCCATGCCCTTGTCATCACAATGTGCCATGCCCACTCTTATCACAATAATGCATGAAACGTGTCAGACCAATGCTCCATGCCACTTTTCATCACAATGCTCCATGAACGCTGTCATCACAATGCACCATGCCCATCATCATAATGCTTCATGCTATTGTCATCAAAATGAAATCTAAATGCTCCATGACTTCTGTCATCACAATGCTGCAAACCCTTGTGATCACAATGTTCCATAACACTTGTCATCACAATGCCCCATGACGCTGGTCAGCACAGTTATCCATGGTCTTCTCATCACAATGCACCATGAATTTTGTCATCACAATGCTCAATACACTTGTCATCACAATGGTCTCTGAGTATTGCCCTCAGTATGCACCCTGAACTCTTTCATGACAAGGCTCCATGCCTTTTTCATCACAGTGATCCATGCCCTTTTCATCACAATGCTCCAAGACACCTGTGATCACAATTCTCCTTGCACTTGTCATCACAAAGCTCCATGACGCATGTCATCAGAATGCTCAATGGCCTTCTCAATCATAAAGTTCCATGCCCTTGTCATCACAATGCTCCAAGACCCCTGTAATCACAATGTTCCCTGCGCCTTTTCATCAGAATGCTCCATGAGACTTGTCATCACAAGTTACATGTTCTTCCCATCACAGTGCTCCAGGACCTTGTCATCACAGTGCTCCATTCCCTTGTCATCATAATGCTCCATGAACCCTGTCATCAAAATACTCCATGAACATTTTCAGCCCAATGCTCCATGACAGTTATCATCACAATGATGCATGCCCTTGTCATCCCAATGCCCCATGACCCCTGTATTCACAGTGCTCCCTGACGCTTGTCATCACAGTGCTCCATGACACTTGTCATCACAATGCTCCATGCCATTGTCAGCAAAATGCTACATGACCTTGTCATTACAATGCTCTATGCGCTTGTCATCACAATACTCAATTACCAATGCCATCACAATCCTCCATGAACCTTGGGATCACATTGCTTCATGCCCTTGTCATCACAATGCTCCATGCTCCTTGAAATCAAAATGATCCATGACCTCTGTCATCACAATAATCCAAACACTTGTGATCACAATGTTCCATAACACTTGTCATCACAACGCTCCATGATGCCTGTCATCACAATACTCCATGCCCTTTTCATCACAATGCTCCATGAGCTTTGTCATCACAATTCTCAATACACTTGTCATTACAAAGCTCCATGACCATTGTCATCACAATGCTCTATGCCTTTCTCAGCACAAGGCCCCATGACCCTTGTCATGACAATGCTCCATGCGCTTGTCAGCACAATGCTCCATGACACATGTCATCACAATGCTCCATGAACCCTGCCTTCACAATGCTCCGTGACTCCAGTCATCTCAATGCTTCATAACGTTTGTCATCACAATAGTCCATGCACACGTCATCACAAGGCTCTGTGACCTTTGTAACCACAATGCTCCATGAAATTTTCATCACAATTCTATGTGACACTTGTCATCACAATGCTCTATGTCATTGTCATCACAATGCTCCATGAAACCTCTCATCACATTACTCAATACCCTTGTCATGACAAAGCTCCATGACACTTGTCATCACAATGCTCGATGCCCTTCTCATCACAATGCTCCATGCCCTTGTCATTACAATCCTGCATGACCCATGAATCATAGTTTTCCGTACCCTTTTCATCACAATGCTCCATGCCCACTCTCATCACAATAATCCATGAAACATTTCAGACCAATGTTCCATGCCCTTCTCATCACAATGCCCCATTACCTCTGTCATAACAGTGCACAATGACCCCTGCCATCACGATGTTCCATGGCCTTGTCATCACAAGGTTCCATGACCGTTCTCATCACAATGCTCCAAAAACACTGTAATCACAATGCTCTAAGCCCCTTTCCATCTCAATGATCCATGAACCCTGTCACCACAATGCACCATGCCCATCATCATAATGCTTCATGCTATTGTCATTACAATCAAATCAAAATGCTCCATGACCTCTGTCATAACAATGCTCCAAACCCATGTGATCACAATGTTTCATAACACTTATCATCACAACACCCCATGACGCTCATCATCACAATTATCCATGGTCTTCTGATCACAATGCTCCATGATTTTTGTCATCACAATGCTCAATACACTTGTCATCACAATGCTCCCTGACACTTGTCGTCAGTATGCTCCTAGAACCCTGTCATGCCAAGGCTCCATGCCTTATTCATCACAATAATCCATGCCCTTTTCATCACAATGCTCCAAGATCCCTGAAATCAAAATGTTCCATGCCCTTGTCATCAAAAAGCTCCATGACGCATGTCATCAGAATGCTTCATGGCCTTCTCATCACAATGCTCCAGGACCTTGTCATCACCATGCTCCATTCCCTTGTCATCACAATGCTCCATGACCACTGTCATCACAATAATCCATGAACATTTTCAGCCCAAAGCTCCATGACCGTCTCATCACAATGCTCCATGGCCAATATCATCACAATGCTCCATGACCACTGTCATCACAACACTCCATGACACCTGACAACACAATGATCTGGGACTCTTGTCATCACAATGCTCCATTCCCTAGTCATCACAATGCTCCATGAACCCTGTCATCACAACACTCCGTGAACATTTTCAGCCCAGTGCTCCATGATACTTGTCATCACAGTGATCTATGCCCTTGTCAACCCAATGCTCCATGACCCTTGTATTCACAATGCACCGGGACGCTTGTCATCACAGTGCTCCATGACACATGTCATCACAATGCTCCATGCCTTTGTCAGCAAAATGCTACATGACCTTGTCATTACAATGCTCTATGCGCTTATCATCACAATACTCCATTTCCATTGTCATCACAATCCTCCTTGAACCTTGGGGTCACATTGCTACATGCCCTTGTCATGACAATGCTCCATGCACCTTGAAATCAAAATGATCCATGACCTCTGTCATCACAATGCTCCAAACCCTTGTGATCCCTGTGTTCCATAACACTTGTCATCATAAAGCTTCATGATGCCTGTCATCACAATACTCCATGCCCTTTTCATCACAATGCTCCATGACCTTTGCCATCACAATTCTCAATACACTTGTCATCGCAATGCTCCCTGACACTTGTCATCAGAATGCTCCTTAAAACCTGTCACGAAAAGGCTCCATGTCTTTTTCATCACAGGGCCCCATGCCGTTTTCATCACAATGCTCCATGCCATTGTCATCAAAATACTCCACAAGATTGTCTATCAGAATGCTACATGACCCCTGTCATCACACTTCTCCATGCAGTAGTCAGCACAATGCTCCCTGACCTTTGTCATCACAATGCTCCAAGCCATTGTCATCACAATGCTCCATTACTTTTGTCATCAGAATCCTCCATGACACTTGGCATCACAATGCTCCATGCCATTGTCATCACAATGGGCCAATACATATGACATCACAGTGCTCCCTGACACCTGTCTTCACAATACTGCATGACCTGGTCATCACAATGCTCCATGCCCTTGTCATCACAATGTGTCATTCCAACTGTCATCGCAATAATCCATGAAACATATTAGACCAATGTTCCATGCCCTTGTCATCAAAATGCTCCATGCCCTTGATATCACAATGCTCCATGAACCCTGTCATCACAATTCTCCGTGACTCCATTCATCACAATGCTTCATGACCTTTGTCATCACAATGGTCCATGCCCTCGTCATCAACAGTCTCTGTGACCTTTTTAACCACAGTGCTCCATCAACCTTTCATCACAATGCTCTTTGACCCTTGTCATCAAAATGCTCCATGTGGTTGTCCGAACAATGCTCCATGACACATGTCAGCAAAATGCACCATGCGCTTGTCATCACAGTGCTCCACAATCTTGTCATCACAATGCTCCTTAAAATTTGTCATCGCAATGCTCCATGCACTTTTCATCAAAATGCTCTCTCACCACTGATATCACAATGCTACATCACTATTTGTCACAATACTCCCTCACCCCTGTCATCACAATATTCCATGACTCCTGTCATCACAATGCTACATGCACATATCATCACAATGTTCGATGACCCCTGACATCACAATGTTCCATAACACCTTTCATCAAAATGTTCCATGACATTTTTCATCAAATTGCTCCATGTCCCTGTCATCAGAGTGCTCCCTGCCCTTCTAATCACAATGCACAACACCCTTGCCATCAAAATTCTCCATGACATTTGTCATCTCAAAGATCCATGACCCTTGGCATCACATTGCTCCATGCCCTTGTCATCACAAAGCTCCATGACACATGTCATCAGAATGCTCCATGCCCTTCTCATAACAATGCTCCATGCCCTTGCCATCACAATGCTCCATTACACCAGTCATAACAATGTTCCATGACACCTGCCATCACGATGTTCCATGGCCTTGTCATCAAAAACCTCCATGACCCTTCTCATCACAATGTTCCAAGAACCCTTTAATCACAATGCACTATGCCCCTTTTCATATCAATGATCCCTGAACCATGTCATCACAATGCACCATGCCCTTCATCATAATGCTTCATGCTGTTGTCATCACAATGAAATCAAAATGTTCCCTCTGTCATAACAATTCTCCAAACCCTTGTGATCACAATATTCCAAAACACTTGTCACCACAATGCCCCATGACGCTCGTCATCACAATTATCAATGGTCTTCTCATCCCAATGCTCCATGACTTTGTCACCACAATGCTCAATACACTTGTCATCAAAATGCCCCATGACCCTTGTTGTCTGTATGCTACTTGAACCCTGTCATGACAAGGCTCCATGCCTTTTTCATCACAATGATCCATGCCCTTTTCATCACAATGCTCCAAGACCCATGTAATCACAATGCTCCATGCCCTTGTCATCAAAAAGCTCAATGATGCATGCCATCAGAATGCTCCCTGGACTTCTTCTCACAATGCTCAATGCCCTTGTCAGCACAATGTTCCACGACCCCGGTCATCACAATGCTCCATGCCCCTTTTCATCAGTATGCTCCATTAGACTTGTCATCACAAGGCTCCATGGTTTTGTCATCACATTGCTCCAGGACCTTGTCATCACAATGCTTCTCGACATTGTCATGAAAATTTTCATTGGCCCTTGTCAACATAATGTTCCAAGCCTTAATCATCACAATGCTCCATTATATTTGTCATCACAATTCTCCATTACATTTGGCATCATAATGATCCATGTCATTGTCATCACAATGGACCATGACATATGTCATCACAAAGCTCCATGACACTTGTCATCACAATGCTCCATTACCTTTGTCATAAGAATCATCCATGACACTTGGCATCACAATGCTCCATGCCATTGTCATCACAATGGGCCATTACATATGTCATCACAATGCTCCCTGACAGCTGTCTTCACAATACTGCATGACCTGGTCATCACAATACTCCATGCCCTTTTCACCACAATGCACCATTCCAACTCTCATCGCAATAATCCATGAAACTTATTAGCCCAAAGCTCCATGCCCTTGTCATCAAAATGCTCCATACCCTTGTTATGACAATGCTCCATGACCCCTGTCATCACAATGCACCGTGACTCCAGTCATCACAATGCTTCATTACCTTTGTCAACACAATGGTCCATGCCCTCATCATCAACAGACTCTGTGACCATTTTAAATACAATGCTCCATGAATTTTTCATCACAATGCTCTTTGACCCTTGTCATCACAATGCTCTATGCCTTTCTCAGCACAATGCTCCATGACCCTTTTCATCACAATGCTCCATGCGCTTGTCAGCACAATGCTCAATGACACATGTCATGACAATGCACCATGCACTGGTCATCACAGTGCTCCACAAACTTGTCATCACAATGCTCCATAAAACTTGTTATCACAATGCTCCATGCACTTCTCATCAAAATGCTCTCACACCACTGATATCACAATGTTACATCACTATTCGGAACAATACTCCCTCACCCCTGTCATCATAATGTTTCCTGAATCCTGTCATCACAATGCTACATGCACATATCATCACAATGTTCGATAACCCCTGGCATCACAATGTTCCATAAGCGCTCTCATCAAAATATTCCATGACCCTTTTCATCAAATTGCTCCATGACCCTGTCATAACAATGCTCCCTGCCCTTCTCATCACAATGCACAACGCCCATGCCCTTCTCATCACAATGCACAACGCCCATGTCATCAAAATCCTCCATGACCTTTGTCATCAGAAAGAGCCATGACCCTTGGCATCACAATGCTCCATGTCATTGTCATCACAATGCTCCATGAACGCTCTCATCACATTGCTCCATGCCCTTGTCATCACAAAGCTCAATGACACATGTCCTCAGAATGTTCCATGGCCTTCTCATCACAATGCTCCATGCCATTGCCATCACAATTCTCCATTACCCGTCATAACAATGCTCCATGAACCCTGCCATCACAATGTTCCACGGCCTTGTCATCACAAGGCTCCATGACACTTGTCTTCACAATGCTCCAAGACCCCTGTAATCACAATGATCCATGCCCCTTTTCATCTCAATGCTCCAGGAACCCTGTCATCACAATGCATCATGCCCAACATCATAATGATTCAGGCTATTGTCAGCACAATTAAATCAAAATTCTTCATGACTTCTGTCATAACAATGATCCAAACCCTTGTGATCACAGTATTCCATAACACTTGTCATCACAAGGCCTCATGATGCTCGTCATCACAATTATCCATGGTCTTCTCATCACAGTGCTCCATGAGCTTTGTCATCACAATGCTCAATACACTTTTCATCAAAATGCTCCCTGACACTTGTTGTCTGTATGCTCCTTGAACCCTGTCATGACAAGGCTCCATGCCTTTTTCATCACAATGATCCATGCCCTTTTCATCACAATGATCCAAGACACCTGTAATCACAATGTTCCATGCCCTTGTCATCACAAATCTAAATGACGCATGTCTTCAGAATGCTCCTCCACCTTCTCCGCACAATGCTCCCTACCCATGTCATCACAATGTTCCAAGACCCCTGTAATCACAATGCTCCATGCCCCTTTTCATCAGTGTGCTCCAAGAGATTTGTCATCACAATGCTCCATGGTTTTCTCATCACAATGCTCCAGGATTTTATCATCACAATGATTCACGACATTGTCCTGAAAATTCTCAATGGCCCTTGTCATCATAATTCTCCAAGCCCTAGTCCTCACAATGCTCCATTATATTTGTCATCACAATCCTCCGTTACATTTGGCATCACAATGCTTCCTGCCATTGTCATCGCAATGGACCATGACATAAGTCATCACAATGCTCCCTGGCACCTGCCTTCATAATATTCCATGACCTTCTCATAACAATGATCAATGCCCTTGTCATCACAATGCACCATGTCCACTGTCATCACAATAATCTATGAAACTTGTCAGACCAATGATCCATGCCACTGTCATCACAATGCTCCATGCCCTTGTCATCACAGTACTACCTGACCCCTGTCTTCACAATGCTCCGTCACTCCAGTCATCACAATGCTTCATAACATTTGTCATCACAATTGTCCATGCCCGCGTCATCACAAGGCTCTGTGACCTTTGTAACCACAATGCTCAGTGAACTTTTCATCACAATGCTCCGTGATTCTTGTCATCACAATGCTCCATGCCTTTGTCAGAAAAATGCTCCATGACTCATGTCATCACAATATGCCACGCACTTTTAATCACAACGGTCCAAAAATTTGTCATAGCAATGCCCCATAAACCTTGTAATCACAATGCTCCATGCTCTTCTCATCAAAATGCTCCATTACCCCTGTCATAACAATGCTCCATGACCCCTGTCATCACAGTGTTCCACGGCCTAGTCATCACAAGGCTCCATGACACTTGTCATCACAGTGCTCCAAGACCCCTGTAATCACAATGATCCATGTCCTTGTCATCACAAAGCTCCATGACACATGTCATCAGAATGTTCCATGGCCTTCTCATCAAAATGCTCCATGCCCTTTTCATTACAGTGCTCCAAGACCCCTGTAATCACAATGCTCCATGAACCCTGTCATCACAATGCATCATAAACTTCATCATAATGCTTCCGGCTATTGTCAGCACAATGAAATCAAAATTCTCCATGACCTCTGTCATCACAATGTTCCATGACCCCTGTCATCACAATGCTCCATGAACATTTTCAGCCCAATGCTCCATGACCCTTGTCATCACAATGATCCATGCCCTTGTCATCCCAATGATCCATGACCCCTGTATTCAAAATGCTCCGTGACGCTTGTCATCACAGTGCTCCATGACACCTGTCATCAGAATGCACCATTCCAACTGTCATCGCAATAATCCACGAAATTTATTAGACCAATGCTCCATGCCCTTGTCATCAAAATGCTCCATGACCCTTGTCATCACAATGCTCCATTAACATTTCATCACAATGCTCTTTGATCATTGTCATCACAATTCTCTCTGCCTTTCTCAGCACAATGCTCCATGACCCTTGTCATCACAATGCTCCATGCGCTTGTCAGCACGATGCTCCATGACACATGTCATCACAATGCACCATGCGCTTGTCATCACAGTGCTCCAAAATATTATCATCACAATGCTCCATGCCCTTCTCATCAAAATGCTCTCTCACCACAGATATCACAATGTTACATCACTATTCGTCACAATACCACCTCACCCCTGTTATCACACTGTTCCATGACTTCTGTCATCACAATGCTACATGAACATATCATCACAATGTTCGATGACCCCTGACATCACAATGGTCCATAACCCCTGTCATCAAAATGCTCCATGACCCTTTTCATCAAAATGCTCCATGACCCTGTCATCACAATGCTGCCTGCCCTTCTCATCACAATGCACAACGCACTTGTCATCAAAATGCTCCATGACCTTTGTCATCACAAAGATCCATGACCCTTGGCATCACAATGCTCCATGTCATTGTCATCACAGTGCTCCATGAACACTCTCATCACATTTCTCTATGCCCTTGTCATCACAAAGCTCCATGACACATGTCATCAGAATGCTCCATGGCCTTCTCATCACAATGCTCCATGCGCTTGCCATCACAATGCTCCATTACACCTGTCATAAAAATGCTCCATGACCCCTGCCATCACGATGTTCCGTGGCCTTGTCATCACAAGGCTCCATGACCCTTATCATCACAATGCTCCAACACACCTGTAATCACAATGCTCCATGCCCCTTTTCATCTCAATGCTCCATGAACCCTGTCTTCACAATGCACCATAACCATCATCATAATGCTTCATGCTATTGTCATCACAATGAAATCAAAATGCTCCATGACCTCTGTCATAACAATGCTCCAAACCCTTGTGATCACAATATTGCATAACACTTGTCATCACAGTGCCCCATGACGCTCGTCATCACAATTATCCATGGTCTTCTCATCACAATGCTCCATGACCTTTGTCATCACAATGCTCAATACACTTGTCATCAAAATGCTCCCTGACACTTGTTGTCTGTATGCTCCTTGAACCCTGTCATGACCAGGCTCCATGCCTTTTTCATCACAATGATCCATGCCCTTTTCATGACACTGCTCCAAGACCCCTTTAAACACAATGCTCCATGCACTTGTCATCACAAAGCTCAATGAAACATGCCATCAGAATGCTCCTTGGTCTTCTCCTCACAATGTTCCATTCCCATGTCATCACAATGTTCCAAGACCCCTGTAATCACAATGCTCCATGCCCCTTTTCATCAGTATGCTCCATGAGATTTGTCATCACAAGTCTCTATGGATTTCTCATCACAATGCTCCAGGACCTTGTCAACACAATGCTTCACGACCTTGTTCTGAAAATTCTCAATGGCCCTTGTCATCATAATGCTCCAAGCCCTAGTCATCACAATGCTCCATTATATTTGTCATCAAAATCCTCCATTACATTTGGCATCACAATGCTCCCTGCCATTGTCATTGCAATGGACCATGACATATGTCATCACAATGCTGCCTGACACCTGTCTTCACAATAATCCATGACCTTCTCATCACAATGATCCATGCCCTTGTCATCACAATGCACCATGTCCACTGTCATCACAATACTCTATGAAACTTGTCAGACCAATGCTCCATGCCCATGTCACCACAATTCTCCATGCCCTTGTCATCACAATGCTCCATGACCACTGTCATCACAATGCATCATGCCCATCATCATAATGGTTCGGCTATTGTCAGCACAATGAAATCAAAATTCTCCATGACCTCTGTCATCACAATGCTCCATGACCCCTGTCATCACAATACTCCATGAATATTTTCAGCCCAATGCTCCATGACCCTTGTCATCACAATCATCCATGCCCTTGTCATCCCAATGCTCCATGACCCCTGTATTCACAATGCTCCATGACGCTTGTCATCACAGTGCTCCATGACACCTGTCATCACAATGCTACATGATTTTGTCAGGAAATGCCACATGACCTTGTCATTAAAATGCTCTATGCGCTTGTCATCACAATACTCCATTTCCATTGTCATCACAATCCTCCATGAATCTTGGTATCACATTGCTGCATGCTCTTGTCATCACAATGCTCCATGTTCCTTGAAATCAAAATGATCCATGACCTCTGTCATCACAATGCTCCAAACACTTGTGATCACAATGTCCCATAACACTTGTCATCACAACGCTCCATGATGCCTGTCATCACAATACTCCATGCCCTTTTCATCACAATGCTCCATGACCTTTGTCATCACAATTCTCAATACACTTGTCATCACAATGCTCCCTGACACTTGTCATCACAATGCTCCTTGAACCCTGTCACAAAAAGGCTCCATGCCTTTTTCATTACAGTGCCCCATGCCATTTTCATCACAATGCTCCATGCCATTGTCATCAAAATACTCCACAAGCTTGTCATCAGAATGCTCCATGGCCCTTGTTATCACAATTCTCCATGCAGTTGTCAGCACAATGCTCCCTGACCTTTGTCATAACAATGCTCCAAGCCATTGCCATCACAATGCTCCATTACATTTGTCATCAGAATCCTCCATTGCACTTGGCATCACAATGCTCCATGCCATTGTCATAACAATGGGCCATTACATATGTCATCACAATGCTCCCTGACACCTGTGTTCACAATACTGCATGACCTGGTCATCACAATGCTCCATGCCCTTGTCATCACAATGCGCCATTCCAACTGTCATCGCAATAATCCATGCAACTTATTAGACCAATGTTCCATGCCCTTGTCATCACAGTGCTCCATGCCCTTGTTATCAAAATGCCCCACGACCCCTGTCCTCACAATGCTTCGTGACTCCAGTTATCACAATGCTTCGTGACCTTTGTCATCACAATGATACATGCCCTCGTCATCAACAGTCTCTGTGACCTTTTTAACCACAATGCTATATGAAAGTTTCATCAAAATGCTCTTTGACACTTGTCATCACAATGCTCCTTGCATTTCTCATCAAAATGCTCTCTCACCTCTGATATCACAATGTTACATCACTATTCATCACAATATTCCCTCACCTCGGTCATCAAAATGTGCCATGACTCCTGTCATCACAATGCTACATGCACTTATCATCACAATGTTCGATGAGCCCTGGCATCACAATGTTCCATAACCCCTGTCATCCAAACGTTCCATGACCCTTTTCATCAAATTGCTCCATGACCCTGTTATCACAATGCTCCCTACCCTTCTCATCACAATGCACAACGCCCTTGTCATCAAAATGCTCCATGACCTTTGTCATCACAAAGATGCATGACACTTGGCATCACAATGCTCCATGTCATTGTCATCACAATGCTCCATGAAGGTTCTCATCACATTGCTCCATGTCCTTGTCATCAAAACCTCCATGACACATGTCATCAGAATGCTCCATGGCCTTCTCATCACAATGCTCCATGCCCTTGCCATCACAATGTTCCATTACCCCCGTCATAACAATGCTCCATGAACCCTGTTATCACGATGTTCCATGACCTTGTCATCACAAGGCTCCATGACCCTTCTCATCACAATGCTCCAAGACCCCTGTAATCACAATGCTCCATGCCCGATTTCATATCAATGATCGATGAACCCTGTCATCACAATGCACCATGCCCATTATCATAATGCTTCATGCTATTGTCATCACAATGAAATCAAAAGGCTCCATGACCTCTGTCATAACAATGCTCCAAACCCTTGTGATCACAATATTCCATAACACTTGTCATCACAATGCCCCATGAAGCTCGTCATCACAATTATCCATGGACTTCTCATCACAATGCTCCATGACCTTTGTCATCACAATGATCAATACACTTGTCATCAGTATGCTCCCTGACACTTGTTGTCTGTATGCTCCTTGAACCCTGTCATTACAATGCTCCATGAATTTTTCATCACAATGATCCATGCACTTTTCATCACAATGCTCCAAGACCCCTGTATTCACAAAGCGCCATGCCCTTGTCATCACAACGCTTAATGACGTATGTCTTCAGAATGCTCCTTGGCCTTCTCCTCACAATGCTCCATGCACTTGTCATCACAATGCTCCATGACCCTTGTCATCACAATGCTCCGTGATTCCAATCATCACAATGCTTCATAACGTTTGTCATCACAATGGTCCATGCCAGCGTCATCACAAGGCTCTTTGACATTTGTAACCACAATGCTCCATGAACTTTTCATCACAATTCTCTGTGACCCTTGTTTTCACAATGCTCCATGTCTTTGTCAGAACAATGCTCCATGACCATTGTCATCACAATGTGCCACGCGCATTTCATCAAAACGGTCCACAACCTTATCATTGCAATGCTCCATAAACTTTGTAATCACAATGGTCCATGCCCTTCTCATCAAAATGCTGTCTCACCAGCGATATCAAAATGTTCCATCACTAGTCATCACAATACTCCCTCACCCCTGTAATCACAATGCTCCATGCAGTTGTCATGACAAAGCTCAATGACGCATGTCCTCAGAATGCTCCTTGGCCTTCTCTTCACAATGCTCCATGCCATTTTCATCACAATGTTCCAAGACCCCTGTAATCACAATGGTCCATGCCCCTTTTCATCAGTATGCTATATGAGACTTGTCATCAAAAGGCTCCATGGATTTTTCATCACAATGCTCCAGGACCTTGTCATCACAATGCTTCACGAACTTGTCATGAAAATTCTCAATGGCCCTTGTCATCATAGTGCTCCAAGCCCTAGTCATCACAATGCTCCATTTTATTTGTCATCACAATCCTCCATTACATTTGGCATCACAATGTCCATGCCATTGTCATCGCAATTGACCATGACATATGTCATCACAATGCTTCCTGTCATCTGTCTTCACAATACTCCATGACCTTCTCATCACCATGATCCATGCCCTTGTCATCACAATACACCATGTCCACTGTCATCACAATAATGTATGAAAATTGTCAGACCAGTGCTCCATGCCCCTGTCATCACAATGCTCCATGCCCTTGTCATCACAATGCTCCATGACCCCTATCATCACAATGCTCCATGACTCCAGTCATCACAATTCTTCATGAAGTTTGTCATCAAAACGGTCCTTTCCCACGTCATCACAAGGCTCTGTGACCTTTGTAACCACAATGCTCCATGAACTTTTAATCACAATGCTCCGTGACCCTTGTCATCACAATGCTCCATGACCCTTGACATCACAATGTGCCACGTGCTATTCATCACATCGGTCCACAAACTTGTCATTGCTATGCTCCATAAACTTTGTAATCACAATGCTCCATGCACTTCTCATCCAAATTCTCTCTCACCAGAGATATCACAATGTTCCATCACTAGTCATCACAATACTCCCTCAACCCGGTAATCATAATGTTCCATGATCCCTGTCATCACAATGCTACATACACTTATCATCACAATGTTCCATGACCCATGGCATCACAATGTTCCATAAGCCCTGTCATCAAAGTGCTCCATGACCCTTTTCATCCCAAAGCTCCATGACCCCTGACATCACAGTGTTCCATAACCCCTGCCCTCAAAATGTTCCATTACACTTTTAATCAAATTGCTGCATGAACCTGTAATCAAAATGCTCCCTGCCCTTCTCATCACAATGCACCACACCATTGTCATCGAAATGCTCCCTGTTATTTGTCATAACAAATCTCCATGACCCTTGGCATCACATTGCTCCATGTCATTGTCATCACAATGCTCCATGAACCCTCTCATTACATTGACCCATGCCCTTGTCATCACAAAGCTCCATGACCACTGTATTCACAATGCTCCGTGACGCCTGTCATCACAGTGCTCCATGACACCTGTCATCAAAATGCTCCATGCCTTTGTCAGCAAATGCTACATGACCTTGTCATTACAATGCTCTATGCACTTGTCATCACAGTACTCCATTACCATTGTCATCACAATCCTCCATGAACCTTGGGATCACATTGCTTCTTGCCCTTTTTATCACAATCCTCCATGCTCCTTGAAATCAAAATGATCCATGACCTCTGTCATCACAATTCTCCAAACCCTTGTGATCACAGTGTTCCATAACACTTGTCATCACAACGCTCCATGATGCCTGATATCACAATACTCCATGCCCTTTTTATCACAATGCTCCATGACCATTGTCATCACAATTCAAAATACACTTGTCATTACAATGCTTCCTGAAACTTGTCGTCAGAATGCTCCTTCAAACCTGTCACGAAAAGGCTCCATGAATTTTTCATCACAATGTCCCATGCCGTTTTCATCACAATGCTCCATGCCATTGTCATCAAAATATTCCACAAGCATGTCATCAGAATGTTCCTTGACACTTGTCATCACAATTCTCAATACACTTGTCAGCACAATGCTCCCTGACCCTTGTCATCACAATGCTCCAAGCCATTGTCATCAAAATGCTCCATTACCTTTGTCATCAGAATCCTCCATGACACTTGGCATCACAATGCTCCATGACATTGTCATCACAATGGGCCATTACATACCTCATCACAATGCTCACTGACACCTGTCTTCACAATACTGCATGACCTGGTCATCACAATGGTCCATGCCCTTGTCATCACAATGCGCCATTCCAACTGTCATCGCAATAATCCATGAAACTTATTAGAGCAATGCTCCATGCCCTTGTCATCACAATGCTCCATGCCCTTGTTATCACAATGCTCCATGACTCCAGTCATTACAATGCTTCATGACCTTTGTCATCACAATGGTCCATGCCCTCATTATCAACAGTCTCTGTGACATTTTTAACCACAATGCTTCATTAACTTTTTATCACAATGCTCTTTGACCCTTGTCCTCACAATGCTCTATGCCTTTTTCAGCACAGTTCCCCTTGCCCTTGTCATCACAGTGCTCCATGAACCCTGTCATCACAATGCTCTGTGACTCCAGTCATCACAATGTTTCATAACATTTGTCATCACAATGGCCCATGCCCGCGTCATCACAAGGATCTGTTACTTTTGTAACCACAATGCTCCATGAAATTTTCATCACAATGCTCCGTGACCCTTGTCATCACAATGCTCAATGCCTTTGTCAGAAAAATACTCCATGACCTTTGTCATCAAAATGTGCCACACGCTTTTCATCACAACGGTCCACAAATTTGTCATCGCAATGATCAGTAAACCTTGTAATCACAATGCTCCCTGCCCTACTCATCACAATGCTCCATTACTCCTTTCATAAAAATGCTCCATGACCCCTGCCATCACGATGTTCCATGGCCTCTTCATCACAAGGCTCCATGACCCTTCTCATCACAATGCTCCAAGACCCCTGTAATCACAATGCTCCATACCCCTTTTTATCTCAATGCTCTATGAACTCTGTCATCACAATGCACCATGTCCATCATCATAATGCTTCATGCTATTGTCATCACAATGAAATCAAAATGCTCCATGACCTCTGTCATAACAATGCTCCAAACCCTTGTGATCACAATATTCCATAACACTTTTCATCACAGTGCCCCATGACGCTCGTCATCACAATTATCCATGGTCTTCTCAGCACAATGCTCCATGACCTTTGTCATCACAATGCTCAATACACTTCTCATCAAAATGCTCCCTGACACTTGTTGTCTGTATGCTCCTTGAACCCTGTCATGACAAGGCTCCATGCATTTTTCATCACAATGATCCATGCCCTTTTCCTCACAATGCTCCAAGACCCCTTTAAACACAATGCTCCATGCCCTTGTCATCACAAAGCTCAATGAAACATGTCTTCAGAATGCTCCTTGGCTTTCTCCTAACAATGCTCCATGCCCATGTCATCACAATGTTCCAAGACCCCTGTAATCACAATGGTCCATGCCCCTTTTCATCAGTATGCTCCATGAGATTTGTCATCACAAGTCTCTATGGATTTCTCATCAGAATGCTCCAGGACCTTGTCAGCACAATGCTTCACGACCTTGTTCTGAAAATTCTCAATGGCCCTTGTCATCATAATGCTCCATGCCGTAGTCATCACAATGCTCCATTATATTTGTCATCAAAATCCTCCATTACATTTGGCATCACAATGCTCCCTGCCATTGTCATTGCAATGGACCATGACATATGTCATCACAATGCTCCCTGACACCTGTCTTCACATTACTCCATGACCTTCTCATCACAATGATCCATGCCCTTGTCATCACAATGCACCATGTCCACTGTCATCACAATACTCTATGAAACTTGTCAGACCAATGCTCCATGCCCATGTCACCACAATTCTCCATGCCCTTGTCATCACAATGCTCCATGACCACTGTCATCACAATGCATCATGCCCATCATCATAATGGTTCCGGCTATTGTCAGCACAATGAAATCAAAATTCTCCATGACCTCTGTCATCACATGCTCCATGACCCCTGTCATCACAATACTCCATGAATATTTTCAGCCCAATGCTCCATGACCCTTGTCATCACAATCATCCATGCCCTTGTCATCCCAATGCTCCATGACCCCTGTATTCACAATGCTCCATGACGCTTGTCATCACAGTGCTCCATGACACCTGTCATCACAATGCTACATGATTTTGTCAGGAAATGCCACATGACCTTGTCATTAAAATGCTCTATGCTCTTGTCATCACAATACTCCATTTCCATTGTCATCACAATCCTCCATGAATCTTGGTATCACATTGCTGCATGCTCTTGTCATCACAATGCTCCATGTTCCTTGAAATCAAAATGATCCATGACCTCTGTCATCACAATGCTCCAAACACTTGTGATCACAATGTCCCATAACACTTGTCATCACAACGCTCCATGATGCCTGTCATCAAAATACTCCATGCCCTTTTCATCACAATGCTCCATGACCTTTGTCATCACAATTCTCAATACACTTGTCATCACAATGCTCCCTGACACTTGTCATCACAATGCTCCTTGAAACCTGTCACAAAAAGGCTCCATGCCTTTTTCATTACAGTGCCCCATGCCGTTTTCATCACAATGCTCCATGCCATTGTCATCAAAATACTCCACAAGCTTGTCATCAGAATGCTCCATGACCCTTGTTATCACAATTCTCCATGCAGTTGTCAGCACAATGCTCCCTGACCTTTGTCATAACAATGCTCCAAGCCATTGCCATCACAATGCTCCATTACATTTGTCATCAGAATCCTCCATTGCACTTGGCATCACAATGCTCCATGCCATTGTCATAACAATGGGCCATTACATATGTCATCACAATGCTCCCTGACACCTGTGTTCACAATACTGCATGACCTGGTCATCACAATGCTCCATGCCCTTGTCATCACAATGCGCCATTCCAACTGTCATCGCAATAATCCATGCAACTTATTAGACCAATGTTCCATGCCCTTGTCATCACAGTGCTCCATGCCCTTGTTATCAAAATGCCCCACGACCCCTGTCCTCACAATGCTTCGTGACTCCAGTTATCACAATGCTTCGTGACCTTTGTCATCACAATGGTACATGCCCTCATCATCAACAGTCTCTGTGACCTTTTTAACCACAATGCTATATGAAAGTTTCATCAAAATGCTCTTTGACACTTGTCATCACAATGCTCCTTGCATTTCTCATCAAAATGCTCTCTCACCTCTGATATCACAATGTTACATCACTATTCATCACAATATTCCCTCACCTCGGTCATCAAAATGTGCCATGACTCCTGTCATCACAATGCTACATGCACTTATCATCACAATGTTCAATGAGCCCTGGCATCACAATGTTCCATAACCCCTGTCATCCAAACGTTCCATGACACTTTTCATCAAATTGCTCCATGACCCTGTTATCACAATGCTCCCTACCCTTCTCATCACAATGCACAACGCCCTTGTCATCAAAATGCTCCATGACCTTTGTCATCACAAAGATGCATGACACTTGGCATCACAATGCTCCATGTCATTGTCATCACAATGCTCCATGAAGGTTCTCATCACATTGCTCCATGTCCTTGTCATCAAAACCTCCATGACACATGTCATCAGAATGCTCCATGGCCTTCTCATCACAATGCTCCATGCCCTTGCCATCACAATGTTCCATTACCCCCGTCATAACAATGCTCCATGAACCCTGTTATCACGATGTTCCATGACCTTGTCATCACAAGGCTCCATGACCCTTCTCATCACAATGCTCCAAGACCCCTGTAATCACAATGCTCCATGCCCGTTTTCATATCAATGATCGATGAACCCTGTCATCACAATGCACCATGCCCATCATTATAATGCTTCATGCTATTGTCATCACAATGAAATCAAAAGGCTCCATGACCTCTGTCATAAAAATGCTCCAAACCCTTGTGATCACAATATTCCATAACACTTTTCATCACAGTGCCCCATGACGCTCGTCATCACAATTATCCATGGTCTTCTCAGCACAATGCTCCATGACCTTTGTCATCACAATGCTCAATACACTTCTCATCAAAATGCTCCCTGACACTTGTTGTCTGTATGCTCCTTGAACCCTGTCATGACAAGGCTCCATGCATTTTTCATCACAATGATCCATGCCCTTTTCCTCACAATGCTCCAAGACCCCTTTAAACACAATGCTCCATGCCCTTGTCATCACAAAGCTCAATGAAACATGTCTTCAGAATGCTCCTTGGCTTTCTCCTAACAATGCTCCATGCCCATGTCATCACAATGTTCCAAGACCCCTGTAATCACAATGGTCCATGTCCCTTTTCATCAGTATGCTCCATGAGATTTGTCATCACAAGTCTCTATGGATTTCTCATCAGAATGCTCCAGGACCTTGTCATCACAATGCTTCACGACCTTGTTCTGAAAATTCTCAATGGCCCTTGTCATCATAATGCTCCAAGCCCTAGTCATCACAATGCTCCATTATATTTGTCATCAAAATCCTCCATTACATTTGGCATCACAATGCTCCCTGCCATTGTCATTGCAATGGACCATGACATATGTCATCACAATGCTCCCTGACACCTGTCTTCACATTACTCCATGACCTTCTCATCACAATGATCCATGCCCTTGTCATCACAATGCACCATGTCCACTGTCATCACAATAATCTATGAAACTTGTCAGACCAATGCTCCATGCCCATGTCACCAAAATGCTCCATGCCCTTGTCATCACAATGCTCCATGGCCACTGTCATCACAATGCTCCATGACTCCAGTCATCACAATGCTTCATAACATTTGTCATCACAATGGTCCATGACCACGTTATCACAAGGCTCTGTGACCTTTATAACCACAATGCTCCATGAACTTTTCAACACAGTGCTTCATGACCATTGTCATCAAAATGCTCCATGCCTTTGTCAGAAAAATGCTTCATGACCCTTGTCATCACAATATGCTACGTGCTTTTCATCCCAACGGTCCACAAATTTGTCATGGTAATGCTCCATAAACCTTGTATTCACAAAGCTCCATGTCCCTCTCATCACAATGCTCCATTATCCCTATCATAACAATGCTCCATGACCCCTGCCATCAATATATTCCACGGCCTTGTCATCACAAGGCTACATGACACTTGTCATGACAATGCTCCAAGACCCCTGTAATCACAAAGCTCCATGCCCTTGTCATCACAAAGCTCCATGACACATGCCATCAGAATGTTCCATGTCTTTCTCATCAAAATGCTCCATGCCCTTGACATAACAATGCTCCAAGAACCCTGTAATTACAATGATCCATGCCCCTTTTCATCTGAAAGCTCCATGAACACTGTCATCACCATGCATCATGCCCATCATGATAATTCTTCAGGCTATTGTCATCAAAATGATATCTATATGCTCCATGACCTCTGTCATCACAATGCTCCAATCCCTTGTGATCACAATGTTCCATAACACTTATCATCACAACACCCCATGACGCTCATCATCACAATTATCCATGGTCTTCTCATCACAATGCTCCATGACCTTTGTTATCACAATGTTCCCTGACACTTGTCATCAGTATGCTCCATTAACCCTGTCATGGCACGTCTCCATGCCTTTTTCATCACAATGATCCATGCCCTTTTAATCACAATGCTCCAAGACCCCTGTAATCACAATGCTCCATGCCCTTGTCATCACAAAGCTCAATGACGCATGTCATCAGAATGCTCCATGGCCTTCTCCTCACAATGCTCCATGCCCTTGTCATCATAATGCTCCAAGACCCATGTAATCACAATGCTCCATGTCCCTTTTCATCAGAATGCTCCATGAGACTTGTCATCACAAGTCTCCATTGTCTTATCATCAAAGTTCTCCAGGAACTTGTCATCAAAATGCTCCATGATCCCTGTCATCACAATACTCCATGAACATTTTCAGCCCAATGCTCTATGACCTTCTCATCAAAATGCTTCATGACACCTGTCGTCACAATACTCCATGAACATTTTCAGCCCAATGCTCCATGATACTTGTCATCACAAAGATCCATGCCCTTGTCATTCCAATGCTCCATGACCCCTGTATTCACAATGCTCCGTGACGCTTGTCATCACATTGCTCCATGACACCTGTCATCACAATGCTCCATGCTTTTGTCGGCAAAATGCTACCTGACCTTGTCATTGCAATGCTCTATTTGCTTGTCATCACAATACTCCATTACCATTGTCATCACAGTCCTCCATGAACCTTGGGATCATATTGTTTCATGCCCTTGTCATCACAATGCTCCATGCTCCTTGAAATCAAAATGATCCATGTCCTCTGTCATCACAGTGCTCCAAACCCTTGTGATCACAATGTTTCATAACACTTGTCATAACAACGCTCCATGATGCCTGTCATCACAATACTCCATGCCCTATTCATCACAATGCTCCATGACATTTGTCATCACAATTCTCAATACACTTGTCATCACAATGCCACATGCCTTTTTCATCACAATGCCCCATGCTATTGTCATCAAAATACTCCACAAGCTTGTCATCAGAACACTTCATGACCGTTTTCATCACAATTCTCCCTGCACCTGTCAGCAAAATTCTCCCTGACCCTTGTCATCACAATGCTCCAAGCCATTGTCATCACAATGCTCCATTACCTTTGTCATCAGAATCCTCCATGACACTTGGCATCACAATGCTCCATGCCATTGTCATCACTATGGGCCATTACATATGTCATCACAATGCTCCCTGACACCTGTCTTCACAATAATGCATGACCTGGTCATCACAGTGCGCCATTACAACAGTCATCACAATAATCCATGAAACTTATTAGACCAATGCTCCATTCCCTTGTCATAACAATGCTCCATGTCCTTGTTATCACAATGCTCCATGACCCCTGTCATCGCAATGCTCCATGCCCCCATTCATTACAATGCTTCATGAACTTTTTCATCACAATGGTCCATGCCCTTGTCCTCAACAGTCTCTGTGACATATTTAACCACAATGCTCTATGAAATTTTCATCACAATGCTCTTTGACCCTTGTCATCACAATGTTCTATGCCTTTCTCAGCACAATGCTCCATCACCCTTTTCATCACAATGCTCCATGCACTTCTCAGCACAATGCTCCATGACCCATGTCATCACAGTGCACCCTGCGCTTCTCATCACAGTGCTGCACAATCTTGTCACCACAATGCTCCATAAAACTTGTCATCACAATGCTCCATGCACTTCTCATCAAAATGCTCTCTCACCACTGATATCACAATTTTACAGCACTATTCATCAAAATACTCCCTCACCCGTCATCACAATGTTCCATGACTTTTGTCTTTGCAATGCTACATGCACATATCATCACAAAGTTCGGTGACCCCTGACATCACAATGTTCTATAACCCCTGTCATCAAAATGCTCCATAACACTTTTCCTCAAAATGCTCAATGACCCCTGACATCACAATTTTCCATAATCCCTGTCATCATAATTCTCCGTGATCCTTTTCATCAGAATGCTGCATGACCCCTGACATCACAATGTTCCATAACCCCTGTCATTAAAATATTCCATGACACTTTTCATCAAATTGCTCTATGACCCTGTAATCACAATGCTCCCTGCCCTTCTCATCACAATGTACCACGCCCTTGTCATCAAAATGCTCCATGACCTTTGTCATCACAAATCTCCGTGACAATTGGCATCTCAATGCTCCATGCCATTGTCATCACAATGCTCCATGAACCCTCTAATCACAATGCTCCATGCCCCTTTGCATCTCAATGCTCCATGAACCCTGTCATCAAAATGCACCATGCCCATTATCATAATGCTTCAGGCTATTCTCATCACAATGAAATCAAAATATTCAATGATCTATCTCATCACAATGCTCCAAATCCTTGTGATCACAATGTTCCATAACAGTTATCATCACAATGCCCCATGACGCTCATCATCACAGTTATCCATGGTCTTCTCATCACAGTGCTCCATGACCTTTGTCATCACAATGCTCTATACACATGTCATCACAATGCTCCCTGACACTTGTCATCAGTATGCTCCTGGAACCTTTTCATGACAAGGCTCCATAACATTTTCATAACAATAATCCATGCCAATTTCATCACAAGTCTCCAAGACACCAGTAATCACAATGCTCCATGCCCTTGTCATCACAATGCTCCAAGACCCCTGTAATCACAATACTCCATGCCCCTTTTCATCAGAATGCTCCATGAGATTTCTTATTACGAGGCTCCATGGTCTTCGCATCATAATGCTCCAGGAACTTTTCATCACAGTGCTCCATTCCCTTGTCATCACAATGCTCCATGACCCCTGTCCTCACAATACTTCCTGAACATTTTCAGGCCAATTCGCCAGGAACTTCTCATCACAATGCTTCATGATCCCTATCATCACAATGCTCCATGACCACTGTCATCACAACGCTCCATGACCCCTGACAACACAGTGATCCGGGACTCTTGTCATCACAATGCTCCATTCCCTAGTCATCACAATGCTCCATTAACATTTTCTGCCCAATGCTCCATGACACTTGTCATCACAATGATCCTTGCCCTTGCCATCCCAATGCTCCATGACCCCTGTAATCACAAGGATCCGTGATGCTTCTCATCAAAGTGCTCTATGACCCTTATCATCACAATGCTCCATGCCTGTGTCAGCAAAATACTACATTACCTTGTCATCAAAATGCTCCATTTGCTTGTCATCACAATACTCCCTTACCATTGTCATCACAATCCTCCATGGACCTTGGGATCACATAGCTTCATGCCCTTTTCATCACAATGCTCCATGCTCCTTGAAAACAAAATGATCCATGACTTCAATCATCACAATGCTTAAAACCCTTGGGATCACAATGTTCCATAACACTTGTCATCACAACGCTCCATGATGCCTGTCATCACAATACTCTATGCCCTTTTCGTCAAAATGCCTCATGATCTTTTTCATCACAATTCTCAATACACTTGTCATCACAATGTTCCCTGACACTTGTCATCAGAATGCTCATTGAAACCTATCATGAAATGGCTTCATGCCGTTTTCATCACAATGCTCCATGGCCTTTTCATCACAATGCTCCATGCCATTTTCGTCACGACACTCCACAAGCTTGTCATCAGAATGCTCCATGAAACTTGTCATCACATTTCTCCATGGCCAATGTCATCACAATGCTCCATACCCCTTGTCATTACTGTGCTCCATGACGCGCGTCATCACAAATATCCATGGTCTTCTCATCACAATGCTCCACGCACTTGTGATCAAAATGCTCCATGACCCATGTAATCACAATGCTCCATGCCCTTGTCATCACAAAGCTCCATGTCTTTGTCAGAACAATGCTCAATGAACATAGTCATCACAATGTGCCACACGAATTTCATCACAAACGTCCACAACCTTGTCATTGCTATGCTTCATAAACATTGTAATCACATTGGTCCATGCACTTCTCATCAAAATGCTCTCTCACCAGAGATATCACAATGTTCCATCTCTAGTCATCACAATACTCCCTCACCCCTGTAATCAAAATATTCCATGACCCTCTCATCACACTGCTACATCCCCTTATCATCACAATGTTCCATGACCCCTGACATCACAATGTTCCATAACCCCTGTCATCAAAATGTTCCATGACCCTTTTCATCTCAAAGCTCCAAGACCCCTGACATTACAATGTTCTATAACCCATGCCATCACAATGTTCCTTTACACTTTTTATCAAATTGCTGCATGACCTGGTCATCAAAATGCTCCCTGCACTTCTCAGCACAATGCACCATGCCCTTGTCATCAAAATGCTCCATGACTTGTCATCACAAAGCTCCATGACCCTTGGCATCACAATGCTCCATGTCATTGGCATCACAATGCTCCATGAACCCTCTCATCACATTGCTCCATGCCCTTGTCATCACAAAGCTCCATGACACTTGTCATCACAATGCTCGATGCCATTCTCATCACAATGCTCCATGCCCTTGTCATTACAATCCTGCATGACCCATGTATCACAGTGTTCCGTACCCTTGTCATCACAATGCTGCATGCCCACTCTCATCACAATAATCCATGAAACATTTCAGACCAATGCTCCATGCCCTTCTCATCAAAATGCTCCATTACACCTGTCATAAAATTGCACCATGACCCTTGCCATCACAATGTTCCACGGCCTAGTCATCACAAGCTTCCATGACCCTTGTCATCACAATGCTCCAGACCTCTGAAATCACAATGCTCCATGCCCTTGTCATCACAAAGCTCCATGACGCATGTCATCAGAAAGTTTCATGGCCTTCTCATCACAGTGCTCCATGCCCTTGTCATCACAATGCTCCAAGACCCTTGTAATCACAATGCTCCATGCCCCTTTTCATCTCAATGCACCATGAACCCTGTCATCACAATGCACCATGCCCATCATCATAATGCTTCAGGCTATTGTCATCACAATGAAATCAATATTCTCCATGTCCTCTGTCATCATAATGCTCCAAACACTTGTGATCACAATGTTCCATAACACTTATCATCAAAACACCCCATGACGCTCATCATCACAATTATCCATGGTCTTCTCATCTAAATGCTCCATGATCTTTGTCATCACAATGCTCAATACACTTGTCATCACAATGCTTCCTAACACTTCTCGTCAGTATGCTCCTTGAATCCTGTCATGACAAGCCTCCATGCTTTTTCATCACATTGATCCATGCCCTTTTCATCACAATGCTCCAATACCCCTGTAATCACAATGCTCCATGCCCATGTCATCACAAATCTCAATGACGCATGTTTTCAGAATGCTCCTTGGCATTCTCCTCACAATGCTCCATGCCCATGTCATCACAATGTTCAAAGACCCCAGTAATCACAATGGTCCATGGCCTTTTTCATCAGTATGCACCATGAGATTTGTCATCACAAGGCTCCATGACCCTTCTCATCACAGTGCTCCAACAACACTGTAATCACAATGCTCTATGCCCCTTTTCATCTCAATGATCCATGAACCCTGTCATCACAATGCACCATGCCCATCATCATAGTGCTTCATGCTATTGTCTTCACAATGAAATCAAAATACTCCATGACCTCTGTCTTAACAATGCTCCAAACACTTGTGATCAGAATATTCCATAACACTTGTCATCACAATGCCCCATGACGCTCGTCATTACAATTATCCATGGTCTTCTCATCACAATGATCCATTACCTTTGTCATCACAATGATCAATAAACTTGTCATCAATATGCTCCCTGACACTTGTTGTCTGTATTCTCCTTGAACCCTGTCATGACAAGGCTCCATGCCTTTTTCATCACATTGATCCATGCCCTTTTCATCACAATGCTCCAATACCCCTGTAATCACAATGCTTCATGCCCATGTTATCACAAAGCTCAATGACGCATGTCTTCAGAATGCTCCTTGGCCTTCTCCTCACAATGCTCCATGCCCATGTCATCACAATGTTCAAAGACCCCTGTAATCACAATGGTCCATGCCCTTTTTCATAGGTATGCACCATGAGATTTGTCATCACAAGGCTCCATGGTATTCTCATCACAATGCTCCAGGACATTGTCATCACAATGCTTAACGACTTCTCCTGAAAATTCTCAATGGCCCTTGCCATAATAATGCTCCAAGCCCTAGTCATCAAAATGCTCCATTTTATTTGTCATCACAATCCTACGTTACATTTGGCATCCAATGCTCCCTGCCATTGTCATCGAAATGGACCATGAAATATGTCATCACAATGCTCCGACACCTGTCATCACAATACTCCATGCAATTTTCACCACAATTCTCCATGACCTTTGTCATCACAATTTTCATTACACTTGTCATCACAATGCTCCTTGACACTTGTCGTCAGAATGCTCCTTGAAACCTGTCACAAAAAGGCTCCATTCCTTTTTCATCACAATGCCCCATGCTGTTTTCATCACAATGCTCCATGTCATTGTCATCAAAATACTCCACAAGATTGTCATTAGAATGTTCCATGACCATTGTCATCATAATTCTCCATGCACTGGTCAGCACAGTGCTCCAAGCCATTGTCATCACAATGCTCCATTGCCTTGTCATCAGAATCCTCCATGACACTTGGCATCACAATGCTCCATGCCATTGTCATCACAATGCGCCATTCCCACTGTCATTTTAACAATCCATGAAACTTATTAGACCAATGTTCCATGCCCTTGTCATCACAATGCTCCATGCCCTTGTTATCACAATGCTCCATGACCCCTGTCATCACAATGCTCCGTGAGTCCAGTCATCACAATGCTTCATGACCTTTGTCATCACAGTGGTCCATGCCCATGTCACCAGCAGTCTCTGTGACCACTTTAACCACGTTGCTCCATGAACTTTTCATCACAATGCTCTTTGGCCCTTGTCATCACAATGCTCTATGCCTTTCTCACCACAATGCTCCATGACCATTGTCAGCACAATGCTCCTTGCGCTTGTCAGAATGATGCTCCAGAACACATGTCATCACAATGCACCATGTGCTTGTCATCAGAGTGCTCTACAATCTTGTCATCACAATGCTCCATAAACATTGTCATCATAATGCTCCATGCACTTCTCATCAAAATGCTCTCTCACCACTGATATCACAATCCTACATCACTATTTGTCATAGTACTCCCTCACCCCTGTCATCACCATGTTCCATGACTCCTGTCATCACAATGCTACATGCACTTATCATCACAATGTTCGATGACCCCTGACATCACAATGTTCCATAACACATGTCATCAAAATGTTCCATGACAATTTTCATCAAATTGCTCCATTACCCTGTCATCACAATTATTCCTGCCCTTCTCATCACAATGCACAACGCACATGCCATCAAAATGCTCCATGACATTTGTCATCACAAAGAGCCATGACCCTTGACATCACAATGCTCCATGTCATTGTCATCACAGTGCTCCATGAACGCTCTCATCACATTGCTCCATGCCCTTGTCTTCACAAAGCTCCATGACACGTCATCAGAATGCTCCATGGCCTTCTCATCACAATGCTCCATGCCCTTTCCATCACAGTGCTCCATTACCCCAGTCATAACAATGCTCCATAACCACTCCCATCACGATGTTCCATGGCCTTGTCATCACAAGGCTCCATGACCCTTCTCATCACAATGCTCCAAGAACCCTGTAATCACAGTGCTCCATGCCCCTTTTCATCTCAATGTTCCATGAACCCTGTCATCACAATGCACCATGCCCATCATCATAATGCTTCATGCTATTGTCATCACTATGAAATCAAAATGCTCCATGACCTCTGTCATAACAATGCTACAAACCCTTGTGATCACAATATTCCATAACACTTGTCATCACAGTGCCCCATGACACTCGTCATCACAATTATCCATGGTCTTCTCATCACAATGCTCCATGACCTTTGTCATCACAATGCTCAATACACTTGTCATCAAAATGCTCCTTGACACTTGTTGTCTGTATGCTCCTTGAACCCTGTCATGACAAGGCTCCATGCCTTTTTCATCACAATGATCCATAGCATTTTCATCACAATGCTCCAAGACCCATGTAATCACAATGCTCCATGCCCTTGTCATCAAAAAGCTCTATGATGCATGCTATCAGAATGCTCCTAGGTCTACTCCTCACAATGTTCCATGACCTTGTCATCACAATGTTCCAAGACGCCTGTAATCACATTGGTCCATGTCCATTTTCATCAGTATGCTCCATGAGATTTGTCATCACAAGTCTCCAAGGTTTTCTCATAAAAATGCTCTAGGACATTGTCATCACAACGCTTCACGACATTGTGCTGAAAATTCTCAATGGCCCTCGTCATCATAATGCTCCAAGCCCTAGTCATCACAGTGCTCAATTATATTTGTCATCACAATTCTCCATGACATTTGGCATCACAATGCTCCCTGCTATTTTCATCGCAAAGGACCATGACATAGGTCATCACAATGCTCCCTCACACCTGTCTTCACAATACTCCTTGACCTTCTCATCACAATGATCCATGCCCTTGTCATCCCAATGCACCATGTCCACTGTCATCACAATAATCTATGAAACTTGTCAGACGAATGCTCCTTGCCCCTGTTATCACAATGCTCCATGCCCTTGTCATCACAATGCTCCATGACCCCTGTTATCACAATGCTCCGTGACTTCAGTCATCACAATGCTTCATAACATTTGTCATCACAATGGTCCATGCCCACGTCATCACAAGTCTCTGTGCCCTTTGAACCACAATGCTCCATGAACTTTTCATCACAATGCTCCGTGAACCTTGTCATCACAATGCTCCATGCCTTTGTCAGAAAATTGTTCCATGACCCATTTCATCACTATGTGTCACGCATTTTTCATCACAATGGTCCACAAGTTTCTCATTGCAATGCTCCATAAAATTCGTAATCACAGTGCTCCACGCCCTTATCATCAAAATGCTCCATTACCTCTGTCACAACAATGCTCCATGACCCCTTCCATCACCATGTTCCATGGACTTGTCATCACCAGGCTCTATGACACTTGTCATCACAATGCTCCAAGACCCCTGTAATCACAATGCTCTATTCCCTTGTCATCAAAAAGCTCCATGACACATGTCATCAGAATGTTCCATGGCATTCTCATCAAAATGCTCCATGCCCTTGTCATCACAGTGCTCCAATACACCTGTAATCACAATGCTCCATGCCCCTTTTCATCTCAATGCTCCATGAACCCTGTCATCACAATGCATCATGCCCATCATCATAATGCTTCTGGCTATTGTCAGCACAATGAAATCAAAATTCTCCATGACCTCTGTCATCACAATGCTCCATGACCCCCGTCATCACAATACTCCATGAACATTTTCAGCCCAATGCTCCATGACCCTTGTCATCACAATAATCCATGCACTTCTCATCAAACTGCTCTCTCACCACTGATATCAAAATGCTACATCACTATTTCTCACAATAATCCCTCACCCCTGTCATCACAATGTTCCATGATTCCTGTCATCACAATGCTACATGCACTTATCACCACAATGTTCAATGACCCGTGATATCACAAAGTTCCATAAGCCCTGTCATCAAAATGCTCCATGACCCTTATCATCAAAATTCTCCATGACCCCTGACATCACAATGTTCCATAATCCCTGTCATCAAATGTTCCATGACACTTTTCATCAAATTTCTCCATGACCCTGTCATCACAATGCTCCCTGCCCTTCTCATCACAATGCACAACGCCCTTGTCATCAAAATGCTCCATGACCTTTGTCATCACAAAGATCCATGACCCTTGGCATCACAGTGCTCCATGTCATTGTCATCACAATGCTCCAAGAACGATCTCATCACATTGCTCCATGATCTTGTCATCACAAAGCTCCATGACACATGTCATCAGAATGCTCCATGGTCTTCTAATAACAATGTTCCATGCCTTTGCCATCACAATGCCCCATTACCCCTGTCATAACAATGCTCCAAGACCCCTGCAATCATGATGTTCCATGGACTTGTCATCACAAGGCTCCATGACCCTTCTCATCACAATGCTCCAAGACCACTGGAATCACAGTGCTCCATGCCCCTTTTCATCTCAATGATCCATGAACCCTGTCATCACTATGCACCATGCCAATCATCATAATGCTTCATGCTGTTGTCATGACAATGAAAAAAAAATGCTCCATGACCTCTGTCATAACAATGCTCCAAACCCTTGTGATCACAATATTCCATAACACTTGTCATCACAATGCCCCATGACTCTCGTCATCAAACTAATCAATGGTCTTCTCGTCACAATGCTCCATGAACTTTGTCATCACAATGCTCAATACACTTGTCATCAAGATGTTCCCTGACACTTTTTGTCTGTATGCTCATTGAACCCTGTCATGACAAGGCTCCATGCCTTTTTCATCACAATGATCCATGCCGTTTTCATCACAATGCTCCAAGACCCCTGTAGTCACAATGCTCCATGTCCTTGTCATCACAAAGCTCAATGACGCATGTCATCAGAATGCTCCTTGGCCTTCTCCTCACAATGCTCCATGCCCTTGTCATCACAATGTGCCAAGAACCCTATAATCACAATGCTCCATGCCCCTTTTCATCAGTAAGCTCCATGAGACTTGTCATCACAAGGCTCCATGGTTTTTTAATCACAATGCTCCAGGAACTTTTCATCACAATGATGCACGACCTTGTCATGAAAATTCTCAATGGCCCTTGTCATCATAATGCTCCAAGCCCTAGTCATCACAATGCTCCATTATATTTGTCATCACAATCCTCCATTTCATTTGGCATCACAGTACTCCCTGCCATTGTCATCGCTATGGACCATGACATATGTCATCACAATGCTCCCTGACACCTGTCTTCACAATACTCCATGACCTTCTCATCACAATGATCCATGCCCTTGTCAACACAATGCACCATGCCCACTGTCATCACAATAATCTCTTAATATTTTCACACCAATGCTCCATGCCCATGTCATCACAATGCTCCATGCCCTTGTCATCACAATGCTCCATGCCCTTGTCATCACAATGCTCCAAGACTCCTGTAATCACAATGCTCCATGCCCCTTTTCATCTCAATGATCCATGAACCCTTTCATCACAATGCACCATGCCCATCATCATAATGCTTCAGGCTATTGTCATCACAATGAAATCAAAATGCTCCCTGACCTCTGTCATTACAATGCTCCAAATCCTTGTGATCAAAATGTTAGATAACACTTATCATCACAACGCCCCATGATGCTGGTCATCACAATTATCCATCGTCTTCTCATCACAATGCTCCATGACCTTTGTCATCACAATGGTCAATACCCTTGTCATCACAATGCTCCCTGACACTTGTCGTCTGTTTGCTCCTTGAACCCTGTCATGACAAGGCTCGATGCCAATTTCATCACAATGTACCACGCCCTTTTCCTCACAGTGCTCCTAGACCACTGTAATCACAATGCTCTATGCCCTTGTCATCACAAAGCCCCATTATGCATGTCATCACAATGCTCCATGGCCTTCTTATCTCAATGCTCCATGCCCTTGTCATCGCAATGCTCCAAGACCCCTGTAATCACAATGCTCCATGCCCCATTTCATCAGAATGCTCCTTGAGACTTGTCATCACAAGGCCCCATGGTCTTCTCATCATAATGCTCCATGACCTTGTCATCACAATGCTCCATGGCCCTGTCATCACAATACTCCATGATAATTTCAGCCCAGTGCTCCATGACCTTCCAATCACAATGCTCCATGACCCCTGTCATCACAATGCTCCATGACCACTGTCATCACAATGCTCCATGAACCCTGACAACACAATGATCCGGGTCTCTTGTCATCAAAATGCTCCATGCCCTTTTCATCCCGATGCACCATGACCCCTGTAATCCCAATGCTCCGTGACGCTTGTCATCACAGTGCTCAATGAACCTTGTGATCACAATGCTCCATGCGCTTGTCAACACAATCCTCCATGACCCTTGGGAACTCATTGCTTTATGCCCTTGACATCTCTGTCTTGCCTTTCTGGATTTTACAGATTTTTGATGTCCCTTTTGACGAGTGGGAAGTGACAATTCTTTCTAGTGTGGATTTGCATTGTGCGCTTGCTTGATTGGCCAAAAAGTTCATATGTGTTTTCTCCCGAATATATTCAGGAGAAAATGCATACACCGTTTTTGGCGTAGTGCATCATTGTCGAAGTTGTGATGCTTTTCCTGTGCTTTAAAGGCGATTCCAATTTACCTCTTGAAATATGTTTTGTGCAATTCTGCCTCATTTTCAAGTCTGCTTCGTTGCCTTCCCTCAAAAGATTTTTGGAAGAGAGTAGTCCTTTATAACTCTGCACGTTTGTAAATTTCTGTGCCCCTGAGCTCCAATTTTTAAATCCCATTTTTGGGAGCTGACCACAAATCCACAATTTTGCTTCAGGACCTATACTGGTACCAGGGGTGGCTATACTGTTTCCCTGCGGGTGGCTGAGGCTTTGGATAATTTTTCTTCCTGACGGGAATTTAGAGTGGCATTTGCCCATCCAAATGCCTACATCTACTCTCTGATTGTTTCTCCCTCTTCCCTTTCATCCTCTGCACAATTAGCAAACTGTGCGAACCAGGAGGTTATAGGTGCTGACTCTCCTAAGTTGGGAGATTGATAGTAAAGCAGTTGGAATGCCAAACTGGAGCACAAGGAGAGGAAAAATTAGGAGACTCTTAGAAACCTTTCGTCATCACAGGGTGTCCATTCTCTAGGTTTCCCATACATGTTATAACTGTAGTGATATTCCCTTCTACCTTGAGATTTGAGACACATGGAATGGTGGCATGCATTACTAAATTAAAGCGTCTGCATTTTCTCTCCCAATGTCACCAGTCCTCTCAGTCCCAAGTGTCCAGCCTTATGTCTCATCCAGCTGTCTATGCAGATAGGGTCATTCCAGGTTTCATCAGAGCCCCTGAAGGAATTGTAAAGAATTTCCCTGTTTTTTTGTTTTGTATTTGAAATTCATTTTTATAGTGGTTTTGATCTTTTTGTCACTGCCATGTTTATGCCAGTCTAGACACACTTGATTCCCTTACAAAGACATATCAATACATAGGTTTTAAGATTCTTTCTAGTCAGATATCTTCCTCTGTGGGAAATATGGGTTGTTGCGCCTCTTTCACTGAGGAAGGTGTAGGTCTTGTCTATTCTGTATTTGGTTTTTGGAACGGTACCTGAACTAATATCAAAATCTGGTTTAATGCATCACCCCACCTCTCCGTCCCCTTTAAGCTGGTATAAGAGTGTTTTCTAAATGTGAGACTCTCTTCTCTTTCCTAAGTCAGTTCATGTGTAGCCATGTTTACAGGATCTTCATAAGTGTTATCTTATGATAAGTTTCTTTTTCTCTGTGACTTATTTCACTTAGAATCATCGTACCTGAATCCACTCATTTTGCTGCTACTGGCCTTATGAAATTGATTTCATGGCTGAGGGATATTCCATCATACGTAAGTACCACAATTTCTTGAACCATATTTGTCTTTCCTGGGATATTTAAAGTGTACCCAAGTTGAGGTTCTTGTAAGCAGTGCAGCCCTAAATATTGGGGTGGCTGTGTCTTATTAAATTTCAGTTCTCCGAAGGTCTATTCCCTAGACTGGAAGTGCCCTTGGCTCTGTATCTCTGTTGTTTACTTGTTTTAGGGAACACAATGCACTCCTCCAAAGAGGCAGTTGGCAATTTACATCCCACACATCAGCATAACAAGGCTCCCTGTTCTCCAGGGCCTGTCTTGTCTTTCTGGTTTTTACACAATTGTGGATGTCCCTTTTGACTGGTGGGAAGTGATACTTCTTTGTAGTGCACAATTGCATTGTGCGCTTGCTTGGTTGGCCAAAAATGGTGTATGCATATTCTCCTGAATATATTCAGGTGAAAAAGCATACGCCCTTTATGGTCCATTCCATAATTGTCGAAGTTCTGATGCTTTTCCTGTGTTTAAAGGCGATTCCAATGTACTTCTTGAAATCTGTTTCGTGCAATTTTGCCTCATTTTCAAGTGCTCCTCGTGGCTGTTCCTCAAGAGATTTTTGGAAGAGAGTAGTCCTTTATATCTCTGCAAGTTTGTGAATTGCTGTGCCCCTGAGCTCCATTTTTCAACTCGTTTTTTGTGAGCTGACCGGAAGCCAAAAATTTTGGTTCAGGACCTATACTGGGTCCGGGGGTGCGGCACAGGCTGAGAGTTTTGTTAATTATTCTTCGTGACGGGAAATTAGGGTGAAATGTGGCAGTGCAAATGCCTACAGCTACTCTCTCATTGGTTCTCCCTCTTCCCTTATATCCTCTGAACAATTTGGCAACTGTGCGAACCAGGAGGTTATATGGGCTGACTCTCCAACTTGTGAGATTGATAGTAAATCAGTTGGAATGTCAAACTGGAGCACAAGGAGAGAAAAAATTAGTAGAGTTTTAGAAACCTTTCACCATCAGAGGGTGTCCATTCTCTAGGTTTCCATTACATTTTATAACTGTAGTGATATTCCCATCTACATGGAGAGTTGGGAACCATGGAATGTGTGGCAGGCATTATTGCTTTAAAGTGTCTGCATTTTCTCACCCAATCTCACCTATCCTCTTAGTCCCAAGTGACCAGCCTTATGCCACATCCAGCTGTCGTTGTAGATAGGGTCATTCCAGGTTTTATCAGAACCCCTGAAGGTATTGTGTAAGAATTTCACTGTTATTTTGTTTTGTTTTGAAATTCATTTTTATTGGGGGTTTGAGCTGATTCTCACTGCCGTGTTTATGTCGTTCTATACACACTTGGTTCCCTTATGGAGACATATCAATACATAGGTTTTAAAATTCTTACTAGTCAGATATATTTCTCTGCGGGGAATAGGGTGTTGAGTTCCGATCACTGAGGAAGGAGTAGTGCTTGTCTCTTCTGTATTTGGATTAGGGAACGGTACCTGTGCTAATATCAAACTCTGGTTTGTGCATTTCCCCACCTCTCCTTTGCCCTTAAGCAAGCATAAGAGTGTTTTCTAAATCTGAGACTCTGTTCTCTTTCCGAATTCAGTTCATATGTAGCCATGTTTACATGCCGTTCATAAGTGATATCTTATGTCAGAATGCACCATGGCCCTTGTCATAATAATGCTCCATAACCAGAGTCATCACAATTCTCCATGTCCTGGTTATCACAATGCTCCATGTCCCTTGTCATCACAATTCTCCAAGTCCTTGTCATCACAATGCTACATGACACTTCTCGTCACTATTTTACATGCTCTTGTCGTCACAATTCTCCATGCAATTGTCATTGCAATTCTCCATGACCCCTGTCAGAGCAAGCTGCAATGGTTTGTCAGCACAATGCTTCACGACCTTGTCATCAAAATTCTCAATGGCCCTTGTCATCACAATGCTCAATGCCCTTGTCATCACAATACTCCTTGCCCTTGTCATCACAATGCTCAATGAACCCTGTCATCACAATGATCCCTGACACCTGTCATCACAATGCTTCATGACCTTTGTCATTACAGTTCTCCATGATGCTCGTCATCAAAATTACCCAAGGTCTTCTCATCACAATGCTCCACGGTTTGGCCATCACAATGCTCCATGCCCTGGTCATCTCAAATCTCAATGTCCTTTGTCCTCACAATTCTCAATGTCCTTACCATTACAATGCTCCATGGCACTTTTCATCACAATGCTATATGCTATTGTCATCACAATACTCCATGCACTTGTCATCACAAGGCTCCAAGACCCCTGTAATCACATTGCTCCATGCCCATTTTCATCTCAATGCTCCATGAGCCCAGTCATCACAATGCACCATGCCCATCATCATAATGCTTCAGGCTATTGTCATCAAAATGAAATCAAAATGCTCCATGACCTCTGTCATCACAATGCTCCATGAAACCTGTCATCACAATACTCCATGAACATTTTCAGGCCAATGCTCCATGACCCTTGTCATCACAAAGGTCCATGCCCTTGTCATCCCAATGCTCATTGACCCCTGTCATCACAATAATCCATGAACATTTTCAGCCCAATGCTCAATGACACTTGTCATCACAATGATCCGTGCCCTTGTCATCCCAATGCTCCTTGACCCCTGTATTCACAATGATCCATGACGCTTGTCATCACAGTGCTCCATGACACCTGTCATCACAATGCTCCATGCGTTTGTCAGGAAAATGCTACATGACCTTGTCATTACAATGCTCTATGCACTTGTCATCACAATACTCGTTTTCCATTGTCATCACAATCCTCCATGAAAATTGGGATCACATTGCTTCCTGCCCTTGTCATCACAATGCTCAATGGTCCTTGAAATCAAAATGGTCCAAGACCTCTGTCATCACAATGCTCCAAACACTTGTGATCACAATGTTCCATAACTCTTGTCATCACAACGCTTCATGATGCCTGTCATCACAATACTCCATGCCCTTTTCATCACAATGCTCCATGACATTTGTCATCACAATTCTCAATACACTTGTCATCACAATGCTCCCTGACACATGTCGTCAGAATGCTCCTTGAACCCAGTCACGAAAAGGCTCCATGCCTTTTTCATCACAATGCCCCATGCCGTTTTTATCACAATGATCCTTGCCATTGTCATCAGAATACTCCAAAAGCTTGTCATCAGAATGCTCTATGACTCTTGTCATCACAATTCTCCATGCACTTGTCAGCACAATGCTCACTGACCATTGTCATCACAATGCCCCATGCCCTTGTTATCACAATGCTTCATGACCCCTGTCATCACAATGCCCCGAGACTCCAGTAATAACAATTCTTCATGACTCATGTCATCACAATGGTCAATGCCCTCATCATCAACAGCCTCTGTGAACTTTTTAACCACAATGCTCCAAGAAATTTTCATCACAATGCTCTTTGACACTTGTCATCACAATGATGTATGCCTTTCTCAGCACAATGCTCCATGACCCTTGTCATCAAAAAGCTCCATGCGCTTGTCAGCACAATGCTTCATGACACATGTCATCACAATGTGCCATGCTCTTGTCATCACAGTGGTCCACAATCTTGTCCTCACAATGCTCCATAAAACTTGTCATCACAATGCTCCATGCATTTCTCTTCAAAATTCTCTCTCACCACTGATATCTCAATGTTACATCACTATTCATCACAATACTCACTCACCCCTGTCATCACAATGTTCCATGACTCCTGTCATCACAATGCTACATGTACATATCATCACAACGTTCGATGACCCATGACATCACAATGTTCCATAACCCCTGTCAACAAAATGCTCCATGACACTTTTCATCAAAATGCTCCATGACCCCTGACATCACAATGTTCCATAACCACTGTCCTCAAAAGGTTCCATGACACTTTTCATCAAATTGCTCCATGACACTGACAACACAATTCTCCCTGCCCTTCTCATCACAATGCAAAACGCCCTTGTCATCAAAATGCTCCATGACCTTTGTCATCACAAAGATCCATGACTTTTGGCATCACAATGCTCCATGTCATTGTCATCACAATGCTCCATGAACACTCTCATCACATTTCTCCATGCCCTTGTCATCACAAAGCTCCATGACACATGTCATCAGAATGCTCCATGGCCTTCCCATCACAATGCTCCATGCCCTTTCCATCACAATGCTCCATTACCCCAGTCATAACAATGCTCCATGACACCTGCCATCACGATGTTCCATGGCCTTGTCATCACAAAACTCCATGACCCTTCTCATCACAATGCTCCAAGAACCCTGTATTCACAATGCTCTATGCCCCTTTTCATCTCAATGATCCATGAACCCTATCATCACAATGAACCATGCCCATCATCATAATGCTTCATGCTATTGTCATCACAATGAAATCAAAATGTTCCATGACCTCTGTCATAACATTGCTCCAAACCCTTGTGATCAAAATATTCCATAACACTTGTCATCACAGTGCCCCATGACGCTCGTCATCACAATTATCCATGGTCTTCTCATCACAATGCTCCATGAACTTTGTCATCACAATGCTCAATACACTTGTCATCAAAATGCTCCCTGACACTTTTCTCTATGCTCCTTGAACCCTGTCATGACAAGGCTCCATGCCTTTTTCATCACAATGATCCATGCCCTTTTCATCACAATGCTCCAAGACCCATGTGATCACAATGCTCCATGCCCTTGTCATCACAAAGGTCAATGACACATGCCATCAGAATGCTCCTTGGTCTTCTCCTCACAATGTTCCATGCCCTTGTCATCACAATGTTCCAAGACCCCTGTAATCACAATGCCCCATGCCCTTTTTCATCAGTATGCTCCATGAGAGTTGTCATCACAAGGCTCCAATGATTTGTCATCACAATGCTCCAGGCCATTGTCATCACCATGCTTCTCGACCTTGTCATGAAAATTTTCAATGGCCCTTGTCATCATAATGCTCCACGCCCTAATCATCACAATGCTCAATTTTATTTGTCATCCCAATACTCCATTACATTTGGCATCACAATGCTTCATGCCATTGTCATAGCAAAGGACCATAAGATATGTCATCACAATGCTCCCTGACACCTATCTTCACAATAGTCCATGACCTACTCATCACAATTCAAAATGCCCTTGTCATCACAATGCACCATGCCCACTGTCATCACAATAAAATATGAAACTTGTCACACCAAAGCTCCATGCCCCTGTCATCACAATGCTCCATGCCCTTGTCATCACAATGCTCCATGACCCCTGTCATCACAATTCTCCATGACTCCAGTCATCACAATGCTTTATAACGTTTGTCATCACAATGGTCCATGCCCGCGTCATAACTAGGCTCTGTGACCTTTGTAACCACAATGCTCCATTAACTTTTCATCACAATTCTCTGTGACCCTTGTCATCAAAATGCTCCATGTCTTTGGCAGAACAATGCTCCATGACCATTGTCATCACAATGTGCCACGCGCATTTAATCACAACGATCCACAACCTTGTCATTGCAATGCTCCATAAACCTTGTTATCACAATGGTCCCTGCACTTCTCATCAAAATGCTCTCTCAAAAGAGATATCACAATGTTCCATCACTAGTCATCACAATACTCCCTCACCCCTGTAATCAAAATGTTCCAGGACCCTGTCATCACAATGCTACATCTCCTTATCATCACAATGTTCCATGACCCCTGACATGACAATGTTCCATAACCCCTGACATGAAAATGTTCCATTACACTTTTTATCAAATTGCTGCATGAACCGGTCATCAAAATGCTCCCTGCCCTTCTCATCACAATGCACCATGCCCTTGTCATCAAAATGCTCCATGACTTGTCATCACAAAGCTCCATGACCCTTGGCATCACAATGCTCCATATCATCGTCATCACAATGCTCCATGAACTCTCTCATCACATTGCTCGATGCCCTTGTCATCAAAAAGCTCCGTGACACTTGTCATCAAAATGCTCGATGCCCTTCTCATCACAATGCTCCATGCACTTGTCATTACAATCCTGCATGACCCATGTATCACAGTGTTCCGTGCACTAGTCATCACAATGCTCCATGCCTACTCACATCACAATAATCCATGAAATATTTCAGACCAATATGCCATGCCCTTCTCATCAAAATGCTCCATTTCCCCTGTCATATCAATGCACCATGACCCCTGCCATCACAATGTACCACGGCCTAGTCATCACAAGGTTCCATGACACTTGTCATCACAAAGCTCAAGACCGCTGAAATCACTATGCTCCATGCCCTTGTCATCACAAAGCTCCATGACGCATGTCATCAGAATGTTCCATGGCCTTCTCATCACAATGCTCCATGCCCTTATCATCACAATGCTCCAAGACCCTTGTAATCAAAATGATCCATACCCCTATTCATCTCAATGCTCCATGAACCCTGTCATCACAATGCACCATGCACTTGTCATAACAAAGCACCATGACGCATGTCATCAGAATGTTCCATGCCCTTTTCATCTCAATACTCCATGAAACCTATCATCACAATGCTCCATGCCCATCATCATAATGCTTCAGGCTATTGTCATCACAATGAAATCAATATTCTCCATGACCTCTGTCATCATAATGCTCCAAACCCTTGTGATCACAATGTTCCATAACACTTATCATCACAACACCCCATGACGCTCATCATCACAATTATCCATGGTCTTCTCATCACAATGCTCAATACACTTGTCATCACAATGCACCCTGACACTTGTCGTCAGTATGCTCCTTGAACCCTGTCATGACAAGGTTCCATGCCTTTTTCATCACAATAATCCATGCCCTTTTCATCACAGTGCTCAAGAACCCTGGAATCACAATGCTCCACGCCCTTGTCATCAAAAACTCCATGACGCATTCCATCAGAATGCTTTATGGATTTCTCATCACAATACTCCATGCCCTTGTCATCACAATGCTCCAAGACCCCTGTAATCACAATGCTCCATGCCCCTTTTCATCAGAATGCTCCATGACACTTGTCATCACAAGTCTCCATGGTCTTCTCATCACAATGCTCCAGGACCTTGTCATCACCATGCTCCATTCCCTTCTCATCACAATGCTTCATGACCCCTGTCATCACAATAATCCATGAACATATTCAGCACAATGCTCCACGACCTACTCATCACAAGGCTCCATGGCCAATATCATCAAAATGCTCCATGACCACTGTCATCACAACCTTCCATGACACCTGACAACACAATGATCCGTGACTCTTGTCATCACAATGCTCCTTTCCCTAGTCATCACAATGCTCCATGACCCCTGTCATCACAACACTCCATGAACATTTTCAGCCCAGTGCTCCATGACCCTTGTCATCAAAATGATCCATGCCCTTGTCATCCCAATGCTCCATGACCCCTGTTTTCACAATTCTCCCTGACGTTTGTCATCACAGTGCTCCATGACACATGTCATCACAATGTTCCAGGCCTTTGTCAGCAAAATGCTACATGACCATGTCATTACAATGCTCTATGCGCTTGTCATCACAATACTCCATTTCCATTGTCATCACAATCCTCCATGAAACTTGGGATCACATTGCTTCATGCCCTAGTCATCACAATGCTCCATGCTCCATGAAATCAAAATGATCCATGACTTCTGTCATCACAATGCTCCAAATTCTTGTGATCACAGTGTTCCATAACACTTGTCATCACAACGCACCATGATGCCTGTCATCACAATACTCCATGCCCTTGTCATCCCAAAGCTCTATGACACTTGTCATCACAATGCTCAATGCCCTCCTCATCACAATGCTCCATGCCGTTGTCAATACAATCCTGCATGACCCATGTATCACAGTGTTCCATGCCCTTCTCATCAAAATGCTCCATTACCCCTGTCATAACAATGCACCATGACAACTGCCATCACAATGTTCCACGGCCTAGTCATCACAAGGTTCCATGATACATGTCATCACAATGCTCAAGACCCCTGAAATCACAATGCTCCATGACATTTGTCATCACAATTCTAAATACACATGTCATCACAATGCTCCCTGACACTTGTCATCAGAAGGCTCCTTGAACCATGTCACGAAAAGGCTCCATGCCTCTTTCATCACAATGCCCCATGCCGTTCTCATTACAATGCTCCATGCCATTGTCACCAAAATACTCCACAAGCTTGTCATCAGAATGCTCCCTGACCCTTGTCATCACAATGGTCCAAGCCATTGTCATCACAATTCTCCATTACATTTGTCATCAGAATCCTCCATGACAATTGGCATCACAATGCTCCCTGCCATTGTCATCACAATGAGCCATTACAAATGTCATCACAATGCTCCCTGACACCTGTCTTCACAATATTGCATGACCTGGTCATCACAATGCTCCATGCCCTTGTCATCACAATGCACCATTCCAAATGTCATCGCAATAATCCATGAAACTTATTAGTCCAATGTTCCATGCCCTTGTCATCACAATGCTCCATGCCCTTGTTATCACAATGCTCCATGACCCCTGTCATCACAATGATCCGTGACTCCAGTCATCACAATGCTTCATGACCTTTGTCATCACAATTGTCCATGCCCTCGTCATCCACAGTCTCTGTGACTTTTTAACCACAATGATCCATGGAATTTTCATCACAATGTTCTTTGACCCTTGTCATCACAATGCTCTATGCCTTTCTCAGCACAATGCTCCATGACCCTTGTCATCACAAAGCTCCATGCGCTTGTCAGCCCAATGCTCCATGACACATGTTATCACAATGCTCCATGACCATTGTCATCACAATACTCCGTGTCTCCAGTCATCTCAATGCTTCATATCGTTTGTCATCACAATGGTCCATGCCCGCGTCATCACAAGACTCTGTGACATTTGTAACCACAATGCTCCATGAACATTTCATCACAATTCTCTGTGACCCTTGTCATCACAATGCTCCATGTCTTTGGAAGAACAATGCTCCATGACCATTGTCATCAAAATGTGCCACGCACATTTCATAACAATGGTCCACAACCTTGTCATTGCAATGCTCCATAAACCTTGTAATCACAGTGCTCCATGCACTTCTCATCAAAATGCTCTCTCACCAGATATATCACAGTGTTCCATCACTAGTCATCACAATACACCCTCACCCCTGTAATCACAATGATCCATGACCCTGTCATCACACTGCTACATCCTTTTATCATCACAGTGTTCCATGAGCCCTGTCATCAAATTGCTCCATGACCCTTTTAATCCCAAAGCTCCAAGACACTTGACATCAAAATGTTCTATAACCACTGCCATCAAAATGTTCCATTACACTATTCATCAAATTGCTGCATGATCCGGTATTCAAAATGCTCCCTGCCCTTCTCATCACAATGCACCATGCCCTTGTCATCAAAATGCTCCATGACTTGTCATCACAAAGCTCCATGACGCTTGGCATCACAATGCTCCATGTTATTGTCATCACAATGCTCCATGAATGCTCTCATCACATTGCTCAATGCCTTCTCATCACAATGCTCCATGCGCTTGTCATTACAATCCTGCCTGACCCATGTATCATAGTGTTCCGTACCCTTGTCATCACAATGCTCCATGACCACTCTCATCAAAATAATCCATGAAATATTTCAGACCAATGTTCCATGCTGTTCTCATCACAATGCTCCATTATCCCTGTCATAACAATGCACCATGACACCTGACATCACAATGTTCCACGGCCTAGTCATCACAAGGTACCATGATACTTTTCATTACAATGCTAAAGACACCTGTAATCACAATGCTCCATGCCCTTGTCATCACAAAGCTCCATGACGCATGTCATCAGAATGTTCCATGGCCTTCTCATCACAATGCCCCATGCCCTTGTCATCACAATGCTTCAAGACGCTTGTAATCACAATCCTCCATGACCCTTTTCATCTAAATGCCCCATGAACCCTGTCATCACAATGCACCATGCCCATCATCATAATGCTTCAGGCTATTTTCATCACAATGAAATCAATATTCTCCAAAACCTCTGTCATCATAGTGCTCCAAACCCTTGTGATCACAATGTTCCATAACACTTATCATCACAACACCCCATGACACTCATCATCACAATTATCCATGGACTTCTCATCACAATGCTCCATGAACATTGTTATCACAATGTTCAATACACTTTTCATCACAATCCTCCCTGACACTTGTCTTCAGTATGCTCCTTGAAACCTGTCGTGACCAGGCTCCATGCCTTTTTCATCACAATATTCCATGCCCTTTTCATCGCAATGCTCCAAGATCCCTGTAATCAAATGCTCCATTCCCTTGTCATCAAAAAGCTCCATGACGCATGTCATCAGAATGCTTCATGTCCTTCTCATCATAATGTTCCATGCCCTTGTCATCACAATGCTCCAAGACCCATGTAATCACAATGCTCCATGCCCCTTTTCATCAGAATGCTTCATGAGACATGTCATCACAAGTCTTCATGGTCTTCTCATCACAATGCTCCAGGACCTGTCATCACCATGCTCCATTCCCTTGTCATCACAATGCTCCATGACCCCTGTCATCACAATAATCCATGAACATTTTCAGCCCAATGCTTCACGATCTACACATCACAATGCTCCATGGTCAATATCATCACAACGCTCCATGACCACTGTCCACACAACACTCCATGACACCTGACAACACAATGATCGAGGACTCTTGTCATCACAATGTTCCATTCCCTAGTCATCACAATGCTCCATGACCGCTGTCATCCCAAAGATCCATGACCCTTGGCATCACATTGCTCCATGCCCTTGTCTTCACAAAGCTCCATGACACATGTCATCAGAATGCTCCATGGCCTTCTCATCACAATGCTCCATGCCCTTGCCATCACAATGCTCCATTACCCCAGTCATAACAATGCTCCATGACTCCTGCTATCACGATGTTCCATGGCCTTGTCATCACATAGCTCCATGAGCCTTCTCATCACAATGCTCCAAGAACCCTGTAATCACAATGCTCTATGCCCCTTTTCATCTCAATGATCCATGAACACTGTCATCACAAGGCACCATGCCCATCATCATAATGCTTCATGCTATTGTCATCACAATGAAATCAAAATGCTCCATGACCTCTGTCATAACAATGCTCCAAACACTTGTGATCACAATATTCCATATCACTTGTCATCACAATGCCCCATGACGGTCGTCATCACAATTATCAATGGTCTGCTCATCACAATGCTCCATGACCTTTGTCATCACAATGCTCAATACACTTGTCATCAAAATGCTCCCTGACACTTGTTGTCTGTATGCTCCTTGAACACTGTCATGGCAAGGCTCCATGCCTTTTTCATCACAATGATCCATGTCCTTTTCATCACAATGCTCCAAAACCCATGTAGTCTCATTGCTCCATGCCCTTGTCATCACAAAGCTGAATGACGCATGCCATCAGAATTTTCCTTGGTCTTCTCCTCACAATGCTCCATGCCCTTGTCATCACAATGTTCCAAGACCCCAGTAATGACAACGCTCCATGCCCATGTCATCAAAAAACTCCATGACACATGTCATCAGAATGCTCCATGGCCTTCTCATCACAATGCTCCATGCCCTAGTGATCACAATGCTCAAAGACCCCTGTAATCACAATGCTCCATGCCACTTTTCATCAGAATGTTCGATGACCCCTGACATCACTATGTTCCATAACACCTGTCATCAAAATGTTCCATGACACTTTTCATCAAATTGCTCCATGACCCTGTCATCAGAATGCTCCCTGCCTTTCTCATCACAATGCACAACGCACTTGCCATCAAAATGCTCGATGACATTTTTCATCACACAGATCCATGACGCTTGGCATCACAGTGCTCCATGTCTTTGTCATCACAATGCTGCATGAATGCTCTCATCACATTGCTCCATGCCCTTGTCTTCACAAAGCTCCATGACACATGTCATCACAATGCTCCATGCCCTTGCCATCACAATGCTCCATTACCCCTGTGATAACAATGCTCCATGACCCCTGCCATCACGATGTTACATGGCTTTGTCATCACAAAGCTCCATGACCCTTCTCATCACAATGATACAAGAACCCTGTAATCACAATGCTCTATGCCCCTTTCCATCTCAATGATCCATGAACCCTTTCATCACAATGCACCATGCCCCTCATCATAAAGATTCATGCTATTGTCATCACAATGAAATCAAAATGCTCTATGACCACTGTCATAACAATGCTCCAAACCCTTGTGATTACAATATTCCAAAACACTTGTCATCACAATGCCCCATGACACTAGTCATCACAATTATCCATGGTCTTCTCATCACAATGCTCCATGATCTTTGTCATCACAATTCACAAATACACTTGTCATCACAATGCTCCCTGACACTTGTCGTCAATATGCTCCTTGAATCCTGTCATGACAAGGCTCCATGCCATTTTCATCACAATGATCCATGTCCTTTTCATCACAGTGCTCCAAGACACATGTAATCACAATGCTCCATACACTTGTCATCACAAAGCTCCATGTCTTTGTCAGAACAATGCTCAATGACAATTGTCATCACAATGTGCCATGCGCATTTCATCACAAAGGTCCACAACTTTGTCATTGCTATGCTCCATAAACCTTGTAATCACAATGGTCCATGCACTTCTCATCAAAATACTCTATCACCAGAGATATCACAATGTTCCATCACTAGTCATCACAATACTCCCTCATCGCTGTAATCACAATGTTCCAGGACACTGTCATCACAATACTACATCCCCTTATCATCACAATGTTCCATGACCCCTGACATCACAATGTTCCATAACCCCTGTCGTCAAAATGCTCCATGACCATTTTCATCCCAAAGCTCCAAGACCCCTGAGATCACAATGTTCTGTAACACCAGCCATCAAAATATTCCATTACACTTTTTATCAAATTGCTGTATGACATGGTCATCAAAATGCTCCCTGCACTTCTCATCACAATGCACCATGCCCTTTTCATCAAAATGCTCCATGACTTGTCATCACAAAACTCCATGACCCTTGGCATCACAATGCTCCATGTCATTGTCATCACAATGCTGCAGGAATGCTCTCATCACATTGCTCAATGCGCTTGTCATCACAAAGCTCCATGACACTTGTCATCACAATGCTCGATGAACTTCTCATCACAATGCTCCATGCTCTTGTCATTACAATCCTGCTTGACCATGTATCATAGTGTTCCGTACCCTTGTCATCACAATGCTCCATGCACACTCTCATCACAATAATGCATGAAACATTTCAGACCAATGTTTCATGCCATTCTCATCACAATGCTCCATTACCCCTGTCATAACAATGCACCATGACACCTGCAATCACAATGTTCCACTGCCTAGTCATCACAAGGTTCCATGACACTTGTCATCATAATGCTCAAGACTCCTGAAATCACAATGCTCCATGCCCTTGTCTTCACAAAGCTCCATGACACATGTCATTAGAATGCTCCATGGCCTTCTCATCACAATGCTCCATGCCCTTGGCATCACAATGCTCCATTACCCCAGTCATAACAATGCTCCATGACTCCTGCTATCACGATGTTCCATGGCCTTGTCATCACATAGCTCCATGACCCTTCTCATCACAATGCTCCAAGAACCCTGTAATCACAATGCTCTATGCCCGTTTTCATCTCAATGATCCATGAACCCTGTCATCACAAGGCACCATGCCCATCATCATAATGCTTCATGCTATTGTCATCACAATGAAATCAAAATGTTCCATGACCTCTGTCATAACAATGCTCCAAACACTTCTGATCACAATATTCCATATCAATTGTCATTACAATGCCCCATGACGCTCGTCATCACCATTATCTATGGTCTTCTCATCACAATGCTCCATGACCTTTGTCATCAAAATGCTCCCTGACACTTGTTGTCTGTATGCTCCTTGAACACTGTCATGACAAGGCTCCATGCCTTTTTCATCACAATGATCCATGTCCTTTTCATCACAATGCTCCAAGACCCATGTAATCTCAATGCTCCATGCCTTTGTCATCACAAAGCTGAATGACGCATGCCATCAGAATTCTCCTTGGTCTTCTCCTCACAATGCTCCATGCCCTTGTCATCACAATGATCCAAGACCCCTGTAATCACAATGCTCCATGCCCGTGTCATCAATAAACTCAATGACGCATGTCATCAGAATGCTCCATGGCCTTCTCATCACAATGCTCCATGCCCTAGTCATCACAATGCTCCAAGACCCCTGTAATCACAATGCTCCATGCCACTTTTCATCAGAATGCTCCATGAGACTTATCATCACAAGTCTCCATGGTCTTCTCATCACAATGCTCCAGGACCTTGTCATCACCATGCTCCATTCCCTTGTCATCACAATGCTCCATGACCCCTGTCATCACAATAATCCATGAACATTTTCAACCCAATGCTCCACGACCTACTCATCACAATGCTCCATGGCCAATATCATCACAATGCTCCATGACCACTGTCATCACAACACTCCATGACACCCGACAACACAATGACCCGGGACTCTTGTCATCACAATGCTCCATTCCCTAGTCATCACAATGCTCCATGACCCTGTCATCACAACACTCCATGAACATTTTCAGCCCAGTGCTCCATGACCTTTGTCAACAAAATCATCCATGCCCTTGTCATCCCAATGCTCCATGACCACTGTATTCACAATGCTCCGTGACGCTTGTCATCACAGTGCTCCATGACACATGTCATCACAATGCTCCATGCCTTTGTCAGCAAAATGCTACATGACCTTGTCATTACAATGTTCTATGCGCTTGTCATCACAATACTCCATATCCATTGTCATCACAATCCTCCATGAACCTTGGGATCACATTGCTTCATGACCTTGTCATCACAATGCTCCATGCTCCTTGAAATCAAACTGATCCATGACCTCTGTCATCACAATGCTACAAACCCTTGTGATCACAGTGTTCCATAACACTTGTCATCACAACGCTCCATGATGCCTGTCATCACAATACTCCATGCCCTTTTCATCACAATGCTCCATGACCTTTGTCATCACAATTCTCAATACACTTGTCATCACAATGCTCCATGCGCTTGTCAGCACAATGCTCCATGACACATGTCATCACAATGCACCATGCGCTTGTCATCACATTGCTCCACAATCTTGTCATCACAATGCTCCTTAAAATTTGTCATCACAATGCTCCATGCACTTCTCATCAAAATGCTCTCTCACCACTGATATCACAATGCTACATCACTATTTGTCACAACACTCCCTCACCCCTGTCATCACAATGTTCCATGACTCCTGTCATCACAATGCTACATGCACTTATCATCACAATGTTCGATGACCCCTGACATCACAATGTTCCATAACACCTGTCATCAAAATGTTCCATGACACTTTTCATCAAATTGCTCCATGACCCTGTCATCAGAATGCTCCCTGCCTTTCTCATCACAATGCACAACGCCCTTGCCATCAAAATGCTCCATGACATTTTTCATCACAAAGATCCATGACCCTTGGCATCACAATGCTCCATGTCATTGTCATCACAATGCTCCATTCATGCTCTCATCACATTGCTCCATACCCTTGTCTTCACAAAGCTCCATGACACATGTCATCACAATGCTCCATGCCCTTGCCATCACAATGCTCCATTACCCCTGTGATAACAATGCTCCATGACCCCTGCCTTCACGTTGTTACATGGCCTTGTCATCACAAAGCTCCATGACCCTTCTCATCACAATGCTCCAAGAACCCTGTAATCACAATGCTCTATGAACATTTTCATCTCAATGATCCATGAACCCTGTCATCACAATGCACCATGCCCATCATCATAATGCTTCATGCTATTGTCATCACAATGAAATCAAAATGCTCCATGACCTCTGTCATAAAAATGCTCCAAACCCTTGTGATCACAATATTCCAAAACACTTGTCATCACAATGCCCCATGACGCTCATCATCAAAATTATCCATGGTCTTTTCATCACAATGCTCCATGATCTTTGTCATCACAATTCTCAAATACACTTGTCATCACAATGCTCCCTGACACTTGTCGTCAGTATGCTCCTTGAATCCTGTCATGATAAGGCTCCATGCCATTTTCATCAAAATGATCCATGTCCTTTTCATCACAGTGCTCCAAGACACATGTAATCACAATGCTCCTTGCACTTGTCATCACAAAGCTCCATGTCTTTGTCAGAACAATGCTCAATGACCATTGTCATCACAATGTGCCATGCGCATTTCATCACAACGGTCCACAACATTTTCATTGTTATGCTCCATAAACCTTGTAATCACAATGGTCCATGCACTTCTCATCAAAATGCTCTCTCACCAGAGATATCACAATGTTCCATCACTAGTCATCACAATACTCCCTCACCCCTGTAATCACAATGTTCCAGGACACGGTCATCACAATGCTACATCCCCTTATCATCACAATGTTCCATGACCGCTGACATCACAATGTTCCATAACCACTATCATCAAAATGCTCCATGACCCTTTTCATCCCAAAGCTCCAAGACCCCTGACATCACAATGTTCTATAACACCTGCCATCAAAATATTCCATTACACTTTTTATCAAATTGCTGCATGACATGGTCATCAAAATGCTCCCTGCACTTCTCATCACAATGCACCATGCCCTTTTCATCAAAATGCTCCATGAATTGTCATCACAAAGCTCCATGACACTTGGCATCACAATGCTCCATGTCATTGTCATCACAATGCTGCAGGAATGCTCTCATCACATTGCTCAATGCGCTTGTCATCACAAAGCTCCATGACACTTGTCATCACAATGCTCGATGCCCTTCTCATCACAATGCTCCATGCCCTTGTCATTACAATCCTGCATGACCCATGTATCACAGTGTCCCGTGCACTTGTCATCACAATGCTCCATTCCCACTCTCATCACAATAATCCATGAAACATTTCAGACCAATGTTCCATGCCGTTCTCATCACAATGCTCCATTACCTCTGTCATAACAATGCGCCATGGCCCTTGCCATCACAATGTTCCACTGCCTAGTCATCACAATGTTCCATGACACTTGTCATCACAATGCTCCAGACCCCTGGAATCACAATGCTCCATGCACCTGTCATCACAGAGCTCCATGACGCATGTCATCAGAATGTTCCATGCCCTTTTCATGTCAATGCTCCATGAACCCTGTCATCACAATGCACCATGCCCATCATCATAATGCTTCAGGCTATTGTCATCACAATGAAATCAATATTCTCCAGGACCTCTGTCATCATAATGCTCCAAACCCTTGTGATCACAATGTTCCATAACACTTATCATCACAACACCCCATGACGCTCATCATCACAATTATCCATGGTCTTCTATTCACAATGCTCCATGATCTTTGTCATCACCATGCTCAATACACTTGTCATCACAATGCCCCCTGACACTTGTCGTCAGTATGCTCCTTGAACCCTGTCATGACAAGGCTCCAAGCCTTTTTCATAACAATGATCCATGCACTTTTCATCACAATGTTCCAAGATTCCTGTAATCACAAATGCTCCATGCCCTTGTCATCACAAAACTCTATGACGCATGTCATCAGATTGCTCCATGGCTTTCTCATCACAATGCTCCATGCCCTAGTCATCACAATACTCCAAGACCCCTGTAATCACAATGCTCCATGCCCCTTTTCATCAGAATGCTCCATGAGACGTGTCCTCACAAGTCTCCATGGTCTTCTCATCACAATGCTCCAGGACCTTGTCATCACCATGCTCCATGCCTTTTTCATCACAATGATCCATGCCATTTTCATCACAATTCTCCAAGACCCATGTAATCACAATGCTCCATGCCCTTGTCATCACAAAGCTCAATGACGCATGCCATCAGAATGCTCCTTGGTCTTCTCCTCACAATGCTCCATGCCCTTGTCATCACAACGATCCAAGACCCCTGTAATCACAATGCTCCATGCCCATTTTCATCAGTATGCTCCATGAGACTTGTCATCACATGGCTCCATGGTTTTGTCATCATAATGCTCCAAGCCCTAGTCATCACAATGCTCCATTATATTTGTCATCACAATCCTCCATTACATATGTCATCACAATGCTCCCTGACACCTGTCTTCAAAATACTCCATGACCTTCTCCTCACAATGCCCCATTCCCTTTTCATCACAATGCACCATGTCCACTGTCATTAAAATAATCTATGAAACTTGTCAAACCAATGCTCAATTCCCCTGTCATCACAATGCTCCATGCCCTTGTTATCACAATGCTCCATGACTCCTGTCATCACAATGCTCCATGACTGCAGTCATCACAATGCTTCATAACTTTTGTCATCACAACTGTCCATGCCTGCGTCATCACAAGGCTCTGTGTCCTTTGTACCCACAATGCTCCATGAACTTTTCATCACAATGCTCCGTGATCCTTGTCATCACAGTGCTCCATGCCTTTGACAGAACAATGCTCCATGACCCTTGTCATCAAAATGTGCCACGCACTTTTCATCACAATGATCCACAAACTTGTAATCGCTATCTTCCATAAACCTTGTAATCACAATGCTCCATGCACTTCTCATCCAAATGCTCTCTCACCTGAGATATCACCATGTTCCATCACTAGTTATCACAATCCTCCCTCACCCCTGTAATCACAGTGTTCCATGACCCCTGTCATCACAATGCTATATCCCCTTATCAACAAAATGTTCCATGACCCCTGACATCACAATGTTCCATAACCCCTGTCATCAAAATGCTCCATGACACTTTTCATCGCAAAGCTCCATGACCCATGGCATCACAATGTTCTATAACCCCTGTCATCAAAATATTCCATTACACTTTTCATCAAATTGCTCCATGAACCTGTCATCAAATTGCTCCCTGCCCTTCTCATCACAATGCACCACACCCTAGTCATCAAAACGCTACATGACCTTTGTCATCACAAAGCTCCATGACCCTTGGCATCACAATGCTCCATGTCATTGCCATCACAATGCTCCAAGAACCCTCACATCACATTGCCCCATGCCCTTGTCATCACAAAGCTCCATGACACTTGTCATCACAATGCTCGATGCCCTTCTCATCACAATGCTGCATGCCCTTGTCATTACAATTCTCCATGACCCATGTATCACAGTGTACCGTGCCCTTGTCATCACAATGCTCCATGTCCATTCTCATCACAATAATCCATGAAACATTTCAGACCAAAGGTCAATGCCATTCTCATCACAATGCTCCATTACCTCTGTCATAACAATGATCCATGACCCCTGCCATCACAATGTTCCACGGCCTTGTCATCACATTGCTCCATGCCCTTTTCATCATAAAAATCCATGACGCATTTCATCAGAATGTTCCATGGCCTTCTTCTCACAATGCTCCATGCCCTTGTCATCACAATGCTCCAAGACCCGTGTAATCACAATGTTCCATGCCCCTTTTCATCAGAATGCTCCATGAGACTTGTCATCACCAGGCTCCATGGTCATCTCATCACAATGCTCCAGGACCTTGTCATCACCATACAACATTCCCTTGTCATCACAAAGCTCCATGACTCCTGTCATCACAATAATCCATGAATATTTTCAGCCCAATGCTCCATGACCTTCTCATCACAATGCTCCATGACCAATATCATCACAATGCTGAATGACCGCTGTCATCACAACACTCCATGACAACTGACAACACAATGATCCGGGACTCTTGTCATCACAGTGCCCCAAGACCCCTGTAATCACGATTCTCCATGACCCCTGTCATCACAATACTCCATGAATATTTTCAGCCCTTGCTCCATGACCCTATTCATCAAAAGGATCCATGCCCTTGTCATCCCAATGCTCCATGACCTCTGTATGCACAGTGATCCGTGACGCCTGTCATCACACTGCTCCATGACACCTGTCATCACAATGCTCCATGACTTTGTCAGCAGAATTCTACATGACATTGTCATTACAATGCTCTATGTGCTTGTCATCACAATACTCCATTACCATTGTCATCACTATCCTCCATGAACCTTGGGATCACATTGCTTCATGCCCTTGTCATCACAATGCTCTATGCTCCTTGAAATCAAAATGATCCATGACCGCTGTCATCGCAATGCTCCAAACCCTTGTGATCACAATGTTCCATAACACTTGTCATCACAACGCTCCATGATGCCTGTCATCACAATACTCCATGCACTTTTCATCACAATGCTCCATGACCATTCTCATCACAATTCTCAATACACTTGTCATCACAATGCTCCCTGACACTTGTCATCAGAATTCTCCTTGAACCCTGTCACGAAAAGGCTCCATGCATTTTTCATCACAAAGCCCCATGCCATTTTCATCACAATGCTCAATGCCATTGTCATCAAAATACTACACAAGCTTGTCATCAGAATGCTCCATAACCCTTGTCATCACAATTCTCCATGCACTTGTCAGCACAATGCTCCCTGACCATTGTCATCACAATGCTCCAAGCCATTGTCATCAGCATGCTCCATTACATTTGTCATCAGAATCCTCCATGACACTTGGAATCACAATGCTCCATGCCATTGTCATCACAATGGGCCATTACATATGTCATCACAATGCTCCCTGACACCTCTCTTCATAATACTGCATGTCCTTGTCATCACAATGCTCCATGCCCTTGTCATCACAATGTGCCATTCCAACTGTCATCACAATAATCCATGAAACTTAGTAGACCAATGCTCCATGCCCTTGTCATCACAATGCTCCTTGCACATGTTATCACAATGTTCCAAGACCCCTGTAATCAGAATGCTCCATGCCCCTTTTCATCAGTATGCTCCATGAGAATTGTCATCACAAGGCTCCATGGTTTTCTCATCACAATGCTCCAGGACCTTGTCATCACAATGCTTCACGACATTGTCATGAAAATTCTCAATGGCCCTTGTCATCATAATGCTCCAAGCCGTAGTCATCACAATGCTCCATTATATTTGTCATCACAATCCTCCATTACATATGGCATCACAATGCTCCATGCCATTCTCATCGCAATGGACCATGACATATGTCATCACAATGCTCCCTGACACACGTCTTCTCAATACTCCTTGCCCTTGTCATCACAATGCTCCATGCCCTTTTCTTCACAATGCACCATGCCCACTCTCATCCCAATAATCTATGAAACTTGTCAGACCAATGCTCCTTGCCCCTGTCATCACAATGTTCCATGCCCTTGTCATCACAATGCTCCATGACCCCTGTCATCACAATGCTCCGTGACTCCAGTCATCACAGTGCTTCATAACGTTTGTTATCACAACAGTGCATGCCCGCGTCATCACAAGGATCTGTGACCTTTGTAACCACAATGCTCCATGATCTTTTCATCACAACGCTCCTTGACCCTTGTCATCACCATGCTCCATGCCTTTGTCAGAACTATCCTCCATGACCCTTGTCATCACAATGTGCCATGCACTTTTCATCACAATGATCCACAACCTTGTCATCGCTATGCTCCATAAACCTTGTAATCACAATGCTCCATGCACTTCTCATCCAAATGCTCTCTCACATGATATATCACAATGTTCCATCACTAGTCATCACAATCCTCCCTAACCCCTGTTATCACAATATTCCATGACTCCTGTCATCACAATGCTACATCCCTTTATCAGCACAATGTTCCATGACCCCTGACATCACAATGTTCCATAACCACTGTCATCAAAATGTTCCATGACCCTTTTCATCCCAAAGCTCCATGACACCTGGCATCACAATGTTCTATATCCCCTGTCATCAAAATGTTCCATTACACTTTTCATCACATTGCTCCATGACCATGTCATCAAAAAGCTCCCTGCCCTTCTCATCACAATGCACCACACCCTTGTCATCAAAATGCTCCATGACCTTTGTCATCACAAAGCTCCATGACCCTTGGCATCACAATGCTCCATGTCATTGTCATCACAATACTCCATGAACCCTCTCATCACATTGCTCCATGCCCTTGTCATCACAAAGCTCCATGACACTTGTCATCACAATGCTCGATGCCCTTCTCATCACAATGCTCCATGCCCTTGTCATTACAATCCTCCATGACACATGTATCACAGTGTTCCGTGCCCTTCTCATCACAATGCTCCATTACCTCTGTCATAACAATGCTCCATGACCCCTGCCATCACAATGATCCACGGGCTTGTCATCAAAAGGCTCCATGACACTTGTCATCACAATGCTCCAAGACCCCTGTAATCACAGTGTTCCACGCCCTTGTCATCACAAAGCTCCAAGATGCATGCCATCAGAATGTTCCATGGCCTTCTCATCACAATGCTCCATGCCCTTGTCATGACAATGCTCCAAGACCCCTGTAATCACAATGCTCCTTGCCCTTTTCATCTCAATGCTCCATGAACCCTGTCATCAAAATGCACCATGCCCATCATCATAATCCTTCAGGCTCTTTTCATGACAATGAAATCATATTTCTCCATGACCACTGTCATCCTAATGCTCCAAACCCTTGTCATCACAATGTTCCATAACACTTATCATCACAACATCCTATGACGCTCATCATCACAATTATCCATGGTTTTCTCATCACAATGCTCCATGATTTTTGTCATCACGATTCTCAAATACACTTGTCATCACAATGCTACCTGACAATTGTCGTCAGTATGCTCCTTGAACCCTGTCATGACAAGGCTCCATGCCTTTTCATCACAATGATCCATGCCCATTTCATCACAATGCTCCAAGACCGCTGTAATAACAATGCTCCATGCCCTTGTCATCACAAAGCTCCATGACGCATGTCATCAGAATGCTCCATGCCCTTGTCATCACATTGCTCCAAGACCGCTGTAATCACAATGCTCCATGCCCCTGATCATCAGAATGCTCCATGAGACTTGTCATAACAAGTCTCCATGGTCTTCTCATCACAATGCTCCAGGACCTTGTCATCACCATGCTCCATTCCCTTGTCATCACGATGCTCCATGACCCCTGTCATCACAATAATCCATGAACATTTTCAGCCGAATGCTCCACGACCTACTCATCACAATTCTCCATGGCCAATATCATCACAATGCTCCATGACCACTGTCATCACAACACTCCATGACACCTGACAACACAATGATCCGGGAATCTTGTCATCACAATGCTCCATTCCCTAGTCATCACAATGCTCCATGACCCCTGTCATCACAACACTCGATGAACATTTTCAGCCCAGTGCTCCATGACCCTTGTCATCACAATGATCCATGCCTTTGTCAGAAATATGCTACATGACCTTCTCATTACAATGCTCTATGCACTTGTCATCACAATACTCAATTACCATTGTCATCACAATCCTCCATGAACCTTGGGATCACATTGCTTCATGCCCCTGTCATCACAATGCTCCATGCTCTTTGAAATCAAAATGATCCATGACCACTCTAATCACAATGCTCCAAACCCTTGTGATCACAATATTCCATAACTCTTGTCATCACAACGCTCCATGATGCCTGTCTTCACAATACTCCATGCCCTTTTCATCACAATGCTCCATGACCATTGTCATCACAATTCTCAATACACTTGTCATCACAATGCTCCCGGACCCTTGTCGTCAGAATGCTCCTTGAACCCTGTCACGAAAAGGCACCATGCATTTTTCATCACAAAGCCCCATGCCGTTTTCCTCACAATGCTCCATGCCATTGTCATCAAATTACCTCACAAACTTGTCATCAGAATGCTCCATGACCCTTGTCATCTCAATTCTCCATGCACTTGTCAGCACAATGCTCCCTGAAACTTGTCATCACTATGCTCCAAGACATTGTCATCACAATGCTCCATTACCTTTGTCATCAGAATCCTCCATGACACTTGGCATCACAATGCTCCATGCCATTGTCATCACAATGGGCCAATACATATGTCATCACAATGCTCCCTGACACCTCTCTTCACAATATTGCATGACCTGGACATCACAATGTTCCATGCCCTTGTCATCACAATGCGCCATTCCAACTGTCATCACAATAATCCATGAAACTTAGTAGACCAATGCTCCATGCGCTTGACATCACAATGCCCCATGTCCTTGTTATCACAATGTTCCAAGACCCGTGTAATTAGAATGCTCCATGCCCCTTTTCATCAGTATGCTCCATGAGACTTGTCATCAAAAGGCTCCATGGATTTCTCATCACAATGTTCCAGGACCTTGTCATCACAATGCTTCACGACATTGTCATGAAAATTCTCAATGGCCCTTGTCATCATAATGCTCCAAGCCGTAGTCATCACAATGCTCCATTATATTTGTCATCAGAATCCTCCATTACATTTGGCATCACAATGCTCCATGCCATTGTCATCGCAATGGACCATGACATATGTCATCACAATGCTCCCTGACACCTGTCTTCACAATACTCCATGCCCTTGTCATCACAATTCTCCATGTCCACTGTCATCACAATCATCTATGAACTTTGGCAAACCAGTGTTCCATGCACCTGTCATCACAGTGCTCCATGCCCTTGTCATCACAATGCTCCAAGACTCCTGTAATCACAATGTTCCATGCCCCTTTTCATCAGAATGCTCCATGAGATTTTTCATCACAAGTCTCCATGGTCTTCGCATCACAATGCTCCAGGACCTTGTCATCGCCATGCTCCATTCCCTTGTCATCACAATGCTCCATGAACCCTGTCATCACAATACTCCATGAACATTTTCAGCCCAATGCTCCATGACCCTTTTCATCACAATGATCCATGCCCTTTTCATCCCAATGCTCCATGACACCTGTATTCACAATGCTCCGTAACGCTTGTCATCACAGTGCTCCATGACACTTGTCATCACAATGCTCCATGCCTTTGTCAGCAAAATGCTACATAACCTTGTCATTATAAAGCTCTATGAGCTTGTCATCACAATACTCCATTACCATTGTCATCACAATCCCCATGAACCTTGGTATCACATTGCTTCATGCCCTTGTCATCACAATGCTCCATGCCCCTTGAAATAAAAATGATCCACGACCTCTGTCATCACAATGCTCCAAACCCTTTTTATCACAATGTTCCATAACACTTGTCATCACAACGCTCCATGGTGCTGGTCATCACAATACTCCATGCCCTTGTCATCACAATGCTCCATGACCTTTGTCATCACAATTCTCAATACACTTGTCATCACAATGCTCCCTGACACCTGTCTTCACAATACTCCCTGACCTTCTCATCCCAATGATCCATGTCTTTGTCATCACATTGCACCATGCCCACTGTCATCACAATAATCCATGAAACATGTCAGGCCAATGCTCCATGCCCCTGTCATCACAATGCTCATTGCCTTTTCATCACAAAGCTCTATGACCCCTGTCATCACAATGCTCCGTGACTCCAGTCATCACAATGCTTCATGACCTTTGTCATTACAATGGTCCATGCCCTCGTCATCACAAGGCTCTGTGACCTTTGTCACCAAAATGCTCCATGAAATTTTCATCACAATGCTCGGTGACCCTTGTCATCACATTGCTCCTTTCCTTTGTCAGCACAGTGCTCCATGACCCATGTCATCACAATGCGCCATGTGCTTGTCATCACAATGCTCCACAATCTTGTCATCACAATGCTCCATAAAACTTGTCATCACAATGCTCCATGCACTTCTTATCAAAATGCTCTCTCACGAATGATATCAAAATGTTCCCTCACTAGTCATCACAATACACCCACTCCCCTGTCATCACAATGGTCCTCAACACCGTCATGAAAATGTTCCATGACTCCTGACATCACAATGTTCCATAACCCCTGTCATCAAAATGTTCCATGACACTTTTCATCAAATTGCTCCATGACCCTGTCATCACAATGCTCCCTGCCCTTCACAAGAGAATGCACCACACCCTTGTAATCAAAGTGCTCCATGACCTTTGTCATCACAAAACTCCATGACCCTTGGCATCACAATTCTCCATGCCATTGTCATCAAAATGCTTCAAAAACCTCTCATCACATTGTTCAAAGCCCTTGTCATCACAGGATCCATGATGCTTTTCCTCACAATGCTCGATGCCATTCTTCTCACAAGACTCCATGTGCTTCTCATTACAATCCTCCATGAACCATGTATCACAATGTTCCGTGCCCTTGTTATCACAATGCTCCTTGCCCCCTCTCATCACAATAATCCATGAAACATTTCAGACCAATGTTCCATGCCCTTTTCATCACAATGATCCAAGACTCCTCTAATCATAGTGCTCCATGCCCCTTTTCATCTCAATGCTCCATGAACGCTGTCATCACAATGCTCCAAATCCTTGTGATCACAATATTCCATAACACTTATCATCACAACTCCCCATAACGCTCGTCATCTCAATTATCCATGGTCTTCTAAACACAATGCTCCAAGACATTTGTCATCACAATCCTCAATACCCTTGTCATCACAATGGTCCCTGACACTTGTCATCAGTATGCTCCTTGAACCCTGTCATGACAAGGCTCCATGCTTTTTTCATCACAATGTTACATGCCCTTTCCCTCACAGTGCTCCAAGACCCCTGTAATCACAATGCTCCATGCCCTTGTCATCACAAAGCTCCATGATGCATGTCATCAGAACGCTCCATGACATTCTCATCCCAATGTTCACTGCCCTTGTCATCACAATGCTCCAAGACCCCTGTAATCACAATGCTCCATGCCCTTGTCATCACAAAACTCGATGATGCATTTCATCAGAACGCTCCATGACATTCTCATCCCAATGTTCCATGCCCTTGTCATCACAATGCTCCAAGACCCCTGTAATCACAATGCTCCATGTCCCTTTTCATCAGAATGCTCCATGAGACTTGTCGTCACATGGCTCCATGGTCTTCTCATCACAGTGCTCCAGTACCTTGTCATCACAATGCTCCTTGACCCCTGTCATCACAATACTCCATGACATTTTCAGCCCAATGCTCCATGACCTTCTCATCACAATGCTCCATGACCTCTGTCATCACAATGCTCCATGACCGCTGTCATGACAACGCTCCATGAACCCTGACAACACAATGATCCGGGACGCTTGTCATCAAAATGCTCCATGCCCTTGTCATCCCAATGCTCCATGACCTTCTCATCACAATGCTCCATGACGCTTGTCATCACAGTGCTCCATGAACCTTGTCATCACAATGCCTTTGTCAGCAAAATGATACATAATCTTGTCATCACAATGCTCCATGTGCTTCTCATCACAATCCTCCATTACCCTTGGGATCATATTGCTTTATGCCCTTGTCATCTCTATCTTGCCTTTCTGTTTTTTACAGATTTTCGGATGCCCTTTTTGACCGGTGGGAAGCGACAATTCTTTGTAGTGTGGATTTGCGTTGTGTGCTTGCTTGATTGGCCAAAAAGGGCCTATGCCTTTTCTCCTGAATATATTCAGGAGAAAAGTCATACACTGTTTTTGGCCCAGTGCATCATTCTCGAAGTTGTGATGCCTTTCCTGTGCTTTAAAGGCGATTCCAATTTACCTCTTGAAATATGTTTTGTGCAATTCTGCCTCATTTTCAAGTCCGCTTTGTTGCCTTCCCTCAACAGATTTTTGGAAGAGAGTAGTCCTTTATAACTCTGCAGGTTTTTGATTTGCTTTGCCCCTGAGCTCCAATTTTGAAATCCCATTATTGGGAGCTGACCGCAAATCCACAATTTTGCTTCAGGAACTATACTGGTTCCAGGGGTGGCTATACTGGTTCCCTGTGGGTGGCTGAGGCTTTGTTTAATTCTTCTTCCTAATGGGAATTTAGAGTGACATGTGTCCGTCCAAATGCCTACATCTACTCTCTGATTGGTTCTCCCTCTTCCCTTTCATCCTCTGCACAATTAGCAAACTGTGCGAACGAGGAGGTTATAGGGGATGACTCTCCTAAGTTGGGAGATTGATAGTAAAGTTGTTGGAATGCCAAACTGTAGCACAAGGAGAGGAAAAAGTAGGAGACTTTCAGAAACCTTTCGCCATCACAGGGTGTCCATTCTCTAGGTTTCCCATATATGTTATAACTGTAGTGATATTCCCTTCTACCTGGAAATTTGGGACCCATGGAATGGTGGCATGCATTACTACTTTAAAGGATCTGCATTTTCTCTCCCAATCTCACCAGTCCTCTCAGTCACAAGTGTCCAGCCTTATGTCTCATCCAGCTGTCTTTGCAGATAGGGTCATTCTAGGTTTCATCAGAACCCCTGAAGGAATTGTGTAAGAATTTCGCTGTTTTTTTGTTTTGTTTTTGAAATTCATTTTTATAATGGGGTTGAGCTGATTTTCCCTGACGTGTTTATGACGGTCTAGACACACTTGTTTCCCTTACAGAGGCATATCAATACATAGGTTTTAAGATTCTTACTAATCAGATATATTCCTCTGTGGGGAATAGGGGTTTTGAGTCCCGTTCACTGAGGAAGGTGTAGGTCTTGTCTATTCTGTATTTGGTTTATGGAATGGTACCTGTGCTAATATCAAACTCTGGTTTTATGCATGACCCCACCTCTCCTTTCCCCTTAAGGAGGCATAAGAGTGTTTTCTAAATGTGAGACGCTGCTCTCTTTCCTAATTCAGTTCATGTGTTGTGATGTTGACATTCCCTCTGTAAGTGATATCTTATGATAAGATTCTTTTTCTGTGTGACTAATTTCCCTAAGAATCATCATACCTAAATCCTCTCATTATGCTTCTACTTGGCCTTATGACATTGATTTCACGTCTGAGTGATATTCCATTGTACAAAATTACCACAAATTCTTTATGCATTTCTCTTTGTCCTGGGATACTTTAGGTGTACCGAAGTTGAGGTTCTTGTATGCAGAGCAGCCCTAAACTTTGCGGTGCCTGTGTCTTGTTGATATTTACTCTTCCCAAGTTATATGTCCGTGAGTTGAAGTCCCCTTTGCTCGGGGGCTTTGTATTTTAGATGTTTTAGGAAACAGCATACACTTCTTCAGAGTAGCTCTTGGATATTTATACCCCACCCATCAGCGTGACTAGTCTCCCTGTTTTCCATGGCCTCTCCTGCATTTTTGATTTGTACACATTTTTTGGATAGACTTTCTGAGCAGTGGAAATTGATACTTCTTTGTTGTGCGGATTTGCATTTCCCTCTTGCTTGGTTGGCCAAAAACTCTGTATGTGTTTTTTTCCTGAAGATATTCACGAAAAAAACGCATACACCCTTTTGCCCAACTGCATCATTTTAGAAATTCTGCTGCTTTTCATATGCTTTAAATGTGAGTACAATCTACCTTTTGTAATCTGTTTCCTGCAATTCTGCCTCTCATTCAGAACCTCTTTGTTGCCTTACCTGAATATATTTTTGGACGTTGGTTATCATTTATATCTTTGCAGGTCTTTGAATTGTCTGCTCCTGAGCTCCATTTTGCAACTCGCTTTTTTTGTGAGCTGACCGCCAAACCATTGGATTGATTCCGGCCCTATTTTGGTTCTGGGGAGGCAGGCTGAGCCTTTGGTTAATTCTTCTTCCTAATGGGAAATTAGAGTGACATGTGCCTGTCAAAACTACTACAGCTAATCTCTCATTGGTTCCTCCTCTTCCCATTTATCCTCTGCAAAAATTGCAAACTGTGTGAAACAGGAGGTTAAAGGTGCTGATTCTCCAAGTCGGGAGATTGTTAGTAATGTGGCTGGAATGGCGAACCCCAGCACCAGGAGATCAAAAATGAGGTGCATTTTAGACACCTCTCCTGAGCACACGGTGTACATTCATCTCGGTTTCCCAGGCATGTTTTCACTGTCAGAAGATTCCCTTGAACCTGCCAATTTGGGACCCATGGAATGGGTACCAGGCAGTATTACTTTAAAAGGTCTGCATTTCCTCACCCAGCCTCTCTAACATCTCTTAGCGTGCATAGCTTCCAGCCTTATATATCATCCTGCTGTGGGTCTACATGTGTTCAATCCATGTTACGTCGTAGCCCTTCAACAAAAGTTGTAAGAATTTTTGTCTGTCTCACTGTTTTTATAAATATATTTAAATTTATTTTTATATTGGTTACAGCTGATTTTCAAAGCTCTGTTTTTTGCTGCTGTACATCCACTTGATTCATGTACTGTGAGACAACAATAAATTCTTTCTCAGATGCTTATGAGTCATATGTATTATTTTCCAGTGACTTGAGTGGACTGAGTGCAGTTCTTTGACGTACCGTGTAGGCCTTGCCAGTTATTCAATTTGGTACTTGGAATGGTATCTTTGCTAATTTCAACCTCCTGGATAATACCTCACCATTCCCCACCTTTCCCATTTAGCAGCCTTATGTCTATTTTCTACATATTTGACTATGTTTCTGTTTTGTAGTTTATTTCATGTGTAGCCATTTTTGATTCCACCTTTAAGTGACATCTTATGATATGTGTCTTTTTCTTTCTGACATGTGTCACTTAGAATGATCGTATGTAACTCCTCCAGAGTTGTTCCAACTGGCCTTATTTCATTGATTTCTGGATGAGTAATATTCCACTCTACATAAGTATCCCATCTCTTTTATCCTTCCAGGGACATTTAGGTTATATCCAAGTGGAGGCCCTTTTTAACAGAGAGGTGGTAAACGTTGGGGTGCCTGTTTTCTGTCATTTTTTGTTTTTTCCAAGGTATACGCCCATGAGTGCAAGTGCCCTATGCTATGTAGTTCAGTTTTCAAATGTTTTAGCAAACACAATACACTTCTCCAGAGTGGCCGTTGGCAAATTACATTTCCACTATCAGCGTCACAGGGATCCCTTTTCTCCTCGCCCTGTCCTGCATTTCTGGTGTTTACACTTTATGTGGATGGCCCTTCTGACTGATGTGAAGTGATACATTTTGTAGTATTGATTTCCAGTGCCCACCTGTTTGGTTGGATAAAAAGTGTGTATGGCCTTTACTTGAATATATTCAGAAAAAAATGCATACTCCCTTTTGTGCCAAGTGCAACATTGGTGATGTTCAGCCCCTTTTCTTGTGCTTTAATGGGGAGTCCTTTCTACCTCTTCAAATCTGTTTCCTGCCACTCTCCCTTGCTTACAAGTCCTTTTCTGTGACTTACCTCAAGATATTTTTTGACAATAGATATTTTCAACTCTGCAATTTCATGAATTTTAGTGCCCCCGAGTTCCATTTTTCAACTTGTGTTTTTGGAAACTGGACACAAAACAGCGGGATTTCCTCTAGCCCTATTCTCTTTCCGTGGGCAATTCTAGCCTTTGATGAAGTTGTCTTCCAGATTGGAAATTAGAGTGGCATGTGCCTGTCCGAACACCTAAGACTTGTCTCTAAATATTTCTCATCCTTCCACTTCATCCTCTGGACAAATTCCAAACTGTGTGCAACAGGATGTTGATGGTGCTGATATCCCCAAGTGAGGAGATTGTTAGGAAAGATGCTGGAGGGGTGAACCCGAGCACCAGGTGATGAGGAGATGAGGTGCCTTTTCCAAACTCTTTCCGATCAAACGGTGTACCATCCTCTAGGTGTGACAGGCATGTTTTAGCTGTAGGAAGGGTCCCGTGCATGGAAGGAGAACACCAGGGATTTTTCCAAATCAGTGCCTCCCCGAACCCCAAACTGGGGAATTTTTAAGCTACGGCTACACGTATGTCCATTAAGGGCCTTGGGAAATAGGCAGAGGCCAAATTTTAGATGATTGAAATCTTCAGGTTCAGAAGCGTTCACCATCGGCCTTGCTTAGGTTACATTTTATCTGTCATTGATAGATGATGTCAATAAAAATATCGATTCTTTTTCAGATTATTTCCGCTTATAGGTTATTGCAAAATATTCAGTGTAGTTCCCTGTGCTATACAGTAATTCCTTGTTGATTATCTATTTTATACATAGCAGTGTGTATGTGTTGATCCGAAACTGTTAATTTATCCCTTTTCCTACCTTTCCCCTTTAGTAATAATAAATTATAAGATTTTATACTTCTCAGAAATGGGGGAGCTGAAAGAGAGGTATCCTTTTCAATGGAAAAGCATTCAAACCAAGATTGAAGCTTCAGCAAAGAGTGTTTGATTTACATCCATGGAAATAAATCACTTCATTTCTCTAATGTTGACCTGACAAATAAGACAGACGTCTTCACTGAAATTGCTTATTGTAAAGTGATGGAAATATCAAATGTAAGTCTTAGAAAAGTCTTATTTTACCCGAGCATTATACACTGCTCTATGTTAACTACACTTTGGCTCACACATCTGTTCATTGAAGTTACAGTGTTCTCAATTTCCGTTACTGATCCTCCAGAGTGGACCCCAACATGAGTCCCCGTGCCCAGTGTCATTGGAGCCAACAGATCAAGGCTGAGTTTGGTTCAGAAGCAAAGGAAACATTATTTTGAAAACCGAATGGAGAGATGAGATCGTGCCCTCCCCCACGGGCTGTGGGCTGGGCTGCTGTGTAGGGATCCCGGCAGTGTCAGTGGGAATTAGGGGATGGAGCTCTCGAGGGCTGGGTTGGCTGCAGCTCATGCTCTATGCCGTGGAGTCTGCATGGAACTCCGCTAGATGAGGTGTCGCCACAGCCATTCTGCACTAGGAAATCGGGTCTGAAGTGCCGGGTGTGGGACCTCTGCATGCGGAACCCTAGGAGCACGTGAAATTAGACAAAGCACAAAGGAAAAACAGGTTAGACTTTATTTTATTGCTCAGATTCTCTTTTTATCTCCCAGGAATTTTTAATGAACGTTGCCAGAGACGAACACCTCCTCTGCTTTTTGTTCCGTTCCTCATTCTTGGGGTGTTGAGGGTGCAGACCCCTCTTTTGTAACTGTTTCATGCTGTGGTGGGAGCCCTGATACCTGTGGGGAGGGGCAAAACGTCTCCCCACCAGCCTCCAGTTGAGGTTGATTGTCCCAAAGCCTCCTGCCTCACTTCTTGTCCGCCTGAGCACCAGCATTGGAAGTGTTATAGATTCTAATGACCTTTAAGGGTCCCGGAAAGAGATGCGCAGAAATGTTGTGGTGGCAGTTTTCACCCCACCCCACATTTGTTCGGTGAACTTAGGCTGACGTTTTTTGCCAGCCTAGATACTCTGACCAGTAGTCTGTGCTTTCTTTAATTAGGTCCCTGAATTAATGTACAAACAGCACCATGTGTCAGAGCCCTGCCTGTGCAACTCCCAGACAGTCCAGCGTCAGTGGTGATCCAGGACCATGACGTCCACTGAGTCAACGGCCTTTAGAAGTAGCCAGCAGTCCAGCCGGTCATATTGGCCACCATCACCATGGTGTCTGTAGGGTTTTCTATGGTGAAAGCATGATATACGTTTCCCCAGCCAAGCTTATTAGCTCCCCTCTGGGTGCAGTAAGTCCTGCAAGCAGTAGTCTGCTCTTTCGGGGCACAGTCTTGTTGTTTTCTGAGAAAAACTCCAGGTCATGTGATGGTCACACAAGTCATCGTGGGGGCCCGTTGCCCCTATTTGTCTTTCTGGTGGTTGGAGTTGGAGGGCTTCCTCACTCGAGGTCTGTGTGTCCACAGAGCGACCCCTGCAACTTCAGGGCATGATGGGTGGTTAGGGTCACCACGTGGGGTCCTTTTCCCTTAGTAGGGAGCTGGCCTTGTGGGCTGCTGATTTCTAGCTTTTTAGATACCCCAGTATCCTGGCCTGATGAGTCGGTGGGCAAAGCCCTTGGTGACCATAGTTTATCATACCTGAATGGCATTCTTGTGTTGCTCCATTTCAAGTGGTCCCAGTTTTTGCACTAAGGCTCCAAGGGCGATTAACCTTTGACCGGGTATGTAAAGGTCAAAGGGTTTAGCTAAATTAGCGAGTACCTGGGCAAGGATCTGAATTGACTGCTCTTTCCATTCTTGAAAGGCTGCTTCTGGATTCTATTCAAAAAGATCATCATCTTTTCGTGTCAGTGTTTCATGTAGAGGCCCAGCTATTAGACTGTAGTTAGGGATCCAGATGCAGAAAACCTTGGCCTCCCCAGGAACCCCTAAGCTGTCTTCTAGTTTTAGAAGAGGTAAGGCTGCAAATGGCTTCTTCCCTATCCTGGGATGCGATTCTCCGAATATCTGTGAGAATGAAGCCCAGGCATGTCACCTGAGCCTGTGATATTTGAGCCTTTTTCTTGGACATCTTCTATCCTTTCTTGGCTAGGTAGTTCAGAGGCGTCTTTAGTAGGCCTGGCGATCAGAATGTCATCTGCATATTGAAGGAGGGTTTCCTTTTACAGAGGTAGAACTTTTAGGTCTTTAGAGGACATTTCCCCAATGATGGTGTGGGGATTTTTGCACCATTGGGGCAGGACGGCCCAGCATTATTGGTTTTGTTGCATGTAGTTTCCTGCCACTCACAAGCCAAAAATTCTTGTGACTCTGAGATGAATGGAATATAGAAGAAGGCATCATTGAAGTGTAATACAGAATGCCATGGCCTGGTGGATGGTAGAATTTCCAGCAGGGTGTAGGAAATAGGAGCTACTGGATGTATATCCTCGGTGGCTTCACTGACTGTCCTGATATCCTTTACCAGGTCTCCAGCAGCCCATGGGGCTCTCGTGGTCAGGCCAATCCCAGGATATGGAGCTCACCTGGGCTGCATCCCGCACCCCACAACCCACGGGGCTCTCGTATTCAAGTCCCTCCCAGGGTATGGAGCTCACCTGTGCAGCTACCCAGCAGCCCATGGGGCTCTCATAGTCAGGCCCTTCCCAGGATACGGAACTCCCCTGGGCAGGTACCCCAGCAGGGCTGGACACACAGGAACTGTGCACATAGCCCACCTTGCAGAGAACCCCCAGCTCACCTGTCGCTCACAGCTGACACAGAACACCTCCGAGCAGGACTTGAACTAACAAACAGCAGCTCTGACAGGTCTGTGACCCTGGCTATCACTCCGTGCAGCCTCTCTCTGCCTGGTCTTCCAGACACTTCCACTGCAGCCAGGGCACCAGGCCTCTGTCTCCACCCACCATCATTCCTCTCCCTGACTCCTGCGTTCCTCTCATTAGGATAGGGTCTTCTTGAAGTTGCTTTCCACTCATGGACCAGATAAAATGATAAGAAAACAAGCGGCAGCTGCAGCTCCTTGTCTAGCCTGACTCTGAAGAGCCCACACCTGTTCCTTGGGACTGACCCGTTTAGCAAGGTTCATTTTCTGCAACTGTGAGCCCCTGAATGGTGGGGATTGGCTGATTTGGGCAGCCTGACACTGCCTGCCAGCTCCCCGCACACAGGTGTGCCTGGGTTGAGGTCAATATAAACACCTCTCCAGTCAGCAAGAGCCCCTGTAGCTGTGCCTGACGCCATATTCTCTGCCCCGTCAGCAGTGTCGGGGCTGGGGTGGTGGGAGGGAGTGAGGGGCCGTGGCTTTGTGGGTGGCCCAGTGTGATTTGGGCTCTGCTGGACTTTCTGCAGGAGTTGCCAGGCTGCCACCTGCTAAAGAAGATGATGTGTCACCCATACCTGCCACTGGAATTTCTCCCCAGGCAGAGGTGAGGAAGTAAAAAAGCACTGGGGGCCGTGGCAGGAGGGGTATCTCAGGCAAGGAAATGGAAAGATTCCAGAAGAGCATCTGGGGCCAGGACCATACTGGCTGGCCTGCAGGCACCAAGTCGGCCTGCGTGCTCTCTCTAGTGTGGCTCCACAGCCCTTCCTCTAGGCTTGCAAGTGCTTGTACATATTCAGGTGTTTTACCTGGAAAGGGTGGGAAGAGTTCAGTTGCAGCAGGACTGGGGCTCAGCTCACATTTACTCACAGACGCCTCGACACAGTCCACCAGCTTTGCAATGAGGATGCTCCTTGTGGGGGGGAGTGCTGCTGAGTGCATGGGAGACGATTTCCCACCTCTGACCAACTTAAGAATTTTTTACCACTGGAGCAAGTGTCCTGATACGATTTTCCTCTCTATAACTGGTGAGTTCTGTTTTTTTTTTTTATTTTTTTCTTTTTGGTTCAAGTTAGATTTTATTTATTCCTCTTTTTTATTAATTTGGAGATATAAACATGGAAATAATGCATTAATAGAAAGACGTCTATGTGAAGGGAAAAAGTTTTTTTCTGTTTTATTTTATTAAATGTTATTTATTTATTTTTATTTTTTTTAAATTTATTTCTTTTATACAGCAGGTTCTTATTGGATATCTATTTTATACATATAAGTGTGCACATGTGAATCCCAGTCTCCCAATTCATCCCACCACCACCCTCACATGGCGTTCCCTCCTTGGTGTCCATATGTTTGTTCTCTACATCTGTGTCTCTATCTCTGCCCTGCACACCGGTTCATCTGTAACATTTTTCTAGGTTCCACATATATGCATTAATATACAATATTTGTTTTTCTCTTTCTGACTTACTTCACTCTGTATGACAGTCTCTAGATCCATCAAGGTCTCTACAAATGACCCAATATCATTCCTATGTATGGCTGAGTAATATTCCGTTGTATATATGTACCACGTCTTTATCCATTCGTCTGTCTGTGGGCACTTAGGTTGCTTTCATTACCTGTCTATTGTAAATAGTGCTGCAGTGAACATTGTGGTGAATGTGTCTTTTTGATTTATGGTTTTCTCTGGGTATATGCCCAGTAGTGGGATTGCTGGATTATATGGTAATTCTATTTTTAGTTTTTTAAGGAACCTCCATACTGTTCTCCATAGAGACTGTATCGATTTACATTCCCAACAATAGTGGAATAAGGTTCCTTTTCTCCACACCCTCTCCAGCATTTGATGTTTGTAGATTTTCTGATGATTCCCATTCTAACAGTTGTGACGTGATACCACATTGTAGTTTCGATTTCCATTTCTGTAATAATTAGTGATGTTCAGATTTTCATGTGCATACTGGCCATCTCTATGTCTTCTTGGAAGAAATGTCTATTTAGATCTTCCATTTTTGTATTGGGTTGTTTGTTTTATTAATATTGAGCTGCATGAGCAGCTTATATATATTGGAGATTAATCATTTGTCCATTGATTCATTTGCAAATATTTTCTGCCATTCTGAGGGTTGTCTTTTCGTCTTGTTTGTAGTTTCCTTTGCTTTGCAAAAGCTTTTACGTTTCATTAGGTCCCATCTGTTTAGTTTTCTTTTTAATTTCATTGCTATACAAGGTGGATCAAAAAAGATCTTGCTGTGATTTACGTCAGAGTATCCTTCGTAAGTTTTCCTCTCAGAGTTTTATACTGTCCGGCCTTACATTAAGGTCTCTAAACCATTTTGAATATATTTTTATGTATGGTGTTGGGGAGAGTTCTAATTTCATTCTTTTACTTGTAACTGTCCATATATCCCAGCACCAATGATTGAAGAGACTGTCTTATCTCCATTGTATAGTCTTGCCTCCTTTGTCATAGATTAGTTGACCATAGGTGTGTAGGTTTATTTTTGGGCTTTTTATTTTTTCTTTTTACACGTTTATTGGAGTATAACTGCTTTACAATGGAGTGTTCATTTCTGCTGTATAACAAAGTGAATCAGCTATACATATACAAATATCACCAGATCCCCTCCCTCTTGCATCTCCCTCCCACACTCCATATCCCACCCCTTTATGTGGTCACAAAGCACCGAGCTGATCTCCCTGTTCTATGTGGCTGCTTCCCAGTAGCTATCGGTGTTACATTTGGTAATGTATTTATGTCCATGCCACTCTCTCACTTCGTCCCAGCTTACCCATCCCCCTTCTGGTGTCCTCAAGTCCTTTCTCTATGTCTGTGTCCTTAATCCTGTCCTGCCACTAGGTTCTTCAAAATGTTTTTTTTTCTTCATTAGATTCCATATATCTCTGTTAACATACAGTATTTATTTTTCCCTTTCTGACTTACTTCACTGTGTAGGACAGATTCTAAGTCCATCCACCTCAGTACAAATAACTCAGTTTTGCTTCTTTTTATGGTTGAGTAATATTTGATTGTATATATGTGCCAGATCTTCTTTATCCATTCATCTGTCGATGGACACTTAGGTTGCTTCCATATCCTGGCTAATGCAAATAGAGCTGCAATGAACATTTTTGTACATAACTCTTTTTGAATTATGGTTTTTGCAAGGCAAATGCCCAGTACTTGGATTGTTGTGTCGTATGGTACTTCTATTGTTAGTTATTTAAAGGAACCTCCGTACTGTTCTCCCTAGTGCCCATATCAATTTACATTCCCACCCACAGTGCAAGTGTGTTCCCTTTTCTCCAATAAAGGCCTCTCCAGCATTTATTGTTTTCTAGATTTTTTTGATGATTACCACTATGACTGCTGTGAGGTGATACCTCACGGTAGTTTTGATTTGCATTTCTCTAATGATTAGTGATGTTCAGCATCCTTTCATGTGTTTCTTGGTAATCTGTATATCTTTTTTGGAGAAATGTCTATTAGGTCTTCTGCCCGTTTTTGGATTGGGTTGTTTGTTTTTGTGATATTGTGCTACATGCGGTGCTTGTAAAGTTTGGAGATTAATCCTTTGTCAATTGCTTCATTTGAAAATATTTTCTCCCATTCTGAGGGTTGTTTTTGCATCTTGTTTATGTTTTCCTGTACTGTGTAAAAGCTTTTAAGTTTCATTAGGTCCCATTTGTTGATTTCTGTTTTTATTTCCATTTCTCTAGGAGGTGGGTCCAAAAGGTTCTTGCTGTGATTTATGTCATAGAGTGTTCTGCCTATGGTTTCCTCTAAGTGTTTTATAGTGTCTGGTCTTATATTTAGATCTCTAATCAATTTAGAGTCTATTTTTGTGTATGGTGTTATGGAGTGTTCTAATTTCATTCATTTATGTGTAGGTGTCCAGTTTTTCCAGCACCAATTACTGAAGAGACTGTCTTTTCTCCATTGTATATCCTTAGCTCCTTTGTCATAGATGAGATAGCCATAGATATGTAGGTTTATCTCTGGGCTTTCTGTCCTGTTCCATTGATCTGCGTTTATGCCAATCTACATACACTTGATTCCATTATTGAGACATATAAATACATAGGTTTCATGGTTATTACCAGTCAGATATATCCCTCTTCAGTGAATAGGGTGTTTTGTGTCCAGTTCATTGAGAAAGGATTAGGTCTTGTCTATTACATATTTGGTATATGGAATGGGATCTGTGCTAATTTCAAACTCTGCTTTTACACATCACCCCACGTCACATTTCCCCTTAAGGAGGCATAAGTGTGTTTTCTAAATGTGTAACTCTGTTCTCTTTTGAAATTCAGTTCATGTGTAGCCATGTTTACACTTCCTCTATAAGTGATATATTACAATAAGTTTCTTTTTCTTTGTGGCTCATTTCACTTAGCATCATCGTACCTAAAGCCACTCATTATGCTGCTATTGGCCTTATGACATTGATTTTATGTCTGAGTGACATTCCATTGTATATAAGTACCACAACATCTATATCCATTTTTTTTTCCTTTCCTGGGATATATAAAGTGTACCGAAGTCTAGGTTCTTGTAAACAGAGCAGCCCTAAACTTTGGGCTGTCTGTGTGTTGTGGATTTTTAGTTTTCCCAAAATACACTCCCATGAGTGGAAGTGTGCTATGCTCTGTAGCTCTGTTTTAGAAAACAACATACAGTTCTCCAGAGAGGCTGTTGGCAATTTACATCCTGTCCATCGGCGTAACCAGGCTCCCTTTTCTTCATGGCCTGACCTGCATTTGTGGTTTTTACACTATTTGTGGATGGCACTTTTGACTGGAGGTAAGGGACACTTCAAAGTAGTGTGGATTTGCAATGCCTGAGGGCTTGCTTGGCCAAAAAGGGCATATGCATTTTTTCCCGAATATATTCAAGAAAATACACATAATCCCTTTTCAGCCAAGGGCAACATTGTCGAAATTCTGTCGCTTTTCATGTGCTTTAAAGACGATTCCAGTCTACCTCTTGAAATCTGTTTCCTTCAATTCTGCCTTGCATTCAAATCCTCTTCACTGCCTTTCATCAATGTATTTCTGGATGATAGTTGTCCTTTATAACTCTGCCAGTTTGTGAATTGCTGTGCCCCTGATTTCCATTTTTCAACTCGCCTCTTTGTGAGCTGGCTGCAATACCACAGGATGGCTTTAGGCCCTAGTCTGGTTCTGGGGCTTCAGGCTGAGCCTTTGGTTAATTCTTCTTCCTGATGGGAAACTAGAGTGACATGTGCCCATCCAAACACCTACAGCTAATCTCTCATTTATTTCCCCTCTTCCTGTTCATCCTCTGCACAATTTGCAAACTGTGCATAATGGGAGGGTAAAGGCGCTGACACTCCAAGTGGGGAGATTTTGAGTCATGCAGATGGAATGGCGAAGCCAAGCACGACAAAACGAAAAATGAGGTACCTTTAAGAAAACTTTCCCAATTACACAGTGTACCATCCACTGGGTTTCCCATGCATGTTTTAACTGGAGGAAGATTCCCTTAAACCTGGAGAGTTGGGACCACTAAAATGGGTACCACACAGTATTGCTCTAAGTGGTGTTCTTTTGTTCACACAACCTCAGCAATCTTGTCAGCCCCAAGTGTCCAGTCTTACGTCTCACCCAGCTGTGGGTGTAAAGGTGGTCAATCTAGCTTGCATCACAGGCCCTGAACATAATTTTTAAGACTTTCTATCTGTTTTTGCATTTTGCTTTTGAAATTTATTTTTATAAGTGAGTTTAACTGAATTTCAGTGCTGTGTTCATGCTGTTATACACACACATGATTCCTTTATGGAGACATGAGAATACATATGTTTTAAAATACATAGAGTCAGACATATTCCTCTGCAATGAATAGGGGGTGTTGAGTCCAGTTCATTGTGCCGGGAGTAGGTGTTGTCTATTACATACATGGTTTATATAACGGTATCTCTGCTAATTTAAAACTGTGGTTTTATGCATCACCCCACCTCAGCTTTCGCATTAAGCAGGCAGAAGATGTTTTCTAATTGTGTGAATCTGTTGTGTTTGTCATTCAGTTCATGTGTGGTCATGTGTACATTCCCGCTAAGAGTGATACCTTATGATAAGATTAGTTACTCTGTAATCTTTCCTAAATCAGTTCATGTGTAGCCATGTTTACAGGACCTTCATAAGTGATATCTTATGATAAGTTTCTTTTTCTGTGAGACTTATTTCACTTAGAATCATCGTACCTGAATCCACTCTTTTTGCTGCTACTGGTCTTATGACATTGATTTCATGGCTGAGCAATATTCCATCGTACGTAAGTACCACAATATCTTGAACCATTTTTGTCTTTCCTGGGATACTTATGGTGTAACCAAGTTGAGGTTCTTGTAAGCAGTGCAGCGCTAAATTTTAGGGTGGCTCTGTCTTATTGAATTTCTGTTTTCCCAAGGTATATTCCCTCGACTGGAAGTGCCCTTGGCTGTGTAGCTCTGTTGTTTACTTGTTTTAGGGAACACAATGCACTCCTCCAGAGAGGCAGTTGGCAACTTACATCCCGCCCATCAGCATAACAATGCTGCGTGATCTCCAGGGCCTCTCTTGCCTTTCTGGTTTTTACACATTTTGCGGATGTCCCTTTTGACCGGTGGGAAGGGATACTTTTTGTAGTGAAGATTTGCATTGCTGCTTGCTTGCTTGGCCAAAAAGCGCGTATGCGTTTTCTCCTGAATATATTCAGGAGAAAACGCATACGCCCTTTTTGGACAAGTGCATCATTGTCGAAGTTGTGCACCTCTTCCTGTGCACTAAAGGCAATTCCAACGTACCTCTTGAAATCTGTTTCCTGCTATTCTGCCTCGTTTTAAAGTCCGCCTCTCTGCCTTCCCTCAAAAGATTTTTGGACGATAGTTTTCCTCTATTACTCTGCCAGTTTGTAAATTGCAGTGCCCCTGAGCTCCATTTTTCAACTTGTTTTTGTGAGCTGACCGCAAATCCAAAATTATGGTTCAAAACCTATACTGGTTCCCGGCGGGTGGCTGAGACATAGTTTAATTCTACTTCCTGCCGGGCAATTAAAGTGACATGTACCCGTCCAAATGCCTAACAGCTACTCTCTCATTGGTTCTCCCTCTTCCCTTTCATCCTCTGTCAAATTGGCAACGTGTGCGAACCAGGAGGTTTTACGGGCTATTGCTCCAGTTTGGGAGATTGATAGTTAAGCAGTTGGAAGGTCAAAATGGAGCACAAGGGGAGGAACTATAAGTTGAGTTTTAGAAACCTTTCGTATTCACAGTGTGTCCATTCTCTAGGTTTCCCGTAAATGTTATGGCTGTAGTAATATTCCCTTACACATGGAGAGTTGGGACCTATGGAATGGGTGCCACACATTATTGCTTTAAAGGGTCTGCATTTGCTCACCCAGTCTCACCAAAACTCTCATTCTCAAGTGTCCAACTTTATGCCACATCCAGCTCTCGTTGTAGGTAGGGTCATTCCAGGTTACATCAGAGCCCCTGAAGGAATTGTAAAGAATTTCCCTGTATTTTTTTTTTTTTGTATTTGAAATTCCTTTTTATAGTGGGTTAGAGCTGATTCTCACTGCCATGTTTATGCCAGTCTAGACACACTTGATTCCCTTATGGTGACATATCAATACAGGGGTTTTAAGATTCTTACTAGTCAGATATATTCCTCTGCGCAGAATATTGGGTTTTGAGTCCCTTTCACAGTTGAAGGTGTAGGTCTTGTCTATACCGTATTTCAATTTTGGAATGGTACTTGTACTAATATCAAATTCTGGTTTTACGCATCACCCCACCTCTCCTTCCTCCTTAAGAAGGCATAAGTGTGTTTTCTAAATGTGAGACTCTGTTCCCTTTCCTATCTCAGTTCATGTGTAGCCATGTTACAGAAAATTCATAAGTGCTATCTTATGATAAGTTTGATTTTCTGTGTGACTTTTTTCACTTAGAAACATTATACCTGAATCCACTCATTTTCCTGTTACTGGCATTATGACATTGATTTCATGGCTGAGGGATAATCCATCGTACAACAGTACCACAATTTTTTGAACCATTTTTATCTATCCTGAGATATTTATAGAGTACCCAATTTGAGATTCTTGTAAGCAGTGCAGCCCTAAATTTTGGGGTGGCTCTATATTATTGATTTTCAATTTTCCCAAGGTATATTCCCTAGACTGGAAGTGCCCTTGGCTCTGTAGCTCTGTTGTTTACTTGTTTTAGGGAACACAATGCACTCTTCCAGAGAGGCAGCTGGCAATTTACATCCCGCCCATCAGCATAACAAGGCTCCATGTTCTCCAGGGCCTCTCTAGGATTTCTGGTTTTTACACATTTTGTGGATGTCCCTTTTGACTGGTGGGAAGTGATACAACTTTGCTGTGCAGATTTGCATTGCCCACTTGCTTGCTTGGCCAAAAAGGGTGTATGCGTTTTCACCTGAATATATTCAGGAGAAAATGCATACGCCCTTTTTGGCCAAGTACATCATTTTCGAAGTTGTGCCCCTCTTCCTGTGCTTTACAGGTGATTCCAACGAACCACCTGAAATCTGTTTCCTGCTATTCTGCCTCGCTTTCAAGGCCGCCTCGTTGCCTTCCCTTAACAGATTTTTTGGACGATAGTTGTCCTTTATTACTCTGCCAGTTTTTTGAATTGCTGTGCCCCTGAGCTCCATTTTTCAACTCGTTTTTTGTGAGCTGACCGCAAATCCAAAATTTTTGTTCAGGACCTATACTTGTTCATGGTGGGTGGCTGAGACATTGGTTAATTCTTCTACCTCCTGGGATATAAGATTGGCATGTGCCTGTCCAAATGCCTAACAGCTACTCTCTCATTGGTTCTCCCTCTTTCCTTTCATCCTCTCCCAATTTGGCAACGTGTGCGAACCAGGAGGTTAAAGGTGCTGTCTCTCCATGTTGGGAGATTGATAGGAAAGCAGTTGAAAAGTCAAACCGGAGCACCAGGAGATGGACAATTAGTTGGGTTTTAGAAACCTTTCGTATTCACTGTGTGTCCATTCTCTTGGGTTCCTGTACATGTTATAGCTGTAGTAATATTCCCTTTATCATGGAGAGTTGGGAACCATGGAATGGGTGCCACACATTATTGCTTTAAAGGGTCTGCATTTGCTATCCCAAATTCACCAATCCTCTCAGTCCCAAGTGTCCAGCCTTATGCCACATCCAGCTATCGTTGTACACAGGGTCTTCCAGGTTTAATCAGAGACCCTGAAGGAATTGTAAAGAATTTCCCTGTTTTGTTGTTTTGTTTTTGAAACTCCTTTTTATAGTGGGTTTGAGCTGATTCTCACTGCCGTGTTTATGCCAGTCTAGACACAATTGTTTCCCTTAAGGAGACATATCAATACATAGGTTTTAAGATTCTTACTAGTCAGATATTTTCCTCTGAGGGAAGTATGGGGTCTTCATTCCCTTTCAGAGAGGAACATGTAGATCTTGTCTATTCTGTATTTGGTTTCTGGTATGGTGCCTGTACTTATATCAAACTCTGGTTTTATGCAACACCGCACCTCTCCTTCCCCCTTAAGCAGGCGTAAGAGTGTTTTCTAAATGTGAAACTCTGTTCGCTTTCCTAACTCAGTTCATGTGTAGCCATGTTTACAGGATTTTCATAAATGATATATTATGATAAGTTTCTTTTTCTGAGTGACTTATTTCACTTAGAATCATCGTACCTGAATCCATTCATTTTGATGCTACAGATCATATGACATTGATTTCATGGCTGAGGGATAATCCATCGTACGTAAGTACCACAATATTTTGAACCATTTTTATCTTTCCTGGAATATTTAAGGTGTACCCAAGTTGAGGTTCTTGTAAGCATTGCAGCACTAAATTTTGGGGTGTCTCTGTCTTATTGATTTTAAGTTTTCCCAAGGTATATTCCCTAGACTGGAAGTGCCTTTGGCTCTGTAGCTCTGTTGTTTACTTGTTTTAGGGAACACAATGCACTCCTACAGAGAGGCAGTTGGCAATTTACATGCCTTCCTTCAGCATAACAAGGCTCCATGTTCTCCAGGGCCTGTCTTGCCTTTCTGGTTTTTACACATTTTGCCGATGTCCCTTTTGACCCGTGGGAAGGGATACTTCTTTGTAGTGCTGATTTGCATTGACCGCTTGCTTGATTGGCCAAAAAGGGCGTATGCATTTTCTAATGAATATATTCAGGAGAAATCACATACCCCCTGTTTGGCCATGTGCATCATTGTTGAAGTTGTGCCCCTCTTCCTGTGCTTTAAAGGTGATTGCAACGTACCTCTTGAAATCTGTTTCCTGCTATTCTGCCATGATTTCAAGTCCGCCTCGTTGCCTTCCCTCAACAGATTTTTGACGATAGTTGCCCTTTATTTCTCTGCCAGTTTGTGAATTGCTCTGCCCCTGAGCACCATTTTTTAATTCGTTTTTTGTGACCTGAACGCAAGTCCAATTTTTTGGTTCAGAAACAATACTGGTTTTCAGTGGGTGGCTGAGTCTTTGGTTAATTCTTCTTCCTCCCGGGAAATAAGAGTGACATGTGCCCGTCCAAATGCCTAACAGCTACTCTCTCATTGGTTCTCCCTCTTCCCTTTCATCCTTTGCCAAATTGGCAACCTGTGCATACCAGGAGGTTAAAGGTGCTGTCTCTCCAAGTTGGAAAATTGATAGTAAAGCAGTTGGAAAGTCAAACTGGCGCACAAGGAGAGGGACTATTCGTTGACTTTTAGAAACATTTCGTATTCACAGTGTGTCCATTCTCTAGGTTTCCCGTACATGTTATAGTTGTAGTAATATTCCCTTCAACCTGGAGAGTTGTGACCCATGGAATGGGTGCCATGCATTATTGCTTTAAAGGGTCTGCATTTGCTCACCCAATCTCACCAATCCTCTCAGTCCCATGTGTCCAGCCTTTTGCCACATGCAGCTGTCGTTTTAGATAGGGTCATTCCAGGTTTTATCAGAGACCCTGAAGGAATTGTAAAGAATTTCCCTGTTTTTTGTTTTGTTTTTGAAATTCCTTTTTATAGTGGGTTTGAGCTGATTCTCGCTGCCATGTTTTTGCCAGTCTAGACACACTCGATTCCGTTAAATAGACATATCAATACATAGGTTTTAAGATTCTTACTAGTCAGATATATTCCTCTGCGGGAAATATGGTGTTTTGAGTCCCTTTCACTGACGAAGGTGTAGGTCTTGTCTATTCCATAGCTGGTTTTTGGAACGGTACCTGTGCTTATATCAAACTCTGGTTTTATGCATCACCCCACCTCTCCTTCCCCCTTAAGCAGGCATAAGAGTGTTTTCTAAATGTGAGACTCTCTTCTCTTTCCTAATTCAGTTCATGTGTAGCCATGTTTACAGGATCTTCATAAGTGATATCTTATGATAAGTTTCTTTTTCTTTGTGACTTATTTCACTTAGAATCATCGTACCTGAATCCACTCATTTTGCTGCTACTGGTCTCATGACATTGATTTCATGGCTGAGGGATATTCCATCGTACGTAAGTACCACAATTTTTTGAACCATTTTTATGTTTCCAGGGATATTTAAGGTGTACCCAAGTTGAGGTTGTTGTAAGCAGTGCAGTCCTAAATTTTGGGGTTGCTCTGTCTTATTGATTTTCATTTTTCCCAAGGTATATTCCCTAGACTGGAAATGCCCTTCGCTCTGTAGCTCTGTTGTTTATTTGTTTTAGGAAACACAATGCACTCCTCCAGAGAGGCAGTTGGCAATTTACATCCCGCCCATCAGCATAACAAGGCTCCCTGTTCTCCAGAGCCTGTCTTGCCATTCTGGTTTTTACCCATTTTGTGGATGTCCCTTTTGAGCGCTGGGAAGTGATACTTTTTTGTACTGCAGATATGCCTTGCCCTCTTTGTTGCTGGCCAAAAAGGGTGCATGCGTTTTCTCCTGAATATATTCAGGAGAAAACGAATACGCACTTTTTGACCAAGTGCATCATTGTCGAAGTTGTGCCCCTCTTCCTGTGTTTAAGGTGGGTCCAACGTACCTCTTAAAATCTGTTTCCTGCTATTCTGCCTCGCTTTCCATTCCATCTCGTTGCCTTCCCTCAACAGATTTTTGGATGATAGTTGCCCTTTATTACTCTGCCAGTTTTTGAATTGCTGTGCCCCTGAGCTCCATTTTTAACTCGTTTTTTGTGACCTGAACGCAAGTCCGATATTTTGGTTCAGAACCTATACTGGTTGTCGGTGGGTGGCTGAGCGTTTGGTTAATGCTTCTTCCACCTGGCGAATAAGAGTGACATGTGCCCATCCAAATGCCTAACAGCTACTCTATCATTGGTTCTCTTTCTTCCCTTTCATCCTTTGCCAAATTGGCAACCTCTGCGAACCAGGAGGTTAAAGGTGCTGTCTCTCCAAGTTGGGAGATTGATAGTAAAGCAGTTGGAAAGTCAAACTGGCGCACAAGGAGAGGGACATTTCTTTGAGTTTTAGAAACCTTTCATATTCACAGTGTGTCCATTCTCTAGGTTTCCCATACATGTTATAACTGTAGTGATATTCCCTTCTACCTTGACATTTGGGACCCATGGAATGGTGGCATGCATTACTACTTTAAAGGGTCTGCATTTTCTCTCCCAATCTCACCAGTCCTCTCAGTCCCAAGTGTCCAGCCTTATGTCTCATCCAGCTGTTTTGCAGATAGGGTCCTTCCAGGTTTCATAAGAGCCCCTGAAGGAATTGTAAAGAATTTCCCTGTTTTTTTGTTTTGTTTTTGAAATTCCTTTTTTGAGTGGTTTTGATCTGATTCTCACTGCCATGTTTATGCCAGTCTAGACACACTTGATTCCCTTACAAAGACATATCAATACATAGGTTTTAAGATTCTTAGTAGTCAGATATATTCCTCTGCGTGAAATATGGTGTTTTGAGTCCCTTTCACTGAGGAAGGTGTAGGTCTTGTCTATACCGTATTTGTTTTTTGGAATGGTACCTGTACTAATATCAAACTCTGGTTTTATGCATCACCCCACCTTTCCTTCCCCCTTAAGCCAGCATAAGAGTGTTTTCTAAATGTGAGACTCTCTTCTCTTTCCTAACTCAGTACATGTGTAGCCATGTTTACAGGATCTTCATAAGTGATATCTTATGATAAGTTTCTTTTTCTCTGTGACTTATTTCACTTAGAATCATCGTACCTGAATCCACTCATTTTGCTGCTACTGGCCTTATGACATTGATTTCATGGCTGAGGGATATTCCATCATACATAAGTACCACAATTTATTGAACCATATTTGTCTTTCCTGGGTAATTTAAGGTGTACCCAAGTTGAGGTTCTTGTCAGCAGTGCAGCCCTAAATTTTGGGGTGGCTCTGTCTTATTGATTTTCAGTTTTCCGAAGGTATATTCCCTAGACTGGAAGTGACCTTGGCTGTGTATCTCTGTTGTTTACTTGTTTTAGGGAACACAATGCACTCCTTCAGAGAGGCAGTTGGCAATTTACATCCCGCACATCAGCATAACAAAGCTCCCTCTTCTCCAGGGCCTGTCTTGTCTTTCTGGTTTTTACACAGTTGTGGATGTCCCTTTTGACTGGTGGGAAGTGATACTTCTTTGTAGTGCACAATTGCATTGTGCGGTTGCTTGGTTGGCCAAAAATGGTGTATGCGTTTTCTCCTGAGTATATTCAGGTGAAAATTCATACGCCCTTTATGGTCAATTCCATAATTGTCGAAGTTGTGATGCTTTTCCTGTGTTTAAAGGAGATTCCAATGTACTTCTTGAAATCTGTTTGGTGCAATTCTGCCTCATTTTCAAGTCCTCCTCGTGCTTTTCCTCAACAGATTTTTGGAAGAGAGTAGTCCTTTATAACTCTGCAAGTTTGTGAATTGTTGTGCCCCAGAGCTCCATTTTTCAACTCGTTTTTTGTGAGCTGACCAGAAGCCCAAAATTTTGGTTCAGGACCTAAACTGGTTCCGGGGGTGCGGCACATGCTGAGAGTTTTCTTAATTATTCTTCGTGACGGGAAATTAGAGTGAAATGTGGCCGTGCAAATGCCTACAGCTACTCTCTCATTGGTTCTCCCTCTTCCCTTATATCCTCTGAACAATTTGCCAACTGAGCGAACCAGGAGGTTATATGGGCTGACTCTCCAACTTGTGAGATTGATAGTAAATCAGTTGGAATGTCAAACTGGAGCACAAGGAGATAAAAAATTAGTAGAGTTTTAGGAACCTTTCACCATCAGAGGGTGTCCATTCTCTAGGTTTCCATTACATTTTATAACTGTAGTGATATTCCCTTCTACCTGGAGAGTTGGGAACCATGGAATGGGTGTCAGGCATTATTGCTTTAAAGGGTCTGCATTTTCTCACCCAATCTCACCAATCCTCTTAAACCCAAGTGACCAGCCTTAAGCCACATCCAGCTGTCGTTGTAGATAGGGTCATCCCAGGTTTCATCAGAACCCCTGAAGGTATTGTGTAAGAATTTCACTGTTATTTTGTTTTATTTTGAAATTCATTTTTATAGTGGGTTTCAGCTGATTCTCCCTGCCGTGTTTATGTCATTCTAGACACACAAGTTTCCCTTATGGAGACATATCAATACATAGGTTTTAAAATTCTTACTAGTCAGATATATTTCTCTGCAGGGAATAGGGTGTTGAGTTCTGTTCACTGAGGAAGGAGTAGGGCTTGTCTCTTCTGTATTTGGATTATGGAACGGTACCTGTGCTAATATCAAACTCTGGTTTTGTGCACCTCCCCACGTCTCTTTGCCCTTAAGCAAGCATAAGAGTGTTTTCTAAATCTGAGACTCAGTTCTCTTTCTGAATTCAGTTCATATGTAGCCATGTTTACATGTCCTTCATAAGTGATATCTTATGTCAGAATGCACCATGTCCCTTGTCATAATAATGCTCCATAACCACTGTCATCACAATTATCCATGTCCTCGTTATCACAATGCTCCATGTCCCTTGTCATCACAATTCTCCAAGTCCTTGTCATCACAATGTTACATGACACTTCTCATCACAATGTTACATGCTCTTGTCATCACAATTCTCCATGCACTTGCCATTGCAATTCTCCATGACCCCTGTCAGAGCAAGCTGCAATTGTTTGTCATCACAATGCTTCACGACCTTGTCATCAAAATTCTCAGTGGCCCTTGTCATCACAATGCTCAAAGAATCCTGTCATCACAGTGCTCCCTGACACCTGTCATCACAATGCTTCATGACCTTTGTCATTACAGTGCTCCATGATGCTCGTCATCACAAATACCCAAGGTCTTCTCATGACAATGCTCCACGGTTTTGCCATCACAATGCTCCATGCACTGGTCATCCCAAACCTCAATGTCCTTTGTCCTCACAATTTTCCACGTCCTTGTCATTACAGTGCTACATGGCACTTCTCATCACAATGATATATGCTATTGTCATCACAATACTCCATGCACTTGTCTTCACAATGCTCCAAGACACCTGTAATCACATTGCTCCACGCCCCTTTTCATCTCAATGCTCCATGAACCCTGTCATCACAATGCACCATGCCCATCATCATAATGCTTCAGGCTATTGTCATCACAATGAAATCAAAATGTTCCATGACCTCTGTCATCACAATGCTCCATGACCCCTGTCATCACAATACTCCATGAACATTTTCAGCCCAAAGCTCCATGACACTTGTCATCACAATGATCCATGCCCTTGTCATCCCAATGCTCCATGACCCGTGTATTCACAATGCTCCATGACGCTTGTCATCACAGTGCTCCATGACACCTGTCAACACAATGCTCCATGCCATTGTCAGCAAAATGCTACATGACCTTGTCATTACAATGCTCTATGCGTTTGTCATCACAATACTCCATTACCATTGTCATCACAATCCTCCATGAACATTGGGATCGCATTGCTTCATACCCTTGTCATCACAATGTTCCATGCTCCTTGAAATCAAAATGATCCAAGACCTCTGTCATCACAATGCTCCAAACCCTTGTGATCACAATGTTCCATAACAGTTGTCATCACAACGCTCCATGATGCCTGTCATCACAATATTCCATACCCTTTTCATCACAATGCTCCATGACATTTGTCATCACAATTCTCAATACACTTGTCATCACAATGCTCCTTGACACTTGTCGTCAGAATGCTCCTTGAACGCTGTCACGAAAAGGGTCCATGCCATTTTCATCACAATGCCCCATGCCATTTTCATCACAATGCTCCATGCCATTGTCATCAAAATACTCCACAATCATGTCATCACAATGCTCTATCACTCTTGTCATCACAATTCTCCATGCACTTGTCAGCAAAATGCTCCCTGACCCTTGTCATCACAATGCCCCATGCCCTTGTTATCACAATGCTTCATGACCCCTGTCATCATAATGTTCTGAGACTCCAGTCATCACAATTCTTCATGACCCCTGTCATAACAATGGTCCATGCCCCCTCATCAACAGCCACTGTGACCATTTTAACCACAATGCTCCATGAACTTTTCATCAAAATGCTCTTTGACCATTGTCATCACAATGCTCTATGCCTTTCTCAGCACAATGCTCCATGACCCTTGTCATCACAGTGCTCCATGCGCTTGTCAGCACAGTGCTTCATGACATATGTCATCACAAAGCGCCATGCTCTTGTCATCAGAGTGGTCCACAATCTTGTCCTCACAATGCTCCATAAATCTTGTGATCACAATGCTCCATGCTTTTATCATCAAAATGCTCTCTCACCACTGATATCACAATGTTATATCACTATTCATCACAATACTCCCTCACCCCTGTCATCACAATGTTCCATGACTCCTGTCATCACAATGCTACATGCACATATCATCACAATGTTCGATGACCACTGACATCACAATCTTCCATAAACTCTGTCATCAAAAGGCTCCATGACCCTTTTCATCAAAATGCTCCATGACCCCTGACATCACAATGTTCCATAACTCCTGTCCTCAAAATGTTCCATGACACTTTTCATCAAACTGCTCCATGACACTGTCATCACAATGCTCCCTGCCCTTCTCATCACAATGCACAACACTCTTGTCATCAATATGCTCCATGACCTTTGTCATCACAAATAACCATGACCCTTGGCATCACAATGCTCCATGTCATTGTCATCCAAATGCTCCATGAACGCTCTCATCACATTGCTCCATGTACTTGTCATCACAAAGCTCCATGACACATGTCATCAGAAGGCTCCACAGCCTTCTCATCACAATGCTCCATGACCCCTGCCATCACGATGTTCCATGGACTTGTCATCACAAGGCTCCATGACCTTTCTCATCACAATGCTCCAAGACCCCTGTAATCACAATGCTCCATGCCCCTTTTCATCTCAATGATCCATGAACCCTGTCATCACAATGCACCATGCCCATCATCATAATGCTTCATGCTACTGTCATCACAGTGAAATCAAAATGCTCCATGACCTCTGTCATAACAATGATCCAAACACTTGTGAACACAATATTCCATAACACTTGTCCTCACAATGCACCATGACGCTCGTCATCACAATTATCCATGGTCTTCTCATCACAATACTCCATGACCTTTGTCATCACAATGCTCAATACACTTGGCATCAAAATGCTCCCTGACAATTGTTGTCTGTATGCTCTTGAACCCTGTCATGACAAGGCTCCATGCCTTTTTCATCACAATGATCCATGCCCTTTTCATCACAATGCTCCAAGACCCCTGTAACCACAATGCTCCATGCCCTTGTCATCACAAAGCTCAATGACGCATGTCATCAGAATGCTCCTTGGCCTTCTCCACACAATGCTCCATGCCCTTGTCATCACAGTGCTCCAAGACCCCTGTCATCACAATGCTCCATGCGCCTTTTCTTCAGAATGCTCCATGAGACTTGTCATCACAAGGCTCCATGGTTTTGTCATCACAATGCTCAAGGACCTTGTCATCACAATGCTTCACGAACTTGTCATGAAAATTCTCAATGGCCCTGGTCATCATAATGCTCCAATCCCTAGTCATCACAATGCTCCACTTTATCTGTCATCACTATCCTCTGTTACATTTGGCATCACTATGCTCCATGCCATTGTCATCGCAATGGACCATGACATATGTCATCACAATGCTCCCTGACAACTCTCTTCACAATACTCCATGACCTTCTCATCACAATGCTCCATGCCCTTGTCATCACAATGCACCATGCCCACTGTCATCACAATAATCTATGAAATTTTAATACAAATGCTCCATGCCCCTGTCATCACAATGCTCCATGCCCTTGTCATCACAATGCTCCATGTCCCCTGTCATCACAATGCTCCGTGACTCCATTCATCACAATGCTTCATAACGTTTTTCATCACAATGATCCATGTGTGCATCATCACAAGGCTCTGTAAACTTTGTAACCAAAATGATCCATGAATTTTACATCACAGTGCTCCGTGAGCATTGTAATCACAATGCTCCATGTCTTTGTCAGAACCATGCTCCATGACCCTTGTCATCACAGTGTGCCACGCGCTTTTCATCACAATGGTGTACAAATCTGTCATTGCAATGCTCCATAAATCTTGTAATCACAATTCTCCGTTCCCTTCTCATCACAATGCTCCATTCCCTTCTCATCACAATGCTCCATTATACCTGTCATAACAGTGCTCCATGACCCCTGCTCTCACAATATTCCATGGCCTTGTCTTCACATGGCTCCATGACATTTGTCATCACAATGCTCCAAGACACCTTTAATCACAATGCTCCATGCCCTTGTCATCACAATGCTCCAAGACCCCTGTAATCAAAATGCTCCATGCCCCTTTTCATCTCAATGCTCCATGAACACAGTCATCACAATGCATCATGCCCATCATCACAATGCTCCATGCCTTTGTCAGCAAAATGCTACATGAGCTTGTCATTAGAGTGCTCTATGCGCTTGTCATCACAATCCTCCATTACCATTGTCTTTACAATCCTCCTTGAACCTTGGGATCACATTGCTTCATGCCCTTGTCATCAAAAAGCTCCATGCTCCTTGAAATCAAAATGATCCATGACCTCCGTCATCACAATGCTCCAAACACTTGTCATCACAATGTTCCATAACACTTGTCATCCCAACGCTCCATGATGCCTGTCATCACAATACTCCATGCCCTTTTCATCACAATGCTCCATGACCTTTGTCATCACAATTCTCAATACACTTGTCATCACAATCCTCCTTGACACTTGTCTACAGAATGCTCCTTTAAACCTGTCACGAAAAGGCTCCATGCCTTTTTCATCACAATGCCCCATGCCGTTTTCATTACAATGCTCCATGCCATTGTCATCAAAATACTCCACAAGCTTGTCATCAGAATGCTCTATGACAATTGTCATCACAATTATCCATGCACTTGTCAGCATAATGCTCCCTGACCATTGTCATCACAATACTCCAAGCCATTGTAATCACAATGGGCCATTACATATGTCATCACAATGCTCCCTGACACCTGTCTTCACAATACTGCATGACCTGGCCATCATAATGCTCCATGCCCTTGTCATCACAATGCGCCATTCCAACTGTCATCACAATAATCCATGAAACTTATTAGACCAATGATCCATGTCCTTGTCATCACAATGCTACATGCCCTTGTTATCACAATTCTTCATGACCCCTGTCATCACAATGCTCCATGACTCCAGTCATCACCATGCTTCATGAAGATTGTAATCACAATGATCCATGCCCTCGTCCTCAAGAGTGTTTGTGACCGTTTTAACCACAATGCTCCATGAACTTTTCATCACAATGCTCTTTGACACTTGTCATTACAAAGCTCTATGCCTTTCTCAGCACAATGCTCCATGACCCTTGTCATCACCATGCGCCATGTGCTTGTCATCAATGTGCTCCACAATCTTGTCATCACAATGCTCCTTAAAACATGTCATCACAAGGCTCCATGCACTTCTCATCAAAATGCTCTCTCACCACTGATATCACAATGTTACATCACTATTCATCACAATAATCCCTCACCCCAGTCTTTACAATGTTCCATGACACCTGTCATCACAATGCTCCATGACTTCAGTCATAAAAATGCTCCATTACTTATGTCTTCACAAAGATCCATGTCATTGTCATCACAGTGCTCTATGAACGCTATCATCACATTGCTACATGCCCTTGTCATCACAAATCTCAATGACCCATGTCATCAGAATGCTCCTTGGCCTTCTCCTCACAATGCTCCATGCCCTTGTCATCACAATGTTACAAGAACCCTATAATCTCAATGCTCCAGGCCCTTTTTCATCAGTATGCTCCATGAGACTTGTCATCACAAGGCTCCATGGTTTTCTCATCACAAGGCTCCAGGACCTTGTCATCACAATGCTTCATGACATTTTCATGAAAATTCTCAATGGCCCTTGTTATCAAAATGCTCCAATCCCTAGTCATCACAATGCTCCATTATATTTGTCATCACAATCCTCCATTAAATTTGGCATCACAGTGCCCCATGCCATTGTCATCACAGTGGAACATGACATGTGTCATCACAATGCTCCCTGACACCTGTCTTCAAAATACTCCATGAACTTCTCATCACAGTGCTGCATGCCTTTGTCATCAAAATGCTCCATGACTCCAGTCATCACAATGCTGCATAACGTTTGTCATCACAATGGTCCATGCCCGTGTCATCACAAGGCTCTGTGACCATTGTAACAACAATGTTCCATGAACTTTTCATCACAGTGCTCGGTGACCCTTGTCATCACAATGCTCCATGCCTTTGTCAGAACCATGCCTCATGACCCTTGTCATCACAGTGTGAAACGTGCTTTTCATCACAACAGTCCACAAATTTGTCATCGCTATGCTCCATAAACCTTTTAATTGAATGTTCCATGCCCTTCTCATCACAATGCTCCATTACCTCTGTCATAACAATGCTTCATGACCCCTGCAATCAAAATATTCCACGGCCTTGTCATCACAAGGCTCCATGACACTTGTCATCAGAATGCTCTAAGACCCCTCTAATCACAATGCTCCATGCCCTTGTCATCACAAATCTCCATGATGCATGTCATCAGAAAGTTCCATTGCCTTCTCATCACAATGTTCTATGCCCTTGTCATCACAATGCTCCAAGACCCCTGTAATCACATTGCTCCATGCCAGTTTTCATCTCAATGCTCCATGAAACCTGTCATCACAATGCACCATGCCCATCATCATAATGCTTCAGGCTATTGTCATCAAAATGAAATCAAAATGTTCCATGACCTCTGTCATCACAATGCTCCATGACCCCTGTCATCACAATACTCCATGAATATTTTCAGCCCAATGCTCCATGACTTTCTCATCACAATGCTCCATGACCAATATCATTACAATGCTCCATGACAACTGTCATCACAACACTCCATGACACCTGACAACACAATGATCCAGGACACTTGTCATCACAATGCTCCATTCCCTAGTCATCCCAATGCTCCATGACCCCTGTTATCACAACACTCCATGAACATTTTCAGCCCAATGCTACATGACACTTGTCATCACAAAGATCCATGTCCTTGTCATCCCAATGCTCCATGACCCGTGTATTCACAATGCTCCGTGACGCTTGTCATCACAGTGCTCCATGACACCTGTCATCACAATGCTCCATGCCTGTGTCAGCAAAATGCAACATGACCTTGTCATTACAATGCTCTATGCACTTCTCATCACAATACCCCATTACCATTGTCATCACAATCCTCCATGAACCTTGGGATCACATTGCTTCATGCCCTTGTCATCACAATGCTCCATGCTCCTTGAAATCAAAATGATCCATGACCTCTGTCATCACAATGCTCCAAACCCTTGTGATCACAATGTTCCATAACACTTGTCATCACAACGCTCCATGATGCCTGTCATCACAATACTCCATGCCCTTTTCATCACAATGCTCCATGACCTTTGTCATCACAATTCTCAATACACTTGTCTCACAATGCTCCCTGACACTTGTCGTCAGAATGCTCCTTGAACCCTGTCACGAAAAGGCTCCATGCCTTTTTCATCGCAATGCCCGATGCCGTTTTCATCACAATGCTCCATGCCATTGTCATCACAATACTCCACAAGCCTGTCATCAGAATGCTCCATGACCCTTGCCATCGCAATGCTCCATGTACACTGTCATCACAATGCTCCATACCCCTTGTCATTACAGTGCTCCATGACGCTTGTCATCACAATTATCCATAGTCTTCTCATCACAATGCTCAACGGTCTTGCCATCACAATGCTCCATGCCCTAGTCATCACAATGCTCCATGTTCCCTGTCATCGCAATTCTCCACTTTCTTGGTTTGTCATCACAATACTCCACAATCTTGTCATCAGAATGCTCCATGACCCTTTTCATCACAATGCTCCATGACACGTGTCATCAAACTGCTCCAAGCCCCTTGTCATTACAGTGCTCTATGATGCCCGTCACCACAATTATCCATGGTCTTCTCATCAGAGTGCTCCACGGTCTTGCCATCACAATGCTCCATGCCCTGGTTATCACAATGCCCCATGTCCCTTGTCATCACAATTCTCCACGTCCTTGTCATCACAATGCTCCAAGACAGTTCTCATCAAAATGTTACATGCTCTTGTCATCACAATTCTCCATGCACTTTTCATTGCAATGACCCATGAACCCTGTCATAGCAAGTTCCATGCCTTTGTCATCACAATGCATCACGACCTTTTCATCAAAATTCTCAATGGCCGTTGTCACCACAATGCTCCATTCCCTTGTCATCACAATGCTCCATGACCCTTGCCATCACAATGCTCCAAGCCCTTGTCATCACAATACTTCATTACCTTTGTCATCACAATCCTCCATAAAACTTGGCATCACAATGCTCCACAACCTTTTCATCACAATGCTCCATAAAGCTTGTCATCACAATGCTCCATGCAAGTCTTTTAAAAATGCTCTCTCACCACTGATATCAAAATGTTCCCTCACTAGTCATCACAATACACTCACTCCCCTGTCATCACAATGGTCCATAACCCCTGTCATGAAAATGTTCCATGACCCCTGACATCACAATGTTCCATAAGCCCTGTCATCCAAATGTTCCATGACACTTTTCATCAAATTGCTCCATGACCCGGTAATCACAATGCTCCCTGCCCTTCACAACAGAATGCACCACACCCTTGTCATCAAAATTATCCATGACCTTTGTCATCACAAAGCTCTATGACCCTTGGCATCACAATGCTGCATGCCATTGTGATCACAATGCTCCATGAACCCTCTCATCACATTGTTCCATGCCCTTGTCATCACAGGCTCCATGATGCTTTTCATCACAATGCTCGATGCCATTTTTCTCACAATGCTCCCTGCGCTTGTCATTACAATCCTCCATGACCCATGTATCACAGTGTTCCATGCCCTTGTCATCACAATGCTCGTTGCCCCCTCTCATCACAATAATCCATGAAATATTTCAGACCAATTATCCATGCCCTTGTCATCACAATGCTCCATTACCCCTGTCATAACAATGCTCCATGACCGCTGCCATCACAATCTTCCACAGCCTTCTCATCACAAGGCTCCATGACCATTGTCATCACAATGCTCCAAGACCCCTTTAATCACAATGCTCCATGCCCTTGCCATCACAACGCTCCAAGACGCATGTCATCAGAATGCTCCTTGGCTTTCTCATTCACGATGCTCCATGCCATTGTCATCACAATGCGCCAAGACTCCTGTAATCACAATGCTCCATGCCCCTTCTCATCTCAATGATCCATGAATCCTGGCATCACAATGCACCAGGCCCATCATCATAATGCTTCATGCTATTGTCATCACCATGAAATCAAAATGCTCCATGACCTCTCTCATCACAATGCTCCAAATCCTTGTGATCAATATGTTCCATAACACTTATCATTACAATGCCCCATGTTGCTCATCATCACAATTATCCATGGTCTTCTCATCACAATGCTCCATGACCTTTGTTATCACAATGTTCAATACCCTTGTCATCACAATTCCCTGACACTTGTCGTCAGTATGATCCTTGAACCCTGTCATGACAAGGCTCCATGCATTTTTCATCACAATGTCCCATGCCCTTGTCATCACAGAGCTCCATGATTCATGTCATCAGAATGCTCCATGGCCTTCTCATCCCAATCCTCAATGCCCTTGTCATCACAATGCTCCAAGACCCCTGTAATCACAATGCTCCATGACCCTTTTCATCAGAATGTTCCATGAGACTTGTCATCACAAGGCTCCATGGTCTTCTCATTACAGTGTTCCAGTACGTTGTCATCACAATGCTCCATGACGTCTCTCATCACAATACTCCATGAACATTTTCATCCCAATGCTCCATGACCTTCTCATCACAATGCTTCATGACCCCTGTCATCACAATGATCCATGTCACCTGTCATCACAATGCTCCATGAACCCTGACAACACAATGGTCCGGAAGTCTTGTCATCACAATGCTCCATGCACTTGTCATCACAATACTCCATGACCCTTGGGATCACATTGCTTCATTCCTTTCTCATCTCTCTCTTGCCTTTCTGGTTTTTACAGATTTTCGGATGTCCCTTTTGACCGGTGGGAAGTGACAATTCTTTATAGTGTGGATTTGCATTGCACGCTTGCTTGATTGGCCAAAAAGGGCGTATGCATTTTCTCCTGAATATATTCAGGAGAAAAGGCATACGCCGTTTTTGGCCAAGTGCATCATTGTCGAAGTTGTGATGCTTTTCCTGTGCTTTAAAGGCGATTACACTTTACCTCTTGAAATATGTTTTGTGCAATTCTGCCTCATTTTCAAGTCTGCTTTGTTACCTTCCCTCAACAGATTTTTGGAAGAGAGTTAACCTTTATAACTCTGCAGTTTTGTGAATTGCTGTGCCCCTGAGCTCCAATTTTCAAATCCCATTTTTGGGAGCTGACCGCAAATCCACAATTTTGCTTGAGGACCTATACTGGTTCCAGGGGTGGCTATACTGGTTCCCTGTGGGTGGCTGAGGCTTTGGTTAATTCTTCTTCCTGACGGGAATTTAGAGTGACATGTGCCCGTCCAAATGCCTACATCTACTCTCTGATTGGTTCTCCCTCTTCTCTTTCATCCTCTGCACAATTAGCAAACTGTGCGAACCAGGAGGTTATAGGGGCTGGCTCTCCTAAGTTGGGAGATTGATAGTAAAGCAGTTTGAATGCCAAACTGGAGCACAAGGAGAGGAAAAATGAGGAGACATTTAGAAACCTTTCACCATCACAGGGTGTCCATTCTCTAGGTTTCCCATACATGTTATAACTGTAGTGATATTCCCTTCTACCTGGAGATTTGGAACCCATGGAATGGTGGCATGCATTGATACTTTATAGGGTCTGCATTTTCTCTCCCAATCTCACCAGTCCTCTCAGTCCCAAGTGTCCAGCCTTATGTCTCATCCAGCTGTCTTTGCAGATAGGGTCATTCCAGGTTTCATCAGAACCCCTGAAGGAATTGTGTAAGAATTTCGCTGTTTTTTTGTTTTGTTTTTGAAATTCATTTTTATAATGAGGTTGAGCTGATTTTCATTGACCTGTTTATGCCGGTCTAGACATACTTGATTCCCTTACGGAGACATATAAGTACATAGGTTTTAAGATTCTTACTAGTCAGATATATTCCTCTGCGGGGAATAGGTGTTTTCAGTCCCGTTCACTGAGGAAGGTGTAGGTCTTTTCTATTCTGTATTTGGTTTATGGAATGGTACCTGTGCTAATATCAAACTCTGGTTTTATGCATCACCCCACCTATCATTTCCCATTAAACAGGCATAAGAGTGTTTTCTAAATGTGAGACTCTGTTCTCTTTCTTAATTCAGTTCATGTGTTGTGATGTTGACATTCCCTCTGTAAGTGATATCTTATGAATAGATTCTTTTTCTGTGTGACTAATTTCACTTAGAATCATCATACCTAAATCCACTCTTTATGCTGCTACTGGCCTTATGACATTGATTTCACGTCTGAGTGATATTCCATTGTACAAAATTACCACAAGTTATTTATGCATTTCTCTTTTTCCTGGGATATTTTAGGTGTACCAAAGTTGAGGTTCTTGTATGCAGAGCAGCCCTAAACATTGGGGAGCCTGTGTCTTGTCGATATTTAGTCTTCCCAAGTTATATGTCCATGAGTTGAAGTCCCCTTTGCTCGGGGACTTTGTATTTAAATGTTTTAGGAAACAGCATACACTTCTTCAGAGTGGCTCTTGGATATTTACACCCCACCCATCAGCGTGACTAGGCTCCCTGTTCTCCATGGCCTCTCCTGCATTTCTGGTTTGTACACATTTTTTGGATGGCCTTTCTGAGCAGTGGAAATTGAGACTTCTTTGTTGTGTAGATTTGCATTTCCGGCTTGCTTGGTTGGCCAAAAACTCTGTATGTGTTTTTTTCCTGAAGATATTCACAAAAAAAGGCATACACCCTTTTGCCCAACTGCATCATTTGAGAAATTCTGCTGCTTTTCATATGCTTTAAATGTGAGTACAATCTACCTTTTGAAATATGTTTCCTGCAATTCTGCCTCTCATTCAGATCCTCTTTGTTGCCTTACCTGAATATATTTTTGGACGTTGGTTATCATTTATATCTTTGCAGATCTTTGAATTGTCTGCTCCTGAGCTCCATTTTGCAACTCGCTTTTATTGTGAGCTGGTTGCCAAACCTTTGGATTGCTTCTGGCCCTAATCTGGTTCTGAGGAGGCAGGCTGAGCCTTTGGTTAATTTTTCTTCCTAATGGGAAATTAGAGTGACATGTGCCTGTCAAAACTCTTACAGCTAATCTCTCATTGGTTCCCCCCTTCCCATTTATCCTCTGCACAAATTGCAAACTGTGTGAAACAGGAGGTTAAAGGTGCTGATTCTCCAAGTGGGGAGATTTTTAGTAATGTGGCTGGAATGGAGAACCCCAGCACCAGGAGATCAAAAATGAGGTGCATTTTAGACACCTTTCCTGAGCACACGGTGTACATTCATCTCGGTTTCCCAGGCATGTTTTCGCTGTCAGAAGATTCCCATGAACCTGCCAATTTGGGACCCATGGAATGGGTACCAGGCAGTATTACTTTAAAAGGTCTGCAGTTCCTCACCCAGCCTCTCTAACATCTCTTAGCGTGCATAGCTTCCAGCCTTATATATCATCCTGCTGTGGGTCTGCATGTGTTCAGTCCATGTTACATCGTAGCCCTTCAACAAAAGTTGTAAGAATTTTTGTCTGTCTCACTGTTTTTATAAATATTTTTCAATTTATTTTTATATTGGTTACAGCTGATTTTCAAAGCTCTGTTTTTTGCTGCTGCACATCCACTTGATTCATGTACTGTGAGACAACAATAAATTCTTTTTCAGATGCTTACGATTCATATGTATTATTGTCCAGTGACTTGAGTGGGCTGAGTGCAGTTCTTTGAGGTACCGTGTAGGCCTTGTCAGTTATTCAATTTGGTACTTGGAATGGTATCTTTGCTAATTTCAACCTCCTGCATAATACCTCACCATTCCCCACCTTTCCCATTTAGCAGCCTTATGTCTATTTTCTACATATTTGACTATGTTTCTGTTTTGTAGTTTATTTCATGTGTAGCCATTTTTGATTCCACCTTTAAGTGACATCTTATGATATGTGTCTCTTTCTTTCTGACATATGTCACCTAGAATGATCGTATGTAACTCCTCCAGAGTTGTTCCAACTGGCCTTATTTTATTGATTTCTGGATGAGTTATATTCCACTCTACATAAGCACCCCATCTCTTTTATCCATTTTATCCTTCCAGGGACATTTAGGTTATATCCAAGTGGAGGCCCTTTTTAACAGAGAGGTGGTAAACTTTGGCGTGCCTGTTTTCTGTCCATTTCTGTTTTTCCCAAGTTATACGCCCATGAGTGCAAGTGCCCTATGCTCTGTAGCTCATCTTTTAGATGTTTTAGCAAACACAATACACTTCTCCAGAGTGACATTGTCAAATTACATTTCCACTATCAGCCTCACAGTGCTCCCTTTTCTCCTCGCCCTGTCCTGCATTTCTGGTGTTTACACTTTATGTGGATGGCCCTTCTGACTGATGTGAAGTGATACATTTTGTAGTATTGATTTCCAGTGCCCACCTGTTTGGTTGGATAAAAAGTGTGTATGGCCTTTACTTGAATATATTCAGAAAACATGCATACGCCCTTTTGGGCCAACTGCATCATTGGCGATGTTCAGCCCCTTTTCTTGTGCTTTAATGGGGAGTCCTTTCTACCTCTTCAAATCTGTTTCCTGCCACTCTCCCTTGCTTACAACTCCTTTTCTATGACTTACCTCAAGACATTTTTTGATGATAGATATTTTCATCTCTGCAGTTTCATGAATTTTAGTGCCCCTGAGTTCCATTTTTCAACTTGTGTTTTTGGAAACTGGACACAAAACAGCGGGATTTCCTCTAGACATATTCTGTTTCCGTGGGCAATTCTAGCCTTTGATGAATTTGTCTTCCAGATTGGAAATTAGAGTGGCATGTGCCTGTCCGAACAACTAAGACTTGTCTCTAAATTTTTCTCATCCTTCCGCTTCATCCTCTGGACAAATTCCAAACTGTGTGCAACAGGATGTTGACGGTGCTGATATCCCCAAGTGAGGAGATTGTTAGGAAAGATGCTGGAGGGGTGAACCCGAGCACCAGGCGATGAGGAGATGAGGTGCCTTTTCCAAACTCTTTCCGATCAAACGGTGTACCATCCTCTAGGTGTGACAGGCATGTTTTAGCTGTAGGAAGGGTCCCGTGCATGGAAGGAGAACACCAGGGATTTTTCCAAATCAGTGCCTCCCCGTACCCCAAACTGGGGAATTTTTAAGCTACGGCTACACGTATGTCCATTAAGGGGCTTGGGAAATAGGCAGAGCCCAAATTTTAGATGACTGAAATCTTCAGGTTCAGAAGCGTTCACCATCGGCCTTGCTTAGGTTACATTTTATCTGTCATTGATAGATGATGTCAATAAAAATATCTATTCTTTTTCAGATTATTTCCCCTTATAGGTTATTGCAAAATATTCACTGTAGTTCCCTGTGCTATACAGTAGTTCCTTGTTGATGATCTATTTTATACATAGCAGTGTGTATGTGTTAATCCCAAACTGTTAATTTATCCCTTCTCCTACCTTTCCCCTTTGGTAATAATAAATTATAAGATTTTATACTTCTCAGAAATGGGGGAGCTGAAAGAGAGGTATCCTTTTCAATGGAAAAGCATTCAATACAAGATTGAAGCTTCAGCCAAGAGTATTCGATGTACATCCATGGAAATAAATCACTTCATTTCTCTAGTGTTGACCTGACAAATAAGACAGACGTCTTCACTGAACTTGCTTATAGTAAAGTGACGGAAATATCACATGTAAGTCTTAGAAACATCTTATTTTACCCGAGCATTATACACTGCTCTATGTTAACTACAGTTTGGCTCACACATCTGTTCATTGAAGTTACAAGGTTCTCAATTACTGATCCTCCAGAGTGGACCCCTACAGGAGTCCCCATGCCCAGTGTCATTGGAGCCAACAGATCAAGACCGAGTTTGGTTCAGAAGCAAAGGAAACATTATTTTGAAAACAGAATGGAGAGGTGAAAGCGTGCACGCCCCCATGGGCTCTGGGCTGGACTGCTGTGTAGGGATCCCAGCAGCGTCAGTGGGAGGGAGGGGATGGAGCTCTCGAGGGCTGGGTTGGCTGAAGCTCAGGCACTGAGCCTCGGAGTCTGCATGGGACCCCCCTATCTGAGGTGTCGACCCAGCCATTCTGCACTAAGAAATCAGGTCTGAAGTGCCGGGTGTGAGACCTCTGCATACGGAACCCTAGACGCACGTGAATTAGACAAAGCACAAAGGAAAAACCTGTTAGACTTTATTTTATGGCTCAGATTCTCTTTTTATCTCCCAGGATTTTTTAATGAACGTTGCCAGAGATGAACACCTCCTCTGCTTTTTGTTCCGTTCCTCATTCTTGGGGTTTTGAGGGTGCAGACACCTCTTTTGTAACTGCTTCATGCTGTGGTGGCAGCCCTGATACCTGGGGGGAGGGGAAAAACGTCTCCCCACCAGCCTCCAGGTGAGGTTGATTGTCCCAAGGCCTCCTGCCTCACTTCTCGTCCGCCTGAGCACCAGCATTGGAAGTGTTATAGATTCTAATGACCTTTAAGTGTCCAGGAAAGAGATGCGCATAGATGCTGATGTGGCAGGTTTCACCCCACCCCACATTTGTTCGGCGACTTTAGGCTGACGGGTTTTGCCAGCCTAGATGCTCTGACCAGTAGTCTGTGCTTTCTTTAATTAGGTCCCTGAATTAATGTACAAACAACACCATGTGTCAGAGCCCTGCCCGTGCAAATCCCAGACAGTCCTGGGTCAGTGGTGATCCAGGACCATGACGTCCACTGAGTCAACGGCTTTTAGAAGTAGCCAGCAGTCCAGCCGGTCATATTGGCCACCATCACCACGGTGCCTGTAGGGTTTTCTATTGTGAAAGCGTGATATACGTTTCCCCAGCCAAGCTTATTAGCTCCCCTCTGGGTGCAGTAAGTCCTGCAAGCAGTAGTCTGCTCTTTCGGGGCACAGTCTTGTTGTTTTCTGAGAGAAACTCCAGGTCAAGTGATGGTCACATGAGTCATCTTGGGGGCCCATTGCCCCCGTTTGTCTCTCTAGAGGTTGGAGTTGGAGGGCCTCCTCACTCGAGGTCAGTGTGTCCACAGAGCGAGCCCTGCAACTTCAGGGCATGATGGGTGGTTAGGATCACCACGTGGGGTCCTTTTCCATTAGGAGGGAGCTGGCCATGTGGGCTGCTGATTTCCAGCTTTTTAGATACCCCAGTATCCTGGCCTGATGAGTCGGTGGGCAAAGCCCTTGGTGACCATAGTTTATCATACCTGAAGGGCATTCTTGTGTTGCTCCATTTCAAGTGGTCCCAGTTTTTGCACTAAGGCTCCAAGGGCGATTAACTTTTGACCGGGTATGTAAAGGTCAAAGGGCTTAGCTAAATTAGCGAGTTCCTGGGCAAGGGTCTGAATTGACTGCTCTTTCCATTCTTGAAGGCTGCTTCTGGATTCTATTCAAATGGATCATCATCTTTTCGTGTCAGTGTTTCATGTAGAGGCCCAGCTGTTAGACTGTAGTTAGGGATCCAGATGCAGAAAACCTTGGCCTCCCCAGGAACCCCTAAGCTGTCTTCTAGATTTAGAAGAGGTAAGGCTGCAAATGGCTTCTTCCCTATCTTGGGATGCGTTTCTCCGAATATCTATGAGAATGAAGCACAGGCATGTCACCTGGGCCTGGGATATTTGAGCCTTTTTCTTGGACACCTTCTATCCTTTCTTGGCTAGGTAGTTCAGAGGCGTCTTTAGTAAGCCTGGCAATCAGAATGTCATCTGCATATTGAAGGAGGGTTCCCTTTTACAGAGGTAGAAGTTTTAGGTCTTTCGAAGACATTTCCCCAATGATGGTGTGGGGATTTTTGTACCGTTGGGGCAGGATGGCCCAGCATTATTGCTTGTGTTGCATGTTGTGTCCTGCCACTCACAAGCCAAAAATTCTTGTGACTCTCAGATGAATGGAATACAGAAGAAGGCATCATTGAAGTGTAATACAGAATGCCATGGCCTGATGGATGGTAGAATGAGCAGCGGGTTGTAGGAAATAGGAGCTACTGGATGTATATCCTCGGTGGCTTCACTGACTGTCCTGATATCCTTTACCAGGTCTCCAGCAGCCCATGGGGCTCTCATGGTCAGGCCAATACCAGGATATGGAGCTCATCTGGGCTGCATCCCACACACCACAGCCCACGGGGCTCTTGTGTTCAAGTCCCTCCCAGGGTATGGAGCTCACCTGTGCAGCTACCCAGCAGCCCATGGGGCTCTCATAGTCAGGCCCTTCCCAGGATACGGAACTCCCCTGGGCAGGTACCCCAGCAGGGCTGGACACACAGGAACTGTGCACATAGCCCACCTTGCAGAGAACGCCCAGCTCACCTGTCGCTCACAGCTGACACAGAACACCTCAGAGCAGGACTTGAACTAACAAACAGAAGCTCTGGCAGGTTTGTGACCCTGGCTATCACTCCGTGCAGCCTCTCTCTGCCTGGTCTTCCTGACACTTCCACTGCAGCCAGGGCACCAGGCCTCTGTCTCCACCCACCATCACTCCTCTCCCTGACTCCTGGGTTCCTCTCATTAAGATAGGGTCTTCTTGAAGTTGTTTTCCACTCATGGACCAGATAAAATGATAAGAAAACAAGCCGCAGCTGAACCCCTTGTCTATCCTAACTCTCAAGAGCCCACACCTGTTCCTTAGGACTGACCTGTTTAGCAAGGTTCATTTTCTACAACTGTGAGCCCCTGAGGGGTGAGGATTGGCTGATTTGGGCAGCCTGACACTGCCTGCCAGCCCCCCCCCACAGGTGTGCCTGGCTTGAGGTCAATATAAACACCTCTCCAGTCAGCAAGAGCCCCTGTAGCTGTGCCTGACGCCATATTCTCTGCCCCGTCAGCAGTGTCGGGGCTGGGGTGGTGGTAGGGAGTGAGGGGCCGTGGCTTTGTGGGTGGCCCAGTGTGAGTGGAGCTCTGCTGGACTTTCTGCAGGATTTGCCAGGCTGCCACCTGCTAAAGAAGAGGATGTGTCACCCATACCTGCCACTGGAATTTCTCCCCAGGCAGAGGTGAGGAAGTAAAAAAGCAGTGGGGGCCATGGCAGCAGGGGTATCACAGACAGGGAAATGGAAAGATTCCAGAAGAGCATCTGGGGCCAGGACCATCCTGGCTGGCCTGCAGACACCAAGTCGGCTTGCGTGCTCTCACTAGTGTGGCTCCACAGCCCTTCCTCTAGGCTTGCAAGTGCTTGTACATATTCAGGTGTTTTACCTGGAAAGGGTGGGAAGAGTTCAGCTGCAGCACGACTGGGGCTCAGCTCACATTTACTCACAGATGCCTCGACACAGTCCACCAGCTTTGCAATGAGGATGCTCCTTGTGGGGGTGAGTGCTGCTGACTGCATGGGAGACGATTTCCCACCTCTGACCAACTTAAGAATTTTTTACCACTGGAGCAAGTGCCCTGATACGATTTTCCTCTGTATAACTGGTGAGTTCTGTTTTTTGTTTTTTTTTTTTCTTTTTTTCTTTTTGGTTCAAGGTAGATTTTATTTATTCCTCTTTTTTTTTTAATTTGGATATATAAACATGGAAATAATGCATTAATACAAAGACGTCTATGTGAAGGGAAAAAGTTTTTTCTGTTTTATTTTATTAAATGTTATTTATTTATTTTTAATTTTTTTAAATTTATTTCTTTTATATAGCAGGTTCTTATTGGATATCTATTTTATACATACAAGTGTGCACATGTGAATCCCAGTCTCCCAATTCATCCCACCACCACCCTCACATGGCGTTCCCTCCTTGGTTTCCATATGTTTGTTCTCTACATCTGTGTCTCTATCTCTGCCCTGCACACCGGTTCATCTGTACAATTTTTCTACGTTCCACATATATGCATTAATATACAATATTTGTTTTTCTCTTTCTGACTTACTTCACTCTGTATGACAGTCTCTAGATCCATCAAGGTCTCTACAAATGAACCAACTTCATTCCTATGTATGGCTGAGTAATATTCCGTTGTATATATGTACCACATCTTTATCCATTCTTCTGTCTGTGGGCACTTAGGTTGCTTTCATTACCTGTCTATTGTAAATAGTGCTGCAGTGAAAATTGTGGTGAATGTGTCTTTTTGATTTATGGTTTTCTCTGGGTATATGCCCAGTAGTGGGATTGCTGGATTATATGGTAATTCTATTTTTAGTTTTTTAAGGAACCTCCATACTGTTCTCCATAGAGACTGTATCGATTTACATTCCCAACAATAGTGGAATATGGATCCTTTTCTCCACTCCCTCTCCAGCATTTGTTGTTTGTAGATATTATGATGATACCCAATCTAACAGGTGTGATGTGACACCTCATTGTAGTTTCCATTTCCATTTCTCTAATAATTAGTGGTGTTGAGCAGATTTTCATATGCGTACTGGCCATCTCTATGTCTTCTTGGAAGAAATGTCTATTTAGATCTTCTTCCATTTTTGTATTGGGTTGTTTGTTTTATTAATATTGAGCTGCATGAGCTGTTTATATATATTGGAGATTAATCATTTGTCCATTGATTCGTTTGCAAATATTTTCTGCCATTCTGAGGGTTGTCTTTTCGTCTTGTTTGTAGTTCCCTTTGCTTTGCAAAAGATTTACGTTTCATTAGGTCCCATCTGTTTAGTTTTCTTTTTAATTTCATTACTATAGGAGGTGGATCAAAAAAGATCTTGCTGTGATTTACGTCAGAGTATCCTTCGTAAGTTTTCCTCTCAGAGTTTTATACTGTCCGGCCTTACATTAAGGTCTCTAATCCATTTTGAATATATTTTTATGTATGGTTGTGGGGAGTGTTCTAATTTCATTCTTTTACATGTAGCTGTCCATATTTCCCAGCACCAATCATTGAAGAGACTGTCTTATCTTCATTGTATAGTCTTGCCTCCTTTGTCATAGATTAGTTGACCATAGGTGTGTAGGTTTATCCTTGGGCTTTCTTTTTTTTTTTTCCTTTTACACGTTTATTGGAGTATAATTGCTTTACAATGGAGTGTTCGTTTCTGACGTATAACAAAGTGAATCAGCTATACATATACAAATATCACCAGATCCCCTCCCTCTTGCATCTCCCTCCCACACTCCATATCCCACCCCTTTATGTGGTCACAAAGCACCGAGCTGATCTCCCTGTTCTATGTGGCTGCTTCCCAGTAGCTATCAGTGTTACATTTGGTAATGTATTTATGTCCATGCCACTCTCTCACTTCGTCCCAGCTTACCCATCCCCCTTCCGGTGTCCTCAAGTCCTTTCTCTATGTCTCTGTCCTTAATCCTGTCCTGCCACTAGGTTCTTCAAAATCTTTTTTTTTTCTTCATTAGATTCCATATATCTCTGTTAACATACAGTATTTGTTTTTCCCTTTCTGACTTACATCACTGTGTAGGACAGATTCTAAGTCCATCCACCTCAGTACAAATAACTCAGTTTTGCTTCTTTTTATGGTTGAGTAATATTTTATTGTATATATGTGCCAGATCTTCTTTATCCATTCATCTGTCGATGGACAGTTAGGTTGCTTCCATGTCCTGGCTAATGCAAATAGAGCTGCAATGAACATTTTTGTACATAACTCTTTTTGAATTATGGTTTTCACAAGGCAAATGCCCAGTAGTAGGAATGTTGTGTCGTATGGTACTTCTATTGTTAGTTATTTAAAGGAACCTCCGTACTGTTCTCCCTAGTGCCCATATCAATTTACATTCCCACCCACAGTGCAAGTGTGTTCCGTTTCCTCCAATAAAGGCCTCTCCAGCATTTATTGTTTTGTAGATTTTTTTGATGATTGCCACTCTGATTGCTGTGAGGTGATACCTCAGGGTAGTTTTGATTTGCATTTCTCTAATGATTAGTGATGTTCAGCATCCTTTCTTGTGTTTCTTGGTAATCTGTATATCTTCTTTGGAGAAATGTCTATTAGGTCTTCTGCCCGTTTTTGGATTGGGTTGTTTGTTTTTGTGATATTGAGCTACATGAGGTGCTTGTAAAGTTTGGAGATTAATCCTTTGTCAATTGCTTCATTTGAAAATATTTTCTCCCATTCTGAGGGTTGTTTTTGCATCTTGTTTATGTTTTCCTGTACTGTGTAAAAGCTTTTAAGTTTCATTAGGTCCCATTTGTTGATTTTTGTTTTTATTTCCATTTCTCTAGGAGGTGGGTCCAAAAGGATCTTGCTGTGATTTATGTCATAGAGAGTTCTGCCTATGGTTTCCTCTAAGTGTTTTATAGTGTCTGGTCTTATATTTAGATCTCTAATCAATTTAGAGTTTATTTTTGTGTATGGTGTTATGGAGTGTTCTAATTTCATTTTTTTATGTGTAGGGGTCCAGTTTTTCCAGCACCAATTACTGAAGAGACTGTCTTTTCTCCATTGTATATCCTTAGCTCCTTTGTCATAGATGAGATAGCCATAGGTATGTAGGTTTATCTCTGGGCTTTCTGTCCTGTTCCATTGATCTGTGTTTATGCCAATCTACATACACTTGATTCCATTATGGAGACATATAAATACATAGGTTTCAAGGTTATTACCAGTCAGATATATTCCTCTTCAGTGAATAGGGTGTTTTGTGTCCAGTTCATTGAGAAAGGAGTAGGTCTTGTCTATTATATATTTGGTATATGGAATGGGATCTGTGCTCATTTCAAACTCTTCTTTTACACATCGCCCCACATCACATTTCCCCTTAAGGAGGCATAAGTGAGTTTTCTAAATGTGTAACTCTGTTCTCTTTTGAAATTCAGTTCATGTGTAGCCATGTTTACATTTCCTCTATAAGTGATATATTACAATAAGTTTCTTTTCTTTGTGGCTCATTTCACTTAGCATCATCGTACCAAAGCCACTCATTATGCTGCTATTGGCCTTATGACATTGATTTTATGTCTGAGTGACATTCCATTGTATATAAGTACCACAACATCTATATCTATTTTTTTTCCTTTCCTGGGATATATAAAGTGTACCGAAGTCGAGGTTCTTGTAAACAGAACAGTCCTAAACTTTGGGCTGGCTGTGTGTTGTGGATTTTTAGTTTTCCCAAAATACACGCCCATGAGTGGAAGTGTGCTATGCTCTGTAGCTCTGTTTTAGAAAACAACATACAGTTCTCCAGAGAGGCTGTTGGCAATTTACATCCTGTCCATCGGCGTAACCAGGCTCCCTTTTCTCCATTGCCTGTCCTGAATTTGTGGTTTTTACACTATTTGTGGATGGCCCTTTTGACTGGAGGTAAGGGACACTTCTCTGTAGTGTGGATTTGCAATGCCTGATGGCTTGCTTGGCCAAAAAGGGCATATGCATTTTTACCCGAATATATTTAAGAAAATACACATAATCGCTTTTCAGCCAAGGGCAACACTGTCAAAATTCTGTCGCTTTTCATGTGCTTTAAAGACGACTCCAATCTACCTCTTGAAATATGTTTCCTTCAATTCTGCCTTGCATTCAAATCCTCTTCACTGCCTTTCCTCAATATATTTCTGGATGATAGTTGTCCTTTATAACTCTGCAAGTTTGTGAATTGCTGTGCCCCTGATTTCCATTTTTCAACTCGCCTCTTTGTGAGCTGGCTGCAATACCGCAGGATGGCTTTAGGCCCTAGTCTGGTTCCGGGGCTTCAGGCTGAGCCTTTGGTTAATTCTTCTTCCTGATGGGAAACTAGAGTGACATGTGCCCATCCAAACACCTACAGCTAATCTCTCATTTATTTCCCCTCTTCCTGTTCATCCTCTGCACAATTACAAACTGTGCATAACTGGAGGGTAAAGGCGCTGACACTCCAAGTGGGGAGATTTTGAGTAATGCAGATGGAATGGCGAAGCCGAGCATGACAAACGGAAAAATGAGGTACCTTTTAGAAAACTTTCCCAATTACACAGTGTACCATCCACTGGGTTTCCCATGCATGTTTTAACTGTAGGAAGATTCCCTTAAACCTGGAGAGTTGGGACCACTAAAATGGGTACCACACAGTATTGCTCTAAGTGGTGTTCTTTTGTTCACACTACCTCAGCAATCTTGTCAGCCCCAAGTGTCCAGTCTTATGTCTCATCCAGCTTTGGGTGTAAAGGTGGTCAATCTAGCTTGCATCACAGGCCCTGAACGTAGTTTTTAAGACTTTCTATCTGTTTTTGCATTTTGCTTTTGAAATTTATTTTTATAAGTGGGTTTAACTGAATTTCAGTGCTGTGTTCATGCCGTTATACACACACATGATTCCTTTATGGAGACATGAGAATACATATGTTTTAAAATACTTAGAGTCAGACATATTCCTCGGCAATGAATAGTGGGTGTTGAGTCCAGTTCATTGTGCCGGGAGTAGGTGTTGTCTATTAAATACATGGTTTATATAACGGTATCTGTGCTAATTAAATACTGTGGTTTTATGCATCACCCCACCTCGGCTTTCCCATTAAGCAGGCAGAAGATGTTTTCTAAATGTGTGAATCTGTTGTTTTTGTCGTTCACTTCATGTGTAGTCATGTGTACATTCCCAATACGAGTGATATCTTATGATAAGATTAGTTACTCTGTAATCTTTCCTAACTCAGTTCATGTGTAGCCATGTTTACAGGAACTTCATAAGTGATATCTTATGATAAGTTTCTTTTTCTGTGTGACTTATTTCACTTAGAATCATCGTAACTGAATCCACTATTTTTGCTGCTACTGGCCTTATGACATTGATTTCATGGCTGAGAGATATTACATCGTATGTAAGTACCACAATATCTTGAACCATTTTTGTCTTCCCTGGTATACTTAAGGTGTACCCAAGATGAGGTTCTTGTAAGCAGTGCAGCGCTAAATTTTAGGGTGGCTCTGTCTTATTGACTTTCAGTTTTCCCAAGGTATATTCCCTAGACTGGAAGTGGCCTTGGCTCTGTAGCTCTGTTGTTTACTTGTTTTAGGGAACACAATGCACTCCTCCAGAGAGGCAGTTGGCAACTTACATCTCGCCAATCAGCATTACAAGGCTCCCTGATCTCCAGAGCCTGTCTTGCCTTTCTGGTTTTTACACATTTTGCGGATGTCCCTTTTGACCGGTGGGAAGGGATACTTTTTGTAGTGAAGATTTGCATTGCTGCTTGCTTGCTTGGCCAAAAAGCGCGTATGCGTTTTCTCCTGAATATATTCAGGAGAAAACGCATACGCCCTTTTTGGACAAGAGCATCACTGTCGAAGTTGTGCACCTCTTCCTGTGCACTAAAGGCAATTCCAACGTACCTCTTGAAATCTGTTTCCTGCTATTCTGCCTCGTTTTAAAGTCCGCCTCTCTGCCTTCCCTCAAAAGATTTTTGGACGATAGTTTTCCTCTATTACTCTGCCAGTTTGTAAATTGCTGTGCCCCTGAGCTCCATTTTTCAACTCGTTTTTGTGAGCTGACCGCAAATCCAAATCTATGGTTCAAAACCTATACTGGTTACCGGCAGGTAGCTGAGATATTGGTTAATTCTACTTCCTGCCGAGCAATTAAAGTGACATATACCCGTCCAAATGCCTAACAGCTACTCTCTCAATGGTTCTCCCTCTTCCCTTTCATCCTCTGCCAAATTGGCAACCTGTGCGAACCAGGAGGTTTTACGGGCTATCACTCCAAGTTGGGAGATTGATAGTAAAGCAGTTGGAAATTCATACTGGTGCACAAGGAGAAGGACTATAAGTTGAGTTTTAGAAACCTTTCGTATTCACAGTGTGTCCATTCTCTAGGTTTCCCGTAAATGTTATGGCTGTAGTAATATTCCCTTACACATGGAGAGTTGGGACCCATGGAATGGGTGCCACACATTATTGCTTTAAAGCGTTTGCATTTGCTCACCCAGTCTCACCAAAACTCTCAGTCTCAAGTGTCCAGCTTTATGCCACAGCCAGCTCTCGTTGTAGGTAGGGTCATTCCAGGTTTCATCAGAGCCCCTGAAGGAATTGTAATGAATTTCCCTGTTTTTTTTTGTTTTGTATTTGAAATTCCTTTTTATAGTGGGATCGAGCTGATTCTCACTGCCATGTTTTTGCCAGTGTAGACACACTTGATTCCCTTACGGTGACATATCAATACAGAGGTTTTAAGATTCTTACTAGTCAGATATATTCCACTGCGCAGAATATTGGGTTTTGAGTCCCTTTCACTGATGAAGGTGTAGGTCTTGTCTATTCCGTATTTCGATTTTGGAATGGTACTTGTACTAATATCAAACTCTGATTTTATGCATCACCCCACCTCTCCTTCCTCCTTAAGCAGGCATAAGTGTGTTTTCTAAATGTGAGACTCTCTTCCCTTTCCTAACTCAGTTCATGTGTAGCCATGTTACAGAAAATTCATAAGTGCTATCTTATGATAAGTTTGATTTTCTGTGTGACTTATTTCACTTAGAATCATCGTACCTGAATCCACTCATTTTCCTGTTACTGGCATTATGACATTGATTTCATGGCTGAGGGATAATCCATCGTACAATAGTACCACAATTTTTTGAACCATTTTTATCTATCCTGGGATATTTATAGAGTACCCAATTTGAGATTCTTGTAAGCAGTGCAGCCCTAAATTTTGGGGTGGCTCTGTCTTATTGATTTTCAGTTTTCCCAAGGTATATTCCCTAGACTGGTAGTGCCCTTGGCTCTGTAGCTCTCTTGTTTACTTGTTTTAGGGAACACGATGCACTCCTCCAGAGAGGCAGTTGGCAATTTACATCCCGCCCATCAGCATAACAAGGCTCCATGTTCTCCAGGGCCTCTCTAGGATTTCTGGTTTTTACACATTTTGTGGATGTCCCTTTTGACCGGTGGGCAGTGATACAACTTTGCTGTGCAGATTTGCATTGCCCACTTGCTTGCTTGGCCAAAAAGGGCGTATGCGTTTTCGCCTGAATATATTCAGGAGAAAACGCATATGCCCTTTTTGGCAAAGTGCATCATTTTCGAAGTTGTGCCCCTCTTCCTGTGCTTTACAGGTGATTCCAACGAACCACTTGAAATCTGTTTCCTGCTATTCTGCCTCGCTTTGAAGGCCACCTCGTTGACTTCCCTTAACAGATTTTTTGGAGGATAGATGTCCTTTATTACTCTGCCAGTTTTTTGAATTGCTGTGCCCGTGAGCTCCATTTTTCAACTCGGTTTTTTTGAGCTGACCGCAAGACCAAAATTTTTGCTCAGGACCTATACTTGTTCACGGTTGGTGGCTGATACTTTGGTTAATTCTTCTTCCTCCTGGGATATAACAGTGACATGTGCCCGTCCAAATGCCTAACAGCTACTCTCTCATTGGTTCTCCCTCTTCCCTTTCATCCTCTGCCAAATTGGCAACCTGTGTGAACCAGGAGGTTAAATGTGCTGTCTCTCCAAGTTGGGAGATTGATAGTAAAGCAGTTGAAAAGTCAAACCGGAGCACCAGGAGAGGGACAATTAGTTGGGTTTTAGAAAACTTTGGTATTCACTGTGTGTTCATTCTCTTGGTTTCCTGTACATGTTATAGCTGTAGTAATATTCCCTTCATCATGGAGAGTTGGGAACCATGGAATGGGTGCAACACATTATTGTTTAAAGGGTCTGCATTTGCTAACCCAAATTCACCAATCCTCTCAGTCCCAAGTGTCCAGCCTTATGACACATCCAGCTATCGTTGTACACAGGGTCATTCCAGGTTTCATCAGACACCATGAAGGAATTGTAAAGAATTTCCCTATTTTGTTGTTTTGTTTTTGAAATTCCTTTTTGTAGTGGGTTTGAGCTGATTCTCACTGCCGTGTTTATGCCAGTCTAGACAAACTTGTTTCCCTTACGGAGACATATCAATACATAGGTTTTAAGATTCTTACTAGTCAGATATATTACTCTGCGGGAAATATGGTGTTTTGAGTCCCTTTCACTGAGGAAGGCGTAGGTCTTCTGTATTCCATAATTGGTTTTTGGAACGGTACCACTGCTTATATCAAACTCTGGTTTTATGCATCACACCACGTCTCCTTCCCCCTTAAGCAGGCATAAGAGTGTTTTCTAAATGTGAGACTCTGTTCTCTTTCCTAACTCAGTTCATGTGTAGCCATGTTTACAGGATCTTCATAAGTGATATCTTATGATAAGCTTCTTTTTCTGTGTGACTTATTTCACTTAGAATCATCGTACCTGAATCCACTCATTTTGCTGCCACTGGTCTTATGACATTGATTTCATGGCCGAGGGATACTCCATCGTACGTAAGTACCACAATTTTTTGAACCATTTTTATCTTTCCTGGGATATTTAAGGTGTACCCAAGTTGAGGTTTTTGTAAGCAGTGCAGCCTTAAATTTTGGAGTGGCTCTGTCTTATTGATTTTCATTTTTCCCAAGGTATATTCCCTAGACTGGAAGTGCCCTTGGCTCTGTAGCTCTGTTGTTTACTTGTTTTAGGGAACACGATGCACTCCTCCAGAGAGGCAGTTGACAATTTACATCTCGCCCATCAGAATAAAAATGCTCCCTGTTCTCCAGGGCCTGTCTTGCCTTTCTGGTTTTTACCCATTTTGTGGATGTCCCTTTTGACCAGTGGGAAGTGATACGCCTTTGTGCTGCAGTTTGCATTGTCCACTTGCTTGCTTGGCCAAAAAGGGCGTATGCGTTTTCTCCTGAATATATTCAGGAGAAAAAGCATATGCCCTTTGTGACCAAGTGCATCTTTGTCGAAATTGTGCCCCTCTTCCTGTTCTTTAAAGTTGATTCCAACGTACCCCTTGAAATCTCTTTCCTGCTATTCTGCCTCGCTTTCAAGTCCGCCTAGTTGCCTTCCCTCAACAGATTTTTGGACGGTAGTTGCCTTTTATTACTCTGCCAGTTTGTGAAATGCTTTGTCCCTGAGCTCAATTATTTAACTCGTTTTTTGTGAGCTGAACGCAAGTCCAATATTTTGGTTCAGGACCTATACTGGTTCCCGGTGGGTGGCTGAGACTTTAGTTAATTCTTCTTCCTCCTGGGAAATAAGAGTGACATGTGCCCGTCCAAATGCCTAACAGCTACTCTTTCATTGGTTCTCCCTCTTCCCTTTCATCCACTGCCAAATTGGCAACCTGTGCAAACCAGGAGGCTAAAGGGGCTGTCTCTATAAGTTGGGAGATTGATAGTAAAGCAGTTCGAAAGTCAAAGCGTAGCACCACGAGAGGTTCTATTCGTTGAGTTTTAGAGACCTTTTGTATTCACAGTGTGTCCATACTCTAGGTTTCCCGTACATGTTATAGCTGTAGTAATATTCCCTTCAACCTGGAGAGTTGGGACCATTGGAATGTGTGCCATGTATTATTGCTTTAAAGGGTCTGCATTTGCTCTCCCAATCTTACCAATCCTCGCAGTCCCATGTGTCCTGCCTTATGCCACATCCAGCTGTTGTTGTAGATAGGGTCATTCCAGGTTTCATCAGAGACCCTGAAGGAATTGTAAAGAATTTCCCTGTTTTTATGTTTTGTTTTTGAAATTCCTTTTTATAGTGGGTTTGAGCTGATTTTCGCTGCCATGTTTATGCCAGTCTAGAAACACTTGATTCCCTTATGGAGACATATCAATACATAGGTTTTAAGATTCTTACTAGTCAGATATATTCCTCTGCGGGAAATATGGTGTATTGAGTCCCTTTCACTGAGGAAGGTGTAGGTCTTGTCTATTCCATAGTTGGTTTTTGGAACGGTACCTGTGCTTATATCAAACTCTGGTTTTATGCATCACCCCACCGCGCCTTCCCCCTTAAGCAGGCATAAGAGTGTTTTCTAAATGTGAGACTCTGTTCTCTTTATGAACTCACTTCATGTGTAGCCATGTTTACAGGATCTTCATAAGTGATATCTTATGATACGTTTCTTTTTCTGTGGGACTTATTTCACTTAGAATCATCGTACCTGAATCCACTCATTTTGCTGCTACTGGTCTTGTGACATTTATTTCATGGCTGAGGGATATTCCATCGTACGTAAGTACCACAATTTTTTGAACCATTTTTATATTTCCTGGGATATTTAAGATGTACAAAAGTTGAGGTTCTTGTAAGCAGTGCAGCCCTAAATTTTGGGGTGGCTCTGTCTTATTGATTTTCAGTTTTCCCAAGGTATATTCCCTAGACTGGAAGTGCACTTGGCTCTGTAGCTCTGTTGTTTACTTGTTTTAGGGAACACAATGCACTCCTCCAGAGTGGCAGTGGACAATTTACATCCTGCCCATCAGCATAACAAGGCTCCCTGTTCTCCAGGCCCTGTCTTGCCTTTCTGGTTTTTACCCATTTTGTGGATGTCCGTTTTGACTGGTGGGAAGCGATACTTCTTTCTAGTGCAGATTTCCATTGCCCACTTGCTTGCTTGGCCAAAAAGGGCGTAGGCGTTTTCTCCTGAATATATTCAGGAGAAAACGCCTACGCCCTTTTTGGCCAAGTGCATCATAGTCAAAGTTGTGCCCCTCTTCCTGTGCTTTAAAGGCGATTCCTACGTACCTCTTGAAATCTGTTTCCTGCTATTCTGCCTCGCTTTCAAGTCCGCCTAGTTGCCTTCGCTCAACAGATAGTTGGACGAGAGTTGCCCTTTATTACTCTGCCAGTTTGTGAATTGCTGTGCCCCTGAGCTCCACTTTTTAACTCGTTTTTTGTGAGCTGAACGCAAGTGCAAAATTTTGGTTGACGACCTATACCATTTCCCGGTGGGTGGCTGAGACTTTAGTTAATTCTTCTTCCTCCCAGGAAATAAGAGTCACATGTGCCCTTCCAAATGCCTAACAGCTACTCTCTCATTGGTTCTCCCTCTTCCCTTTCATCCTTTGCCAAATTGGCAACCGGTGCGAACCAGGAGGTTAAAGGTGCTGTCTCTCCAAGTTGGGAGATTGATAGTAAAGCAGTTGGAAAGTCAAACTGGAGCACAAGGAGAGGGACTATTCGTTGAGTTTTAGAAAACTTTCGTATTCACAGTTTGTCCATTCTCTAGGTTTCCCATACATGTTATAGCTATCGTAACATTACCTTCAACCTTGAGATTTGGGACCCATGGAATGGGTGCCATGCATTATTGCTTTAAAGGGTCTGCATTTGCTCACCCAATCTCACCAATCCTTTCAGTCCCATGTGTCCAGCATTATGCTAAATCCAGCAGTCGTTGTAGATAGGGTCATTCCAGGTGTCATCAGAGACCCTGAAGGAATTGTAAAGAATTTCCCTCTTTTTATGTTTTGTTTTTGAAATTCTTACTTATAGTGGGATTGAGCTGATTCTCGCTGCCACGTTTATGCCAGTCTAGAAACACTTGATTCCCTTACGGAGACATATCAATAAATAGGTTTAAGATTCTTACTAGTCAGATATATTCCTCTGAGGGAAATATGGGGTTTTGAGTCCCTTTCACTGAGGAAGGTGTAGGACTTATCTATTCCATAGTTGGTTTTCGGAACGGTACCTGTGCTTATATCAAACTCTGGTTTTATGCATCACCCCACCTCTCCTTTCCCCTTAAGCAGGCAAAAGAGTGTTTTCTAAATGTGAGACTCTGTTCTCTTTCCTAACTCAGTTCATGTGTAGCCATGTTTACAGGATCTTCATAAGTGATATCTTATGATAAGTTTCCTTTTCTTTGTGACTTATTTCACTTAGAATCATCGTACCTGAATCCACTCATTTTGCTGCTACTGGTCTTATGACATTGATTTCATGGCTGAGGGATATTCCATCATACGTAAGTACCACAATTTTTTGAACCATTTTTATCTTTCCTGGGATATTTAAGGTGTACCCAAGATGAGGTTATTGTAAGCAGTGCAGCCCTAAATTTTGGGGTGGTTCTGTCTTATTGATTTTCAGTTTTCCCAAGGTATATTCCCTAGACTGGAAGTGCCCTTGGCTCTGTAGCTCTGTTGTTTCCTTGTTTTAGGGAACACGATGCACTCCTCCAGAGAGGCAGTTGGCAATTAACATGCCACCCATCAGCATAACAAGGCTCCCTGTTCTCCAGGGCCTGTCTTGCCTTTCTGGTTTTTACCCATTTTGTGGATGTCCCTTTGGACCGCTGGGAAGTGATACTTTTTTCTAGTGCAGATTTGCATTGACCGCTTGCTTGCTGGCCAAAAAGGGCGTATGCGTTTTCTCATGAATATATTCAGGAGAAAACGAATACGCCCTTTTTGTCCAAGTGCATCATTGTCTAAGTTGTGCCCCTCTTCCTGTGCATTAAAGGCAATTCCAACGTACCTCTTGAAATCTGTTTCCTGCTATTCTGCCTCGTTTTAAAGTCCGCCTCTCTGCCTTCCCTCAAAAGATTTTTGGACGATAGTTTTCCTCTATTACTCTGCCAGTTTGTAAATTGCTGTGCCCCTGAGCTCCATTTTTCAACTCGTTTTTGTGAGCTGACCGCAAATCCAAATCTATGGTTCAAAACCTATACTGGTTCCCGGCAGGTAGCTGAGACATTGGTTAATTCTACTTCCTGCCGGGCAATTAAAGTGACATATACCCGTCCAAATGCCTAACAGCTACTCTCTCAATGGTTCTCCCTCTTCCCTTTCATCCTCTGCCAAATTGGCAACCTGTGCGAACCAGGAGGTTTTACGGGCTATCACTCCAAGTTGGGAGATTGATAGTAAAGCTGTTGGAAGTTCAAACTGGCGCACAAGGAGAAGGACTATAAGTTGAGTTTTAGAGACCATTCGTATTCACAGTGTGTCCATTCTCTAGGTTTCCCGTAAATGTTATGGCTGTAGTAATATTCCCTTACACATGGAGAGTTGGGACCCATGGAATGGGTGCCACACATTATTGCTTTAAAGCGTTTGCATTTGCTCACCCAGTCTCACCAAAACTCTCAGTCTCAAGTGTCCAGCTTTATGCCACAGCCAGCTCTCGTTGTAGGTAGGGTCATTCCAGGTTTCATCAGAGCCCCTGAAGGAATTGTAATGAATTTCCCTGTTTTTTTTTTGTTTTGTATTTGAAATTCCTTTTTATAGTGGGATCGAGCTGATTCTCACTGCCATGTTTTTGCCAGTGTAGACACACTTGATTCCCTTACGGTGACATATCAATACAGAGGTTTTAAGATTCTTACTAGTCAGATATATTCCACTGCGCAGAATATTGGGTTTTGAGTCCCTTTCACTGATGAAGGTGTAGGTCTTGTCTATTCCGTATTTCGATTTTGGAATGGTACTTGTACTAATATCAAACTCTGATTTTATGCATCACCCCACCTCTCCTTCCTCCTTAAGCAGGCATAAGTGTGTTTTCTAAATGTGAGACTCTCTTCCCTTTCCTAACTCAGTTCATGTGTAGCCATGTTACAGAAAATTCATAAGTGCTATCTTATGATAAGTTTGATTTTCTGTGTGACTTATTTCACTTAGAATCATCGTACCTGAATCCACTCATTTTCCTGTTACTGGCATTATGACATTGATTTCATGGCTGAGGGATAATCCATCGTACAATAGTACCACAATTTTTTGAACCATTTTTATCTATCCTGGGATATTTATAGAGTACCCAATTTGAGATTCTTGTAAGCAGTGCAGCCCTAAATTTTGGGGTGGCTCTGTCTTATTGATTTTCAGTTTTCCCAAGGTATATTCCCTAGACTGGTAGTGCCCTTGGCTCTGTAGCTCTCTTGTTTACTTGTTTTAGGGAACACGATGCACTCCTCCAGAGAGGCAGTTGGCAATTTACATCCCGCCCATCAGCATAACAAGGCTCCATGTTCTCCAGGGCCTCTCTAGGATTTCTGGTTTTTACACATTTTGTGGATGTCCCTTTTGACCGGTGGGCAGTGATACAACTTTGCTGTGCAGATTTGCATTGCCCACTTGCTTGCTTGGCCAAAAAGGGCGTATGCGTTTTCGCCTGAATATATTCAGGAGAAAACGCATATGCCCTTTTTGGCAAAGTGCATCATTTTCGAAGTTGTGCCCCTCTTCCTGTGCTTTACAGGTGACTCCAACGAACCACTTGAAATCTGTTTCCTGCTATTCTGCCTCGCTTTGAAGGCCGCCTCGTTGACTTCCCTTAACAGATTTTTTGGAGGATAGATGTCCTTTATTACTCTGCCAGTTTTTTGAATTGCTGTGCCCCTGAGCTCCATTTTCCAACTCGGTTTTTGTGAGCTGACCGCAAGTCCAAAATTTTTGCTCAGGACCTATACTTGTTCACGGTTGGTGGCTGATACTTTGGTTAATTCTTCTTCCTCCTGGGATATAACAGTGACATGTGCCCGTCCAAATGCCTAACAGCTACTCTCTCATTGGTTCTCCCTCTTCCCTTTCATCCTCTGCCAAATTGGCAACCTGTGTGAACCAGGAGGTTAAATGTGCTGTCTCTCCAAGTTGGGAGATTGATAGTAAAGCAGTTGAAAAGTCAAACCGGAGCACCAGGAGAGGGACAATTAGTTGGGTTTTAGAAAACTTTGGTATTCACTGTGTGTTCATTCTCTTGGTTTCCTGTACATGTTATAGCTGTAGTAATATTCCCTTCATCATGGAGAGATGGGAACCATGGAATGGGTGCCACATATTATTGTTTTAAGGGTCTGCATTTGCTAACCCAAATTCACCAATCCTCTCAGTCCCAAGTGTCCAGCCTTATGACACATCCAGCTATCGTTGTACACAGGGTCATTCCAGGTTTCATCAGACACCATGAAGGAATTGTAAAGAATTTCCCTATTTTGTTGTTTTGTTTTTGAAATTCCTTTTTATAGTGGGTTTGAGCTGATTCTCACTGCCGTGTTTATGCCAGTCTAGACAAACTTGTTTCCCTTACGGAGACATATCAATACATAGGTTTTAAGATTCTTACTAGTCAGATATATTACTCTGCGGGAAATATGGTGTTTTGAGTCCCTTTCACTGAGGAAGGCGTAGGTCTTCTGTATTCCATAATTGGTTTTTAGAACGGTACCACTGCTTATATCAAACTCTGGTTTTATGCATCACACCACCTCTCCTTCCCCCTTAAGCAGGCATAAGAGTGTTCTCTAAATGTGAGACTCTGTTCTCTTTCCTAACTCAGTTCATGTGTAGCCATGTTTACAGGATCTTCATAAGTGATATCTTATGATAAGCTTCTTTTTCTGTGTGACTTATTTCACTTAGAATCATCGTACCTGAATCCACTCATTTTGCTGCCACTGGTCTTATGACATTGATTTCATGGTTGAGGGATACTCCATCGTACGTAAGTACCACAATTTTTGGAACCATTTTTATCTTTCCTGGGATATTTAAGGTGTACCCAAGTTGAGGTTTTTGTAAGCAGTGCAGCCTTAAATTTTGGAGTGGCTCTGTCTTATTGATTTTCAGTTTTCCCAAGGTATATTCCGTAGACTGGAAGTGCCCTTGGCTCTGTAGCTCTGTTGTTTACTTGTTTTAGGGAACACGATGCACTCCTCCAGAGAGGCAGTTGACAATTTACATCTCGCCCATCAGAATAAAAATGCTCCCTGTTCTCCAGGGCCTGTCTTGCCTTTCTGGTTTTTACCCATTTTGTGGATGTCCCTTTTGACCAGTGGGAAGTGATACGCCTTTGTGCTGCAGTTTGCATTGCCCACTTGCTTGCTTGGCCAAAAAGGGCGTAAGCGTTTTCTCCTGAATATATTCAGGAGAAAAAGCATATGCCCTTTGTGACCAAGTGCATCTTTGTCGAAATTGTGCCCCTCTTCCTGTTCTTTAAAGTTGATTCCAACGTACCCCTTGAAATCTCTTTCCTGCTATTCTGCCTCGCTTTCAAGTCCGCCTAGTTGCCTTCCCTCAACAGAATTTTGGACGGTAGTTGCCCTTTATTACTCTGCCAGTTTGTGAATTGCTGTGCCCCTGAGCTCCACTTTTTAACTCGTTTTTTGTGAGCTGAACGCAAGTGCAAAATTTTGGTTGACGACCTATACCGGTTCCCGGTGGGTGGCTGAGACTTTAGTTAATTCTTCTTCCTCCCAGGAAATAAGAGTCACATGTGCCCTTCCAAATGCCTAACAGCTACTCTCTCATTGGTTCTCCCTCTTCCCTTTCATCCTTTGCCAAATTGGCAACCGGTGCGAACCAGGAGGTTAAAGGTGCTGTCTCTCCAAGTTGGGAGATTGATAGTAAAGCAGTTGGAAAGTCAAACTGGAGCACAAGGAGAGGGACTATTCGTTGAGTTTAGAAAACTTTCGTATTCACAGTTTTTCCATTCTCTAGGTTTCCCATACATGTTATAGCTATCGTAACATTACCTTCAACCATGAGATTTGGGACCCATGGAATGGGTGCCATGCATTATTGCTTTAAAGGGTCTGCATTTGCTCACCCAATCTCACCAATCCTTTCAGTCCCATGTGTCCAGCATTATGCTACATCCAGCAGTCGTTGTAGACAGGGTCATTCCAGGTGTCATCAGAGACCCTGAAGGAATTGTAAAGAATTTCCCTCTTTTTATGTTTTGTTTTTGAAATTCTTACTTATAGTGGGATTGCGCTGATTCTCGCTGCCATGTTTATGCCAGTCTAGAAACACTTGATTCCCTTACGGAGACATATCAATACATAGGTTTAAGATTCTTACTAGTCAGATATATTCCTCTGAGGGAAATATGGGGTTTTGAGTCCCTTTCACTGAGGAAGGTGTAGGACTTATCTATTCCATAGTTGGTTTTTGGAACGGTACCTGTGCTTATATCAAACTCTGGTTTTATGCATCACCCCACCTCTCCTTTCCCCTTAAGCAGGCAAAAGAGTGTTTTCTAAATGTGAGACTCTGTTCTCTTTCCTAACTCAGTTCATGTGTAGCCATGTTTACAGGATCTTCATAAGTGATATCTTATGATAAGTTTCTTTTTCTTTGTGACTTATTTCACTTAGAATCATCGTACCTGAATCCACTCATTTTGCTGCTACTCGTCTTATGACATTGATTTCATGGCTGAGGGATATTCCATCATACGTAAGTACCACAATTTTTTGAACCATTTTTATCTTTCCTGGGATATTTAAGGTGTACCCAAGATGAGGTTATTGTAAGCAGTGCAGCCCTAAATTTTAGAGAGGCTCTGTCTTATTGATTTTCAGTTTTCCCAAGGTATATTCCCTAGACTGGAAGTGCCCTTGGCTCTGTAGCTCTGTTGTTTCCTTGTTTTAGGGAACACGATGCACTCCTCCAGAGAGGCAGTTGGCAATTAACATGCCACCCATCAGCATAACAAGGCTCCCTGTTCTCCAGGGCCTGTCTTGCCTTTCTGGTTTTTACCCATTTTGTGGATGTCCCTTTGGACCGCTGGGAAGTGATACTTTTTTCTAGTGCAGATTTGCATTGACCGCTTGCTTGCTGGCCAAAAAGGGCGTATGCGTTTTCTCATGAATATATTCAGGAGAAAACGAATACGCCCTTTTTGTCCAAGTGCATCATTGTCTAAGTTGTGCCCCTCTTCCTGTGCATTAAAGGCAATTCCAACGTACCTCTTGAAATCTGTTTCCTGCTATTCTGCCTCGTTTTAAAGTCCGCCTCTCTGCCTTCCCTCAAAAGATTTTTGGACGATAGTTTTCCTCTATTACTCTGCCAGTTTGTAAATTGCTGTGCCCCTGAGCTCCATTTTTCAACTCGTTTTTGTGAGCTGACCGCAAATCCAAATCTATGGTTCAAAACCTATACTGGTTCCCGGCAGGTAGCTGAGACATTGGTTAATTCTACTTCCTGCCGGGCAATTAAAGTGACATATACCCGTCCAAATGCCTAACAGCTACTCTCTCAATGGTTCTCCCTCTTCCCTTTCATCCTCTGCCAAATTGGCAACCTGTGCGAACCAGGAGGTTTTACGGGCTATCACTCCAAGTTGGGAGATTGATAGTAAAGCTGTTAGAAATTCAAACTGGCGCACAAGGAGAAGGACTATAAGTTGAGTTTTAGAGACCTTTCGTATTCACAGTGTGTCCATTCTCTAGGTTTCCCGTAAATGTTATGGTTGTAGTAATATTCCATTACACATGGAGAGTTGGGACCCATGGAATGGGTGCCACACATTATTGCTTTAAAGCGTTTGCATTTGCTCACCCAGTCTCACCAAAACTCTCAGTCTCAAGTGTCCAGCTTTATGCCACAGCCAGCTCTCGTTGTAGGTAGGGTCATTCCAGGTTTCATCAGAGCCCCTGAAGGAATTGTAATGAATTTCCCTGTTTTTTTTTGTTTTGTATTTGAAATTCCTTTTTATAGTGGGATTGAGCTGATTCTCACTGCCATGTTTTTGCCAGTGTAGACACACTTGATTCCCTTACGGTGACATATCAATACAGAGGTTTTAAGATTCTTACTAGTCAGATATATTCCACTGTGCAGAATATTGGGTTTTGAGTCCCTTTCACTGATGAAGGTGTAGGTCTTGTCTATTCCGTATTTCGATTTTGGAATGGTACTTGTACTAATATCAAACTCTGATTTTATGCATCACCCCACCTCTCCTTCCTCCTTAAGCAGGCATAAGTGTGTTTTCTAAATGTGAGACTCTCTTCCCTTTCCTAACTCAGTTCATGTGTAGCCATGTTACAGAAAATTCATAAGTGCTATCTTATGATAAGTTTGATTTTCTGTGTGACTTATTTCACTTAGAATCATCGTACCTGAATCCACTCATTTTCCTGTTACTGGCATAATGATATTGATTTCATGGCTGAGGGATAATCCATCGTACAATAGTACCACAATTTTTTGAACCATTTTTATCTATCCTGGGATATTTATAGAGTACCCAATTTGAGATTCTTGTAAGCAGTGCAGCCCTAAATTTTGGGGTGGCTCTGTCTTATTGATTTTCAGTTTTCCCAAGGTATATTCCCTAGACTGGTAGTGCCCTTGGCTCTGTAGCTCTCTTGTTTACTTGTTTTAGGGAACACGATGCACTCCTCCAGAGAGGCAGTTGGCAATTTACATCCCACCCATCAGCATAACAAGGCTCCATGTTCTCCAGGGCCTCTCTAGGATTTCTGGTTTTTACACATTTTGTGGATGTCCCTTTTGACCGGTGGGCAGTGATACAACTTTGCTGTGCAGATTTGCATTGCCCACTTGCTTGCTTGGCCAAAAAGGGCGTATGCGTTTTCGCCTGAATATATTCAGGAGAAAACGCATATGCCCTTTTTGGCAAAGTGCATCATTTTCGAAGTTGTGCCCCTCTTCCTGTGCTTTACAGGTGATTCCAACGAACCACTTGAAATCTGTTTCCTGCTATTCTGCCACGCTTTGAAGGCCGCCTCGTTGACTTCCCTTAACAGATTTTTTGGAGGATAGATGTCCTTTATTACTCTGCCAGTTTTTTGAATTGCTGTGCCCCTGAGCTCCATTTTTCAACTCGGTTTTTGTGAGCTGACCGCAAGTCCAAAATTTTTGCTCAGGACCTATACTTGTTCACGGTTGGTGGCTGATACTTTGGTTAATTCTTCTTCCTCCTGGGATATAACAGTGACATGTGCCCGTCCAAATGCCTAACAGCTACTCTCTCATTGGTTCTCCCTCTTCCCTTTCATCCTCTGCCAAATTGGCAACCTGTGTGAACCAGGAGGTTAAATGTGCTGTCTCTCCAAGTTGGGAGATTGATAGTAAAGCAGTTGAAAAGTCAAACCGGAGCACCAGGAGAGGGACAATTAGTTGGGTTTTAGAAAACTTTGGTATTCACTGTGTGTTCATTCTCTTGGTTTCCTGTACATGTTATAGCTGTAGTAATATTCCCTTCAACCTGGAGAGTTGGAACCATTGGAATGTGTGCCATGTATTATTGCTTTAAAGGGTCTGCATTTGCTCTCCCAATCTTACCAATCCTCGCAGTCCCATGTGTCCTGCCTTATGCCACATCCAGCTGTTGTTGTAGATAGGGTCATTCCAGGTTTCATCAGAGACCCTGAAGGAATTGTAAAGAATTTCCCTGTTTTTATGTTTTGTTTTTGAAATTCCTTTTTATAGTGGGTTTGAGCTGATTTTCGCTGCCATGTTTATGCCAGTCTAGAAACACTTGATTCCCTTATGGAGACATATCAATACATAGGTTTTAAGATTCTTACTAGTCAGATATATTCCTCTGCGGGAAATATGGGGTATTGAGTCCCTTTCACTGAGGAAGGTGTAGGTCTTGTCTATTCCATAGTTGGTTTTTGGAACGGTACCTGTGCTTATATCAAACTCTGGTTTTATGCATCACCCCACCACGCCTTCCCCCTTAAGCAGGCATGAGTGTTTTCTAAATGTGAGACTCTGTTCTCTTTATGAACTCACTTCATGTGTAGCCATGTTTACAGGATCTTCATAAGTGATATCTTATGATACGTTTCTTTTTCTGTGGGACTTATTTCACTTAGAATCATCGTACCTGAATCCACTCATTTTGCTGCTACTGGTCTTGTGACATTTATTTCATGGCTGAGGGATATTCCATCGTACGTAAGTACCACAATTTTTTGAACCATTTTTATATTTCCTGGGATATTTAAGATGTACAAAAGTTGAGGTTCTTGTAAGCAGTGCAGCCCTAAATTTTGGGGTGGCTCTGTCTTATTGATTTTCAGTTTTCCCAAGGTATATTCCCTAGACTGGAAGTGCACTTGGCTCTGTAGCTCTGTTGTTTACTTGTTTTAGGGAACACAATGCACTCCTCCAGAGTGGCAGTGGACAATTTACATCCTGCCCATCAGCATAACAAGGCTCCCTGTTCTCCAGGCCCTGTCTTGCCTTTCTGGTTTTTACCCATTTTGTGGATGTCCGTTTTGACTGGTGGGAAGCGATACTTCTTTCTAGTGCAGATTTCCATTGCCCACTTGCTTGCTTGGCCAAAAAGGGCGTAGGCGTTTTCTCCTGAATATATTCAGGAGAAAACGCCTACGCCCTTTTTGGCCAAGTGCATCATAGTCAAAGTTGTGCCCCTCTTCCTGTGCTTTAAAGGCGATTCCTACGTACCTCTTGAAATCTGTTTCCTGCTATTCTGCCTCGCTTTCAAGTCCGCCTAGTTGCCTTCGCTCAACAGATAGTTGGACGAGAGTTGCCCTTTATTACTCTGCCAGTTTGTGAATTGCTGTGCCCCTGAGCTCCACTTTTTAACTCGTTTTTTGTGAGCTGAACGCAAGTGCAAAATTTTGGTTGACGACCTATACCGGTTCCCGGTGGGTGGCTGAGACTTTAGTTAATTCTTCTTCCTCCCAGGAAATAAGAGTCACATGTGCCCTTCCAAATGCCTAACAGCTACTCTCTCATTGGTTCTCCCTCTTCCCTTTCATCCTTTGCCAAATTGGCAACCGGTGCGAACCAGGAGGTTAAAGGTGCTGTCTCTCCAAGTTGGGAGATTGATAGTAAAGCAGTTGGAAAGTCAAACTGGAGCACCAAGTGAGGGACACTTAGTTGAGTTTTAGAAACCTTTCATATTCACAGTGTGTCCAGCCTCTTGGTTTCCCGTACATGTTATAGCTATCGTAACATTACCTTCAACCTTGAGATTTGGGACCCATGGAATGGGTGCCATGCATTATTGCTTTAAAGGGTCTGCATTTGCTCACCCAATCTCACCAATCCTTTCAGTCCCATGTGTCCAGCATTATGCTACATCCGGCAGTCGTTGTAGATAGGGTCATTCCAGGTGTCATCAGAGACCCTGAAGGAATTGTAAAGAATTTCCCTCTTTTTATGTTTTGTTTTTGAAATTCTTACTTATAGTGGGATTGAGCTGATTCTCGCTGCCATGTTTATGCCAGTCTAGAAACACTTGATTCCCTTACGGAGACATATCAATACATAGGTTTAAGATTCTTACTAGTCAGATATATTCCTCTGAGGGAAATATGGGGTTTTGAGTCCCTTTCACTGAGGAAGGTGTAGGACTTATCTATTCCATAGTTGGTTTTCGGAACGGTACCTGTGCTTATATCAAACTCTGGTTTTATGCATCACCCCACCTCTCCTTTCCCCTTAAGCAGGCAAAAGAGTGTTTTCTAAATGTGAGACTCTGTTCTCTTTCCTAACTCAGTTCATGTGTAGCCATGTTTACAGGATCTTCATAAGTGATATCTTATGATAAGTTTCTTTTTCTTTGTGACTTATTTCACTTAGAATCATCGTACCTGAATCCACTCATTTTGCTGCTACTGGTCTTATGACATTGATTTCATGGCTGAGGGATATTCCATCATACGTAAGTACCACAATTTTTTGAAGCATTTTTATCTTTCCTGGGATATTTAAGGTGTACCCAAGTTGAGGTTCTTGTAAGCAGTGCAGCCCTAAATTTTGGGGTGGATCTGTCTTATTGATTTTCAGTTTTCCCAAGGTATATTCCCTAGACTGGAAGTGCCCTTGGCTCTGTAGCTCTGTTGTTTCCTTGTTTTAGGGAACACAATGCACTCCTCCAGAGAGGCAGTTGGCAATTAACATGCCGCCCCTCAGCATAACAAGGCTCCCTGTTCTCCAGGGCCTGTCTTGCCTTTCTGGTTTTTACCCATTTTGTGGAAGTTCCTTTTGACCGCTGGGAAGTGATACTTTTTTGTAGTGCAGATTTGCATTGCCCGCTTGCTTGCTGGCCAAAAAGGGCGTATGCGTTTTCTCATGAATATATTCAGGAGAAAACGCATGCGCCCTTTTTGCCCAAGTGCATCATTGTCTAAGTTGTGCCCCTCTTCCTGTGCATTAAAGGCAATTCCAACGTACCTATTGAAATCTGTTTCCTGCTATTCTGCCTTGTTTTAAAGTCCGCCTCTCTGCCTTCCCTCAAAAGATTTTTGGACGATAGTTTTCCTCTATTACTCTGCCAGTTTGTAAATTGCAGTGCCCCTGAGCTCCATTTTTCAACTCGTTTTTGTGAGCTGACCGCAAATCCAAATCTATGGTTCAAAACCTATACTGGTTCCCGGCAGGTAGCTGAGACATTGGTTAATTCTACTTCCTGCCGGGCAATTAAAGTGACATATACCCGTCCAAATGCCTAACAGCTACTCTCTCAATGGTTCTCCCTCTTCCCTTTCATCCTCTGCCAAATTGGCAACCTGTGCGAACCAGGAGGTTTTACGGGCTATCACTCCAATTTGGGAGATTGATAGTAAAGCTGTTGGAAATTCAAACTGGCGCACAAGGAGAAGGACTATAAGTTGAGTTTTAGAAACCTTTCATATTCACAGTGTGTCCATTCTCTAGGTTTCCCGTAAATGATATGGCTGTAGTAATATTCCCTTACACATGGAGAGTTGGGACCCATGGAATGGGTGCCACACATTATTGCTTTAAAGCGTTTGCATTTGCTCACCCAGTCTCACCAAAACTCTCAGTCTCAAGTGTCCAGCTTTATGCCACAGCCAGCTCTCGTTGTAGGTAGGGTCATTCCAGGTTTCATCAGAGCCCCTGAAGGAATTGTAATGAATTTCCCTGTTTTTTTTTGTTTTGTATTTGAAATTCCTTTTTATAGTGGGATTGAGCTGATTCTCACTGACATGTTTTTGCCAGTGTAGACACACTTGATTCCCTTATGGTGACATATCAATACAGAGGTTTTAAGATTCTTACTAGTCAGATATATTCCACTGCACAGAATATTGGGTTTTGAGTCCCTTTCACTGATGAAGGTGTAGGTCTTGTCTATTCCGTATTTCGATTTTGGAATGGTACTTGTACTAATATCAAACTCTGATTTTATGCATCACCCCACCTCTCCTTCCTCCTTAAGCCGGCATAAGTGTGTTTTCTAAATGTGAGACTCTCTTCCCTTTCCTAACTCAGTTCATGTGTAGCCATGTTACAGAAAATTCATAAGTGCTATCTTATGATAAGTTTGATTTTCTGTGTGACTTATTTCACTTAGAATCATCGTACCTGAATCCACTCATTTTCCTGTTACTGGCATTATGACATTGATTTCATGGCTGAGGGATAATCCATCGTACAATAGTACCACAATTTTTTGAACCATTTTTATCTATCCTGGGATATTTATAGAGTACCCAATTTGAGATTCTTGTAAGCAGTGCAGCCCTAAATTTTGGGGTGGCTCTGTCTTATTGATTTTCAGTTTTCCCAAGGTATATTCCCTAGACTGGTAGTGCCCTTGGCTCTGTAGCTCTCTTGTTTACTTGTTTTAGGGAACACGATGCACTCCTCCAGAGAGGCAGTTGGCAATTTACATCCCGCCCATCAGCATAACAAGGCTCCATGTTCTCCAGGGCCTCTCTAGGATTTCTGGTTTTTACACATTTTGTGGATGTCCCTTTTGACCGGTGGGCAGTGATACAACTTTGCTGTGCAGATTTGCATTGCCCACTTGCTTGCTTGGCCAAAAAGGGCGTATGCGTTTTCGCCTGAATATATTCAGGAGAAAACGCATATGCCCTTTTTGGCAAAGTGCATCATTTTCGAAGTTGTGCCCCTCTTCCTGTGCTTTACAGGTGATTCCAACGAACCACTTGAAATCTGTTTCCTGCTATTCTGCCACGCTTTGAAGGCCGCCTCGTTGACTTCCCTTAACAGATTTTTTGGAGGATAGATGTCCTTTATTACTCTGCCAGTTTTTTGAATTGCTGTGCCCCTGAGCTCCATTTTTCAACTCGGTTTTTGTGAGCTGACCGCAAGTCCAAAATTTTTGCTCAGGACCTATACTTGTTCACGGTTGGTGGCTGATACTTTGGTTAATTCTTCTTCCTCCTGGGATATAACAGTGACATGTGCCCGTCCAAATGCCTAACAGCTACTCTCTCATTGGTTCTCCCTCTTCCCTTTCATCCTCTGCCAAATTGGCAACCTGTGTGAACCAGGAGGTTAAATGTGCTGTCTCTCCAAGTTGGGAGATTGATAGTAAAGCAGTTGAAAAGTCAAACCGGAGCACCAGGAGAGGGACAATTAGTTGGGTTTTAGAAAACTTTGGTATTCACTGTGTGTTCATTCTCTTGGTTTCCTGTACATGTTATAGCTGTAGTAATATTCCCTTCATCATGGAGAGTTGGGAACCATGGAATGGGTGCCACACATTATTGTTTAAAGGGTCTGCATTTGCTAACCCAAATTCACCAATCCTCTCAGTCCCAAGTGTCCAGCCTTATGACACATCCAGCTATCGTTGTACACAGGGTCATTCCAGGTTTCATCAGACACCATGAAGGAATTGTAAAGAATTTCCCTATTTTGTTGTTTTGTTTTTGAAATTCCTTTTTATAGTGGGTTTGAGCTGATTCTCACTGCCGTGTTTATGCCAGTCTAGACAAACTTGTTTCCCTTACGGAGACATATCAATACATAGGTTTTAAGATTCTTACTAGTCAGATATATTACTCTGCGGGAAATAAGGTGTTTTGAGTCCCTTTCACTGAGGAAGGCGTAGGTCTTCTGTATTCCATAATTGGTTTTTGGAACGGTACCACTTCTTATATCAAACTCTGGTTTTATGCATCACACCACCTCTCCTTCCCCCTTAAGCAGGCATAAGAGTGTTTTCTAAATGTGAGACTCTGTTCTCTTTCCTAACTCAGTTCATGTGTAGCCATGTTTACAGGATCTTCATAAGTGATATCTTATGATAAGCTTCTTTTTCTGTGTGACTTATTTCACTTAGAATCATCGTACCTGAATCCACTCATTTTGCTGCCACTGGTCTTATGACACTGATTTCATGGCTGAGGGATACTCCATCGTACGTAAGTACCACAATTTTTTGAACCATTTTTATCTTTCCTGGGATATTTAAGGTGTACCCAAGTTGAGGTTTTTGTAAGCAGTGCAGCCTTAAATTTTGGAGTGGCTCTGTCTTATTGATTTTCAGTTTTCCCAAGGTATATTCCATAGACTGGAAGTGCCCTTGGCTCTGTAGCTCTGTTGTTTACTTGTTTTAGGGAACACGATGCACTCCTCCAGAGAGGCAGTTGACAATTTACATCTCGCCCATCAGAATAAAAATGCTCCCTGTTCTCCAGGGACTGTCTTGCCTTTCTGGTTTTTACCCATTTTGTGGATGTCCCTTTTGACCAGTGGGAAGTTATACACCTTTGTGCTGCAGTTTGCATTGCCCACTTGCTTGCTTGGCCAAAAAGGGCGTATGCGTTTTCTCCTGAATATATTCAGGAGAAAAAGCATATGCCCTTTGTGACCAAGTGCATCTTTGTCGAAATTGTGCCCCTCTTCCTGTTCTTTAAAGTCGATTCCAACGTACCCCTTGAAATCTCTTTCCTGATATTCTGCCTCGCTTTCAAGTCCGCCTAGTTGCCTTCCCTCAACAGATTTTTGGACGATAGTTGCCCTTTATTACTCTGCCAGTTTGTGAATTGCTTTGTCCCTGAGCTCAATTATTTAACTCGTTTTTTGTGAGCTGAACGCAAGTCCAATATTTTGGTTCAGGACCTATACTGGTTCCCGGTGGGTGGCTCAGACTTTAGTTAATTCTTCTTCCTCCCGGGAAATAAGAGTGACATGTGCCCGTCCAAATGCCTAAAACCTGCGCTCTCATTGGTTCTCCGTCTTCCCTTTCATCCTCTGCCAAATTGGCAACCTGTGCAAACCAGGAGGCTAAAGGGGCTGTCTCTATAAGTTGGGAGATTGATAGTAAAGCAGTTCGAAAGTCAAAGCGTAGCACCACGAGAGGTTCTATTCGTTGAGTTTTAGAGACCTTTTGTATTCACAGTGTGTCCATACTCTAGGTTTCCCGTACATGTTATAGCTGTAGTAATATTCCCTTCAACCTGGAGAGTTGGGACCATTGGAATGTGTGCCATGTATTATTGCTTTAAAGGGTCTGCATTTGCTCTCCCAATCTTACCAATCCTTGCAGTCCCATGTGGCCTGCCTTATGCCACATCCAGCTGTTGTTGTAGATAGGGTCATTCCAGGTTTCATCAGAGACCCTGAAGGAATTGTAAAGAATTTCCCTGTTTTTATGTTTTGTTTTTGAAATTCCTTTTTATAGTGAGTTTGAGCTGATTTTCGCTGCCATGTTTATGCCAGTCTAGAAACACTTGATTCCCTTATGGAGACATATCAATACATAGGTTTTAAGATTCTTACTAGTCAGATATATTCCTCTGCGGGAAATATGGGGTTTTGAGTCCCTTTCACTGAGGAAGGTGTAGGTCTTGTCTATTCCATAGTTGGTTTTTGGAACGGTACCTGTGCTTATATCAAACTCTGGTTTTATGCATCACCCCACCGCGCCTTCCCCCTTAAGCAGGCATAAGAGTGTTTTCTAAATGTGAGACTCTGTTCTCTTTATGAACTCACTTCATGTGTAGCCATGTTTACAGGATCTTCATAAGTGATATCTTATGATACGTTTCTTTTTCTGTGGGACTTATTTCACTTAGAATCATCGTACCTGAATCCACTCATTTTGCTCCTACTGGTCTTGTGACATTTATTTCATGGCTGAGGGATATTCCATCGTACGTAAGTACCACAATTTTTTGAACCATTTTTATATTTCCTGGGATATTTAAGATGTACAAAAGTTGAGGTTCTTGTAAGCAGTGCAGCCCTAAATTTTGGGGTGGCTCTGTCTTATTGATTGTCAGTTTTCCCAAGGTATATTCCCTAGACTGGAAGTGCACTTGGCTCTGTAGCTCTGTTGTTTACTTGTTTTAGGGAACACAATGCACTCCTCCAGAGTGGCAGTGGACAATTTACATCCTGCCCATCAGCATAACAAGGCTCCCTGTTCTCCAGGCCCTGTCTTGCCTTTCTGGTTTTTACCCATTTTGTGGATGTCCGTTTTGACTGGTGGGAAGTGATACTTCTTTCTAGTGCAGATTTCCATTGCCCACTTGCTTGCTTGGCCAAAAAGGGTGTAGGCGTTTTCTCCTGAATATATTCAGGAGAAAACGCCTACGCCCTTTTTGGCCAAGTGCATCATAGTCAAAGTTGTGCCCCTCTTCCTGTGCTTTAAAGGCGATTCCTATGTACCTCTTGAAATCTGTTTCCTGCTATTCTGCCTCGCTTTCAAGTCCGCCTAGTTGCCTTCGCTCAACAGATAGTTGGACGAGAGTTGCCCTTTATTACTCTGCCAGTTTGTGAATTGCTGTGCCCCTGAGCTCCACTTTTTAACTCGTTTTTTTTGTGAGCTGAACGCAAGTGCAAAATTTTGTTTGACGACCTATACCGGTTCCCAGTGGGTGCCTGAGACTTTAGTTAATTCTTCTTCCTCCCAGGAAATAAGAGTCACATGTGCCCTTCCAAATGCCTAACAGCTACTCTCTCATTGGTTCTCCCTCTTCCCTTTCATCCTTTGCCAAATTGGCAACCGGTGCGAACCAGGAGGTTAAAGGTGCTGTCTCTCCAAGTTGGGAGATTGATAGTAAAGCAGTTGGAAAGTCAAATTGGAGCACAAGGAGAGGGACTATTCGTTGAGTTTTAGAAAACTTTCGTATTCACAGTTTGTCCATACTCTAGGTTTCCCATACATGTTATAGCTATCGTAACATTACCTTCAACCTTGAGATTTGGGACCCATGGAATGGGTGCCATGCATTATTGCTTTAAAGGGTCTGCATTTGCTCACCCAATCTCACCAATCCTTTCAGTCCCATGTGTCCAGCATTATGCTACATCCGGCAGTCGTTGTAGATAGGGTCATTCCAGGTGTCATCAGAGACCCTGAAGGAATTGTAAAGAATTTCCCTCTTTTTATGTTTTGTTTTTGAAATTCTTACTTATAGTGGGATTGAGCTGATTCTCGCTGCCATGTTTATGACAGTCTAGAAACACTTGATTCCCTTACGGAGACATGTCAATACATAGGTTTAAGATTCTTACTAGTCAGATATATTCCTCTGAGGGAAATATGGGGTTTTGAGTCCCTTTCACTGAGGAAGGTGTAGGACTTACCTATTCCATAGTTGGTTTTTGGAACGGTACCTGTGCTTATATCAAACTCTGGTTTTATGCATCACCCCACCTCTCCTTTCCCCTTAAGCAGGCGAAAGAGTGTTTTCTAAATGTGAGACTCTGTTCTCTTTCCTAACTCAGTTCATGTGTAGCCATGTTTACAGGATCTTCATAAGTGATATCTTATGATAAGTTTCTTTTTCTGTGTGACTTATTTCACTTAGAATCATCGTACCTGAATCCACTCATTTTGCTGCTACTGGTCTTATGACATTGATTTCATGGCTGAGGGATATTCCATCATACGTAAGTACCACAATTTTTTGAACCATTTTTATCTTTCCTGGGATATTTAAGGTGTACCCAAGATGAGGTTCTTGTAAGCAGTGAAGCCCTAAATTTTGGGGTGGTTCTGTCTTATTGATTTTCAGTTTTCCCAAGGTATATTCCCTAGACTGGAAGTGCCCTTGGCTCTGTAGCTCTGTTGTTTCCTTGTTTTAGGGAACACAATGCACTCCTCCAGAGAGGCAGTTGGCAATTAACATGCCGCCCCTCAGCATAACAAGGCTCCCTGTTCTCCAGGGCCTGTCTTGCCTTTCTGGTTTTTACACATTTTTTGGATGTTCCTTTTGACCGCTGGGAAGTGATACATTTTTGTAGTGCAGATTTGCATTGCCCTGTTGCTTGCTGGCCAAAAAGGGCGTATGCGTTTTCTCATGAATATATTCAGGAGAAAATGCATACGCCCTTTTTGGTCAAGTGAATCATTGTCGATGTTGTGACCCTCTTTCTGTGATTTAAAGGTGATTCCAACGTACCTCTTGAAATCTGTTTCCTGGACTTCTGCCTCGCTTTCAAGTACGCCTCTTGTCCTTCCCTCAACAGATTTTTGGACGGTAGTTGCCCTTTATTACTCTGCCAGTTTGTGAATTGCTTTGCCCCTGAGCTCAATTATTTAACTCGTTTTTTGTGAGCTGAACGCAAGTCCAATATTTTGGTTCAGGACCTATACTGGTTCCCGGTTGGTGGCTGAGACTTTAGTTAATTCTTCTTCCTCCCGGGAAATAAGAGTGACATATGCCTGTCCAAATGCCTAACAGCTACTCTTTCATTGGTTCTCCCTCTTCCCTTTCATCCTGTGCCAAATTGGCAACCTGTGCGAACCAGGAGGTTAAAGGTGCTGTCTCTCCAAGTTGGGAGATTGATAGTTAAGCAGTTGGAATGTCAAACTGGAGCACAAGGAGAGGGACTATTCGTTGAGTTTTAGAAAACTTTCGTATTCACAGTGTGTCCATTCTCTAGGTTTCCCTTACATGTTATAGCTATAGTAATATTCCCTTCAACCGGAAGAGTTGGGACACATGGAATGGGTGCCAGGCATTATTGCTTTAAAGGGTCTGCATTTGCTCACCCAATCTCACCAATACTCTGAGTCCCATGTGTCCAGCCATATTCCACATCCAGCTGTCATTGTAGATAGGGTCATTCCAGGTTTCATCAGAGACCCTGAAGGAATTGTAAAAGATTTCCCTGTTTTTATGTTTTGTTTTGAAATTCCTGTTTATAGTGGGTTTGAGCTGATTCTTGCTGCCATGTTTATGCCATTCTAGAAACACTTGATTCCCTTACGGAGACATATCAATACATAGGTTTTAAGATTCTTACTAGTCATATATATTCCTCTGTGGGAAATATGAGGATTTGAGTCCCTTTCACTGAGGAAGCTGTAGGTCTTGTGTATTCCATAGTTGGTTTTTGGAACGGTACCTGTACTTTTATCAAACTCTGGTTTTATGCATCACCCGTCCTCTCCTTCCTCCTTAAGCAGGCATAGAGTGTTTTCAAAATGTGAGTCACTGTTCTCTTTCCTTACTCAGTTCAAGTGTAGCCATGTTTACAGGATCTTCATAAGTGATATCTTATGATAAGTTTCTTTTTCTGTGTGACTTATTTCACTTAGAATCATCGTACCTGAATCCACTCATTTTGCTGCTACTGGTCTTATGACATTGATTTCATGGCTGAGGGATATTCCATCGTACGTAAGTACCACAATTTTTTGAACCATTTTTATCTTTCCTGGGATATTTAAGGTGTACCCAAGTTGAGGTTCTTGTAAGCAGTGCAGCCCTAAATTTTGGGGTGGCTCTGTCTTATTGATTTTCAGTTTCCCTAAGCTATATTCCCTAGACTGGAAGTGCCCTTGGCTCTGTAGCTCTGTTGTTTACTTGTTTTAGGGAACACAATGCACTCCTCCAGTGAGGCAGTTGGCAATTTACATCCCGCCCATCAGCATAACAAGGCTCCCTGTTCTCCAGGGCCTGTCTTGCCTTTCTGGTTTTTACCCATTTTGTGGATGTCCCTTTTGACAGTTGGGAAGTGATACTTCTTTGTAGTGCAGATTTGCATTGCCCACTTGCTTCCTTGGCCATAAAGGGTGTATGCGTTTTCTGCTGAATATATTCAGGAGAACATTCATACGCCCTTTTTGGCCAAGTGAATCATTGTCGAAGTTGTGACCCTCTTCCTGTGCTTTACAGGTGTTTCCAACGTACCTCTTGAAATCTGTTTCCTGCTATTCTGCCTCGCATTCAAGTCTGCCTCGTTGCCTTCCCTCAACAGATTTTTGTATGATAGTTGTCCTTTATTACTCTTCCAGTTTGTGAGTTGCTGTGCCCTTGAGCTCCATGTTTCAACTCGTTTTTTGTGCGCTGAACGCATGTCCAAAATTTTGGTTCAGGACCAATACTGGTTCCCGGTGGGTGGCTGAGACTTTGTTTAATTCTTCTTCCTTCCGGGAAATTAGAATGACATATGCCCGTCCAAATGCCTAACAGCTACTCTCTCATTGGTTCTCCCTCTTCCCTTTCATCCTCTGCCAAATTGGCAACCTGTGAGAACCAGGAAGTTAAAGGGTCTATCTCTACAAGTTGGGAGATTGACAGTAAAGCAGTTGGAAAGTCAAACCGGAGCACCAGGAGAGGGAATATTCTTTGAGTTTTAGAAACCTTTCGTATTCACAGTGTGTCCATTCTCTAGGTTTCCCGTACATGTTATAGCTGTAGTAATATTCCCTTCAACCTGGAGAGTTGGGACCCATGGAATGGGTGCCATGCATTATTGCTTTAAAGGGTCTGCATTTGCTCACACAATCTCACCAATCCTCTCAGGCCCAAGTGTCCAGCCTTATGCCACATCCAGCTGTCATTTTAGACAGGGTCATTCCAGGTTTCATCAGAGACCCTGAAGGAATTGTAAAGAATTTCCCTGTTTTGTGTTTTGTTTTTGAAATTCCTTTTTATAGTGGGTTTGATCTGGTTCTCGCTGCCATGTGTATGCCAGTCTAGACACACTTGATTCCCTTACGGAGACCTATCAGTACTTAGGTTTTAAGATTCTTACTAGTCAGATATATTCTTCTGCGGGAAATATGGGGTTTTGAGTCCCTTTCACTGAGGAAGGTATAGGTAGGTCTTCTCTATTCCATAGTTGGTTTTTGGAATGGTACCTGTGCTTATATCAAACTCTGGTTTTATGCATCACCACACCTCTCCTTCCCCCTTAAGCAGGCATAAGAGTGTTTTCTAAATGTGAGTCTCTGTTCTCTTTCCTAACCAAGTTCATGTGTAGCCATGTTTACAGGATCTTCATAAGTGATATCTTATGATAAGCTTCTTTTTCTGCGTGACTTCTTTCACTTAGAATCATCGTACCTGAATCCACTCATTTTGCTGCTACTGGTCTTATGACATTGATTTCATGGCTGAGGGATATTCCATCGTACGTAAGTACCACAGTTTTTTGAATCATTTTTATATTTCCTGGGATACTTAAGGTGTACCCAAGTTGAGTTTCTTTTAAGCAGTGCAGCCATAAATTTGGGGGTGGCTCTGTCTTATTGATTTTCAGTTTTCCCAAGGTATATTCCCTAGACTGGAACTGCCCTTGGCTCTGGAGCTCTGTTGTTTACTTGTTTTAGGGAACACAATGCACTCCTCCAGAGAGGCAGTTGGCAATTTACATCCCGCCCATCAGCATAACAAGGCTCCCTGTTCTCCAGGGCCTGTCTTGAATTTCTGGTTTTTACCCTTTTTGTGGATGACCTTTTGGACCGGTGGGAATTGATACTTATTTGTAGTGCAGACTTACATTGTCCGATTGCTTGCTTTGCCAAAAAGGGCGTATGTGTTTCCTCCTGAATATACTCAGGAGAAAATGCATACGCCCTTTTTGGCCAAGTGCATCATTGTCGAAGTTGTGCCCCTCTTCCTGTGCTTTAAAGGTGATTCCAACGTACCTCTTGAAATCTGTTTCCTACTATTCTGCCTCACTTTCAAGTCTGCCTCGTTGCCTTCCCTCAACAGATTTTTGGATGACAGTTGTCCTTTATTACTATGCCAGTTTGTGAATTCCTCTGCCCTATAGCTCCTTTTTTTAACTGGTTTTTAGTGAGCTGAACGCCAGTCCCATATTTTGGTTCAGGACCTATACTGGTTCCTGGAGGTTGGCTGAGACTTTGGTTAATTCTTCGTCCTCCCGGGATGTAAGTGACATGTGCCCGTCCAAATGCCTAACAGCTACTCTCTCTTTGGTTCTCCCTCTTCCCTTTCATCCTTTGCCAAATTGGCAACCTGTGCAAAACAGGAGGTTAAAGGTGCTGTCTCTCCAGGTTGGGAGATTGATAGTAAAGCAGTTGGAAAGTCAAACCGGAGTTCCAGGAGAGGGACTATTCATTGAGTTTTAGAGACCTTTCGTATTCACAGTGTGTCCATTCTCTAGGTTTCCCGTACATGTAATAGCTGTAGTAATATTCCCTTCAACCTGGAGAGTTGGAGCCCATGGAATGGGTGCCTTGCATTATTGTTTCAAAGCGTCTGCATTTGCTCACCCAATCTCACCAATCCTCTCAGTCCCAAGTGTCCAGCCTTATGCCACATCCAGCTGTCGTTGTAGATAGGGTCATTCCAGGTTTCATCAGAGACCCTGAAGGAATTGTAAAGAATGTCCCTGTTTTTTTGTTTTGTTTTTGAAATTCCTTTTTATAGTGGGTTTGAGCTGATTCTCGCTGCCATGATTATGCCAGTCTAGAAACACTTGATTTTCTTACGGACACATATCAATACATAGGTTTTAAGATTCTTACTAGTCAGATATATTTTTCTGCGGGAAATATGGGGTTTTGAGGCCCTTTCACTGAGGAAGGTGTAGGTCTTGTCTATTCCGTACATGGTTTTTGGAATGGTACCTGTGCTTATATCAAACTCTGGTTTTATGCATCTCCCCACCTCTCCTTCCCCCTTAAGCAGGAATAAGCGTGTTTTCTAAATGTGAGACTCTCTTCTCTTTCCTAACTCAGTTCATGTGTAGCCATGTTTACAGGATCTTCATAAGTGATATCTTATGATAAGTTTCTTTTTCTGTGTGACTTATTTCACTTAGAATCATCATACCTGAAACCACTCATTTAGCTGCTACTGGTCTTATGACATTGATTTCATGGCTGAGGGATATTCCATCATACGTAAGTACCACAATTTTTTGAACCAATTTTATATTTCCTGGGATACTTAATGTGTACCCAAGTTGACGTTCTTGTAAGCAGTGCAGCCCTAAATATTGGGGTGGCTCTGTCTTATTGATTTTCAGTTTTCCCAAGGTATATTCCCTAGACTGGAAGTGCCCTTGGCTCTGTAGCTCTGTTGTTTCCTTGTTTTAGGGAACACAATGCTCTCCTCCAGAGAGGCAGTTGGCAATTTCCATCCCGCCCATCAGCATAACAAGGCTCCCTGTTCTCCAGGGCCTGTCTTGCCTTTCTGTTTTTTACCCATTTTGTGGATGTCCCTTTTGACCGGTGGGAAGTGATTCTTCTTTGTAGTGCAGATTTGCATTGCTCACTTGCTTGCTTGGCCAAAAAGGGCGTATGCGTTTTCTCCTGAATATATTCAGGAGAAAACGCATACGCCCTTTTTGGCCAAGTGCATCATTGTCGAAGTTGTGCCCCTCTTCCTGTGCTTTAAAGGCAATTCCAATGTACCTCTTGAAATCTGTTTCCGGCTATTCTGCCTCGCTTTCAAGTCCACCTTGTTGCCTTCCATAAACAGATATTTGAACGATAGTTGTCCTGTATTTCTCTGCCAGTTTGTGAATTGCTGTGCCCCTGAGCTCCATTTTTCAACTCATTTTTTTGAGCTGACCGCAAGTCCAAAATATTGGTTCAAGACCTATACTGGTTCCCAGCGGGTGGCTGAGACTTTGGTTAATTCTTCTTCTGCCGGGCAATTAGAGTGACATGTGACCATCCAAATACCTAACAACTACTCTCTCATTGGTTCTCCTTCTTCCCTTTCATGCTCTGCCAAATTGGCAATCTGTGCGAACCAGGAGGTTAAAGGGGCTGTCTCTCAAAGTTGGGAGATTGATAGTAAAGCAGTTGGAAATTCAAACCGGAGCACCAAGTGAGGGACACTTAGTTGAGTTTTAGAAACCTTTCATATTCACAGTGTGTCCATCCTCTTGGTTTCCCGTACATGTTATAGCTGTAGTAATATTTCCTTCAACCTGTAGAGTTGGGACCCATGGAATGGGTGCCATGCATTATTGCTTTAAAGGGTCGGCATTTGCTCACCCAATCAAACCAATCCTCTCAGTCCCAAGTGTCCAGCCTTATGCCCCTTCCAGCTGTTGTTGTAGATAGGGTCATTCCAGGTTTCATCACAGTCCCTGAAGGAATTGTAAAGAATTTCCCTGTTATTTTTGTTTTGTTTTTGAAATTCCTTTTTATAGTGGGTTTGAGCTGATTCTCACAGCCATGTTTATGCCAGTCTAGACACTCTTGATTCCCTTATGGAGACATATCAATACATAGGTTTTAAGATTCATACTAGTAAGATATATTACTCTGCGGTGAATATGGGGTGTTGAGTCCCTTTCACTGAGGAATGTGTAGGTCTTGTCTCTTCCGTATTTGGTTTTTGGAACGGTACCTGTACTAATATCAAACTCTGGTTTTATGCATCACCCAACCTCTCCTTCCCCCTTAAGCAGGCATAAGTTTGTTTTTTAAATGTGAGTCTCTCTTCTCTTTCCTAACTCAGTTCATGTGTAGCCATGTTTACAGAATCTTCATAAGTGATATCTTATGATAAGTTTCTTTTTCTGTGGGACTTATTTCACTTAGAATTATCGTACGTGAATCCACTCATTTTGCTTCTACTGGCCTTATGACGTTGATTTCATGTCTGAGGGATATTCCATCACACATAAGTACCACAATTTCTTGAACCATTTTTGTCTTCCCTGGGATATTTAATATGTACCCAAGTTGAGGTTCTTGTAAGCAGTGCAGCCCTAAATTTTGGGGTGGCTCTGTCTTATTGATTTTCAGTTTTCCCAAGGTATATTCCCTAGACTGGTAGTGCCCTTGGCTCTGTAGCTCTGTTGTTTCCTTGTTTTAGGGAACACAATGCACTCCTCCAGAGAGGCAGTTGGCAGTTTACATGCCGCCCATCAGCATAACAATGCTCCCTGTTCTCCAGGGCCTGTCTTGCCTTTCTGTTTTTTACACATTTTGCGGATGTCCCTTTGACCGGTGGGAAGTGATACTTCTTTGTAGTGCAGATTTGCATTGCCCACTTGATTGCTTGTCCAAAAAGGGCATATGCGTTTTCTCCTGTATATATTCACGTGAAAACCCATATGCCCTTTATGGCCATTTCCATAAGTTTCGAAGTTGTAATGCTTTTCTTTTGTTTAAAGGCGATTCCAGTGTACTTCTTGTAATCTGTTTCATGCCATTCTGGCTCATTTTCCCTTCCGCCTCATGGTTTTCCCTCAACAGATTTTTGGATGTGCATAGTCCTTTATAACTCTGTAGGTTAGTGAATTGCTGTGGCCCTGAGCTCCATTTTTCAACTCGCGTTTTTGTGAGCTGACCGCAAATCAACAATTTTGCTTCTGGACTTATACTGGTTCTGGGGGGGCAGGCTGAGACTTTGGTTAATTCATCTTTGTGATGGGAAATTAGAGTGTCATGTGGCCGTCCAAATGCCTACAGCTACTCTCTCATAGGTTCTCTCTCTTCCCTTATATCCTCTGCACAATTTGCCAACTGTGTGAACCAGGACGTTATAGGGGATGACTTTCCAAGTTGGGAGATTGATAGTAAATCAGTTGGAAAGTCAAACTGGAGCACAAGGAGAGAAAAAAGTAGTAGAGTTTTAGAAACATTTCATCATCAGATGGTTTCCATTCTCTAGGTTCCCATACACGTTATAACTGTAGTGATATTCCCTTCTACCTGGAGAGTTGGGAACCATGGAATGGGGGGCAGGCATTATTGCTTTAAAGCGTCTGCATTTTTTCACCCAATCTCACCAATGCTCTCAGTCCCAAGTGACCAGCCTTATGCCACTTCCAGCTGTCATTGTAGATAGGGTCATTCCAAGTTTCATCAGAACCCATGAAGGTATTGTGTAAGAATTTTACTGTTTTTATGTTTTGTTTTGAAATTCAGTTTTATATTGGGTTTGAGCTGTTTCTCACTGCCATGTTTATGTCGTTCTAGACACACTTGTTTCCCTTATGGAGACATATCAATACATAGGTTTTAAAATTCTTACTAGTCAGATATGTTTCTCTGCGGGGAATAGGGATATGGAGTTCCATTCACTGAGGAAGGAGTAGGGCTTATCTCTTCTGTTTTTGGACTATGGACCGGTACCTGTGCTAATATCAATCTTATGTTTTGTGCATCTCCCCACGTCTCTTTCCCCTTATGCAAGCGTTAGAGTGTTTTCTAAATCTGAGACTCTGTTATCTTCCCTAATTCAGTTCATATGTAGCCATGTTTACATTCCATTCATAAGTGTTATATTATGTCAGAATGCACCATGGCCGTTCTCATAATAAAGCTCCATGTCCCCTGTCATCACAATCACCATGCCCTGGTTATCACAATGCTCCATGTCCCTTGTCATCACAATTCTCCACGTCCATGTCATCACAGTGCTACATGACATTTCTCGTCAATATGTTACATGCCCTTGTCATCACAATTCTCCATCCACTTGACATTGCAATGCTCCATGGACTTGTCATCAAAATGCTCGATGCCCTTGTCATCACAATGCTCCATGACCCCTGTCATCACAATCCTCCCTGACACCTGTCATCACAATGCTTCATGCCCCTTGTCATTACAGTGCTCCATGATGCTCGACATCACAATTACCCAAGGTCATCTCATTACAAAGCTCCATGGCCAATATTATCACAATGCTCCATGACCACTGTCATCACAACACTCCATGACACCTGACAACACAATGATTCGGCACTCTTGTCATCACAATGTTCCATTCCCTCATCATCACAATGCTCCATAACGCCTGTCTTCACAATTCTCCATTAACATTTTCAGCCCAATATTCCATGACCATTGTCATCACAATGTTCTATGTCCTTGTCATCGCTATGCTCCATGACCCCTGTTTTCAAAATGCTTCGTGACGCTTGTCATCACAGTGCTCCATGACACATGTCATCACAATGCTCCATGCCTTTGTCAGCAAAATGCTACATGAGCTTGTCATTACGATGCTCTATGCGCTTGTCATCAAAATACTCCATTTCCATTGTCATCACAATATTCCATGAACCTTGGGATCACATTGCTTCATGCCCTTGTCATCACAATGCTTCATGCTCCTTGAAATCGAAATGATCCATGACCTCTGTCATCACAGTGCTCCAAACCCTTGTGATCACAGTGTTCCATAACACTTGTCATCACAACGCTCCATGATGCCTGTCATCAAAATACTCCATGCCCTTTTCATCACAGTGCTCCATGACCTTTGTCATCACAATTCTCAATACACTTGTCATCACAATGCTCCCTGACACTTGTCAAAGAATGCTCCTTGAAACCTGTCACGAAAAGGCTCCATGCCTTTTTCATCACAATGCTCCATGTCGTTTTCATCACAATGCTCCATGCCATTGTCATCAAAATACTCCACAAGGTTGTCCTCAGAATGCTCCATGACCCTTGTCATCACAGTGCTCCAGCACTTGTCAGCACAATGCTCCCTGACCCTTGTCAAAACAATGCTCCAAGCCATTGTCATCACAATGCTCCATTACCTTTGTCATCAAAATCCTCCATGACACTTGGCATCACAATGCTCCATGCCATTGTCATCACAATGGGCCATTACATATGTCATCACAATGCTCCCTGACACCTGTCTTCACAATACTGCATGACCTGCTCATCACAATGCTCCATGCCCTTGTCATCACAATGCACCATTCCAACTGTCATTGCAATAATCCATGAAACATGTTAGACCAATGTTCCATGCCCTTGTCATCACAATGCTCCATGCCCTTGTTATCACAATGCTCCATGACCCCTGTCATCACAATGCTCCCTGATTCCAGTCATCACAATGCTTCATGACCTTTGTCATCACAATTGTCCATGCCCTCATCATCAACAGTCTCTGTGAGTTTTTTAACCACAATGCTCCATGAACATTTCATCACAATGCTCTTTGACCCTTGTCATCACAATGCTCCATGCGCTTGTCAGCAAAATGCTCCATGACACATGTCATCACAATGCACCATGCGCTTGTCATCACAGTGCTCCACAATATTGTTATCACAATGCTCCTTAAAATTGGTCATCACAATGCTCCATGCATTTCTCATCAAAATGCTCTCTCACCACTGATATCACAGTGCTACATCACTATTTGTCACAATACTCCCACACCCCTGTCATCACAATGTACCAAGACTCCTGTCATCAGAAAGCTACATGCACTTATAATCACATTGTTCGATGACCCCTGATATCACAATGTTCCATAACACCTGTCATCAAAATGATCCATGACACTTTTCATCAAATTGCTCCATGAACCTGTCATTAGAATGCTCACTGCCCTTCACATCACAATGCACAACGCCCTTGCCATCAAAATGCTCCATGACTTTGTCATCACAAAGATCCATGGCCCTTGGCATCACAATGTTCGTGTCATTGTCATCACAATGCTCCATGAACGCTCTCATCACATTGCTCCATGCCTTTGTCTTCACAAAGATCCATGACACATGTCTTCAGAATGCTCCATGGCCTTCTCATCACAATGCTCCATGCCCTTGTCATCACAATGCTCCATTACCCGTCATAACAAAGCTCCATGACCCATGCCGTCACGATGTTCCATGGCCTTTTCATTACAAAACTCCATGACACTTCTCATCACAATGCTTCAAGAACACTGTCATCACAATGCACCATGCCCATCATCATAATGCTTCATGCTATTGTCATCACAATCAAATCAAAATGCTCCATGACTTCTGTGATAACAATGCTCCAAACCCTTGTGATCACAATATTCCATAACACTTGTCATCACAATGCCCCATGACGCTCGTCATCACAATTATCAATGGTCTTCTCATCACAATGCTCCATGACCTTTGTCATCTCAATGCTCAATACACTTGTCATCAAAATGCTCCCTGACACTTGTTGTCTGTATGCTCCTTGAACCTTGTCATGACAAGGCTCCATGCCTTTTTCATCACAATGATCCATGCTCTTTTAATCACAATGCTCCAAGACCCATGTAATCACAATGCTCCATGCCCTTGTCATCTCAAAGCTCAATGACGCATGCCACCAGAATGCTCCTTGGTCTTCTCCTCACAATGGTCCATGCCCTTGTCATCACAATGTTCCAAGACCCCTGTTATCACAATGCTCCATGCCCCTTTTCATCAGTATGCTATATGAGACTTGTCATCACAAGGCTCCATGGTTTTGTCATCACAATGCTCCAGGACCTTCTCATCACAATGTTTCTCAACCTTGTCATGAAAATTTTCAATGGCCCTTGTCATCATAATGCTCCAAGCCCTATCATCACAGTGCTATATTATATTTGTCATCACAATTCTCCATTACATTTAGCATCACAATGCTCCCTGACACATGTCTTCACAATATTGCATGACCTGGTCATCACAATGATCCATGCCCTTGTTATCACAATGCTCCATGACCCCTGCCATCACAATGCTCTGTGACTCCAGTCATCACAATGCTTCATGACCTTTGTCATTACAATGGTCCATGCCCTCGTCATCATCACTCTCTGTGAGATTTTTAACCAAAATGATCCATGAACTATTCATCACAATGCTCTTTGACACTTGTCATCACAATGCTCTATGCCTTTCTCAGCACAATGCTCCATGACCCTTGTCATCACAATGCTCCATGCGCTTGTCAGCACAATGCTCAATGACACATGTCATCACAATGCTCCATGACCCCTGTCATCACAATGCTCCGTGATTCCAGTCATCTCAATGCTTCATAACGTTTGTCATCACAATGGACCATGCCCACGTCATCACAAAGCTCTGTGACCTTTGTAACCACAATGCTCCCTAAACTTTTCATCACAATTCTCTGTGACCCTTACCATCACAATGCTCCATGTCTTTGTCAGAACAATGCTCCATGACCATTGTCTTCACAATATGCCACACGCATTTCATCACAAGATTCCACAACCTTGTCTTTGCCATGCTCCATAAACCTTGTAATCACAATGCTCCATGCACTTCTCATCAAAATGCTCTCTCAAAAGAGATATCACAGTGTTCCATCACTAGTCATCACAATACTCCCTCACCCCTGTAATCACAATGTTCCATGAACCTCTCATCACACTGCTACATCCCCTTATCATCACAAAGTTCCATGACACCTGTCATCAAAATCCTCCATGATCCTTTTCATCCCAAAGCTCCAAGACGCCTGACATCACAATGTTCTATAACCCCTGCCATCAAAATGTTCCATTACAGTTTTCATCAAATTGCTGCATGCCCCGGTCATCAAAATTCTCCCTGCCCTTCTCATCACAATGCACCATGCCATTGTCATGAAAATGCTCCATGACTTGTCATCACAATGCTCCATGACCCTTGGCATCACAATGTTGCATGTCATTGTCATCACAATGCTCCATGAACCCTCTCATAACATTGCTCAATGCCGTTGTCATCAAAAAGCTCCATGACATCTGTCATCACAATGCTCGATGCCCTTGTCATCACAATACTCCATGCCCTTTTTATTACAATCCTGCATGACCCATGTATCATAGTGTTCCGTACACTTGTCATCACAATGTTCCATGCCCTTGTCATCACAATGCTCCAAGACCCCTGTAAGCACAATGCTCCATGCCCCTTATCATCTCAATGCTCCATGAACCCTGTCATCACAGTGCACCTTGCCCATCATCATAATGCTTCAGGCTATTGTCATCACAATGAAATCAATATTCTCCATGACCTCTGTCATCATAATGCTCCAAATCCTTGTGATCACAATGTTCCATAACACTTATCATCACAACACCCCATGACGCTTTTCATCAAAAATATCCATGGTTTTCTCATCACAATGCTGCATGAACTTTGTCATTACAATGCTCAATACACTTGTCATCAAAATGCTCCCTGACACTTGTTGTCAGTATGCACCTTGAACCCTGTCATGACAATGTTCCATGCCTTTTTCATCACAATATTCAATGCCCTTTTCATCACAATGCTCCAAGATCCCTGTAATAACAATTCTCCATGCCCTTGTTATCAAAAAGCTCCATGACGCATGTCATCATAATGCTTCATGGTCTTCTTATCACAATGCTCCATGCCCTTGTCATCACAATGCTCTCAGACCCCTGTAATCACAATGCTCCTTGCCTCTTTTCATCAGAATGCTCCATGAGACTTGTCATTACAAGTCTCCATGTTCTCATCACAATGCTCCAGGACCTTGTCATCACCATGCTCCATTCCCTTGTCATCACAATGCTCCATGACCACTGTCATCAAAATAATCCATGAACATTTTCAGCCCAATGCTCCAGGACGTACACATCACAATGCTCCATGGCCAATATCATCACAATGCTCCATGACCACTGTCTTCACAACACTCCATGACACCTGACAACACAAAGATCCGGGACTCTTGTCATCACAATGCTCCATTCCCTAGTCATCAAATTGTTCCATGACCCCTGTCATCAAAATAATCCATGAACATTTTCAGCCCAGTGCTCCATGACCCTTGTCATCACAGTGATCCATGCCCTTGTCATCCCAATGCTCCAAGACCCCTGTATTCACAATGATCCGTGACGCTTGTCATCACAGTGAGCCATGACACATGTCATCACAATGCTCCATGCCTTTGTCAGCAAAATGCTACATGACCTTGTCATTACAATGCTCTATGCGCTTGTCGTCACAATACTCCATTTCCATTGTCATCACAATCCTCCATGAACCTTGGGCTCACATTGCTTCATGCCCTTGTCATCACAATGCTTCATGCTCCTTGAAATCAAAATGATCCATGACCTCCATCATCACAATGCTCCAAACCCTTGTGATCACAGTGTTCCATGACACTTGTCATCACAACGCTCCATGATGCCTGTCATCACAATACTCCATGCCCTTTTCATCACAATGCTCCATGACATTTGTCATCACAATTATCAATACACTTGTCATCACAATGCTCCCTGACACCTGTCTTCACAATACTGCATGACCAGGTCATCACAATGCTCCATGCCCTTGTCATCAAAATGCACCCTTCTAACTTTCATCGCAATAATACATGAAACTTATTAGACCAATGCTCCAGGCCCTTGTCATCACAATGCTCCATGCCCTTGTTATCACAATGCTGCATTACCCCTGTCATCACAATGCTCCTTGACTCCAGTCATCACAATGCTTCATGACCTTTGTCATCACAATGGTCCATGCCCTCGTCAACAACAGTCTCTGTGACCATTTTTACCACAATGCTCCATGAACTTTTCATCACAGTGCTCTTTGACCCTTGTCATCACAATGCTCTATGCCTTTCTCTGCACAATGCTCCATGACCCTTGTCATCACAATGCTCCATACGCTTGTCAGCACAATGCTCCATGACACATGTCATCACAATGCTCCATGACCCCTGTCATCACAATGCTCCGTGACTCCAGTCATCTCAATGCTTCATAACGTTTGTCATCACAATGGTCCATGCCCGCGTCATCACAAAGCTCTGTGACCTTTGTAACCACAATGCTCCATGAACGTTTCATCACAATTCTCTGTGACCCTTACCGTCACAATGCTCCATGTCTTTGTCAGAACAATGCTCCATGACCATTGTCTTCACAATATGCCACGTGAATTTCATCACAATGGCCAACAACTTTGTCATTGCAATGCTCCATAAACCTTGTAATCACAATGCTCCATGCACTTCTCATAATAATGCTCTCTCAGAAGAGATATCACAGTGTTCCATCACTAGTCATCACAATATTCCCTCACCTCTGTAATCACAATGATCCATGACCCTGTCATCACACTGCTACATCCCCTTATCATCACAATGTTCCATGACACCTGTCATCAAAATCCTCCATGATCCATTTCATCCCAAAGCTCCAAGACCCCTGACATCACAATGTTCTATAACACCTGCCATCAAAATGTTCCATTACACTTTTCATCAAATTGCTGCATGACCCGGTCATCAAAATTCTCCCTGACATTCTCATCACAATGCACCATGCCCTTGTCATCAAAATGCTCCATGACTTGTCATCACAATGGTCCATGACCTTTGTCATCACAATTCTCAATACACTTGTCATCACAATGCTCCCTGACAATTGTCAGAAGAATGCTCCTTGAACCCTGTCACGAAAAGGCTCCATGCCTCTTTCAAAACAATGCCCCATGCCGTTTTCATCACAATGCTCCATGCCATTGTCATCAAAATACACCACAAGCTTGTCATCAGAATGCTCCATGACCCTTGTCATCACAATTCTCCAAGCACTTGTCAGCACAATGCTCCCTGACCCTTGTCATCACAATGCTCCAAGCCATTGTCATCACAATGCTCCATTACCTTTGTCATCAGAATCCTTCATGACACTTGGCATCACAATGCTCCATGCCATTGTCATCACAATGGGCCATTACATATGTCATCACAATGCTCCCTGACACCTGTCTTCACAATACTGCATGACCTGGTCATCACAATGCTCCATGCCCTTGTCATCACAATGCGCCATTCCAACTGTCATCGCAATAATCCATGAAACATATTAGACCAATGTTCCATGCCCTTGTCATCACAATGCTCCATGCCCTTGTTATCACAATGCTCCATGACCCCTGTTATCACAATGCTCCGTGACTCCAGTCATCACAATGCTTCATGACCTTTGTCATCACAGTGGTCCATGCCATCGTCATCAACAGTCTCTGTGACCTTTTTAACCACAATGCTCCATGAACTTTTCATCACAATGCTCTTTGAACCTTGTCATCACAGTGTTCCATGCGATTGTCAGCACAATGCTCCATGACACATGTCATCACAATGCACCATGCGCTTGTCATCATAGTGCTCCACAATATTGTTATCACAATGCTCCATAAAATTTGTCATCACAGTGCTCCATGCACTTCTCATCAAAATGCTGTCTCACCACTGATATCACAATGCTACATCACTATTTGTCATAATACACCCTCACACCTGTCATCAAAATTTTCCATGTCTCCTGTTATCACAATGCTATATGCACTTATCATCACAATGTTCGATGAACCCTGACATCACAATGTTCCATAACACCTGTCATCAAAATGTTCCATGACCCTTTTCATCAAATTGTTCCATGAACCTCTCATCAGAATGCTCCCTGCCCTTCTCTTCACAATGAACAACGCCCTTGACATCAAAATTCTCCAAGACCTTAGTCATCACAAAGATCCATGACCCTTGGCATCACAATGCTCCATGTCATTGACATCACAATGCTCCATGAAAGCTCTCATCACATTGCTCCATGCACTTGTCTTCACAAAGCTCCATGGCACATGTCATCAGTATTCTCCATGGCCTTCTCATCACAATGCTCCATGCCCTTGCCATCACAATGCTCCATTACCCCATTCATAACAATGTTCCATGACCCCTGCCATCACGATGTTCCATGGCCTTTTCATTACAAGGTTCCATGACCCTTCTCATCACAATGCTCAAGACCCCTGTAATCACAGTGCTTCATGCCTTTGTCATCACAAAGCTCCCTGACGCATATCATCAGAATGTTCCATGGACTTCACATCACAATGCTCCATGCCTTTGTCATCACAATGCTCCAATATCCCTGTAATAACAATACTCCATGCCCCTTTTCATGTCAACGCTCCATGAACCCGGTCATCACAATGCACCATGCCCATCATCATAAGGCTTCAGGCTATTGTCATCACAATGAAATGAATATTCTCCATGACCTCTGTCATCACAATACTCCGAACCCTTGTGATCCCAATGGTCCATAACACTTATCATCACAACACCCCATGACGCTCATCATCACAATTATCCATGGTCTTCTAATCACAATGCTCCATGATATTTGTCATCACAATGCTCAATACCCTTGTCATCACAATGCTCCCTGACACTTGTCTTCATTATGCTCCTTGAACCCTGTCATGACAAGTCTCCATGCCATTTTCATCACAATGATCCCTGCCCTTTTCATCACAATGCACCAAGACCCCTGTATTCACAGTCCTCCTTTCCCTTGTCATCACAAAGCTCCGTGACGCATGTCATCAGAATGTTCCATGGCCTTCTCATCACCATGATCCATGCCCTTCTCATCACAATGTTCCAAGAACCCTGTAACCACAATGATCCATGCCCATTTTCATCTCAATGATTCATGAACCCTGTCATCACAATGCACCATGACCATCATCATAATGCTTCATGCTATTGTCATCACAATGAAATCAAAATGCTCCATGACCTCTGTCATAACAATGCTCCAAACGCTTGTGAACACAATATTCCAAAACACTTGTCATCACAATGCTCCATGACGCTCGTCATCACAGTTATCCATGGTCTTCTCATCACAATGCTCCATGACCTTTGTCATCACGATGCTCAATACACTTGTCATCAAAATGCTCACTGACACTTGTTGTCTGTATGCTCCTTGAACCCTGTCATGACAAGGCTCCATGCTTTTTCATCACAATGCTCCAAGACCCATGTAATCACAATGCTCCATGCCCTTGTCATAACAAATCTAAAGGACGCATGTCTTCAGAATGCTCTTGGCATTCTCCTCACTATGCTCCATGCACATGTCATCAAAAAGTTCCAAGACGCCTGTAATCACAATGGTCCATGTCCATTTTCATCAGTATGCTCCATGAGATTTGTCATCACAAGGATCCATGTTGTTCTCATCACAATGCTCCAGGACATTGTCATCACAATGCTTCACGACCTTCTCCTGAATATACTCAATGGCCCTTGTCATCATAATGCTCCAAGCCCTAGTCATCACAGTGCTCCATTATATTTGTCAACACAATCCTCCATTACATTTGGCATCACAAGGCTCCCTGCTATTTTGATCGCAATGGACCATGACATATGTCATCACAATGCTCCCTGACAAATGTCTTCACAATAATCCATGACCTTCTCATCACAATGATCCATGCCCTTGTCATCACAATGCTCCATGCCCTTGTCATCACAATGCACCATGTCCACTGTCGTCACAATAATCTATGAAAGTTATCAGACCAATGCTCCATGCCCCTGTCATCACAATGCTCCATTCCCTTGTCATCACAATGCACCATGACCGCTGTTATCACAATGCTCCATGACTCCAGTCATCACAATGATTCATAACATTTGTCATCACAATGCTCCATGCCCGCGTCATCACAAGGCTCTGTGTCGTTTGTAACCACAATGCTCCATGAACATTTCATCACAATGCTCCGTGACCCTTGTCATCACAATGCTCCATCCCTTTTTCAAAAAAATGCTCCATGACCCTTGTCATCACAATTTGCCACGCACTTTTCATCACAACGGTCCACAATTTTCTCACTGCAATGCTCCATAAAACTTGTAATCACAATGCTCCATGCCCTTCTCATCACAATGCTCCATTTACCTGTCATAAGAGTGCTCCATGACCCCATCCATCACGATGTTCCATGGCCTTGTAATCACAAGGCTCCATGACACTTGTCATCACAATGCTCCAAGACCCCTGTAATCACAATGCTCCATGCCCTTGTCATCACAGTGCTCCAAGACGCCTGTAATCACAATGCTCCATGCCCCTTTTCATCTCCATGCTCCATGAACCCTGTCATCACAATGAATCATGCCCATCATCATATTGATTCCGGCTATTGTCAGCACAATGAAATCAAAATTCTCCTTGACCTCTGTTATCACATTGCTCCATGACCCCTGTCATCACAATACTCCATGAACATTTTCAGCCCACTGCTCCATGACACTTGTCATCACAATGATCCATGCCCTTGTCATCCCAATGCTCCATGACCCCTGTATTCACAATGCTCCGTGACGATTGTCATCACAGTGCTCCATGACACCTGTCATCACAATGCTCCATGACTTTGTCAGCAAAATGCTACATGACCTTGTCATTACAATTCTCTATGTGCTTGTCATCAAAATACTCCATTTCCATTGTCATCACAATCCTCCATGAACCTTGGGATCACATTGCTTCATGCCCTTTTCATCACAATTCTCCATGCTCCTTGAAATCAAAATGATCCATGACCTCTGTCATCACAATGCTCCAAACCATTGTGATCCCAAAGTTCCATAACTCTTGTCATCACAATGCTCCATGATGACTGTCATCACAAAATTCCATGCCCTTTTCATCACAATGCTCCATGACCTTTGTCATCACAATGCTCAGTACACTTGTCATCAAAATGCTCCCTGACACTTGTCATCAGAATGCTCCTTGAACCCTGTCACGAAAAGGCTCCATGCAATTTTCATCACAATGCCCCATGCCATTTTCATCACAATGCTCCGTGACCATTGTCATCAAAATGCTCCATGCCTTTGTTTGAAAAATGTTCCATGACCCTGGTCATCACAGTGTGCCATTCGCTTTTCATCACAACGGTCCAGAAACTTGTCATTGCAATGCTCCATAAACCTTGTAATCACAATGCTCTATACACTTCTCATCAAAATGCTCTCTCACCAGAGATATCACAGTGTTTCATCACTAGTCATCACAATACTCCCTCACCCCTGTAATCACAATGTCCCATGACCCCTGTCATCACAATGCTACATCCCCTTATCAGCACAATGTTCCATGACCCCTGACATCACAATGTTCTATAACCCCTGTCATCAAAATGTTCCAATACACTTTTCATCAAATTGCTGCATGACCCTGGCATCAAAATACTCCCTGACATTCTCATCACAATGCACAATGTACTTGTCATCAAAATGCTCCATGACCTTTGTCATCACAAAGCTCCATGACCCCTGGCATCACAATGCTCGATGTCATTGTCATCACAATGCTCCATGAACACTCTCATCACATTTCTCCATGCCCTTGTCATCACAAAGCTCCATGACACTTGTCAACACAGTGCTCGATGCCCTTCTCTTCACAATGCCCCATGCCCTTGTCATTACAATCCTCCATGACCCATGTATCACAGTGTTCCATGCCCTTATCATCACAATGCTCTATGCCCACTCTCATCACAATAATCCATAAAACATTTCAGACTAATGCTCCATGCCCTTCTTTTCACAATGATCCTTTACCTCTGTCATAACTATGCTCCATGACACCTGCAATCACAGTGTTCCACGGCCTTGTCATCACAAGGCTCCATGACACTTGTCATCACAATGCTCCACGACCCATCTAATCAAAATGCTCCATGCCCTTGTCATCAAAAAGCTACATGACGCATGTCATCAGAATGTTCCATGGCCCTGTCACCACAATGCTCCATGCCCTTGTCATCACAAAGCTCCAAGACCCTTGTAATCAAAATGCTCCATGAGTCTTTTCATCTCAATGCTCCATGAACCCTGTCATCACAATGGACCATGCCCATCATCATAATGCTTCAGGCTATTGTCAGCACAATGAAATCAAAATGCTCCATGACCTCTGTCACCACAATGCTCCAAACCCTGGTGATCACAATGTTCCATAACACTTATCATCACAACACCCCTTGACGCTCATCATCACAATTATCCATGGTCTTCTCATCACAATGCTTCATGACCTTTGTCATCACAATGCTTAATACACTTGTTATCACAATGCTCCCTGACGCTTGTAATCAGTATGCTCCATTAACCCTCTCATGACACGTCTCCATGCCTTTTTCATCACAATGATCCATGCCATTTTAATCACAATGCTCCAAGACCCCTGTAATCACAATGCTCCATGCCCTTGTCATCATAAAGCTCAATGATGCATGCCATCAGAATGCTCCATGGCCTTCTCATTACAATGCTCCATGCCCTTGTCATCATAATGCTCCAAGATCCCCGTACTCACAATACTCCATGTCCCTTTTCATCAAAATGCTCCATGAGACTTGTCATCACAAGTCTCCATTGTCTTCTCATCAAAGTGCTCCAGGAACTTGTCATCAAAATGCTCCATGATCCCTGTCATCACAATAATCCATAAATATTTTCAGCCCAATGCTCTATGATATTCTCATCAAAATGCTCCATGACCCCTGTCATCAAAATACTCCATGAAAATTTTCAGCCCAATGCTCCATGACCCTTTTCATCACAATCATCCATGCCCTTGTCATCCCAATGCTCCATGAACCCTGTATTCACAATGCTCCGTGATGCTTGTCATCACAGGGCTCCATGACACCTGTCATCACAATGCTCCATGCCTTTGTCAGCAAAATACTACCTGACCATGTCATTGCAATGCTCTATGCGCTTGTCATCACAATACTCCATTCCCATTGTCATCACAGTCCTCCATGAACCTTGGGATCACATTGCTTCATGCCCTTGTCATCACAATGCTCCATGCTCCTTGAAATCTAAATGATCCATGACCTCTGTCATCACAATGCTCCAAACCCTTGTGATCACAATGTTCCATAGCACTTGTCATCACAACGCTCTAAGATGCCTGTCATCACATTACTCCATGCCTTTTTCATCACAATGCTCCATGACCTTTGTCATCACAATTCTCAATACACTTGTCATCACAATGCTCCCTGACACTTGTCATCAGAATGCTCCTTGAACCCTTTCACGAAAATGCTCCATGCCTTTTTCATCACAATGCCCATGCCGTTTTCATCACAATGCTCCATTCTATTGTCATCAAAATACTCCACAAGCTTGTCATCAGAATGCTCCATGACGCTTGTCATCACAATTCTCCATGCACTTGTCAGCACAATGCTCCCTGACCCTTGTCATCACAGTGCTCCAAGCCATTTTCATCACAATGCTCCATTTCCATTGTCATCAGAATCCTCCATGACACTTGGCATCACAATGCTCCATGCCATTGTCATCCCAATGGGCCATTACATATCTCATCACAATGCTCCCTGACACCTGTCTTCACAATACTGCATGACCTGGTCATCACAATGCTCCATGCCCTTGTCATCACAATGCGCCATTCCAACTGTCATCGCAATAATCCATGAAACTTATTAGACTAATGTTCCCTGCCCTTGTCATCACAATGCTCCATGCCCTTGTCATCACAATGTTCCACAACACCGTCATGAAAAAGTTCCATGACTCCTGACATCACAATATTCCATAACCCCTGTCATCAAAATGTTCCATGACACTTTTTATCAAATTGCTCCATGACCCTGTCATCACAATGCTCCCTGCCCATCACAAGAGAATGCACCACACCCTTGTCATCAAAATGCTGCATGACCTTTGTCATCACAAAACTCCATGACCCTTGGCATCACAATGCTCCATGCCATTGTCATTACAATGCTCCAAAGACCTCTCATCACATTGTTCAAAGCCCTTGTCATCACAAGATCCATGATGCATTTCATCACAATGCTCGATGCCATTCTTCTCACAATGCTCCATGCGCTTCTCATTACAATCCTCCATGAACCATGTATCACAGTGTTCCGTGCCCTTGTTATCACAATGCTCCTTGCCCCCTCTCATCACAATAATCCATGAAACATTTCAGACCAATGTTCCATGCCCTTTTCATCACAATGATCCAAGACTCCTGTAATCATAATGCTCCATGCCCCTTTTCATCTCAATGCTCCATGAACATTGTCATCACAATGCACCAAATGCGCATCATCATAATGCTTCATGCTATTGTCATCACAATGAAATCAAAATGCTCTATGACCTCTGTCATCACAATGCTCCAAATCCTTGTGATCACAATATTCCATAACACCTATCATTCACAACGCCCCATAACGCTCGTCATCACAAGTATCCATGGTCTTCTAATCACAATGCTCCATGACATTTGTCATCACAATGCACAATACCCTTGTCATCACAATGGTCCCTGACACTTGTCATCAGTATGCTCCTTGAACCCTGTCATGACAAGGCTCCATGCCTCTTTCATCACAATGTTACATGCCCTTTCCCTCACAGTGCTCCAAGGCCCCTGTAATCACAATGCTCCATGCCCTTGTCATCACAAAGCTCCATGATGCATGTCATCAGAAAGCTCCATGACATTCTCATCCCATTGTTCACTGCCTTTGTCATCACAATGCTCCAAGAGCCCTGTAATCACAATGTTCCATGCCCTTGTCATCACAAAGCTCCATGATACATGTCATCAGAACGCTCCATGACATTCTCATCCCAATGTTCCATGGCCTTGTCATTACAATGCTCCAAGACCCCTGTAATCACAATGCTCCATGACCCTTTTCATCAGAATGCTCCCTGCCCTTCTCATCACAATGCAAAACGCCCTTGCCATCAAAATGCTCCATGACCTTTGTCATCACAAAGATCCATGACCCTTGGCATCACAATGCTCCATGTCATTGTCATCACAATGCTAAATGAACGCTCTCATCACATTGCTCCATGCCCTTGTCTTCACAAAGCTCCATGACACATGTCATCAGTATGCACCATGGCCTTCTCATCACAATGCTCCATGTCCTTGCCTTCACAATGCTCCATTACCCGAGTCATAAAAATGCTCCATGACCCCTGCCATCACGATGTTCCATGGCCTTGTCATCACAAAGCTCCATGACACTTCTCATCACATTGCTCCTAGAACCCGGTAATCACAATGCTTTTTGCCACTATTCATTTCAATGCTCCATGAACCCTTTCATCACAGTGCACCATGCCCATCATCATAATGCTTCAGTCTGTTGTCATCACAATGAAAACAATATTCTCCATGACCTCTGTCATCATAATGCTCCAAACCCTTGTGATCACAATGTTCCATAACACTTATCATCACAACACCCCATGACGCTCATCATCACAATTATCCATGGAATTCTCATCACAGTGCTCCATGAACTTTGTCATCACAATGATCAATATACGTGTCATCACAATGCTCCCTGACACTTGTCGTTAGTATGCTCCTTGAACCATGTCATGACAAGGTTCCATGCCTTTTTCATCACAATGATCTATGCCGTCTTCATCACAATGCTCCAAGGTCCCTGTAATCACAATGCTCCATGCCCTTGTCATCACAAAACTCCATGACGCATGTCATCAGAATGCTCCATGGCTTTCTCATCACAATGCTCCATGCCGTCGTCATCACAATGCACCAAGACACCTGTAATCACGATGCTCCATGCCCCTTTTCATCAGAATGCTCCATGAGACTTGTCATCACAATTCTCCATGGTCTTCTCATCACAGTGCTCCAGGACCTTGTCATCACCATGCTCCAATCCCTTGTCATCACAATGCTCGATGACACCTGTCATCACAATAATCCATGAATATTTTCAGCCCAGGGATCCACGACCTACTCATCACAGTGCTCCATGGCCAATATCATCACAAAGCTCCATGACCACTGTCACCAAAACACTCCATGACACCTGACAACCCAATGATCCGGGACACTTGTCATCACAATGCTCCATTCCCTAGTCATCACAATGCTCCATGACCCCTGTCATCACAACCCTCCATGAACATTTTCAGCCCAATGCTCCATGACACTTTTCATCACAATGATCCATGCCCTTGCCATCCCAGTGCTCCATGACCCCTGTATTCACAATTATACGTGACGCTTGTCATCACAGTGAGCCATGACACATGTCATCACAGTGGTCCATGCCTTTGTCAGCAAAATGCTACATGACCTTGTCATTACAGTGCTCTATGCGCTTGTCATCACAATACTCCATTTCCATTGTCATCACAATCCTCCATGAACCTTGGGATCACATTGCTCCAGGCCCTTGTCATCACAATGCTCCATGCTCCTTGAAATCAAAATGATCCATGACCTCTGTCATCACAATGCTCCAAACACTTGTGATCACAATGCTCCATAACACTTGTCATCACAACGCTCCATGATGCCTGTCATCACAATACTCCATGTCCTTTTCATCACAATGCTCCATGACCTTTGTCATCACAATTCTCAATACACTTGTCATCACAATGCTCCCTGACACTTGTCATCAGAATGCTCCTTAAACCCTGTCACGAAAAGGCTCCAAGCCTTTTTCATCACAATGCCCCATGCCGTTTTCATCACAATGCTCCGTGCAATTGTCATCAAAATAGTCCACAAGCTTGTCATCAGAATGCGCCATGACCCTTGTCATCACAATTCTCCATGCACTTGTCAGCACAATGCTCCTTGACCCTTGTCATCACAATGCTCCAAGCCATTGTCATCACAACGCTCCATTACCTTTGTCATCAGAATCCTCCATGACACTTGGCATCACAATGCTCCATGCCATTGTCATCCCAATGGGCCATTACATATGTCATCACAATGCTCCCTGACACTTTTCTTAACAATATTGCATGACCAGGTTATCACAATGCTCCATGCCCTTGTCATCACAATGCACCATTCCAACTGTCATCGCAATAATCCATGAAACTTATTAGACCAATGCTCCAGGCCCTTGTCATCACAATGCTCCATGCCCTTGTTATCAAAAAGGTCCATGACCCTTGTCATCACAATGCTCCGTAACTCCAGTCATCACAATGATTCATGACCTTTTTCATCACAGTTGTCCATGCCCTCGTCATCAACAGTCTCTGTGACCTTTTTAACCACAATGTTCCATGAACTTTTAATCACAGTGCTCTTTGACCCTTGTCATCACAGTGCTCCGTAACTCCAGTCATCACAATTCTTCATGACCTTTGTCATCACAGTTGTCCATGTCCTCGTCTTCAACAGTCTCTGTGACCTTTTTAACCACAATGTTCCATGAACTTTTCATCACAATGCTCTTTGACCCTTGTCATCACAATGCTCTATGCCTTTCTCAGCAAAATGCTCCATGACCCTTGTCATCACAATGCTCCATGCGCTTCTCAGCACAATGCTCCATGACACATGTCATTACAATGCTCCATGACCCCTGTCATCACAATGCTCCGTGACTCCAGGCATCTCAATGCTTCATAACGTTTGTCATCACAGTGCTCCATTCCCGCGTCATCACAAAGCTCTGTGACCTTTGTAACCGCAATGCTCCATGAACTTTTCATCACAATTCTCTGTGACACTTGCCATCACAATCCTCCATGTCTTTGTCAGAACAATGCTCCATGACCATTGTCTTCACAATATGCCACGCACATTTCATCACAACGGTCCACAAACTTGTCACTGCAATGCTCCATAAACCTTGTAATCACAATTCTCTATGCCCTTCTCATAAAAATGCTCTCTCAGAAGAGATATCACAGTGTTCCATCATTAGTCATCACAATGCTACCTCACTCCTGTAATCACAATGATCCATGACACTGTCATCACGCTGCTACATCCTCTTATCATCACAATGTTTCATGACACCTGCCATAAAAATATTTCATGATCCGTTTCATCCCAAAGCTGCAAGACCCCTGACATCACAATGTTCTATAACACCTGGCATCAAAATGTTCCATTACACTTCTCATCAAATTGCTGCATGACCCGGTCATCAAAATTCTCCCTGAACTTCTCATCACAATGCACCATGCCCTTGTCATCAAAATGCTCCATGACTTGTCATCACAATGCTCCATGACCTTTGTCATCACAATTCTCAATACACTTGTCATCACAATGCTCCCTGACACTTGTCAGAAGAATGCTCCTTGAAACCTGTCACGAAAAGGCTCCATGCCTCTTTCAACACAATGCCCCATGCCGTTTTTTTCACAATGCTCCATGCCATTGTCATCAAAATACTCCACAAGATTGTCATCAGAATGCTCCATTACCCTTGTCATCACAATTCTCCATGCACTTGTCAGCACAATGCTCCCTGACCCTTGTCATCAAAATGCTCCATTACCTTTGTCAACAGAATCCTCCATGACACATGGCATCACAATGCTCCATGCCATTGTCATCACAATGGGCCATTACATATGTCATCACAATGCTCCCTGACACCTGTCTTCACAATACTGCATGACCTGGTCATTACTAGGCTCCAAGCCCTTGTCATCACATTGTGCCATTCCAACTGTCATCACAATAATCCATGAAACTTGTTAGACCAATGTTCCATGCCCTTGTCATCACAGTGCTCCATGCCCTTGTTATCACAATCCTCCATGACCCCTGTCATCACAATGCTCCGTGAATCCATTTATCACAATGCTTAATGACCTTTATCATAACAATGGTGATACCCTCGTCATCAACAGTCTCTGTGACCTTTTTAACCACAATGCTCCATGAACTTTTCATCACAATGCTCTTGAACCTTGTCATCACAATGCTCTATGCCTTTCTCAGCACAATGCTCCATGACCCTTGTCATCACAATGCTCCATGCGCTTGTCAGCACAATGCTCCATGACACATGTCATCACAATGCTCCATGACCCCTGTCATCACGATGCTCCGTGGCTCCAGTCAACACAATGCTTCTTAACGTTTGTCATTACAATGTTCCATGCCCGTGTAATCACAAGGCTCTGTGACCTTTGTAACAACAATGCTCCTTGAACTTTTCATCACAATTCTCTGTGACCCTTGTATTCACAATGCTCCATATCTTTGTCAGAGCAATGCTCCATGACCATTGTCTTCACAATGTGCCACACACATTTTCATCAAAATGGTCCACAACCTTGTCATTGCAATGCTCCATAAACCTTGTAATCACAATGCTCCATGCACTTCTCATCAAAATGCTCTCTCACGAGAGATATCACAGTGTTCCATCACTAGTCATAACAATACTCCCTCACCCCTGTAATCACAATGTTCCATGACCCTGTCATCACACTGCTACATCCCCTTATCATCACAATGTTCCATGACCCCTGTCATCAAATTGCTCCATGACCCTTTTCATCCCAACACTCCAAATCCCCGGACATCACAATGATCTATAACCCCTGCCACCAAAATATTCCATTATACTTTTCATCAAATTGCTGCATGACCCGGTCATCAAAATGCTCCCTGCCCTTCTCATCACATTGCAACATGCCCTTGTCATCAAAATGCTCCATTACTTCTCATGACAAAGCTCCATGACCCTTGGCATCACAATGCTCCATGTCATTGTCATCACAATGCTCCATGAACCCTCTCATAACATTGCTCAATGCCCTTGTCATCACAAAGCTCCATGACACTTGTCATCACAATGCTCGATGTCCTTCTCATCACAATGCTCCATGCCCTTGCCATTACAATCCTGCATGACCCATGTATCATAGTGTTCCGTACCCTTGTCATCAGAAGGCTCCATGCCCACTTTCATCACAATCATCCACGAAATATTTCAGACAAATGTTCCATGCCCTTCTCATCACAATGCTCCATTACCCATGTCATAACAATCCACCATGACCCCTGCCATTACAATGTTCCACGGCCTAGTCATCACAAGGTTCCATGACACTTGTCACCACAATGCTGAAGACCCCTGTAATCACAATGCTCCATGCCCTTGTCATCACAAAGCTCCATGACGCATGTCCTCAGAATGTTCCATGGCCTTCTCATCACAATGCTCCATGCCCTTGTCCTCACAATGCTCCAAAACCCCTGTAAACACAATGCTCCATGCCCCTTTTCATCTCAATGCTCCATGAACCCTGTCATCACAGTGCACCATGCCCATCATCACAATGCTTCAGGCTATTGTCATCACAATGAAATCAATATTCTCCATGACCTCTGTCATCATAATGCTCCAAACCCTTGTGATCACAATGTTCCATAACACTTATCATCACAACACCGCATGACGCTCATCATCACAATTATCCATGGTCTTCTCATCACAATGCTCCATGACCCCTGTATTCACAATGCTCCGTGACGCTTGTCATCACAGTGCTCCATGACACATGTCATCACAATGCTCCATGCCTTTGTCAGCAAAATGCTACATGACCTTATCATTACTATGCTTTGTGCGCTTGTCATCACAATACTCCATTTCCATTGTCATCACAATCCTCCATGAACCTTGGGATCACATTGCTTCATTCCTTTGTCATCACAATGCTCCATGCTCCTTGAAATCAAAATGATCCATGACCTCTGTCATCACAGTGCTCCAAATCCTTGTGATCACAGTGTTCCATAACACTTGTCATCACAATGCTCCATGATGCCTGTCATCACAATACTCCATGGATTTTACATCACAATGCTCCATGACCTTTGTCATCACAATTCTCAATATACATGTCATCACAATGCTCCCTGACACTTGTCATCAGAATGTTCCTTGAACCCTGTCATGAAAAGGCTCCATGCCTTTTTCATCACAAAGCCCCATACCGTTTTCATCACAATGCTCCATGCCATTGTCATCAAAATACTCCACAAGCTTGTCATCAGAATGCTCCATGACCCTTGTTATCACAATGCGCCATGCACTTGTCAGCACAATGCTCCCTGACACTTGTCATCACAATGCTCCAAGCCATTGTCATCACAATGCTCCATTACCTTTGTCATCAGAATCCTCCATGACACTTGGCATCACAATGCTCCATGCCATTGTCATCAAAATGGGCCATTACATATGTCATCACAATGCTCCCTGACAACTGTCTTCACAATACTGCATGATCTGGTCAACACAATGCTCCATGCCCTTGTCATCACAATGCGCCATTCCAACTTTCATCGCAATAATCCATGAAACTTATTAGACCAATGTTCCATGCCCTTGTCATCACAATGCTCCATGCCCTTTTTATCACAATGCTCCATGAACCCTGTCATCACAATGCTCCGTGACTCCAGTCATCACAATGCTTCATGACCTTTGTCATCACAATTGTCCATGCCTTCTTCATCAACAGTCTCTGTGACATTTTTATCCACAATGCTCCATGAACTCTTCATCACAATGCTCTTTGACCCTTGTCATCACAATGCTCTATGCCTTTCTCAGCACAATGCTCCATGACCCTTGTCATCACAATATTCCAAGCCTTTGTCATCACAATGCTCCATTATATTTGTCATCAGAATCCTCCATGACACTTGTCATCACAGTGCTCTTTGACAATTGTGATCAGACTCCTCCATGATACCTGGCATCACAATGCTCCATGCCATTTTCATCACAATGGGCCATTACATATGTCATCACAATGCTCCCTGACACCTGTCTTCACAATACTGCATGACCTGGTCATCACAATGCTCCATGCCCTTGTCATCACAATGCGCCCTTCCATCTTTCATCACAATAATCCATGAAACGTATTAGACCAATGCTTCATGCCCTTGTCATCACAATGCTCCATGCACTTGTTATCACAATGTTGCAAGACCCCAGTAATCAGAATGTTCCATGCCCCTTTTCTTCAGTATGCTCCATGAGACTTCTCTTCACAAGGCTCCATGGTTTTCTAATCACAAAGCTGCAGGAACTTCTCATCACAATGCTCCTCGACAATGTCATGAAAATTCTCAATGGCCCTTGTCATCATAATGCTCCAAGCCCTAGTCATCACAATGCTCCATTATATTTTTCATCACAACCCTCCACTACATTTGGCATCTCAATGCTCCCTGACATTGTCATCGCAGTGGACCATGACATATGTCATCACAATGCTCCCTGACACCTGACTTTACAATACACCATGACCTTCTCATCACAATGATCCATGCCCTTGTCATCCCAATGCTCCATGACACCTGTATTCACAAGACTCCGTGACACTTGTTATCAGAGTGCTCCATGACCCCTGTCTTCACAATACTCCATGACCTTCTCATCACAATGCTCCATGCCCTTGTCATCACAATGCACCATGTCCACTGTCATCACAATAATCTATGAAACTTGTCAGACCAATGCTCCATGCCCCTGTCATCCCAATGCTCCATGGCCTTGTCATCACACTGTTCCATTACCCCTGTCATCACAATGCTCCCTGAATCCAGTCATCACAATTCTTCATAACGTTTGTCAACACAACGGTCCATGCTCGCGTCCTCAAAAGGCTCTGTGTCCTTTGTAACCTCAATGCTCCAAGAAATGTTCCTCACAATGCTCCGTGACCAATGTCATCACAATGCTCCATGCCTTTGTCAGAACAATACTCCATGACCCTTGTCATCACAATGTGCCACGCGCTTTTCATCACAATGATCCACAACCTTGTCATCGCTATCTGCCATAAACCTTGTAATCACAATGCTCCATACACTTCTCATCAAAATGCTCTCTCACCTGAGATATCACAATGTTCCCTCACCAGTTATCACAATTCTCCCTCACCCCGGTAATCACAATGTTCCATGACCCCAGTTATCACAATGCTACATCCCCATATCAGCACAATGTTCCATAACCCCTGACATCACAATCTTCCATAACTCCTGTCATCAAAATGCTCCATGACACTTTTCATCCCAAAGCTCTATGACCCCTGGCATCAAAATGTTCTATAAACCCTGTCATCAAAATGTTCCATTACACTTTTCATCAAATTGCTGCATGACCCTGTCATCAAAATGCTCCCTGCCTTTCTCATCACAATGCACCACACCCTTGTCATCAAAATGTTCTATGACCTTTGTCATCACAAAGCTCCATGACCATTGGCATCACGGTGCTCCATGTCATTGTCATCACAGTGCTCCATAAACGCTCTCATCACATTGCTCCATGCCCTTGTCATTACAAAGCTCCATGACACTTGTCATCACAATGCTCGATGCCCTTCTCATCACAATGCTCCATGCCCTTGTCATTACAATCCTCCATGACCCATGTATCACAGTGTTCCGTGCCCTTGTCATCACAATGCTCCATGCCCACTCTCATCACAATAATCCTTGAAACATTTCAGACCAATGCTCAATGCCCGTGTCATCAAAATGCTCCATTAACTCTGTCATAATAATGCTCCATGACCACTGCCATCACAATGTTCCATTACACTTTTCATCAAAATGCTGCATGACCCGGTCATCAAAATGCTTCCTGCCCTTGTCATCACAATGCACCATTCACTTGTCATCAAAATGCTCCATGACATGTCATCACAAAGCTCCATGACAGCTGTCATCACAATGCTCCTTGCATTTGTCAGCAAAATTCAAAATGACCTTGTCATTAGAAAGCTCTATGCGCTTGTCATTACAATGCTCCAAGAACTCTGTAATCACAATGCTCCATGCCCTTTTTCATCTCAATGCTCCATGAACCGTGTCATCACAATGCACCATGCCCATCATCATAATGCTTCAGGCTATTGTCATCACAATGAAATCAAAATTCTCCATGAACTCTGTCATCATAATGCTCCAAACCCTTGTGATCACAATGTTTCATAACACTTATCATCACAACACCGCATGACGATCATCATCACAATTATCCATGGTCTTCTCATCACAATGCTCCATGATCTTTGTCATCACAATGTTCAATACACTTGTCATCACAATGCTCCCTGACACTTGTCGTCAGTATGCTCCTTGAACCCTGTCATGACAAGGCTCCATGCATTTTTCATCACAGTGATCCATTCCCTTTTCATCACAATGCTCCAAGACCCCTGTAATCACAAAGCTCTATGCCCTTGTCATCACAAAGCTCCATGACGCAAGACATCAGAATGCTCCATGACCTTATCCTCAAAACGCTCGATGTCATTGTCATCACAGTGCTCCATGAACCCTCTCATCACATTGTGTCTTGCCCTTGACATTACAATCCTCCATGACCCACGTATCACAGTGTTCCGTGCCCTATTCATCACTATGCTCCATGCCCAATCTCATCACAATAATCCATGAAATATTTCAGACCAATGCTCAATTCCCTTCTCATAACAATGCTCCATTACCACTGTCATAACAAACCTCCATAACCATTGCCATCACAATGTTCCACGGCCTTGTCATCACAAGGCTCCATTACCCATGTCTTCGCAATGCTCCAAGACACCTGTAATCAAAATGCTCCATGACCTTGTCATAACAAAGCTCCATGAAGCATGTCATCACTAGGGTCCATGGCCTTCTCTTCACAATGTTCCATGCCCTTGTCATCACAGTGTTCCAAGACCCCTGTAATCACAATGCTCCATGCCCCTTATCATCTCAATGATCCATGAACCCTGTCATCAAAATGCACCATGCCCATCATCATAATGCTTCATGCTATTGTCATCACAATGAAATCAAAATGCTCCATGACCTCTGTCATAACAATGCTCCAAACCCTTGTGATCACAATATTCCATAACACGTGTCATCACAGTGCCCCATGACACTCGTCATCACAGTTATCCATGGTCTTCTCATCACAATGCTCCATGACCTTTGTCTTCACAATGCTCAATACACTTGTCATCAGAATGCTCCCTGACACTTGTTGTCTGTATGCTCCTTGAACCCAATCATGGCAAGGCTCCATGCCTTTTTCATCACAATGATCCATGCCCTTTTCCTCACAATGCTCCAAGAACCCTTTAAACACAATGCTCCATGCCCTTGTCATCACAAAGCTCAATGAAACATGTCTTCAGAATGCTCCTTGGCCTTCTCCTCACAATGCTCCATGTCCATGTCATCACAATGTTCCAAGACCCCTGTAATCACAATGGTCCATGCCCCTTTTCCTCAGTATGCTACATGAGATTTGTCATCACAAGTCTCTATGGATTTCTCATCACAATGCTCCAGGAACTTGTCATCACAATGCTTCACGACCTTGTTCTGAACATTCTCAATGGCCCTTGTCATCATAATGCTCCAAGCCCTAGTCATCACAATGCTCCATTATATTTGTCATCAAACTCCTCCATTACATTTGGCATCACAAAGCTCCCTGACATTGTCATTGCAATGGACCATGACATATGTCATCACAATGCTCCCTGACACCTGTCTTCACAATACTCCATGACCTTCTCATCACAATGATCCATGCCCTTGTCATCACATTGCACCATGTCCAATGTCATCACAATAATCTATGAAACTTGTCAGACAAATGCTCCAAGCCCCTGTCACCACAATGCTCCATGCCCTTGTAATCACAATGCTCCATGACCACTGTCATCACAATGCTCGGTGACTCCAGTCATCACAATGCTTCATAACATTTGTCTTCACAATGGTCCTTGCCCGCGTCATCACAAGGCTGTGTGACCTTTATAACCACAATGCTCCATGAACTTTTCTTCACAATGCTCCGTGACACTTGTCATCAAAATGCTCCATGCGTTTGTCAGAAAAATGCTCCATGACCCTTGTCATCACCATGTGCTACGCGATTTTCATCACAACGGTCCAAAAATTTATCATGGTAATGCTCCATAAACCTTGTAATCACAATGCTCCATGCACTTCTCATCACAATGCTCCATTTCACCTGTCATAACAATGCTCCATGACCCCTGCCATCACAATATTCCATGGCCTTGTCATCACAAGGCTCCATGACACTTGTCATCACAATGCTCCAAGACCCCTGTAATCACAATGCTCCATGCCCTTGTCATCACAAAGCTCCATGACACATGCCATCAGAATGTTCCATGTCCTTCTCATCAGAATGCTCCATGTCCTTGTCGTCACATTGCTCCAAGACCCCTGTAATCACAATGCTCCATGCCCCTTTTCATCTCAATGCTCCATGAACCCTGTCATCACAATGCACCATGCCCATCATCATAATGCTTCCAGCTATTGTCAGTACAATGAAATCAAAATTCTCCATGACCTCTGTCATCACAATGCTCCATGACCCCTGTCATCACAATACTCCATGAACATTTTCAGCCCAATGCTCCATGACCCTTGTCATCACAGTGATCGATGACCTTGTCATCCCAATGCTCCATGACCCCTGTATTCACAATGCTCCGTGACGCTTGTCATCACAGTGCTGCATGACACCTGTCATCACAATGCTCCATGTGTTTGTCAGCAAAATGCTACATGTACTTGTCATTACAATGCTCTATGTGCTTGTCATCACAATACTCCATTTCCATTGTCATCACAATCCTCCATGAACCTTGGGATCACATTGCTTCATGCCCTTGTCATCAAAATGCTCCATGCTCCTTGAAATCAAAATGATCCATGACCCCTGTCCTCGCAATGCTCCAAACCCTTGTGATCAAAATGTTCCATAACACTTGTCATCACAACGCTCCATGATGCCTGTCATCACAATACTCCATGCACTTTTTTTTTTTTTTCCGTACGCGGGCCTCTCACTGTTGTGGCCTCTCCCGTTGCGGAGCACAGGCTCCGGACGCGCAGGCTCAGCGGCCATGGCTCACGGGCCCAGCCGCTCCGTGGCATATGGGATCCTCCCAGACCGGGGCACGAACCCGCATCCCCTGCATCGGCAGGCGGACTCTCGACCACTGCACCACCAGGGAGGCCCTACTCCATGCACTTTTATCACAATGCTCCATGACCTTTGTCATCACAATTCTCAATACACTTTTCATCAGAATGCTCCCTGACACTTGTCATCAAAATGCTCCTTGAACCCTGTCACGAAAATGCTCCATGCCTTTTTCATCACAATGCCCCATGCAGTTTTCATCACAATGCTCAACGCCACTGTCATCAAAATACTCCACAAGCTTGTCATGAGAATTCTCCATGACCCTTGTCATCACAATTCTCCAAGCACTTGTCAGCACAATGCTCCCTGACCCTTGTCATCTCAAAGCTCCAAGCCATTGTCATTAAAATGCACCATTACCTTTGTCATCAGAATCCTCCATGACACTTGGCATCACAATGCTCCATGCCATTGTCATCAAAATGGGTCATTACATATGTCAACACAGTGCTCCCTGACACCAGTCTTCACAATACTGCATGACCTGGTCATCACAATGCTCCATGCCCTTGTCACCACAGTGCACCATTCCAACAGTCATCGCAATAATCCATGAAACTTATTAGACCAATGCTCCATGCCCTTGTCATCACAATGCTCCATGACCCTTGTCATCACAATGCTCCATGATCTTTTCATCACAATGCTCTTTGATCCTTGTCATCAAAATTCCCTATGCCTTTCTCAGCACAATGCTACATGACCCTTGTCATCACAATGCTCCATGCGTTTGTCAGCACGATGCTCCTTGACACATGTCATCACAATGAACCATGCACTTGTCATCACAGTGCTCCACAGTCTTGTCATCACAATGCTCCATGCACTTCTCATCAAAATGTTCTCTCACCACAGATATCACAATGTTACATCCCTATTCGTCACAATACTCCCTCACCCCTGTTATCACAGTTTTCCATGACTCCTGTCATCACAATGCTACATGCACTTATCATCACAATGTTCGATGACCCCTGACATCACAATGCTACATAACCCCTGTCATCAAAATGCTCCGTTACCTTTTTCATCAAAATGCTCCATGACCCCTGACATCACAATGTTCCATAACATCTGTCATCAAAATGTTCCATAACCCTTTTCATCAAATCGATCCATGACCGTGTCATCACAATGCTCCCTGCCCTTCTCATCACATTGCACAACGCACTTGTTATCAAAATGCTCCATGACCATTGTCATCACAAAGATCTATGACACTTGGCATCAAAATGCTCCATGTCATTGTCATCACAATGCTCCAAGACCCCTGTAATCACAATGCTCTATGCCCCTTTTTATCTCAATGATCCATGAACCCTGTCATCACAATGCACCATGCCTATCATCATAATGCTTCATGCTATTGTCATCACAATGAAATCAAAATGCTCCATGACCTCTGTCATAACAATGCTCCAAACCCTTGTGATCACAATATTCCATAACACTTGTCATCACAGTGCCCCATGACACTCGTCATCACAGTTATCCATGGTCTTTTCATCACAATGCTCCATGACCTTTGTCTTCACAATGCTCAATACACTTGTCATCAAAATGCTCCCTGACACTTGTTGTCTGTATGCTCCTTGAACCCTGTCATGACAAGGCTCCATGCCTTTTTCATCACAGTGATCCATGCCCTTTTCCTCACAATGTTCCAAGACCCCTTTAAACACAATGCTCCATGCCCTTGTCATCACAAAGCTCAATGAAACATGCCTTCAGAATGCTCCTTGACCTTCTCCTCCCAATGCTCCATGCCCATGTCATCACAATGTTCCAAGACCCCTGTAATCACAATGGTCCATGCCCCTTTTCATCAGTATGCTCCATGAGATTTATCATCACAAGTCTCTATGGATTTCTCATCACAATGCTCCAGGACCTTGTCATCACAATTCTTCACGACCTTGTTCTGAACATTCTCAATGGCCCTTGTCATCATAATGCTCCAAGCCCTAGTCATCACAATGCTCCATTATATTTGTCATCAAAATCCTCCATTACATTTGGCATCACAATGCTCCCTGCCATTGTCATTGCAATGGACCATGACATATGTCATCACAATGCTCCCTGACACCTGTCTTCACAATAATCCATGACCTTCTCATCACAATGATCCATGCCCTTGTCATCACAATGCACCATGTCCAATATCATCACAATAATCTATAAAACTAGTTAGACCAATGCTCCATGCCCCTGTCACCACAATGCTCTATGCCTTTGTCATCACAATGCTCCATGACCACTGTCATCACAATGCTCCGTGACTCCAGTCATCACAATGCTTCATAACATTTGTCATCACAGTGGTCCATGCCCGCGTCATCACAAGGCTCTGTGACCTTTATAACCACAATGCTCCATGAACTTTTCATCACAATGCTCCGTGACCCTTGTCATCAAAATGCTCCATGCGTTTGTCAGAAAAATGCTCCATGACCCTTGTCATCACAATGTGCTACGCGATTTTCATCAAAACGATCCACAAATTTGTCATGGTAATGCTCCATAAACCTTGTAATCACAATGCTCCATGCCCTTCTCATCACAATGCTCCATTACGCCTGTCATAACAATGCTCCATGACCCCTGCCATCACAATATTCCACGGCCTTGTCATCACAAGGCTCCATGACACTTGTCATCACAATGCTCCAAGACCCCTGTAATCACAATGCTCCATGCCCTTGTCATCACAAAGCTCCATGACACATGTCATCAGAATGTTCCATGTCCTTCTCATCAAAATGCTCCATGCCCTTGTCATCACAGTGCTCCATGACCCCAGTAATCACAATGCTCCATGCCCCTTTTCATCTCAATGATTCATGAACCCTGTCATCACAATGCACCATGCCGATCATCATAATGCTTCAGGCTATTGTCATCACAATGAAATCAAAATGCTCCATGACCTCTGTCATAACAATGCTCCAAACCCTTGTGATCACAATATTCCATATCACGTGTCATCACAATGCCCTATGACGCTCGGCATTACAATTATCAATGGCCTTCTCAACACAATGCTCCATGACATTTGTCATCACAATGCTCAATACACTTGTCATCAATATGCTCCCTGACACTTGCTGTCTGTATGCTCTTTGAATCCTGTCATGACAAGGCTCCAAGCCTTTTTCATCACAATGAACCATGTCTTTTTCATCACAATGCTCCTAGACCCATGTAATCACAATGCTGCATGCCCTTGTCATCACAAAGCTGAATGACGCATGCCACCAGAATTCTCCTTGGTCTTCTCCTCAAAATGCTTCATGCCCTTGTCATCACAGTGTTCCAAGACCCCGGTAATAACAATGCTCCATGTCCGTGTCATCAAAAAACTCCATGACACATGTCATCAGAATGCTCCATGGCTTTCTCATAACAATGCTCCATGCCCTAGTCATCACAATGCTCCAAGAACCCTGAAATCACAATGCTCCATGCTACTTTTCATCAGAATGCTCCATGAAACTTATCATCACAAGTCTCCATGGTCTTCTCATCACAATGCTCCAGGACCTTGTCATCACCATGCTCCATTCCCTTGTCATCACAATGCTCCATGACCCCTGTCATCACAATAATCCATGTACATTTTCAACCCAATGCTCCACGACCTACTCATCACAATGTCCCATGGCCAATATCATCACAATGCTCCATGACCACTGTCATCACAACACTCCATGACACCCGACAACACAATGATCCGGGACTCCTGTCATCACAATGCTCCATTCCCTTGTCATCACAATACTCCATGACCCCTGTCATCACCACACTCCATGAACATTTTCAGCACAGTGCTCCATGATCCTTGTCATCACAATGATCCATGCCCTTGTCATGCCAATGCTCCATGACACCTGTATTCACAATGCTCCGTGACACTTGTCATCACAGTGCTCCATGACACATGTCATCACAAAACTCCATGCTTTTGTCAGCAAAATGCTACATGACCTTGTCATTAAAATGCTCTATGCGCTTGTCATCACAATACTTCATTTCCATTGTCTTCACAACCCTCCATGAACCTTGGGATCACATTGCTTCATGCCCTTGTCATCACAATGCTCCATGCTCCTTGAAATCAAAATGATCATTGAACTCTGTGATCACAATGCTCCAAACCCTTGTGATCACAGTTTTCCATAACACTTGTCATCACAATGCTCCATGATGCCTGTCATCACAATACTCCATGCCCTTTTCATCACAATGCTCCAAGATCAATGAAATCAAAATGATCCATGCCCTTGTCATCAAAAAGCTCCATGACGCATGTCATCAGAATGCTTCATGGCCTTCTCATCACAATGCTCCACGACCTTGTCATCACCATGCTCCATTCCCTTGTCATCACAATGCTCCATGACCACTGTCATCACAATAATCCATGAATATTTTCAGCCCAATGCGCCACGACCTTCTCATCACAATGCCCCATGTCCAATATCATCACAATGCTCCATGACCACTGTCATCACAACACTCCTTGACACCTGACAACACAATGATCCGGGACTCTTGTCATCACAATGCTCCATTCCCTAGTCATCACAATGCTCCATGAACCCTGTCATCACAACACTCCATGAACATTTTCAGTCCAGTGCTCCATGACTCTTTTCATCAAAATGATCCTTGCCCTTGTCATCTCAAAGCTCCAATACCCCTGTATTCACAATGCTCCGTGACGCTTGTCATCACAGTGCTCCATGACACATGTCATCACAATGCTCCATGCCTTTGTCCGAATAATGCTACATGACCTTTTCATTGCAATGCTCTATGCGCTTGTCATCACAATACTCCATTTCCATTGTCATCACAATCCTCCATGAACCTTGGGATCACATTTCTTCATGCCCTCGTCATCACAATGCTCCAAACCCTTGTGATTACAGTGTTCCATAACACTTGTCATCACAACGCTCCATGATGCCTCTCATCACAATACTCCATGCCCTTTTCATCACAATGCTCCATGACCTTTGTCATCACAATTCTCAATACACTTGTCATCACAATGCTCCCTGACACTTGTCATCAGAATGCTCCTTGAACCCTGTCACGAAAAGGCTCCATGCCTCTTTCATCACAATGCCCCATGCCGTTTTCATCGCAATGCTCCATGTCATTGTCATCAAAATACTCTAAAATCTTGTCATCAGAATGCTCCATGACCCTTGTCATCACAATTCTCAATTCACTTGTCAGCACAATGCTCCCTGAAACTTGTCATCACAATGTTCCAAGCCATTGTCATCACAATGCTCCATTACCTTTGTCATCAGAATCCTCCATGACACTTGGCATCACAATGCTCCATGCCATTGTCATCACAGTGGGCCATTACATATGTCATCACAATGCTCCCTGACACCTTTCTCCACAATACTGCATGATGTGGTCATCACAATGCTCCATTTGCTTGTCATCACAATGCGCCATTCCAACTGTCATCACAATAATCCATGAAATATATTAGACAAATATTCCATGCCCTTGTCATCACAATGCTTCATGCCCTTGTTATCACAATGCTCCATGACCCCTGTCATCACAATGCTCCGTGAGTCCAGTCATCACAATGTTTCATGACCTTTGTCATCACAATGGTCCATGCCCTCTTCATCAACAGTCTGTGTGACCTTATTAACCACAATGCTCCATGAACTTTTCATCACAATGCTCTTTGACCCCTGTCATCACAATGCTCCATGCGCTTGTCAGCACAATACTCCATGACACATGTCATCACAATGCACCATGCGCTTGTCATCACAGTGCTCCACAATCTTGTCATCACAATGCTCCATGAAATTTGTCATCATAATGCTCCATGCACTTCTCATCAAAATGCACTCTCACCACTGATATCACAATGTTACATCACTATTTGTCACAATACTCCCTCACTGCTCTCAGCACAATGTTCCATGACTCCTGTCATCACAATGCTACATGCACTTATCATCACAATGTTCGATGACCCATGACAGCACAATGTTCCATGACTCCTGTCATCACAATGCTACATGCACTTATCATCACAATGTTCGATGACCCATGACATCACAATGTTCCATAACACCTGCCATCAAAATGATCCATGACCCTTTTCATCCCAAAGCTCCAAGACCCCTGACATCACAATGTTCCATAACACCTGTCATCAATACCTTCCATGACACTTTTCATCAAATTGCTACATGACCCTGTCATCAGAATGCTCCCTGCCATTCTCATCACATTGCACAACGCCCTTGCCATCAAAATGCTCCATGACCATTGTCATCACAAAGATCCATGACTCTTGGCATCACAATGCTCCATGTCATTGTTATCTCAATGTTCCATGAATGCTCTCATCACATTGCTCCATGCCCTTGTCTTCACAAAGCTCCATGACACATGTCAACAGAATGCTCCATGGCCTTCTCATCACAATGCTGCATGCCCTTGCCATCACAAGGCTCCATGACCCATGTGATAACAATTCTCCATGACCCCTGCCATCACGATGTTCCATAGCCCTGTCATCACAAAGCTCCATGACCCTTCTCATCACAATGCTCCCATAAACCTGTAATCACAATCCAATATGCCCCTTTTCATCTCAATGTTCCATGTACCCTGTCATCACAATGAACCATGTCCATTATCATAATGCTTTATGCTCTTGTCATCACAATGAAATAAAAATGCTCCATGACCTCTGTCATAACAATGCTTCAAACCCTTGTGATCAGAATATTCCATAACACTTGTCATCACAATGCCCCATGACGCTCGTCATCACAATTATCCATGGTCTTCTCATCACAATGCTCCATGACGTTTGTCATCACAATGCTCAATACACTTGTCATCAAAATGCTCCCTGACTCTTGTTATCTGTATGCTCCTTGAATCCTGTCATGACAAGGCTCCATGCCTTTTTCATCACAATGATCCATGTGGTTTTCATCACAATGCTCCAAGACCCATGTAATCTCAATGCTCCATGCCCTTGTCATCACAAAGCTCAATGACGCATGCCATCAGAATGCTCCTTGGTCTTCTCCTCACAATGCTCCATGCCCTTGTCATCACAATGTTCCAAGACCCCTGTAATCACAATGCTCCATGCCTTGTCCTCAAAAAACTCCATGACGCATGTCATCAGAATGCTCCATGGCCTTCTCATCACAATGTTCCATGCTCTAGTCATCACAGTGCACCAAGACCCCAGTAATCACAATGCTCCATGTCCCTTTTCATCAGAATGCTCCATGAGACTTGTCATCACAAGTCTCCATGTCTTCTCATCACAATGCTCCAGGACCTTGTCATCACCATGCTCCATTCCCTTGGCATCACAATGCTCCATGACCCATGTCATCACAATAATCCATGAACATTTTCAGCCCAATGATCCACGACCTACTCATCACAATGTTCCTTGGCCAATATCATCACAATGCTCCATGACCACTCTCATCACAACACTCCATGACACCTGACAACACAATGATCCGGGGCTCTTGTCATCACAATGCTCCATTCCCTAGTCATCACAATGCTCCATGACCCCTGTCATTACAACACTCCATGAACATTTTCAGCCCAATGCTCCATGACCCTTGTCATCACAATGATACATGCCCTTGTCGTCCCAATGCTCCATGACACCTGTATTCACAATGTTCCGTGAAGCTTATCATCACTGTGCTCCATGACACATGTCATCCCAATGCTCCATGCCTTTGTCAGCAAAATGCTACATGACCTTGTCATTACAATGCTCTATGCGCTTGTCATCACAATACTCCTTTACCATTGTCATCACAATCCTCAGTGAACCTTGGGATCACATTGCTTCCTGCCCTTGTCATCACAATGCTCCCTGCTCCTTGAAATCAAAATGATCCATGACCTCTGTCATCACAATGCTCTGAACCTTTGTGATCACAATGTTCCATAACACATGTCATCACAAAGCTCCATGATGCCTGTCATCACAATTCTCCATGCACTTCTCAGCACAATGTTCCCTGACCTTTGTCATCACAATGCTCCATTACTTTTGTCATCAGAATCCTCCATGACACTTGGCATCACAATGCTCCATGCCATTGTCATCCCAATGGGCCATTACATATGTCATCACAATGCTCCCTGACACCTCTCTTCACAATACTGCATGTCCTTGTCATCACAATGCTCCATGCCCTTGTTATCACAATGTTCCATGTCCCCTGTAATCACAATGCTCCAGGCCCCTTTTCATTATTATGCTCCTTGAGACTTGTCATCACAAGCCTCCATGGTTTTCTCATCACAATGCTCCAGGACTTGTCATCACAATGCTTCACGACATTGTCATGAAAATTCTCAATGGCCCTTGTCAACATAATGCTCCAAGCCCTAGTCATCACAATGCTCCATTATATTTGTCATCACATCCTCCATTACATTTGGCATCACAATACTCCATGCTATTTTCATCGCAATGGACCGTGACATAGGTCATCACAATGCTCCCTGACACCTGTCTTCACAATACTCCATGCCCTTGTCTTCACAATTCTCCATGCCCTTGTCATCACAATGCACCATGTCCACTATCATCACAATAATCAATGAAAATTGTCAGACCAATGCTCCATGCCCCTGTCATCACAATGCTCCGTGAAGCCTGTCATCACTATGCTTCATAACATTTGTCATCACAATGGTTCATTCCCGCGTCATCACAAGGCTCTGTGACCTTTGTAACCAAAATGCTCCATGAACATTTCATCACAATGCTCCGTGACCCTTGTCATCACAATGCTCCATGCCTTTGTCAGAACAGTGCTCCGTGACCCTTGTCATCACAATGTGCCATGCGCTTTTCATCACAATGATCCACAACCTTGTCATCGCTATGTTCCATAAACCTTGTAAGCACAATGCTCCATGCACTTCTCATCCAAATGCTCTCTCACATGAGATATCACAATGTTCCATCACTAGTCATCACAATCCTCACTCACCCCTGTTATCACAATGTTCCATGACCCCTGTCATCACAATGCTACATCCCCTTATCAGCAAAATGTTCCTTGACCCCTGACATCACAATGTTCCATAACCCTTGTCATCAAAATGCTTCATGACACTTTTCATCCCAAAGCTCCATGATCCCTGGCATCACAATGTTCTATATCCCCTGTCATCAAAATGTTCCATTACACTTTTCATCAAATTGCTGCATGACCCTGTCATCAAAATGCTCCCAGCCTTTCTCATCACAATACACCACACACTTGTCATCAAAATGCTCAATGAAATTTGTCATCACAAAGCTCCAGGACTTTGGCATCACAATGCTCCATGTCATTGTCATCACAATACTCCATGAACCCTCTCATCACATTGCTCCAAGCCCTTGTCATCACAAAGCTCCATGACACTTGTCTTCACAATGCTCGATGCCTTTCTAATCACAATGCTCCATGCCCTGGTCATTACATTCCTCCATGACGAATGTATCACAGTGTACCGTGCCCTTGTCTTCAGAATGCTCCATGCCCACTCTCATCACAATAATCCATGAAACATTTCAGACCAATGCTCAATGCCCTTCTCATCACAATGCTCCATTACATCTGTCATAACAATGCTCCATGACCCCTGCCATCACAATGTTCCAAGGCCTTGTCATCAAAAGACTCCATGACCATTGTCATCAAAATGCTCCAATACCCCTGTAATCACAATGTTCCATGCCCTTGTCATCACAAAGCTCCATGACGCATGCCATCAGAATGTTCCATGGCCTTCTCCTCACAATGTTCCATGCCCTTGTCATCACAATGCTCCAAGACCCCTGTAATCACAATGCTCCATGCCCCTTTTCATCAGAATGCTCCATGAGACGTGTCATCACAAGTCTCCATCGTCATCTCATCACAATTCTCCAGGATCTTGTCATCACCATGCTCCATTCCGTTGTCATCACAATGCTCCATGACACCTGTCATCAAAATATTCTATGAATATTTTCAACCCAATGCTCCATGACCTTCTCATCACAATGCTCCATGACCTGTATCATCACAATGCTCCATGACCACTGTCATCACAATGTGCCATTCCAACTGTCATCACAATAATCCATGAAACTTTTTAGACCAATGCTCCATGCCCTAGTCATCACAATGCTCCATGCCCTTGCTATCACAATGTTCCAAGACCCCTGTAATCAGAATTCTCCATGCCCCTTTTCATCAGTATACTCCATGAGACCTGTCATCACAAGGCTCCATGGATTTCTCATCACAATGCTCAAGGACCTTGTCATAACAATGCTTCACGATATTGTCATGAAAATTCTCAATGGCCCTTGTCATCATAATGCTCCAAGACCCCTGTAATCACAATGCTCCATGCACCTTTTCATCTCAATGCTCCATGAACGCTGTCATCACAATGCATCATGCCAATCATCATAATGCTTCCAGCTATAGTCAGCACAATGAAATCAAAATTCTCCATGACCTCTGTCATCGCAATGCTCCATGACCCCTGTCATCACAATACTCCATGAACATTTTCAGCCCAATGCTCCATAACCCTTGTCATCACAATGATCCATGCCCTTGTCATCGCAATGCTCCATGACCCCTGTGTTCACAGTGCTCCGTGACGCTTGTCATCACAGTGCTCCATGACACATGTCATCACAATGCTCCATGCCTTTGTCAGCAAAATGCTACATGACCTTGTCATTACAATGCTCTATGCACTTGTCATCACAATACTCCATTACCATTGTCATCACTATCCTCCATGAAACTTGGGATCACATTGCTTCATGCCCTTGTCATCACAATGCTACATGCTCCTTGAAATCACAATGATCCATGACCTCTGTCATCACAATGCTCCAAACACTTGTGATCACAGTGTTCCATAACACTTTTCATCACAACGCTCCATGATGCCTGTCATCACAATACTTCATGACATTTCATCACAATGCTCGATGACATTTGTCATCACAATTCTCAATACACTTGTCATCACAATGCTCCCTGACACTTGTCTTCAGAATGCTCCTTGAACCCTGTCATGAAAAGGCTCCATGCCTTTTTCATCACAAATCCCCATGCCGTTTTCATCACAATGCTCCATGCCATTGTCATCAGGATACTCCACAAGCTTGTCATCAGAATGCTCGATGACCCTTGTCATCACAATTCTCCATGCACTTGTCAGCACAATGCTCCCTGACCCTCTTCATCACGATGCTCCAAGCCATTGTCATCACAATGCTCCATTAACTTTGTCATCAGAATCCTCCATGACACTTGGCATCACAATGCTCCATGCCATTGTCATCACAATGGGCCAATACATATGTCATCACAATGTTCCGTGACACCACTTTTCACAATACTGCATGACCTGGTTATCACAATGCTCCATGCAATTCTCATCACAATGCACCATTAACTCTGTCATAACAATGCTCCATGACCCCAGACATCACAGTGTTCCACGGCCTTGTCATCACAAGGCTCCATGACCCCTGTCATCACAATGCTCCAAGACCCGTGTAATCACAAAGCTCCATGCCCTTGTCATCACAAAGCTCCATGATGCATGTCATCAGAATGTTCCATGGCCTTTTCCACACAATGCTCCATGCCCTTGTCATCACAATTCTCCAAGACGCCTGCAATCACAATTCTCCATGCCCATTTTCATGGGAATGCTCCATGAGACTTGTCATGACAAGTCTCCATGGCCATCTCATCACAAAGCTCCAGGACCTTGTCATCACCATGCTCCATACCCTTGTCATCACAATGCTCCATGACCACTGTCATCACAATACTCCATGAATATTTTCAGCCCAATGCTACATGACGTTCTCCTCACAATGCTCCAAGACCAATATCATCAAAATGCTCCATGACCACTGTCATCACAACACTCCATGACACCTAAAAACACTATGATCCGGGACCCTTATCATCACAATGCTCCATTCCCTCGTCATCACAATGCTCCATGACCCCTGTCATCACAATACTCTATGAATATTTTCAGCCCAATGCTCCATGACCCTTGTCATCACAATAATCCATGCCCTTGTCATCACAAAGCTCCATGACACTTGTCATCACAATGATCGATGCACTTCTCATCACAATGCACCATGCCCTTATCATTACAATCCTCCATGACCCATGTATCACAGTGTTCCGTGCCCTTGTCATCAGAATGCTCCATGCCCACTCTCATCACAATAATCCATGAAATATTTCAGACCAATGCTCAATTCCCTTCTCATCACAATGCTCCATTACCTCTGTCATAACAATGCTCCATGACCCCTGCCATCCCAATGTTCCACGAGTTGTCATCACAAGGCTCCATGACCCTTGTCATCACAATGCTCCAAGACCCATGTAATCACATTGCTCCATGCCCTTGTCATCACAATGATCCAAGAACCCCGTAATCACAATTTTCCATGCCCCTTTTCATCAGAATGCTCCATTAGACTTCTCATCACAAGTCTCCATGGTCATCTCATCACAATGCTCCAAGACCTTGTCATCACCATGCTCTATTCACTTGTCATCACAATGATCCAGGCCCTTGTCATCCTAATGCTCCATGACCCCTGTATTCACAATGCTCCGTGACGCTTGTCATCACAGTGCTCCATGACACCTGTCATCACAGTGCTCCATGCCTTTGTCAGCAAAATGCTACATGACCTTGTCATTACAATGCTCTATGTGTTTGTCATCAAAATACTCCATTACCATTGTCATCACAATCCTCCATGAACCTTGGGATCACATTGCTTCATGCCCTTGTGATCACAATGCTCCATGCTCCTTGAAATCAAAATGATCCATGACCTCTGTCATCACAATGCTCCAAACCCTTGTGATCACAATGTTCCATAACACTTGTCATCACAACGCTCCATGATGCCTGTCATCACAATACTCCATGCCATTTTCATCACAATGCTGCATGACCTTTGTCATCAAAATTCCCAATACAATTTTCATCACAATGCTCCCTGACACTTGTCATCACAATGCTCCAAGACATTGTCATCACAATGCTCCATTTCCTTTGTCATCAGATTCCTCCATGACACTTGGCATCAAAATGCTCAATGACCCCTGTCATCATAATGCTCCTTGACTCCAGTCATCACAATGCTTCATAACGTTTGTCATCACAACCGTCCATGCTCGTATCATCACAAGGCTCTGTGACATTTGTAACCACAATGCTCCATGAACATTTCATCACAATGCTCCGTGACGCTTGTCATCAATTGCTCCATGCCTTTGTCAGAACAATGCTCCATGACCCTTGTCATCACAATGTGTCATGCGCTTTTCATCACAATGATCCACAACCTTGTCATCGCTGTGCTCCATAAACCTTGTAATCACAATGCTCCATGCACTTCTCATCCAAATGCTCTCTCACATGAGATATCACAATGTTCCATCACTAGTCATCACAATCCTCCCTCACCCCTGTTATCAAAATGTTCCATGACCCCTGTCAACACAATGCTACATCCCCTTATCAGCAGAATGTTCCATGACCCCTGACATCACAATGTTCCATAACCACTGTCATCAAAATGCTCCATTATACTTTTCATCCCAAAGCTCCATGACCCCTGGCATCGCAATGTTCTATAAACCCTGTCATCAAAATGTTCCATTACACGTTTCATCAAATTGCTGCATGACCCTGTCATCAAAATGCTCCCTGCCTTTCTCATCACAATGCACCAGACCCTTGTCATCAAAATGCTCCATGACCTCTGTCATCAAAAAGCTCCATGACCCTTGGCATCACAGTGATCCATGTCATTGTCATCACAATGCTCCATGAACACTCTCATCACATTTCTCCATTCCCTTGTCATCACAAATCTCTGTGACAGCTGTCATCACAATGCTCCTTGCCCTTCTCATCACAATGCTCCATGCTCTTGTCATTACAATCCTCCATGACCCATGTATCACAGTGTTCCGTGCCCTTGTCATCAGAATGCTCCATGCCCACTCTCATCACAATAATCCATGAAACATTTCAGAACAATGTTCAATGCCCTTCTTATCAAAATGCTCCATTACCACTGTCATAACAATGCTCCATGACCCCAGCCATCACAATGTTCCACGGCCTTATCATCACAAGGTCCCATGACCCTTTTCATCACAATGTTCCAAGACCACTGTAATCATAATGCTCCATGCCCTTGTCATCACAAACCTCCATGATACATGCCATCAGAATGTTCCATGGCCTTCTCATCACAATGATCCATGCCCTTGTCATCACAATACTCCATGAATATTTTCAGCCCAATGCTCCATGAAATTCTCATCACAATGCTCCATGAGAAATATCATCAAAATGCTCCATGACCACTGTCATCACAACACTCCATGACACCTGACAACACAATGATGCGGGACTCTTGTCATCACAATGCCCCATTCCCTACTCATCACAATGCTCCATGACACCTGTCATCACAATACTCCATGAACATTTTCAGCCCAATGATCCATGACCCTTGTCATCAACATTATCCATGACCTTGTCATCCCATTGCTCCATGACCCCTGTATTCACAATGCTCCGTGACGCTTGTCATCACATTGCTCCATGACACATGTCATCACAATGCTCCATGCCTTTGTCAGCAAAATGCTACATGACCTTGTCATTACAATGCTCTATGCGCTTGTCATCACAATACTCAATTACCATTGTCATCACAATCCTCCATGTACCTTGGGATCACATTGCTTCATGCCCTTGTCATCACAGTGTTCCATGCTCCTTGAAATCAAAATGATCCATGACCTCTGTCATCACAATGCTCCAAACCCTTGTGATCACAATGTTCCATAACGCTTGTCATCACAACGCTCCATGATGCCTGCCATCACAATAATCCATGCCCTTTTCATCAAAATGCTCCATGACATTTGTCATCACTATTCTCAATACACTTGTCATCACAATGTTCCCTGACATTTGTCATCAGAATGCTACTTGAACCCTGTCACGAAAAGGCTCCATGCCTTTTTCATTACAAAGCCCCATGCCATTTTCATCACAATGCTCCATGCCATTGTCATCAAAATACTCCACAAGCTTGTCATCAGAATGCTCCATGACCCTTGTCATCACAATTCTCCATGCACTTGTCAGCACAAAGCTCCCTTACCCTTGTCATCACAATGTTCCATGCCCTTGTCATCACAATGCTCCATTACCTTTGTCATCAGAATCCTCCATGACACTTGGCATCACAATGCTCCATGCCATTGTCATCACAATGGGCCATTACATATGTCATCACAGTGCTCCACGACACCTCTCTTCACAATACTGCATGAGCTTGTCATCACAATGCTCCATGCCCTTGTCATCACAATGCGCCATTCCAACTGTCATCACAATAATCCTTGAAACTTATTAGAACAATGCTCCATGCCCTTGTCATCACAATGTTCCATGCCCTAGTTATCACAATGTTCCAAAACCCCTGTAATCAGAATGCTCCATGCCCCTTTTCATCAGTATGCTCCATGAGATTTGTCATCACAAGGCTCTATGGTTTTCTCATCACAATTCTCCAGGACCTTGTCATCACAATGCTTCACGACATTTTCATGAAAATTCTCAATGGCCCTTGTCATCATAATGCTCCAAGCCCTAGTCATCACAATGCTCCATTATATTTGTCATCACAATACTCCATTACATGTGGCATCACAATGCTCCATGCCTTTGTCATCGCAATGGACCATGACATATGTCATCACAATGCTCCCTGACACCTGTCTTCACAATATTCCATGCCCTTGTCATCACAATGCTCCATGCCCTTGTCATCAAAATGCACCACGTCCACTGTCATCACAATAATCTAGGAAAATTGTCAGACCAATTCTCCATTCCCCTGTCATCACAATGCTCCATGCCCTTGTCATCACAATGCTCCATGACCCCTGTCATCACAATATTCCACGCTCTTGTCATCACAAGGCTCGATGACGCTTGTCATCACAATGCTCCAAGAACCCTGTAATCACAATGCTCCATGCCCTTGTCATCACAAAGCTCCATGACACATGTCATCAGAATGTTCCATGGCCTTCAAATCAAAAGGCTCCATGCCCTTTTCATCACAATGCACCATGTCCAATGTCATCACAATAAACTTTGAAACTTGTCAGAACAATGCTCCATGAACCTATCATCACAATGCTCCATGCCCTTGTCATCACAATGCTCCATGACCCCTGTCATCACAATGCTCCGTGACTCCAGTCATCACAATGCTTCATAACGATTGTCATCACAATGGTCCATGCCCGCGTCATGACAAGGCTCTGTGACCTTTGTAACCACAATGCTCCATGAACTTTACATCACAATGCTGCGTGAACCTTCTCATCACAATGCTCCATACCTTTGTCAGAACAGTGCTCCATGACCTTTGTCATCACAATGTGCCATGCACTTTTCATCACAATAATCCACAACCTTGTCATCGCTATGCCCCATAAACATTGTAAGCACAATGCTCCATGCACTTCTCATCCAAATGCTCTCTCACATGAGATATCACAATGATCCATCACTAGTCATCACAATCCTCCCTCATCCCTCCTATCACAATGTTCCATGAACACTGTCATCACAAGGCTACATCCCCTTATCAGCACAATGTTCCATGACCCATGACATCACAATGTTCCATAACCCATGTCATCAAACCGTGACAATTTTCATCCCAAAGCTCCATGACCCCTGGCATCACAATGTTCTATAACCCCTGTCATCAAAATGTTCCATTACACTTTTCATCAAATTGCTGCATGACCCTGTCATCAAAATGCTCCCTGCCTTTCTCATCACAATGCACCACACCCTTGTCATCAAAATGCTCCATGACCCTTGTCATCACAAATCTCCATGACCCTTGGCATAACAATGTTCCATGTCATTGTCATCACAATGCTCCATGAACATTCTCATCGCATTGCTCCATGCCCTTGTCATCACAAAGCTCCATGACACCTGTCATCACAATGCTCCATGCCTTTGTCAGCAAAATGCTACATGACCTTGTCATTAAAATGTTCTATGTGCTTGTCATCACAATACTCCATTACCATTGTCATCACAATCCTCCATGAAACTTTGGATCACATTGCTTCATGCTCTTGTCATCACGAAGCTCCATGCTCCTTGAAATCAAAATGATCCATGACCTCTGTCATCACAATGCTCCAAACCCTTGTGATCAAAATGTTCCATAACAGTTGTCATCACAACGCTCCATGATGCCTGTCATCAAAATAATCCATGCTCTTTTCATCACAATGCTCCATGTCATTGTCATCACAATGCTCCATGAAAACTCTCATCACATTGCTCCATGCCCTTGTCATCACAAAGCTCCATGACACTTGTCATCACAATGCTCGATGCCCTTCTCAGCACAATGCTCCATGCCCTTGTCATTACAATCCTCCATGACCCAAGTATGACAGTTTTCCGTGCCCTTGTCATCACAATGCTCCATGCCCAATCTCATCACAGTAATCCATGAAACATTTCAGACCAATGCTCAGAGCCCTTCTCATCACAATGCTCCATTACCTCTGTCATAACAATGCTCCATAACACCTGCCCTAACAATGTTCCACGGCCTTGTCATCAAAAGGCTCCATGACCCTTGTCATCACAATGATCCAAGACCCCTATAATCACAATGCTCCATGCCTTGTCATCACAAAGCTCCATGACGCATGCCATCAGAATGTCCCATGGCCTTCTCATCACAGTGCTCCATGCCCATCATCAAAATGCTTCAGGCTATTGTCATCACAATGAAATCAAAATTATCCATTACCAATGTCATCATAATGCTCCAATCCCTTGTGATCACAATGTTCCATAACACTTAACATCACAACACCCTATGACGCTCATCATCACAATTATCCATGGTCTTCTCATCACAATGCTCCATGAACATTGTCATCACAATTCTCAATACACTTGTCATCACAATGCTCCCTGACACTTGTCGTCAGTATGCACCTTGAACCTGTCATGACAAGGCTCCATGCCTTTTCATCACAATGATCCATGCCCTTTTCATCACAATGTTCCAAGAACCCTGTAATCACAATGCTCCATGCCCTTGTCATCACAAATCTCCATGACACATGTCATCACTATGCTCCATGCTCCTTGAAATCAAAATGATGCATGACCACTGTCATCAGAATGCTCTAAACACTTGTGATCAAAATGTTCCATAACACTTGTCATCACAACGCTGCATGATGCCTCTCATCACAATACTCCATGCCCTTTTCATCACAATGCTCCATGACCTTTGTCATCACAATTCTCAATACACTTGTCATCACAATGCTCCCTGACACTTGTTGTCAGAATGCTCCTTGAACCCTGTCACGAAATGGCTCCATGCCTTTTTCATCACAAAGCCCCATGACATTTTCATCACAATGCTCCATGCCACTGTCATCAAAATACTCCACAAGCTCGTCATCAGAATGTTCCATGACCTTTGTCATCACAATTCTCCATGCACTTGTCCACACAATGCTCCCTGACCCTTGTCATCACAATGCTCCATTAACATTGTCATCAGAATCCTCCATGAAACTTGGCATCACAATTCTCCAGGCCGTTGTTATCACAATGGGCCATTACATATGTCATCACAGTGCTCCACGACACCTCTCTTCAAAATACTGCATGACCTGGTGATCACAATGTTCCATGCCCTTGTCATCACAATGTGCCATTCCAACTGTCATCACAATACTCCATGAAAATTATTAGACCAATGCTCCATGCCCTTGTCATCACAATGCTCCATGCCCTTGTTATCACAGTGTTCCATGACCCCTGTCATCACAATGCTCCGTGACTCCAGTCATCACAGTGCTCCATGACCTTTGTCATCACAATTGTCTATGCCCTCATCATCAACAGTCTCTGTGACCTTTTTAAGCACAATGCTCCATGAACATTTCATCACAATGCTCTTTGACACTTGTCATCACAATGCTCTATGCCTTTCTCAGCACAATGGTCCATGCCCTTGTCATCACATTGCTCCATGACCCCTGTCATCACAATGCTCCGTGACTCCAGTCATCACAATTCTTCATATCATTTGTCATCACAGTGGTCAATGCTCGCATCATCAAAAGGCTCTGTTACCTTTGTAACCACAATGTTCCATGAACTTTTCATCACAATGCTCCGAGACCCTTGTCATCACAATGCTCCATGCCTTTGTCAGAAAAATGCTCCATGACACTTGTCATCACAATGTGCCACACGCTTTTCATCCCAACGGTCCACAAATTTGTCAGGGCAATGCTCCATAAAACTTCTAATCAAAATGCTCCATGCCCTTCTCATCACAATGCTCCATTACACGTGTCATAACAATGCTCCATGACCCTTGTCATCACAATCCTCCAAAACCCCTGTGATCACAATGCTCCATGCCCTTTTCATCAAAAATCTCTATGACACATGTCATCAGAATGTTCCATGGACTTCTCCTCAAAATGCTCCATGCCCTTGTCATCACAAGGCTCCCAAACCCCTGTAATCACAATGCTCCATGCCCCTTTTCAACTCAATGGTCCATGAAACCTGTCATCACAATGCATCATGCCCATCATCATAATGCTTCCAGCTATTGTCAGCACAATGAAATCAACATTCTCCATGACCCCTGTCATCATAATGCTCCATGACCCCTGTCATCACAATACTCCATGAACATTTTCAGAACACTGCTCCATGACCCTTGTCATCCCAATGCTCCATGAACCCTGTAATCACAATGCTCCGTGACGCTTGTCATCACAGTGCTCCATGACACCTGTCATCACAATGCTCCATGCCTTTGTCAGCAAAATGCTACATGACCTTGTCATTACAATGCTCTATGCCCTTCTCATCACAATACTCCATTACCATTGTCATCACAATCCTCCATGAACATTGGGTTCACATTGCTTCATGCCCTTGTCATCACAGTGTTCCATGCTCCTTGAAATCAAAATGATCCATGACCTCTGTCATCACAATGCTCCAAACCCTTGTGATCACAATGTTCCATAACACTTGTCATCACACCGCTCCATGATGCCTGCCATCACAATAATCCATGCCCTTTTCATCAGAATGCTCCATGACCTTGTCATCACAATTCTCAATACACTTGTCATCACAATGCTCCATGACAACTGTCATCACAATGCTCCATGCCTTTGTCAGCAAAATGCTACATGACCTTGTCATTACAATGCTCTATGCGCTTGTCATCACAATACCCCTTTACCATTGTCATCACAGTCCTCCATGAACCTTTTGATCACATTGCTTCATGGCCTTGTCATCAGAGTGCTCCATGCTCCTTGAAATCAAAATGATGCATGAGCTTTGTCATCACAATGCTCCAAAACCTTGTGATCACAATGTTCCATAACACTTGTAATCACAACGCTCCATGATGACTGTCATCACAATACTCCATGCCATTTTCATCACAATGCTCCATGACCTTTGTCATCACAATTCTCAATACACTTGTCATCACAATGCTCTCTGACACTTGTCGTCAGAATGCTCCTTGAAACCTGTCATGAAATGGCTCCATGCCTTCTTCATCACAAAGCCCCATGCCATTTTCATCACAATGTTCCATGTCATTGTCATCAAAATACTTCACAAGCTCGTCATCAGAATGCTCCATGACCCTTGTCATCACAATTCTCCATGCACTTGTCAGCACAATGCTCCCTGACCCTTGTCATCACAATGCTCCATTACCTTTGTCATCAGAATCCTCATTGAAATTTGGCATCACAATGCTCCAGGCCGTTGTTATCACAATGGGCCATTACATATGTCATCACAGTGCTCCATGACATCTCTCTTCAAAATACTGCATGACCTGGTCATCACAATGCTCCATGCCCTTGTCATCACAATGCGCCATTCCAACGGTCATCGCAATACTCCATGAAAATTATTAGACCAATGATCCATGCCCTTTTCATCACAATGCTCCATGCCCTTGTTATCACAATGTTCCATGACCCCTGTCATCACAATGCTCCGTGACTCCAGTCATCACAGTGCTCCATGACCTTTGTCATCACAATGGTCTATGCCCTCATCATCAACAGTCTCTGTGACCTTTTTAAGCACAATGCTCCATGAACATTTCATCACAATGCTCTTTGACACTTGTCATCACAATGCTCTATGCCTTTCTCAGCACAATGGTCCATGCCCTTGTCATCACATTGCTCCATGACCCTTGTCATCACAGTGTTCCGTGACTCCAGTCATCACAATTCTTCATAACATTTGTCATCACAATGGTCAATGCTTGCATCATCAAAAGGCTCTGTTACCTTTGTAACCAAAATGTTCCATGAACTTTTCATCACAATGCTCCGAGACCCTTGTCATCACAATGCTCCATGCCTTTGTCAGAAAAATGCTCCATGGCACCTGTCATCATAATGTGCCACACGCTTTTCATCCCAACGGTACACAAATTTGTCAGGGCAATGCTCCATAAACATTCTAATCACAATGTTCCATGCCCTTCTCATCACAATGCTCCATTACAACTGTCATAACAATGCTCCATGACCCTTGTCATCACAATGCTCCAAAACCCCTGTAATCACAATGCTCCATTCCCTTGTCATCACAAATCTCTATGACACATGTCATCAGAATATTCCATGGTCTTCTCCTCAAAATGCCCCATGCCCTTGTCATCACAATGCTCCAAGTCCCCTGTAATCACAATGATCCATGCCACTTTTCAACTCAATGGTCCATGAAACCTGTCATCACAATGCATCATGCCCATCATCATAATGCTTCCAGCTATTGTCAGCACAATGAAATCAAAATTCTCCATGACCTCTGTCATCATAATGCTCCATGACCCCTGTCATCACAATACTCCATGAACATTTTCAGACCACTGCTCCAAGACCCTTGTCATCACAATGATCCATGCCCTTGTCATCCCAATGCTCCATGACCCCTGTATTCACAATGCTCCGTGACGCTTGTCATCACAGTGCTCCATGACACCAGTCCTCACAATGCTCCATGCCTTTGTCAGCAAAATGCTACATGACGTTGTCATTGCAATGCTCTATGCGCTTGTCATCAGAATACTCCTTTACCATTGTCATCATAATCCTTCTTGAACCTTGGGATCACATTGCTTCATGCCCTTGTCATCAGAGTGCTCCATGCTCCTTGAAATCAAAATGATGCATGAGCTTTGTCATCACAATGCTCCAAAGCCTTGTGATCACAATGTTCCATAACACTTGTAATCACAGTGCTTCATGATGACTGTCATCACAATAATCCATGGCATTTTCATCACAATGCTCCATGACCTTTGTCATCACAATTCTCAATACACTTGTCATCACAATGCTCCCTGACACTTGTCGACAGAATGCTCCTTGAACCCTGTCATGAAAAGGCTCCATGCATTTTTCATCACAAAGCCCCTAGACGTTTTCATCACAATGCTCCATGCCATTGTCATCAAAATACTCCACAAGCTTGTCATCAGAATGCTCCATGACTGTTGTCATCACAATTCTCCATGCACTTGTCAGCACAATGCTCCCTGACCCTTGTCATCACAATGCTCCAAGCCATTGTCATCACAATGCTCCATTACCTTTGTCATCAAAATCCTCCATGACACTTGGCATCACAATGCTCCATGCCATTGTCATCACAATGGGCCATTACATATGTCATCACGATGCTCCCTGACACCTGTCTTCACAATATTGCAAGACCTGGTCATCACAATGCTCCATGCCCTTGTCATCACAATGCTCCATGCCCTTGTTATCACAGTGCTCCATGACGCCTGTCGTCACAATGCTCCGTGAATCCTGTCATCACAATGCTCCATGACCTTTGTCATCACAATGGTCCATGCCCTCATCATCAACAGTCTCTGTGACCTTTTTAACCACAATGCTCCATGAACATTTCATCTCAATGCTCTTTGCCCCTTGTCATCACAATGCTATATGCCTTTCTCAACAGAATGCTCCATGCCCTTGTCATCACAATTCTCTAAGACCCCTGTCATCACAATGTTCTTTGACTCCAGTCATCACAATTCTTCATAACATTTGTCATCACAGTGGTCGATGCCCACGTCATCACAGGGCTCTGTTACATTTGTAACCACAATGCTCCATGAAATTTTCATCACAATTCTCCGTGACCCTTGTCATCACAATGCTCCATGCATTTGTCAGAAAAATGCTCCATGACCCTTATCATCACAACGTGCCACGCGCTTTTCATCCCAACGGTCCAGAAATTTGTCATGGCAATGCTCCATAAACATTGTAATCACAATGTTCCATGCCCTTCTCATCACAATGCTCCATTACACCTCTCATCAAAATGCTCCATGACCCTGCCATCACAATGTTCCACGGCCTTGCCATCACAAGGCACCATGACCCTTGTCATCACAATGCTCCAAAACACCTCTAATCAAAATGCTCCATGCCCTTGTCATCACAAAGCTCCATGACACATGTCATCAGAATGTTCCTTGGCCTTCTCATCAAAATGCTCCATGCCCTTGTCATCACAATGCTCCCAGACCCCTGTAATCACAATGCTCTATGCCCCTTTTCATCTCAATGATGCAGGAACCCTGTCATCACAATGCACCATGCCCATCATCATAATGCTTCCTGCTATTGTCATCACAATGAAATCAAAATGCTCCATGACCTCTGTCATAACAATGCTCCAAACCCTTGTGATCACAATATTCCATAACAATTGCCGTCACAATGCCCCATGACGCTCGTCATCACAAATATCCATGGTCTTCTCATCACAATGCTCCATGACCTTTGTCCTCACAATGCTCAATACACTTGTCATCAAAATGCTCCCTGACACTTGTTGTCTGTATGCTCCTTGAAACTTGTCATGACAAGTCTCCTTGCCTTTTTCATCACAATGATCCATGCCATTTTCATCACAGTGCTCCAAGACCGCTGTAATCACAATGCTCCATGCCATTGTCATCAAAAAGCTCAATGACGCATGTCACTAGAATGCCCCTTGGCCTTCTCCTCACAATGCTCCATGCCCTTGTCATCACAATGTTCTAAGGCCCCTGGAATCACAATGGTCCTTGCCCCTTTTCATTAGTATGCTCCATGAGATTTGTCATCACAAGGCTCCATGGTTTTCTCATCACAATGCTCCAGGACCTTGTCATCACAATGCTTCATGACGTTGTTATGAAAATTCTCAATGGCCCTTGTCATCATAATGCTCCAAGCCCTAGTCATCACAATGCTCCATTATATTTGTGATCACAATCCTCCACTACATTTGGCATCACAATGCTCCATTACATTGTCATCGCAATGGACCATGACATATGTCATCACAATGCTCCCTGACACCTCTCTTCACAATACTCCATGCCCTTGTCATCACAATGCTCCATGCCCTTGTCATCACAATTCACCATGTCCACTGTCATCACAATAATCTATGAAACTTGTCAGACCAATATTTCATGCCGCTGTCATTAAAATGCTCCATGACCCTTGTCATCACAATGATACATGCCCTTGTCATCCCAATGCTCCATGATCCCTGTATTCACAATGCTCCGTGACGCTTGTCCTCACAGTGCTCCATGTCACCTGTCATCACAATGCTCCATGCCTTTGTCAGCAAAATGCTACATGACCTTGTCATTACAATGCTCTATGCGCTTCTCATCACAGTACTCCATTACCATTTTCATCACAATCCTCCATGAACCTTGGAATCACATTGCTTCATGCCCTTGTCATCAGAATGCTCCATGCTCCTTGAAATCAATATGATCCATGACGTCTGTCATCACAATTCTCCAAACCCTTGTGATCACAATGTTTCATAACACTTGTCATCACAACGCTCCAGGATGCCTGTCATCACAATATTCCGTGCACTTTTCATCACAATGCTCCATGACCTTTGTCATCACAATTCGCTATACACATGTCATCACAATGCTCCCTGACACTTGTCGTCAGAATGGTCCGTAAAACCTGTCACGAAAAGGCTCCATGACGTTTTCATCACAATGCCCCATGCCGTTTTCATCACAATGCTCCATGCCATTGTCATCACAATGGGCCATTACATATGTCATCACAATGCTCCCTGACAGCTATCTTCACAATACTGCATGACCTGGTCATCATAATGCTCCATGCCCTTGTCATCACAATGCGCCATTCCAACTGTCATCACAATAATCCATGAAACTTATTAGACCAATGTTCCATTCCCTGGTCATCACAATGCTCCATGCCCTTATTATCACAATGCTCCATGACCCCTGTCATCACAATGCTCCGTGACTCCAGTCATCACAATGATCCATGGCGTTTGTCATCATAATGGTCCATGCCATCATCATCAACAGTCTCTGTAACCTTTTTAACCACAATGCTCTATGAACATTTCATCAAATGCTCTTTCCCCCTTGTCATCACAATGCTATATGCCTTTCTCAGCCCAATGCTCCATGCCCTTGTCATCCCAATGCTCTATGACCCCTGTCATCACAATGCTCTTTGACTCCAGTCATCACAATTCTTCATAACATTTGTCATCACAATGGTCGATGCCCGCATCATCACAGGGCTCTGTTACCTTTGTAACCACAATGCTCCATGAACTTTTCATCACAATGCTCCGTGACCCTTGTCATCACAATGCTCCATGCCTTTGTCAGAAAAATGCTCCATGACCCTAATCATCACAACGTGCCACGCGCTTTTCATCCCAACGGTCCAGAAATTTGTCATGGCAATGCTCCATAAACCTTGTAATCACAATGATCCATGCCCTTCTCATAATAATGCTCCATTACCCGTGTCATAACAATGCTCCATGACCCCTGCCATCACAATGTTCCACGGCCTTGCAATCAAAAGGCACCATGACCCTTGTCATCACAATGCTCCAAAACACCTGTAATCACAATGTTCCATGCTCTTGTCATCACAAAGCTCCATGACACATGTCATCAGAATGATCCATGGACTTCTCATCAAAATGCTTCATGCCCTTGTCATCACAATGCTCCCAGACCCCTGTAATCACAATGCTCCATGCCCCTTTTCATCTCAATTCTCCATGAACCCTGTCATCACAATGCAACATGCCCATCATCATAATGCTTCCGGCTATTGTCAGCACAATGAAGTCAAAATTCTCCATGACCTCTGTCATCACATTGCTCCATGACCCCTGTCATCAAAATGATCCATGCTCTTGTCATCCCAATGCTCCATGACCCCTGTATTCACAATGCTCCGTGACGCTTCTCATCACAGTGCTCCATGACACCTGTCATTACAATGATCCATGCCTTTGTCAGCAAAATGCTACATGACATTGTCATTACAATGCTCTATGCGCTTGTCAACACAATACTCCATTACCATTGTCATCACAATCCTCCATGAACCTTGGGATCAGATTGCTTGATGACATTGTCATCACAATGCGCCAAGCTCCTTGAAATAAAAATGATCCATGACCTCTGTCATCGCAATGCTCAATACACTTGTCATCACAATGCTCCCTGACACTTGTCTTCTGTATGCTCCATTAAACCTCTCATGACAAGGCTCCATGATTTTTTCATCACAATGATCCGTGTCCTTTTCATCACAATGCGCCAAGACCCCTGTAATCACAATGCTCCAAGCCCTTGTCATCACAAAGTTCCATGACCCATGTCATCAGAATGCTGCATCGCCGTCTCATGACAATGCTGCATGCCCTTTTTTATCAGTATGCTCCATGAGAATTTTCATCACAAAGCTCCATGGTTTTCTCATCACAGTGCTCCAGGATCTTGTCATCACAATGCTTCACGACCTTGTCATGAAAATTCTCAATGGCCCTTGTCATCATAATGCTGTAAGCCCTAGTCATCACAATGCTCCATTTTATTTGTCATCACAATCCTCCATTACATTTGGCATCACAATACTCCCTGCCATTGTCATCGCAATGGACCATGACATATGTCATCACAATGCTGCCTGACACCTGTCTTCACAATACTCCATGAGCTTCTCTTCACAATGATCCATGCCATTGTCATCACCATGCACTATGTCCAATGTCATCACAATAATCTATGAAACTTGTCAGACCAATGTTCCATGCCCCGGTCATAACAATGCTCCATGTCCCTTTCATCACAATGCTCCATTATATTTGTCATCACAGTGCTCTATGATTTTTCATCACAAAGCTCCATGACCCATGACCCATGTATCACAGTGTTCCATGCCCTTGTCATCACAATGCACCATGCCACTCTCTTCACAATAATCCATGAAATATTTCAGACAAATGCTCCATGCCCTTCTCATCAAAATGCTCCATTACCCCTGTCATAACAATGCTCCACGACCCCTGCCATCACAATGATACACGGCCTTGTCTTCACAAGGTTCCATGACACTTGTCATCACAATGTCCCATGACGCTCGTCATCACAATTATCCATGGTCTTCTCATCACAATGTTCCATGATCTTTGTCATCACAATGCTCAAAACACTTGTCATCACAATGCTCCCTGACAGTTATCGTCAGTATGCTCCTTGAACGGTGTCATGACAAGGCTCCATGCCTTTTTCATCACAATAATCCATGCCCTTTTCATCACAATGCTCCAAGATCCCTGAAATCAAAATGATCCATGCCCTTGTCATCACAAAGCTCCAGGACGCATGACATCAGAATGGACCATGGCCTTCTCATCACCATGATTCATGCCCTTGTCATCACAATGCTCCAACACCCCTGTAATCACAATGCTCCATGCCCCATTTCAACAGAATGCTCCATGAGACTTCTCATCAAAAGTCTGCATGGTCTTCTCATCACAATGCTCCAGGATTTTGTCAAGAACATGCTCCATTCCCTTGTCATCGCAATGCTCCATGACCAATATCATCACAATTCTCCATGACCAATGTCATCACAACACTCCATGACACCTGACAACACAATGATCCGGGACTCTTGTCATCACAATGCTCCATTCCCTAGTCATCACAATGCTCCATGACATTTGTCATCACAATGCTCAATACACTTGTCAGCACAATGCTCCCTGACACTTTCCGTCAGAATGCTCCTTGAACCCTGTCACAAAAAGGCTCCATGCCTTTTCATCACAATGCCCCATGCTGTTTACATCACAATGCTCCATGCCATTGTCATCAAAATAGTCCACAAGCTTGTCATCAGAATGTTCCATGACACTTGTCATCACAAATCTCCATGCACTTGTCAGCACAATGCTCCCTGACACTTGTCATCACAATGCTCCAAGCCATTGTCATCACAATGCTCCATTACCTTTGTCATCAGAATCCTCCATGACACTTGGCATCACAATGTTCCATGCCATTGTCATCACAATGGGCCATTACATATATCATCACAGTGCTCCCTGACACCTCTCTTCATGATACAGCAAGACCTGGTCATCACAATGATCCATGCCCTTGTCATCACAATGCGCAATTCCAACTCTCATCGCAATAATTCATGAAACTTATTAGACCAATGTTCCATGCCCTTGTCATCACAATGCTCCATGCACTTCTCATCAAAATGCTCTCTCACCACTGATATCACAATGCTACATCACTATTTGTCACAATACTCCCTCAGCCCTCTCATCACAATGTTCCATGACTCCTGTCATCACAATGCTACATGCACTTATCATAACAATGTTCGATGACCCCTGACATCACAATGTTCAATAACACCTGTAATCAAAATGCTCCATGACACTTTTCATCAAAATGCTCCATGACCCCTGACATCACTATGTTCCATAACACCTGTCATCAAAATGTTCCATGACACTTTTCATCAAATTGCTCCATGACCCAGTCATCACAGTGATCCCTGCCCTTTCATCAAAATGCACAGCCCCCTTGCCATCAAAATGCTCCATGACCTTTGTCATCACAAAGATCCATGACCCTTTGCATCACAATGTTCCATGTCATTGTCATCCCACTGCTCAATGAACGCTCTCATCACATTGCTCCATGCACTTGTCTTCACAAAGCTCCATGACACATATCCTCAGAATTGTCCATGAACTTCTCATCACAATTCTCCATGCCCTTACAATCACAATGCTCCATGACCCCTGTCATAACAATGCTCCATGACCCCTGCCATCACAATGTTCCATGGCCTTGTCATCAAACGGCTCCATGACCCTTCTCATCACAATGCCCCAAGAACCCTGTAATCACAATGCACTATGCCCCTTTTCATCTCAATGATCCATGAACACTGTCATCACAATGCACCATGCCCATCATCATGCTTCATGCTATTGTCATCAAAATGAAATCAAAATGCTCCATGACCTCCGTCATAACAATGTTCCAAACCCTTGTGATCACAATATTCCATAACACTTGTCATCACAATGCCACATGACGCCCGTCATTACAATTATCCATGGTTTCTCATCACAATGCTCCATGACTTTTGTCAGCACAATCCTCAATACACTTGTCATCAAAATGCTCCCTGACACTTGTTGTCTGTATGCTCCTTGAACCCTGTCATGACAAGGCTCCATGACTTTTTCATCACAATGATCCATGCCTTTTTCATCACAATGCTCCAAGACCCCTGTAATCACAATGCTCCATGCCCTTGTCATCACAAAGCTCAATGACACATGTCATCCGAATGCTCCTTGGCCTTCTGCTCACAATGCTCCATGCCCTTGTCATCACAATGTGGCAAGACCCCTGTAATCACAATGCTCCATGCCCCTTTTCATCAGTATGCTCCATGAGAATTGTCATCTCAAAGCTCCAAGGTTTTCTCATCACAATGCTCCAGGATCTTGTCATCACAATGCTTCACGACCTTGTCATGAAAATTCTCAATGGCCCTTGTCATCATAATGCTCCAAGCCCTAGTCATCACAATGCTCCATTATATTTGTCATCACAATCCTCCATTACATTTGGCATCACATTACTCCCTGCCATTTTCATCGCAATGGACCATGACATATGTCATCACAATGCTCCTTGACACCTGTCTTCACAATACTCCATGACCTTCTCTTCACAATGCTCCATGCCATTGTCATCACAATGTGCCACGCGCATTTCATCACAACGGTCCACAACATTGTCACTGCAACGCTCCATAAACCTTGTAATCACAATGCTCCATGCACTTCTCATCAAAATGCACTCTCACCAGAGATATCACAGTGTTCCATCGCTAGTCATCACAATACTCCCTCACCCCTGTAATCACAATGTTCCATGACCCTGTCATCACACTGCTACATCCCCTTATCATCACAATGTTCCATGACCGCTGACATCACAATGTTCCATAACCCCTGTCATCAAAATGCTCCATGACCCTTTTCATCCCAAAGCTCCAAGACCCCTGACATCACAATGTTCTATAACCCCTGCCATCAAAATGTTCCATTCCATTTTTCATCAAATTGCTGCATACCCCGGTCATCAAAATGCTCCCTGCCCTTCTCATCACAATGCACCATGCCCTTGTCATCAAAATGCTCCATGACTGGTCATCACAAAGCTCGATGACCCTTGGCATCACAATGCTCCATGTCACTGTCATCACAATGCTCCATGAACCCTCTCATAACATTGCTCAATGTCCTTGTCTTCACAAAGCTCCATGACACTTGTCATCACAATGCTCGATGCCCTTGTCATCACAATGCTCCATGCCCTTGTCATTACTATCCTGCATGACCCATGTATCATAGTGTTCCGTACCCTTGTCATCACAACGCTCCATTCCCACTCTCATCACAATAATCCATGAAATATTTCAGACCAATATTCCATGCCCTTCTCATCACAATGCTCCATAACTCCTGTCAAAACAATGCACCATGACCCTTACAATCACAGTGTTCCACGCCCTAGTCATCACAAGGTTCCATGACACTTGTCATCACAATGCTCAAGACCCCTGAAATCACAATGCTCCATGCCCTTGTCATCACAAAACTCCATGACGCATGTCATCAGAATGTTCCATGGCCTTCTCATCGCAATGCTCCCTGCCCTTGTCATGACAATGCTCCAAGACCCTTGTAATCACAATGCTCCATGCCCCTTTTCATCTCAATGCTCCATGAACCCTGTCATCACAATGCACCATGCCCATCATCATAATTCTTCAGGCTATTGTCATCACAATGAAATCAAAATGCACCATGATCTCTGTCATCATAATAATCCGAACCCTTGTGATCAAAATATTACATAACACTTATCATCACAACACCCCATGACGCTCATCTTCACAATTATCCATGGACTTCTCATCACAATGCTCTATGATCTTTGTCATCACAATGCTCAATACACTTGTCATTACAATGCTCCCTGACACTTGTCGTCAGTATGCTCCTTGAACCCTGTCATGACGAGGCTCCATGCCTTTTTCATCACAATGATCCATGCCCTTTTCATTACAATGCTCCAAGACCCCTGTAATCACAATGCTCCATGCCCTTCTCATCACAAAGCTCCATGACGCATGTCATCAGAATGCTCCATGGCCTTCTCATCACCATGATCCATGCCCTTGTCATCACAATGCTCCAAGACCCCTGTAATCACAATGCTCCATGCCCCTTTTCAACAGAATGCTCCATGAGACTTCTCATGAAAAGTCTCCATGGTCTCCTCATCACAATGCTCCAGGACTTTGTTATCACCATGCTCCATTCCCTTGCCATCACAATGCTCCATGACCAATATCATCGCAATGCTCCATGACCACTGTCATCACAACACTCCATGACACCTGACAACACAATGATCCGGGACTCTTGCCATCACAATGCTCCATTCCCTAGTCATCACAATGCTCCATGACACTTGTCATCACAATGATCCATGCCCTTGTCATCCCAGTACTCCATAACCCCTGTATTCACAATGCTCGATGACGCTTGTCCTCACAGTGCTCCATGTCACCTGTCATCACAATGCTCCATGCCTTTGTCAGCAAAATGCTACATGACATTTTCAATACAATGCTCTATGTGCTTGTCATCACAATACTCCAATACCATTGTCATCACAAACCTCCATGAACCTTGGGATCACATTGCTTCATGCCCTTGTCATCACAATGCTCCATGCTCCTTGAAATCAAAATGCTCCATGACCTCTGTCATAACAATGCTCCAAACCCTTGTGATCACAATATTCCATAACACTTGTCATCACAATGCCCCATGATGCTCGTCATCACAATTATCCAATGTCTTCTCATCACAATGTTCCATGACCTTTGTCATCACAATGCTCAATACACTTGTCATCAATATTATCCCTGATACTTGTTTTCTGTATGCTCCTTGAACCCTGTCATGACAAGGCTCCATGACTTTTTCATCACAGTTATCCATGCCCTTTAATCACAATGCTTCAAGACCCCTGTAATCACAATGCTCCATGCCCTTGTCATCACAAAGCTCAATGAGACATGTCATCAGAATGCTCCTTGGCCTTATGCTCACAATGCTCCATGCTCTTGTCATCACAATGTGACAGGACCCCTGTAATCACAATGCTCCATGCCCCTTTTCATCAGTATGCTACATGAGACTTGTCATCTCAAAGCTCCAAGGTTTTCTCATCAAAATGATCCATGCCCTTGTCATCCCAATGCTCCATAACCCCTGTATTCTCAATGCTCCATGATGCTTGTCATCACAGTGTTCCATGACACCTGTCATCACAATGCTCCATGCCTTTGTCAGCAAAATGCTACATGACCTTGTCATTACAATGCTCTACGTGATTGTCATCACAGTACTCCATTACCAATGTCATCACAACCCTCCATGAACCTTGGGATCACATTGCTTCATGCCCTTGTCATCACAATGCTCCATGCTCCTTAAAATGAAAATGATCCATGACCACTGTCATAACAATGCTCCAAGCCATTGTGATCACAATGTTTCATAATACTTGTCATCACAACGCTCCATGATGCCTGTCATCACAATACTCCATGCCCTTTTCATCACAATGCTCCATGACCTTTTTCATCACAATTCTCAATACACTTGTCATCACAATTCTCCCTGACAATTGTCGTCAGACTGCTCCTTGAACCCTGTCACGAAAAGGCTCCATGCCTTTTTCATCACAATGCCCCATGCCATTTACATCACAATGCTCCATGCCATTGTCATCAAAATACTCCACAAGCTTGTCATCAGAATGCTCCATGACCCTTGTCATCACAAATCTCCATGCACTTGTCAGCACAATGCTCCCTCACCCTTTTCATCACAATGCTCCAAGCCATTGTCATCACAATGCTCCATTACCTTTGTCATCAGAATCCACAATGACACTTGGCATCACAATGCTCCATGCCATTGTCATCACAATGGGCCATTACATATGTCATCACAATGCTCCCTGACACCTGTCTTCACAATACTCCATGACCTTCTCATCACAATGCTCCATGCCCTTGTCATCACAATGCGCCATTCCAACTGTAATCGCAATAATTCATGAAACTTATTAGACAAATGTTCCATGCCCTTGTCATCACACTGCTCCATGCCCTTGTCATCACACGGCTCCATGACCCCTGTCATCACAATGCTCCGTGACTCCAGTCATAACATTGCTTCATGACCATTGTCATCACAATGGTCCATGTCCTCATCATCAACTGTCTCTGTGACCTTTTGAACCACAATGCTCCATGAATTTTCATCACAATGCTCTTTGACCCTTGTCATCAAAATGCTCTATGCCTTTCTCAGCACAATGCTCCATGACCCTTGTCATCACAATGCTCCATGCGCTTGTCAGAACAATGCTGCTTAACACAGGTCATCACAATGCACCATGCGCTTGTCATCACAGTGCTCCACAATCTTGTCATCACAATGCTCCACGCACTTCTCATCAAAATGCACTCTCAACACTGATATCACAATGCTACATCACTATTTGTCACAGTACTACCTCATCCCTGTCATCACACTGTTCCATGACTCCTGTCATCACAATGCTACATGCATTATCATCACAATGTTCGATGACCCCTGACATCACAATGTTCCATAACACGTGTCATCAAAATGTTCAATGACACATTTCATCCAATTGCTCCATGACCCTGTCATCACAATGCTCCCTGCCCTTCTCATCACAATGCACAACGCCCTTGCCATCAAAATGCTCCATGATCTTTGTCATCACAAAGATCCATGACCCTTGGCATCACAATGCTCCATATCACTGTCATCACAATGCTCCATGAACGCTCTCATCACATTGCTCCATGCACTTGTCTTCACAAAGCTCCATGACACATGTCATCAGAATGCTCCATGGCTTTCTCATCACAATGCTCCATGCCCTTGCAATCACAATGCTCCATTAGCGCTGTCATAACAATGCTCCATGACCCCTGCCATCACGATATTCCATGGCCTTGTCATCACAAGGCTCCATGCCCCTTCTCATCACAATGGTCCAAGAACACTGTAATCACAATGCTCTATGCCCCTTTTCATCTCAATGATCCATGAACCCTGTCATCACAATGCACCATGCCCATCATCATATTGCTTCATGCTATTTTCATCACAATGAAATCAAAATGCTCCATGACCTCTGTCATAACAATGCTCCAAACCCTTGTGATCACAATATTCATAACACTTGTCATCACAATGCCCCATGACGCTCGTCATCACAATTATCCATGGCCTTCTCATCACAATGTTCCACGACCTTTGTCATCACAATGCTCAATACACTTGTCATCAATTTCTCCCTGACTCTTGTTTTCTGTATGCTCCTTGAAACCTGTCATAACAAGGCTCCATGCCTTTTTCATCACAATGATCCATGCCCTTTTCATCACAATGCTCCAAAACCCCTGAAATCACAATGCTCCATGCACTTGTCATCACAAAGCTCAATGACACATGTCATCAGAATGCTCCTTGGCCTTCTGCTCACAATGATCCATGCCCTTTTCATCAAAATGTGCCAAGACCCCTGTAATCACAATGCTCCATGCCCCTTTTCATCAGTATGCTCCATGACACTTGTCATCACAAGGCTCCATGGTTTTCTCATCACAATGCTCCAGGACCTTGTCATCACAATGCTTCACGACGTTGTCATGAAAATTCTCAATGGCCCTTGTCATCATAATGCTCCAAGCACTAGTCATCACAAAGCTCCATTATATTTGTCATCACAACCCTCCATTACATTTGGCATCACAAAACTCGCTGCTATTGTCATCGCAATGGACCATGACCTATGTCATCACAATGATCCCTGACACCTGTCTTCAAAATACTCCATGACCTTCTCTTCACAATGATCCATGCCCTTGTCAGCACAATGCACCATGTCCACTGTCATCACAATAATCTATGTAACTTGTCAGACCAATGCTCCATGCCCCTGTCATCACAATGCTCCATGCCCCTGTCATCACAATGCTCCATTACTTGCCATCACAAAGCTCCATGACGCATGTCATCAGAATGCTCTATGGCCTTCTCATCACCATGATCCATGCCCTTGTCATCACGATGCTCCAAGACCCCTGTAATCACAATGCTCCATGCCCCTTTTCAACAGAATGCTCCATGAGACTTCTCATCAAAAGTCTCCATGGTCTACTCATCACAATGCTCCAGGACATTGTCATCACCATGCTCCATTCCCTTGTCATCACAATTCTCCATGACAACTGTCATCACAACACTCCATGACACCTGACAACACAATGATCCGGGACTCTTGTCATCACAATGCTCCATTCCCTAGTCAACACAATGCTCCATGACATTTGTCATCACAATGATCCATGCCCTTGTCATCCCAGTACTCCATAACCCCTGTATTCACAATGCTCGATGACGCTTGTCCTCACAGTGCTCCATGTCACCTGTCATCACAATGCTCCATGCCTTTGTCAGCAAAATGCTACATGACATTTTCATTACAATGCTCTATGTGCTTGTCATCACAATACTCCAATACCATTGTCATCACAAACCTCCATGAACCTTGGGATCACATTGCTTCATGCCCTTGTCATCACAATGCTCCATGCTCCTTGAAATCAAAATGCTCCATGACCTCTGTCATAACAATGATCCAAACCCTTGTGATCACAATATTCCATAACACTTGTCATCACAATGCCCCATGATGCTCGTCATCACAATTATCCAATGTCTTCTCATCACAATGTTCCATGACCTTTGTCATCACAATGCTCAATACACTTGTCATCAAAATTCTCCCTGACACTTGTTTTCTGTATGCTCCTTGAACCCTGTCATGACAAGGCTCCATGAATTTTTCATCACAGTTATCCATGCCCTTTCATCACAGTGCTTCAAGACCCCTGTAATCAAAATGCTCCATGCCCTTGTCATCACAAAGCGCAATTGCACATGTCATCAGAATGCTCCTTGGCCTTCTGCTCACAATGCTCCATGCACTTGTCATCACAATGTGGCAAGACCCCAGTAATCACAATGCTCCATGCCCCTTTTCATCAGTATGCTCCATGAGACTTGTCATCTCAAAACTCCAAGGTTTTCTCATCACAATGCTCCAGGATCTTGTCATCACAATGTTTCACGACATTGTCATGAAAATTCTCAATGGCCCTTGTCATGATAATGCTCCAAGCCCTAGTCATCACAATGCTCCATTATATTTGTCATCACAATCCTCCATTACATTTAGCATCACATTACTCCCTGCCCTTTTCATCGCAATGGACCATGACATATGTCATCACAATGCTCCCTGACACCTGTCTTCACAATACTCCATGACCTTCTCTTCACAATGCTCCATGCCATTGTCATCACAATGTGCCACGCACATTTCATCACAACGGTCCACAACATTGTCACTGCAACGCTCCATAAACCTTGTAATCACAATGCTCCATGCACTTCTCATCAAAATGCACTCTCACCAGAGATATCACAGTGTTCCATCGCTAGTCATCACAATACTCCCTCACCCCTGTAATCACAATGTTCCATGACCCTGTCATCACACTGCTACATCCCCTTATCATCACAATGTTCCATGACCGCTGACATCACAATGTTCCATAACCCCTGTCATCAAAATGCTCCATGACCCTTTTCATCCCAAAGCTCCAATACCCCTGACATCACAATGTTCTATAACCCCTGCCATCAAAATGTTCCATTCCATTTTTCATCAAATTGCTGCATACCCCGGTCATCAAAATGCTCCCTGCCCTTGTCATCAAAATGCTCCATGACTGGTCATCACAAAGCTCGATGACCCTTGGCATCACGATGCTCCATGTCATTGTCTTCACAATGCTCCATGAACCCTCTCATAACATTTCTCAATGTCCTTGTCATCACAAAGCTCCATGACACTTGTCATCACAATGCTCGATGCCCTTGTCATCACAATGCTCCATGCCTTGTCATTACAATCCTGCATGACCCATGTATCATAGTGTTCCGTACCCTTGTCATCACAATGCTCCATGCCCACTCTCATCACAATAATCCATGAAACATTTCAGACCTATATTCCATGCCCTTCTCATCACAATGCTCCAATACTCCTGTCAAAACAATGCACCATGACCCTTACAATCACAGTGTTCCACGCCATAGTAATCACAAGGTTCCATGACACTTGTCATCACAGTGCTCAAGACCCCTGAAATCACAATGCTCCATGCCCTTGTCGTCACAAAACTCCATGAAGCAGGTCATCAGAATGTTCCATGGCCTTCTCATCGCAATGCTCCCTGCCCTTGTCATGACAATGCTCCAAGACCCTTGTAATCACAATGCTCCATGCCCCTTTTCATCTCAATGCTCCATGAACCCTGTCATCACAATGCACCATGCCCATCATCATAATGCTTCAGGCTATTGTCATCACAATGAAATCAAAATGCACCATGATCTCTGTCTTCATAATAATCCGAACCCTTGTGATCAAAATATTACATAACACTTATCATCACAACACCCCATGACACTCATCTTCACAATTATCCATGGACTTCTCATCACAATGCTCTATGATCTTTGTCATCACAATGCTCAATACACTTGTCATCACAATGCTCCCTGACACTTGTCGTCAGTATGCTCCTTGAACCCTGTCACTATGAGGCTCCATGCCTTTTTCATCACAATGTTCCATGCCCTTTTCGTAACAATGCTCAAAGACCCCTGTAATCACAATGCACCATGCCCTTCTCATCGCAAAGCTCCATGACGCATGTCATCAGAATGCTCCATGGCCTTCTCATCACCATGATCCATGCCCTTGTCATCACAATGCTCCAAGACCCCTGTAATCACAGTGCTCCATGCCCCTTTTCAACAGAATGCTCCATGAGACTTCTCATGAAAAGTCTCCATGGTCTCCTCATCACAATGCTCCAGGACTTTGTTATCACCATTCTCCATTCCCTTGCCATCGCAATGCTCCATGACCAATATCATCACAATTCTCCATGACCACTGTCATCACAACACTCCATGACACCTGACAACACAATGATCCGGGACTCTTGTCATCACAATGCTCCATTCCCTAGTCATCACAATGCTCGATGACACTTGTCATCACAATGATCCATGCCCTTGTCATCCCAATTCTCCATAACCCCTGTATTCTCAATGCTCCATGATGCTTGTCATCACAGTGTTCCATGACACCTGTCATCACAATCCTCCATGCCTTTGTCTGCAAAATGCTACATGACCTTGTCATTACAATGCTCTACGTGATTGTCATCACAGTACTCCATTACCAATGTCATCACAACCCTCCATGAACCTTGGGATCACATTGCTTCATGCCCTTGTCATCACAATGCTCCATGCTCCTTCAAATCAAAATGATCCATGACCACTGTCATAACAATGCTCCAAGCCATTGTGATCACAATGTTTCATAACACTTGTCATCACAACGCTCCATGATGCCTGTCATCACAATACTCCATGCCCTTTTCATCACAATGCTCCATGACCTTTGTCATCACAATTCTCAATACACTTGTCATCACAATGCTCCCTGACACTTGTCGTCAGACTGCTCCTTGAACCCTGTCACGAAAAGGCTCCATGCCTTTTTCATCACAATGCCCCATGCCATTTACATCACAATGCTCCATGCCATTGTCATCAAAATAGTCCACAAGCTTGTCATCAGAATGCTCCATGACCCTTGTCATCACAAATCTCCATGCACTTGTCAGCACAATGCTTCCTGACCCTTGTCATCACAATGTTCGAAGCAATTGTCATCACAATGCTCCATTACCTTTGTCATCAGAATCCTCAATGACACTTGGCATCACAATGCTCCATGCCATTGTCATCACAATGGGCCATTACATATGTCATCACAATGCTCCCTGACACCTGTCTTCACAATAATCCATGACCTTCTCATCACAATGCTCCGTACCCTTGTCATCACAGTGCGCCATTCCAACTGTCATCGCAATAATTCATGAAACTTATTAGACCAATGTTCCATGCCCTTTTCATCACACTGCTCCATGCCCTTGTTATCACAAAGCTCCATGACCCCTGTCATCACAATGCTCCGTGACTCCAGTCATAACATTGCTTCATGACCTTTGTCATCACAGTGGTCCATGTCCTCATCATCAACTGTCTCTGTGACCTTTTTAACCATAATGCTCCATGAATTTTCATCACAATGCTCTTTGACCCTTGTCATCAAAATGCTCTATGCGTTTCTCAGTACAATGCTCCATGACCATTGTCATCACAATGCTCCATGCGCTTGTCAGCACAATGCTGCTTGACACAGGTCATCACAATGCACCATGCGCTTGTCATCACAGTGCTCCACAATGTTGTCATCACAATGCTCCACACACTTCTCATCAAAATGCTCTCTCACCACTGAAATCACAATGCTCCATCACTATTTGTCACAGTACTCCCTCATCCCTGTCATCACACTGTTCCATGACTCCTGTCATCACAATGCTACATGCACTTATCATCACAATGTTCGATGACCCCTGACATCACAATGTTCCATAACACGTGTCATCAAAATGTTCCATGACACATTTCATCCAATTGCTCCATGACCCTGTCATCACAATGCTCCCTGCCCTTCTCATCACAATGCACAACGCCCTTGCCATCAAAATGCTCCATGATCTTTGTCATCACAAAGATCCATGACCCTTGGCATCACAATGCTCCATGTCACTGTCATCACATTGCTCCATGCACTTGTCTTCACAAAGCTCCATGACACATGTCATCAGAATGCTCCATGGCCTTCTTATCACAATGCTCCATGCCCTTGCCATCACAATGCTCCATTAGCCCTGTCATAACAATGCTCCATGACCCCTTCCATCACGATATTCAATGGCCTTGTCATCACAAGGCTCCATGACCCTTCTCATCACAATGGTCCAAGACCCCTGTAATCACAATGCTCTATGCCCCTTTTCATCTCAATGATCCATGAACCCTGTCATCACAATGCACCATGCCCATCATCATAATGCTTCATGCTATTTTCATCACAATGAAATCAAAATGCTCCATGACCTCTGTCATAAGAATGCTCCAAACCCTTGTGATCACAATATTCATAACACTTGTCATCACAATGCCCCATGACGCTCGTCATCACAATTATCCATGGCCTTCTCATCACAATGTTCCACGACCTTTGTCATCACAATGCTCAATACACTTGTCATCAAATTCTCCCTGACTCTTGTTTTCTGTATGCTCTTTGAGACCTGTCATGACAAGGCTCCATGCCTTTTTCATCACAATGATCCATGCCCTTTTCATCACAATGCTCCAAAACCCCTGAAATCACAATGCTCCATGCACTTGTCATCACAAAGCTCAATGACACATGTCATCAGAATGCTCCTTGGCCTTCTGCTCACAATGCTCCATGCCCTTGTAATCACAATGTGCCTAAACCCCTCTAATCACAATGCTCCATGCCCCTTTTCATCAGTATGCTCCATGACACTTGTCATCACAAGGCTCCATGGTTTTCTCATCACAATGCTCCAGGAACTTTTCATCACAATGCTTCATGACATTGTCATGAAAATTCTCAATGGCCCTTGTCATCATAATGCTCCAAGCCCTAGTCATCACAATGCTCCATTATATTTGTCATCACAATCCTCCATTACATTTGGCATCACAAAACTCCCTGCTATTGTCATCGCAATGGACCATGACCTATGTCATTACAATGATCCATGAAACCTGTCTTCAAAATACTCCATGACCTTCTCTTCACAATGATCCATGCCCTTGTCATCACAATGCACAATGTCCACTGTCATCACAATAATCTATGTTACTTGTCAGACCAATGCTCCATGCCCCTGTCATAACAATGCTCCATGCCCCTGTCATCACAATGCTCCATGCCCTTGGCATCACAGTGCTCCATTACTTGCCATCACAAAGCTTCATGACCCATGACCCATGTATCACAGTGTTCCGTGCCCTTGTCATCACAATGCTCCATGCCCACTCTCATCACCATAATCCATGAAATATTTCAGTCCAGTGATCCATGCCCTTCTCATCAAAATGCTCCATTACACCTGTCATAACAGTGCTTCATGAACCCTGCCATCACAATGATCCACGGCCTTGTCATCACAAGGCTCCATGACCCTTGTCTTCACAATGCCCCATTACGCTCGTTATCACAATTATCCATGGTCTTCTCATCACAATGTTCCCTGATATTTGTCATCACAATGCTCAATACACTTGTCATCACAATGATCCCAGACACTTGTCGTCAGTATGCTCCTTGAACCCTGTCATGACAAGGCTGCATGCCTTTTTCATCACAATGATCCATGCCCTTTTCGTAACAATGCTCCAAGACCCCTGTAATCACAATGCTCCATGCCCTTGTCATCACAAAGCTCCATGACCCATGTCATCAGAATGCTCTATGGCCTTCTCATCACCATGATCCATGCCCTTGTCATCACAATGCTCCAAGACCCCTGTAATCACAATGCTCCATGCCCCTTTTCAACAGAATGCTCCATGAGACTTCTCATCAAAAGTCTCCATGGTCTTCTCATCACAATGCTCCAGGACATTGTCATAATCATGCTCCATTCCCTTGTCATCACAATTCTCCATGAAAAATATCATCACAATTCTCCATGACCACTGTCATCACAACACTCCATGACACCTGACAACACAATGATCCGGGACTCTTGTCATCACAATGCTCCATTCCCTAGTCATCACAATGGTCCATGACACTTGTCATCACAATGATCCATGCCCTTGTCATCCCAGTACTCCATAACCACTGTATTCACAATGCTCCATGACACTTGTCCTCACAGTGCTCCATGTCACCTGTCATCACAATGCTCCATGCCTTTGTCAGCAAAATGATACATGACATTGTCATTACAATGCTCTATGTCCTTGTCATCACAATACTCCATTACCATTGTCATCACAAACCTCCATGAACCTTGGGATCACATTGCTTCATGCCCTTGTCATCACAATGCTCCATGCTCCTTGAAATCAAAATGCTCCAGGATCTTTTCATCACAATGTTTCACGACCTTGTCATAAAAATTCTCAATGGCCCTTGTCATCATAATGCTCCAAGCCCTAGTCATCACAATGCTCCATTATATTTGTCATCACAATCCTCCATTACATTTGGCATCACAATACTCCCTGCAATTGTCATCGCAATGGGCCATGACATATGTCATCACAATGCTCCCTGACACCTGTCTTCACAATACTCGATGACCTTCTCTTCACAATGCTCCATGCCCTTGTCATCACAATGCACTATGTCCACTCTCATCACAATAATCTATAAAAATTGTCAGAAAAATGCTCCATGCCCCTGTCATAACCATTATCCATGTCCGTGTCATCACAATGCTCCATGCCCATGTCATCACAATGCTCCATGACTTGTTATCACAAAGCTCCATGACCCATGACCCATGTATCACCGTGTTCCGTGCCCTTGTCATCAAAGTGCACCATGCCACTCTCATCACAATAATCCATGAAATATTTCAGACCAATGCTCCATGCCCTTCTCATCAAAATGCTCCATTACACCTGTCATAACAATGCTCCATGACCCCTGCCATCACAATGTTCCCAGGCCTTTTCATCACAAGGCTCCATGACACTTGTCATCACAATGCCCCATGACGCTCGTCTTCACAATAATCCATGGTCTTCTAATCACAATGTTCCATGATCTTTGTCATCACAATGCTCAATACACTTGTCATCACAATGCTCCCTGACACTTGTCATCAGTATGCTCCTTGAACCCTGTCATGACAAGGCTGCATGCCTTTTTCATCACAATGAGCCATGCCCTTTTCATCACAATGCTCCAAGACCCCTTTAATCACAATGCTCCATGCCCTTGTCATCACAAAACTCAATGACGCATGTCATCAGAATGCTCCTTGTTCTTCTCCTCACAATGTTCCATGCCCTTGTCATCACAATGCTCCATGCGCTTGTCAGCACAATGCTCCATGACACAGATCATTACAATGCACCATGCGCTTGTCATCACAGTGCTCCACATATTGTCATCACAATACTCCATGCACTTCTCATCGAAATGCTCTCTCACCATTGATATCACATTGCTACATCACTATTTGTCACAGTACACCCTCATCCCTGTCATCACAATGTTCCATGACTCCTGTCATCACAATGCTACATGCAATTATCATTACAATGTTCAGTGACCCCTGACATCACAATGTTCCATAACACCTGTCATCACAATGTTCCATGACACATTTCATCCAATTGCTACATGACCCTGTCATCACAATGCTCCCTGCCCTTCTCATCACAGTGCACAACGCCCTTGCCACCAAAATGCTCCATGACCTTTGTCATCACAAAGATCCATGACCCTTGGCATCACAATGCTCCATGTCATTGTCATCACAGTGCTCCATGAACGCGCTCATCACATTGCTCCATGCCCTTGTCATCACAAAGCTCCATGACACATGTCATCAGAATGCTCCATGGCTTTCTCATCACAAGGTTCCATGCCCTTGCCATCACAATGCTCCATTAGCCCTGTCATAACAATGCTCCATGACCCCTGTCATCACGATGTTCCATGGCCTTGTCATCACAAGGCTCCATGACCCTTCTCATCACAATGCTCCAAGAACCCTGTAATCACAATGCTCTATGCACTGTTTCACCTCAATGATCCATGAATCCTGTCTTCACTATGCACCATGCCCATCATCATAATGCTTCATGCTATTGTCATCACAATGAAATCAAAATGCTCCATGACCTCTGTCATAACAATGCTCCAAACCCTTGAGATCACAGTATTCCATAACACTTGTCATCACAATGCCACATGACGCTCGTCATCACAATTATCCATGGTCTTCTCATCACAATGCTCCATGACCTTTGTCATCACAAAGCTCAATACACTTCTCATCAAAATGCTCCCTGACACTTGTTGTATGTATGCTCATTGAACCCTGTCATGACAAGGCTCCATGCCTTTTTCATCACAATGATCCATGCCCGTTTCATCATAATGCTCCAAGAACCATGTAATCACAATGCTCCATTCCCTTGTCATCACAAAGGTCAATGACACATGCCATCAGAATGCTCCTTGGTCTTCTGCTCACAATGCTCCATGCCCTTTTCATCACAATGTTCCAAGACCCCTGTAATCACAATGCTCCATGCCCCATTTCATCAGTATGCTCCATGACACTTGTCATCACAAGGCTCCATGGTTTTGTCATCACAATCCTCCAGGATCTTGTCATCACAATGCTTCACGACCTTGTCATGATAATTTTCCATGGCCCTTGTCATCATAATGCTCCAAGCCCTAGTCATCACAATGCTCCATTATATTTGTCATCACAATCCTCCATTACATTTGGCATCACAATGCTCCATGCCATTGTCATCGCAGTGGACCATGACATATGTCATCTCACTGCTCCCTGACACCTGTCTTCACAATACTCCATGACCTTCTCATCACAATGCCCCATGCCCTTGTCATCACAATTCACCATGCCCACTGTCATCACAGTAATCTATGAAACTTGTCAGACAAATGCTCCATGCCCCTGTCATCACAATGCTCCATGCCCTTGTCCTCACAATGCTCCATGACCCCTGTCATCACAATGCTCTATGACCCCAGTCATCACAATGCTTCATAACGTTTTTCATCACAGAGGTCCATGCCTGCGTCATCACAAGGCTCTGTGACCTTTGGAACCACAATGCTCCATGAACGTTTCATCACAATTCTCTGTGACCCTTGTCATCACAATGCTCGATGTCTTTGTCAGAACAATGCTCCATGACCATTGTCATCACAATGTGCCACGCGCATTTCATCACAACGGTCCACAAATTTGTCATTGCAACGCTCCATAAACCTTGTAATCACAATGCTCCATGCACTTCTCATCAAAATGCTCTCTCACAAGAGATATCACAATGTTCCATCAATAGTCATCACAATACTCCCTCATCCCTCTAATCACAATGTTCCATGACACTCTCATCACACTGCTACATCCCCTTATCATCCCAATGTTCCATGACCACTGACATCACATTGTTCCATAACCCCTGTCATCAAAATGCTCCATGTCCCTTTTCATCCCAAAGCTCCAAGACCCCTGACATCACAATGTTCTATAACCCCTGCCATCAAAATGTTCCATTACACTTTTCATCAAATTGCTACATACCCCGGTCATCAAAATGCTCCCTGCCTTTCTCATCACAATGCACCATGCCCTTGTCATAAAAATGCTCCATTACTTGTCTTCACAAAGCTCCATGACACTTGGCATCACAATGCTCCATATCATTGTCATCACAATGCTTCATGAACCCTCTCATAACATTGCTCAATGCCCTTGTCATCACAAAGCTCCATGACACTTGTCATCACAATGCTCGATGCCCTTGTCATCACAATGCTCCATGCCCTTGTCATTAAAATCCTGCATGACGCATGTATCATAGTGTTCCATACCCTTGTCATCACAATGCTCCATGCCCACTCTCATCACAATAATCCAAGAAATATTTCAGACAAATGTTCCATGCCCTTTTCATCACAATGCTCCATTACATCTGTCATAACAATGCACCATGACGCCTGCCATCAGGATGTTCCATGGCCTTGTCATCAGAAGGTTCCATGACACTTCTCATCACAATGCTCCAAGAACCCTGTAATCACAATGCTCTATGCCCCTTTTCATCTCAATGATCCATGAACCCTGTCATCACAATGCACCATGCCCATCATCATAATGCTTCATGCTATTGTCATCAAAATGAAATCAAAATGCTCCATGACCTGTGTCATAACAATGCTCAAAACCCTTGTGATCACAATATTCCATAACACTTGTCATCACAATGACCCATGATGCTCGTCATCACAATTATCCATGGTCTTCTCATCACAATGTTCCATGACATTTGTCATCACAATGCTCAATACACTTGCCATCAAAATGCTCCCTGACATTGTTTTCTGTATGCTCCTTGAAACCTGTCATGACAAGGCTCCATGCGTTTTTCATCACAGTGATCCATGCCCTTTTCATCACAATGTTTCAAGACCCCTGTAATCACAGTGCTCCATGCCCTTGTCATCACAATGTGCCATTCCAACTCTCATCGCAATAATTCATGAAACTTATTAGACCAATGTTCCATGCCCTTGTCATCACAATACTCCATGCCCTTGTTGTCACAATGCTCCATGAACCCTGTCATCACAATGCTTCGTGACTCCATTCATAACATTGCTTCATGACCTTTGTCATCACAGTGGTCCATGTCCTCATCATCAACTGTCTCTGTGACATTTTTAACCACAATGCTCCATGAATTTTCATCACAATGCTCTTTGACACTTGTCATCAAAATGCTCAATGCCTTTCTCAGCACAATGCTCCATGACCCTTGTCATTACAATGCTCCATGCGCTTGTAACCACAATGCTCCATGACACAGGTCATCACAATGCAACATGCGCTTGTCATCACAGTGCTCCACAGTCTTGTCATCGCAATGATCCATGCACGTCTCATCAAAATGCTCTCTCACCACTGATATCACAATGCTACATCACTATTTGTCACAGTACTCCCTCATCCCTGTCATCATAATGTTCCATGACTACTTTAATCACAATGCTACATGCACTTATCATCACAATGTTCGATGACCACTGACATCACAATGTTCCATAACACCTGCCATCAAAATGCTCCATGACCCTTTTCATCAAAATGCTCCAAGACCCCTGACATCACAATGTTCCATAACACCTGTCATCAAAATGTTCCATGACACATTTCATCCAATTGCTCCATGACCCTGTCATCACAATGCTCCCTGCCCTTCTCATCACAATGCACAACGCCCTTGCCATCAAAATGCTCCATGACCTTTGTCATCACAAAGATCCAAGACCCTTGGCATCACAATGCTCCATGTCATTGTCATCACAATGCTCCATGAACGCTCTCATCACATTGCTCCATGCCCTTGTCATCACAAAGCTCCATGACACATGTCCTCAGAATGCTCCATGGCCTTCTCATCTCAATGTTCCATGCCCTTGCCATCACAATGCTCCATTAGCCCTGTCATAACAATGCTCCATGACCCCTGCCATCACGATGTTCCATGGCCTTGTCACCACAAGGCTCCATGACCCTTCTCATCACAATGCTCCAAGAACCCTGTAATCACAATGCTCTATGCCCCTTTTCATCTCAATGATCCATGAACACTGTCATCACAATGCACCATGCCCATCATCATAATGTTTCATGCTATTGTCATCACAATGAAATCAAAATGCTCCATGACCTCTGTCATAACAATGCTCCAAACCCTTGTAATCACAATATTCCATAACACTTGTCATCACAATGCCACATGACGCTCGTCATCACAATTATCCATGGTCTTCTCATCACAATGCTCCATGACATTTGTCATCACAATGCTCAATACACTTGTCATCAAAATGCTCCCTGACACTTGTTGTCTGTATGCTCCTTGAACCCTGTCATGACAAGGCTCCATGCCTTTTTCATCACAATGATCCATGTCCTTTTCATCACAATTCTCCAAGACCCATGTAATCACAATGCTCCATGCCCTTGTCATCACAAACCTCAATGACACATGCCATCAGAATGTTCCTTGGTCTTCTCCTCACAATGCTCCATGCCCTTGTCATCACAAGGTTCCAAGACCCCTGTAATCACAATGCTCCATGCCCCTTTTCATCAGTATCCTCCATGAGACTTGTCATCACAAAGCTCCTTGGTTTTCTCATCACAGTGCTCCAGGATGTTGTCATCACAATGCTTCACGACTTTGTCATGAAAATTCTCAATGGCCCTTGTCATCATAATGCTCCAAGCCCTAGTCATCAAAATGCTCCATTATATTTGTCATCAAAATACTCCATTACATTTGGCATCACAATACTCCCTGCTATTGTCATCTAAATGGACCATGACATATGTCATCACAATGCTCCCTGACACCTGTCTTCACAATACTCCATGACCTTCTCTTCACAATGCTCCATGCCATTGTCATCACAATGCACTATGTCCACTGTCATCACAATAATCTATGAAACTTGTCAGACCAATGCTCCATGCCCCTGTCATAACAATGCTCCATGTCCGTGTCATCACAATGCTCCATGCCCTTGTCATCACAATGCTTCATGACTTGTCATCACAAAGCTCCATGACGCACGACCCATGGATCACAGTGTTCCGTGCCCTTGTCATCACAATGCACCATGCCACTCTCATCAAAATAATCCATGAAATATTTCAGGCCAATTCTCCATGCCCTTCTCATCAAAATGCTCCATTACCCCTATCATAACAATGCTCCATGACCCCTGCCATCACAATGTTCCACGGCCTTGTCATCACAAGGCACCATGACACTTGTCATCACAATGCCACATGACGCTCGTCATCACAATTATCCATGGTCTTCTCATCACAATGTTCCATGATATTTGTCATCACAATGCTCAATACACTTGTCATCACAATGCTCCCTGACACTTGTCGTCAGTATGCTCCTTGAACCCTGTCATGACAAGGCTGCATGCCTTTTTCATCACAATGTTCCATGCCCTTTTCATAACAATGCTCAAAGGCCCCTGTAATCACAATGCTCCATGTCCTTGTCATCACAAAGCTCCATGACCCATGGCATCAGAATGCTCCATGGCCTTGTCATCACCAGGATCCATGCCCTTGTCATCACAATGCTCCAAGACCCCTGTAATCACAATGCTCCATGCCCCTTTTCAACAGAATGCTCCATGAGACTTCTCATCAAATGTCTCCATGGTCTTCTCATCACAATGCTCCAGGACTTTGTCATCACCATGCTCCATTCCCTTGTCATCGCAATGCTCCATGACCAATATCATCACAATTCTCCATGACCACTGTCATCACAACACTCCATGACAGCTGACAACACAATGATCCGGGACTCTTGTCATCACAATGCTCCATTCCCTAGTCATCAAAATGCTCCATGACACTTGTCATCAAAATGATCCATGCCCTTGTCATCCCAATGCTCCATAATCCCTGTTTTCACAATGCTCCATGACGCTTGTCATCACAGTGTTCCATGACACCTGTCATCACAATGGTCCATGCCTTTGTCAGCAAAATGCTACATGACCTTGTCATTACAATGCTCTATGCGCTTGTCATCACAATTCTCCATTACCATTGTCATCACAACCCTCCATGAAACATGGGATCACATTGCTTCATGCCCTTTTCATCACAATGCTCCATGCTCCTTGAAATCAAAATGATCCATGACCTCTGTCATCACAATGCTCCAAACACTTGTGATCACAATGTTTCATAACACTTGTAATCACAACGCTCCATGATGCCTGTCATCACAATACTCCATGCCCTTTTCATCACAATGCTCCATGACGTTTATCACCGCAATTCTCAATACACTTTTCATCACAATGCTCCCTGACACTTGTCGTCAGAAGGCTCCTTGAACCCTGTCACGAAAAGGCTCCATGAATTTTTCATCAAAATGCCCCATGCTGTTTACATCACAATGCTCCATGCCATTGTCATCAAAATACTCCACAAGCTTGTCATCAGAATGTTCCATGACCCTTGTCATCACAAATCTCCATGCACTTGTCAGCACAATGCTTCCTGACCCTTGTCATCACAATGCTCCAAGCCATACTCATCACAATGCTCCAAGCCATACTCATCACAATGCTCCATTAAGTTTGTCATCAGAATCCTCAATGACACTTGGCATCACAATGTTCCATGCCATTGTCATCACAATGGGCCATTACATATGTCATCACAATGCTCCCTGACTCCTGTCTTCACAATACTGCATGACCTGGTCATCACAATGCTCCATGCCCTTGTCATCACAATGTGCCATTCCAACTCTCATCGCAATAATTCATGAAACTTATTAGACCAATGTTCCATGCCCTTGTCATCACAATACTCCATGCCCTTGTTGTCACAATGCTCCATGAACCCTGTCATCACAATGCTTCGTGACTCCATTCATAACATTGCTTCATGACCTTTGTCATCACAGTGGTCCATGTCCTCATCATCAACTGTCTCTGTGACATTTTTAACCACAATGCTCCATGAATTTTCATCACAATGCTCTTTGACACTTGTCATCAAAATGCTCAATGCCTTTCTCAGCACAATGCTCCATGACCCTTGTCATTACAATGCTCCATGCGCTTGTAACCACAATGCTCCATGACACAGGTCATCACAATGCAACATGCGCTTGTCATCACAGTGCTCCACAGTCTTGTCATCGCAATGATCCATGCACGTCTCATCAAAATGCTCTCTCACCACTGATATCACAATGCTACATCACTATTTGTCACAGTACTCCCTCATCCCTGTCATCATAATGTTCCATGACTACTTTAATCACAATGCTACATGCACTTATCATCACAATGTTCGATGACCACTGACATCACAATGTTCCATAACACCTGCCATCAAAATGCTCCATGACCCTTTTCATCAAAATGCTCCAAGACCCCTGACATCACAATGTTCCATAACACCTGTCATCAAAATGTTCCATGACACATTTCATCCAATTGCTCCATGACCCTGTCATCACAATGCTCCCTGCCCTTCTCATCACAATGCACAACGCCCTTGCCATCAAAATGCTCCATGACCTTTGTCATCACAAAGATCCAAGACCCTTGGCATCACAATGCTCCATGTCATTGTCATCACAATGCTCCATGAACGCTCTCATCACATTGCTCCATGCCCTTGTCATCACAAAGCTCCATGACACATGTCCTCAGAATGCTCCATGGCCTTCTCATCTCAATGTTCCATGCCCTTGCCATCACAATGCTCCATTAGCCCTGTCATAACAATGCTCCATGACCCCTGCCATCACGATGTTCCATGGCCTTGTCACCACAAGGCTCCATGACCCTTCTCATCACAATGCTCCAAGAACCCTGTAATCACAATGCTCTATGCCCCTTTTCATCTCAATGATCCATGAACACTGTCATCACAATGCACCATGCCCATCATCATAATGTTTCATGCTATTGTCATCACAATGAAATCAAAATGCTCCATGACCTCTGTCATAACAATGCTCCAAACCCTTGTAATCACAATATTCCATAACACTTGTCATCACAATGCCACATGACGCTCGTCATCACAATTATCCATGGTCTTCTCATCACAATGCTCCATGACATTTGTCATCACAATGCTCAATACACTTGTCATCAAAATGCTCCCTGACACTTGTTGTCTGTATGCTCCTTGAACCCTGTCATGACAAGGCTCCATGCCTTTTTCATCACAATGATCCATGTCCTTTTCATCACAATTCTCCAAGACCCATGTAATCACAATGCTCCATGCCCTTGTCATCACAAACCTCAATGACACATGCCATCAGAATGTTCCTTGGTCTTCTCCTCACAATGCTCCATGCCCTTGTCATCACAAGGTTCCAAGACCCCTGTAATCACAATGCTCCATGCCCCTTTTCATCAGTATCCTCCATGAGACTTGTCATCACAAAGCTCCTTGGTTTTCTCATCACAGTGCTCCAGGATGTTGTCATCACAATGCTTCACGACTTTGTCATGAAAATTCTCAATGGCCCTTGTCATCATAATGCTCCAAGCCCTAGTCATCAAAATGCTCCATTATATTTGTCATCAAAATACTCCATTACATTTGGCATCACAATACTCCCTGCTATTGTCATCTAAATGGACCATGACATATGTCATCACAATGCTCCCTGACACCTGTCTTCACAATACTCCATGACCTTCTCTTCACAATGCTCCATGCCATTGTCATCACAATGCACTATGTCCACTGTCATCACAATAATCTATGAAACTTGTCAGACCAATGCTCCATGCCCCTGTCATAACAATGCTCCATGTCCGTGTCATCACAATGCTCCATGCCCTTGTCATCACAATGCTTCATGACTTGTCATCACAAAGCTCCATGACGCACGACCCATGGATCACAGTGTTCCGTGCCCTTGTCATCACAATGCACCATGCCACTCTCATCAAAATAATCCATGAAATATTTCAGGCCAATTCTCCATGCCCTTCTCATCAAAATGCTCCATTACCCCTATCATAACAATGCTCCATGACCCCTGCCATCACAATGTTCCACGGCCTTGTCATCACAAGGCACCATGACACTTGTCATCACAATGCCACATGACGCTCGTCATCACAATTATCCATGGTCTTCTCATCACAATGTTCCATGATATTTGTCATCACAATGCTCAATACACTTGTCATCACAATGCTCCCTGACACTTGTCGTCAGTATGCTCCTTGAACCCTGTCATGACAAGGCTGCATGCCTTTTTCATCACAATGTTCCATGCCCTTTTCATAACAATGCTCAAAGGCCCCTGTAATCACAATGCTCCATGTCCTTGTCATCACAAAGCTCCATGACCCATGGCATCAGAATGCTCCATGGCCTTGTCATCACCAGGATCCATGCCCTTGTCATCACAATGCTCCAAGACCCCTGTAATCACAATGCTCCATGCCCCTTTTCAACAGAATGCTCCATGAGACTTCTCATCAAATGTCTCCATGGTCTTCTCATCACAATGCTCCAGGACTTTGTCATCACCATGCTCCATTCCCTTGTCATCGCAATGCTCCATGACCAATATCATCACAATTCTCCATGACCACTGTCATCACAACACTCCATGACAGCTGACAACACAATGATCCGGGACTCTTGTCATCACAATGCTCCATTCCCTAGTCATCAAAATGCTCCATGACACTTGTCATCAAAATGATCCATGCCCTTGTCATCCCAATGCTCCATAATCCCTGTTTTCACAATGCTCCATGACGCTTGTCATCACAGTGTTCCATGACACCTGTCATCACAATGGTCCATGTCTTTGTCAGCAAAATGCTACATGACCTTGTCATTACAATGCTCTATGCGCTTGTCATCACAATTCTCCATTACCATTGTCATCACAACCCTCCATGAAACATGGGATCACATTGCTTCATGCCCTTTTCATCACAATGCTCCATGCTCCTTGAAATCAAAATGATCCATGACCTCTGTCATCACAATGCTCCAAGCCCTTGTGATCACAATGTTTCATAACACTTGTAATCACAACGCTCCATGATGCCTGTCATCACAATACTCCATGCCCTTTTCATCACAATGCTCCATGACGTTTATCACCGCAATTCTCAATACACTTTTCATCACAATGCTCCCTGACACTTGTCGTCAGAAGGCTCCTTGAACCCTGTCACGAAAAGGCTCCATGAATTTTTCATCAAAATGCCCCATGCTGTTTACATCACAATGCTCCATGCCATTGTCATCAAAATACTCCACAAGCTTGTCATCAGAATGTTCCATGACCCTTGTCATCACAAATCTCCATGCACTTGTCAGCACAATGCTTCCTGACCCTTGTCATCACAATGCTCCAAGCCATACTCATCACAATGCTCCAAGCCATACTCATCACAATGCTCCATTAAGTTTGTCATCAGAATCCTCAATGACACTTGGCATCACAATGTTCCATGCCATTGTCATCACAATGGGCCATTACATATGTCATCACAATGCTCCCTGACTCCTGTCTTCACAATACTGCATGACCTGGTCATCACAATGCTCCATGCCCTTGTCATCACAATGTGCCATTCCAACTCTCATCGCAATAATTCATGAAACTTATTAGACCAATGTTCCATGCCCTTGTCATCACAATACTCCATGCCCTTGTTGTCACAATGCTCCATGAACCCGGTCATCACAATGCTTCGTGACTCCATTCATAACATTGCTTCATGACCTTTGTCATCACAGTGGTCCATGTCCTCATCATCAACTGTCTCTGTGACATTTTTAACCACAATGCTCCATGAATTTTCATCACAATGCTCTTTGACACTTGTCATCAAAATGCTCTATGCCTTTCTCAGTACAATGCTCCATGACCCTTGTCATCACAAAGCTCCATGCGCTTGTAACCACAATGCTCCATGACACAGGTCATCACAATGCACCATGCGCTTGTCATCACAGTGCTCCACAATCTTGTCATCGCAATGCTCCATGCACGTCTCATCAAAATGCTCTCTCACCACTGATATCACAATGCTACATCACTATTTTCACAGTACTCCCTCATCCCTGTCATCATAATGTTCCATGACTACTGTAATCACAATGCACTTATCATCACAGTGTTCGATGACCACTGACATCACAATGTTCCATAACACCTGCCATCAAAATGCTCCATGACCCTTTTCATCAAAATGCTCCAAGACCCCTGACATCACAATGTTCCATAACACCTGTCATCAAAATGTTCCATGACACATTTCATCCAATTGCTCCATGACCCTGTCATCACAATGCTCCCTGCCCTTCTCATCACAATGCACAACGCCCTTGCCATCAAAATGCTCCATGACCTTTGTCATCACAAAGATCCATGACCCTTGGCATCACAATGCTCCATGTCATTGTCATCACAATGCTCCATGAATGCTCTCATCACATTGCTCCATGCCCTTGTCATCACAAAGCTCCATGACACATGTCCTCAGAATGCTCCATGGCCATCTCATCTCAATGTTCCATGCCCTGGCCATCACAATGCTCCATTAGCCCTGTCATAACAATGCTCCATGACCCCTGCCATCACGATGTTCCATGGCCTTGTCACCACAAGGCTCCATGACCCTTCTCATCACAATGCTCCAAGAACCCTGTAATCACAATGCTCTATGCCCCTTTTCATCTCAATGATCCATGAACACTGTCATCACAATGCACCATGCCCATCATCATAATGTTTCATGCTATTTTCATCACTATGAAATCTAAATGCGCCATGACCTCTGTCATAACAATGCTCCAAACCCTTGTAATCACAATATTCCATAACACTTGTCATCACAATGCCACATGACGCTCGTCATCACAATTATCCATCGTCTTCTCATCACAATGCTCCATGACATTTGTCATCACAATGCTCAATACACTTGTCATCAAAATGCTCCCTGACACTTGTTGTCTGTATGCTCCTTGAACCCTGTCATGACAAGGCTCCATGCCTTTTTCATCACAATGATCCATGCCCTTTTCATCACAGTTCTCCAAGACCCATGTAATCACAACGCTCCATGCCCTTGTCATCACAAACCTCAATGATGCATGCCATCAGAATGTTCCTTGGTCTTCTCCTCACAATGCTCCATGCCCTTGTCATCACAAGGTTCCAAGACCCCTGTAATCACAATGCTCCATGCCCCTTTTCATCAGTATCCTCCATGAGACTTGTCATCAGAAGGCTCCATGGTTTTGTCATCACAATGCTCCAGGACTTTGTCATCACAATGCTTCTCGACTTTGTCATGAAAATTCTCAATGGCCCTTGTCATCATAATGCTCCAAGCCCTAGTCATCACAATGCTCCATTATATTTGTCATCACAATCCTCCATTACATTTGGCATCACAATACTCCCTGCCAATGTCATCACCATGGATCATGACATATGTCATCACAATGCTCCCTGACACCTGTCTTCACAATGCTCCATGCCCTTGTCATCACAATGCACTATGTCCACTGTCATCAAAATAATCTATGAAATTTGTCAGACCAATGCTCCATGGCCCTGTCATAACAATGCTTCATGTACCTGTCATCACAATGCTCCATGCCCTTGTCATCACAATGCTTCATGACTTGTCATCACAAAGCTCCATGACCCATGACCCATGTATCACAGTGTTACGTGCCCTTGTCATGATAATACACAATGCCACTCTCATCAAAATAATCCATGAAATTTTTCAGACCATTGCTCCTTGCCGTTCTTATCAAAATGCTCCATTACCCCTGTCATAACAATGCTCCATGACCCCTGCCATCACAATGTTCCACGGCCTTGTCATCACAAGGCTCCATGACACTTGTCATCAAAATGCCCCATGACGCTCGTCATCACAATTATCCATGGTCTTCTCATCACAATGTTCCATGATATTTGTCATCACAATGCTCAATACACTTGTCATCACAATGATTCCTGACACTTGTCGTCAGTATGCTCCTTGAACCCTGTCATGACAAGGCTGCATGCCTTTTTCATCACAATGTTCCATGCCTTTTCATAACAATGCTCCAAGACCCCTGTAATCACAATGCTCCATGCCTTTGTCATCAAAAAGCTCTATGACGCATGTCATCACAATGCTCCATGGCCTTGTCATCACCATAATCCATGCCCTTGTCATCACAATATTCCAAGACCCCTGTAATCACAATGCTCCATGCCCCTTTTCAACAGAATGCTCCATGAGACTTCTCATCAAAAGTCTCCATGATCTTCTCATCACAATGCTATAGGACATTGTCATCACCATGCTCCATTCCCTTGTCATCTCAATGCTCCATGACAAATATCATCACAATTCTCCATGAGCACTGTCATCACAACACTCCATGACACCGGACAACACAATGATCCGGGACTCTTGTCATCACAATGCTCCATTCCCTAGTCATCACATTTCTCCATGACCCCTGTCATCAAAACACTCCATGAACATTTTCATCCCACTGCTCCAAGACACTTATCATCACAATGATCCATGACCTTGTTATCCCAATGCTCCATGACCCCTGTATTCACAATGCTCCGTGACGCTTGTCATCACAGTGCCCCATGACACATGTCATCACAATGCTCCATGCCTTTGTCATTAAAATGCTACAGGACATTGTCATTGCAATGCTCTATGCGCTTGTCATCACAATACTCCATTTCCATTGTCATCACAATCCTCCATGAAACTTGGGATCACATTGCTTCATGCCCCTGTCATCACAATGTTCCATGCTCCTTGAAATCAAAATGATCCATGACCTCTGTCATCACAATGATCCAAACCCTTGTGATCACAATGTTCCATAACACTTGTCATCACAATGCTCCATGATGCCTGTCATCACAATACTCCATGCCCTTTTCATCACAATGCTCCATGACCTTTCTCATCACAATTCTCAATACACTTGGCATCACAATGCTCCCTGACACTTGTCGTCAGAATGCCCCTTTAACCCTGTCACAAAAAGGCTCCATGCCTTTTTCATCACAAAGCCCCATGCCATTTTCATCACAATGCTCCATGCCATTGTCATCAAAATACTCCACAAGCTTGTCATCAGAATGCTTCATGACCCTTGTCATCACAATTCTCCACGCACTTGTCAGCACAATGCTCCCTGACCCTTGTCATCACAATGCTCCAAGCCATTGTCATCACAATGCTCCATTACCTTTGTCATCAGAATCCTCCATGACACATGGCATCACAATGCTCCATGCCATTGTCATCACAGTGGGCCATTACATATATCATCACAGTGCTCCCTGACACCTCTCTTCATGATACAGCAAGACCTGGTCATCACAATGCTCCATGCCCTTGTCATCACAATGCGCCATTCCAACTGTCATCACAATACTCCATGAAACTTATTAGACCAATGCTCCATGCCCTTGTCATCACAATGCTCCATGCCCTTGTTATCACAATGTTCCATGACCCCTGTCATCACAATGCCCCGTGACACCATTCATCACAATGCTCCATGACCTTTGTCATCACAATGGCCCATGCCCTCATCATCAACAGTCTCTGTGACCTATTTAACCACAATGCTCCATGAACATATCATCATAATGCTCTTTGACCCTTGTCATCACAATGCTCTATGCATTTCTCATCACAATGCTCCATGCCCTTCTCATCACAATGCACCATGCCCTTGTTATCACAATGTTCCATGACCCCTCTCATCAAAATGCTCTGTGGGTCCAGTCATCACAATTCTTCATAACATTTGTCATCACAATGGTCAATGCCCACGTCATCACAAGGCTCTGTTACCTTTGTAACCACGATGCTCCATGAACTTTTCATCACAAAGCTCCGTGACCTTTGTCATCTCAATGCACCATGCTTTTGTCAGAAAAATGCTCCCTGACCCTTGTCATCACAATGGACCACGCGCTTTTCATCCCTACGGTACAGAAATTTGTCATCGCAATGCTCCATAAACCTTGTAATCACAATGCTCCATGCCCTTTTCATCACAATGCTCCATTACACCTGTCATAACAATGCTCCATGAACCCTGCCATCACAATGTTCCACGGCCTTGTCATCACAAGGCTCCATGACACTTGTCATCACAATGCTCCAAGACCCCTGTAATCAAAATGCTCCATGCCCTTCTCATCACAAAGCTCCATGACACATGCCATCAGAATGTTCCATGGACTTCACATCGAAATGCTCCATGCCCTTGTCATCACAATGCTCCCATACCCCTGTAATCACAATGCTCCATGCCCATTTTCCTATCAATGGTCCATGAACCCTGACATCACAGTGCATCATGCCCATCATCAAAATGCTTCTGGCTATTGTCAGCAGAATGAAATCAAAATTCTCTATGACCTCTGTCATTACAATGCACCATGTCCCCTGTCTTCACAATACTCCATGAACATTTTCATCACAATGCTCCATGACCCTTGTCATCACAATGATCCATGCCCTTCTCATCCCAATGCTCCATGACCCCGGTATTCACAATGCTCAGTGACGCTTGTGATCACAGTGTTCCATGACACCTGTCATCACAATGCTCCTTGACTTTGTCAGCAAAATGCTACATGACCTTTTCATTACAATACTCTATGCGCTTGTCATCACAATACTCCATTACCATTGCCATCACAATCCTCCATGAACCTTGCGATCACATTGCTTCATGCCCTTGTCATCACAATGCTCCAAGCTCCTTAAAATCAAAATGATCCATGACCTCTGTCATCGCAATGCTCCAAACACTTGTGATCCCAATGTTCCATAACACTTGTCATCACAACGCTCCATGATGCCTGTCATCACAATACTCCATGCCCTTTTCATCACAATGCACCATGACCTTTGTCATCACAATTCTCAATACACTTGTCATCACAATGCTCCCTGACACTTGTCGTCAGAATGCTCCTTGAACCCTGTCACGAAAGGTTCCGTGACGTTTTCATCACAAGGCCACATGCCGTTTTCATCATACTGATCGATGTCATTGTCATCAAAATACTACACAAGCTTGTCATCAGAATGTTCCATGACCCTTGTCATCATAATTCTCCATGGACTTGTCAGCACAATGCTCCATGACACTTGTCATCACAATGCTCCAAGCCATTGTCATCACAATGCTCCATTACCTTTGTCATCAGAATACTCCATGACACTTGGCATCACAATGCTCCATGCCATTGTCATCAAAATGGGCCATTACATATGTCATCACAATGCGCCCTGACACCTCTCTTCACAATATTGCATGACCTGGTAATCAAAATGATCCATGCCCTTGTCATCACAAATCGCCATTCCAACTCGCATCGCAATAATCCATGAAACATATTAGACCAATGCTCCATGCCCTTGTCATCACAATGCTCCATGCGCTTGTTATCACAATGCTCCATGACCCCTGTCATCACAGTGTTCCGTGACTACAGTCATCAAAATGCTTCATGACCTTTGTCATCACAATGGTCCATGCCCTTATCATCAACAGTCTCTGTGACATTTTTAACCACAATGCTCAATGAACTTTTCATCACAATGCTCTTTGACCATTTTCATCGCAATGCTCTATGCCTTTCTCTGCACAGTGTTCCATGACCATTGTCATCACAATGCTCCATGCGCTTGTCAGCACATTGCTCCACGACACATGTCATCACAATGCTCCATGCGCTTGTCATCAAAATGCTCTCTCACAACAGATATCACAATGTTACATCACTATTCGTCACAATACTCCCTCACCCCTGTCATCACAATGTTCCATGACTCCTGTCATCACAATGCTACATGCATTATCATCACAATGTTCGATGACCACTGACATCACAATGTTACATAACACCTGTCATCAAAATGCTCCATGAACCTTTTCATCAAAATGCTCCATAACCCCTGACATCACAATGTTCCATAAACACTGTCATCAAAATGTTCCATGACCCTTTTCATCAAATTGCTCCATACCTGTCATCACAATGCTCCCTGCCCTTCTCATCACAATGCACAACGCCCTTGTCATCAAAATGCTCCATGACCTTTGTCATCACAAAGATCCATGACGGTTGGCATCACAATGCTCCATGTCTTTGTCATCACGATGCCCCATGAACGCTCTAATCACATTGCTCCATGCCCTTGTCATCACAAAGCTCCATGACACATGTCATCAGAATGCTGAATGGCCTTCTCATCACAATGCTCCATGCCCTTGCCATCACAATGCTCCATTACACCTGTCATAACAATTCTCCATGTCCCCTGCCAACACGATGTTCCATGGCCTTGTTATCACAAGGCTCCATGACCCTTCTCATCACAATGCTCCAAGAACACTGTAATCACAATGCTCTATGCCACTTTTCTTCTCAATGATCCATGAACCCTGTCATCACAATGCACCATGCCCATCATCATAATGCTTCATGTTATTGTCATCACAATGTAATCAAAATTCTCCATGACCTCTTTCATAACAATGCTCCTAGCCCTTGTGATAAAAATATTCCATAACACTTGTGATCACAATGCCCCGTGATGCCCGTCATTACAGTTATCCATGGTCTTCTCATCACAATGCTCCATGACCTTTGTCATTACAATGCTCAATACATTTGTCATCAAAATGCTCCCTGAAACTTGTCCGTATGCTCCTTGAAACCTGTCATGACAAGTCTCCTTGCCTTTTTCATCACAAAGATCCATGCCCTTTTCATCACAATGCTCCAAGACCCCTGTAATCACAATGGTCCATGACATTTTTCATCAGTATGCTCCATGAGATTTGGCATCACAAGGCTCCATGGTTTTCTCATCACAATGCTCCTTGACCGTGTCATCACAGTGCTTCATGACCTGGTTATGAAAATTATCACTGGCCTTTGTCATCATAATGCTTCAAGCCCTAGTCATCACAATGTTCCATTATATTTGTCATCACAATCCTCCATTACATTTGGCATCACAATGCTCCAATACATTTTCATCACAATGGACCATGACATATGTCATCACAATGCTCCCTGAAACCTGTCTTCACAATACTACATGACCTTCTCATCACAATGATCCATGCCCTTGTCATCACAATGCACCATGTCCACTGTCATCACAATAATCTATGAAAATTGTCACACCAATGTTTCATGCCCCTGTCATCACAATGTTCCATGCCCTTGTCATCACAATGCTCCATGACCCCTCTATTCACAATGCTCCGTGACACTTGTCATCACAGTGCTCCATGACACCTGTCATCACAGTGTTCCAAGCATTTGTCAGCAAAATGCTACATGACCTTGTCATTACAATGCTCTATTCTCTTGTCATCACAATACTCCATTACCATTGTCATCACAATCCTCCATGAACCTTGGGATGACATTGCTTCATGACCTTGTCATCACAATGCTCCATGCTCCTTGAAATCAAAATGATCCATGACCTCTGTCATCACAATTCTCCAAACACTTGTGATAACAATGTTCCATAACACTTGTCATCACAACGCTCAATGTTGCCTTTCATCACAATATTCCATGCCCTTTTCATCACAATGCACCATGACCTGTGTCATCACAATTCTCAATACACTTGTCATCACAATGCTCCCTGACACTTGTCGTCAGAATGCTCCTTGAACCCTGAGACGATAAGGCTCCATGACGTTTTCATCACAATGCCCCATGACGTTTTCATCACAATGCTCCATCCCATTGTCATCACAATGGGCCATTGCATATGTCATCACAATGCTCCCTGACACCTATCTTCACAATACTGCATGTACTGGTCATCACAATGTTCCATGCCCTTGTCATCAAAATGCGCCATTCCAACTGTCATCACAATAATCCATGAAAATTATTAGACAAATGATCCATGCCCTTGTCATCACAATGCTCCATGCCCTTGTTATCACAAAGCTCCATGACCCCTGTCATCACAATGCTCCGTGAATCCAGTCATCACAATGCTCCATGACCTTTGTCACCACAATGGTCCATGCCCTCATCATCAACAGTCTCTGTGACCTTTTTAACCACAATGCTCCATGAATATTTCATCACAATGCTCTTTGAAACTTGTCATCACTATGCTCTATGCCTTTCTCAGCACAATGCTCCATGCCCTTCTCATGACAATGCTCCATGAACCCTGTCATCAAAATTCTCTGTGACTCCTGTCATCCCAATTATTCATAACATTTGTCATCACAATGGTCAATGCCCACGTCATCACAAGGCTCTATTACCTTTGTAAGCACAATGCTCCATGAACTTTTCATCACAGTGCTCCGTGACCCCTGTCATCACAGTGCTCCGTGACTCCAGTCATCAAAATTCTTCATAACATTTGTCATCACAATGGTCGATACCCGCGTCATCACAAGGCTCTGTTACGTTTGTAACCACAATGCTCCATGAACTTTTCATCACAATGCTCCGTGACACTTGTCATCAAAATATGCCAGGCGCTTTTCATCCCAACGGTCCACAAATTTGTCATCGCAATGCTCCATAAACCTTGTAATCACAATGCTCCATGCCCTTCTCAACACAATGCTCCATTACACCTGTCATAACAATGCTCCATGACCCCTGCCATCACAAAGTTCCACGGCCTTGTCATCACAAGGCTCCATGACCCTTGTCATCACAATGCTCCAAAATCCCTGTAATCACAATGCTCCATGCCCTTGTCATCACAAAGCTCCATGACACATGTCATCAGTATGTTCCATGGAATTCTCATCAAAATGCTCCATGCCCTTTTCATCACAATGCTCCCAGACCCCTGTAATCACAATGCTCCATGCCCCTTTTCATCTCAATGGTCCATGAACCCTGGCATTAAAATGCATCATATCCATCATCATAATGTTTCCGGCTATTGTCAGCACAATTAAATCAAAATTCACCATGACCTCTGTCATCACAATGCTCCATGACCCCTGTCATCACAATACTCCATGAACATTTGCAGCCCACTGCTCCATGACACTTGTCATCACAATGATCCTCGTCCTTGTCATCCGAAAGGTCCATGACCCCTGTATTCACAATGCTCCATGACGCTTGTCATCACAGTGCTCCATGACACCTGTCATCACAATGCTCCATGCCTTTGTCAGCAAAATGCTACATGACATTCTCATTACAGTGATCTATGCGCTTGTCATCACAATACTCCTTTACCATTGTCATCACAATCCTCCATGAACCTTGGGATCACAATGCAACATGTCATTGTCATCACAATGCTCCATGAACACTCTCATCACATTGCTCCATGCCCTTGTCATCACAAAGCTCCATGACACTTGTCATCACAATGCTCGATGCCCTTCTCATCACAATGCTCCATGCCCTTGACATTACAATCCTCCATGTCCCATGTATCATAGTGTTCCGTTCCCTTGTCATCAGAATGCTCCATGCCCACTCTCATCACAATAATCCATGAAATATTTCAGACCAATGCTCAATGCCCTTCTCATCACAATGCTCCATTACCTCTGTCATAACAATGCTCCATGACCCTTGCCATCACTATGTTCCACGGCCTTGTCATCACACGGCTCCATGACCCTTGTCATCACAATGCTCCAAGACCCCTGTAATCACAATGCTCCATGCCCTTGTCAGCACAAAGCTCCATGACACATGACATAAGAATGTTCCATGGCCTTCTCATCACAATGCTCCATGCCCTTGTCATCACAGTGCTCCAAGACCCCTGTAATCACAATGCTCCATGCTCCTTTTCATCACAATGCACCATGAAGCCTGTCATCAAAATGCACCATGCCCATCATCATAAAGCTTCAGGCTATTGTTATCCCAATGAAATCAAAATTATCTATGACCACTGTCATCATAATGCTCCAAAATCTTGTGATCACAATGTTTCATAACACTAATCATCACAACACCCTATGACGCTCATCATCACAATTATCCATGGACTTCTCATCACAATGCTCCATGACATTTGTCATCACAATACTCAATACACTTGTCATCACAATGCTCCCTGACACTTGTCGTCAGTATGCTCCTTGAACCCTGTCATGACAAGGCTCCATGCTTTTTCATCACAATGCTTCAAGACACCTGTAATCACAATGTTCCATGCCCTTGTCATCACAAAGCTCCATGACACATGTCATCAGAATGCTCCATGGCCTTCTCCTCACAATGCTCCTTGCCCTTGTCATCACAATGCTCCAAGTCCCCTGTAATCACAATGCTCCATGCCCCTTTTCATCAGAATGCTCCATGAGAGTTGTTATCACAAGTCGCCATGGTCTTATCATCACAATGCTCCAGGATCTTGTCATCGCCATGCTCCATTCCTTTGTCATCACAATGCTCCATGACCCTTGTCATCACAATATTCCATGAATATTTTCAGCCCAATGCTCTATGAAATTCTCATCATAATGCTCCATGACAAATATCATCAAAATGCTCCATGACCACTCTCATCACAACACTCCATGACACCTGACAACACAATGATCCGAGACTCTTGTCATCACAATGCTCCATTCCCTACTCATCACAATGCTCCATGACCCCTGTCATCACAATACCTCATGTACATTTTCAGCCCAATGATCCATGACCCTTGTCATCACAATCATGCATGCCCTTGTCATCCCAATGCTCCATGACCCCTGTATTCACAATGCTCCGTGACGCTTGTCATCACAGTGCTCCATGACACCTGTCATCACAATGCTCCATGCCTTTGTCAGCAAAATGCTACTTGACCTTCTCATTACATTGATCTATGCACTTGTCATCACAATACTCCATTACCATTGTCATCACAATCCTCCATGAACGTTGGGATTACATTGCTTCATGCCCTTGTCATCAAAATGCTCCATGCTCCTAGAAATCAAAATGATCCATGACCTCTGTCATCACAATGCTCCAAACACTTGTGATCACAATGTTCCATAACACTTGTCATCACAACGCTCCATGATGCCTTTCATCACAATATCCCATGCCCTTTTCATCACAATGCTCCATGAACTTTGTCATCACAATTCTCAATACACTTGTCATCACAATGCTCCCTGACACTTGTCGTCAGAATGCTCCTTGAACCCTGTCACGAAAAGGCTCCTTGCCTTTTTCATCACAATGTCCCATGCCATTTTCATCACAATGCTCCATGCCATTGTCATCAAAATACTCCACAAGCTTGTCATCAGAATGCTCCATGACTGTTGTCATCACAATTCTCCATGCACTTGTCAGCACAATGCTCCCTGACCCTTGTCATCACAATGCTCCAAGCCATTGTCCTCACAATGCTCCATTACCTTTGTCATCAGAATGCTCCATGACACTTGGCATCAAATTGCTCCATGCCATTGTCATCACAATGGGCCATTACATATGTCATCACAGTGCTCCCTGACACCTCTCTTCAGAGTACAGCAAGACCTGGTCATCAAAATGCTCCATCCCCTTGTCCTCACAATGCGCCATTCCAACTGTCATCGCAATACTCCATGAAACTTATTAGACCAATGCTCCATGCCCTTGTCATCACAATGCACCATGCCCTTGTTATCACAATGTTCCATGACCCCTGTCATCACAATGCTCCTTGACTCCAGTCATCACAGTGTTCCATGACCTTTGTCATCACAATGGTCCATGCCCTCATCATCAACAGTCTCTGTGACCATTTTAACCACAGTGCTCCATGAACATTTCATCACAATGCTCTTTGACCCTTGTCATCACAATGCTCTTTGACCCTTGTCATCACAATGCTCTATGCCTTTGTCAGGACAATGTTCCATGCCCTTGTCATCACATTGCTCCATGACCCCTGTCATCACAATGCTCCGTGACTCCAGTCATCACAATTCTTCAAAACATTTGTCATCACAATGGTCGATGCTCCCATCATCAAAAGGCTCTGTTACATTTGTAACCACAATGTTCCATGAACTATTCATCACAATGCTCTGAGACCATTTTCATGAAAATGCTTCATGCCTTTGTCAGAAAAATGTTCCATGACCCTTGTCATCACAGTGTGCCACACGCATTTCATCCCAACGTTCCACAAATTTGTTAGCGCAATGCTCCATAAATCTTGTAATCACAATGCTCCATGCCCTTGTCATCACAAAGCTCCATGACACATGTCATCAGAATGTTCCATGGCCTACTCATCAAAACGAACCATGCCCTTGTCATCACAATGCACCATGTCCAATGTCATCATAATAATCTATTAAACTTGTCAGACCAATGCTCCATGCCCCTGTCATCACAATGCTCCATGCCCTTGTCATCACAATGCTCCATGACCCCTGTCATCACAATGCTCTGTGACTCCAGTCATCACAACGCTTCATAACATTTGTCATCACAACGGTCCATGCCCGCGTCATCACAAGGCTCTGTGATCATTGTAACCACAATGCTCTATGAATTTTCCATCACAATGCTCCGTGACCCTTGTCATCACAATGCTCCACGCATTTGTCAGAACAATGCTCCATGACCCTTGTCATCACAATGTGCCATGCGCATTTCATCACAATTATCCACAACCTTGTCATCGCTATGCTCCATAAACCTTGTAATCACAATGCTCCATGCACTTCTCATCCAAATGCTCTCTCACATGAGATATCACAATGTTCCATCACTAGTCATCACAATCCTCCCTCACCACTGTTATCACAATGTTCCATGACCCCTGTCATCGCAATGCTACATACCCTTATCATCACATGTTCCATGACCCATGACATCACAATGTTCCATAACCACTGTCATCAAAATGCTCCATGACACTTTTCATCCCAAAGCTCCATGACCCCTGGCATCACAAGGTTCTATAACCCCTGTCATCAAAATGTTCCATTACACTTTCCATCAAATTTCTGCATGACCCTGTCATCAAAATGCTCCCTGCCTTTCTCATCACAATGCACCACACACTTGTCATCAAAATGCTCCATGACCTTTGTCATCACAAATCTCCATGACCCTTGGCATCACAATGCAACATGTCATTGTCATCACAATGCTCCATGAACACTCTCATCACATTGCTCCATGCCCTTGTCATCACAAAGCTCCATGACACTTGTCATCACAATGCTCGATGCCCTTCTCATCACAATGATCCATGCCCTTGTCATTACAATCCTCCATGACCCATGTATCACAGTGTTCCGTTCCCTTGTCATCAGAATGCTCCATGCCCACTCTCATCACAATAATCCATGAAATATTTCAGACCAATGCTCAATGCCCTTCTCATCACAATGCTCCATTACCTCTGTCATAACAATGCTCCATGACACTTGCCATCACAATGATCCACGGCCTTGTCATCACACGGCTCCATGACCCTTGTCATCACAATGCTCCAAGACCCCTGTAATCACCATGATCCATGCCCTTGTCAGCACAAAGCTCCATGACACATGACATAAGAATGTTCCATGGCCTTCTCATCACAATGCTCCATGCCCTTGTCATGACAATGCTCCAAGACCCCTGTAATCACAATGCTGCATGCTCCTTTTCATCTCAATGCACCATGAAGCCTGTCATCAAAATGCACCATGCCCATCATCATAATGCTTCAGGCTATTGTTATCACAATGAAATCAAAATTATCTATGACCACTGTCATCATAATGCTCCAAAACCTTGTGATCACAATGTTCCATAACACTAATCATCACAACACCCTATGACGCTCATCATCACAATTATCCATGGTCTTCTCATCACAATGCTCCATGACCTTTGTCATCACAATACTCAATGCACTTGTCATCACAATGTTCCCTGACACTTGTCCTCAGTATGCTCCTTGAACCCTGTCATGACAAGGCTCCATGCTTTTTCATTACAAATATCCATGCCCTTTTCATCACAATGCTCCAAGACACATGTAATCACAATGTTCCATGCCCTTGTCATCACAAAGCTCCATGACACATGTCATCAGAATGCTCCATGGCCTTCTCCTCACAATGCTCCTTGCCCTTGTCATCACAATGCTCCAAGTCCCCTGTAATCACAATGCTCCATGCCCCTTTTCATCAGAATGCTCCATTAGAGTTGTCATCACAAGTCGCCATGGTCTTATCATCACAATGCTCCAGGATCTTGTCATCACCATGCTCCATTCTCTTGGCATCACAATGCTCCGTGACCCTTGTCATCACAATATTCCATGAATATTTTCAGCCCAATGCTCTATGAAATTCTCATCACAATGCTCCATGACAAATATCATCAAAATGCTCCATGACCACTCTCATCACAACACTCCATAACACCTGACAACACAATGATCTGAGACTCTTGTCATCACAATGCTCCATTCCCTACTCATCACAATGCTCCATGACCCCTGTCATCATAATACTCCATGAACATTTTCAGCCCAATGATCCATGACCCATGTCATCACAATCATGCATGCCCTTGTCATCCCAATGCTCCATGACTCCTGTATTCACAATGCTCCGTGACGCTTGTCATCACAGTGCTCCATGACACCTGTCATCACAATGCTCCATGCCTGTGTCAGCAAAATGCTATATGACCATGTCATTACAATGCTCTTTGTGCTTGTCATCACAATAGTCCATTACCATTGTCATCACAATCCTTCATGAACCTTGGGATCACATTGCTTCCTGCCCTTGTCATCACAATGCTCCATGCTCCTTGAAATCAAAATGATCCATGACCTCTGTCATCACAATGCTCCAAACCCTTGTGATCACAGTGTTCCATAACACTTGTCATCACAACGCTCCATGATGCATGCCATCACAATACTCCATGACCTTTTCATCACAATGCTCCATGAACTTTGTCATCACAATTCTCAATACACTTGTTATCACAATGCTCCCTGACACTTGTCGTCAGAATGCTCCTTGAACACTGTCACAAAAAGGCTCCATGCCTTTTTCATCACAAAGCCCCATGCCATTTTCATCACAATGCTCCATGCCTTTGTCATCAAAATACTCCACAAGCTTGTCATCAGAATGCTCCATGACGCTTGTCATCACAATTCTCCATGCACTTGTCAGCACAGTGCTCCCTGACCCTTGTCATCACAATGCTCCATTACCTTTGTCATCAGAATCCTCCATGACACTTGGCTTCACAATGCTCCATGCCATTGTCATCACAATGGGCCATTACATATGTCATCACAGTGCTCCCTGACACCTCTCTTCGCAATACGGCAAAACCTGATTATCACAATGCTCCATGACCTTGTCATCACAATGTGCCATTCCAACTGTCATTGCAATACTCCATGAAACTTATTAGACCAATGTTCCATGCCCTTGTCATCACAATGCTCCATGCCCTTGTTATCACAATGTTCCATGTCCCCTGTCATCACAATGATCCGTGACTCAAGTCATCACAATGCTCCATGACCTTTGTCATCACAATGGTCCATGCCCTCATCATCAACAGTCTCTGTAACCTTTTTAAGCACAATGCTCCATGAACATTTCATCACAATGCTCTTTGACCCTTGTCATCACAATGCTCTTTGACCCTTGTCATCACAATGCTCTATGCCTTTGTCAGGACAATGTTCCATGCCCTTGTCATCACATTGCTCCATGACCCCTGTCATCACAATGCTCCGTGACTCCAGTCATCACAATTCTTCAAAACATTTGTCATCACAATGGTCGATGCTCCCATCATCAAAAGGCTCTGTTACATTTGTAACCACAATGTTCCATGAACTATTCATCACAATGCTCTGAGACCATTTTCATGAAAATGCTTCATGCCTTTGTCAGAAAAATGTTCCATGACCCTTGTCATCACAGTGTGCCACACGCATTTCATCCCAACGTTCCACAAATTTGTTAGTGCAATGCTCCATAAATCTTGTAATCACAATGCTCCATGCCCTTCTCATCACAATGCTCCATTACACCTGTCATAACAATGCTCCATGTCCCCTGTCATCACAATGATCCACGGCCTTGTCATCACAAGGCTCCATGACCCATGTCATCACAATGCTCCAAAACCACTGTAATCACAATGCTCCATGCCCCTGTCATCACAAAGCTCCATGACACATGTCATCAGAATGTTCCATGGCATTCTCATCAAAATGCTCCATGCCATTGTCATCACAATGCTCCCAGACCCCTGTAATCACAATGCTCCATGCCCCTTTTCAACTCAATGGTCCATGAACCCTGTCATCACAATGCATCATGCCCATCATCATAATGCTTCCAGCTATTTCCAGCAAAATGAAATCAAAATTCTCCAAGACCTCTGTCATCACAATGCTCCATGACCCCTGTCGTCACAATACTCCATGAACATTTTCAGCCCACTGCTCCTTGACACTTGTCATCACAATGATCCATGCCCTTGTCATCCCAAAGTTCCATGACCCCTCTATTCACAATGCTCCGTGATGCTTTTCATCACAGTGCTCCATGACACCTGTCATCACAATGCTTCATGCCTTTGTCAGCAAAATGCTACATGACCTTGTCATTACAATGCTCTATGCACTTGTCATCACAATACTCGATTACCATTGTCATCACAATCCTCCATGAACATTTTGATCACATTGCTTCATGCCCTTGTCATCACAATGCTCCATGCTCCTTGAAATCAAAATGATCCTTGACCTCTGTCATCACAATGCTCCAAATCCTTGTGACCCCAATGTTCCATAACACTTGTCATCACAACGCTCCATGATGCCTGTCATCACAATACTCCATGCCATTTTCATCACAATGCTCCATCACCTTTGTCATCACTATTCTCAATACACTTGTCATCACAATGCTCCCTGACACCTGTCGTCAGAATGCTCCTTGAAACCTGTCAGGAAAAGGCTCCATGCCTTTTTAATCACAATGCCCCATGCCGTGTTCATCACAATGCTCCATGCCATTGTCATCAAAATACTCCACAAGCTTGTCATCAGAATGTTCCATGACCCTTGTCATCACAATTCTCCATGCACTTGTCAGAACAATGCTCCCTGACGCTTGTCATCACAATGCTCCAAGCCATTGTCATCACAATGCTCCATTACCTTTGTCATCAGAATCCTCCATGACACTTGGCATCACAATGCTCCATGCCATTGTCATCACAATGGGCCATTACATATGTCATCACAATGCTCCCTGACACCTGTCTTAACAATACTGCATGACCTGGTCATCACAATGCTCCATGCCCTTGTCATCACAATGCGCCATTCCAACTGTCATCGCAATAATCCATGAAACTTATTAGAACAATAATCCATGCCCTGGTCATCCCAATGCTCCATGACACCTGTATTCACAATGCTCCTTGACACATGTCATCACAGTGCTCCATGACAGCTGTCATCACAATGCTCCATGCCTTCGTCAGCAAAATTCTACATGACTTTGTCATTACAATACTCTATGCGCTGGTCATCACAATGTTCCAAGACTCCTCTAATCACAATGATCCAAGCCCTTTTTCATCTCAATGCTCCATGAACCCTGTCATCACAATGCACCATGCCCATCATCATAATGCTTCAGCCTATTGTCATTACAATCAAATCAGAATTCTCCATGGCCTCTGTCATCATAATGCTCCAAACCATTTTAATCACAATGTTCCATAACACTTATCATCACAACACCCCTTGACGATCATCATCATAATTATCCATGGTTTTCTCATCACAATGCTCCATGATCTTTGTCATCACAATGCTCAATACACTTGTCATCACAATGCTCCCTCACACTTGTCAGTATGCTCCTTGAACCGTGTCATGACAAGGCTCCATGCCTTTTTCATCACAATGATCCATGCCCTTTTCATCACAATGTTCCAAGACCCCTGTAATCACAGTGCTCCATGCCCTTGTCATCACAAAGCTACATGATGCATGTAATCGGAATGCTCCATGGCCTTCTCCTCACAATGATCCATGTCATTGTCATCACAATGCTCCATGAACCCTCTCATCACATTGCTCCATGCCCTTGTCATTACAATCCTCCATGACCCATGTGTCACAGTGTTCCGTGCCCTTGTCATCACAATGCTTCCTGCCCACTCTCATCACAATAATCCATGAAATACTTCAGACCAATGCTCAATGCTCTTCTCATCACAATTCTCCATTACCTCTGTCATAACAATGCTCCATCACCCCTGCCATCACAATGTTCCATGGCCTTGGAATCACAAGGCTCCATGACCCTTGTCATCACAATGCTCCAAGACACCTGTAATCAAAATGCTCCATGCGCTTATCATAACAAAGCTCCATGACGCATTTCATCAGAACGTTCCATGGCCTTCTCATTACAATGCTCCATGCTCTTGTCATCACAATGCTCCAAGACCCCTGTAATCACAATGCTCCATGCCCTTTTTCATCTCAATGCTCCATTAACCCTGTCATCACAATGCACCATGCCCATAATCATAATGCTTCAGGCTATTGTCATTACAATGAAATCAAAATTCTCCAAGACCTCTGTCATCGTAATGCGCTAAACCCTTGTGATCACAATGTTCCATAACACTTATCATCACAACACCCCATGACGATCATCATCACAATTATCCATTGTCTTGTCATAACAATGCTCCATGATCTTTGTCATCACAATGCTCAATACACTTGTCATCACAATGCTCCTTGACACTTGTCGTCAGTATGCTCCTTGAACCCTGTCATGACAAGGCTCCATGACTTTTTCATCACAATGATCCATGCCCTTTTCATCACAATGCTCCATGACACCTGTCATCACAATACTCCATGAACATTTTCAGCCCAATGCTCCATGATTTTCTCATCACAATGCTCCCTGAACAATATCATAACAATGCTCCATGACCACTGTCATCACAACACTCCATGGCACCTGACAACACAATGATCCGGAAGTCTTGTCATTACAATGTTACATTCCCTAGTCATCACAATGCTCCATGACACCTGTCATCACAATACTCCATGAACATTTTCAGCCCAATGCTCCATGACCCTTGTCATCACAATGATCCATGCCCTTGTCATCACAAAGCTAAATGACGCATGCCATCAGAATGCTCCTTTGTCTTCTCCTCACAATGTTCCATGCCCTTGTCATCACAGTGTTCCATGACCCATGTAATGACAATGCTCCATGCCCCTTTTCATCAGTATGCTCCATGAGACTTGTCATCACAAGGCTCCATAGATTTGTCATTACAATGCTCGAGGACATTGTCATCACAATGCTTCACGACCTTGTCATGAAAATTCTCAATGGCTCTAGTCATCATAATGCTCCAAGCCCTAATCATCACAATGCTCCATTATATTTGTCTTCACAATCCTCCATTACATTTGGCATCACAATGCTCCATGCCATTGTCATCGCAATGGACCATGACATATGTCATCACAATGCTCCCTGAAACCTGTCTTCACAATACACCATGACCTTCTCATCACAATGATTCATGCCCTTGTCATCACAATGCACCATGCCCACTGTCATCAAAATAATCTATGAAATTTGTCACACCAATGCTCCATTCCCCTGTCATCACAATGCTTCATGCCCTTGTCATCACAATGCTCCATGAACCCTGTCATCACAATGCTCCGTGACTGCAGTCATCACCATGCTTCATAAAGTTTGTCATCACAATGGTCCATGCCCGCGTCATCACAAGGCTCTGTGACATTTGTAACCACAATGCTCCATGAACACTTCATCACCATTCTCTGTGACCCTTGTAATCACAATGCTCCATGTCTTTGTCAGAACAATGCTCCATGACCATTGTCATCACAATGTGCCACGCACATTTCTGCACAACGGTTTACAAATTTATCATTGCATTGCTCCATAAACATTGTAATCACAATGGTCCATGCACTTCTCATCGAAATGCTCTCTCACCAGAGATATCACAGTGTACCATCACTAGTCTTCACAATACTCCCTCACCCCTGTAATCAGTGTTCCATGACCCTGTCATTACAATGCTACATTCCCTTATCATCACAATGTTCCATGACCCCTGACATAACAATGTTCCATAACCACTGTCATCAAAATGCTCCATGACCCTTTTCATCCTAAAGCTCCAAGAAACCTGACATCACAGTGTTCTATAACCCCTGCCAGCAAAATTTTCCATTACAATTTTTATCAAATTGCTGCATGACCCGGTCATCAAAATGCTCCCTGCACTTCTCATCACAATGCACCATTCCCTTGTCATCAAAATGCTCCATGACTTGTCATCACAAAGCTCCATGACCCTTGGCATCACAATGCTCCATGTCATTGTCATCACAATGCTCCATGAACCCTCTCATCACATTACTCCATGGCCTTGTCATCACAAAGCTCCATGACACTTGTCATCACAATGCTCGATGTCCTTCTCTTCACAATGCTCCATGCCCTAGACATTAAAATCCTTCATGACCCATGTATCACAATGTTCCGTGCCCTTGTCATCACCATGCTCCATGCCCACTCTCATCACAATAATACATGAAACATTTCAGACCAATATTGCATGCCCTTCTCATCACAATGCTCCATTACACCTGTCATAACAATGTTCCATGACCCCTGCCATCACAATGTTCCACGGCCTTTTCATCACAAGGCTCCATGACACTTGTCATCACAATGCTCCAAAACCCCTGTAATCACAAGGCTATATGCATCGTCATCACAAAGCTCCATGACACATGTCATCAGAATGTTCCTTGGCTTTCTCATCAAAATGCTCCATGCCCTTGTCATCACAATGCTCAAGAACCCTGTAATCACAATGTTCCATGCCCCTTTTCATCTCAATCGTCCATGAACCCTGTCATCACAATGCATCATGCCCATCATCATAATGCTTCTGGCTATTGTCACCACAATGAAGTAAAAATTCTCCATGACCTATGTAATCACAATGCTCCATGTCCCCTGTCATCACAATACTCCAAGAACATTTTCAGCCCAATGCTCCATGACCCTTGTCATCACAATGATACATGCCCTTGTCATCCCAATGCTCCATGACCCCTGTGTTCACAATGCTCCGTGACACTTGTCATCACAGTGCTCCATGACACCTGTCATCACAATGCTAGATGACTTTTTCAGCAAAATGCTACATGACATTGTCATTACAATGCTCTATGCGCTTGTCATCATAATACTCCTTTACCATTGTCATCACAATCCTCCATGAACCTTGGGATCACATTGCTTCATGCGCTTTTCATCACAATGCTCCCTGCTCCTTGAAATCAAAATGATCAATGAAATCTTTCATCACAATGCTCCAAACCCTTGTGATCACAATGCTCCATAACACTTGTCATCACAACGCTCCATGATGCCTGTCATCACAATACTCCATGCCCTTTTCATCACAATGCTCCATGACCTTTGTCATCACAATTTTCAATACACTTGTCATCACAATGCTCCCTGACACTTGTCGTCAGAATGCTCCTTGAACCCTGTCACGAAAAGGCTCCATGCCTTTTTCATCACAATGCCACATGCCGTTTTCATCACAATGCTCCATGCCATTGTCATCAAAATACTCCACAAGCTTGTCATCAGAATGCTCCATGACCCTTGTCATCACAATTCTCCATGCACTTGTCAGCACAAAGCTCGCTGACCCTTGTCATCACAATGCTCCAAGCCATTGTCATCACAATGCTCCACTACTTTTGTCATCAGAATCATCCATGACACTTGGCATCACAATGCTCCATGCCATTGTCATCACAATGGGCCATTACATATGTCATCACAATGCTCCCTGACAGCTGTCTTCACAATACTTCATAACCTGGTCATCAAATTACTCCATGCCCTTTTCACCACAATGCACCATTCCAACTGTCATCACAATAATCCATGAAAATTATTAGACCAGTGCTCCATGCCCATGTCATCAAAATACTCCATGCCCTTGTTATCACAATGCTCCATGACCCTTGTCATCACAATGTACCGTGACTCGAGTCATCACAATGATTCATGACCTTTATCAACACAATGGTCCATGCCTTCGTCATCAAAGCCTCTGTGATCTTTTTAACCAGAATGCTCCATGAACTTTTCATCACAATGCTCTTTGACCCTTGTCATCACAATGCTCTATGTCTTTCTCAGCACAATGCTCCATGACCCTTGTCATCACAATGCTCCATGCGCTTGTCAGCACAATGCTCCCTGACTCATGTCATCACAATGCACCATGCACTTGTCATCACAGTGCTCCTCAATCTTGTCATCACAATGCTCCATAAAACTTGTCATCACAATGCTCCATGCACTTCTCATCAAAATGCTCTCTCACCACAGATATCACAATGTTACTTCAATATTCGTCACAATACTCCCTCACCCTTGTCATCATAATGTTCCATGACTCCTGTCATCACAATGCTACATGCACATATCATCACAATATTTGATGACCCCTCACATCACAATGTTCCATAACCCCTGTCATCAAAATATTCCATGACCTTTTTCATAAAATTGCTCCATGACCCTGTCATCACAATGCTTCCTGCCCTTCTCATCACAATGCAAAACGCCCTTGTCATCAAAATGCTCCATGACTTTGTCATCACAAAGATCCATGACCCTTGGCATCACAATGCTCCATGTCATTGTCATCAAAATGCTCCATGAACGCTCTCATCACATTGCTTCATGCCCGTGTCATCACATATCTCCATGACACATGTCATCAGAATGCTCCATGGCCTTCTCATCACAATGTTCCATGCCTTTGCCATCACAATGCTCCATTACCCCTGTCAAAACAATGCTCCATGACCCCTGCAATCACAATGTTCCACGGCCTTGTCATCACAAGGCTCCATGACACTTGTCTCCACAATGCTCCAAGACCCCTGTAATCACAATGATCTATGCCCCTTTTCATCTCAATGCTCCATGAACCCTGTCATCACAATGCATCATGCCCGTCATCATAATGCTTCATGCTATTGCCATCACAATGAATTCAAAATGCTCCATGAACTCTGTCATAACAATGCTCCAAACCATTTTGATCACAATATTCCATAACACTTGTCATCACAGTGCCCCATGACGCTCGTCATCACAATTATCCATGGTCTTCTCATCACAATGCTCCATGACCTTTGTCATCACAATGCTCAATACACTTGTCATCAAAATGCTCCCTGACACTTGTCGTCAGTATGCTCCTTGAACCCTGTCATGACAAGGCTCCATGCCTTTTTCATCACAATGATCCAAGCCCTTTTCATCACAATGCTCCAAGACCCCTTTAAACACAATGCTCCATGCCCTTGTCATCACAAAGCTCAATGAAACATGTCTTCAGAATGCTCCTTGGCCTTCTCCTCACAATGTTCCATGCCCATGTCATCACAATGTTCCAAGACCCCTGTAATCACAATGGTCCATGCCCCTTTTCATCAGTATGCTCCATGAGATTTGTCATCACAAGTCTCTATGGATTTCTCATCACAATGCTCCAGGACCTTGTCATCACAATGCTTCACGACCGTGACATGAAAATTCTCAATGGCCCTTGTCGTCATAATGCTCCAAGCCCTAGTCATCACAATGCTCCATTATATATGTCATCAAAATCATCCATTACATTTGGCACCAGAATGCTCCCTGCCATTGTCATTGCAATTGACCATGACATATGTCATCACAATGTTCCCTGACACCTGTCTTCACAATATACAATGACCTTCTCATCACAATGATCCATGCCCTTGTCATCACAATGCACCATGTCCACTGTCATCACAATAATCTATGAAACATGTCAGATCAATGCTCCATGCCCCTGTCACCACAATGCTCCATGCCCTTGTCATCACAATGCTCCATGACCTTTGTCATCACAATTCTCAATACACTTGTCATCACAATGCTCCCTGACACTTGTCGTCAGAATGCTCCATGAACCCGGTCATGAAAAGGCTCCATGTCTTTTCCATCACAATGCCCCATGCCATTTTCATCACAATGCTCCATGACATTGTCATCAAAATACTCCATAAGCTTTTCATCACAATGCTCCATTACCTTTGTCATCAGAATCCTCCAGGACACTTGGCATCACAATGCTCCATGCCATTGTCATCACAATGGGTCATTACATATGTCATCACAATGCTCCCTGATACCTGTCTTCACAATACTGCATGACTTGGTCATCAAAATGCTCTATTCCCTTGTCATCACAATGCGCCATTCGAACTGTCATCGCAGTAATCCATGAAACTTATTAGACCAATGCTCCATGCCCTTTTCATCACAATGCTCCATGCCCATGTTATCACAATGCCCCATGACCCCTGTCATCACAATGCTCCGTGACTCCAGTCATCACAATGTTTCATGACCTTTGTCATCACAATGGTCCATGCCCTCATCATCAACAGTCTGTGTGACCTTTTTAACCACAGTGCTCCATGAACTTTTCATCACAATGCTCTTTGACCCTTGTCATCAAAATGCTCTATGCCTTTCTCAGCACAATGCTCCATGACCCTTGTCATCACAATGCTCCATGCACTTCTCATCAAAATGCTCTCTCACCACTGATATCACAATGTTCCATCAATATTCGTCACAATACTCCCTCACCCCTGTCATCACAATATTCCATGACTCCTGTCATCACAATGCTACATGCACTTATCATCATAATGTTCGATGACCCGTGATATCACAAAGTTCCATAAGCCCTGTCATCAAAATGCTCCATGACCCTTTTCATCAAAATGCTCCAAGACCCCTGACATCACAATGTTCCATAACACCTGTCATCAAAATATTCCATGACATTTTTCATCAAATTGCTCCATGACCCTGTCATCACAATGCTCCCTCCCCTTCTCATCACAATGCACAACGCCCTTGTCATCAAAATGCTCCATGACCTTTGTCATCACACAGTTCCATGACCCTTGGCATCACAGTGCTCCATGTCATTGTTATCACAATGCTCCATGAACGATCTCATCACATTGCTCCGTGATCTTGTCATCACAAAGCTCCATGACACATGTCATCAGAATGCTCCATGGACATCGAATAACAATGTTCCATGTCCTTGCCATCATAATGCTCCATTACCCCTGTCATAACAATGCTCCATGACCCCTGCCATCATGATGTTCCATGGACTTGTCATCACAAGGCTCCATGACCCTTCTAATCACAATGCTCCAAGACCCCTGGAATCACAGTGCTCCATGCCCCTTTTCATCTCAATGATCCATGAACCCTGTCATCACAATGCACCATGCCCATCATCATAATGCTTCATGCTGTTGTCATCACAATGAAATCAAAATGCTCCATGACCTCTGTCATAACAATGCTCCAAACCCTTTTGATCACTATATTCCATAACACTTGTCATCACAATGCCCCATGACGCTCGTCATCAAAATTATCAATGGTCTTCTCGTCACAATGCTCCATGAACTTTGTCATCACAATGCTCAATACACTTGTCATCAAGATGTTCCCTGACACTTGTTGTCTGTATGCTCATTGAACCCTGTCATGACAAGGCTCCATTCCCTTTTCATCACAATGTTCCAAGACTACTGTAATCACAATGCTCCATGCCCTTGTCATCACAAAGCTCAATGACGCATGTCATCAGAAAGCTCCTTGGCCTTCTCCTCACAATGCTCCATGCCCTTGTCATCACAATGTGCCAAGAACCCTGTAATCACAATGCTCCATGCCTCTTTTCATCAGTATGCTCCATGAGACTTGTCATCACAAGGCTCCATGCTTTTCTCATCACAATGCTCCAGGAACTTTTCATCACAATGCTTCACGACCTTGTCATGAAAATTCTCAATGGCCCTTGTCATCATAATGCTCCAAGCCCTAGTCATCACAATGCTCCATTATATTTGTCATCACAATCCTCCATTACATTTGGCATCACAATAGTCCCTGCCATTGTCATCGCAATGTACCATGACATATGTCATCAGAATGCTCCCTGACACCTGTCTTCACAATACTCCATGACCTTCTCATCACAATGATCCATGCCCTTGTCATCACAATGCACCATACCCACTCTCATCACAATAATCTATGAATATTTTCAGACCAATGCTCCATGCCCCTGTCATCACAATGCTCCATGCCCTTGTCATCACAATGCTCCATGCCCTTGTCATCACAATGCTCCAAGACTCCTGTAATCACAATGCTCCATGCCTCTTTTCATCTCAGTGTTCCATGAACCCTTTCATCACAATGCACCATGCCCATCATCATAATGCTTCAGGCTATTGTCATCACAATGAAATCAAAATGCTCCATGACCTCTGTCATTACAATGCTCCAAATCCTTGTGATCAAAATGTTAAATAACACTTATCATCACACAGCCCCATGACGCTGGTCATCACAATTATCCATAGTCCTCTCATCACAATGCTCCATGACCTTTGCATCACAATGCTCAATACCCTTGTCATCACAATGCTCCCTGACACTTGTCGTCTGTTTGCTCCTTGAACCCTGTCATGACAAGGCTCGATGCCTTTTTCATCACAATGTACCACGCCCTTTTCCTCACAGTGCTCCAAGACCACTGTAATCACAATTCTCCATGCCCTTGTCATCACAAAGCCCCATTATGCATGTCATCCCAAAGCTCCATGGCCTTCTTATCTCAATGCTCCTTTCCTTTGTCATTGCAATGCTCCAAGACCCTTGTAATCACAATGCTCCATGCCCCTTTTCATCAGAATGCTCCTTGAGACTTGTCATCACAAGGTTCCATGGTCTTCTCATCATAATGCTCCATGCCATTGTCATCACAATGCTCCATGACCCCTGTCATCACAATACTCCATGATAATTTCAGCCCAATGCTCCATGACCTTCCAATCACAATGCTCCATGACCCCTGCCATCACAATGCTCCATGACCACTGTCATCACAATGCTCCATAAACCCTGACAACACAATGATTCGGGACTCTTGTCATCAAAATGCTCCATGCCCTTTTCATCACAATGCACCATGACCCCTGTAGTCCCAATGCTCCGTGACGCTTGTCATCACAGTGCTCAATGAACCTTGTCATCACAATGCTCCATGCGCTTGTCAACACAATCCTCCATGACCCTTGGGAACTCATTGCTTTATGCCCTTGACATCTCTCTCTTGCTTTTCTGGATTTTACAGATTTTTGATGTCCCTTTTGACGAGTGGCAAGTGACAATTCTTTGTAGTGAGGATTTGCATTGTGCGCTTGCTTGATTGGCCAAAAAGTGCATATGTGTTTTCTCCCGAATATATTCAGGAGAAAATGCATACGCCGTTTTTGGCCTAGTGCATCATTGTCGAAGTTGTGATGTTTTCCTGTGCTTTAAAGGCGATTCCAATTTACCTCTTGAAATACGTTTTGTGCAATTCTGCCTCATTTTCAAGTCTCCTTCGTTGCCTTCCCTCAACAGATTTTTGGAAGAGAGTAGTCCTTTATAACTCTGCAGGTTTGTGAATTTCTGTGCCCCTGAGATCCTATTTTCAAATCCCATTTTTGGGAGCTGACCGCAAATCCACAATTTTGCTTCAGGACCTATACTGGTACCAGGGGTGGCTATACTGGTTCCCTGCGGGTGGCTGAAGCTTTGGATAATTTTTCTTCCTGACGGGAATTTAGAGTGGCATTTGCCCATCCAAATGCGTACATCTACTCTCTGATTGGTTCTCCCTCTTCCCTTTCATCCTCTGCACAATTAGCAAACTGTGTGAACCAGGAGGTTATAGGTGCTGACTCTCCTAAGTTGGGAGAATGATAGTAAAGCAGTTGGAATGCCAAACTGGAGCACAAGGAGAGGAAAAATTAGGAGACTCTTAGAAACCTTTCATCATCACAGGGTGTCCATTCTCTAGGTTTCCCATACATGTTATAACTGTAGTGATATTCCCTTCTACCTTGAAATTTGGGACACATGGAATGGTGGCATGCATTACTAATTTAAAGGGTCTGCATTTTCTCTCCCAATCTCACCAGTCCTCTCAGTCTCAAGTGTCCAGCCTTATGTCTCATCCAGCTGTCTTTGCAGATAGGGTCATTCCAGGTTTCATCAGAGCCCCTGAAGGAATTGTAAAGAATTTCCCTGTTTTTTTGTTTTTTATTTGAAATTCATTTTTATAGTGGTTTTGATCTGATTCTCACTGCCATGTTTATGCCAGTCTAGACACACTTGATTCCCTTACAAAGACATATCAATACATAGGTTTTAGGATTCTTTCTAGTCAGATATCTTCCTCTGTGGGAAATATGGGTTGTTGCGCCTCTTTCACTGAGGAAGGTGTAGGTCTTGTCTATTCTGTATTTGGTTTTTGGAACGGTACCTGAACTAATATGAAAATCTGGTTTAATGCATCACCCCACCTCTCCGTCCCCCATAAGCCGGCATAAGAGTGTTTTCTAAATGTGAGACTCTCTTCTCTTTCCTAACTCAGTTCATGTGTAGCCATGTTTACAGGATCTTCATAAGTGTTATCTTATGATAAGTTTCTTTTTCTCTGTGACTTATTTCACTTAGAATCATCGTACCTAAATCCACTCATTTTGCTGCTACTGGCCTTCTGACATTGATTTCATGGCTGAGGGATATTCCAACGTACGTAAGTACCACAATTTCTTGAACCATATTTGTCTTTCCTGGGATATTTAAAGTGTACCCACGTTGAGGTTCTTGTAAGCAGTGAAGCCCTAAATTTTGGGGTGGCTGTGTCTTATTGAATTTCAGTTCTCCGAAGGTATATTCCCTACACTGGAAGTGCCCTTGGCTCTGTATCTCTGTTGTTTACTTGTTTTAGGGAACACAGTGCACTCCTCCAAAGAGGCAGTTGGCAATTTACATCCCGCACATCAGCATAACAAGGCTCCCTGTTCTCCAGGGCCTGTCTTGTCTTTCTGGTTTTTACACAATTGTGGATGCCCCTTTTGACTGGTGGGAAGTGATACTTCTTTGTAGTGCACAATTGCATTGTGCGGTTGCTTGGTTGGCCAAAAATGGCGTATGCGTTTTCTCCTGAATATATTCAGGAGAAAACTCATACGCCCTTTATGGTCCATTCCATAATTGTCGAAGTTCTGATGCTTTTCCTGAGTTTAAAGGTGATTCCAGTGTACTTCTTGAAATCTATTTCGTGCAATTTTGCCTCATTTTCAAGTCCTCCACGTGGCTTTTCCTCAACAGATTTTTGGAAGAGAGTAGTCGTTTATAACTCTGCAAGTTTGTGAATTGCTGTGCCCCTGAGCTCCATTTTTCGACTCGTTTTTTGTGAGCTGACCGGAAGCCCAAAATTTTGGTTCAGGACCTATAATGGTTCCGGTGGTGCGGCACATGCTGAGAGTTTTGTTAATTATTCTTCGTGATGGGAAATTAGGGTGATATGTGGCCGTGCAAATGCCTACAGCTACTCTCTCATTGGTTCTCCCTCTTCCCTTATATCCTCTGAACAATTTGCCAACTGTGCGAACCAGGAAGTTATATGGGCTGACTCTCCAACTTGGGAGATTGATAGTAAATCAGTTGGAATGTCAAACTGGAGCACAAGGAGAGAAAAAATTAGTAGAGTTTTAGAAACCTTTCACCATCAGAGGGTGTCCATTCTCTAGGTTTCCATTACATTTTATAACTGTAGTGATATTCCCTTCTACGTGGAGAGTTGGGAACCATGGAATGTGTGGCAGGCATTGTTGCTTTAAAGGGTCTGCATTTTCTCACGCAATCTCACCAATCCTCTTAGTCCCAAGTGACCAGCCTTATGCCACATCCAGCTGTCGTTGTAGATAGGGTCATTCCAGATTTCATCAGAGACCCTGAAGGTATTGTGTAAGCATTTCACTGTTATTTTGTTTTGTTTTGAAATTCATTTTTATAGTGGGTTTGAGTTGATTCTCACTGCCGTGTTTATGTCGTTCTAGACACACTTAGTTCCCTTACGGAGACATATCAATACATAGGTTTTAAAATTCTTAGTAGTCAGATATATTTCTCTGCGGGGAATAGGGTGTTGAGTTCCGTTCACTGAGGAAGGAGTAGGGCTTGTCTCTTCTGTTTTTGGATTATGGAACTGTACCTGTGCTAATATCAAACTCTGGTTTTGTGCATCTCCCCACCTCTCCTTTGCCCTTAATCAAGCATAAGAGTGTTTTCTAAATCTGAGACTCTGTTCTCTTTCCAAATTCAGTTCATATGTAGCCATGTTTACATGCCGTTCATAAGTGATATCTTATGTCAGAATGCACCATGACCCTTGTCATAATAATGCTCCATAACCTCTGTCATCACAATTCTCCATGTTCTGGTTATCACAATGATCCATGTCCCTTGTCATCACAATTCTCCAAGTCCTTCTCATCGCAATGCTACATGACACTTCTCATCACAATGTTACATGCTCTTTTCATCACAATTCTCCATGCACTTGTCATTGCAATTCTCCATGACCCCTGTCAGAGCAAGCTGCAATAGTTTGTCATCTCAATGCTTCACGACCTTGTCATCAAAATTCTCAATGGCCCTTGTCATCACAATGCTCCATGCCCTTGTCATCACAATACTCCATGCCCTTGTCATCACAATGCTCAATGAACCCTGTCATCACAATGCTCCCTGACACCTGTCATCACAATGCTTCATGACCTTTGTCATTACAGTGCTCCATGATGCTCGTCATCACAATTACCCAAGGCCTTCTCATCACAATGCTCCACGGTTTTGCCATTACAGTGCTCCATGCCCTGGTCATCTCAAAGCTCAATGTCCTTTGTCCTCACAATTCTCCTTGTCCTTGTCATTACAATGCTCCATGGCACTTCTCATCACAATTATATATGATATTGTCATCACAATACTCCATGCACTTGTCATCAAAAGGCTCCAAGACCCCTGTAATCACATTGTTCCATGCCCCTTTTCATCTCAATGCTCCATGAGCCCAGTCATCACAATGCACCATGCCCATCAACATAATGCTTCAGGCTATTGTCAGCACAATGAAATCAAAATGCTCCATGACCTCTGTCATCACAATGCTCCATGACACCTCGCATCACAATACTCCATGAACATTTTTATCCCAATGATCCATGACCCTTGTCATCACAAAGATCCATGCCCTTGTCATCCCAATGCTCATTGACCCCATTCATCACAATACTCCATGAACATTTTCAGCCCAATGCTCCATGACACTGGTCATCACAATGATCCATGCCCTTGTCATCACAATGCCCCTTGACCCCTGTATTCACAATGCTCCATGACGCTTGTCATCACAGTGCTCCATGACACCTGTCATCAAAATGCTCCATGCCTTTGTCAGGAAAATGCTACATGACATTGTCATTACAATGCTCTATGCGCTTGTCATCACAATACTCCATTACCATTGTCATCACAATCCTCCATGAACCTTGGGATCACATTGCTTCATGCCCTTGTCATCACAATACTCCATGCTCCTTGAAATCAAAATGATCCAAGACCTTTGTCATCACAATGCTCCAAACACTTGTGATCACAATGTTCCATAACATTTGTCATCACAACGCTTCATGATGCCTGTCATCACAATACTCCATGCCCTTTTCATCACAATGCTCCATGACCTTTGTCATCACAATTCTCAATACACTTGTCATCACAATGCTCCCTGACACTTGTCGTCAGAATGCTCCTTGAACCCTGTCATGAAAAGGCTCCATGCCTTTTTTATCACAATGCCCCATGCCATTTTTATCACAATGCTCCTTGCCATTGTCATCAGAATACTCCACAAGCTTGTCATCAGAATGCTCTATGACTCTTGTCATCACAATTTTCCATGCACTTGTCAGCACAATGCTCCCTGACCATTGTCATCACAATGCCCCATGCCCTTGTTATCACAATGCTTCATGACCCCTGTCATCACAGTGCTCCGAGACTCCAGTCATCACAATTCTTTATGACCCCTGTCATCACAATGGTCCATGCCCTCATCATCAACAGCCTCTGTGACCTTTTTAACCACAATGTTCCATGAACTTTTATTCACAATGCTCTATTCCTTTCTCAGCACAATGCTCCATGACCCTTGTCATCACAAAGCTCCATGCGCTTGTCAGCACAATGCTTCATGACACATGTCATCACAATGTGCCATGCTCTTGTCATCACAGTGGTCCACAATCTTGTCCTCACAATGCTCCATAAAACTTGTCATCACAATGCTCCATGCATTTCTCATCAAAATTCTCTCTCACCACTGATATCTCAATGTTACATCACTATTCATCACAATACTCACTCACCCCTGTCATCACAATGTTCCATGACTCCTGTCATCACAATGCTACATGCACATATCATCACAATGTTCGATTACCCCTGACATCACAATGTTCCATAACCCCTGTCATCAAAATGCTCCATGACCCTTTTCATCAAAATGCTCCATGACCCCTGACATCACAATGTTCCATAACCCCTGTCCTCAAAAGGTTCCATGACACTTTTCATCAAATTGCTCCATGACCCTCCCATCACAATGCTCCATGACCCTCCCATCACAATGCTCCCTGCCCTTCTCATCACAATGCAAAACGCCCTTGTCATCAAAAGGCTCCATGACCTTTGTCATCACAAAGAACCATGACCCTTGGCATCCTAATGCTCCATGTCATTGTCATCCCAATGCTCAATGAACGCTCTCATCACATTGCTCCATGTCCTTGTCATTACAAAGCTCCATGACACATGTCATCAGAATGCTCCATGGCCTTCTCATCACAATGCTACATGACCCCTGCCATCAGGATGTTCCATGGCCTTGTCATCACAACGCTCCATGACCTTTCTCATCACAATGCTCCAAGACCCCTGTAATCACAATGGTCCATGCCCCTTTTCATCTCAATGATCCATGAACCCTGTCATCACAATGCACAATGCCCATCATCATAATGCTTCATGCTATTGTCATCACAGTGAAATCAAAATGCTCCAGGACCTCTGTCATAATAATGCTCCAAACCCTTGTGATCACAATATTTTATAACACTTGTCCTCACAATGCCCCATGACGCTTGTCATCACAATTATCCATGGTCTTCTCATCACAATGCTCCATGACCTTTGTCATCACAATTCTCAATACACTTCTCATCACAATGCTCAATACACTTGTCATCAAAATGCTCCATGACACTTGCTGTCTGTATGCTCCTTGAACCATGTCATGACGAGGCTCCATGCCTTTTTCATCACAATGATCCATGCCCATTTCATCACAATGTTCCAAGACCACTGTAATCACAATGCTCCATGCCCTTGTCATCACAAAGCTCAATGAGGCATGTATTCAGAATGCTACTTGGACTTCTTCTCACAATGCTCCATGCTCGTGTCATCACAATGTTCCAAGGCCACTGTAATGACAATGCTCCATGCCCCTTTTCATCAGTATGCTCCATGAGACTTGTCATCACAAGGCTCCATGGTTTTCTCATCCCAATGCTCCAGGACATTGTCATCACAATGCTTCACGACCTTGTCATGAAAATTCGCAATGGCCCTTGTCATCATAATGCTCCAATCCCTAGTCATCACAATGCTCCATTGTATCTGTCATCACTATCCTCCATTACATTTGGCATCACAATGCTCCATGTCATTGTCATCGCAATGTACCATGACATATGTCATCACAATGCTCCCTTCAAACTGTCTTCACAATACTCCATGACCTTCTCATCACAATGCTCCAAGCCCTTGTCATCACAATGCACCATGCCCACTGTCATCACAATAATCTATGAAATTGTTAGACCAATGCTCCATGCCCCTGTCATCACAATGCTCCATGACCCCTGTCATCACAATGCTCCGTGACTCCAGTCATCACAATGCTTCATAACGTTTGTCATCACAATGGTCCATGCCCGCGTCATCACAAGGCACTATGACCTTTGTAACCACAATGATCCATGAATTTTACATCACAGTGCTCCGTGAGCATTGTCATCACAATGCTCCATGTCTTTGTCAGAACCATGCTCCATGACCCTTGTCATCACAGTATGCCACTCGCTTTCCATCACAATGGTCCACAACTCTGTCATTGCAATGCTCCATAAACCTTGTAATCACAATGCTCCATTCCCTTCTCATCACAATGCTCCATTCCCTTCTCATCCCAATGCTCCATTACACCTGTCATAACAATAATCCATTACCCCTGCCATCACATTTTTCCACGGCCTTGTCGTCACATGGCTCCATGACATTTGTCATCACAATGCTCCAAGAACCCTTTAAACACAATGCTGCATGCCCTTATCATCACAAAGCTCCATGACACATGTCATCAGAATGTTCCATGGCCTTCTCATCACAATGATCCATGCCTTTGTCATCACAATGCTCAAAGACCCCTGTAATCAAAATGCTCCATGCCCCTTTTCATCTCAATGCTCCATGAACCCTGTCATCACAATGCATCATGCCCATCATCACAATGATTCAGGCTATTGTCATCACCATGAAATCAAAATGATCCATGACCTCTGTCATCACAATGCTCCATGACCCCTGTCATCACAATACTCCATGAATATTTTCAGCCCAATGCTCCATGACCCTTGTCATCACAATGATCCATGCACTTGTCATCCCAATGCTCCATGACCCCTGTATTCACAATGCTCTGTGACTCTTTTCATCACTGTTCTCCATGACACCTGTCATCACAATGCTCCAAGCCTTTGTCAGCAAAATGCTACATGACCTTGTCATTACAGTGCTCTATGCGCTTGTCATCACAATACTCCATTACCATTGTCATCACAATCCTCCTTGAACCTTGGGATCACATTGCTTCTTGCCCTTGTCATCACATTGCTCCATGCTCCTTGAAATCAAAATGATCCATGACCTCTGTCATCGCAATGCTCCAAACCCTTGTGATCACAATGTTCCATAACACTTGTCATCACAACGCTCCATGATGCCTGTCATCACAATACTCCATGCCCTTTTCATCACAATTCTCCAAGATATTTGTTATCACAATTCTCAATAAACTTGTCATCACAATGCTCCCTGACACTTGTCGTCAGAATGCTCCTTGAAACCTGTCACGAAAAGGCTCCATGCCTTTTTCATCACAATGCCCCATGCCATTTTCAACACAATGCTCCATGCCATTGTCAGCAAAATACTCCACAAGCTTGTCATCAGAATGCTCCATGACACTTGTCATCACAATTCTCCATGCACTTGTCAGCACAATGCTCCCTTTCCCTTGTCAAAACAATGCTCTAAGCCATTGTTATCACAGTGCTCCAATACCTTTGTCATCAGAATCCTCCATGACACTTGGCATTACAATGCTCCATGCCATTGTAATCACAATGGGCCATTACATATGTCATCACAATGCTCCCTGACACTTGTCTTCACAATACTGCATGACCTGGTCATCACAATGCTCCATGCCCTTGTCATCACAATGCTCCATTCCAACTGTCATCACAATAATCCATGACGCATATTAGACCAATGATCCATGTCCTTGTCATCACAATGCTACATGACCTTGTTATCACAATGCTTCATGACCCCTGTCATCACAATGCTCCGTGACTCCAGTCTTCACAATGCTTCATGAACTTTGTCATCACAATGATCCATGCCCTCCTCATCAACAGTCTCTATGACCTTTTTAACCACAATGCTCCATGAACTTTTCATCACAATGCTCTTTGACCCTTGTCATTACAATGCTCTATGCCTTTATTAGCACAATGCTCCATGACCCTTGTCATCACAGTGCGCCATGCGCTTGTCATCAAAGTGCTCCGCAATCTTGTCATCACAATGCTCCTTAAAACTTGTCATCACAAGGCTCCATGCACTTCTCAACAAAATGCTCTCTCACCACTGATATCACAATGTTACATCACTATTCATCACAATACTCGCTCACCCCAGTCTTTACAGTGTTCCATGACTCCTGTCATCACAATGCTTCATGACTCCAGTCATAAAAATGTTCCATGACTTATGTCATCACAATGATCCCTGCCCTTTTCATCACAATGCTCTAAGACCCATGTAATCACAATGCTCCATGCCCTTGTCATCACAAATCTCAAGGAAACATGGTTTCTGAATGCTCATTGGCCTTCTCCTCACAATGCTCCATGCCCTAGTCATCACAATGTTCCAAGACCAGTGTAATCACAATGTTCCATGGCTTTGTCAGAAAAATGTTCCATGACCCATGTCATCAAAATGTGCCACATGCTTTTCATCACAACGGTCCACAAACTTGTCATTGCAATGCTCCATAAACCTTGTAATCACAATGCTCCATGCACTTCTCATCAAAATGCTCTCTCACCAAGATATCACAATGTTCCATCACTAGTCGTCACAATACACCCTCACCCCTGTAATCACAATGTCCCATGACCCATGCCATCACAATGCTACATCCCTTTATCATCACAAGGTTCCATCACTATTCGTCACAATACACCCTCACCCCTGTAATCACAATGTCCCATGACCCATGTCATCACAATGCTACATCCCTTTATCATCACAAGGTTCCATGACCCCTGACATCTCAATATTCCATAACCCCTGTCATCAAAAGTCTACATGACACTTTTCATCCCAAAGCTCCATGACCCCTGACAACACAGTGTTCTATAACCCCTGTCATCAAAATGTTCCATTACACTTTTCATCAAATTCCTGCATGACCCTGTCATCAAAATACTCCCTGCCCTTCTCATCACAAAGATCCATGACCCTTGGCATCACAATGCTCCATGTCATTGTCATCACAATGCTCCATGAATGCTCTCATCACATTGCTCCATGCCCTTGTCTTCACAAAGCTCAATGACCCATGTCATCATAATGCTCCTTGGCCTTCTCCTCACAATGCTCCATGCCCTTGTCATCACAATGTGCCAAAACCCCTCTAATCACAGTGCTCCATGCCCCTTTTCATCAGTATGCTCCAGGAGACTTGTCATCACAAGGCTACATAGTTTTTTTATCACAGTGCTCCAGGACTTGTCATCACAATGCTTCACGACCTTGTCATGAAAATTCTCAATGGCCATTGTCATCATAATGCTCCAAGCCCTAGTCATCACAATGCTCCATTATATTTGTCATCACAATCCTCCATCACATTTGGCATCAAAATACTCCCAGCCATTGTCAAAGCAATGGACCATGACATATGTCATCACAATGCTCCCTGACACCTGTCTTCACAATACTCCATGACCTTCTCTTCACAATGACCCATGCCATTGTCATCACAATGCACCATGTCCATTGTCATCACAATAATCTATGAATATTGTCAGACCAATGATCTATGCCCATGTCATCACAATGATCCATGCCCTTGTCATCACAATGCTCCATGACTTGTCATCACAAAGCTCCATGACCCATGACCCATGTATCACAGTGTTCCATGTCCTAGTCATCACAATGCTCTAAGACGCCAGTAATCACAATGCTCCATGCCCCTTTCATGAAAATGGTCAATGCGACTTGTCATCATAAGTATCCATGGTCTTCTCATCACAATGCTCTAGGACCTTGTCATCACCATGCTCCATTCTCTTGTCATCACAATGCTCCATGACCCCTGTCATCACAATAATCCATGAATATTTTCAGCCCAATGCTCCACTACCTACTCATCACAATGCTCCATGGCCAATATCATCTCAATTCTCCATGACCACTGTCATTACAACACTACATGACACGTGAGAACACAATGATCCGGGACTCTTGTCATCACAATGCTCCATTCCCTAGTAATCACTATGCTCCATGACCCCTGTCATCAAAACACTCCATGAAAATTTTCAGCCCAGTGCTCCATGACCCATGTCATCAAAATGATCCATGCCCTTGTCATCCCAATGCTCCATGAACCCTGTATTCACAATGTTCCGTGACGCTTGTCATCACAGTGCACCATGACACATGTCATGACAGTGCTCCATGCCTTTGTCAGCAAAATGCTACATGACCTTGTCATTACAATGCTCTATGCACTTGTCATCACAATACTCCATTTCCATTGTCATCACAATCCTCCATGAACCTTGGGATCACATTGCTTCATGCCCTTGTCATCACAATGCTCCCAGCTCCTTGAAATCAAAATGATCCATGACCTCTGTCATCACAATGCTCCAAACCCTTGTGATCACAATGTTCCATAACACTTGTCATCACAACGCTCCATGATGCCTGTCATCACAATACTCCATGCCCTTTTCCTCACAATGCTCCATGACCATTTTCATCACAATTCTGAATACACTTGTCATCACAATGCTCCCTGACACTTGTCGTCAGAATGCTCCTTGAAACCTGTCACGAAAAGGCTCCATGGCTTTTTCATCAGTATGCCCCATGCCGTTTTCATCACAATGCTCCATGCCATTGTCATCAAAATACTACACAAGCTTTTCATTAGAATGCTCCATGACCCTTGTCATCACAATTCTCCATGCACTTATCAGCACAATGCTCCCTGACCCTTGTCATCACAATGCTCCAAGCCATTGTCATCACAATGCTGCATTACCTCTGTCATCAGAATCCTCCATGACACTTGGCATCCCAATGCTCCATGACATTGTCATCCCAATGGGCCATTACATATGTCATCACAATGCTCCCTGACACCTGTCTTCACAATACTGCATGACCAGGTCATCACAATGCTCCATGTCTCTGTCATCACAATGCACCATTCCAACTGTCATCGCGATAATCCATGAAACTTATTAGACCAATGCTCCATGCCCTTGACATCACAATGCTCCTTGCCCTGGTTATCACAATGCTGCATGACCCCTGTCATCACAATGCACCGTGACTCCAGTCATCACAATGCTTCATGAACTTTGTCACAACAATGGTCCATGCCCTCGTCATCAACTGTTTCTGTGACCTTTTTAACCACAATGCTCCATGAACTTTTCATCACAATGCTCTTTGACCCTTGTAATCACAATGCTCTATGCCTTTCTCAGCACAATGCTCCATGACCCTTGTCATCACATTGCTCCATGCGCTTGTCAGCACAATGCTCCTTGACCCCTGTATTCACAATGCTCCGTGACGCTTGTCAGCACAATGCTCCCTGACACATGTCATCACAATGTTCCATGACCCTTGTCATCACAATGCTCAATACGCTTGTCAGCACAATGTTCACTGACGCATGTCATCACAATGCTCCATGACTTCTGTCATCACAATGCTCCGTGACTCCAGTCATCACAGTGCTTCATAACGTTTGTCATCACAATGGTCCATGCCCGTGTCATCACAAGGCTCTGTGACCTTTGTAACCACAATGCTCCATGAACTTTTCATCACAATTCTCTGTGATTCTTGTCATCACAATGCTCCATGTCTTTGTCAGAACAATGCTCCTTGACCATTGTCTTCACAATGTGCCATGCACATTTTATCACAACGGTCCACAACCTTGTCATTGCAATGCTCTATAAACTTTGTAATCACAATGCTCCATGCACTTCTCATCAAAATGCTCTCTCACCAGAGATATCACAGTGTTCCATCACTAGTCATCACAATACTCCCTCACCCCTGTAATCAAAATGTTCCATGACCCTCTCATCACACTGCTACATCCACATATCATCACAATGTTCCATGACCCCTGACATCACAATGTTCCATAATCCCTGTCATCAAAATTCTCCATGACCCTTTTCATCCCAAAGCTCCAAGACCCCTGATATCACAATGTTCTATAACCCCTGCCATCAAAATATTCCATTACACTTTTCATCAAATTGCTGCATGACACGGTCATCAAAATGCTCCCTGCCGTTCTCATCACAATGCCCCATGCGCTTGTCATCAAAATGCTCCATGACTTGTCATCACAAAGCTCCATGACCCTTGGCATCACAATGCTCCATGTCATTGTCATCACAATGATCCATGAACACTCTCATCACATTGCTCTATGCCCTTGTCATCACAAAGCTCCATGACACTTGTCATCACACTGCTCGATGCCCTACTCATCAGAATGCTCCATGCCCTTGTAATTACAATCCTGCATGACCCATGTATCATAGTGTTCCGTACCCTTGTCATCACAATGCTCCATGCCCACTCTCATCACAATAATCCATGAAACATTTCAGTCCAATATTCCATGCCCTTCTCATCACAATTCTCCATTACCTCTGTCATAACAATGCACCATGAACCCTGCCATCACAATGTTCCACGGCCTAGTCATCACAAGGTTCCATGACACTTGTCATCACAATGCTGAAGACCCCTGTAATCACAATGCTCCATGCCCATGTCATCACAATGTTCCATGACTCATGTCATCAGATTGTTCCATGGCTTTCTCATCACAATGCTCCATGCGCTTGTCATCAAAATGCCAGAAGATCCCTGTAAACACAATGCACCATGCCCCTTTTCATGTCAATGCTCCATGAACCCGGTCATCACAATGCACCATGCCCATCATCATAATGCTTCAGGCTATTGTCAGAACAATTAAATGAATATTCTCCATGAACTCTGTCATCATAATGCTACAAACCCTTGTGATCACAATGTTCCAAAACACTTATCATCAAAACACCCCACGACGCTCATCATCACAATTATCCATGGTCTTCTCATCACAATGCTCCATGATCTTTGTCATCACAATGTTCAATACACTTGTCATCACAATGCTCCCTGACACTTGTCCTCATTATGCTCCTGGAACCCTGTCATGACAAGGCTCCATGCCTTTTTCATCACAATATTCCATGCCCTTTTCATCACAAAGCTCAAGATCCCTGTAATCACAATGCTCCTTGCGCATGTCATCAAAAAGCTCCATGACGAATGTCATCAGAATGCTTCATGGCATTCTCATCACAATTCTCCATGCCCTTGTCATCACAGTGCTCCAAGACCCCAGTAATCACAATGCTCCATGCCCCTTTTAATCAGAATGCTCCATGAGACTTGTCATCACAAGTCTCCATGGTCTTCTCATCAAAATGCTCCAGGACCTTGTCTTCACCATGCTCCATTCCCTTGTCATCACAATGCTCCATGACCCCTGTCATCACAATAATCCATGAACATTTTCAGCCCAGTGCTCCACGACCTACTAATCACAATGCTCCATGGCCAATATCATCACAATGCTCCATGACAACTGTCATCACAAAACTCCATGAAACCTGACAACACAATGATCCGCGACTATTGTAATCACATTGCTCCATTCCCTAGTCATCACAATGCTCCATGACCCCTGTCATCACAAAACTCCATGAACATTTTCAGCCAAGTGCACCATGACACTTGTCATCACAATGATCCATGCCCTTGGCATCCCAATGCTCCATGACCCGTGTATTCACAATGCTCCGTGACGCTTCTCATCACAGTGCTCCATGACACATGTCATCACAATGCTCCATGCCTTTGTCAGCAAAATGCTACATGACCTTGTAAATACAATGCTCGATGCGCTTGTCATCGCAATACTCCATTTCCATTGTCATCACAATCCTCCATGAACATTGGGATTACATTGATTCATGCCCTTGTCATCACAATGCTCCATGCTCCTTGAAATCAAAATGATCCATGAACTCTGTCATCACAATGCTCCAAACCCTTGTGATCACAATGTCCCATAACACTTGTCATCAGAACGCTCCATGATGCCTGTCATCACAATATTCCATGCCTTTTCATCACAATGCTCCATAACCTTTGTCAGCACAATTCTCAATACACTTGTCATCACAGTGCTTCCTGACACTTGTCATCAGAATGCTCCTTGAACCATGTCACGAAAAGTCTCCATGCCTTTTTCATCACAATGCCCCATGCCGTTTTCATCACAATGCTCCATGCCATTGTCATCAAAATACTCCACAATCTTGTCATCAGAATGCTCCATGACCCTTGTCATCACAATTCTCCATGCACTTCTCAGCAACATGCTCCCTGACCCTTGTCATCACAATGCTCCAAGCCATTGTCATCACAATGCTCCATTACCTTTGTCATCAGAATCCTCCATGACACTTGGCATCACAATGCTCCATGCCATTGTCATCACAATGGGCCACTACATATGTCATCACAATGCTCCCTGACATCTCTCTTCACAATACTGCATGACCTGGTCATCACAATGCTCCATGTCCTTGTCATCACAATGCGCCATTCCAACTGTCATCACAATAATCCATGAAACATATAAGAGCAATGATCCATGCCCTTGTCATCACAATGCTCCATGCTCTTGTTATCAGAATTCTCCATGAACCCTGTCATCACAATGCTCCGTGACTCCAGTCATCACAATGCTTCATGACCTTTGTCATCACAATGGTCCATGCCCTCGTCATCAACAGTCTCTGTGACCTTTTTAACCACAATGCTGCATGAAATTTTCATCACAATGCTCTTTGACCCTTGTCATCACAATGCTCCATGCGCTTGTCAGCACAAATGTCCATGACCCATGTCATCACAATGCACCATGCGCTTGTCATCACAGTGCTCCACAATCTTCTCATCACAATGCTCCTTAAAATTTGTCATCACAATGCTCAATGCACTTCTTATCAAAATGCTCTCTCACAACTGATATCACAATGCTACATCACTATTTGTCACAATACTCCCTCACCCCTGTCATCACAATGTTCCATGACTCCTGTCATCAAAATGCTACATGCACTTATCATCACAAAGTTTGATGACCCCTGACATCACAATGTTCCATAACACCAGTCATCAAAATGTTCCATGACACTTTTAATCAAATAGCTCCATGACCCTGTCATCAGAATGCTCCCTGCCCTTCTCATCACAAAGCACAACGTCCTTGCCATCAAAATACTCCAAGACTTTTGTTATCAGAATGATCCATGACCCTTGGCATCACAATGCTCCATGTCATTGTCATCACAATGCTCCATGAACGTTCTCATCACATTTCTCCATGCCCTTGTCTTCACAAAACTCCATGACACATGTCATCAGAAAGCTCCATGGCCTTCTCATCACAATGCTCCATGCCCTTGCCACCACAATGCTCCACTACCCCTCTCATAACAATGATCCATGACCCCTGCCATCACGATGTTCCATGGCCTTGTCATCACAAAGCTCCATGACCCTTCGCATCACAATGCTCCAAGAACCGTGTAATCACAATACTCTATGCCCCTTTTCATCTCAATGATCCATGAACCCTCTCATCACAATGCACCATGCCCATCATCATAATGCTTCATGCTATTGTCATCACAATGAAATCAAAATGCTCCATGACCTCTGTCATAACAATGCTCCAAACCCTTGTGATCACAAAGTTTCATAACACTTATCATCACAACACCCCATGACGCTCATCATCACAATTATCCATGGTCTTCTCCTCACAATGCTCCATGATCATTACCATCACAATGCTCAATACACTTGTCATCACAATGCTCCCTGACACTTGTCGTCATTATGCTCCTTGAACCCTGTAATGACAAGACTCCATGCCTTTTTCATCACAGTAATCCATGCCCTTTTCATCACAATGCTCCAAGATCCCTGTAATCACAATGAACCATGCCCTTGTCATCAAAAAGCTCCATGACGCATGTCATCATAATGCTTCATGTCTTTATCATCACAATGCTCCATGCCCCTTTTCATTAGAATTCTCCATGAGAATTGTCATCACAAGTCTCCATAGGCTTCTCATCACAATGCTCCAGGACCTTGTCATCAGCATGCTCCATTCCGTTGTCATCACAATGCTCCATGACCCCTGTCATCACAATAATCCATGAACATTTTCAGCCCTATGCTCCACGACATACTCATCACAATGCTCCATGGCCAATATCATCACAATGCTCCATGACCACTGTCATCACAACAATCCATGACACCTGACAAAAAAATGATCCGGGACTCTTGTCATCACATTGCTCCATTCCCTAGTCATCAAAATGCTCTATGACCCCTGTCATCACAACACTCCATGAACATTTTCAGCCAAGTGCTCCATGAACCTTGTCATCACAATGATCCATGCCCTTATCATCCCAAAGCTCCATGACCCGTGTATACACAATGATCCGTGACGCTTGTCATCACAGTGCTCCATGACACCTGTCATCAAAATGCTCCATGCCTTTGTCAGCAAAATGCTACATGACCTTGTCATTACAATGATCTATGCCCTTGTCATCAAAATAATCCATTTGCATTGTCATCACAATCCTCCATGAACCTTGGGATCACATTGCTTCATGCCCTTGTCATCACAATGCTCCATGCTCCTTGAAATCAAAATGATCCATGACCTCTGTCATCACAATGCTCCAAAATCTTGTGATCACAGTGTCCCATAACACTTGTCATCACAACGGTCCATGATGCCTGTCATCACAATATTCCATGCCCTTTTCATCACAATGCTCCATGATCTTTGTCATCACAATTCTCAATACACTTGTCATCACAATGCTTCCTGACACTTGTCATCAGAAGGCTCCTTGAACCATGTCACGAAAAGGCTCCATGCATTTTTCATCACAATGCCCCATGCCGTTTTCATCACAATGCTCATGCCATTGTCATCAAAATACTCCACAATCTTGTCATCAGAATGCTCCATGACCCTTGTCATCACAATTCTCCATGCACTTGTCAGCAAAATGCTCGCTGACCCTTGTCATCACAATGCTCCAAGCCATTGTCAACACAATGCTCCATTACCTTTGTCATCAGAATCCTCCATGACACTAGGCATCACAAAGCTCCATGCCATTGTCATCACAATGGGCCACTACATATGTCATCACAATGCTCCCTGACACCTCTCTTCACAATACTGCATGACCTGGTCATCACAATCCTCCATGTCCTTGTCATCACAATGTGCCATTCCAACTGTCATCACAATAATCCATGAAACATATTAGATCAATGTTCCATGCCCTTGTCATTACAATGCTCCATGCTCTTCTTATCAGAATTCTCCATGAACCCTGTCATCACAATGCTCCGTGACTCCAGTCATCACAATGCTTCATGACCTTTGTCATCACAATGGTCCATGCCCTCGTCATCAACACTCTCTGTGACCTTTTTAACCACAGTGCTCCATGAACTTTTCATCACAATGCTCTTTGACCCTTGTCATCACAATGCTCCTTGCGCTTGTCAGCACAAATGTCCATGACCCATGTCATCACCATGCAGCATGTGCTTGTCATCACAGTGCTCCACAATCTTTTCATCACAATGCTCCATAAAATTTGTCATCACTATGCACCATGCACTTCTCATCAAAATGCTCTCTCACCACTGATATCACAATGCTACATCACTATTTGTCACAATACTCCCTCACCCCGTCATCACAATGTTCCATGACTCCTGTCATCACAATGCTACATGCACTTATCATCACAATGTTCGAAGACCCCTGACATCACAATATTCCATAACACCTGTCATCAAAAAGTTCCATGACCCTTTTCATCAAATTGCTCCATGACCCTGTCATCAGAATGCTCCCTGCCCTTCTCATCACAAAGCACAACATCCTTGCCATCAAAATGCTCCATGACCTTTGTCATCACAAAGATCCATGACACTTGGCATCACAATGCTCCATGTCATTGTCATCACAATGCTCCATGAACACTCTCATCACATTGCTCCATGTCTTGTCTTCACAAAGCTCCATGACACAGGTCATCAGAATGCTCCATGGCCTTCTCATCACAATGCTCCATGCCCTTGCCACCACAATGCTCCACTACCCCTGTCATAACAATGCTCCATGACCCCTGCCATCACGATGTTCCATGGTCTTGTCATCAAAAAGCTCCATGACCCTTCTCATCACAATGCTCCAAGAACACTGTAATCACAACACTCTATGCCCCTTTTCATCTCAATGATCCATGAACACTGTCATCACAATGCACCATGCCCATCATCATAATGCTTCATGCTATTGTCATCACAGTGAAATCAAAATGCTCCATGACCTCTGTCATAACAATGCTCCAAACCCTTGTGATCATAATATTCCATAACACTTGTCATCACAATTCCCCTTGAAGCTCGTCATCACAATTATCAATGGTCTTCTCATCACAATGCTCCATGACCTTTGTCATCACAATGCTCAATACACTTGTCATCAAAATGCTCCCTGACACTTGTTGTCTGTATGCTCCTTGAACCCTGTATTGACAAGGCTCCATGCCTTTTTCATCACAATGATACATGGTCTTTTCTTTACAATGGTCCAAGATCCATGTAATCACAATGCTCCATGCCCTTGTCATCAGAAAACTCAACGACGAATGCCATCAGAATGCTCCTTGGACTTCTCCTCACAATGCTCCTTGCCCTAGTCATCACAGTGTTCCAAGAACCCTGTAATCACAATGCTCTATGCCCCTTTTCATCAGTATGCTCCATGAGACTTGTCATCACAAGGCTCCATGGTTTTGTCATCACAATGCTTCAGGACCTTGTCATCACAATGATTCTCGACCTTGTCATGAAAATTTTCAATGGCCCTTGTCATCATAATGCTCCAAACCCTAATCATCACATAGCTCCATTATATTTGTCATCACAATTCTCCATTACATTTGGCATCACAATGCTCCATGCCATTGTCATCGCAATGGACCATGCCATATGTCATCACAATGCTCCCTGACACCTTTCTTCACAATACTCCATGACCTTCCTCACAATGCTCCATGCCCTTGTCATCAGAATACACCATGCCCACTGTCATCACAGTAATCCATGAAAATTGTCAGACTAATGCTCCATGCCCCTATCATCACAATGCTCCATGCCCTTGTCATCACAATGCTCCACGGTCCCTGTCATCACAATGCACCGTGACTCCAGTTATCACAATGTTTCATAAAGTTTGTCATCACAATGGACCATGCCCGCGTCATCACAAGGCTCTGTGACCTTTGTAACCACAATGCTCCATGAACTTTTCATCACAATTCTCTATGATCCTTGTCATCACAATGCTCCATGTCTTTGTCAGAACAATGCTCCTTGACCATTGTCATCACAATGTTCCATGCACATTTCATCACAATGGTCCACAACTTGGTCATTGCAATGCTACAAAAACTTTGTAATCACAATGGTCCATGCACTGCTCATCAAAATGCTCTCTCACCAGAGATATCACAATGTTCCATCACTAGTAATCACAATACTCCCTCACCCCTGTTATCACAATGTTCCATGACATTCTCATCACAATGCTATATCACCTTATCATCACAATGTTCCATGACCCCTGACACCATAATGTTCCATAACCCCTGTCATCAAAATGCTCCATGACCCTTTTCATCCCAAAGATCCAAGACCCCTGACATCACAATGTTCTATAACCCCTGCCATCAAAATATTCCATTACACTTTTTATCAAATTGCTGCATGACCCGTTCATCAAAATGCTCCCTGCCTTTCTCATCACAATGCACCATGCCCTTGTCATCAAAATGCTCCATGACTTGTCATCACAAAGCTCCATGACCCATGGCATCACAATGCTCCATGTCATTGTCATCACAATGCTCCATGAACCCTCTGATCATATTGCTCCATGCCCTTGTCATCACAAAGCTCCATGACACTTGTCATCACAATTCTCGATGACCTTCTCATCACAATGCTCCAAGCCCTTGTCATTACAATCCTGAATGACCCATGTATCATAGTGTTCAGTACCCTTGTCATCACAATGCTCCATGCCCACTCTCATCCCAATAATCCATGAAACATTTCAGACAAATGTTCCATACCCTTCTCATCAAAATGCTCCATAACCCCTGTCATAACAATGCACCATGACCCTTGCCATAACAATGTTCAACGGCATAGTCATCACAAGGTTCCATGACGCTTGTCATCACAATGCTCAAGACCCCTGAAATAACAATGCTCCAAGCCCTTGTCATCACAAAGCTCCACAAAGAATGTCATCAGAATGTTCCATGGACTTCTCATCACAGTGCTCCATGCCCATATCATCACAATGCTCCAAGACCCTTGTAATCACAATGCTCCATGCCCCTTTTCCTCTCAATGCTCCATGAACCCTGTCATCACAATACACCATGCCCATCATCATAATGCTTCAGGCTATTGTCATCACAATGAAATCAATATTCTCCATGACCTCTGTCATCATAATGCTCCAAACCCTTTTGATCACAATGTTCCATAACACTTATCATCACAAAACCCCATGACGCTCATCATCACAATTATCCATGGTCTTCTCTTCACAATGCTCCATGATCATTATCATCACAATGCTCAATACACTTGTCATCACAATGCTCCCTGACACTTGTCGTCAGTATGCTCCTTGAACCCTGTCATGACGAGGCTCCATGCCTTTTTCATCACAATGATCCATTCCCTTTTCATCACAATGCTCCAAGACCCCTGTAATGACAATGATCCATGCCCCTTTTAATCTCAATGCTCCATGAACCTTGTCATCACAATGCATCATACCCTTCATCATAATGCTTCCGGCTATTGTCAGCACAATGAAATCAAAATTCTCCATGACCTCTGTCATCACAATGCTCCATGACCCCTGTCATCACAATACTCCATGAACATTTTCAGCCCAATGCTCAATGACCATTGTCATCACAATGATCCATGCCCTTGTCATCCCAATGCTCCATGACCCCTGTATTCACAATGCTCCTTGACGCTTGTCATCACAGTGCTCCATAACACCTGTCATCACAATGCTCCATGCCCTTGTCATCCCAATGCTCCATGACCCCTGTATTCACAATGCTCTGTGACGCTTGTCATCACAGTGCTCCATGACACCTGTCATCACAATGTTCCATACCTTTGTCAGTAAAATGCTACAATACCTGGTCATTAACATGCTCTATGCGCTTGTCATCACAATACTCCATTACCATTGTCATCACAATCCTCCATGAAACTTGGGATCACATTGTTTCATGCCCTTGTCATCACAATGCTCCATGGTCCTTGAAATCAAAATGATCCATGACCTCTGTCATCACAATGCTCCAAACCCTTGTGATCACAGTGTTCCATAACACTTGTCATCACAACGCTCCATGATGCCTATCATCACAATACTCCTTGCACTTTTCATCACAATGCTCCATGATATTTGTCATCACAATTCTCAATACACTTGTCATCACAATGCTCCCTGACATTTGTCGTCAGAATGCTCCTTGAAACCTGTCACGAAAAGGCTCCATGCCTCTCTCAACACAATGCCCCACGCCATTTTCATCACAATGCTCCACGCCACTGTCATCAAAATACTCCACAAGCTTGTCATGAGAATGTTCCATGACCTTTGTCATCACAATTCTCCATGCACTTGTCAGCACAATGATCCCTGACCCTTGTCATCTCAATGCTCCAAGCCACTGTCATCACAATGCACCATTACCTTTGTCATCAGAATCCTCCATGACACCTGGCATCACAATGCTCCATAACATTGTCATCACAATGGGCCATTACATATGTCATCACAATGCTCCCTGACACCTGTCTTCACAATACTGCATGACCTTGTCATCACAATGCTCCATGCCCTTGTCACCACAATGCACAATTCCAACAGTCATCACAATAATCCATGAAACTTATTAGACCAATGTTCCATGCCCTTGTCATCACAATGCTCCATGACACTTGTCATCACAATGCTTCATGAACTTTTCATCACAATGCTCTTTGATCCTTGTCATCACAATTCTCTATGCCTTTCTCAGCACAATGCTCCATGACCCTTGTCATCACAATGCTCCATGCCGTTGTCAGCACGATGCTCCATGACACATGTCATCATAATGCACCATGTGCTTGTCATCACAGTGCTCCACAATCTTGTCATCACAATGCTCCATAAACCTTGTCATCACAATGCTCCATGCACTTCCCATCAAAATGCTCTCTCACCACAGATATCACAATGTTACATCACTAATCGTCACAATACTCCCTCACCCTGGTTATCACAATGTTCCATGACTCCTGTCATCACAATGCTACATGCAGTTACCATCACAATGTTTGATGACCCCTGACATCACAATGCTCCATAACCCCTGTCATCAAAATGCTCCATGACCCTTTTCATCATAATGCTCCGTGACCCCTGACATCACAATGTTCCATAACTTTTGTCATCAAAACTTTCCATGACACTTTTCATCAAATTGCTCCATGACCCTGTCATCACAATGCTCCCTGCCCTTCTCATCACAGTGCACAACGCCCTTGTCGTAAAAATGCTCCATGTCCTTTGTCATCACAAAGATCCATGACCCTTGGCATCACAATGCTCCATGTCATTGTCATCACCATGCTCCATGAACATTCTCATCACATTGCTCCATGCCCTTGTCATCACAAAGCTCCATGACACATGTCATCAGAATGCTCCATGGACTTCTCATCACAATGCTCCATGCCGTTGCCGCCACAATGCTCCATTACCCCTGTCAAAACAATGCTCCATGACCCCTGTCATCACGATGTTCCGTGGCCTTGTCATCACAAGGCTCCATGCACCTTCTCATCACAATGCTCCAAGACCCCTGTAATCACAATGTTCCATGCCCATTTTTCATCTCAATTATCCATGAACCCAGTCATCAAAATGCACCATGCCCATCATGAAAATGCTTCATGCTATTGTCATCACAATGAAAGCAAAATGCTCCATGACTTCAGTCATAACAATGCTTCAAACCCTTGTGATTACAATATTCCATAACACTTGTCATCACAGTGCCCCATGAGGATCGTCATCACAATTATCCATGGTCTTCTCTTCACAATGCTCCATGACCTTTGTCATCACAATGCTCAATACACTTGTCATCAAAATGCTCCCTGACACTTGTTGTCTGTATGCTCCTTGAATCCTGTCATGACAAGGCTCCATGCCTTTTTTATCACAATGCTCCAAGACCCATTTAAACACAATGCTCCATGCCCTTGTCATCACAAAGCTCAATGACACATGTCTTCAGAATGCTCCTTGGCCTTCTCCTCACAATGCTCCATGCCCATGTCATCACAATGTTTCAAGACCCTTGTAATCACAATGGTCCATGCCCCTTTTCATCAGTATGCTCCATGAGGTTTGTCATCACAAGTCTCTGTGGATTTCTCATCACAATGCTCCAGGAACTTGTCATCACAATGCTTCACGACCTTGTTCTGAAAATTCTCAATGGCCCTTGTCATCATAATGCTCAAATCCCTAGTCATCACAATGCTCCATTATATTTGTCATCAAAATCCTCCATTACATTTGGCATCACAATGCTCCCTGCCATTGTCATTGAAATGGACCAGGACATATGTCATCACAATGCTCCCTGACACACGTCTTTACAATACTCCATGACCTTCTCATCACAATGATCCATGCCCTTGTCATCCCAATGCTCCATTACTCCTGTATTCACAATGCTCCGTGACCCTTGTCATCACAGTGCTCCATGACACCTTTCATCACAATGCTCCATGACTTTGTCAGCAAAATGCTACATGACCTTGTCATTACAATGCTCTATGCGCTGGTCATCACAATACTCCATTTCCATTGTCATCACAATCCTCCATTAAATTTGGGATCACATTGCATCATGCACTTGTCATCACAATGCTCCATGCTCCTTGAAATCAGAATGATCCATGTCTCTGTCATCACAATGCTCCAAACACTTTTGATCCCAATGTTTCCAAACACTTGTCATCACAATGCTCCATGATGCCTGTCATCACAAAATTCCATGCCCTTTTCATCACAATGCTCCATGACCTTTGTCATCACAATGCTCAGTACACTTGTCATCACAATGCTCCCTGACACTTGTCATTCAGAATGCTCTTTGAACCCTGTCACGAAAAGGCTCCATGCGTTTTTCATCACAATGCCCCATGCCGTTTTCATCACAATGCTCCGTGACCATTGTCATCACAATGCTCCATGCCTTTGTCTGAAAATTGTTCCATGACACTTGTCATCACAATGTGCCATTCGCTTTTCATCACAACGGTCCAGAAATTTGTCATTGCAATGCTCCACAATACTTGTAATCACAATGCTCCATACACTTCTCATCAATATGCTCTCTCACCAGAGATATCACAGTGTTCCATCACTAGTCGTCACAATACTCTCTCCCCCCGTAATCACAATGTCCCATGACCCCTGTCATCACAAGGCTACATCCCTTTATCATCACAATGTTCCATGACCCCTGACATCACAATATTCTATAACCCCTGTCATCAAAATGTTCCAATACACTTTTCATCATATTGCTGCATGACCCTGTCATCAAAATACTCCCTGCCCTTCTCATCACAATGCACCATGCACTTGTCATCAAAATGCTCCATGACCTTTGTCATCACAAAGCACCATGACCCTTGGCATCACAATGCTCCATGCCATTGTCATCATAATGCTCCATGAACCCTCTCATCACATTGTTCCATGCCCTTGTCATCACAGAGCTCCATTACACTTGTCATCACAATGATTGATGCCCTTCTCATCACAATGCCCCATGCCCTTGTCATTACAATCCTCCATGACCCATGTATCACAGTGTTCCGTGCCCTTATCATCACAATGCTCTATGCCCACTCTCATCACAATAATCCATGAAACATTTCAGACCAATGCTCCATGCCCTTCTCATCACAATGCTCCTTTACCTCTGTCATAACAATGCTCCATGACACCTGCCATCACAATGTTCCACGGCCTTGTCATCACAAGGCTCCATGACACTTGTCATCACAATGCTCCACGACAACTATAATCAAAATGCTCCATGCTCTTGTCATCAAAAAGCTACATGACGCATGCCATCAGAATGTTCCATGGCCCTGTCATCACAATGCTCCATTCACTTGTCATCACAGTTCTCCAAGACTCCTGTAATCAAAATGCTCCACACGCCTTTTCATCTCAATGTTCGATGAACCCTGTCATCACAATCGACCATGCCCATCATCATAATGCTTCAGGCTATTGTCATCACCATGAAATCAAAAAGCTCCATGACCTCTGTCATCACAATGCTCCAATCCCTGGTGATCACAATGTTCCATAAAACTTATCATCACCACACCCCATGACGCTCATCATCACAATTATCCATGGTCTTCTCATCACAATGCTCCATGAACTTTGTCATAACAATGCTCAATACACTTGTCATCACAATGCTCCCTGACACTTGTCATCAGTATGCTCCATTAACCCTGTCATGACACGTCTCCATGCCTTTTTCATCACAAGGATCCATGCCCTTTTAATCACAATGCTCCAAGACCACTGAAATCACAATGCTCCATGCCCTTCTCATCACAAAGCTCAATGACGCATGTCATCAGAATGCTCCATGGCCTTCTCATCACAATGCTCTATGCCCTTGTCATCACAATGCTCCAAGACCCCTGTAATCCCAATGCTCCATGTCCCTTTTCATCAGAATGCTCCATGAGACTTGTCATCACAAGTCTCCATTGTCTTCTCATCAAAGTGCTCCAGGAACTTGTCATAAGAATGCTGCATGATCCCTGTCATCACAATACTCCATGAATATTTTCAGCCCAATGCTCCATGACCTTCTCATCAAAATGCTCCATGACCCCTGTCATCACAATACTCCATGAACATTTCCAGCCCAGTGCTCCATGACGCTTGTCATCACAATGATCCATGTCCTTGTCATCCCAATGCTCCATGACCCCTGTATTCACAATGCTCTGTGACGCTTATCATCACCGTGCTCCATGACACCTGTCATCACAATGCTCCATGACTTTGCCAGCAAAATGCTACATGACCTTGTCATTGCGATGCTCTATTCGCTTGCCATCACAATACTCCATTACCTTTGTCATCACAGTCCTCCATGAACATTGGGATCACATTGCTTCATGCCCTTGTCATCACATTGCTCCATACTCCTTGAAATCAAAATGATCCATGACCTCTGTCATCACAATGCTACAAACCCTAGTGATCACAATGTTCCATAACACTTGTCATCACAACGCTCCATGATGCCTGTCATCACAATACTCTATGCCCTTTTCATCACAATGCTCCATGACCTTTGTCATCACAATTCTCAATGCACTTGCCATCACAATGTTCCCTGACACTTGTCATCAGAATGCTCCTTGAAACGTGTCATGAAATGGCTTCATGCTGTTTTCATCACAATGCTCCCAGCCCTTTTCATCACAATGCTCCATGCCATTGTCGTCACAATACTCCACAAGCTTGTCATCAGAATGCTCCATGACACTTGTCATCACAATGCTCCATGGTCACTGTCATCACAATGCTCCATACCCCTTGTCATTACTGTGCTCCATGACGCTCGTCATCACAATTATCCATTGTCTTCTCATCACAATGCTCCACGCCCTTGTCATCAAAATGCTCCATGACACTTGTCATCACAATGCTCCATGGCCACTGTCATCACAATGCTCCATACCCCTTGTCATTACAGTGCTCCATGACGCTCGTCATCACAATTATCCATGGTCTTCTCATCACAATTCTACACGGTCTTGCCATCACAATGCTCCATGCCCTGGTGATCACAATGCTCCACGTCCCCTGTCATCACAATTCTACTCGTTCTTGGCATCACTATGCTCCATGACACTTCTCATCACCGTGTTAAATGATTTGTCATCACAATTCTCTATGCACTTGTCATCGCAATGCTCCATGACCCTTGTCATAGGAAGCTCCATGTGCTTCTCATGACAATGTTTCATGAGCTTGTCATCCAAATTCTCAATGGCCCTTGTCATAACTATGCTCCATGCCCTTGTCATCACAATGCTCCATGTCCCTTGTCATCACAATGCTCCAAGCCCTTGTCATCAAAATGCTCCATTACATTTTTCATCACAATCCTCCATGACATTTGGCATCACAATGTTCCATTCCATTGTCATCGCAATGGACCATGACATATGTCATCACAATGCTCCCTGAGACCTGTCTTCAAAATACTCCATGACCTTCTCATCACAATGCTCCATGCCTTTGTCATCACATTGAACCATGCCCACTGTCATCACAATAATCCATGAAACATGTCAGGCCAATGCTCCATGCCCCTGTCATCACAATGCTCATTGCCTTTTCATCACAATGCTCTATGACCCCTGTCATCACAATGCTCCGTGACTCCAGTCATCACAATGCTTCATGACCTTTGTCATCACAATGGTCCATGCCCTCGTCATCACAAGGCTCTGTGACCTTTGTCACCAAAATGCTCCATGAAATTTTCATCACAATGCTCATTGACCCTTGTCATCACAATGCTCCATGCCTTTGTCAGCACAGGGCTCCATGACCCATGTCATCACAATGTGCCATGTGCTTGTCATCACAATGCTCCACAACCTTGTCATCACAATGCTCCATAAAACTTGTCATCACAATGCTCCATGCACCTCTTATCAAAATGCTCTCTCACGAATGATATCAAAATGTTCCCTCACTAGTCATCACAATACACCCACTCCCCTGTCATCACAATGGTCCACAACACCATCATGAAAATGTTCCATGACTCCTGACATCACAATGATCCATAACCCCTGTCATCAAAATGTTCCTTGACAATTTTCATCAAATTGCTCCATGACCCTGTCATCACAATGCTCCCTGCCCTTCACAAGAGAATGCACCACACCCTTGTCATCAAAATGCTCCATGACCTTTGTCATCACAAAACTCCATGACACTTGGCATCACAATGCTCCATGCCATTGTCATCACAATGCTCCAAAAACCTCTCATCACATTGTTCCAAGCCCTTTTCATCACAGGATCCATGATGCTTTTCATCACAATGCTCAATGACATTCTTCTCACAATGCTCCATGCGCTTGTCATTACAATCCTCCATGAACCATGTATCACAGAGTTCCGTGCCCTTGTTATCACAATGCTCCTTGCCCCCTCTCATCACAATAATCCATGAAACATTTCAGACAAATGTTCCATGCCCTTTTCATCACAATGATGCAAGACTCCTCTAATCATAATGCTCCATGCCCCTTTTCATCTCAATGCTCCATGAACGCTTTCATCGCAAGGCACCAATGCACATCATCATAATGCTTCATGCTATTGTCATCACAGTGAAATCAAAATGCTCTATGACCTCTGTCATCACAATGCTCCAAATCCTTTTGATCACAATATTCCATAACACTTATCATCACAGATCCCCATAACGCTCATCATCACAATTATCCATGGTCTTCTCATCACAATGCTCCATGACATTTGTCATCACAATGCTCAATACCCTTGTCATCACAATGGTCCCTGACACTTGTCATCAGTATGCTCCTTGAACCCTGTCATGACAGGGCTCCATGACTTTTTCATCACTATGTTACATGCCCTTTTCCTCACAGTGCTCCAAATCCCTTGTAATCCCAATGCTCCATGCCCTTGTCATCACAAAACTCCATGATGCATGTCATCAGAATGCTCCATGACATTCTCATCCCAATGTTCAATGCCCTTGTCATTACAATGCTCCAAGACCCCTGTAATCACAATGCTCCATGACCATTTTCATCAGAATGCTCCATGAGACTTGTCATCACATGGCTCCATGTTCTTCTCATCACAATGCTCCTGTACCTTGTCATCACAATTCTCCTTGACCCCTGTCATCACAATACTCCATGAACATTTTCAGCCCAATGCTCCATGATGTTCTCATCACAGTGCTCCATGACCTCTGTCATCACAATGCTCCATGACCGCTGTCATCACAACGCTCCATGAGCCCTGACAACACAATGATCCGGGAATCTTGTCATCAAAATGCTCCATGCCCTTGTCATCCCAATGCTCCATGAACCCTGTAATCACAATGCTCCATGACGCTTGTCATCACAGTGCTCCATGAACCTTGTCATCACAATGCCTTTGTCAGCAAAATGATACATAATCTTGTCATCACAATGCTCCATGTGCTTGTCATCACTATCCTCCATGACCCTTGGGATCATATTGCTTTATGCCCTTGTCATCTCTATCTTGCCTTTCTGGATTTTACATATTTTCGGATGTCCTTTTTGACCGGTGGGAAGTGACAATTCTTTGTAGTGTGGATTTGCATTGTGCACTTGCTTGATTGGCCAAAAAGGGCCTATGCCTTTTCTCCTGAATATATTCAGGAGAAAAGTCATACACTGTTTTTGGCCAAGTGCATCATTCTCGAATTTGTGATGCCTTTCCTGTGCTTTAAAGGTGATTCCAATTTACCTCTTGAAATATGTTTTGTGCAATTCTGCCTCATGTTCAAGTCCGCTTTGTTGCCTTCCCTCAACAGATTTTTGGAAGAGAGTAGTCCTTTATAACTCTGCAGGTTTTTGATTTGCTTTGCCCCTGAGCTCCAATTTTCAAATCCCTTTATTGGGAGCTGACCGCAAATCCACAATTTTGCTTCAGGACCTATACTGGTTCCCTGTGGGTGGCTGAGGCTTTGGTTAATTCTTCTTCCTGACGGGAATTTAGAGTGACATGTGTCCATCCAAATGCCTACATTTACTCTCTGATTGGTTATCCCCCTTTCCATTCATCCTCTGCACAATTAGCAAACTGTGCGAACCAGGAGGTTATAGGGGACGACTCTCCTAAGTTGGGAGATTGATAGTAAAGTAGTTGGAATGCCAAACTGTGGCACAAGGAGAGGAAAAATTAGGAGACTTTCAGAAACCTTTCGCCATCACAGGGTGTCCATTCTCTAGGTTTCCCATACATGTTATAACTGTAGTGATATTCCCTTCTACCTGGAAATTTGGGACCCATGGAATGGTGGCATGCATTACTACTTTAAAGGGTCTGCATTTTCTCTCCCAATCTCACCAGTCCTCTCAGTCCCAAATGTCTAGCCTTATGTCTCATCCAGCTGTCTTTGCAGATAGGGTCATTCTAGGTTTCATCAGAACCCCTGAAGGAATTGTGTAAGAATTTCGCTGTTTTTTTGTTTTGTTTTTGAAATTCATTTTTATAATGGGGTTGAGCTGATTTTCACTGACGTGTTTATGCCAGTCTAGACACACTTGATTCCCTTACAGAGGCATATCAATACATAGGATTTAAGATTCTTACTAATCAGATATATTCCTCTGTGGGGAATAGGGGTTTTGAGTCCCGTTCACTGAGGAAGGTGTAGGTCTTGTCTATTCTGTATTTGGTTTATGGAACGGTACCTGTGCTAATATCAAACTCTGGTTTTATGCATCACCCCACGTCTCCTTTCCCATTAAGGAGGCATAAGAGTGTTTTCTAAATGTGAGACGCTGCTCTCTTTCCTAATTCAGTTCATGTGTTGTGATGTTGACATTCCCTCTGTAAGTGATATCTTATGATAAGATTCTTTTTCTGTGTGACTAATTTCCCTTAGAATCATCATACCTGAATCCTCTCATTATGCTGCTACTGGCCTTATGACATTGATTTCACGTCTGAGTGATATTCCGTTGTACATAATTACCACAAGTTCTTTATGCATTTCTCTTTTTACTGGGATACTTTAGGTGTACCGAAGTTGAGGTTCTTGTATGCAGAGCAGCCCTAAATTTTGGGGTGCCTGTGTCTTGTTGATATTTAGTCTTCCCAAGTTATATGTCCATGAGTTGAAGTCCCCTTTGCTCGGGGGCTTTGTATTTTAGATGTTTTAGGAAACAGCATACACTTCTTCAGAGTAGCTCTTGGATATTTATACCCCACCCATCAGCGTGACTAGTCTCCCTGTTTTCCATGGCCTCTCCTGCATTTTTGATTTGTACACATTTTTTGGATGGCCTTTCTGAGCAGTGGAAATTGAGACTTCTTTATTGTGCGGATTTGCATTTCCCTCTTGCTTGTTGGGCCAAAAACTCTGTATGTTTTTTTCCTGAAGATATTCACGAAAAAAACGCATACACCCTTTTGCCCAACTGCATCATTTGAGAAATTCTGCTGCGTTTCATATGCTTTAAATGTGAGTACAATCTACCTTTTGAAAAATGTTTCCTGGAATTCTTCCTCTCATTCAGAACCTCTTCGTTGCCTTACCTGAATATATTTTTGGACGTTGGTTATCATTTAAATCTTTGCAGGTCTTTGAATTATCTGCTCCTGAGCTCCATTTTGCAACTCGCTTTTTTTGTGAGCTGACCGCCAAACCATTGTATTGCTTCTGGCCTTATTCTGGTTCTGGGGAGGCAGGCTGAGCCTTTGGTTAATTCTTCTTCCTAATAGAAAATTAGAGTGACATGTGCCTGTCAAAACTCCTACAGCTAATCTCTCATTGGTTCCTCCTCTTCCCATTTATCGTCTGCAAAAAATTGCAAACTGTGTGAAACAGGAGGTTAAAGGTGCTGATTCCCCAAGTGGGGAGATTTTTTAGAAATGTGGCTGGAATGGCGAACCCCAACACCAGGAGATCAAAAATGAGGTGCATTTTAGACACCTTTCCTGAGCACACGGTATACATTCATCTCGGTTTCCCAGGCATGTTTTCCCTGTCAGAAGATTCCCTTGAAACTGCAGATTTGGGACCCATGGAATGGGTACCAGGCAGTATTACTTTAAAAGGTCTTTATTTCCTCACCCAGCCTCTCTAACATCTCTTAGCGTGCATAGCTTCCAGCCTTATATATCAGCCTGCTGTGTGTCTACATGTGTTCAATCCATGTTACATTGTAGCCCTTCAACAAAAGTTGTAAGAATTTTTGTCTGTCTCACTGTTTTCATAAATATTTTTAAATTTATATTGGTTACAGCTGATTTTCAAAGCTCTGTTTTTTGCTGCTGTACATGCAATTGATTCATGCCCTATGTGACAACAATAAATTCTTTCTCAGATGCTTACGAGTCATATGTATTATTTTCAAGTGACTTGAGTGGACTGAGTGCAGTTCTTTGAGGTACCGTGTAGGCCTTGCCAGTTATACAATTCGGTACTTGGAATGGTATCTTTGCTAATTTCAACCTCCTGGATAATACCTCACCATTCCCCACCTTTCCCATTTAGCAGCCTTATGTCTATTTTCTACATATTTGACTATGTTTCTGTTTTGTAGTTTATTTCATGTGTAGCCATTTTTGATTCCACCTTTAAGTGACATCTTATGATATGTGTCTTTTTCTTTCTAACATGTGTCACTTAGAATGATCATATGTAACTCCTCCAGAGTTGTTCCAACTGGCCTTATTTCATTGATTTCTGGATGAGTAATATTCCACTCTACATAGGTACCCCATCTCTTTTATCCATTTTATCCTTCCAGGGACATTTAGGTTATATCCAAGTGGAGGCCCTTTTTAACAGAGAGGTGGTAAACGTTGGGGTGCCTGTTTTCTGTCATTTTTTGTTTTTCCCAAGGTATACGCCCATGAGTGCAAGTGCACTATGCTCTGTAGCTCATCTTTTAGATGTCTTAGCAAACACAATACACTTCTCCAGAGTGGCCATTGGCAAATTACATTTCCACTATCAGCCTCACAGGGCTCCCTTTTCTCCTCGCCCTGTCCTGCATTTCTGGTGATTACACTTTATGTGGATGGCCCTTCTGACTGATGTGAAGTGATACATTTTGTAGTATTGATTTCCAGTGCACACCTGTTTGGTTGAATAAAAAGTGTGTATGGCCTTTACTTGAATATATTCAGAAAAAATGCATACACCCTTTTGGGCCACCTGCATCATTGGCGATGTTCAGCCCCTTTTCTTGTGCTTTAATGGGGAGTCCTTTCTACCTCTTCAAATCTGTTTCCTACCACTCTCCCTTGCTTACAAGTCCTTTTCTGTGACTTACCTCAAGACATTTTTCGAAAATATATATTTTCAACTCTGCAGTTTCATGAATTTTAGTGCCCCCGAGTTCCATTTTTCAACTTGTGTTTTTGGAAACTGGACACAAAACAGCGGGATTTCCTCTAGCCCTCTTCTGTTTCCGTGGGCAATTCTATCCTTTGATGAAGTTGTCTTCCGGATTGGAAATTAGAGTGGCATGTGCCTGTCCGAACACCTAAGACTTGTCTCTAAATTTTTCTCATCCTTCCGCTTCATCGTCTGGACAAATTCCAAACTGTGTGCAACAGGATGTTGACGGTGCTGATATCCCCAAGTGAGGAGATTGTTAGGAAAGATGCTGGAGGGGTGAACCCAAGCACCAGGCGATGAGGAGATGAGGTGCCTTTTCCAAACTCTTTCCGATCAAACGGTGTACCATCCTCTAGGTGTGACAGGCATGTTTTAGCTGTAGGAAGGGTCCCGTGCATGGAAGGAGAACACCAGGGATTTTTCCAAATCAGTGCCTCCCCGAACCCCAAACTGGGGAATTTTTAAGCTACGGCTACACGTATGTCCATTAAGGGCCTTGGGAAATAGACAGAGCCAAAATTTTAGATGATTGAAATCTTCAGGTTCAGAAGCGCTCACCATCGGCCTTGCTTAGGTTACATTTTATTTGTCATTGATAGATGATGTCAATAAAATTATCTATTCTTTTTCAGATTATTTCCCCTTATAGGTTATTGCAAAATATTCAGTGTAGTTCCCTGTGCTATACAGTAATTCCTTGTTGATGATCTATTTTATACATAGCAGTGTGTATGTGTTAATCCCAAACTGTTAATTTATCCCTTTTCCTACCTTTCCCCTTTGGTAATAATAAATTATAAGATTTTATACTTCTCAGAAATGGGGGAGCTGAAAGAGAGGTATCCTTTTCAATGGAAAAGCATTCAAAACAAGATTGAAGTTTCAGCCAAGCGTGTTCGATTTACATCCATGGAAATATATCACTTCATTTCTCTAATGTTGACCTGACAAATAAGACAGACGTCTTCACTGAACTTGCTTATAGTAAAGTGATGGAAATATCAAATGTAAGTCTTAGAAAAATCTTATTTTACCCGAGCATTATACACTGCTCTATGTTAACTACAGTTTGGCTCACACATCTGTTCATTGAAGTTACAATGTTCTCAATTTCTGTTACTGATCCTCCAGAGTGTACCCCAACAGGAGTCCCCGAGCCCACTGTCATTGGAGCCAACAGATCAACACTGACTTTGGTTCAGAAGCAAAGGAAACATTATTTTGAAAACCGAATGGAGAGGTGAGAGCGTGCACTCCCCCACGGACTGTGGGCTGGGCTGCTGTGTAGGGATCCCGGCATCGTCAGTGGGAGTTAGGGGATGGAGCTCTCGAGGGCTGGGTTGGCTGCAGCTCAGGCTCTATGCCGTGGAGTCTGCATGGGACTCCGCTAGCTGAGGTGTCGACCCAGCCATTCTGCACTAGGAAATCGGGTCTGAAGTGCCGGGTGTGGGACCTCTGCATGCGGAACCCTAGGAGCACGTGAAATTAGACAAAGCACAAAGCTAAAATAGGTAAGACTTTATTTTATTGATCAGATTATCTTTTTATCTCCCAGGAATTTTTAATGAAGGTTGCCAGAGACGAACACCTCCTCTGCTTTTTGTTCCGTTCCTCATTCTTGGGGTGTTGAGGGTGCAGACCCCTCTTTTGTAACTGCTTCATGCTGTGGTGGGAGCCCTGATACCTGGGGCGAGGGGCAAAACGTCTCCCCACCAGCGTCCAGGTGAGATTGATTGTCCCAAAGTCTCCTGCCTCACTTCTCGTCCGCCTGAGCACCAGCATTGGAAGTGTTATAGATTCTAATGACCTTTAAGGGTCCAGGACAGAGATGCACAGAGATGCTGAGGTGGCAGGTTTCACCCCACCCCACATTTGTTCGGTGACCTTAGGCTGACGTTTTTTGCCAGCCTAGAGGCTCTGACCAGTAGTCTGTGCTTTCTTTAATTAGGTCCCTGAATTAATGTACAAACAGCACCATGTGTCAGAGCCCTGCCTGTGCAACTCCCAGACAGTCCAGTGTCAGTGGTGATACAGGACCATGACGTCCACTGAGTCAACGGCCTTTAGAAGTAGCCAGCAGTCCAGCCGGTCATATTGGCCACAATCACCGCGGTGTCTGTAGGGTTTTCTATGGTGAAAGCGTGATATACGTTTCCCCCGCCAAGCTTATTAGCTCCCTTCTGGGTGCAGTAAGTCCTGCAAGCAGTAGTCTGCTCTTTCGGGGCACAGTCTTGTTGTTTTCTGAGAGAAACTCCAGGTCAAGTGATGGTCACACAAGTCATCTTGGGGGCCCATTGCCCCCATTTGTCTCTCTGGAGGTAGGAGTTGGAGGGCCTCCTCACTCGAGGTCAGTGTGTCCACAGAGCGACCCCTGCAACTTCAGGGCATGATGGGTGGTTAGGATCACCACGTGGGGTCCTATTCCCTTAGGAGGGAGCTGGCCTTGTCGGCTGCTGATTTCCAGCTTTTTAGATACCCCAGTATCCTGGCCTGATGAGTCGGTGGGCAAAGCCCTTGGTGACCATAGTTTATCATACCTGAAGGGCATTCTTTTGTTGCTCCATTTCAACTGGTCCCAGTTTTTGCACTAAGGGTCCAAGGGCGATTAACCTTTGACCGGGTATGTAAAGGTCAAAGGGTTTAGCTAAATTAGCGAGTTCCTGGGCAAGGATCTGAATTGACTGCTCTTTCCTTTCTTGAAAGGCTGCTTCTGGATTCTATACAAAAAGATCATCATCTTTTCATGTCAGTGTTTCATGTAGAGGCCCAGCTATTAGAATGTAGTTAGGGATCCAGATGCAGAAAACCTTGGCCTCCCCAGGAACCCCTAAGCTGTCTTCTAGTTTTAGAAGAGGTAAGGCTGCAAATGGCTTCTTCCCTAACGTGGGATGCGTTTCTCTGAATATCTGTGAGAATGAAGCCCAGGCATGTCACCTGAGCCTGTAATATTTGAGCCTTTTTCTTGGACATCTTCTATGCTTTCTTGGCTAGGTAGTTCAGAGGCGTCTTTAGTAGGCCTGGCGATCAGAATGTCATCTGCATATTGAAGGAGAGTTCCCTTTTACAGAGGTAGAACTTTTAGGTCTTTACAGGACATTTCCCCAATGATGGTTTGGGGATTTTTGAACCATTGGGTCAGGACGGCCCAGCATTATTGCTTTTGTTTCATGTTGTGTCCTGCCACTCACAAGCCAAAAATTCTTGTGACTCTGAGATGAATGGAATACAGAAGAAGGCATCATTGAAGTGTAATACAGAATGCCACGGCCTGGTGGATGGTAGAATGAGCAGCAGGGTGTAGGAAATAGGAGCTACTGGATGTATATCCTCGGTGGCTTCACTGACTGTCCTGATTTCCTTTACTAGGTCTCCAGCAGCCCATGGGGCTCTCGTGGTCAGGCAAATCCCAGTATATGGAGCTCACCTGGGCTGCATACTGCACCCCACAGCCCACGGGGCTCTCGTGTTCAAGTCCCTCCCAGGGTATGGTGCTCACCTGTGCAGCTACCCAGCAGCCCATGGGGCTCTCATAGTCAGGCCCTTCCCAGGATATGGAACTCCCCAGGGCTGGTACCCCAGCAGGGCTTGACACACAGGAACTGTGCACATAGCCCACCTTGCAGAGAATCCCCAGCTCACCTGTCGCTCACAGCTGACACAGAACACCTCAGAGCAGGACTTGAACTAACAAACAGCAGCTCTGACAGGTCTGTGACCCTGGCTATCACTCTGTGCAGCCTCTCTCTGCCTGGTCTTCCAGACACTTCCACTGCAGCCAGGGCACCAGGCCTCTGTCTCCACCCACCATCACTTCTCTCCCTGACTCCTGGGTTCCTCTTATTAGGATAGGGTCTTCTTGAAGTTGTTTTCCACTCATGGACCAGATAAAATGATAAGAAAACAAGCCACAGCTGCAGCCCCTTGTCTAGCCTGCCTCTCAAGAGTCCACACCTGTTCCTTGGGACTGACCCGTTTAGCAAGGTTCATTTTCTGCAACTGTGAGCCCCTGAGGGGTGAGGATTGGCTGATTTGGGAAGCCTGACACTGCCTGCCAGCCCCCCCCACAGGTGTGCCTGGGTTGAGGTCAATATAAACACCTCTCCAGTCAGCAAGAGCCCCTGTAGCTGTGCCTGACGCCATATTCTCTGCCCTTTCAGCAGTGTCGTGGCTGGGGTGGTGGGAGGGAGTGAGGGGCTGTGGCTTTGTGGGTGGCCCAGTGTGATTTGGGCTGTGCTGGACTTTCTGCACGAGTTGCCATTCTGCCACCTGCTAAAGAAGAGGATGTGTCACCCATACCTGCCACTGGAATTTCTCCCCAGGCAGTGGTGAGGAAGTAAAAAAGCAGTGGGGGCCGTGGCAGGATGGGTATCTCAGGCAGGGAAATGGAAAGCTTCCAGAAGAGCATCTGGGGCCAGGACCATCCTGGCTGGCCTGCAGGCACCATGTCGGCCTGCGTGCTCTCGCTAGTGTGGCTCCACAGCCCTTCCTCTAGGCTTGCAAGTGCTTGTACATATTCAGGTGTTTTACCTGGAAAGGGTGGGAAGAGTTCAGCTGCAGCAGGATTGGGGCTCAGCTCACATTTACTCACAGACGCCTCGACACATTCCCCCAGCTTTGCAATGAGGATGCTCCTTGTGGGGCGGAGCGCTGCTGACTGCATGGGAGACGATTTCCCACCTCTGACCAACTTAAGAATTTATTACCACTGGAGCAAGTGCCCTGATACGATTTTCGTCTGTATAACTGGTGAGTTCTGTTAGTTTTTTTTTCTTTTTTTTCTTTTTGGTTCAAGTTAGATTTTATTTATTCCTCTTTTTTTTTAATTTGGAGATATAAACATGGAAATAATGCATTAATATAAAGACGTCTAGGTGAAGGGAAAAACTTTTTTTTCTGTTTTATTTAATTAAATGTTATTTATTTATTTTTATTTTTTAAAATTTATTTCTTTTATACAGCAGGTTCTTATTGGATATCTATTTTATACATATAAGTGTGCACATGTGAATCCCAGTCTCCCAATTCATCCCACCACCACCCTCACATGGCGTTCCCTCCTTGGTGTCCATATGTTTGTTCTCTACATCTGTGTCTCTATCTCTGCCCTGCACACTGGTTCATCTGTAACATTTTTCTGGGTTCCACATATATGCATTAATATACAATATTTGTTTTTCTCTTTCTGACTTACTTCACTCTGTATGACAGTCTCTAGATCCATCAAGGTCTCTACAAATGACCCAATTTCATTCCTATGTATGGCTGAGTAATATTCTGTTGTATATATGTACCACGTCTTTATCCATTCGTCTGTCTGTGGGCACTTAGTTTGGTTCCATTACCTGTCTATTGTAAATAGTGCTGCAGTGAACATTGTGGTGAATGTGTCTTTTTGATTTATGGTTTTCTCTGGGTATATGCCCAGTAGTGGGATTGCTGGATTATATGGTAATTCTATTTTTAGTTTTTTAAGGAACCTCCATACTTTTCTCCATAGAGACTGTATCAATTTACATTCCAAACAATAGTGGAAGAAGTTTCCTTTTCTCCACACCCACTCCAGCATTTGTTGTTTGTAGATTTTCTGATGATGCCCATTCTAACAGGTGTGACGTGATACCTCATTGTAGTTTCGATTTCCATTTCTCTAATAATTAATGATGTTGAGCAGATTTTCATGTGCATACTGGCCATCTCTATGTCTTCTTGGAAGAAATGTCTATTTAGATCTTCCATTTTTGTATTGGGTTGTTTGTTTTATTAATATTGAGCTGCATGAGCTGTTTATATATATTGGAGATTAATCATTTGTCCATTGATTAGTTTGCAAATATTTTCTGCCATTCTGAGGGTTGTCTTTTCGTCTTGTTTGTAGTTTCCTTTGCTTTGCAAAAGCTTTTACGTTTCATTAGGTCCCATCTGTTTAGTTTTCTTTTTTATTTCATTACTATAGGAGGTGGATCAAAAAAGATGTTGCTGTGATTTACGTCAGAGTATCCTTCGTAAGTTTTCCTCTCAGAGTTTTATACTGTCTGGTCTTACATTAAGGTCTCTAATCCATTTTGAATATATTTTTATGTATAGTGTTGTGGAGTGTTCTAATTTCATTCTTTTACATGTAGCTGTCCATATTTCCCAGCACCAATGATTGAAGAGACTGTCTTATCTCCATTGTATAGTCTTGCCTCCTTTGTCATAGATTAGTTGACCATAGGTGTGTAGGTTTATCCCTGGGCTTTCTGTTTTTTTTTTTCCTTTTACACGTTTATTGGAGTATAATTGCTTTACAATGGAGTGTTCGTTTCTGCTGTATAACAAAGTGAATCAGCTATACATATACAAATATCACCAGATCCCCTCCCTCTTGCATCTCCCTCCCACACTCCATATCCCACCCCTTTATGTGGTCACAAAGCACCGAGCTGAGCTTCCTCTTCTATGTGGCTGCTTCCCAGTAGCTATCGGTGTTACATTTGGTAATGTATTTATGTCCATGCCACTCTCTCACTTCGTCCCAGCTTACCCATCCCCCTTCCGGTGTCCTCAAGTCCTTTCTCTATGTCTGTGTCCTTAATCCTGTCCTGCCACTAGGTTCTTCAAAATCTTTTTTTTTTTCTTCATTAGATTCCATATATCTCTGTTAACATACAGTATTTGTTTTTCCCTTTCTGACTTACTTCACTGTGTAGGACAGATTCTAAGTCCATCCACCTCAGTACAAATAACTCAGTTTTGCTTCTTTTTATGGTTGAGTAATATTTGATTGTATATATGTGCCAGATCTTCTTTATCCATTCATCTGTCGATGGACACTTAGGTTGCTTCCATGTCCTGGCTAATGCAAATAGAGCTGCAATGAACATTTTTGTACATAACTCTTTTTGAATTATGGTTTTCGCAAGGCAAATGCCCAGTAGTTGGATTGTTGTGTCGTATGGTACTTCTATTGTTAGTTATTTAAAGGAACCTCCATACTGTTCTCCCTAGTGCCCATATCAATTTACATTCCCACCCACAGTGCAAGTGTGTTCCCTTTTCTCCAATAAAGGCCTCTCCAGCATTTATTGTTTTGTAGAATTTTTTGATGATTGCCCCTCTGACTACTGTGAGGTGATACCTCATGGTAGTTTTGATTTGCATTTCTCTACTGATTAGTGATGTTCAGCATCCTTTCATGTGTTTCTTGGTAATCTGTATATCATCTTTGGAGAAATGTCTATTAGGTCTTCTGCGCGTTTTTGGATTGGGTTGTTTGTTTTTTGTGATATTGAGCTACATGAGGTGCCTGTAAAGTTTGGAGATTAATCCTTTGTCAATTGCTTCATTTGAAAATATTTTCTCCCATTCTGAGGGTTGTTTTTGCATCTTGTTTATGTTTTCCTGTACTGTGTAAAAGCTTTTAAGTTTCATTAGGTCCCATTTGTTGATTTCTGTTTTTATTTCCATTTCTCTAGGAGGTGGGTCAAAAAGGATCTTGCTGTGATTTATGTCATAGTGTGTTCTGCCTATGGTTTCCTCTAAGTGTTTTATAGTGTCTGGTATTATATTTAGATCTCTAATCAATTTAGAGTTTATTTTTGTGTATGGTGTTATGGAGTGTTCTAATTTCATTCTTTTATGTGTAGGGGTCCAGTTTTCCCAGCACCAATTACTGAAGAGACTGTCTTTTCTCAATTGTATATCCTTAGCTCCTTTGTCATAGATGAGATAGCCATAGGTATGTAGGTTTATCTCTGGGCTTTCTGTCCTGTTCCATTGATCTGTGTTTATGCCAATCTACATACACTTGATTCCATTATGGAGACATATAAATACATAGGTTTCAAGGTTATTACCAGTCAGATATATTCCTCTTCAGTGAATAGGTTGTTTTGTGTCCAGTTCATTGAGAAAGGAGTAGGTCTTGTCTATTACATATTTGGTATATGGAAAGGGATCTGTGCTAATTTCAAACTCTGCTTTTACACATCACCCCACGTCACCTTTCCCCTTAAGGAGGCATAAGTGTGTTTTCTAAATGTGTAAATCTGTTCTCTTTTGAAATTCAGTTCATGTGTGGCCATGTTTACATTCCCTGTATAACTGATATATTACAATAAGTTTCTTTTTCTTTGTGGCTCATTTCACTTAGCATCATCGTACCTAAAGCCACTCATTATGCTGCTATTGGCCTTATGACATTGATTTTATGTCTGAGTGGCATTCCATTGTATATAAGTACCACAAATCTATATCCATTTTTTTTCTTTTACTGGGATATTTAAAGTGTACCAAAGTCGAGGTTCTTGTAAACAGAGCAACCCTAAAGATTGGGCTGTTTGTGTTTTGTGGATTTTTAGTTTTCCCAAAATACACGGCCATCAGTGGAAGTGTGCTATGCTCTGTAGCTCTGTTTTAGAAAACAACATACAGTTCTCCAGAGAGGCTGTTGGCAATTTACATCCTGTCCATCGGCGTAACCAGGCTCCCTTTTCTCCATGGCCTGTCCTGCATTTGTGGTTTTTACATTATTTGTGGATGGCCCTTTTGACTGGAGGTAAGGGACACTTCTCTGTAGTGTGGATTTGCAATGCCTGATGGCTTGCTTGGCGAAAAAGGGTGTATGCCTTTTTTCCCGAATATATTCAAGAAAATACACATACTCCCTTTTCAGCCAAGAGCAACATTGTCGAAGTTCTGTCGCTTTTCATGTGCTTTAAAGACGACTCCAATCTACCTCTTGAAATATGTTTCCTTCAATTCTGCCTTGCATTCAAATCCTCTTCACTGCCTTTCCTCAATATATTTCTGGATGATAGTTGTCCTTTATAACTCTGCAAGTTTGTGAATTGCTGTGCCCCTGATTTCCATTTTTCAACTCGCCTATTTGTGAGCTGGCTGCAATACCGCAGGATGGCTTTAGGCCCTAGTCTGGTTCCGGGGCTTCAGGCTAAGCCTTTGGTTAATTCTTCTTCCTGATGGGAAACTAGAGTGACATGTGCCCATCCAAACACCTACAGCTTATCTCTCATTTATTTCACCTCTTCCTGTTCATCCGCTGCACAATTTGCAAACTGTGCATAACAGGAGGGTAAAGACGCTGACACTCAAAGTGGGGAGATTTTGAGTAATGCAGATGGAATGGTGAAGCCGAGCACGACAAAAGGAAAAATGAGGTACCTTTTAGAAAACTTTCCCAATTACACAGTGTACCATCCACTGGGTTTCCCATGCATGATTTAACTGTAGGAGGATTCCCTTACACCTGGAGAGTTGGGACAAATAGAATGGGTAGCACACAGTATTGCTCTAAGTGGTTCTCTTTTGCTCACACAACCTCAGCAATCTTGTCAGCCCCAAGTGTCCAGTCTTATGTCTCATCTATCTGTGGGTGTAAAGGTGTACAATCCAAGTTGCATCACAGGCCCTGAACGTAAATTATAAGACTTTCTCACTGTTTCGCTGTTTTTGCATTTTGCAATTTATTTTTATAAGCGGGTTTAGCTGAATTTCAGTGCTGTGTTCATGCCGTTATACACACACATGTTTCCTTTATGGAGACATGAGAATACATATGTTTTAAAATTCTTAGAGTCATATATATTCCTCTGAAATGAATAAGGGTTGTTAAGTCCAGTTCATTATGCCGGGAGTAGGTGCTGTCTATTAAATACTTGGTTTATGTAACGGTATGTGTGCTAATTTAAATCTGTGGTTTTATGCATCACCTCACCTCGCCTTTCCCATTAAGCAGGAAGAAGATTATTTTCTAAATGTGTGACTCTGTTGTGTTTCTAATTCAGTTCATGTGTAGTCATGTGTACACTCCCACTATGAGTGATATCTTATGATAAGACTCCTTACTATGTTATCTTTCCTAAATCAGTTCATGTGTAGCCATGTTTTCAGGACCTTCATAAGTGATATCTTATGATAAGTTTCTTTTTCTGTGTGACTTATTTCACTTAGAATCATCGTTCCTGGGTCCACTCATTTTGCTGCTACTTGCCTTATGACATTAATGTCATGGCTGAGGGATATTCCATCGTACGTAAGTACCACAATTTCTTGAAACATTTTTGTCTTTCCTGGGATATTTAAGGTGTACCCAAGTTGAGGTTCTTGTAAGCAGTGTAGCCCTAAATTTGGGCATGGATGTGTCTTATCGATTTTCAGTTTTTCCAAGGTATATTCCCTAGACGGGAACTGCCCTTGGATTATTAGCTCTGTTGTTTATTTGATATAGGGAACACAATGCACTCCTCCAGAGAGGTAGTTGGCAATTTATATCCTGCCCTTTAGACTAACAATGTTCACTGATATCCAGGGCCTGTCTTGACTTTCTGGTTTCTACACATTTTTCGGATATCCCTTTTTACCTGTGGGAAGTGATCGTTCTTTTAGTGAAGATTTGCATTGCCCGCTTGCTTGCTTGGCCAAAAAGGGCATATGCTTTCGTTCCTGAATATATTCAGGATAAAACACATACGCCCTTTTTGGCCAAGTGCATCACTGTCGAAGTTGTGCCCCTCTTCCTGTGCTTCAAAGTCGATTCCAATGTACTTCATGAAATCTGTTTCCTGTTATTCTGCCTCATTTTCAAATCCGCCTCATTGCCTTCCCTCAATAGATTTTTGGACGATAGTTGTCCTTTATTACTCTGCCAATTTGTGAATTGCTGTGCCCCTGAGCTCCATTTTTCAGCTCGCTTTTTTGTGATCTGACCGCAAATCCACAATTTTGGTTCAGGACTTATATTCGTTCCTACAGGCAGGCTGAGACATTGGTAAATTTTTCTTCCTGATGGGAAATTAGAGTGATATGTGCCCGTCCAAATGCCTAACAACTACTCTCTAATTGGTTCTCCCTCTTCCCTTTCATCCTCTGCCTAATTGGTAACCTGTGCGTACCAGGAAGTTAAAGGGGATGTCTCTCCAAGTACGGATATTGATAGTAAAGCAGTTAAAAAGTCAAACCGGAGCACCAGGAGAGGGACTATTCGTTGAGTTTTAGATACCATTCGTATCCACAGTGTGTCCATTCTCTAGGATTCCCGTACATGTTATAGCTCTAGTAATAATCCCTTCAACCAGGAGAGTTGGGACCAATGCAATATGTGCAACGCATTATTGCTTTAAAGGGTCTTCATTTGCTCACCCAATCTCACCAATCCTCTCAATCACAAGTATCCAGCCATAAGACACATCCAGCTGTCATTGTAGATATGGTCATTTAAGGTTTCATCAGAGCCCCTGAAGGAATTGTAAAGAATTTCCCTGTTTTTGTTTTGTTTTTGAAATTCCTTTTTATAGTGGGTTTGAGCTGATTCTCACGGCCATGTTTATGCCAGTCGAGACACACTTGAATCCATTAAGGACACATTTCAATACATAGGTTTTAAGATTTTACTAATCAGATATATTCCTCTGAGGGGAATATGGGGTGTTGAGTCCCTTTCACTGAGGAAGGTGTAGGTCTTGTCTATTCCCTATTAGGGTTTTGGATTGGTACCTGTACTAATATCAAACTCTGGTTTTATGCATCACCCCACCTCTCCTTCCCCCTTAAGCAGGCATAAGTGTTTTCTAAATGTGAGACTCTTCTCTTTCCTAACTCAGTTCATGTGTAGCCATATTTACAGGTTCTTCATAAGTGATATCTTATGATAAATTTCTTTTTTTCTGTGACTTATTTCACTTAGAATCATCGTACCAGAATCCACTCATTTTGCTCCTACTGGTCTTAAGACATTGATTTCATGGCTGAGGGATATTCCATCGTACGTAAGTACCACAATTTTTTGAACCATTTTTATATTTCCTGGGATATTTAATATGTACCCAAGTTGAGGTTCTTGTAAACAGTGCAGCCCTAAATTTTGGGGTGGCTCTGTCTTATAGAGTTTCAGTTTTCCCAAGGAATATTCCCTAGACTCGAAGTGCCCTTGGCTCTGTAGCTCTGTTGTTTACTTGTTTTAGGGAACACAATGCACTCATCCAGAGAGGCAGTTGGCAATTTACATCCCGCCCATAAGCATAATAAGGCTCCCACTTCTCGAGGGCCTGCCTTGCCTGTCTGGTTTTTAACCATTTTGTGGATGCCCCTAATGACTGGAGGGAAGTGATACTTGTTTGTAGTGCAGATTTGCATTGCCCGCTTGCTTGCTTGGCCAAAAAGGGCGTATGCGTTTTCTCCTGAATATATTCAGGAGAAAACGCATACGCCCTTTTTGGCCAAGTGCATCATTGTCGAATTTGTGCCCCTCTTCCTGTGCTTTAAAGGCCATTCCAATGTACCTCTTGAAATCTGTTTCCTGCTATTCTGCCTCGCTTTCAAGTCCGCCTCGTTGCCTCTACTCAACAGATTTTTGGATGATAGTTGCCCTTTATTACTCTGCCAGTTTTTGAAATGCTGTGCGCCTGAGCTCCATTTTTTCTTTTTTTTATTAATTTATTTATTTTTGCTGTGTTGCGTCTTCGTTTCTCTGCGAGGGCTTTCTCTAGTTGTGGCATGCGGGGGCCACTCTTCATCGCGGTGCGCGGGCCTCTCACTATCGCGGCCTCTTGTTGCGGAGCACAGGCTCCAGACGCGCAGGTTCAGTAGTCGTGGCTTACGGGCCTAGTTGCTCCGCGGCAGGTAGGATCCTCCCAGACCAGGGCTCGAACCCGTGTCCCCTGCATTAGCAGGCAGATTCTCAACCACTGTGCCACAAGGGAAGACCCCTGAGCTCCATTTTCTAACTAGTGTTTTGTGAGCTGAACGCAAGTGCAATATTTTGGTTCAGGGCCTCTACTGGTTTTCAGTGGGTGGCTGAGACTTTGGTTAATTCTTCCTCCGGGGAAATAAGAGTGACATGTCCCCATCCAAATGCCTAACACCTACTCTCTCATTAGTTCTCCCTCTTCCCTTTCATCCTTTGCCAAATTGGCAACCTGAGCGCAACAGGAGGTTAAAGGTGCTGTCTCTCCAGGTTGGGAGATTGATAGTAAAGCAGTTGAAAAGTCAAACTGGAGCACAAGGAGAGGCACTATTCGTTGAGTTTTAGAAAAGGTTCATATTCACAGTATGTCCATTCCCTTGGTTTCCCATATATGTTATAGCTATAGTAATATTCCCTTCAACCTGGAGAGTTATGACCCATGGAATGGGTGCCATGCATTATTGCTTTAAAGGGTCTGCATTTGCTCACCCAATCTTGCCAATCCTCTCAGTCCCATGTGTCCAGCATTATGCCACATCCAGCTGTCATTGTAGATAGGGTCATTCCAGGTTTCAACAGAGACCCTGACGGAATTGTAAAGAATTTCCTTTATTTTTGTTTTGTTTTTGAAATTCCTTTTTATAGTGGGTTTGAGCTGATTCTCGCTGCCATGTTTATGCCAGTCTAGACAGACTTGATTCCCTTATGGAGACATATCAATACATAGGTTTTAAGATTCTTACTAGTCAGATATATTCCTCTGCGGGAAATATGGGGTTTTGAGTCCCTTTCACTGGGGAAGGTGTAGGTCTTGTCTATTCCATAGATGGTTTTTGGAACGTTACCTCTGCTTATATCAAACTCTGATTTTATGCATCACCCCACCTCGCCTTCCCTCTTAAGCTGGCATAAGTGTGTTTTCTAAATGGGAGACTCTGTTCTCTTTCCTAACTCAGTTCATGTGTAGCCATGTTTACAGGATCTTCATAAGTGGTATCTCATGAAAAGTTTCTTTTTCTGTGTGACTTATTTCACTTAGAATCATCGTTCCTGAATCCACTCATTTTGCTGCTACTGGTCCTATGACATTGATTTGATGGCTGAGGGATATTCCAACGTACGTAAGTACCACGATTTTTGAACAATTTTTATCTTTCCTGGGATATTCAAGGTGTACCCAAGTTGAGGTTCTTGTAAGCAGTGCAGGCCTAAATTTTGGGGTGGCTCTGTCTTATTGATTTTCAGTTTTCCCAAGGTATATTCCCTAGACTGGAAGTGTCCTTGGCTCTGTAGCTCTGTTGTTTACTTGTTTTACGGAACACAATGCACTCCTCCAGTGAGGCAGTTGGCAATTTACATCCCGCCCATCAGCATAACAAGGCTCCCTGTTCTCCATGACCTGTTTGCCTTTCTGGTTTTTACACATTTTGTGGATGTCCCTTTTGACCAGTGGGAAGTGATACTTCTTTCTAGTGCAGATTTGCATTGCCCGCTTGCTTGCTTGGCCACAAATGGCGTATGCGTTTTCTCCTGCATATATTCAGGAGAAAATGCATACGCCCTTTTTGGCCAAGTGCATCATTGTCGAAGTTGAGCCCCTCTTCCTGTGCTTTAAAGGCGATTCCAATGTACCTCTTGAAATCTGTTTCCTGCTATTCTCCCTCACGTACAAGTCCGCCACTTTGCCTTCCCTCAACAGATTTTTGGATGATAGTTGGCCTTTATTACTCTGCCAGTTTGTGAAGTGCTCTGCCCCATAGCTCCATTATTTAACTCGTTTTTTGTGAGCTGAACGCAAGTCCAATATTTTGGTTCAGGAACTATACTGATTCCCGGTGGGTGGCTGAGACTTTGGTTAATTATTTTTCCTCCCGGGAAATAAGAGTGACATGTGCCCGTCCAAATGCCTAACAGCTACTCTCTCATTGGTTCTCCCTCTTCCCTTTCATCCTCTGCCAAATTGGCAACCTGTGGGAACCAGGATGTTAAAGGGGCTGTCTCTCCAAGTTAGGAGATTGATAGTAAAGCAGTTGGAAAGTCAAACCGGAGCACCAGGAGAGGGATTATTCGGTGAGTTTTAGAAACCTTTCGTATTCACAGTGTGTGCATTCTCTAGGTTTCCCGTACATGTTATAGCTGTAGTAATATTCCCTTCCACCTGGAGAGTTGGGACCCATGGAATGGGTGCCATGCATTATTGCTTAAAAGGGTCTGCATTTGCTCACCCAATCTCACCAATCCTCTCAGTCCCAAGTGTAAAGCCTTATGCCATATCCAGCTGTCATTGTAGACAGGGTCATACCACGTTTCATCAGAGACCCTGAAAAAATTGTAAAGAATTTCCATGTATTTTGTGTTTTGTTTTTGAAATTCCTTTTTATAGTCGGTTTGAGCTGATTCTCGCTGCCATGTTTATGCCAGTCTAGACACACTTGATTCCCTTACTGAGACATATCAATACATAGGTTTTAAGATTCTTACTAGTCAGATATATTCCTCTGCCAGAAATATGGGGTTTTGAGTCCCTTTCACTGAGGAAGGTATAGGTAGGTCTTGTCTATTCCATTGTTGGTTTTTGGAAGGGTACCTGTGCTTATATCAAACTCTGGTTTTATGCATCACCCCACCTCTCCTTCCCCCTTAAGCAGGCATAAGAGTGTTTTATAAATGTGAGACTCTGTTCTCTTTCCTAACTCAGTTCATGTGTAGCCATGTTTACAGGATCTTCATAAGTAAAATTTATGATAAGCTTCTTTTTCTGTGTGACTTATTTCACTTAGAATCATCGTACCTGAATCCACTCATTTTGCTGCTACTGGTCTTATGACATTGATTTCGTGGCTAAGGGATATTCCATTGTACGTAAGTACCACAATTTTTTGAACCATTTTTATATTTCCTGGAATATTTCAGGTGTACCCAAGTTGAGGTTCTTGTAAGCAGTGCAGCCCTAAATTTGGGGGTGGCTCTGTCTTAATGATTTTCAGTTTTCACAAGGTATACTCCCTAGACTGGAAGTGCCCTTGGCTCTGTAGCTCTGTTGTTTACTTGTTTTACGGAACACAATGCACTCCTCCAGTGAGGCAGTTGGCAATTTACATCCCGCCCATCAGCATAACAAGGCTCCCTGTTCTCCAGGGCCTGTCTTGCCTTTCTGGTATTTACACATTTTGTGGATGTCCCTTTTGACCGGTGGGAAGTGATACTTCTTTGTATTGCAGATTTGCATTGCCTGCTTGCTTGCTTGGCCAAAATGGGCGTATGCCTTTTCACCTGCATATATTCAGGAGAAAATGCATACGCCCTTTTTGGCAAAGTGCATCATTGTCGAAGATGTGCCCCTCTTTCTGTGCTTTACAGGTGATTCCAACGTACCTCTTAAAATCTGTTTCCTGCTGTTCTGACTCGCTTTCAAGTCCGCCTCGTTGCCTTCCCTCAACAGATTTTGGGATGATAGTTGTCCTTTATTACTCTGCCAGTTTGTGAATTGCTGTGCCCTTGAGCTCCATTTTTCAACTCTTTTTTTGTGACCTGAACGCATGTCCAAAATTTTGGTTCAGGACCTACATTGGTTCCCGGGTGGTGGCTGCAACTTTAGTTAATTCTTCTTCCTGCCGCAAATTTAGACTGACATATGCCCGTCCAATTGCCTCACAGCTACTCTCTCATTGGTTCTCCCTGTTCCCTTTCATCCTCTGCCAAATTGGCAACCTGTGAGAACCAGGAGGTTAAAGGGGCTGTCTCTCCAAGTTGGGAGATTGATAGTAAAGCAGTTGGAAAGTCAAACCGGAGCACCAGGAGAGGGACTATTCGTTGAGTTTTAGAGACCTTTCGTATTCACAGTGTGTCCATTCTCTAGGTTTCCCGTATATGTTATTGCTGTAGTAATATTCCCTTCCACCTGGAGAGTTGTGACCCATGGAATGGGTGCCATGCATTATTGCTTTAAATGGTCTGCATTTGTTAACCCAATCTCACCAATCCTCTCAGTCCCAAGTGTCCAGCCTTATGCCACATCCAGCTGTCATTTTAGACAGGGTCATTCCACGTTTCATCAGAGACCCTGAAGGAATTGTAAAGAATTTCCCTGCTTTTTCGTTTTGTTTTTGAAATTCCATTTTATAGTGGGTTTGAGCCGATTCTCGCTGCCATGTTTATGCCAGTCTAGACACACTTGATTCCCTTATGGAGACATATCAATACATAGGTTTTAAGATTCTTAGTAGTCAGATATATTCCTCTGCGCGAAATATGTGGTTTTGAGTCTCTTTCACTGATGAAGGTATAGGTAGCTCTTTTCTATTCCATAGTTGGTTTTTGGAATGGTACCTGTGCTTATATCAAACTCTGGTTTTATGCATCACCCCACCTCTCCTTCCCCCTTAAGCAGGCATAAGAGTGTTTTCTAAATGTGAGACTCTGTTCTCTTTCCTAACTCAGTTCATGTGTAGCCATGTTTACAGGATCTTCATAAGTGATATCTTATGATAAGCTTCTTTTTCTGTGTGACTTCTTTCACTTAGAATCATCGTACATGAATCCACTCATTTTGCTGCTACTGGTCTTATGACATTGATTTCATGGCTGAGGGATATTCCATCGTACGTAAGTACCACAATTTTTTGAACAATTTTTATATTTCCTGGGATATTTAAGGTGTACCCAAGTTGAGGTTCTTGTAAGCAGTGCAGCCCTAAATTTGTGGGTGGCTGTGTCTTACTGATTTTCAGTTTTAACAAGGTATATTCCCTAGACTGGAAGTGCCCTGCGCTCTGTAGCTCTGTTTTTTACCTGTTTTAGGGAACACAATGCACTCCTCCAGTGAGGCAGTTGACAATTTACATCCCACCCATCAGCATAAGAAGGCTCCCTGTTCTCCAGGGCCTGTCTTGCCTTTCTGGTATTTACCCATATTGTGGAGGTCCCTTTTGACCGGTGGGAAGGGATACTTCTTTGTAGGGCAGATTAGCATTGCCCGCTTGCTTGCTTGGCCAAAAAGGGCGTATGCGTTTTCTCCTACATATGTTCAGGAGAAAATGTGTGCGACATTTTTGGCCAAGTGCATCATTGTCGAAGTTGTGCCCCTCTTCCAGTGCTTTACAGGTGATTCCAACGTACATCTTGAAATCTGTTTCCTGCTATTCTGCCTCGCTTTCAAGTCCACCTCATTCCCTTCCCTCAACAGATTTTTGGATGATAGTTGTCCTTTATTTCTTTGCCAGTTTGTGAATTGTTGTGCCCTTGAGCTCCATTTTTCAACTCGTTTTTTGTGAGCTGAACGCATGTCCAAAATTTTGGTTCAGGACCTATACTGGTTCCCGGTGGGTGGTTGCAACTTTGGTTAATTCTTCTTCCTGCCCGGAATTTAGACTGACATATGCCCGTCCAATTGCCTAACAGCTACTCTCTCATTGGTTCTCCCTGTTCCCTTTCGTCCTCTGACAAATTGGCAACCTGTGAGAACCAGGAGTTAAAAGGGGCTGTCTCTCCAAGTTGGGAGATTGATAGTAAAGCAGTTGGAAAGTCAAACTGGAACACCAGGAGAGGGACAATTATTTGAGTTTTAGAAACCTTTCATATTCACAGTGTCTCCATTCTCTAGGTTTCCCGTACATGTTATATCTGTAGTAATATTCCCTTTAAACTGGAGAGTTGGGACCCATGGAATGGGTGCCATGCATTATTGCTTTATAGTGTCTGTATTTGCTCACTGAATCTCACCAATCCTCTCAGTCCCAAGTGTCCAGCCTTAGGCCACATCCAGGTGTCATTGTAGACAGGGTCATTCCAGGTTTCATCAGAGACCCTGAAGGAATTGTAAAGAATTTCCCTGTTTTTTTGTTTTGTTTGTGAAATTCATTTTTATAGTGGGTTTGAGCTGATTCTCGCTGCCATGTTTATGCCAGTCTAGACACACTTGATTCCCTTATGGAGACATATCAATACATAGGTTTTAGATTCTTACTAGTCAGATATATTCCTCTGCGGGAAATATGGGGTTTTGAGTCTCTTTCCCTGAGGAAGTTGTTGGTCTTGTCTATTCCATAGTTGGTTTTTGGAACGGTACCTGTGCTTATATCAAACTCTGGTTTTATGCATCACCCCACCTCTCCTTCCCCCTTAAGCAGGCATAAGAGTGTTTTCTAAATGTGAGACTCTGTTCTCTTTCCTAACTCAGTTCATGTGTAGCCATGTTTACAGGATCTTCATAAGTGATATCTTATGATAAGCTTCTTTTTCTGTGTGACTTCTTTCACTTAGAATCATCGTACCTGAATCCAGTCATTTTGCTGCTACTGGTCTTATGACATTGATTTCATGGCTGAGGGATATTCCATCATACATAAGTACCAGAATTTTTTGAACAATTTTTATATTTCCTGGGATATTTAAGGTGTACCCAAGTTGAGGTTCTTGTAAGCAGTGCAGCCCTAAATTTGAGGGTGGCTCTGTCTTATTGATTTTCAGATTTCCTAAGGTATATTCCCTAGAATGGAAGTGACCTTGGCTCTGTAGCTCTGTTTTTTACCTGTTTTAGGGAACAAAATGCACTCCTCCAGAGAGAAAGTTGGTAATTTACATCCCGCCCATCAGCATAACAAGGCTCCCTGTTCTCCAGGGCCTGTCTTGCCTTTCTGGTTTTTACACATTTTGTGGATGTCCCATTGGACCAGTGGGAAGTGATACTTCTTTGTAGTGCAGATTTGCATTGCCTGCTTGCTTGCTTGGCCAAAAAGGGCATATGCGTTTTCTCATGCATATATTCAGGAGAAAATGCATACGCCCTATTTGGCCAAGTGCATCATTGTCGAAGTTGTGCCCCTCTTCATGTGCTTTACAGGTGATTCCAACATACCTCTTGAAATCTGTTTCCTGCTATTCTGCCTCGCATTTAAGTCAGCCTCGTTGCCTTCCCTCAACAGATTTTTGGATGATAGTTGTCCTTTATTACTCTGCCAGTTTGTGAATTGCTGTGCCCTTGAGCTCCAATTTTCAACTCGTTTTTTGTGATCTGAACGCATGTCCAAAATTTTGGGTCAGGACCTATAGTGGTTCTCGGTGGGAGGCTGCAACTTTGGTTAATTCTTCTTCCTGCTGGGAATTTAGAGAGACATATGCCCGTCCAAATGCCTAACAGCTACTCTGTCATTGGTTCTCCCTCCTCCCTTTCATCCTCTGCCAAATTGGCCACCTGTGAGAACCAGGAGGTTAAAGGGGCTGTCTCTCCAAGTTGGGAGATTGATAGTAAAGCAGATGGAAAGTCAAACCGGTTCACCAGGAGACGGACTATTCGTTGAGTTTTAGAGACCTTATCTATTCACAGTGTGTCCATTCTCTAGGTTTCCCGTACATGTTATAGCTGTAGTAATATTCCCTTCAACCTGGAGAGTTGGGACCAATGGAATGGGTGCCATGCATTATTGCTTTAAATGGTCTGCATTTGTTAACCCAATCTCACCAATCCTCTCAGTCCCAAGTATCCAGCCGTATGCCACATCCAGCTCTCATTGTAGACAGGGTCATTCCACGTTTCATCAGAGACCCTGAAAAAATTGTAAATAATTTCCCTGTTTTTGTTGTTTGTTTTTGAAATTCCTTTTTATAGTGGGTTTGAGCTGATTCTCGCTGCCATGTTTATGCCAGTCTAGACACACTAGATTCCCTTATGGAGACATATCAATACATAGGTTTTAAGATTGTTACTAGTCAGATATATTCCTCTGCGGGAAATATGGGGTTTTGAGTCCCTTTCACTGAGGAAGGTGTAGGTAGGTCTTGTCTATTCCATTGTTGGTTTTTCGAACAGTACCTGTGCTTATATCAACCTCTGGTTTTATGCATCACCCCACCTCTCCTTCCCCCTTAAGCAGGCATAACAGTGTTTTCTAAATGTGAGACTCTTTTCTCTTTCCTAACGCAGTTCATGTGTAGCCATGTTACAGGAACTTCATAAGTGATATCTTATGATAAGCTTCTTTTTCTTTGTGACTTATTTCACTTAGAATCATCGTACCTGAATCCACTCATTTTGCTGCTACTGGTCTTATGACATTGATTTCATGGCTGAGGGATTTTCCATCGTATGTAAGTACCACAAATTTTTGAACCATTTTTATCTTTCCTGGGATATTTCCGGTGTACCCAAGTTGAGGTTCTTGTAAGCAGTGCAGCCCTAAATTTGAGGGTGGCTCTGTCTTATTGATTTTCAGTTTTCCCAAGGTATATTCCCTAGCCTGGAAGGGCCCTTGGCTCTGTAGCTCTGTTGTTTACTTGTTTTAGGGAACACAATGCACTCCTCCAGTGAGGCAGTTGGCAATTTACATCCCGCCTATCAGCATAACAAGGCTCCCTGTTCTCCAGGGCCTGTCTTGCCTTTCTAGTTTTTACACATTTTGTGGATGTCCGTTTTGACCGGTTAGAATGGATACTTCTTTGTAGTGCAGATTTGCATTGCCTGCTTACTTGCTTGGCCAAAAATGGCGTATGCGTTTTCTCTTGCATATATTCAGGAGAAAATGCATACGCCCTTTTTGGCCAAGTGCATCATTGTCGAAGTTGTGCCCCTCTTCCTGTGCTTTACAGGTGATTCCATAGTACCTCTTGAAATCTCTTTCCTGTTATTCTGACTCGCTTTCAAGTCAGCCTCGTTGCCTTCCCTCCACAGATTTTGGGATGATAGTTTTCTTTAATTTCTCTGCCTGTTTGTGAAATGCTGTGCACTTGAGCTCCATTTTTCAACTCGTTTTTTATGAGCTGAACGCATGTCCAAAATTTTGGTTCAGGAGCTATCTTGGTTCCCAGTGGGTGGCTGAAACTTTGGTTAATTCTAAATCCCGCCGGGAAATTAGAGTGACATATGCCCGTCCAAATGCCTAACAGCTACTCTCTCATTGGTTCTCCCTTTTCCCTTTCATCCTCTGCAAAATTGGCAACCTGTGAGAACCAGGATATTAAAGGGGCTGTCTCTCCAAGTTGGGAGATTGATAGTAAAGCTGTTGGAAAGTCAAACCGAAGCACCAGGAGAGGGACTATTCGTTGAGTTTTAGAAAACTTTCGTATTCACAGTGTGTGCATTCTCTAGGTTTCCCGTACATGTTATAGCTGTAGTAATATTCCCTTCAACCAGGAGAGTTGGGACCCATAGAATGGGTGCCATGCATTATTGCTTAAAAGGGTCTGCATTTGCTCACCCAATCTCACCAATCCTCTCAGTCCCAAGTGTAAAGCCTTATGCCACATCCAGCTGTCATTGTAGACAGGGTCATTCCACGTTTCATCAGAGACCCTGAAGGAATTGTAAAGAATTTCCATGTATTTTGTGTTTTGTTTTTGAAATTCCTTTTTATAGTCGGTTTGAGCTGATTCTCGCTGCCATGTTTATGCCAGTCTAGACACACTTGATTCCCTTACGGAGACATATCAATACATAGGTTTTAAGATTCTTACTAGTCAGATATTTTCCTCTGCCAGAAATATGGGGTTTTGAGTCCCTTTCACTGAGGAAGGTATACGTAGGTCTTGTCTATTCCATTGTTGGTTTTTGGAAGGGTACCTGTGCTTATATCAAACTCTGGTTTTATGCATCACCCCACCACTCCTTCCCCCTTAAGCAGGCATAACAGTGTTTTCTAAATGTGAGACTCTGTTCTCTTTCCTAACTCAGTTCATGTGTAGCCATGTTTACAGGATCTTCATAAGTAAAATTTATGATAAGCTTCTTTTTCTGTGTGACTTATTTCACTTAGAATCATCGTACCTGAATCCATTCATTTTGCTGCTACTGGTCTTATGACATTGATTTCGTGGCTGAGGGATATTCCATCGTACGTAAGTACCACAATTTTTTGAACCATTTTTATATTTCCTGTGATATTTCAGGTGTACCCAAGTTGAGGTTCTTGTAAGCAGTGCAGCCCTAAATTTGGGGGTGGCTCTGTCTTAATGATTTTCAGTTTTCCCAAGGTATATTCCCTAGACTGGAAGTGCCCTGGGCTCTGTAGCTCTGTTGTTTACTTGTTTTAGGGAACACAATGCACTCCTCCAGTGAGGCAGTTGGCAATTTACATCCAGCTCATCAGCATAACAAGGCTCCCTGTTCTCCAGGGCCTGTCTTGCCTTTCTGGTATTTACACATTTTGTGGATGTCCCTTTTGACTGGTGGGAAGTGATACTTCTTTGTAGTGCAGATTTGCATTGGCCACTTGCTTGCTTGAACAAAATGGGCGTATGCATTTTCTCCTGCATATATTCAGGAGAAAATGCATACGCCCTTTTTGGCCAAGTGCATCATTGTCGAAATTGTGCACCTCTTCCTGTGCTTTACAGGTGATTCCATCGTACCTCTTAAAATCTGTTTCCTGCTATTCTGACTCGCTTTCAAGTCCACCTCGTAGCCTTCCCTCAACAGATTTTTGGATGATAGTTGTCCTTTATTTCTTTGCCAGTTTGTGAATTGCTGTGCCCTTGAGCTCCATTTTTCAACTCGATTTTGTGAGCTGAACGCATGTCCAAAATTTTGGTTGAGGACCTATACTGGTTCCCGGTGGGTGGTTGCAACTTTGGTTAATTCTTCTTCCTGCCGGCAAATTAGAGTGACATATCCCTGTCCAAATGCCTGACAGCTACACTCTCATTGGTTCTCCCTCTTCCCATTCATCCTCTGCCAAATTGGCAACCTGTGAGAACCAGGAGTTTAATGGGGCTGTCTCTCAAATTTGGGAGATTGATAGTAAAGCAGTTGGAAAGTCAAACTGGAGCACCAGGAGAGGGATTATTCGTTGAGTTTTAGAGACCTTTCATATTCACAGTGTGTCCATTCTCTAGGTTTCCCGTACATGTTATAGCTTTAGTAATATTCCCTCCAACCGGGAGAGTTGGGACCCATGGAATGGGTGCCATGCATTATTGCTTTAAAGGGTCTGCATTTGCTCACCCAATCTCACCAATCTTCTCAGTCCCAAGTGTCCTGCTTTATGCCACATCCAGCTGTCATTGTAGACAGGTTCATTCCACGTTTCATCAGAGACCCTGAAGGAATTGTAAAGAATTTCCCTGTTTTTATGTTTTGTTTTTGAAATTCCTTTTTATAGTGGGTTTGAGCTGATTCTCGCTGCCATGTTTATGCCAGTCTAGGCACACTTGATTCCCTTACAGAGACATATCAATACATAGGTTTTAAGATTCTTACTAGTCAGATATATTCCTCTGCGGGAAATATGTGGTTATGAGTCCCTTTCACTGAGGAAGATATAGGAAGGTCTTGTCAATTCGATAGTTGGTTTTTGGAATGGTACCTGTGCTTATATCAAACTCTGGTTTTATGCATCACCCCACCTCTCCTTCCCCCTTAAGCAGGCATAAGCGTGTTTTCTAAATGTGAGTCTCTGTTCTCTTTCCTAACTCAGTTCATGTGTAGCCATGTTTACAGGATCTTCATAAGTGATATCTTATGATAAGCTTCTTTTTCTGTGTGACTTCTTTCACTTAGAATCATCGTACATGAATCCACTCATTTTGCTGCGACTGGTCTTATGACATTGATTTCATGGCTGAGGGATATTCCCTCGTACGTAAGTACCACAATTTTTTGAACCATTTTTATATTTCCTGGGATATTTCAGGTGTACCCAAGTTGAGGTTCTTGTAAGCAGTGCAGCCCTAAATTTGAGGGTGGCTCTGTCTTATTGATTTTCAGTTTTCCCAAGGTATATTCCCTAGACTGGAAGTGCCCTTGGCTCTGTAGCTCTGTTGATTACTTGTTTTAGGGAACACAATGCACTCCTCCAGTGAGGCAGTTGGCAATTTACATCCCACCCATCAGCATAACAAGGCTCCCTGTTCTCCAGGTCTTGTCTTGTCTTTCTGGTATTTACACATTTTGTGGATGTCCCTTTTGACCGGTGGGAAGTGATACTTTTTTATAGTGCAGATTTGCATTGCCCGCTTGCTTGCTTGGCCAAAAATGGTGTATGCGTTTTCTCTTGCATATATTCAGGAGAAAATACATACACCCTTTGTGGCCTAGTGCATCATTGTCGAAGTTGTGCCCCTCTTCCTGTGCTTTACAGGTGATTCCAACGTACCTCTTGAAATCTCTTTCCTGCTATGCTGCCTCGCTTTCAAGTCCGCCTCGTTGCCTTCCCTCAACAGATTTTGGGATGATAGTTGTCCTTTATTACTCTGCCAGTTTGTGAATTGCTGTGCCCTTGAGCTCCATTTTTCAACTCTTTTTTTGTGAGCTGAACGCATGTCCAAAATTTTGGTTCAGGACCTACATTGGTTCCCGGGGGGTGGCTGCAACTTTGGTTAATTCTTCTTGCTGCCGCGAATTTAGACTGACATATGCCCGTCCAATTGCCTCACAGCTACTCTCTCATTGGTTCTCCCTGTTCCCTTTCATCCTCTGCCAAATTGGCAACCTGTGAGAACCAGGAGGTTAAAGGGGCTGTCTCTCCAAGTTGGGAGGTTGATAGTAAAGCAGTTGGAAAGTCAAACCGGAGCACCAGGAGAGGGACTATTCGTTGAGGTTTAGAGACCTTTCGTATTCACAGTGTGTCCATTCTCTAGGTTTCCCGTACATGTTATAGCTGTAGTAATATTCCCTTCAACCTGGAGAGTTGGGACCCATGGAATGGGTGCCATGCATTATTGCTTTAAATGCTCTGAATTTGCTAACCCAATCTCACCAATCCTCTCAGTCCCAAGTGTCCAGACTTATGCCACATCCAGCTGTCATTGTAGACAGGGTCATTCCACGTTTCATCAGAGACCCTGAAGGAATTGTAAAGAATTTTCCTGTTTTTTCGTTTTGTTTTTGAAATTCCATTTTATAGTGGGTTTGAGCCGATTCTCGCTGCCATGTTTATGCCAGTCTAGACACACTTGATTCCCTTACGGAGACATATCAATACATAGGTTTTAAGATTCTTAGTAGTCAGATATATTCCTCTGCGCGAAATATGTGGTTTTGAGTCTCTTTCACTGAGGAAGGTATAGGTAGGTTTTTTCTATTCCATAGTTGGTTTTTGGAATGGTACCTGTGCTTATATCAAACTCTGGTTTTATGCATCACCCCACCTCTCCTTCCCCCTTAAGCAGGCATAAGAGTGTTTTCTAAATATGAGACTCTGTTCTCTTTCCTAACTCAGTTCATGTGTAGCCATGTTTACAGGATCTTCATAAGTGATATCTTATGATAAGCTTCTTTTTCTGCGTGACTTCTTTCACTTAGAATCATCGTACCTGAATCCACTCATTTTGCTGCTACTGGTCTTATGACATTGATTTCATGGCTGAGGGATATTCCATCGTACGTAAGTACCACAATTTTTTGAACAATTTTTATATTTCCTGGGATATTTAAGGTGTACCCAAGTTGAGGTTCTTGTAAGCAGTGCAGCCCTAAATTTGAGGGTGGCTGTGTCTTACTGATTTTCAGTTTTCCCAAGGTATATTCCCTAGACTGGAAGTGCCCTGCACTCTGTAGCTCTGTTGTTTACCTGTTTTAGGGAACACAATGCACTCCTCCAGTGAGGCAGTTGACAATTTACATCCCACCCATCAGCATAGGAAGGCTCCCTGTTCTCCACGGCCTGTCTTGCCTTTCTGGTATTTACCCATTTTGTGGAGGTCCCTTTTGACCGGTGGGAAGGGATACTTCTTTGTAGGGCAGATTAGCATTGCCCGCTTGCTTGCTTGGCCAAAAAGGGCGTATGCGTTTTCTCCTACATATGTTCAGGAGAAAATGTGTACGCCATTTTTGGCCGAGTGCATCATTGTCGAAGTTTTGCCCCTCTTCCAGTGCTTTACAGGTGATTCCAACGTACATCTTGAAATCTGTTTCCTGCTATTCTGCCTCACTTTCAAGTCCGCCTCATTCCCTTCCCTCAGCAGATTTTTGGATGATAGTTGTCCTTTATTTCTTTGCCAGTTTGTGAATTGCTGTGCCCTTAAGCTCCATTTTTCAACTTGTTTTTTGTGAGCTGAACACATGTCCAAAATTTTGGTTCAGGACCTATACTGGTTCCCGGTGGGTGGATGCAACTTTGGTTAATTCTTCTTCCTGCCCGGGAAATTAGAGTGACATATGCCCGTCCAACTGCCTAACAGCTACTCTCTCACTGGTTCTCCCTCTTCCCTTTCATCCTCTGACAAATTGGCAACCTGTGAGAACCAGGAGGTTAAAGGGGCTGTCTCTCAAAGTTTGGAGATTGATAGTAAATCAGTAGGAAAGTCAAACTGGAGCACCAGGAGAGGGACTATTCGTTGAGTTTTAGAAACCTTTCATATTCACAGTGTCTCCATTCTCTAGGTTTCCCGTACATGTTATATCTGTAGTAATATTCCCTTTAACCTGGAGAGTTGGGACCCATGAAATGGGTGCCATGCATTATTGTTTTAAGGGTCTGTATTTGTTCACTGAATCTCACCAATCCTCTCAGTCCCAAGTGTCCAGCCTTATGCCACATCCAGCTGTCATTGTAGACAGGGTCATTCCACGTTTCAACAGAGACCCTGAAGGTATTGTAAAGAATTTCCCTGTTTTTTTTTTTTTTTTGAAATTGCTTTTTATAGTGGGTTTCAGCTGATTCTTGCTGCCATGTTTATGCCAGTCTAGACACACTTGATTCCCTTACGGAGACATATCAATACATAGGTTTTAAGATTCTTACTAGTCAGATATATTCCTCTGCGGGAAATATGGGGTTTTGAGTCCCTTTCACTGAGGAAGGTATAGGTAGGTCTTGTCTATTCCATAGTTGGTTTTTGGAACAGTACCTGAGCTTATATCAAACTCTGGTTTTATGCATCACCCCACCTCTCCTTAACCCTTAAGCAGGCATAACAGTGTTTTCTAAATGTGAGACTCTGTTCTCTTTCCTAACTCAGTTGATGTGTAGCCATGTTTACAGGATCTTCATAAGTGATATCTTATGATAAGCTTCTTTTTCTGTGTGACTTATTTCACTTAGAATCATCGTACCTGAATCCACTCATTTTGCTACTACTGGTCTTATGACATTGATTTCATGGCTGAGGGATATTCCATCGTACGTAATTACCACAATTTTTTGAACCATTTTTATCTTTCCTGGAATATTTCCGGTGTACCCAAGTTGAGGTTCTTGTAAGCAGTGCAGCCCTAAATTTAAGGGTGGCTCTGTCTTATTGATTTTCAGTTTTCCTAAGGTATATTCCCTAGAATGGAAGTGCCCTTGGCTCTGTAGCTCTGTTTTTTACCTGTTTTAGGGAACAAAATGCACTCCTCCAGAGAGAAAGTTGGTAATTTACATCCCGCCCATCAGCATAACAAGGCTCCCTGTTCTCCAGGGCCTGTCTTGCCTTTCTGGGTTTACACATTTTGTGCATGTCCCATTGGACCAGTGGGAAGTGATACTTCATTGTAGTGCCGATTTGCATTGCCTGCTTGCTTGCTTGGCCAAAAAGGGCATATGCGTTTTCTCATGCATATATTCAGGAGAAAATGCATACGCCCTATTTGGCCAAGTGCATCATTGTCGAAGTTGTGCCCCTCTTCCTGTGCTTTACAGGTGATTCCAACTTACCTCTTGAAATCTGTTTCCTGCTATTCTGCCTCGCATTTAAGTCAACCTCGTTGCCTTCCCTCAACCGATTTTTGGATGATAGTTGTCCTTTATTACTCTGCCAGTTTGTGAATTGCTGTGCCCTTGAGCTCCCATTTTCAACTCGTTTTTTGTGAGCTGAACGCATGTCCAAAATTTTGGTTCAGGACCTATACTCGTTCCCGGTGGGTGGCTGCAACTTTGGTTAATTCTTCTTCCTGCCGGGAAATTAGGGTGACATATGCCCGTCCAAATGCCTAACAGCTACTCTCTCATTGGTTCTCCCTCCTCCCTTTCATCCTCTGCCAAATTGGCCACCTGTGAGAACCAGGAGGTTAAAGGGGCTGTCTCTCCAAGTTGGGAGATTGATAGTAAAGCAGTTGGAAAGTCAAACCGGATCACCAGGAGACTGACTATTCATTGAGTTTTAGAGACCTTATCAATTCACAGTGTGTCCATTCTCTAGGTTTCCCGTACATGTTATAGCTGTAGTAATATTCCCTTCAACCTGGAGAGTTGGGAGCCATGGAATAGGTGCCATGCATTATTGATTTAAAGTGTCTGCATTTGCTCACTCAATCTCACCAATCCGCTCTGTCCCAAGTATCCAGCCGTATGCCACATCCAGCTGTCATTGTAGACAGGGTCATTCCACGTTTCATCAGAGACCCTGAAGGAATTGTAAAGAATTTCCCTGTTTTTGTTGTTTTGTTTTTGAAATTCCTTTTTATAGTGGGTTTGAGCTGATAATCGCTGCCATGTTTATGCCAGTCTAGACACACTAGATTCTCTTATGGAGACATATCAATACATAGGTTTTAAGATTCTTACTAGTCAGATATATTCCTCTGCGGGAAATATGGGGTTTTGAGTCCCTTTCACTGAGGAAGGTGTAGGTAGGTCTTGTCTATTCCATTGTTGGTTTTTGGAAAAGTACCTGTGCTTATATCAAACTCTGGTTTTATGCATCATCCCACCTCTCCTTCCCCCTTAAGCAGGCATAACAGTGTTTTCTAAATGTGAGACTCTTTTCTCTTTCCTAACGCAGTTCATGTGTAGCCATGTTACAGGAACTTCATAAGTGATATCTTATGATAAGCATCATTTTCTTTGTGACTTAGAATCATCGTACCTGAATCCACTCATTTTGCTGCTACTAGTCTTATGACATTGATTTCATGGCTGAGGGATATTCCATCGTACATAAGTATCACAATTTTTTGAACCATTTTTATATTTCCTGGGATATTTAAGCTCTACCCTAGTTGAGGTTCTTGTAAGCAGTGCAGCCCTAAATTTGAGGGTGGCTCTGTCTTATTGATTTTCAGTTTTCCCAAGGTATATTCCCTAGACTTGAAGTGTCCTTGGCTCTGTAGCTCTGTTGTTTTCTTGTTTTAGGGAACACAATGCACTCCCCCAGTGAGGCAGTTGGCAATTTACATCCTGCGCATCAGCATAACAAGGCTCCCTGTTCTCCAGGGCCTGTCCTGCCTTTCTGGTTTTTACCCATTTTGTGGATGACCCTTTTGACTGGTGGTAAGTGATACTTCTTTGTAGTGCAGATTTGCATTGCCTGCTTGCTTGCTTGGCCAAAAAGGGCGTTTGCGTTTTCTCCTGCATATATTCAGGAGAAAATGCATACGCCCTGTTTGGCCAAGTGCATCATTGTCGAAGTTGTGCCCCTCTCCCTGTGCTTTACAGGTGATTCCAACATACCTCTTGAAATCTGTTTCCTGCTATTCTGCCTCGCTTTCAAGTCAACCTCGTTGCCTTCCCTCAGCAGATTTTTGGATGATAGTTTTCCTTTATTACTTTGCCAGTTTGTGAATTGCAGTGCCCTTGATCTCCATTTTTCAACTCGTTTTTTGTGAGATGAACGCATGTCCAATATTTTGGTTCCGGACATATACTAGTTCCCGGTGGGTGGTTGCAACTTTGCTTATTTCTTCTTCCTGCCAGGAAATTACAGTGACATATGCCCGTCCAAATGCCTAACAGCTTCTCTCTCATTGGTTCTGCTCTTTCCTTTCATCCTCTGCCAAATTGGCAACCTGTGAGAACCAGGAGGTTAAAGGGGCTGTCTCTCCAAGTTGGTTGATTGATAGTAAAGCAGTTTAAAGTCAAACTGGAGCACCAGGAGAGGGACTGTTCGTTGAGTTTTACAAACCTTTCGTATTCACAGTGTGTCCATTCTCTAGGTTTCCCGTACATGTTATAGCTGTAGGAATATTCCCTTCAACCTGGAGAGTTGGGACCCATGGAATGGGTGCCATGCATTATTGCTTTAAAGGGTCTGCATTTGCTCACCCAATCTCACCAATCCTCTCAGTCCCAAGTGTCCAGCCTTATTCCACATCCAGCTGTCATTGTAGACAGGGTCATTCCACGTTTCATCAGAGACCCTGAAGGAATTGTAAAGAATTTCCCTGTTTTCTTGTTTTGTTTTTGAAATTCCTTTTTATAGTGGGTTTGAGCTGATAATCGCTGCCATGTTTATGCCAGTCTAGACACACTTGATTCCCTTACGGAGACATATCAATACATAGGTTTTAATATTCTTACTATACAGATATATTCCTCTTCGGGAAATATGGGGTTTTGAGTCCCTTTCTCTGAGGAAGGTATAGGTAGGTCTTGTCTATTCCATAGTTGGTTTTTAGAACGGTACATGTGCTTATATCAAACTCTGGTTTTATGCATCACCCCAACTCTCCTTCCCCCTTAAGGAGTCATGAGAGTGATTTCTAAATGTGAGACTCTGTTCTCTTCCCTAACTCAGTTCATGTGTAGCCATGTTTACAGGATCTTCATAAGTGATATCTTATGATAAGCTTCTTTTTCTGTGTGACGTATTTCACTTAGAATCATCGTACCTGAGTCCACTCATTTTGCTGCTACTTGTCTTATGACATTGATTTCGTGGCTGAGGTATATTCCATCGTACGTAAGTACCACAATTTTTTGAACCAATTTTATATTTCCTGGGATATTTAAGGTGTACCCAAGTTGAGGTTCTTGTAAGCAGTGCAGCCCTAAATTTGAGGGTGGCTCTGTCTTATTGATTTTCAGGTTTTCCAAGGTATATTCCCTAGCCTGGAAGTGCCCTTGACTCTGTAGCTCTGTTGTTTACTTGTTTTAGAAACACAATGCACTGCTCCAGTGAGGCCTTTGGCAATTTACATCTCGCCAATCAGCATAACAAGGCTCCCTGTTCTCCAGGGCCTGTCTTGCCTTTCTGGTATTTACACATTTTGTGGATGTCCCTTTTAACCATTGGGAATTGATACTTGTTTGTAGTGCAGATTTGCATTTCCCGCTTGCTTGCTTGGCCAAAAAGGGCGTATGCGTTTTCTCCTGCATATATTCTGGAGAAAACGCATACGCCCTTTTTGGCCAAGTGCATCATTGTCGAAGTTGTGCCCCTCTTCCTGTGCTTTACAGACGATTCCAACGTACCTCTTAAAATCTGTTTCCTGCTGTTCAGCCTCACTTTCAAGGCCGCTTCGTTGCCTTCCCTCAACAGATTTCTGGATGATAGTTGGCCTTCATTACTCTGCCAATTTGTGAATTGCTGTGCCCTTGAGCTCCATTTTTCAACTCGTTTTTTGTGAGCTGAACGCATGTCCAAAATTTTCGTTCAGAACCTATATTGGTTCCCGGTGGGTGGCAGCAAATTTGGTTAATTTTTCTTCCTGCCAGGAAATTAGAGTGACATATGCCCATCCAAATTCCTAACAGCTAATCTCTCATCGGTTCTCCCCCTTCCCTTTCATCCTCTTCCAGATTGGCAACCTGTGAGAACCAGGAGGTTAAAGGGCTAGCTCTCCAATTAGGGAGATAGATAGTAAAGCAGTTTGAAAGTCAAACTGGAGCACCAGGAGAGGGAGTATTCATTGAGTTTTAGAGACCATTCGTATTCACAGTGTGTCCATTCTCTAGGTTTCCCGTACATGTTATAGCTGTAGTAATATTCCCTTCAACCTGCAGAGTTGGGACCAATGGAATGGGTGCCATGCATTATTGCTTTAAAGGGTCTGCATTTGCTCACCCAATCTCACCAATCCTCTCAGTACCAAGTGTCCAGCCTTATGCCACATCCAGCTGTCATTGTTGACAGGGTCATTCCAGGTTTCATCAGAGACCCTGAAGGAATTGTAAAGAATTTCCCTGTTTTTTTGTTTTGTATTTGAAATTCCTTTTTATAGTGGGTTTGAGCTGATTCTCGCTGCCATGTTTATGCCAGTCTAGACACACTTGATTCCCTTACGGAGACATATCAATACATAGGTTATAAGATTCTTACTAGTCAAATATATTCCTCTTTTGGAAATATGGGGTTTTGAGTCCCTTTCACTGAGGAAGGTAAAGGTACGTCTTGTCTATACCATAGTTCGTTTTTGGAATGGTACCTGTGCTTATATCAAACTCTGGTTTTATGCATCACCCCAGCTATCCTACCCCCTTAAGCAGGCATAAGAGTGTTTTCCAAATGTGAGACTCTGTTCTCTTTCCTAACTCTGTTCATGTGTCGCCATGTTTACAGGAACTTTGTAATTGATATCTAATGATAAGCTTCTTTTTCTGTGTGACTTATTTCACTTAGAATCATCGTACCTGAATCCACTCATTTTGCTGCTACTGGTCTTATGACATTGATTTCGTGGATGAAGGATATTCCATCGTACGAAAGTACAACAAATTTTTGAACCATTTTTATATTTCCTGGGATATTTCAGGTGTACCCAAGTTGAGGTTCTTGTAAGCAGTGCAGCCCTAAATTTGGGGGTGGCTCTGTCTTAATGATTTTCAGTTTTTCCAAGGTATATTCCCTAGACTGGAAGTGCCCTTGGCTCTGTAGCTGTGTTGTTTACTTGTTTTAGGGAACACAATGCACTCTTCCAGTGAGGCAGTTGGCAATTTACATCCTGCCCATCAGCATAACAAGGCTCCCTGTTCTCCAGGGCCTGTCTTGCCTTTCTGGTATTACACAATTTGTGGATGTCCATTTTGACCAGTGGGAAGTGATACTTCTTTGTACTGCAGATTTGCATTGCCCGCTTGCTTGCTTGGCCAAAAAGGGCCTATGCATTTTCTCCTGCATATATTCAGGAGAAAATGCATACGCCCTTTTTGGCCAAGTGCATCATTGTCGAAGTTGTGCCCCTCTTCCTGTGCTTTACAGGTGATTCCAACGTACCTCTTGAAATCTGTTTCTTGCTATTCTGACGCGCTTTCAATTCCGGCTCGTTGCCTTCCCTCAACAGATTTTTGGATGATAGTTGTCCTTTATTTCATTGCCAGTTTGTGAATTGCTGCGCCCTTGAGCTCCATTTTTCAGCTCGTTTTTTGTGAGATGAACGCATGTCCAAAATTTTGGTTCAGTACCTATATTGGTTCCCGGTGCGTGGTTGCTACTTTGGTTAATTCTTCTGCCTGCCGGGAAATTAGAGTGACATATGCCCTTCCAAATGCCTAACAGCTACTCTCTCATTGGTTTTCCCTCTTCCCTTTCATTCTCTGCCAAATTGGCAAAGAGTGAGAAACAGGAAGTTAAAGGGTGTGTCTCTCCAATTTGGGTGATTGATTGTAAAGAAGTTGGAAAGTCAAACCAGAGCACCAAGAGAGGGACTATTTGTTGAGTTTTAGAGACCTTTAGTATTCACAGTGTGTCCATTCTCTAGGTTTCCCGTACATGTTATAGCTGTAGTAATGTTCCCTTCAACCTGGAGAGTTGGGACCCATGGAATGGGTGCCATGCATTACTGCTTTAAAGGGTCTGCATTTGCTCACCCAATCGCACCGTTCACCTCAGTCCGAAGAGTCCAGCCTTATGCCACATCCAGCTGTCATTGTAGACAGTGTCATTCCAGGTTTCATCAGAGACCCTGAAGGAATTGTAAAGAATTTCCCTGTTTTTTTGTTTTGTTTTTGAAATTCCTTTTTATAGTGGGTTTGAGCTGATTCTCACTGCCATGTTTATGCCAGTCTAGACACACTTGATTCCCTTACGGAGACATATCAATACATAGGTTTTAAGATTCTTACTAGTCAGATATATTCCTCTGCAGGAAATATGGGGTTTTGAGTCCCTTTCACTGAGGAAGGTATAGGTAGATCTTGTCTATTCCATAGTTGGTTTTTGGAACGGTACCTGTGCTTATATCAAACTCTGGTTTTATGCATCACCCCACCTCTCCTTCCCCCTTAAGCAGGCATAAGAGTGTTTTCTAAATGTGAGACTCTGTTCTCTTTCCTAACTCAGTTCATGTGTAGCCATGTTACAGGATCTTCATAAGTGATATCTTATGATAAGCTTCTTTTTCTGTGTGACTTATTTCACTTAGAATCATCGTACCTGAATCCAGTCAATTTGCTGCTACTGGTCTTATGACATTGATTTCATGGCTGAGGGATATTTCATCGTACGTAAGTACCACAATTTTTTGAACCATTTTTATATTTCCTGGGATATTTAAGGTTTACCCAAGTTGAGGTTCTTGTAAGCAGTGCAGCCCTAAATTTGAGGGTGGCTCTGTCTTATTGATTTTCAGTTTTCCCAAGGTATATTCCCTAGACTGGAAGTGCCCTTGGCTCTGTAGCTCTGTTGTTTACTTGTTTCAGGGAACACAATGCACTCCTCCAGTGAGGCAGTTGGCAATTTACATCCCGCCCAACAGCATAACAAGGCTCCCTGTTCTCCAGGGCGTGTCTTGCCTTTCTGGTTTTTACCCATTTTGTGGATGTCCCTTTTGACCGTTGGGAAGTGATACTTCTTTGTAGTGCAGACTTGCATTGCCCACTTGCTTGCTTGGCCAAAAAGGGCGTATGCGTTTTCTCCTGCATATATTCAGGAGAAAATGCATACGCCCTTTTTGGCCAAGTGCATCGTTGTCGAAGTTGTGCCCCTCATCCTGTGCTTTACAGGTGATTCCAACGTACCTCTTGAAATCTGTTTCCTGCTATTCTGCCTCGCTTTCAAGTCTGCCTCGTTGCCTTCCCTCAACAGATTTTTGGATGATAGTTTTCCTTTATTACTATGCCAGTTTGTGAATTGCTGTGCCCTTGAGCTCCATTTTTCAACTCGTTTTTTCTGAGCTGAACGCATGTCCAAAATTTTGGTTCAGGACCTGTACTGGTTCCCGGTAGGTGGCTGCAACTTTGGTTAATTCTTCTACCTTTCGGGAAATTAGGGTGACATATGTCCGTCCAAATGCCTAACAGCTACTCTCTCATTGGTTCTCCCTCTTCCCTTTCATCCTCTGCCAAATTGGCAACCTGTGAGAACCAGGAGGTTGAAGGGGCTGTCTCTCCAAGTTGGGAGATTGATAGTAAAGCAGTTGGAAAGTTAAATCGGAGCACCAGGAGAGGGACTATTCGTGGAGTTTTAGAGATCTTTCATATTCACAGTGTGTCCATTCTCTAGGTTTCCCGTACATGTTATAGCTTTAGTAATATTCCCTTAAACCAGGAGAGTTGTGACCCATGGAATGGGTGGAATGCATTATTGCTTTAAAGGGTCTGCATTTGCTCACCCAATCTCACCAATACTCTCAGTCCCAAGTGCCCAGCCTTATGCCACATCCAGCTGTCATTGTAGACAGGGTCATTCCAGGTTTCATCAGAGACCCTGAAGGAATTGAAAAGAATATCCCTGTTTTTTTGTTTTGTTTTTGAAATTCCTTTTTATAGTGGGTTTGAGCTGATTCTCACTGCCATGTTTATGCCAGTCTAGACACACTTGATTCCATTACGGAGACATATCTATACATAGGTTTTAAGATTCTTACTAGTCAGATATATTCCTCTCCGGGAAATATGGGGTTTTGAGTCCCTTTCACTGCGGAATGTATAGGTAGGTCTTGTCTATTCCATAGTTGGTTTTTGGAACGGTACCTGTGCTTATATCAAACTCTGGTTTTATGCATCACCCCACCTCTCCTTCCCCCTTAAGCAGGCATAAGAGTGTTTTCTAAATGTGAGACTCTCTTCTCTTTCCTAACTCAGTTCATGTGTAGCCATGTTTACAGGATCTTCATAAGTGATATCTTATGATAAGTTTCTTTTTCTGTGTGACTTATTTCACTTAGAATCATCATACCTGAATCCACTCATTTTGCTGCTACTGGTCTTATGACATTGATTTCATGGCTGAGGGATATTCCATCGTATGTAAGTACCTCAATTTTTTGATCCATTTTTATATTTCCTGGGATATTTAAGGTGTACCCAAGTTGAGGTTCTTGTAAGCAGTGCAGCCCTAAATTTGTGGGTGGCTCTGTCTTATTGATTTTCAGTTTTCCCAAGGTATATTCCCTAGACGGGAAGTGCCCTTGGCTCTGTAACTCTGTTGTTTACTTGTTTAGGGAACACAATGCACTCCTCCAGAGAGGCAGTTGGCAATTTACACCCCGCCCATCAGCATAACAAGGCTCCCTGTTTTCAAGGACGTGTCTTGCCTTTGTGGTTTTTACCCATTTTGTGGATGTCCCTTTTGACCGGTGGGAAGTGATACTTCTTTGTAGTGCAGATTTGCAGATTTGCTTGCTTGCTTGATCAAGAAGGGCGTATGCGTTTTCTCCTGCATATATTCAGGAGAAAATGCATACGCCCTTTTTGGCCAAGTTCTTCATTGTCGAAGTTGTGCCCCTGTTCCTGTGCTTTACAGGTGATTCCAACGTACCTCTTGAAATCTGTTTCCTGCTATTCTGCCTCGCTTTCAAGTCTGCCTCGTTGCCTTCCCTCAACAGATTTTTGGATGATAGCTGTCCTTTTTTTCTCTGCCAGTTTGTGAATTGCTGTGCCCTTGAGCTCCATTTATCAACTCGTTTTTTGTGAGCTGAACGCATGTCCAAAATTTTGGTTCAGGACTATACTGGTTCCCGGTGGGTGGCTTCAACTTTGGTTAATTCTTCTTTCTGCCGGGAAATTGGAGTGACATATGCCCGTCCAAATGCCTAACAGCTACTCTCTCATTGGTTCTCCCTCTTCCCTTTCATCCTCTGCCAAAATGGACACCTGTGAGAACCAGGAGGTTAAAGGGGCTGTCTCTCCAAGTTGGGAGATTGATAGTAAATCAGTTGGAAATTCAAACCGGAGCACCAGGAGAGGGACTATTCGTTGAGTTTTAGAGACCTTTCCTATTCACAGTGTGTCCATTCTGTAGGTTTCCCGTACATGTTATAGCTGTAGTAATATTCCCTTCAACCTGGAGAGTTGGGACCCATGGGATAGGTGCCATGCATTATTGATTTAAGGTGTCTGCATTTGCTCACCCAATCTCAACAATGCCCTAAGTCCCAAGTGTCCAGCCTTATGCCACATCCAGCTGTCATTGTAGACAGGGTCATTCCAGGTTTCATCAGAGAACCTGAAGGAATTGTAAAGAATTTCCCTGTTTTATTTTTTTGTTTTTGAAATTCTTTTTATAGTGGGTTTGAGCTGATTCTCGCTGCCATGTTTGTGCCAGTCTAGACACACTTTATTCCCTTACAGAGACATATCAAAACATAGGTTTTAAGATTCTTACTAGTCAGATATATTCCTCTGCGGGAAATATGGGGTTTTGAGTCCCTTTCACTGAGGAAGGTATAGGTAGGTCTTGTCTATTCCATAGTTGGTTTTTGGAACAGTACCTGTGCTTATATCAAACTCTGGTTTTGTGCATCACCCCACGTCTCCTTCCCCCTTAAGCAGGAATAAGTGTGTTTTCTAAATGTGAGACTCTGTTCTCTTCCCTAACTCAGTTCATGTGTAGCCATGTGTACAGGAACTTCATAGGTGATATCTTATGATAAGCTTCTTTTTCTGTGTGACTTATTTCACTTAGAATCATCATACCTGAATCAACTCATTTTGCTGCTACTAGTCTTATGACATTGATTTCATGGCTGAGGGATATTCCATCGTACGTAATTACCACAATGATTTGATCCATTTTTATATTTCCTGGGATATTTCAGGTGTACCCAAGTTGAGGTTCTTGTAAGCAGTGCAGCCCTAAATTTGAGTGTGGCTCTGTCTTATTGATTTTCTGTTTTCCCAAGGTATATTCCCTAGACTGGAAGTGCCCTTGGCTCTGTAGCTCTGTTGTTTACTTGTTTTAGGGAACACAATGCACTCCTCCAGTGAGGCAGTTGGCAATTTACATCCCGCCCAACTGCATAACAATGTTCCCTGTTCTTCAGGGCCTGTCTTGCCTTTCTGGTTTTTACACATTTTGTGGATGTCCCTTTTGACTGGTGGGAAGTGATACTTCTTTGTAGTTCAGATTTGCATTGCCTGCTTGCATGCTTGGCCAAAAAGTGCGTATGCGTTTTCTCCTGCATATATTCAGGAGAAAAGGCATACACCCTATTTGGACAATTCCATCATTGTTTAAGTTGTGCCCCTCTTCCTGTGCTTTACAGGTGATTCCAATGTACCTCTTGAAATCTGTTTCCTGCTAATCTGCCTCGATTTCAAGTCCGCCTCTTTGCCTTCCCTCTACAGATTTTTGGATGATAGTTGTCCTTTGTTACATTGCCAGTTTGTGAATTGCTGTGCCCGTGAGCTCCATTTTTCAACTCGTTTTTTTTGAGCTGAATGCATGTCCAATATTTCGGTTCAGTAACTATACTGGTTCCTGGTGGGTGGTTTCAACTTTGATTAATTATTCTTCCTGCCGGGAAATTAGAGTGACATATGCCCGTTCAAATGCCTAACAGCTACTCTCTCATTGGTTCACCCTCTTCCCTTTCATCCTCTGCCAAATTGGCAACCTGTGAGAACCAGAAGGGTAAAGGGGCTGTCTCTCCAAGTTGGGAGATTGATAGTAAAGCAGTTGGATAGTCAAACTGGAGCACCAGAAGAGGGACTATTCTTTGAGTTTTAGAAACCTTTCGTATTCAGAGTGTGTCCATTCTCTAGGTTTCCCGTACATGTTATAGCTGTAGTAGTATTCCCCTCAACCTGGAGAGTTGGGACCCATGGAATGGGTGCCATGCATTATTGCTTTAAAGGGTCTGCATTTGGTCACCCAATCTCACCAATCCTCTCAGTCCCAAGTGTCCAGCCTTATGCCACATCCAGCTGTCATTGTAGACAGGGTCATTCCACGTTTAATCAGAGACCCTGAAGGAATTGTATAGAATTTCCCTGTTTTTTTTTTTTTTTGGTTTTGAAATTCCTTTTTATAGTGGGTTTGATCTGATTCTCACTGCCATGTTTATGCCAGTCTAGACACACTTGATTCCCTTACGGAGACATATCAATACATAGGTTTTAAGATTCTTACTAGTCAGATATATTCCTCTGCGATAAATATGGGGTTTTGAGTCCCTTTCACTGAGGAATGTATAGGTAGGTCTTGTCTATTCCATAGTTGGTTTTTGGAACGGTACCACTGCTTATATCAAACTCTGGTTTTATGCATCACCCCACCTCTCATTCCCCCTTAAGCAGGCATAAGTTTGTTTTCTAAATGTGAGACTCTGTTCTCTTTCCTAACTCAGTTCATGTGTAGCCATGTTTACAGGATCTTCATAAGTGATATCTTATGATAAGCTTCATTTTCTGTGTGACTTATTTCCTTAGAATCATCGTTCCTGAATCCACTTATTTTGCTGCTACTGGTCTTATGACATTGATTTCGTGGCTGAGGGATATTCCATCGTACGTAAGTACCACAATATTTGAACCAAATTTATATTTCCTGGGATATTTAAAGTGTACCCAAGTTCAGGTTCTTGTAAGCAGTGCAGCCCTAAATTTGAGGGTGGCTCTGTCTTATTGATTTTCAGTTTTCCCAAGGTATATTCCCTAGACTGGAAGTGCCCTTGGCTCTGTAGCTCTGTTGTTTACTTGTTTTAGGGAACACAATGCACACCTCCAGTGAGGCAGTTGGCAATTTACATCTCGCCAATTATCATAACAAGGCTCCATGTTCTCCAGGTCCTGTCTTGCCTTTCTGGTATTTACAAATTTTGTGGATGTCCCTTTTGACCGTTGGGAAGTGATACTTGTTTGTAGTGCAGATTTGCATTGCCTGTTTTCTTGCTTGGCCAAAAAGGGCATATGCGTTTTCTCCTGCATATATTCAGGAGAAAATGCATATGCCCTTTTTGGCCAAGTGCATCATTGTCGAAGATTTGCCCCTCTTCCTGTGCTTTACAGACGATTCAAACTTACCTCTTGAAATCTGTTTCCTGCTGTTCGGCCTCACTTTCAAATCCACTTCGTTTCCTTCCCTCAACAGATTTCTGGACGATAGTTGGCCTTGATTACTCTGCTAGTTTGTGAATTACTCTGCCGCTGAGCTCCATATTTCAACTCTTCTTTTGTGAGCTGAATGCAAGACCAATATTTTGGTTCAGGACCTATACTGGTTGCGGGTGGGTGGTTGAGACTTTGGTTAATTCTTCTTCCTGCCGGGAAATCAGAGTGACATGTGCCCGTCCAAATGCCTAACAGCTTCTCTCTCATTGGTTCTCCCTCTTCCCTTTCATCATCTGCCAAATTGGCAACCTGTGTGAATGAAGAGGTTAAAGGGGCTGTCTCTCCAAGTTGGGATATTGATAGGAAAGCAGTTGGAAAGTCATACCGGAGCACCAGGAGAGGGAATATTCGTTGAGTGATTGAGACCTTCAGTTTTTACAGTGTGTCCATTCTCTAGGTTTCCCGTACATGTTATAGCTGTAGTAATATTCACTTCAACCTGGAGAGTTGGGACCCATGGAATGGGTGCCATGCATTATTGCTTTAAAGGGTCTGCATTTGCTCACCCAATCTCACTAATTCTCTCAGTACCAAGTGTCCAGCCTTATGCCACATCCAGCTGTCATTGTAGACAGGGTCATTCCACGTTTCATCAGAGACCCTGAAGGAATTGAAAAGAATTTCCCTGTTTTTTATTTTGTTTTTGAAATTCCTTTTAATAGTGGGTTTGAGCTGATTCTCGCTGCCATGTTTATGCCAGTCTAGACACACTTGATTCCCTTACGGAGACATATCAATACATAGGTTTTAAGATTCTTACAAGTCAGATATATTCCTCTGCGGGAAATATGGGGTTTTGAGTCCCTTTCACTGAGGAAGGTATAGGTAGGTCTTGTCTATTCCATAGTTGGTTTTTGGAACGGTACCTGTGCTTATATCAAACTCTGGTTTTATGCATCACCCCACCTCTCCTTCCCGCTTAAGCAGGCATACGAGTGTTTTCTAAATGTGAGACTCTGTTTTCTTTCCTAACTCAGTTCTTGTGTAGCCATGTTTACAGGATCTTCATAAGTGATATCTTATGATAAGCTGCTTTTTCTGTGTGATTTATTTCACTTAGAATCATCGCACCTGAATCCACTCATTTTTCTGCCACTGGTCTTATGACATTGATTACGTGGCTGAGGGATATTCCATCGTACATATGTACCACAATTTTTTGAACCATTTTTATATTTCCTGGGATATTTAAGTTGTACCCAAGTTGAGGTTCTTGTAAGCAGTGCAGACCTAAATTTGAGGGTGGCTCTGTCTTATTGATTTTCAGTTTTCCCAAGGTATATTCCCTAGACTGGAAGTGCCCTTGGCTCTGTAGCTCTGTTGTTTACTTGTTTTATGGAACACAATGCACTCCTCCAGAGAGGCAGTTGGCAGTTTACATGTCGCCCATCAGCATAACAAGGCTCCCTGTTCTCCAGGGCCTGTCTTTCCTTTCTGGTATTTACACATTTTGTGGATGTCCCTTTTGACTGGTGGGAAGTGATACTTCTTTGTTGTGCAGACTTGCATTGCCCGCTTGCTTGCTTGGCCAAAAAGTGCGTATGCGTTTTCTCCTGCATATATTCAGGAGAAAATGCATACACACTTTTTGGCCAAGTGCATCATTGTCGAAGTTGTGCCCCTCATCCTGTGCTTTACAGGTGATTCCAACGTACCTCTTGAAATCTGTGTCCTGTTATTCTGCCTCGCTTTCAAGTCCGCCTCGTTGCCTTCCCTCAACAGATTTTTGGATGATAGTTGTCCTTTATTACTATGCCAGTTTGTGAATTGCTGTGCCCTTGAGCTCCATTTTTCAACTCGTTTTTTATGAGCTGAACGCATGTCCAAAATTTTGGTTCAGGACCTATACTGGATCCCGGTGGGTGGCTGAAACTTTGGTTAATTCTTCTACCTGCCGGGAAATTAGAGTTACATATGCCCTTCCAAATGCCTAACAGCTACTCTCTCATTGGTTCTCCCTCTTCCCTTTCATCCTCTGCCAAATTGGCAACCTGTGAGAACCAGGAGGTTGAAGGGGCTGTCTCTCCAAGTTGGGAGATTGATAGTAAAGCAGTTGGAAAGTTAAATCGGAGCACCAGGAGAGGTACTATTCGTGGAGTTTTAGAGACTTTGCATATTCACAATGTGTCCATTCTCTAGGTTTCCCGTACATGTTATAGCTTTAGTAATATTCCCTCCATCCTGGAGAGTTGGGACCCATGGAATGGGTGCCATGCATTATTGCTTTAAAGGGTCTGCATTTGCTCACCCAATCTCACCAATCCTCTCAGTCCCAAGTGTCCAGCCTTATGCCACATCCAGCTGTAATTGTAGACAGGGTCATTCCACGTTTGATCAGAGACACTGAAGGAATTTTAAAGAATTTCCCTGTTTTATTGTATTGTTTTTGAAATTCCTTTTTATAGTGGGTTTGAGCTGATTCTCGCTGCCATGTTTATCCCAGTCTAGACACACTTTATTCCCTTATGGAGACATATCAATACATAGGTTTTAAGACTCTTACTAGTCAGATATATTCCTCTGCGGGAAATAAGGGGTTTTGAGTCCCTTTCACTGAGGAAGGTATAGGTATGTCTTATCTATTCCATAGTTGGTTTTTGGAACAGTACCTGTGCTTATATCAAACTCTGGTTTTAGACATCACCCCACGTCTCCTTCCCCCTTAAGCAGGAATAAGTGTGTTTTCTAAATGTGAGACACTGTTCTCTTTCCTAACTCAATTCATGTGTAGCCATGTGTACAGGATCTTCATAGGTGAAATCTTATGATAAGCTTCTTTTTCTGTGTGACATATTTCACTTAGAATCATCGTACCTGAATCCACTCGTTTTGCTGCTACTAGTCTTATGACATTGATTTCATGGCTGAGGGATATTCCATCGTATGTAATTACCACAATGATTTGAACCATTTTTATATTTCCTGGTATATTTCAGGTGTACCCAAGTTGAGGTTCTTGTAAGCAGTGCAGCCCTAAATTCGAGGGTGCCTCTGTCTTATTGATTTTCTCTTTTACCAAGGTATATTCCCTAGACTGGAAGTGCCCTTGGCTCTGTAGCTCTGTTGTTTACTTGTTTTAGGGAACACAATGCACTCCACCAGTGAGGCAGTTGGCAATTTACATCCCGCCCAACTGCATAACAAGGCTCCCTGTTCTTCAGGGCCTGTCTTGCCTTTCTGGTTTTTACACGTTTTGTGGATGTCCCTTTTGACTGGTGGGAAGTGATACATCTTTGTAGTTCCGATTTGCATTGCCTGCTTGCTTGCTTTGCCAAAAAGGGCGTATGTGTTTTCTCCTGCATATATTCAGGAGAAAATGCATACGCCCTATTTGGCCAAGTGCATCATTGTCGAAGTTGTGCCCCTCTTCCTGTGCTTTACAGGTGATTCCAACGTACCTCTTGAAATCTGTTTCCTGCTATTCTGCCTCGATTTCAAGTCCGCCTTTTTGCCTTCCCTCTACAGATTTTTGGATGATAGTTGTCCTTTATTACTTTGCCAGTTTGTGAATTGCTGTGACCGTGAGCTCCATTTTTCAACTCGTTTTTTTTGAGCTGAACGCATGTCCAATATTTTGGTTCAGTAACTATAGTGGTTCCTGGTGGGTGGTTGCAACTTTGATTAATTATTCTTCCTGCCGGGAAATTAGAGTGGCATATGCCCGTTGAAATGCCTAACAGCTACTCTCTCATTGGTTCACCCTCTTCCCTTTCATCCGCTGCCAAATTGGCAACCTGTGAGAACCAGGAGGTTAAAGGGGCTGTCTCACCAAGTTGGGAGATTGATAGTAAATCAGTTGGAAAGTCAAACTGGAGCACCAGGAGAGGGACTATACGTTGAGTTTTAGAAACCTTTCGTATTCACAGTGTGTCCATTCTCTAGGTTTCCCGTACATGATATATCTGTAGTAGTATTCCCTTCAACCTGGAGAGTTGGGACCCATGGAATGGGTGCCATGCATTATTGCTTTAAAGGGTCTGCATTTGGTCACCCAATCTCACCAATCCTCTCAGTCCCAAGTGTCCAGCCTTATGCCAAATCCAGCTGTCATTGTAGACATGGCCATTCCACGTTTAATCAGAGACCCTGAAGGAATTGTATAGATTTTCCCTGTTTTTCTGTTTTGGTTTGAAATTCCTTTTTATAGGGGGTTTGAGCTGATTCTCGCTGCCATGTTTATGCCAGTCTAGACACACTTGATTCCCTTACGGATACATATCAATACATAGGTTTTAAGATTCTTACTAGTCAGATATATTCCTCTGCGATAAATATGGGGTTTTGAGTCCCTTTCACTGAGGAATGTATAGGTAGGTCTTGTCTGTTCCATAGTTGGTTTTTGGAACGGTACCTGTGCTTATATCAAACTCTGGTTTTATGCATCACCCCACCTCTCCTTCCCCCTTAAGCAGGCATAAGAGTGTTTTCTAAATGTGAGACTCTCTTCTCTTTCCTAACTCAGTTCATGTGTAGCCATGTTTACAGGATCTTCATAAGTGATATCTTATGATAAGCTTCATTTTCAGTGTGACTTATTTCACTTAGAATCATCGTACCTGAATCCAGTCATTTTGCTGCTACTGGTTTATGACATTGATTTCGTGGCTGAGGGATATTCCATCGTACGTAAGTACCACAATTTTTTGAACCATTTTTATATTTCCTGGGATATTTCAGGTGTACCCAAGTTGAGGTTCTTGTAAGCAGTGCAGGCCTAAATTTGAGGGTGGCTCTGTCTTATTGATTTTCAGTTTTCCCAAGGTATGTTCCCTAGACTGGAAGTGCCCTTGGCTCTGTAGCTCTGTTGTTTACTTGTTTTAGGGAACACAATGCACTCCTCCAGTGAGGCAGTTGGCAATTTACACCCCGCCCATCAGCATAACAAGGCTCCCTGTTCTCCAGGGCCTGTCTTGCCTTTCTGGTTTTTACACAATTTGTGGATGTCCCTTTTGACCGTTGGGAAATGATACTTCTTTGTAGTGCAGATTTGCATTGCCCGCTTGCTTGCTTGGCCAAAAAGGGCGTATGCGTTTTCTCCTGTATATATTCAGGAGAAAATGCATATGACATTTTTGGCCACGTGCATCATTGTCGAAGATGTGCCCCTCTTTCTGTGCTTTAAAGGCGATTCCAACGTACCTCTTGAAATCTGTTTCTTGCTATTCTGCCTCGCTTTCAATTCCGCCTCGTTGCCTTCCCTCAACAGATTTTTGGATGATAGTTGTCCTTTATTACTTTGCCAGTTTGTGAATTGCTGTGCCCTTAAGCTACATTTTTCAACTTGTTTTTTGTGAGCTGAACGCATGTCCAAATTTTGGTTCAGGAACTATACTGCTTCCCGGTGGGTGGTTGCAACTTTTGTTAATTTTTCTTACTGCCGGGAAATTAGAGTGACATATGCCCGTCCAAATGCATAACAGCTACCCTCTCATTGGTTCTCCCTCTTCCCTTTCATCCTCTGCCAAATTGGCAACCTGTGAGAACCGGGAGGTTAAAGGGGCTGTCTCTCCATGTTGGGAGATTGATAGTAAAGCAGTTGGAAAATCAAACTGGAGCACCAGGAGAGGGACTATTCGTTGAGTTTTAGAAACCTTTCGTATTCACAGTGTGTCCATTCTATTGGTTTCCCGTACTTGTTATAGCTGTAGTAGTATTCCCTTCAACCTGGAGAGGTGGGACCCATGGAATGGGTGCCATGCATTATTGCTTTAAAGTGTCTGCATTTGCTCACCCAATCTCACAAATCCTCTGCGTCCCAAGTGTCCAGCCTTATGCCACATCCAGCTGTCATTGTAGACAGGGTCTTTCCACGTTTAATCAGAGACCCTGAAGGAGTTGTAAAGAATTTCCCTGGTTTTTTGTTTTGTTTTTGAAATTCCTTTTTATATTTGGTTTGAGCTGATTCTCGCTGCCATGTTTATGCCAGTCTAGACACACTTGATTCCCTTATGGAGACATATAAATACATAGGTTTTAAGATTCTTACTAGTCAGATATATTCCTCTGGGGTAAATATGGTGTTTTGAGTCCCTTTCAGTTAGGAATGTATAGGCAGGTCTTGTCTATTCCATAGTTTGTTTTTGGAATGGTACCTGTGCTTCTATCAAACTCTGGTTTTATGCATCACCCCACCTCTCCTTCCCCCTTAAGCAGTCATAAGAGTGTTTTCTAAATGTGAGACTCTATTCTCTTTCCTAACTCAGTTCATGTGTAGCCATGTTTACAGGATCTTCATAAGTGATATCTTATGATAAGCTTCTTTTTCTTTGTGACTTATTTCACTTAGAATCATCGTACCTGAATCCACTCATTTTGCTGCTACTGGTCTTATGACATTGATTTCGTGGCTGAGGGATATTCCATCGTACATAAGTACCACAATTTTTTGAACCATTTTTATATTTCCTGGGATATTTCAGGTGTACCCAATTTTAGGTTCTTGTAAGCAGTGCATCCCTAAATTTTGGGGTGGCTCTGTCTTATTGATTTTCAGTTTTCCCAAGGTATATTCCCTAGACTGGATGTGCCCTTGGCTCTGTAGCTCTGTTGTTTTCTTGTTTTAGGGAACACAATGCACTCCTCCAGTGAGGCAGTTGGCAATTTACATCCCGCCCAACTCCATAACAAGGCTCCCTGTTCTTCACGGCCTGTCTTGCCTTTCTGGTTTTTACACATTTTGTGGATATCCCTTTTGACTGGTGGGTAGTGATACTTCTTTGTAGTTCAGATTTGCATTGCCTGCTTGCTTGCTTGGCCAAAAAGGGCGTATGCGTTTTCTCCTGCATATATTAAGGAGAAAATGCATACGCCCTATTTGGCCAACTGCATCATTGTCGAAGTTGTGCCCCTCTTCCTGTGCTTTACAGGTGATTCCAACGTACCTCTTGAAATCTGTTTCCTGCTATTCTGCCGCGCTTTCAAGTCCGCCTCGTTGACTTCCCTCAACAGATTTTTGGACGATAGTTGCCCTTTATTACTCTGCCAGTTTGTGAATTGCTTTGTCCGTGAGCTCCATCTTTTACTCGTTTTTTGTGAGCTGAACGCAAGTCTAATATTTTGGTTCAGGACCTATACTGGTTTTCGGTGGGTGGCTGAGACTTTGGTTAATTCTTCTTCCTCCCAGGAAATAAGAAAGACATGTTCCCGTCCAAATGTCTAATAGCTACTCTCTCATTGGTTCTCCCTATTCCCTTTCATCCTTTGCCAAATTGGCAACATGTGCACACCAGGAGATTAAAGGTGCTGTCTCTGCCAGTTGGGAGATTGATAGTAAAGCATTTGGAAAGTCAAAATTGAGCACACGGAGAGGGATTATTCATTGAGTATTAGAGACCTTTCATATTCACAGTGTGTCCATTCTCCAGGCTTCCTGTACATGTTATAGCTGTAGTAATATTCCCTTCAACCTGGAGAGTTGGGACCAAGGGAATGGCTGCCATGCATTATTGCTTTAAAGGGGCTGCATTTGCTCACCCAATCTCACCAATACTCTCAGTCCCATGTGTTCAGCCTTATGCCACATCCAGCTGTCATTATAGATAGGGTCATTCCAGGTTTCATCAGAGACCCTGAGGAATTGTAAATAATTTCCCTGCTTTTTTGTTTTGTTTTTGAAATTCCTTTTTATAGTGGGTTTGAGCTGATTATCGCAGCCATGTTTATGCCAATCTAGAAACACTTGATTCCCTTATGGAGACATATCAATACATAGGATTTAAGATTATTACTAGTCAGATATATTTTTCAGCGGGAAATATGGGGTTTGGGTCCCTTTCACTGAGGATGGTGTAGGTCTTTTCTATTCCATACTTCGTTTTTGGAACGGTACCTGTGCTTATATCAAACTCTGGTTTTATGCATCACCCCAACTCTCCTTCCCCCTTAAGCAGGCAAAAGAAGGTTTTCTAAATGTGAGACTCTGTTCTCTTTCCTAACTCAGTTCATGTGTCGCCATGTTTATAGGATCTTCATAAGTGATATCTTATGATAAGTTTCTTTTTCTGTGTGACTTATTTCACTTAGAATCATCATACCTGAATCCACTCATTTTGCTGCTAATGGTCTTGTGACATTGGTTTCATGGCTGAGGGATATTCCATCGTACGTAAGTACCACTATTTTTGAACGATTTTTATCTTTCCTGGGATATTTAAGGTGTACCCAAATTGAGGTTCTTGTAAGCAGTGCAGCCCTAAATTTGGGGGTGGATCTGTCTTATTGATTTTCAGTTTTCCCAAGTTATATTCCCTAGACTGGAAGTGCCCTAGGCTCTGTAGCTCTGTTGTTTACTTCTTTTAGGGAACACAATGCACTCCTCCAGTGAGGCAGTTGGCAATTTACATCCCGCCCATAAGTATAACTAGGCTCCATGTTCTCCAGGGCCTGTCTTCCCTTTCTGGTATTTACATATTTTGTGGATGTCCCTTTTGACCGATGGGGAGTGATACTTCTTTGTAGTGCAGATTTGCATTGCCCGCGTGCTTGCTTGGCCAAAAGAGGAGTATGCGTTTTCTCCTGCATATATTCAGGAGAAAATACATACGCACTTTTTGGCCAAGTGCCTCATTGTCGAAGTTGTGCCCCTCTTCCTGTGCTTAACAGGTGATTCCAACGTACTTCTTGAAATCTGTTTCTTGCTATTCTGCCTCGCATTCACGTCCTTCTCGTTGCCTTCCCTCAGCAGATTTTTGGATCATAGTTGTCCTTTATTACTCTGCCAGTTTGTGAATTGCTGTTCCCTTGAGCTCCATTTTTAAACTCGTTTTTTGTGAGCTGAACGCATGTCCAAAATTTTGGTTCAGGACCTATACTGGTACCCGGTGGGTGGCTGCAACATTCGTTAATACTTCTTCCTCCTGGGAAATTAGAGTGACACATGCCCATCCAAATGCCTAACAGCTACTCTCTCATTGATTCTCCCTCTTCCCTTTCATCCTCTGCCAAATTGGCAAACTGTGAGAACCAGGTTAAAGGGGCTGTCTCTCCAAGTTGGGAGATTGATAGTAAAGCAGTTGGAATGTCAAACTGGAGCACCAGGAGAGGGACTATTCGTTGAGTTTTAGAAACCTTTCCTATTCACTGTGTGTCCATTCTCTAGGTTTCCCGTACATGTTATAGCTGTAGTAATATTCCTTCATCCTAGAGAGTTGGGCCAAATTGAATGGGTGCCAAGGATTATTGATTTCAAGGCTCTTCATTTGCTCACCCAATCTCACCAATCCTCTCAGTCCCTATTGTCCAGCCTTATGCCACATCCAGATGTCATTGTAGAAAGGGTCATTCCTCATTTCATCACAGACCCTGAAGGTATTGTAAAGAATTTCCCTGTTTTTTTGTTTTGTTTTTGAATTCCTTTTTATAGTGGGTTTGAGCTGATTCTCGCTGCCATGTTTATTCCAGTCTAGACAAACTTGATTCCCTTACGGAGACATATCAATACATAGATTTTAAGATTCTTACTAGTCAGATATATTCCACTGCGGGAAATATGGGGTTTTGAGTCCCTTTCACTGAGGAATGTGTAGGTCTTGTCTATTCCATAGTTGGTTTTTGGAACGGTACCTGTGCTTATATCAAACTCTGGTTTTATGCATCACCCCACCTCTCCTTCCCCGTTAAGCAGGCATAAGAGTGTTTTCTAAATGTGAGACTCTGTTCTCTTTCCTAACTCAGTTCATGTGTAGCCATGTTTACAGGATCTTCATAAGTGACATCTTATGATAAGCTTCTTTTTCTGTGTGACTTATTACACTTAGAATCATCGTACCTGAATCCACTCATTTTGCTGCTACTGGTCTTATGACATTGATTTCATGGCTGAGAGATATTCCATCGTACGTAAGTACCACAATTTTTTGAACCATTTTTATCTTTCCTGGGATATTTAAGGTGTACCCAAGTTGAGGTTCTTGTAAGCAGTGCAGCCCTAAATTTGGGGGTGGCTGTGTCTTATTGATTTTCAGTTTTCAAAAGGTGTATTCCCTAGACTGGAAGTGCCCTTGGCTCTGTTGTTTACTTGTATAAGGGAACACAATGCACTCCTCCAGTGAGGCAGTTGGCAATTTACATCCCGCCAATCACCATAAAAAGGCTCCCTGTTCTCCAGGGCCTGTCTTGCCTTTCTGGTATTTACACATTTTGTGGATGTCCCATTTGACCGGTGTGATGTGATACTTTTTTGTAGTGCAGCTTTGCATTGCCCGCTTGCGTGCTTGGCCAAAAAGGGCGTATGCGTTTTCTCCTGAATATATTCAGGAGAAAACTCATAGGCCCTTTTTGGCCAAGTGCATCATTGTCGAAGTTGTGCCCCTCTTCCTGTGTTTTAAAGGCGATTCCAACGTACCTTTTGAAATCTGTTTCCTGCTCTTCTGCCTTGCTTTGAAGTCCGCCTTGTTGCCTTCCCTCAACAGATTTTTGTAAGATAGTTGTCCTTTATTACTGTGCCAGTTTGTGAATTGCTGTGCCACTGAGCTCCATTTTTTAACTCGAATTTGTGACCTGAATGCAAGTCCTAAATTTTGGTGGAGGACCTATACTGGTTCCCGGTCGTTGGCTGAGACTTTGGTTAATTCTTCTTCCTCCCGGGATATAAGAGTGACATGTGTCCGTCCAAATGCCTAACAGCTACTCTGTCATTGGTTCTCCCTCTTCCTTTTCATCCTCTGCCAAATTGGCAACCTGTGTGAACCCGGAGTTTAAAGGGCCTGTCTCTCCAAGATGGGAGATTGATAGTAAAGCAGTTGGAAAGTCAAACCAGAGCACCAGGAGGGGAACAATTCGTTGAGTTTTAGAGAACTTTCGTATTCACTGTGTTTCTATTCTCTAGGATTCCCGTACATGTTATAGCTGTAGTAATATTCCCTTCAACGTGGAGACATTGGACCCATGGAATGGGTGCCCTGCATTATTGCTTTAAAGGGTCTGCATTTGCTCACCCAATCTCAACAATCCTCTCAGTCCCATGTGTCCAGCCTTATGCCATAACCAGCTGTCATTGTAGATAGGGTCATTCCAGGTTTCATCAGAGACTCTGAAGGAATTGTAAAGAATTTCCCTTTTTTTGTTATTGAAATTCCTTTTTATTGTGGGTTTGAGCTGATTCTCTCTGCCTTGTTTATGCCAGTCTAGAAACACTAGATTCCCTCAAGGAGACATATCAATACATAGGTTTTAAGATTCTTACTAGTCAGATATATTCCTCTGTGGGAAATATGGGGTTTTGAGTCCCTTACCTGAGGAAGGTATAGGTAGGTCTTGTCTATTCCATAGTTGGTTTTTGGAACGGTACCTGTGCTTATATCAAACTCTGGTTTTATGCATCACCCCACCTCTCCTTCCCCCTTAAGCAGGCATAAGAGTGTTTTCTAAATGTGAGACTCTGTTCTCTTTCCTAACTCAGTTCATGTGTAGCCATGTTTACAGGATCTTCATAAGTGATATCTTATGGTAAGTTTGTTTTACTCTGTGACTTATTTTACATAGAATTATCGTACCTGAATCCACTCATTTTGCTGCTACTGGCCTTATGATATTGTTTTCATGGCTGCGCAATATTCCATCGTAAGTAAGTACCATCATTTTTGAAACATTTTTGACTTTCCTGGGATATTTAAGGTGTAGCCAAGTTGAGCTTCTTGTAAGCATTGCAGGCCTAAATTTTCGGGTGGCTGTGTCTTATAGGTTTTCAGTTTTCCCAAGGTATATTCCCTAGACTGGAAGTGCCCTTGGCTCTGTAGCTCTGTTGTTTACTTGTTTTAGGGAACACAATGCACTCCTCCAGAGAGGCAGTTGGCAATTCATATCACACCCATCAGCATAACAAGGCTCCCTGTTCTCCAGGGCCTCTCTAGCCTTTCTGGTTTTTACACATTTTGTGGATGTCCCTTTTGACCGGCCTGAAGTGATACTTCGTTGTAGTGCTGATTTGCATTGCCCGCTTCATTGCTTGGCCAAAAGGACGTATGCGTTTTCTCCTGAATATATTCAGGAGAAAACACATACGCCCTTTTTGGCCAAGTGCATCATTGTTGAAGTTGTGCCCCTCTTCCTGTGTTTTAAAGGCGATTCCAACGTACCTCTTGAAATCTGTTTCTTGCTATTCTACCTCACTTTCAAGTCCGCCTCATTGCCTTCCCTCAACAGATTTTTGGATGATAGTTGTCCTTTATTACCCTGCCAGTTTTTGAATTGCTGTGCCCTTGAGCTCCATTTTTTAACTCGTTTTTGTGAGCTGAACGCAAGACCAAAATTTTTTTTCACGACCTATACTGTTTGGCAGTGCATGGCTGAGACTTTGGTTAATTTTCCTTCCTGCCAGGAAATTAGAGTGACATATGCCCGTCTAAATGCCTAACAGCTACTCTCTCCTTGGTTCTCCCTCTTCCCTTTCATTCTCTGCCAAATTAGCAACCTGTGCGAACCAGGAGGTTAAAGGGGCTGTCTCACCTAGTTGGGAGATTTATAGTAAAGAAGTTGGAAATTCAAACCCGAGCACCAAGCTATGGACTATTCGTTGAGTTTTGGAAACCTTTCGTATTCACAGTGTGTCCATTTTCTAGGTTTCCCATACATGTTATAGCTGTAGTAATATTCCCTTCATCCTGGAGGGTTGGGACCCATGGAATGAGTGCCATGCATTATTGCTTTAAAGGGTCTGCATTTGCTCACCCAATCTCAGCAATCCTCTCAGTCCCAAGTGTCCAGCCTTATGCCACATCTAGCTGTCATTGTAGATATGGTCATTCCAGCTTTCATCAGAGACCTGGAAGGAATTGTAAAGAATTCCCATGTTTTTTTGTTTTGTTTTTGTAATTCCTTTTTATAGTGGGATTAAGCTGATTTTCACAGCCAAATTTATGCTAATCTAGACACACTTGATTCCCTTATGGAGACATATCAATACATAGGTTTTAAGATTCTTACTAGTCAGATATATTCCTCTGCATGGAATATGGTGTGTTGCGTCCCTTTCACTGAGGAAGGAGTTGGTCTTGTCTATTCCATATTTGGTTTTTGGAACGGTACCTGTACTAATATCAAAATCTGCTTTTATGCATCACCCCACCTCTCCTTCCCCCTTAAGCAGGCATAAGTGTGTTTTCTAAATGTGAGACTCTCTTCTCTTTCCTAAGTCATTTCATGTGTAGCCATGTTTACAGGATCTTCATAAGTGATATCTTATGATAAGTTTCTTTTTCTGTGTGACTTATTTCACTTAGAATTATCGTACCTGAATCCACTCATTTTGCTGCTACTGGCCTGATGACATTGATTTCATGGCTGAGGGATATTCCATCATACGTAAGTACCACAATTTCTTGAACCATTTTTGTCTTTCCTGGGATATTTAAGGTGTACCCTAGTTGAGGTTCTTGTAAGCAGTGCAGCCCTGAATTTTGGTGTGGATCTGTCTTATTGATTTTCAGTTTTCCCAAGGTATATTCCCAAGGTCGGTATTGCCCTTGGCTCTGTAGCTCTGTTGTTTACTTGTTTTAGGGAACACAATGCACTCCTCCAGAGAGACAGTTGGCAATTTACATCCCGCCCATCACCATAACAAGTCTCCCTGTTCTCCAGGGCCTGTCTTGCCTTTCTGGTTTTTACCCATTTTGCGGATGTCCCTTTTGACTGGTGCGAAATGATACTTCTTTGTAGTGCAGGTTTGAATTGCCGGCTTGCTTGCTTGACCGAAAATGGCATATGCGTTTTCTCCTGAATATATTCACGTGAAAACCCATACGCCCTTTATGGCCATTTCCATAATTTTCGAAGTTGTGATGCTTTTCCTGTGTTTATAGGCGATTCCAATGTACCCCTTGAAATCTGTTTCGTGCCATTCTGCTTCATTTTCAATTCCGCCTCATGGCTTTCCCTCAACAAATTTTTGGAAGAGAGTATTCCTATATAACTCGGCTGGTTAGTGAATTGCTGTGGCCCTGAGCTCCATTTTTCAACTCGCGTTTTTGTGAGCTGACCGCAAATCCACAATTTTGCTTCAGGACCTATACTTGTTCTGGGGGGCAGGCTGAGACTTTGGTTAATTCCTCTTCATGACGGGAAATTAGGTGACATATGGCCGTCCAAATGCCTACAGCTACTCTCTCATTGATTCTTTCTCTTCCCTTATATCCTCTGCACAATTTGCCAACTGTGCGAACCAGGAGGTTATAGGGGCTGACTCTCCAAGTTGGAAGATTGATAGTAAAGCAGCTGGAATGTCAAACTGGAGTTCAAGGAGAGAAAAAAGTAGTAGAGTTTTAGAAACCTTTCACCATCAGATCGTTTCCATTCTCTAGGTTCCCATACATGTTATAACTGTAGTGATATTCCCTTCTACCTGGAGAGTTGGGAACCATGCAATGGGTGGCACGCATTATTGCTTTAAAGGGTCTGCATTTTTTCACCCAATTTCACCAATCCTCTCAGTCCCAATTGACCAGCCTTATGCCACATCCAGCTGTCATTGTAGATAGGGTCATTCCAGGTTTCATCAGAACCCCTGAAGGTATTGTGTAAGAATTTTACTGTTTTTATGTTTTGTTTTGAAATTCATTTTTATAGTGGGTTTGAGCTGATTCTCACTGCCATGTTTATGTCATTCTAGACACACTTGGTTCCCTTACAGAGACATATCAATACATAGGTTTTAAAATTCTTACTAGTCAGATATATTTCTCTGCAGGGAATTGGAATGTTGAGTTCCGTTCACTGAGGAAGGAGTAGGGCTTGTCTCTACTGTTTTTGGATTATGGAACGGTACCTGTGCTAATATCAAACTTTTGTGCATCTCCCCACCTCTCTTTCCCCTTAAGCAAGGATAAGAGTGTTTTCTAAATCTGAGACTCTGTTCTCTTCCCTAATTCAGTTCATATGTGTCATGTTTCCATTCCCTTCATAAGTGATATCTTATGTCAGAATGCACCATGGCCCTTGGCATAATAATGCTCCATGACGGCTGTCATCACAATGCTCCATGCCCTGGTTATCACAATGCTCCATGTCCCTTGTCATCACAATTCTCCACGTCCTTGTCATCACAATGCTACATGACACTTCTCATCAAAATATTACATGCTCTATTCATCAAAATTTTCCGTGCACTTGTCATTGCAATGCTCCATGCACTGGCCATCACACTGTTCCATGACCCCTGTCATCACAATGCTCCCTGACACCTGTCATCACAATGCTTCACGCCCCTTGTCATTACAGTGCTCCATGATGCTCGACATCACAATTACCCACGGACTTCTCATCACAATGCTCCACGGTTTTGCAATCACCATGCTCCATGCCTTGTCATTTCAAAGCTCATTGTCCCTTGTCCTCACAATTCTCCACGTCCTTTTCATTACAATGGTCCAGGGCACTTCACATCACAATGTTATATGCACTTGTCATCACAATACCCCATGCAATTGTCATCGCAATGTTCCATGACCCCTGTCATAGGAAGGTCCATGCGATTTTCATCACTATGTTTCACGACCTGGACATTAAAAGTATCAACTGTCCTTGATATCACAATGCTCCATGCCCTTGTCATCACAATGCTCCTTTAATTTGTCACAACAATCCTCCATGACACTTGGCATCACAATGCTCCATGATATTGTCATGACACTGGAACATGACATATTTCATCACAATGCTCCCTGACACCTTTCTTCACAATAATCCATGACCTTGTCATCACAGTGCTCCATGCCCTTGTCAGCACAATGTGCCATGCTCACTCTTATCACAATAATCCATGAAACTTGTCAGACCAATGCTCCATGCCACTTTTCATCACAATGCTCCATGAACGCTGTCATCACAATGCACCATGCCCATCATCATAATGCTTCATGCTCTTGTCATCACAATGAAATCAAAATGCTCCATGACGTCTGTCATCACAATGCTCCAAACACTTGTGATCACAATGTTCCATAACACTTGTCATCACAATGCCCCATGACGCCGTTCAGCACAATTATGCATGGTCTTCTCATCACAATACACCATGACATTTGTCATCACAATGCTCAATAAACTTGGCATCACAATGCTCCCTGACTATTGCCCTCGGTATGCACCTGGAACTCTTTCATGACAAGGCTCCATGCCTTTTCCATCAAAATGATCCATGACCTTTTCATCACAATGCTCCAAGATCCCTCTAATCACAATGCCCCATGCCCTTGTTATCACAAAGCTCCATGACACATGTCATCAGAATGTTCCATGGCCTTCTCATCAAAATGCTCCATGCCCTTGTCATCACAATGCTCCCAGAACCCTGTAATCTAAATGCTCAATGCCCCGTTTAATCTCAATGCTCCATGAACCCTGTCATCACAATCCAACATGTCCATCATCATAATGCTTCAGACTATTGTCATCACAATGAAATCAAAATGCTCCATGACCCCTGTCATCACAATGCTCCGTGACTCCAGTCATCACAATGCTTCATGAACTTTGTCATCACAATTGTCCATGTACTCGTCATCAACAGTCTCTGTGACCTTTTTAACCACAATGCTCCATGAAATTTGCATCACAGTGCTCTTTGACCCTTGTCATCAAAATGCTCTATGCCTTTCTCAGCACAATGCTCCATGACCCTTGTCATCACAGTGCTCCATGCGCTTGTCAGCACAATGCTCCATGACACATATATTCACAACGCACCATGCACTTGTCATCACAGTGCTCCACAATCTTGTCATCACAATGCTCCATAAAACTTGTCATCACAATGCTCCATGCACTTCTCATCAAAATGCTCTCTCACCACTGATATCACAATGTTGCACCACTATTCATCACAATACTCCCTCACCCCTGTCATCAAAATGTTCCATGACTCCGGTCATCACAATGCTACATGCACTTATCATCACAATGTTCGATGACCCCTGACATCACAATGTTCCATAACCACTATCATCAAAATATTCCATGACCGTTTTCATCAAATTGCTCCATGACCTTTGTCATCAGAAAGATCCATGACCCTTGGCATCAAAATGCTCCATGTCATTGTCATCACAATGCTCCATGAACGATCTCATCACATTGCTCCATGATCTTGTCATCACAAAGCTCCATGACACATGTCATCAGAATGGTCCATGGCCTTCTAATCACAGTGCTCCATGCCCTTGCCATCACAAGGCTCCATTACCCCTCTCATAATAATGCTCCATGACCCCTGCCATCACGATGTTCCATGGACTTGTCATCACAAGGCTCCATGACCCTTCTCATCACAATGCTCCAAGACCCCTCTAATCACAGTGCTCCATGCCCCTTTTCATCTCAATGATCCATGAACCCTGTCATCACTATGAACCATGCCCATCATCATAATGCTTCAAGCTATTGTCATCACAATGAAATCAAAATGCTCCATGACCTCTGTCATAACAATTCTCCAAACCCTTGTGATCACAATATTCCATAACAATTGTCATCACAATGCCCCATGTCACTCGTCATCACAATTATCCATGGTCTTCTAATCACAATGCTCCATGACCTTTGTCATCACAATGCTCAATACACTTGTCATCACAATGCTCCCTGACACTTGATGTCAGTATGCTCCTTGAACCCTGTCATGACAAGGCTCCATGCCTTTTTCATCACAGTGATCCATGCCTTTTTCATCACAATGCTTCAAGAACACTGTAATCACAATGCTCCATGACCTTGTCATCACAAAGCTCCATGACGCATGTCATCAGAAGGCTCCATGGCCTTCTCATCACAATGATCCATGCCCTTCTCATCACAACGTTCCAAGACCCCTGTAATCACAATGCTCCATGCTCCTTTTCAACAGAATGCTCCATGAGACTTTTCATCAAAAGTCTCCATGGTCTTCTCATCACAATGCTCCAGGACCTTGTCATCACCATGCTCCATTCCCTTGTCATCACAATGCTCCATGACCCCTGTCATCACAATACTCCATGAACATTTTCAGCCAAATGCTCCATGACTTTATCATCATAATACTCCATGGCCGATATCAGCACAATTATCCATGACCCCAGTTATCACAACACTCCATGACACCTGACAACACAATGATCCGGGACTCTTGTCATCACAATGCTCCATTCCTTAGTCATCACAATGCTCCAAGATCCCTGTCATCACAATACTCCATGAACATTTTCAGCCCAATGCTCCATGAATCTTGTCATCACAATGATCCATGTCCTTGTCATCCCAAAGCTCCATGACCCTTGTATTCACAGTGATCCATGATGCTTGTCATCACAGTGCTCCATGACACCTGTCATCACAATGCTCCATGCATTTGTCAGCAAACTGCTATATGACCTTGTCATTACAATGCTCTACGTGTTTGTCATCACAATCCTCCATGAACCTTGGGATCACATTGCTTAAGGCCCTTGTCATCACAATGCTCCATGCTCCTTGAAATCAAAATGATCCATGACCTCTGTCATCACAATGCTCCAATCCCTTGTGATCACAATGTTCCATAAGACTTGTCATCACAATGCTCAATGATTCCTGTCATCACAATATTCCATGCCGTTTTCATCACAATGCTCCATGACCATTGTCATCACAATTCTCAATACACTTGTCATCACAATGCTCCCCGACACTTGTCGTCAGAATGCTCCTTGAACACTGTCACGAAAAGGCTCCATGCCTTTTTCATCACAATGCCCCATGTCGTTTTCATCACAATGCTACATGCCATTGTCATCAATATACTCCACAAGCTTGTCATCAGAATGTTCCATGACACTTGTCATCATAAATCTCCATGTACCTGTCAGCACAATGCACCCTGACCCTTGTTATCACAATGCTCCAAGCCATTGTCATCACAATGCTCCATTACCTTTGTCACCCGAATCCTCCATGACACTTGGCATCACAATGCTCCATGCCATTGTCATCACAATGCGCCATTCCAACTGTCATCGCAATAATCCATGAAATTTATTAAACCAATGTTCCATGCCCTTGTCATCACAATGTTCCACGGCCTTGTCATCACAAGGCTACATGACACTTCTCATCACAAGGCTCAAGACCCCTGTAATCACAAGGCTGAAGACCCCTGTAATCACAATGTTCCATGCACTTGTCACCACAAAGCTCCTTGACGCATATCATCAGAATGTTCCATGGCCTTCACATCACAATGCTCCATGCCCTTGTCATCACAATGCTCCACGACCCCTGTAATCACAATACTCCATGCCCCTTTTCATCTCAATGCTCCATGAACACTGTCATCACAATGCACAATGCATATCATAATAATGCTTCAGGCTATTTTCATCACAATGAAATCAATATGCTCCATGACCTCTGTCATCATAATACTCCGAACCCTTGAGATCACAATGTTCCATAACACTTATCATCACAACACCCTATGACGCTCATCATCACAATTATCCATGGTCTTCTCATCAAAATGCTCCGTGATCTTCGTCATCACAATGCTCAATAATCTTGTCATCACAATGCTCCCTGACATTTGTCGTCAGTATGCTCCTCAAAACCTGTCATGACAAGGATCCATGCCTTTTTCATCACAATTATCCATGCCCTTTTCATTACAATGCTCCAAGACCCCTGTAATCACATAGCTCCATGACCTTGTCATCACAAAGCTCCATGACGCATGTCATCAGAATGCTCCATGGCCATCTCCTCACAATGCTCCATGTCATTGTCATCACAATGCTCCATGTACCCTCTCATCACATTGCTCCATGCCCTTGTCATTACAATCCTCCATGACCCATGTATCACAGTGTTCCGTGCCCTTGTCATCATAATGCTCCATGCCCTTGTTATCACAGTGCTTCAAGACCCCTGTAATCATAATGCTCCTTGCCCTTGTCATCACAATTCTCCATGACGCATGTCATCAGAATGCTCCATGGCCTTCTCATCACAATGATCCATGCCCTTGTCATCACAATGCTCCAAGACCCCTATAATCACAATGCTCCATGCCCCTTTTCAACAGAATGCTCCATGAGACTTCTCATCAAAAGGCTCCATGGTCTTCTCATCACAATGCTTTAGGAACTTGTCATCACCATGCTCCATTCCCTTGTCATCACAATGCTCCATGACCACTGTCATCACAATACTCCATGAACATTTTCAGCCAAATGCTCCATGATATTATCATCACAATGCTACATGCACATATCATCCGAATGTTCGATGACCACTGACATCACAATATTCCATAACACCTATCATCAAAATGGTCCATGACCCTTTTCATCAAAATGCTCCATGACCCCTGACATCACAATGTTCCATAACACCTGTCATCAAAATGTTCCATGACACATTTCATCAAATTGCTCAATGACCCTGTCATCAAAATGCTCCCTGCCCTTCTCATCACAATGCACAAAGCCCTTGCCATCAAAATGCTCCATGACCTTTGTACTCACAATTCTCAATACACTTGTCATCACAATGCTCCCTGACACTTGTCGTTAGAATGCTCCTTGAACCCTGTCATGAAAAGGCTCCATGACTTTTTCATCGCAATGCCCCATGCCGTTTTCATCAAAATGCTCCATGCCATTGTCATCAAAATACTGCAAAAGCTTGCCATCAGATTGTTCCATGACCCTTGTCATCACAAATCTCTATTCACTTGTCAGCACAATGCTCCCTGACCATTGTCATTACAATGCTCCAAGCCATTTTCATCACAATGCTCCATTACCTTTGTCATCAGAATGCTCCATGAGATTTGGCATCAAAATGCTCCATGCCATTGTCATCACAATGTGCCAAGACATATGTCATCACAATGCTCCCTGACACCTGTCTTACAATACTGCATGACCTGGTCATCACAATGCGCCATTCCAACGATCATCACAATAATCCATAAAACTGAATAGACCACTGTTCCATGCCCTTGTCATCACAATGCTCCATGCCCTTGTTATCACAATGCTCCATGACCCCTGTCATCACAATGCTCCATGACTCCAGTCATCACAATGCTTCATGAACTTTGTCATCACAATTGTCCATGTCCTCGTCATCAACAGTCTCTGTGACCTTTTTAGCCACAATGCTCCATTAACTTTTCATCACAATGCTCTTTGACCCTTGTCATCAAAATGCTCTATGCCTTTCTCAGCACAATGCTCCATGACACTTGTCAACACAATGCTCCATGCGCTTGTCAGCACAATGCTCCATGACACATGTCATCACAATGCACCATGTGCTTGTCATCACAATGCTCCACAAAATTGTCATCACAATGCGCCATAAAATTTGTCATCACAATGCTCCATGCACTTCTCATCAAAATGCTCTCTCACCACTGATATCACAATGCTACATCACTATTTGTCACAATACTCCCTCACCCCGGTCATCACAATGTTCCATGACACCTGTCAACACAATGCTACATGCACTTATCATTACAGTATTCGATGACCCCTGACACTACAATGTTCCATAACACCTGTCATCAAAATGCTCCATGACACCTGACATTACAGTGTTCCATAACACCTGTCATCAAAATGTTCAATGACACTTTTCATCAAATTGCTCCATGACAATGTCATCAAAATGTTCCCTGCCCTTCTCATCACAATGCACAATGCACTTGCCATCAAAATGCTCCATGACCTTTGTCATCACAAAGATCCATGACCCTTGGCATCACAGTGCTCCAAGTCATTGTCATCCCAATGCTCCATGAACGCTGTCATCACATTGCTCCATGCCCTTGTCATCACAATGCTCCATGACACATGTAATCACAATGCCCCATGACCCCTGTCATCACAATGCTCCGTGACTCCAGTCATCACAATGCTTCATAACGTTTGTCATCAAAATATTCCATGACCCTGTCATCACAGTGCTACATCCCCTTATCATCACAATGTTCCATGACCCCTGACATCACAATGTTCCATAACCCCTGTCATCAAAATGCTCCATGACCCTTTTCAACCCAAAGCTCCAAGACCCCTGACATCACAATGTTCTATAACCCCATCCATCAAAATGTTCCATTACACTTTTCATCAAATTGCTGCCTGACCTGGTCATCAAAATGCTCCCTGCCATTCTCATCACAATGCACTATGCCTTGTCATCAAAATGCTCCATGACTTGTCATCACAAATCTCCATGACCCTTGGCATCACAGTGCTCCATGTCATTGTCATCACAATTCTCCATGAACACTCTCATAATATTGCTCAATGCCCTTCTCATCACAAAGCTCCATGACACTTGTCATCACAATGCTCGATGCCCTTCTCATCACAATGCTCCATGCCCTTGTCATTACAATCCTGCATGACCCATGTATCATAGTGTTCCATACCCTTGTCATCACAATGCACCATGCCCACTCTCATCACAATAATCCATGAAACATTTCAGACCAATGTTCCATGCCCTTCTCATCACAATGCACCATTACCTCTGTCATAACAATGCACCATGACCCCTGCCATCACAATGTTCCACAGCCTAGTCATCACAAGGTTCCATGACACTTGTCATCACAGTGCTGAAGTCCCCTGTAATCACAATGCTCCATGCCCTTGTCATCACAAAGCTCCATGACGCATGTCATCAGAATGTTCCATGGCCTTCTCATCACAGTGCTCCATGTCCTTGTCATCACAATGCTCCAAGACCCCTGTAAACACAATGCTCCATGCCCCTTTTCATCTCAATGCACCATGAACCCTGTCATCACAATGCACCATGCCCATCATCATAATGCTTCAGGCTATTGTCATCACAATGAAATCAATATTCTCCATGACCTCTGTCATCATAATGCTCCAAACCCTTGTGATCACAATGTTCCATAACACTTATCATCACAACACCCCATGACGCTCATCATCGCAGTTATCCATGGTCTTCTCATCACAATGTTCCATGATATTTGTCATCACAATGCTCAATACACTTGTCATCACAATGCTCCCTGACACTTGTCGTCAGTATGCTCCTTGAACCCTGTCATGACAAGGCTCCATACCTTTGTCATCACAATAATCCATGCCCTTTTCATCACAATGCTCCAAGATCCCTGTAATCACAATGCTCCATGCTCTTGTCATCAAAATGCTCCATGACACATGTCATCAGAATGCTTCATGGCCTTCTCATCACAATGCTCCAAGTCATTTTCATCACAATGCTCCATGAACGCTCTCATCACATTGCTCCATGCACTTGTCTTCACAAAGCACCATGACACATGTCATCAGAATGCTCCATGACCCCTGCCATCACGATTTTCCATGGCCTTGTCATCACAAGGCTCCATCACCCTTCTCATCACAATGCTCCAAGAACCCTGTAATCACAGTGCTCTATGCCCCTTTTCATTTCAATGATCCATGAACCCTGTCATCACAATGCACCATGCCTATCATGATAATGCTTCATGCTATTGTCATCACAATGAAATCAAAATGCTCCATGACCTCTGTCATAGCAATGTTCAAAACGCTTGTGATCACAATATTCCATAACACTTGTCATCACAATGACCCATGACGCTCGTCATCACAATTATCCATTGACTTCTCATCACAATGTTCCATGACCTTTGTCATCACAATGCTCAATACACTTGTCATCACAATTCTCCCTGACACTTGTTTTCTGTATGCTCCTTGAAACCTGTCATGACAACGCTCCATGCCTTTTTCATCACTATGATCCATGCCCTTTTCTTCACAATGCTTCAAGACCCCTGTAATCACAATGCTCCATGCCCTTGTCATCACAAAGCTCAATGACACATGTCATCAGAATGCTCCTTGGCCTTCTGCTCACAATGCTCCATGACCTTTTCATCACAATGTGGCAAGATCCCTGTAATCACAATGTTCCATGCCCTTTTTCATCTGTATGCTACATGAGACTTGTCATCACAAAGCTCCACGGATTTCTCATCACAATGCTCCAGGATCTTGTCATCACAATGCTTCACGACCTTGTCCTGAAAATTCTCAATGGCCCTTGTCATCATAATGCTCTAAGCCCTAGTCATCACAATGCTCCATTATATTTGTCATCAAAATCCTCCATTACATTTGGCATCACAATACTCCCTGCCATTGTCATTGCAATGGACCATGACATATGTCTTCACAATGCTCCCTGACACATGTCTTCACAATACTCCATGAGCATCTCTTCACAATTCTCCATGCCATTGTCATCACCAGGCACTATGTCCAATATCATCACAATAATCTATGAAATTTTTCAGACCAATGCTCCATGCCCCGGGCATAACAAAGCTTCATGTCCCTGTCATCACAATGCTCCATGCCCTTGTCATCACAATGTTCTATGAAATTTCATCACAAAGCTCCATGACCCATGACCCATGTATCACAGTGTTACGTGCCCTTGTCATCACAATGCACCATGCCACTCTCAGCCCAATAATCCATGAAATATTTCAGACCAATGCTCCATGCCCTTCTCATCAAAATGCTCCATTACCCCTGTCATAACAATGCTCCATGACCCCTGCCATCACAATGTTCCACGGCCTTTTCATCACAAGCCTCCATGACACTTGTCATCACAATGCCCCATGACGCTCGTCATCACAATTATCCATGGTTTTCTCATCACAATGTTCCATGATCTTTGTCATCACAATGCTCAAAACACTTGTCATCACAATGCTCCCTGACAGTTGTCGTCTGTAAGCTCCGTGAACCATGTCATGACAAGGCTCCATGCCTTTTTCATCAATATAATCCATGCCCTTTTCAGCACAATGCTCCAAGATCCCTGTAATCACAATGCTCCATGCCCTTGTCATCACATAGCTCCATGACACATGTCACCAGAATGCTCCAAGGCCTTCTCATAACCATGATTCATGCCCTTGTCATCACAATGCTCCAAGACCCCTGTAATCACAATGCTCCATGCCCCTTTTCAACAGAATGCTCCATGAGATTTCTCAACAAAAGTCTCCATGGTCTTCTCATCACAATGCTCCAGGACATTGTCAAGAGCATGCGCCATTCACTTGTCATCGCAATGCTCCATGACCAATATCATCACAATTCTCCATGACCACTGTCATCACAACACTCCATGACACCTGACACCACAGTGATCCGAGACTCTTGTCATCAAAAAGCTCCATTCCCTAGTCAACAAAATGCTCCATGACACTTGTCATCACAATGATCCATGCACTTGTCATCCCAATGCTCCATAACCCCTGTATTCACAATGCTCCATGACGCTTGTCATCACAGTGCTCCATGACAACTGTCATCACAATGCTCCATGCCTTTGTCAGCAAAATGCTACATGACCTTGTCATTACAATTTTCTATGTGCTTGTCATCACAATACTCCATTTCCATTGTCATCACAATCCTCCATGAACCTTGGGATCACATTGCTTCATTCCCTTGTCATCACAATGTTCCATGCTCCTTGAAATCAAAATGATCCATGACCTCTGTCATCAGAATGCTCCAAGACCTTGTGATCCCAATGTTCCATAACACTTGTCATCACAATGCTCCATGATGCCTGTCATCACAATACTCCATGCCCTTTTCATCAAAATGCTCCATGACATTTGTCATCACAATGCTCAATACACTTGTCATCACAATGCTCCCTGACACTTGTCATCACAATGCTCCAAGCCATTGTCATCACAATGCTCCATTACCTTTGTCATCAGAATCCTCCATGACAGTTGGCATCACAATGCTCCATGCCATTGTCATCACAATGGGCCATTACATATGTCATCACAATGCTCCCTGACACCTGTCCTCACAATACTGCATGACCTGGTCATCACAATGCTCCATGCCCTTGTCATCACAATGCTCAATTCCAACTCTCATCGCAATAATCCATGAAACTTATTAGACCAATGTTCCATGCCCTTGTCATCACAATGCTCCATGCCCTTGTTGTCACAATGCTCCATGACCCCTGTCATCACAATGCTCCATGACTCCAGTCATCACAATGCTTCATGACCTTTGTCATCACAATGGTCCATGCCCTCGTCATCAACAGTCTCTGTGACCTTTTTAACCACAATGCTTCATGAACTTTTCATCACAATGCTGTTTGACATTTGTCATCAATATGCTCTATGCCTTTCTCAGCACAATGCTCCATGACCCTTGACATCACAATGCTCCATGAGCTTGTCAGCACAATGCTCCATGACACAGGTCATCACAATGCACTATGCGCTTTTCATCACAGTGCTCCACCATCTTGTCATCACAATGCTCCATAAAGCTTGTCATCACAATGCTCCATGCACTTCTCATCAAAATGCTCTCTCACCACTGATATCACAATGCTACATCACTATTTGTCACAATACTCCCTCACGCCTGTCATCACAATGTTCCATGACTCCTGTCATCACAATGCTACATGCACTTATCATCACAATGTTCGATGACCCCTGACATCACAATGTTCCATAACACCTGTCATCAATGTGCTCCATGACACTTTTCATCAAAATGCTCCATGACCCCTGACATCACAATGTTCCATAACACCTGTCATCAAAATGTTCCATGACACTTTTCATCAAATTGCTCCATGACCATGTCATCACAAAGCTCCCAGCCCTTCCCATCAAAATGCACAGCGTCCTTGCCATCAAAATGCTCCAGGACCTTTCTCGTCACAAAGATCCATGACCCTTGGCATCACAATGTTCCATGTCATTGTCATCAAAATGCTCCATGAACACTCTCATCACTTTGCTCCATGCACTTGTCTTCACAAAGCTCCATGACACATGTCATCAGAATGATCCATGGCCTTCTCATCACAATTCTCCATGCCTTTGCCATCACAATGCTCCATAAAACCTGTCATAACAATGCTCCATGACACCTGCCATCACGATGTTCCATGGCCTTGTCATCACAAGGCTCCATGACCCTTCTCATCACAATGCTCCAAGAACCCTGTAATCACAATGCACTATGCCCATTTTCATATCAATGATCCATGAAACCTGTCATCACAGTGCACCATGCCCATCATCATGCTTCATGCTATTGTCATCACAATGAAATCAAAATGATCCATGATCTCTGTCATAACAATGTTCCATACCATTGTGATCACAATATTTCATAACACTTGTCATAACAATGCCACATGACGCTCGTCATCACAATTATCCATGGTTTGTCATCACAATGCTCCATGACTTTTGTCATCACAATCCTCAATACACTTGTCATCAAAATGCTCCCTGACACTTGTTGTCTGTATGCTCTTTGAACCCTGTCATGACAAGGCTCCATGCCTTTTTCATCACAATGATCCATGCCCTTTTCATCACAATGCTCCAAGACTCCTGTAATCACAATGTTCCTTGCGCTTGTCATCACAAACTCAATGACACAGGTCATCAGAATGCTCCTTGGCCTTCTGCTTACAATGCTCCATGCCCTTGTCATCACAATGTGCCAAGACCCCTGTAATCACAATGCTCCATGCCCCTTTTCATCAGTATGCTCCATGAGAATTGTCATCACAAGGCTCCATGATTTTCTCAACACAAGGCTCCAGGACCTTGTCATCACAATGCTTCACGACCTTGTCCTGAAATTTCTCAATGGCCCTTGTCATCATAATGCTCCAATCCCTAGTCATCACAATGCTCCTTTATATTTGTCATCACAATCCTCCATTATAATTGTCATCACAGTACTCCCTGCCATTGTCATCGCAATGGACCATGACATATGTCATCACAATGCTCCCTGACACCTGTCTTCACAATACTCCATGACCTTCTCTTCACAATGATACATGCCCTTGTCATCACAATGGACCCTGTCCAATGTCATCACAGTAATCTATGAAAATTGTCAGACCAATGCTCCATGCCCCTGTCATCACAATGCTCCATCCCCTTGTCATCACAATGCTCCATGACTTGTCATCACAAAGCTCCATGACACATGACCCATGTATCACAGTGTTCCGTGCCCTTGTCATCACAATGCTCCATGCCCACTCTCATCACAATCATCCATGAAACATTTCAGACCAATATTCCATGCCCTCTCTCATCACAATCATCCATGAAATATTTCAGACCAATATTCCATGTCCTTCTCATCACAGTGCTCCATTACCTCTGTCATAACAATGCACCATGACACCTGCCATCACTATGTTCCACGGCCTAATCATCAAAAGGTTCCATGACACTTGACCCACAATGCTGAAGACCCCTGTAATCACAATGCTCCATGCCCTTGTAATCACAAAGCTCCATGACGTATGTCATCAGAATATTCCATGGCCTTCTCATCACAATGCTCCATGCCCTTGACATCACATTGCTCCAAGACCCCTGTAAACACAATGCTCCATGTCCCTTTTCATCTCAATGCTCCATGAACCCTGTCATCACAATGCACCATGCCCATCATCATAATGCTTCAGGCTATTATCATCACAATGAAATCAATACTCTCCATGACCTCTGTCATCATAATGCTCCAAACCCTTGTGATCACAATGTTCCATAAAACTTATCATCACAACACCCCATGACGCTCATCATAACAATTATCCATGGTCTTCTCATCACAATGCTACATGATCTTTGTCATCACAATGCTCAATACACTTGTCATCACAATGCTCCCTGACACTTGTCGTCAGTATGCTCCTTGAACCCTGTCATGACAAGGCTCCATGCCTTTTTCATCACAATAATCCATGCCCTTTTCATCACAATGCTCCAAGATCCCTGTAATCACAATGCTCCATGCCCTTGTCATCAAAAAGCTCCATGACACATGTCATCAGAATGCTCCTTGGTCTTCTCCTCACAATGCTCCATGCCCTTGTCATCACAATGTTCCAAGAACCCTGTAATCACAATGCTCCATGCCCCTTTTCTTCAGTATGCTCCATGAGACTTGTCATCACAAGGCTCCATGGTTTTCTCATCACAATGCTCCAGGACATTGTCATCACAATGCTTCACGACTTTGTCATTAAAATTTTCAGTGGCCCTTGTCATCATAATGCTCCAAGCACTAACCATCACCATGTTCCATTATATTTGTCATCACAATCCTCCATTACATTTGGCATCACAATGCTCCATGCCATTGCCATCGCAATGGACCATGACATATATCATCACAATGCTCCCTGACAGCTGTCTTCACAATACTCCATGACCCTCTCATCACAATGCTCCATGCCCTTGTCATCACAATGCACCATGCCCACTGTCATCACAATAATCTATGAAACTTGTCAGACCAATGCTCCATGCCCCTGTCATCACAATGCTCCATGTCCTTGTCATCACAATGCTCCATTATCCCTGTCATCACAATGCTCCTTGACTCCAGTCATCACAATGCTTCATAACGTTTGTCATCACAATGGTCCATGCCCGCATCATCACAAGGCTCTGTGACCTTTGTAACCACAATGCTCCATGAACTTTTCATCACAATTCTCTGTGACCCTTGTCATCACAATGCTCCATGTCTTTGTCAGAACAATGCTCCATGACCATTGTCATCACAATGTGCCACAATCATTTCATCACAACGGTCCACAACTTTGTCATGGCAATGCTCCATAATCTTTGTAATCACAATGGTCCATGCACTTCACATCAAAATGCTCTCTCACTAGAGATATCACAATGTTCCATCACTAGTCATCACAATATTCCCTCACCCCTGTAATCACAATGTTCCATGACCCTGTCATAACAATGCTACATCCACTTATCATCACAATGTTCCATGACCCCTAACATCACAATATTCCATATACCCTATCGTCAAAATGCTCCATGACCCTTTTCATCCCAAAGCTCCAAGACCCCTGACATCCCAATGTTCTATAACACCTGCCATCAAAATGTTCCATTAGAATTTTCATCAAATTGCTGCATGACCCGGTCATCGAAATGCTCCCTGCCCTTCCAATAACAATGCACCATGCCCTTGTCATCAAAATGCTCCATGACTTGTCATCACTAAGCTCCATGACCCTTGGCATCACAATGCTCCATGTCATTGTCATCACAATGCTCCATGAACACTCTCATAACATTGCTCAATGCCCTTGTCATCACAAAGCTCCATGGCACTTGTCATCACAATGCTCGATGCCCTTCTCATCACAATGATCCATGCCATTGTCATTACAATCCTGCATGACCCATGTATCATAGTGTTCCGTACCCTTGTCATCACAATGCTCCATGCCCACTCTCATCACAAAAATCCATGAAACATTTCAGACCAATGTTCCATGCCCTTCTCATCACAATGCTTCATTACCTCTGTTATAACAATGCACCATGACCCCTGCCATCAATATGTTCCACGGCCTCATCATCACTAGGTTCCATGACACTTGTCACCACAATGCTGAAGACCCCTCTAATCACAATGCTCCAAGCCCTTGTCATCACAAAGCTCCATGACGCATGTCATCAGAATATTCCATGGACTTCTCATCACAGTGCTCCATGCCCTTGTCATCACAATGCTCCATGCCCACTCTCATCACAAAAATCCATGAAACATTTCAGACCAATGTTCCATGCCCTTCTCATCACAATGCTTCATTACCTCTGTTATAACAATGCATCATGACCCCTGCCATCAATATGTTCCACGGCCTAGTCATCACTAGGTTCCATGACACTTGTCACCACAATGCTGAAGACCCCTGTAATCACAATGCTCCATGCCCTTGTAATCACAAAGCTCCATGACGCATGTCATCAGAATATTCCATGGACTTCTCATCACAGTGCTCCATGCCCTTGTCATCACAATGCTCCAAGACCCCTGTAAACACAATGCTCCATGTCTCTTTTCATCTCAATGCTCCGTGAATCCTGTCATCACAATGCACCATGCTCATCATCATAATGCTTCAGGCTATTATCATCAAAATGAAATCAATATTCTCCATGACCTCTGTCATCATAATGCTCCAAACCCTTGTGATCACAATGTTCCATAACACTTATCATCACAACACCCCATGACGCTCATCAACACAATTATCCATGGTCTTCTCATCACAAAGCTCCATGAGCTTTGTCATCACAATGCTCAATACACTTGTCATCACAATGCTCCCTGACACTTGTCGTCAGTATGCTGCTTGAACCCTGTCATGACAAGGCTCCATGCCTTTTTCATCAAAATAATCCATGCCCTTTTCATCACAATGCTCCAAGATCCCTGTAATCACAATGAACCTTGCCCTTCTCATCAAAATGTTCCATGACGCATGTCATCAGAATGCTCCTTGGTCTTCTCCTCACAATGCTCCATGCCCTTGTCATCACAATGTTCCAAGACCCCTGTAATCACAGTGCTCCATGCCCCTTTTCATCATTATGCACCATGAGGCTTGTCATCACAAGTCTCCATGGTTTTCTCATCACAATGCTCCAGGAACTTGTCATCACAATGCTTCACGACCTTGTCATGAAAATTTTCAATGGCCCTTGTCATCACAATAATCCATGAACATTTTCAGCCCAAAGCTCCACGACCTACTCATCACAATGCTCCAAGGCCAATATCATCACAATTCTCCATGACCACTGTCATCACAACACTCCATGACACCTGACAACACAATGATCCGGCACTCTTGTCATCACAATGCACCATTCCCTAGTCATCACAATGCTCCATGACCCCTGTCATCACAACACTCCATGAACATTTTCATCCCAGTGCTCCAAGACCCTTATCATCACAATGATCCATGCCCTTGTCATCCCAATGCTCCATGACCCCTGTATTCACAATGCTCCGTGACGCTTGTCATCACAGTGCCCCATGACACATGTCATCACAATGCTCCATGCCTTTGTCAGAAAAATGCTACATGACATTGTCATTGCAATGCTCTATGCGCTTGTCATCAGAATACACCTTTTCCATTTTCATAACAATCCTCCATAAAATTTGGGATCACATTGCTTCATGCCCCTGTCATCACAATGTTCCATGCTCCTTGAAATCAAAATGATCCATGACCTCTGTCATCACAAAGATCCAAACCCATGTGATCAAAATGTTCCATAACACTTGTCATCACAATGCTCCATGATGCCTGTCATCACAATACTCCAAGCCCTTTTCATCACAATGCTCCATGACCTTTTTCAGCACAATTCTCAATACACTTGTCATCACAATGCTCCCTGACTCTTGTCATCAGAATGCTCCTTGAAACCTGTCACGAAAAGGCTCCATGTCTCTTTCATCACAAGGCCCCTTGCCGTTTTCATCACAATGCTCCATGCCATTGTCATCAAAATACTCCACAAGCTTATCATCAGAATGCTCCATGACCCTTGTCATCACCATTCTCCATGAACTTGTCAGCACAATGCTCCCTGACCCTTGTCATCACAATGCTCCAAGCCATTGTCTTCACAATGCTCCATTACCTTTGTCTACAGAATCCTCCATGACACTTGGCATCACAATGCTCCATGCCATTGTCATCACAATGGGCCATTACATATGTCATCACAATGCTCCCTGACACCTGTCTTCACAATAATGCATGATCTGGTCATCACAATGGTCCATGCCCTTGTCATCACAATGTGCCATTCCAAATGTCATCGCAATAATCCATGAAACTTATTAGACCAATATTCCATGCCCTTGTCATCACAGTGCTCCATGCCCTTGTTATCACAATCCTCCATGACTCCTGTCATCACAATGCTACATGCACTTGTCATCACAATGTTCGATGACCCCTGACATAAGAATGTTCCATAACACCTGTCATCAAAATGTTCCATGACACTTTTCATCCAATTGCTCCATGACCCTGTCATCACATTTCTCCCTGACCTACTCATCACAATGCACAACGCCCTTGCCATCAAAATGCTCCATGACTTTTGTCATCACAAAGATCCATGACCCTTGGCATCACAATGCTCCATGTCATTGTCATCGCAATGGACCATGTCATATGTCATCACAATGTTCCCTGACACCTGTCTTCACAATACTCCATGACCTTCTCATCACAATGCTCCATGCCCTTGTTATCACAATGCACCATGCCCACTGTCATCACAATAATCTATGAGACTTGTCAGACCAATGCTCCATGCCCCTGTCATCACAATGCTCCATGCCCTTGTCCTCACAATGCTCCATGACCCCTGTCATCACAACCCTCCGTGACTCCAGTCATCACAATGCTTCATAACGTTTGTCATCACAATGTTCCATGCCCGACTCATCACAAGGCTCTGTGACCTTTGTAACTACAATGCTCCATGAACTTTTCATCACAATTCTCTGTGACCCTTGTCATCACAATGCTGCATGTCTTTGTCAGAACAATGCTCCATGACCATTGTCATCACAATGTGCCACGCGCATTTCATCACAACGGTCCACAATCTTTTCATTGCAATTCTACATAAACATTGTAATCACAATGCTCCATGCACTTCTCATCAAAATGCTCTCTCACCAGAGATATCACAGTGTTCCATCATTAGTCATCACAATACTCCCTCACCCCTGTAATCACAATATTCCATGACCCTGTCATCACAATGCTACATCCACTTATTATCACAATGTTCCATGACCCCTGACATCACAATGTTCTATAAACCCTGCCATCAAAATGTTGCATTACACTTTTTATCAAATTGCTGCATGACCCGTTCATAAAAATGCTCCCTGCCTTGCTCATCACAATGCACCATGCCCTTGTCATCAAAATGCTCCATGACTAGTCTTCACAAAGCTCCATGACTCTTGGCATCACAATGCTCCATGTCATTGTCATCGCAATGGACCATGTCATGTGTCATCACAATGTTCCCTGACACCTGTCTTCACAATACTCCATGACCTTCTCATCACAATGCTCCATGCCCTTGTTATCACAATGCACCATGCCCACTGTCATCACAATAATCTATGAGACTTGTCAGACCAATGCTCCATGCCCCAGTCATCACAATGCTCCATGCCCTTGTCCTCACAATGCTCCATGTCCCCTGTCATCACAACGCTCCGTGACTCCAGTCATCACAATGCTTCATAACGTTTGTCATCACAATGTTCCATGCCCGACTCATCACAAGGCTCTGTGACCTTTGTAACTACAATGCTCCATGAACTTTTCATCACAATTCTCTGTGACCCTTGTCATCACAACGCTGCATGTCTTTGTCAGAACAATGCTCCATGACCATTGTCATCACAATGTGCCACGCGCATTTCATCACAACGGTCCACAATCTTTTCATTGCAATTCTACATAAACATTGTAATCACAATGCTCCAAGCACTTCTCATCAAAAGGCTCTCTCACCAGAGATATCACAGTGTCCCATCATTAGTCATCACAATACTCCCTCACCCCTGTAATCACAATATTCCATGACCCTGTCATCACAATGCTACATCCACTTATTATCACAATGTTCCATGACCCCTGACATCACAATGTTCCATAACCCCTGTCATCTAAATGCTCCATGACCCTTTTCATTCCAAAGCTCCAAGACCACTGACATCACATTGTTCTATAACCCCTGCCATCAAAATGTTCCATTACACTTTTCATCAAATTGCTGCATGACCCGGTCATCAAAATGCTCCCTGCCCTTCTCATCACAATGCACCATGCCCTTGTCATCAAAATGCTCCATGACTTGTCATCACAAAGATCCATGACACTTGGCATCACAATGCTCCATGTCATCGTCATCACAGTGCTCCATGAAAACTCTTGTAACATTGCTCAATGCCCTTGTCATCACAAAGCTCCATGATACTTGTCATCACAATGCTAGATGCCCTTCTCATCACAATGCTCCATTCCCTTGTCATTACAATCCTGCATGACCCATGTAACATAGTGTTCCGTACCCTTGTCATCACAGTGCTCCATGCCCACTCACATCACAATAATCCATGAAACATTTCAGACCTATATTCCATTCCCTTCTCATCACAATGCTCCATTACCCCTTTCATAACAATGCACCATGACCCCCGCCATCACAATGTTCCACGGCATAGTCATCACATGGTTCAATGACAGTTGTCATCACAATTCTCAAAACCCCTGAAATCACAATGCTCCATGCCCTTGTCATCACAATGCTCCAAACCATTGTCATCACAATGCTCCATTACCTTTTTCATCAGAATCCTCTATGACACTTGGCATTTCAATGCTCCATGCCATTGTCATCACTATGGGCCATGACATATGTCATCACAATGCTCCCTGACACCTGTCTTCACCATACTGCATGATCTGGTCATCACAATGATCCATGCCCTTGTCATCACATTGCACCATTCCAACTCTCATCGCAATAATTCATGAAACTTATTAGACCAATGTTCCATGCCCTTGTCATCACCAAGCTCCATGCCCTTGTTATCACAATGCTCCATGACTCCAGTCATCACAATTCTTCATGAACTTTGTCATCAGAATGGTCCATGTCCTCGTCATCAACTGTCTCTGTGACATTTTTAACAACAATGCCCCATGAATTTTCATCACAATGCTCTTTGACCGTTGTCATCAAAATGCTCTATGCCTTTCTCAGCACAATGCTCCATGACACTTGTCATCACAATGCTCCATGCGCTTGTCAGCACAATGCCCCATGACACATGTCATCACAATGAACCATGCGCTTGTCATCACAGAGCTCCACAATTTTGTCATCACAATGCTCCATGCACTTCTCATCAAAATGCTCTCTCACCACTGATATCACAATGGTACATCAGTATTTGTCACAGTACTCCCTCATCCCGGTAATCACAATGTTCCATGACTCCTGTCATCACAATGCTACATGAACTTATCATCACAATGTTCGATGACCCCTGACATCAAAATGTTCCATAACATCTTTCATCAAAATGCTCCATGACCCTTTTCATCAAAATGCTCCATGACCCCTGACATCACAATGTTCCATAACACCTGTCTTCAAAATGTTCCATGACACATTTCATCAAATTGATCCATGACCCTGTCATCACAATGCTCCCTGCCCTTCTCATCACAATGCACAATGCACTTGCCATCAAAATGCTCCATGACCTTTGTCATCACAAAGATCCTTGACCCTTGGAATCACAATGCTCCATGAACACTCTCATCACATTGCTCCATGCCCTTGTCATTACAAAGCTCCATGACACATGTCATCAGAATGCTCCATGGCCTTCTTATCACAATGTTCCTTGCGCTTGCCATCACAATGCTCCATTACCACTGTCATAACAATGCCCCATGACCCCTGCCATCACGATGTTCCATGGCCTTGTCATCACAAGGCTCCATGACCCTTCTCATCACAATACTCCAAGAACCCTGTAATCACAATGCTCTATGCCCCTTTTCATCTCAATGATCCATGAACCCTGTCATCACAATGCACCATGCCCATCATCATAATGCTTCATGCTATTGTCATCACAATGAAATCAAAATGCTCCATGACCTCTGTCATAACAATGCTCCAAACCCTTGTGATCACAATATTCCATAACACTTGTCATCACAATGCCCCATGACGCTCGTCATCACAATTATCCATGGTCTTCTCATCACAGTGCTCCATGACATTTGTCATCACAATGCTCAATACACTTGTCATCAAAATGCTCCCTGACACTTGTTGTCTGTATGCTCCTTGAACCCTGTCATGACAAGGCTCCATGCCTTTTTAATCACAATGAGCCATGCCCTTTTCATCACAATGCTCCAAGACCCATGTAATCACAATGTTCCATGCCCTTGTCATCACAAAGCTCAATGACGCATGCCATCAGAATGCTCCATGGTCTTCTCCTCACAATGTTCCATGCCCTTGTCATCACAATGTTCCAAGACCCCTGTAATCAGAATGCTCCATGCCTATTTCCATCAGTATGCTCCATGAGACTTGTCTTCACAAGGCTCCATGTTTTTCTATTCACAAAGCTCCAGGACTTGTCATCACAATGCTTCACGACCTTGTCATGGAAATTCTCAATGGCCCTTGTCATCATAATGCTCCAAGCCCTAGTCATCACAATGCTCCATTATATTTGTCATCCCTATCCTCCATTACATTTGGCATCTCAATTCTCCCTGCCATTGTCATAGCAATGGACCATGACATATGTCATCACAATGCTCCCTGACACCTGTCTTCACAATAATCTATGGCCTTCTCCTAACTATGCTCCATGTCCTTGTCATCACAATGTACCATGTCCACTGTCATCACAATAATCTATGAAACGTGTCAGACCTATGCTCCATGCCCCTGTCATCACAATGCTCCATGACACATGTCATCACAATGCTCCTTTACCCCTGTCATCACAATGCTCCGAGACTCCAGTCACCACAGTGTTTCATAACGTTTGTCAACACAACGGTCCATGCTTGCGTCATCAAAGGCTCTGTGTCCTTTGAAACCAGAAGGCTCCATTAACTTTTCATCACAATGCTCCGTGACCCTTGTCATCACAATGCTCCCTGCCTTTTTCAGAACAATGCTCCATGACACTTGTCATCACAATGTGCCACACTCTTTTCATCACATTGATCAACAACATTTTCATCGATATGCTCCATAAAACTTTTAATCACAATACTCCATGCACTTCTCATCCAAATGTTCTGTCACCTGAGATATCACAATATTCCGTCACTAGTTATCACAATCCTCCCTCACCCCTTTAAGCACAGTGTTCCATGACCCCTGTCATCACAATGCTACATCCCCTTATCAGCACAATGTTCCATGACCCCTGACATCACAATGTTCCTTAACCCATGTCATCAAAATGTTCGATGACCCTTTTCTTCCAAAAGTTCCATGACCCCTGGCATCACAATGTTCTATAACCCCTGTCATCAAAATGTTCCATTACACTTTTCATCAAATTGCTGCATGAAACTGTCATCAAAATGCTCCCTGCCCTTCTCATCACAATGCACCACACCCTTGTCATCAAAATGCTCTATGAGCTTTGTCATCACAAATTCCATGACCCTTGGCATCACAATGCTCCATGTCATTGTCATCACAATGCTCCATAAAACCTCTCATCACATTGCTCCATGCCCTTGTCATTACAAAGCTCCATGACACTTTTCATCACAATGCTCGATGCCCGTCTCATCACAGTGCTCCATGCCCTTGTCATTACAATCCTCCATGACCCATGTATCACAGTGTTCCGTGCCCTTGTCATCACAATGCTCCATGCCCACTCTCATCACAATAATCCATGAAACATTTCAGACCAATGCTCAATGACCTTCTCATCAAAATGCTCCATTACCTCTGTCATAACAATGCTCCATGACCACTGCCATCACAATGTTTCACGGCCTTTTCATCACAAGGCTCCATGACCCTTGTCATCACAATGCTCCAAGAACCCTGTAATCACAATGCTCCATGCCCTTGTCAACACAAACTCCATGACGCATGTCATCAGAATGTTAGATGGCCTTCTCTTTACAATGCTCCATGCCCTTGTCGTCACAATGCTGCAAGACCACGGTAATCACAATGCTCCATGCCCCTTTTCATCTCAACGCTCCATGAACCCTGTCATCACAATGCACAATGCCCATCATCATAATGCTTCAGGCTATTGTCATCACAATGAAATCAAAATTCTGCATGACCTCTGTCATCATAATGCTCCAAACACTTGTGATCACAATGTTCCATAACACTTATCATCACAACACCCCATGACGATCATCATCACAATTATCCATGGCTTTCTCATCACAATGCTCCATGACATTCGTCATTAAAATTCTCTATACACTTGTCATCACAATGCTCCCTGACACTTGTCGTCAGAATGCTCCTTGAACCCTGTCACGAAAAGGCTCCATGCTTTTTTCATCACAATGCCCCATGCCGTTTTCATCACAAATCTCCATGCCATTGTCATCAAAATACTCCACAAGTTTGTCATCAGAATGCTCCATGACACTTGTCACCACAATTCTCCATGCATTGTCAGCACAATGCTCCCTGACACTTGTCATCACAATGCTCCAAGCCATTGTCATCACAATGCTCCATTACCTTTGTCATCAGAATTCTCCATGACATTTGGCATCACAATGCTCCATGCCATTGTCAGCACAATGGGCCATACATATGTCATCACAATGCTCCCTGACACCTCTCTTCACAGTACTGCATACCCTGGTCATCACAATGCTCCATGCCGTTGTCATCACAATGTGCCATTCCAAATGTCATCGCAATAATCCATGAAACTTGTCAGACCGATACACCATGCCCCTGTCATCAAAATGCTCCATGCCCTTGTCATCACAATGCTCCATGACCCCTGTCATCACAATGCTCCTTGACTCCAGTCATCACAATGCTTCATGACCTTTGTCATCACAATGGTCCATGCCCTCGTCATTAACAGTCTCTGTGACCTTTTTAACAACAATGCTCCATGAACATTTCTTCACCATGCTCTTTGACACTTGTCATCACAATGCTCTATGCCTTTCTCAGCACAATGCTCCATGACCCTTGTCATCCCAATGCTCCATGCGCTTGTCAGCACAATGCTCCTTGACACATGTCATCACAATGCTCCATGACCCCTGTCATCACAGTGCTCCGTGACTCCAGTCATCACAAAGCTTCATAATGTTGGTCATCACAGTGGTCCATGCCCACGTCATCACAAGGCTCTGTGAACTTTTTAACCACAATGCTCCATGAACTTTTCATCTCAATTCTGCGTGACCCTTGTCATCACAGTGCTCCATGCCTTTGTCAGAAAAATGCTCCATGACCCTTGTCATCACAATGTGCCACGCGCTTTTTCTCCCAACGTTCCACATATTTGTCATTGCAATGCTCCATAAAACTTGTAATCACAATTCTCCATGCCCTTCTCATCACAAGCCTCCATTACCCCTGTCATAACCATGCTCCATGACTCTGCCATCACAATGTTCCACGGCCTTGTCATCACAAGGCTCCATGACCCTTGTCTTCACAATGCTCCATGCCTTTGTCATCACAAAGCTCCATGACACATGTCATCAGAATGCTCCATGGCCTTCTCCTCACAATGCTCCATGCCCTTGTCATCACAATGCTCCAAGACCCCTGTAATCACAATGCTCCATGCCCCTTTTCATCAGAATGCTCCATGAGACTTGTCATCACAAGTCTCCATGGTCATCTCATCACAATGCTAAACGACATTGTCATCAGCATGCTCCATTCCCTTGTCATCACAATGCTCCATGACCCCTGTCATCACAATTCTCCATGAATATTATCAGGCCAATGCTCCATGAACATTTTCAGGCCAATGCTCCATGACCTTCTCATCACAATGCTCCATGACCAATATCATCACAATGCTCCATGATCACTGTCATCAAAACAGTCCATGACACCTGACAACACAATGATCCGGGACTCTTGTCATCACAATGCTCCATTCCCTAGTCATCACAATGCTCCATTACACCTGTGATCACAACACTCCATGAAAATTTTCAGCCCAATGTTCCTCGACCTACTCATCACAATGCTCCATGGCCAATATCATCACAATGCTCCATGACCACTGTCATCAAAACACTCCATGACACCTGACTACACAATGATCCGGGACACTTGACATCACAATGCTCCATTCCCTAGTTATCACAATGCTCCATGACCCCTGTGATCACTACACTCCATGAAAATTTTCAGCCCAGTGCTCCATGACACTTGTCATCACAATGATCCATGCCCTTTTCATCCCAATGCTCCATGACCCCTGTATTCACAATGCTCCGTGACGCTTGTCATCACAGTGCTCCATGACACCTGTCATCACAATGCGCCATGTCTTTGTCAGCAAAATGCTACATTACCTTGTCATTACAATGCTCTATGCGCTTGTCATCACAATACCCTTTTACCATTGTCATCACAATCATCCATGAACCTTGGGATCACATTGCTTCATGCCCTTGTCATCACAATGCTCCATGCTCCTTGAAATCAAAATGATCCATGACCTCTGTCATCACAATGCTCCAAACCCTTGTGAACACAATGTTCCATAGCACTTGTCATCACAACGCTCCATGATGCCTGTCATCAAATACTCCATGCCTTTTTCATCACAATGCTCCACGACCTTTGTCATCACAATTCTCAATACACTTGTCATCACAATGCTGCCTCACAGTTGTCGTCAGAATGCTCCTTGAACCCTGTCACGAAAAGGCTCCATGCCTTTTTCATCACAATGCCCCATGCCGTTTTCATCACAATGCTCCATGCCACTGTCAACAAAATACTCCACAAGCTTGTCATCAGAATGCTCCATGACCCTTGTCATCACAATTAACCATGCACTTGTCAGCACAATGCTCCCTGACCCTTGTCATCACAATGCTCCAAGCCATTTTCATCACAATGCTCCATTACCTTTGTCATCAGAATCCTCCATGACACTTGGCATCACAATGCTCCATGCCATTGTCATCACAATGGGCCATTACATATGTCATCACAGTGCTCCCTGACACCTGTCTTCACAATACTGCATCACCTGGTCATCACAATGCTCCATGCCCTTGTTATCACAGTGCTCCATGACCATTGTCATCACAATGCTCCGTGACACCAGTCATCACAATGCTTCATGACCTTTGTCATCACAATGGTCCATGCCCTCACCATCAACAGTCTCTGTGACATTTTAACCACAATGCTCAACGAACTTTTCATCACAATGCTCTTTGACCCTTGTCATCAGAATGCTCTATGACTTTCTCAGCACAATGCTCCATGCCCTCGTCATCAAAATGCTCCTTGACCCCTGTCATCACAATGCTCCATGACTACAGTCATCACAATGCTTCATAACATTTGTCATCACAATGGTCCATGCCCGCGTCATCACAAGGCTCTCTTACATTTGTAACCACATTGCTCCAAGAACTTTTCATCACAATGCTCTGTGACCCTTGTCACCACAATGCTCCATGCCTTTGTCAGAAAAATGCTCCATGACCCTTGTCATCACAATGTTCTACGCGCTTTTCATCACAACGGTCCACAAATTTGTCATGGTAATGCTCCATAAACCTTGTAATCACAATGCTCCATGCCCTTCTCATCACAATGCTCCATTACCCCTGTCATAACAATGCTCCATTACCCCTGCCATCACAATATTCCTCGGCCTTGTCATCACAAGGCTCCATGACACTTGTCATCACAATGCTCCAAGACCCCTTTAATCAGAATACTCCATGCCCTTGACATCACAAATCTCCATGACACATGTCATCAGAATGTTCCATGGATTTCTCATCAAAATTCTCCATGCCCAGGGCCTCCCTGGTGGCTCAGTGGTTGAGAGTCCGCCTGCCGATGCAGGGGATACGGGTTCGTGCCCCGGTCTGGGAGGATCCCATATGCCGCGGAGCGGCTGGGCCCGTGAGCCATGGCCGCTGGGCCTGCGCATCCGGAGCCTGTGCTCCGCAACGGGAGAGGCGACAACAGTGAGAGGCCCGCATACCGCAAAAAGAAAAAAAAATATTCTTCATGCCCGTTTCATCACTATGCTCCAAGACCCATGTGATCACAATGCTCCATGCCCCTTTTCATCTCAATGCTCCATGAACCCTGTCATCAAAATGCATCATGCCCATCATCATAAAGCTTCCGGCTATGGTCAGCACAATGAAATCAAAATTCTCCATTACCTCTGTCATCACAATGCTCCATGACCCCTGTCAACACAATACTCCATGAACATGTTCAGCCCAATGATCCATGACCTTTGTCATCACAATTACCCATGCGCTTTTCATCACAATCCTCCCTCACCCCTGTTATCACAATATACCATGACCCCTGTCATCACAGTGCTACATCCCCTTATCAGTGCAATGTTACATGACCCCTGACATCACAATGTTCCATTACCCGTGTCATCAAAATGCTCCCTGACCCTTTTCATCCCAAAGATCCATGACCCCTGGCATCACAAGGCTCTATAACCCCTGTCAACAAAATGTTCTATTACACTTTTCATCAAATTGCTGCATGACCCTCTCATCAAAATACTCCCTGCCCTTCTCATCACAATGCACCACGCACTTGTCATCAAAATGCTCCATGACTTTTGTCATCACAAAGCTCCATGACCTTTGGCGTCACAATGCTCCATGTCATTGTCATCACAAGACTCCATGAACCCTCTCATCACATTTCTCCTTGCCCTTGTCATCACAAAGCTCCATGACACTTGTCATCACAATGCTCGATGACTTCTCATCACAATGATCCATGCCCTTGTCCTTAAAATCCTCCATGACCCATGTATCACAGTGTACCGTTCCCTTGTCATGACAATGCTCCATGCCCACTCTCATCACAATAATCCATGAAATATTTCAGACGAATGCTAAATGCCCTTCTCATCACAATGATCCATTACCTCTGTCATAACAATGCTCCATGATCCCTGCCTTCACAATGTTCCACAGCCTTGTCATCACAAGGCTCCATGACCCTTGTCATCACAATGCTCCAAGACCCCTGTAATCACAAAGCTCCATGCACTTGTCATCACAAAGCTCCATGACGCATGTCATCAGAATGTTCCATGGCTTTCTCCTCACAATGCTCCATGCCCTTGTCATCACAATGCTCCAAGACCCCTGTAATCACAATGCTCCATGGCCCCTTTCATCAGAATGCTCCATGAGACTTGTCATCACAAGTCTCCATGGTCATCTCATCACAATGCTCCAGGATATTCTCATCACCATGCTCCATTCCCTTGTCATCAGAACGCTCCATGACCCATGTCATCACAATACTCCATGAATATTTTCAGCCCAATGCTCCATGACCTGCTCATCACAATGCTCCATGACGAATATCATCACACTGCTCAATGACCACTGTCATCACAACACTCCATGACACCTGACAACACAATGATCCGGGACTCTTGTCATCACAATGCTCCAAGACCCCTGTAATGACAATGCTCCATGACCCCTGTCTTCACAATACTCCATGAACGTTTTCAGCCCAATGCTCCATGACAGTTGTCATCACAATGATCCATGCACTTGTCATCCCAATGCTCCATGACCCCTGTATTCACAGTGATCTGTGACGCTTGTCATTGCAGTGATCCATGACACCTGTCATCACAATGCTCCATGCCCTTGTTATCACAATGTTCCAAGAACCCTGTAATCAGAATTCTCCTTGCACCTTTCATCAGTATGCTCCATGAGACTTGTCATCACAAGGCTCCATGGTTTTCTCATCACACTGCTCCAGGACCTTGTCATGACAATGCTTCACTACCTTGTCATGAAAATTCTCAATGGCCCTTGTCATCATAATGCTCCAAGTCCTAGTCATCACAATGCTCCATTATATTTGTCATCACAATCCTCCATTACATTTGGCATCACAATGCTCCCTGCCATTGTCATCGCAAAGGACCATGACATATGTCATCACAATGCTCTCTGACAACTCTCTTCAAAATACTCCATGACCTTCTCATCACAATGCTCCATGCCCTGGTCATCACAATGCACCATGTCCACTGTCATCACAATAATCTCTGAAAAGTGTCACCACAACGCTCCATGTCCCTGTCATCAAAATGCTCCATGACCCCTGTCATCTCAATGCTCCATGACTCCAGTCATCACAATGATTCATAACGTTTGTCATCACAACGGTCCATGCCCGCATCATCACAAGGCTCTGTGACCTTTGTAACCATAATGCTCCATGAAATTTTCATCACAATGCTCCGTGACACTTGTCATCACAGTGCTCCATGCCTTTGTCAGAACAATGTTCCATGACCATTGTCATCACAATGTGCCACGCGTTTTTGATCACAATGATCCACAACCTTGTCATCGCTATGCTGCATAAATCTTGTATTCGCAATCCTCCATGCACTTCTCATCCAAATGCTCTCTCACCTGAGATATCACAATGTTCCATCACTAGTCATCACAATCCTCCCTCAACCCTGTAATCACAATGTTCCATGACCCCTGACATCACAATATTCCATAACCAATGTCATCACAATGCTCCATGACACTTTTCAGCCCAAAGCTCCTTGACCCATGGCATCACAATGTTCTGTAACCCCTGACATCAAAATGTTACATTACACTTTTCATCAAATTCCTGCATGACCCTGTCATCAAAATGCTCCCTCTCCTTCTCATCACAATGCACCACACGCTTGTCATCAAAATGCTCCATGACCGTTGTCATCACAAAGCTCCATGACCCTTGGCATCACAATGCTCCATATCATTGTCATCACAATGCTCCATGAACCCTCTCATCCCATTGCTCCATGCCCTTGTCATCACAAAGCTCCATGACACTTGTCATCACAATGCTCGATGCCCTTCTCATCAAAATGCTCCATGCCCTTTTCATCACAATCCTCCATGACCCATGTATCACAGTGTTCCGTGCCCTTGTCATCACAGTGCTCCATGCCCACTCTCATCACAATAATCCATGAACACTTTCGGGCCAATGCTCAATGGACTTCTCATCACAATGCTCCATTACCTCTGTCATAAAAATGCTCCATGACCCCTGCAATCACAATGTTCCACGGCCTTGTCATCACAAGGCTCCCTGACCCTTGACATCACAATGCTCCAAGACCCCTGTAATCACAATGCTCCATGCCCTTTTCGTCACAAAGCTCCATGACACATGTCATCAGAATGTTCCATGGCCTTCTCATCACAATGTTCCATGCCCTTGTCATCACAATGCTCCAAGACCCCTGTAATCAAAATGCTCCATGCCTCTTTGCATCTCAATGCTCCATGAACCCTGTCATCACAATGCACCATGCCCATCATCATAATGCTTCAGGCTATTGTCATCACAATGAAATCAAAATTGTCCATGACCTCTGTCATCATAATGCTCCAAACCCTTGTGATCACAATGTTCCATAACACTTATCATCACAAATCCCCATGACGCTCATCATCACAATAATCCATGGTATTCTCATCACAATGCTCCATGACCTTTGTCATTACAAGGCTCAATACACTTGTCATCACAATGCTCCCTGACACTTGTCGTCAGTATGCTCCTTGAACCCTGCCATGACAAGGCTCCATGCCTTTTTCATCACAGTGATCCATGCCCTTTTCATCACAATGCTCCAAGATCACTGTAATCACAAAGCTCCATGTCCTTGTCATCACAAAACTCCATGAAGCATGTCATCAGAATGCTCCATGGCTTTCTCATCACAATGCTCCATGCCCTAGTCATCACAATGCTCCAAGACCACTGTAATCACAATGCTCCATGCCCCTTTTCATCAGAATGCTCCTTGAGATTTTTCATCACAAGTCTCCATGGTCATCTCATCACAATGCTCCAGGACTTTGTCATCACCATTCTCCATTCCCTTGTCATCACAATGCTCCATGACCATTGTCATCACAATAATCCATTAATATATTCAGCCCAATGCTCCACGACCTACACATCACAATGCTCCATGGCCAATATCATCACAATGCTCCATGACCACAGTCATCACAACACTCCATGACTCCTGACAACACAATGATCTGGGACTCTTGTCATCACAATGCTCCATTCCCTACACATCACTATGCTCCATGACCCCTGTCATCACAACACTCCATGAACATTTTCAGCCCAGTGCTCCATGACACTTGTCATCACAATGATCCATGACCTTGTCATCCCAATGCTCCATGACCCCTGTATTCACAATGCTCCATGACACTTGTCATCACAATGATCCATGACACATGTCATCACAATGATCCATGCCTTTTTCAGCAAAATGCTACATGACATGGTCATTACAATGCTCTATGCGCTTGTCATCACAAATCTCCATTTCCATTGTCATCACAATCCTCCATGAACCTTGGGATCACATTGCTTCATGCCCTTGTCATCACAATGCTCCATGCTCCTTGAAATCAAAATGATCCATGACCTCTGTCATCACAATGCTCCAAACTCTTGTGATCACAATGTTCCATAACACTTGTCATCACGACGCTCCATGATGCCTGTCATCACAATACTCCATGCCCTTTTTGTCACAATGCTCCATGACTTTTGTCATCACAATTCTCAATATACATGTCATCACAATTCTCCCTGACATTGTCATCAGAATGATCCTTGAACCCTGTCACGAAAAGGCTCCATGCCTTTTTCAACACAATGCCCCATGCCATTTTCATCACAATGCTCCATGCCATTGTCATCAAAATACTCCACAAGTTTGTCATCAGAATGCTCCATGACCCTTGTCATCACAATTCTCCATGCACTTGTAAGCACAATGCTAACTTACCCATGTCATCCCAATGCTCTAAGCCATTGTCATCACAATGTTCCATTACCTTTGTCATCAGAATCCTCCATGACATTTGGCATCACAATGCTCCATGCCATTGTCATCACAAAGGGCCATTACATATGTCATCACAATGCTCCCTGACTCCTGTCTTCACAATACTGCATGACCTGTTCATCACAATGCGCCATTCCAACTCTCATCGCAACAATCCATGAAACTTATTAGACTAATGTTCCATGCCCTTGTCATCTCAATGCTCCATGCCCTTTTTATCACAATGCTCCCTGACCCCTGTCATCACAATGCTCCTTGACTCCAGTCATCACAATGCTTCATGACCTTTGTCATCACAATGGTCGATGCCGTCGTCATCAACAGTCTCTGTGACCATTTTAAACAAAATGCTCCATGAACTTTTCATCACAATGCTCTTTGACCCTTGTCATCACAATGCTCCATGCGCTTGTCAGCACAATGCTCCATGACACAGGTCATCACAATACACCATGCGCTTGTCATCAGAGTGCTCTACAATTTTGTCATCACAATGCTCCATAAACATTGTCATCACAAAGATCCATGACCCTTGGCATCACAGTGCTCCATGCCATTGTCATCACAGTGCTCCATGAACGCTCTCATCACATTGCTCCATGCCCTTGTCTTCACAAAGCTCCATGTCACATGTCATCAGAATGCTCCATGGCCTTCTCATCACAATGCTCCTTGTGCTTGCCATCACAATGCTCCAATACACCTGTCATAAAAATGCTCCATTACACCTGCCATCACGATGTTCCGTGGCCTTGTCATCACAAGGCTCCATGACCCTTCTCATCACAACACTCCAAGAACCCTGTAATCACATTGCTCCATGCCCCTTTTCATCTCAGTGTTCCATGAACCCTGTCATCACAATGCACCATGCCCATCATCATGTTTCATGCTATTGTCATCACAATGAAATCAAAATGCTCCATGACCTCTGTCATAACAATGCTCTGTACCATTGTGATCACAATATTCCATATCACTTGTCATCACAATGACCCATGACGCTCGTCATCACTATTATCCATGGTCTTCTTATCACAAAGCTCCATGACATTTGTCATCACAATGCTCAATACACATGTCATCAAAATGCTCCCTGACACTTGTTGTCTGTATGCTCCTTGAACCCTGTCATGACAAGGCTCCATGCCTTTTTCATCACAATCATCCATGCCCTTTTCATCACAATGCTCCAAGACCCATTTAATCACAATGCTCCATGCTCTTGTCATCACAAAGCTCAATGACGCATGCCATCAGAATGCTCCTTGGTCTTCTCCTCACAATGTTCCATGCCCTTGTCATCACAATGTTCCATGACCCCTGTAACCACAATGCTCCATGCCCCTTTTCATCAGTATGTTCATGAGACTTGTCATCACAAGTCTGTATAGTTTTGTCATCACAATGCTCCAGGATCTTGTCAGCACAATGCTTCACGACTTTGTCATGAAAATTCTCAATGGCCCTTGTCATCATAATGTTCCAAGCCCTAATAATCACAATGCTCCATTATATTTGTCATCACAATCCTCCATTACATATGGCATCACAATGCTCCATGCCATTGTCATCGCAATGGACCATGACATATGTCATCACAATGTTCCCTGACATCTGTCTTCACAATACTCCATTACCTTCTCATCACAATGCTCCATGCCCTTGTCATCACAATGCACCATGCCCACTGTCATCACAATAATCTATGAAATTTGTCAGACCAATGTTCCATTCCCTGTCATCACAATACTCCATGCCCTTGTCATCACAATGCTCCATGACCCCTGTCATCACAATGCTCCGTGACTCCAGTCATCACAATGCTTTATAACGTTTGTCATCACAATGGTCCATGCCCGCGTCATCACAAGGCTCTGTGACATTTGTAACCACAATGCTCCATGAACTTTTCATCACCATTCACTGTGACCATTGTCATCACAATGCTCCATTTCTTTGTGAGAACAATGCTCCATGACCATTGTCATCACAATGTGCCACGCACATTTCATCACAACGGTCCACAACCTTATCATTGCAATGCTCCATAAAATTTGTTATCACATTGGTCCATGCACATCTCATCAAAATGCTCTCTCACCAGAGATATCACAATGTTCCATCACTAGTCATCACAATACTCCCTCACCCCTGTAATCACAATGTTCCATGACCCTGTCATCACAATTCTACATCCCCTTATCATCACAATGTTCCATGACCCCTGACATAACAATGTTCCATAACCCCTGTCATCAAATTGCTCCATGACCCGTTTCATCCCAAAGTTCCAAGAACCCTGACATAACAATGTTCTATAACCCCTGCCATTAAAATGTTCCATTTCACTTTTCATCAAATTGCTGCATGATCTGGTCATCAAAATGCGCCCTGCATTTCTCATCACAATGCACCATTCCCTTGTCATCAAAATGCTCCTTGACTTGTCATCACAAAGCTCCATGACCCTTGGCATCACAATGCTCCATGTCATTGTCATCACAATGCTCCATGAACCCCCTCATCACATTGCTCCATGCCCTTGTCATCACAAAGCTCCATGACACTTGTCATCACAATGCTCGATGCCCTTCTCATCACAATGCTCCATGCCCTAGTCATTAAAATCCTGCATGACCCATGTATCACAGTGTTCTGTGCCCTTGTCATCACAATGCTCCATGCCCACTCTCATCACAATAATCCATAAAATATTTCAGACCAATATTCCATGCCCTTCTCATCACAATGCTCCATTACCACTGTCATAACAATGCTCCATGACCCCTTTCATCACAGTGTTCCACGGCCTACTCATCACAAGGCTCCGTGACACTTGTCATCACAGTGCTCCAAGACCCCTGTAATCACAATGCTCCATGCCCTTGTCATCACAAAGCTCCATGACACATGTCATCAGAATGTTCCATGGTTTTCTCATCAAAATACTCCATGCACTTTTCATTACAGTGCTCCAAGACCCCTGTAATCACAATGCTCCATGCCCCTTTTCATCAGTATGCTCCATGAGACTTGTCATCACGAAGCTCTTTGATCCTTGTCATCACAATTCTCTATGCCTTTCTCAGCACAATGCTCCATGACCCTTGTCATCACAATGCTCCATGCGCTTGTCATCATGATGCTCTATGACACATGTCATCACAAAGCACCATGCGCTTGTCATCACAGTGCTCCACAATCTTGTCATCACAATGCTCCATAAACCTTGTATTCACAATGCTCCATGCACTTCTCATCAAAATGCTCTCTCACCACAGATATCCCAAAGTTACATCACTATTCGTCACAATACACCCTCACCTTTGTTATCACAATGTTCCATGACTCCTGTCATCACGATGCTACATGCACTTATCATCAAAATGATCGATGACCCCTGACATCACAATGCTCCATAACCCCTTTCATCAAAATGTTCCATGACCCTTTTCATCATAATGCTCCATGACCCCTGTCATCACAATGTTCCATAAAACCTGTCATCATAATGTTCCATGAAACTTTTCATCAAATTGCTCCATGACCCTGTCATCACAATGCTCCCTGCCCTTCTCATCACAATGCACAACGCCCTTGTCATCAAAATGCTCCATGACCTTTGTCATCACAAAGATCCATGACCCTTGGCATCACAATGCTCCATGTCATTGTCATCACAATGCTCCATGAACACTCTCATCACATTGCTCCATGCCATTGTCATCACAAAGCTCCATGACACATGTCATCAGAATCCTCCATGGCCTTCTCATCACAATGCTCCATGCCCTTGCCGTCACAGTGCTCCATTCCCCCTGTGATAACAATGCTCCATGACACCTGCCATCACGATGTTCCGTGGACTTGTCATCACAAGGCTCCATGACCCTTCTCATCACAATGCTCCAAGACCCCTGTCATCACAATGCACCATGCCCATCATCATAATGCTTCATGCTACTGTCATCACAATGAAATCAAAATGCTCCAAGACATCAGTCATAACAATGCTCCAAACCCTTGTGATCACAATGTTCCATAACACTTGTCCTCACAGTGCCCCATGACACTCGTTATCACAATTATCCATAGTCTTCTCATGACAATGCTCCATGACCTTTGTCATCACAATTCTCAATACACTTGTCATCAAAATGCTCCCTGACACTTGTTGTCTGTATGCTCATTGAACCCTGTCATGACAGGGCTCCATGGCTTTTTCATCAAAATGATCCATCCCCTTTTCATCACAATGCACCAAGACCCCTTTAAACACAATGCTCCATGCCCTTGTCATCACAAAGCTCAATGAATCATGTCTTCAGAATGCTCCTTGGTCTTCTCCTCACAATGCTCCATGCCCATGTCATCACAATGTTCCAAGTCCCCTGTAATCACAATGCTCCATGCCCCTTTTCATCACTATGCTCCATGAGATTTATCATAACAACTCTCTATGGATTTCTCATCACAGTGCTCTAGGACATTTTCATAACAATGCTTCACGACCTTGTTTTGAAAATTCTCAACGGCCCTTGTCATCATAAAGCTCCAAGCCCTAGTCATCACAATGCTCCATTATATTTGTCATCACAATCCTCCATTACATTTGGCATCACAATGCTCCCTGCCATTGTCATTGCAATGGACCATGACATATGTCATCACAATGCTCCCTGACACCTGTCTTCACAATACTCCATGAACTTCTCATCACAATAATCCATGCCCTTGTCATCACAATGCACCATGTCCACTGTCATCACAATAATCTATGAAATTGTCAGAACAATGCTCCATGCCCTTGTCATCACAATGCTCAATGACCCCTGTCATCACAATGCTCCGTGACTCCAGTCATCACAATGCTTCATAACATTTGTCATCACAATGGTCCTTGCCCGCGTCAGCACAAGGCTCTGTGACATTTATAACCACAATGCTCCATGACCCTTTTCATCAAAATGCTCCATGCCTTTGTCAGAAAAATGCTCCATGAAACTTGTCATCACAATGTGCTACGCGCTTTTCATCACAACGGTCCACAAATTTGTCATGGTATTGCTCCATAAACCTTGTAATCACAATGCTCCATGCCCTTCTCATCACAATGCTCCATTACTCCTGTCATAACAATGCTCCATGACCCCTTCCATCACGATGTTCCATGGCCTTGTCATCACAAGGCTCCATGACACTTGTCATCACAATGATCCAAGACCCCTGTACTCACAATGCTCCATGCCCTTGTCATCACAAAGCTCCATGACATGTCATCAGAATGTTCCATGGCCTTCTCATCAAAATGCTCCATGCCCTTGTCATCACAGTGCTCCAAGACCTCTGTAATCACAATGCTCCATGCCCCTTTTCATCTCCATGCTCCATGAACCCTGTCATCACAATGCATCATGCCCATCATCATAATGCTTCTTGATATTGTCAGCACAATGAAATCAAAATTCTTCATTACCTCTGTCATCACAATGCTCCATGACCCCTGTCATCACAATACTCCCTGATCATATTCAGCCCAATTCTCCATGACACTTGTCATCACAATGATCCATGCCCTTGTCATCCCAATGCTCCATGACCCCTGTATCACAATGATCCGTGACGCTTGTCATCACAGTGCTCCATGACACATGTCATCACAATGCTCCATGACTTTGTCAGCAAAATGCTACATGACCTTGTCATTACAATGCTCTATGCGCTTGTCATCACAATACTCCATTTCCATTGTCATCAAAATCCTCCATGAACCTTGGGATCACATTGCTTCATGCCCTTGTCATCAAAATGCTCCATGCTCCTTGAAATCAAAATGATCCATGACCACTGTCATCACAATGCTCCAAACACTTGTGATCCCAATGTTCCATAACACTTGTCATCACAATGCTCCATGATGCTTGTCATCACAAAATTCCATTAACTTTTCATCACAATGCTCCATGACCTTTGTCATCACAATTCTCAGTACACTTGTCATCACAATGCTCCCTGACACTTGTCATCAGAATGCTCCTTGAACCCTGTCACGAAAAAGCTCCATGCCTTTTTCATCACAATGGCCCATTCCATTTTCATCACAATGCTCCGTGACCATTGTCATCACAATGCTCCATGCCTTTGTCTGAAAAATATTCCATGACCCTTATCATCACAATGTGCCATTCACTTTTCATCACAACGGTCCAGAAACTTGTCATTGCAATGCTCCATAAACCTTGTAATCACAATGCTCCATACAATCCTCATCAAAAAGCTCTCTCACCAGAGATATCACAGTTTTCCATCACTAGTCGTCACAATACTCCCTCACCCCTGCAATCACAATGTCCCATAACCCCTGTCATCACAATGCTACATCCCTTTATCATCACAATGTTCCATGACCCCTGACATCACAATATTCTATAACCCCTGTCATCAAAATGTTCCAATACTCTTTTCATCATATTGCTGTATGACCCTGTCATCAAAATACTCCCTGCCCTTCTCATCACAATGCACCATGCACTTATCATCAAAATGCTCCATGACCTTTGTCATCACAAAGCGCCATGACACTTGGCATCACAATGCTCCATGTCATTGACATCAAAATGCTCCATGAACCCTCTCATAACATTGCTCAATGCCCTTGTCATCACAAAGCTCCATAACACTTCTCATCACAATGCTCGATGCCCTTCTCATCACAATGCCCCATGACCTTGTCATTACAAACCTGCATGACCCATGTATCACAGTGTTCCATGCCCTTATCATCACAATGCTCTATGCCCACTCTCATCACAATAATCCATGAAACATTTCAGACAAATGCTCCATGCCCTTCTCATCACAATGCTCCTTTACCTCTGTCATAACAATGCTCCATGACACCTACCATCACAATGTTCCCCGGCCTTGTCATCACAAGGCTCCATGACACTTGTCATCATAATGCTCCACGACCCCTCTAATCAAAATGCTCCATGTCCTTTTCATCAAAAAGCTACATGACGCATGTCATCAGAATGTTCCATGACCCTGTCACCACAATGCTCCATGCCCTTGTCATCAAAATGCTCCAAGACCCTTGCAATCAAAATGCTCCATGAGACTTTTCATCTCAATGCTCCATGAACCCTGTCATCACAATGGACCATGCCCATCATCATAATGCTTCAGGCCATTTTCATCACAATGAAATCAGTATGCTCCATGACCTCTGTCATCACAATGCTCCAATCCATTGTGATCACAATGTTCCATAACACTTATCATCACAACACCCTATGACGCTCATCATCACAATTATCCATTGTCTTCTCATCACAATGCTCCATGACTTTTGTCATCAAAATGCTCAGTACACTTGTCATCACAATGCTCCCTGACACTTGTCATCTGTCTGCTCCATTAACCCTGTCATGACACGTCTCCCTGCCTTTTTCATCACAATGATCCATGCCCTTTTAATCAGAATGCTCCAAGACCCCTGTAATCACAATGTTCCATGCTCTTGTCATCACAAAACTCAATGACGCATGTCATCAGAATGTTCCATGGCCTTCTCCTCACAATGCTCCATGCCCTTGTCATCACAATGCTCCAAGACCCCTGTAATCACAATGCTCCATGTCCCTTTTCATCAGAATGCTCCATGAGACTTGTCATCACAAGTCTCCATTGTATTCTCATAAAAGTGCTCCAGGAACTTGTCATCATAATGCTCCATGATACCTGTCATCATGATACTCCATGAACATTTTCAGCCCAATGCTCTATGACCTTCTCATCAAAATGCTCCAAGTCCCCTGTCATCACAATACTCCATGAACATATTCAGCCCAATGCTCCATGACCCTTGTCATCACAATGATCCATGCCCTTTTCATCCCAATGCTCCATGACCCCTGTATTCACAATGCTCCGTGATGCTTGTCATCACAGTGCTCCATGACACCTGTCATCACAATGCTCCATGCCCTTGTTATCACATTGTTCCATGACCCCTGTCATTACTATGCTCCGTGACTTCATTCATCACAATGCTTCATGACCTTTGTCATCTCAATGGTCCATGCCCTCGTCATCAACTGTCTCTGTGACCATTTTAACCACAATGCTCCATGAACTTTTCATCACAATTCTCTTTGACCCTTGTCATCACAATCCTCTCTGCCTTTCTCAGCACAATGCTCCATGACACTTGTCATCACAATGCTCCATGCGCTTGTCAGCACAATGTTCCATGACACATGTCATCAAAATGCACCATGCGCTTGTCATCACAGTGCTCCACAATCTTGTCATCACAATGCTCCATAAAACTTGTCATCACAATGCTCCATGCACTTCTCATCAAAATGCTCTCTCACCACTGATATCACAACAATGCATCACTATTCGTCACAATACTCCCTCACGCCTGTCATCACAATGATCCATGACTCCTGTCATCACAATTGTACATTCACATATCATCACAATGTTCGATGACCCCTGACATCACAATGCTCCATAACCCCGGTCATCAAAATGCTCCCAAAACCTTTTCATCAAAATGCTCCATGACCCCTGGCATCACAATGTTCAATAACCCCTGTCATCTAAATGTTCCATGACACATTTCATCCAATTGCTCCATGACCCTGTCATCACAATGCTCCCTGCCCTTCTCATCACAATGCACAACGCCCTTGTAATCAAAATCCTCCATGACCTTTGTCATCACAAAGATCCATGACCCTTGGCATCACAATGCTCCATGTCATTTTCATCACAATGCTCCATGATCGAATTCATCACATTGCTCCATGCCGTTGTCATCAAAAAGCTCCATGACACATGTCATCAGAATGCTCCATGGCCTTCTCATCACAATCCTCCATGCCATTGCCATCACAACGTTCCATTACTCCTGTCATAACAATGCTCCATGACCCCTGCCATCACGATGTTCCATGGCCTTGTCATCACAAGGCTCCATGACCCTTCTCATCACAATGCTCCAAGACCCGGTAATCACAATGTTCCATGACCCCTGTCATCACAATGCTACATCCCCTTATCATCACAATGTTCCATGACACCTGACATCACAATGTTCCACAACCCCTGTCATCAAAATGCTCCATGACACTTTTCATCCCAAAGCTCCATGACCCCTGACATCACAATGTTCTATAACCCCTGTCATCAAAATATTCCATTACAATTTTCATCAAATTGCTGCATGACACTGTCATCAAAATGCTCCCTGGCCTTCTCATCACAATGCACCACGCCCTTGTCATCAAAATGCTCCGTGACTTTTGTCATCACAAATCTCCTTGACCCTTGACATCACAATGCTCCATGTCATTGTCATCACAATGCTCCATGAACCTTCTCATCACATTTCTCCATGCCCTTGTCATCACAAAGCTCCATGACACATGTCATCAAAATGCTCGATGCCCTTCTCATTACTATGCTCCATGCCCTTGTCATTACAATCATCTATGACCATTGTATCACAGTGTTCCGTGCTCTTGTCATCACAATGCTCCATGTCCACTCTCATCACAATAATCCATGAAACATTTCACACCAATGCTTCCTGTCCTTCTCATCACAATGCTCCATTACACCTGTCATAACAATGTTCCATGACCCCTGCCATCACAAAGTTCCACGGCCTTGTCATTCACAAGGCTCCATGACACTTGTCATCACAATGTTCCAAGACCCCTGTAATCACAATGCTCCATGCCCTTGTCATCACAAAGCTCCATGACGCATGTCATTAGAATGTTCCATGGACTTCTCATCACAATGCTCCAAGACACTTTTTATCACAATGCTCCATGCCCCTTTTCATCTCAAAGCTCCATGAATCCTATCATCACAATGCACCATGCCCATTATCATAATGCTTCAGGCTATTTTCCTCACAATGAAATCAAAATGCTCCATGAGCTCTGTCATCACAATGCTCCAAACATTTGGGATCACAATGTTCCATAACACTTCTCATCACAACACTCCATGATGCTCATAATCACAATTATCCATGGTCTTCCTATCACTATGCTCCATAACCTTTGTCATCACAATGCTCCCTGACACTTGTCGTCAGTATGCTCCTTGAACACTGTCATTACAGGGCTCCATGCCTTTTTCATCACAATGATCCATGCCCTTTTCATCACAATGCTCCAAGACAACTGTAATCACAATGCTCCATGCACTTGTCATCACAGTGCTCCATGACGCATTCATCAGAATGCTTCATGGCCTTCTCTTCACAATGCTCCATGCCCTTGTCATCACAAAGCTCCATGATGCATGTCATCAGAACGTTCCATGGCCATCTCATCCCAATGCTCCAAGCCCTTGTCATCACAATGCCCCAAGACCCCTTTAATCAAAATGCTCCATGCCCCTTTTCATCAGAATATTCCATGAGACTTGTCATCACAAGTCTCCATGGTCTTCTCATCACAGTGCTCCAGTACCTTGTCATCACAAGCCTCCATGGCCCCTGTCATCACAATACTCATGAATGTTTTCAGCCCAATGCTCCTTGACCTTCTCATCACAATGCTCCATGACCCCTGTCATCACAATGCTCCATGACTCCTGTCATCACAGTGATCCATGAACCCTGATAACACAATGATCCGGGACTCTTGTCATCAAAATGCTCCATGCCCATGTCATCCCAATGCTTCATGACCCCTGTAATCACAATGCTCCGTGACGCTTGTCATCACAGTGCTCCATGAACCTTGTCCTCATAATGCTCCATGCCTTTGTCAGCAATATGCTACATAATCTTGTCATCACAATGCTCCATGCGCTTGTCATCACAATCCTTCATGACATTTTGGATCATATTGCTTCATGCCCTTGTCATCTCCCTCTTGCCTTTCTGGTTTTTACAGAATTTCGGATGTCCCTTTTGACCCGTGGGAAGTGACAGTTCTTTGTAGTGTGGATTTGCATTGCGTGCTTGCTTGATTGTCCAAAACGGTCGTATGCGTTTTCTCCTGAATATATTCAGGAGAAAACGCATACGCCCTTTTTGGCCAAGTGCATCATTGTCGAAGTTGTGATGCTTTTCCTGTGCTTTAAAGGCGATTCCAATTTACCTCTTGAAATATGTTTTGTGCAATTCTGCCTCATTTTCAAGTCAGCTTCGTTGCCTTCCCTCAACAGATTTTTGGAAGACAGTAGTCCTTTATAACTGTAGGTTTGTGAATTGCTGTGCCCGTGAGCTCCAATTTTCAAATCCCATTTTTGGGAGCTGACCGCAAATCCACAATTTTTCTTCAGGACCTATACTTGTTCCAGGGGTGGCTATACTCTTCCCTGCAGGTGTCTGAGGCTTTGGTTAATTCTTCTTCCTGACGGGAATTTACAGTGACATGTGCCCGTCCAAATGCCTACATCTACTCTCTGATTGTTTCTCCCTCTTCCCTTTCATCCTCTGCACAATTAGCAAACTGTGCGAACCAGGAGGTTATAGGGGCTGGCTCTCCTAAGTTGGGAGATTGATAGTAAAGCAGTTGGAATGCCAAACTGGAGCACAAGGAGAGGAAAAATTAGGAGACTTTCAGAAACCTTTCACCATCACAGGGTGTCCATTCTCTAGGTTTCCCATACATGTTATAACTGTAGTGATATTCCCTACTACCTGGAGATTTGGGATCCATGGAATCGTGGCATGCATTATTACTTTAAAGGGTCTGCATTTTCTCTCCCAATCTCACCAGTCCTCTCAGTCCCAAGTGTCCAGCCTTATGTCTCATCCAGCTGTCTTTGCAGATAGGGTCATTCCCGGTTTCATCAGAAACCCTGAAGGAATTGTGTAAGAATTTCGCTGTTTTTTTGTTTGTTTTTGAAATTCATTTTTATAATGGGGTTGAGCTGATTTTCACTGACGTGTTTATGCCAGTCTAGACACACTTGATTCCCTTATGGAGACAAATCAATACATAGGTTTTAAGATTCTCACTATTCAGATATATTTCTCTGTGGGGAATAGGGGGTTTGAGTTCCGTTCACTGAGGAAGGGGTAGGTCTCGTCTATTCTCTATTTGGTTTATGGAATGGTACCTGTGCTAATATCACACTCTGGTTTTATGCATCACCCAACCTCACCTTTCCCATTAAACAGGCATAAGAGTGTTTTCTAAATGTGAGACTCTGTTCTCTTTCTTAATTCAGTACATGTGTTGTGATGTTGACATTCCCCCTGTAAGTGATATCTTATGATAAGATTCTTTTTCTGTGTGACTAATTTCACTTAGAATCATCATACATAAATCCACTTTTTATGCTGTTACTGGCCTTATGACATTGATTTCAGGTCTGAGTGATATTCCGTTGCACAAAATTACCACAAGTAATTTATGCATTTCTCTTTTTCCTGGGATATTTTAGGTGTACCGAAGTTGAGGTTCTTGTATGCAGAGCAGCCCTAAAATTTGGGGTGCCTGTGTGTTGTCGATATTTAGTCTTCCCAAGTTATATGTCTATGTGTTGAAGTCCCCTTTGCTCGGGGGCTTTGTATTTAAATGTTTTAGGAAACAGCTTACACTTCTTCAGAGTGGCTCTTGGATAGTTATACCCCACCCATCAGCGTGACTAGGCTCCCTGTTCTCCATGGCCTCTCCAGCATTTCTGGTTTGTACACATTTTTTGGATGGCCTTTCTGAACAGTGGAAATTGAGACTTCTTTGTTGTGCGGATTTGCATTTCCCGCTTGCTTGGTTGGCCAAAAACTCTGTATGTGTTTTTTTCCTGAAGATATTCACGAAAAAAAGGCATACACCCTTTTGCCCAACTGCATCATTTTAGAAATTCTGCTGCTTTTCATATGCTTTAAATGTGAGTACAATCTACCTTTTGAAAAATGTTTCCTGCAATTCTGCCTCTCATTCAGATCCCCTTCGTTGCCTTACCTGAATATATTTTTGGACGTTGGTTATCATTTATATCTTTGCAGGTCTTTGAACTGTCTGCTCCTGAGCTCCATTTTGCAACTCGCTTTTATTGTGAGCTCGCCGCCAAACCATTGGATTGCTTCTGGCCATATTCTGGTTCTGAGGAGGCAGGCTGAGCCTTTGGTTAATTCTTGTTCCTAATGGGAAATTAGAGTGACATGTGCCTGTCAAAACTCCTACAGCTAATCTCTCATTGGTTCCCCCTCTTCTCATTTATCCTCTGCACAAATTGCAAACTGTGTGAAACAGGAGGTTAAAGGTGCTGATTCTCCAAGAGGGGAGATTGTTAATAATGTGGCTGGAATGGCGAACCCCAGCACCAGGAGATCAAAAATGAGGTGCATTGTAGACACCTTTCCTGAGCACATGGTGTACATTCATCTCGGTTTCACAGGCATGTTTTCGCTGTCAGAAGATTCCTTTGAACCTGCCGATTTGGGACCCATGGAATGGGTACCAGGCAGTATTACTTTAAAAGGTCTGCATTTCCTCACCCAGCCTCTCTAACATCTCTTAGCGTTCATAGCTTCCAGCCTTATATATCATCCTGCTGTGGGTCTACATGTGTTCAATCCATGTTACATCGTAGCCCTTCAACAAAAGTTGTAAGAATTTTTGTGTGTCTCACCGTTTTTATAAATATATTTAAATTTATTTTTATATTGGTTACAGCTGATTTTCAAAGCTCTGTTTTTTGCTGCTGTACATCCACTTGATTCATGTACTGTGAGACAACAATAAATTATTTTTCAGATGCTTACGAGTCATATGTATTATTGTCCAGTGACTTGAGTGGGCTGAGTGCAGTTCTTTGAGGTACCGTGTAGGCCTTGTCAGTTATTCAATTTGGTACTTGGAATGGTATATTTGCTAATTTCAACCTCCTGGATAATACCTCACCATTCCCCACCTTTCCCATTTAGCAGCCTTATGTCTATTTTCTACATATTTGACTATGTTTCTGTTTTGTAGTTTATTTCATGTGTAGCCATGTTTGATTCCACCTTTAAGTGACATCTTATGATATGTGTCTTTTTCTTTCTGACATATGTCACTTAGAATGATCGTATGTAACTCCTCCAGAGTTGTTCCAACTGGCCTTATTTCATTGATTTCGGGATGAGTAATATTCCACTCTACATAAGTACTCCATCTCTTTTATCCATTTTATCCTTCCAGGGACATTTAGGTTATATCCAAGTGGAGGCCCTTTTTAACAGAGAGGTGGTAAACGTTGGGGTGCCTGTTTTCTGTCCATTTATGTTTTTCCCAAGGTATACGCCCATGAGTGCAAGTGCACTATGCTCTGTAGCTCATCTTTTAGATGTCTTAGCAAACACAATACACTTCTTCAGAGTGGCCATTGGCAAATTACATTTCCACTATCAGCCTCACAGGGCTCCCTTTTCTCCTCGCCCTGTCCTGCATTTCTGGTGTTTACACTTTATGTGGATGGCCCTTCTGACTGATGTGAAGTGATACATTTTGTAGTATTGATTTCCAGTGCACACCTGTTTGGTTGGATAAAAAGTGTGTATGGCCTTTACTTGAATATATTCAGAAAAAATGCATACGCCCTTTTGGGCCAACTGCATCATTGGCGATGTTCAGCCCCTTTTCTTGTGCTTTAATGCGGAGTCCTTTTTACCTCTTCAAATCTGTTTCCTGCCACTCTCCCTTGCTTACAACTCCTTTTCTGTGACTTACCTCAAGACATTTTTCGATGATAGATATTTTCAACTCTGCAGTTTCATGAATTTTAGTGTCCCTGAGTTCCATTTTTCAACTTGTGTTTTTGGAAACTGGACACAAAACAGCGGGATTTCCTCTAGCCCTATTCTCTTTCCGTGGGCAATTCAAGCCTTTGATGAATTTGTCTTCCAGATTGGAAATTAGAGTGGCATGTGCCTGTCCGAACACCTAAGACTTGTCTCTAAATTTTTCTCATCCTTCCGCTTCATCCTCTGGACAAATTACAAACTGTGTGCAACAGGATGTTAACGGTGCTGATATCCCCAAGTGAGGAGATTGTTAGGAAATATGCTGGAGGGGTGAACCCGAGCACCAGGCGATGAGGAGATGAGGTGCCTTTTCCAAACTCTTTCCGATCAAATGGTGTACCATCCTCTAGGTGTGACAGGCATGTTTTAGCTGTAGGATGGGTCCCGTGCATGGAAGGAGAACACCAGGGATTTTTCCAAATCAGTGCCTCCCCATACCCCAAACTGGGGAATTTTTAAGCTACAGCTCCACGTATGTCCATTAAAGGCCTTGGGAAATAGGCAGAGGCCAAACTTTAGATGATTGAAATCTTCAGGGTCAGAAGCGTTCACCATCGGCCTTGCTTAGGTTACATTTTATCTGTCATTGATAGATGATGTCAATAAAAATATCGATTCTTTTTCAGATTATTTCCCCTTATAGGTTATTGCAAAATATTCAGTGTAGTTCCCTGTGCTATACAGTAGTTCCTTGTTGATGATCTATTTTATACATAGCAGTGTGTATGTGTTAATCCCAAACTGTTAATTTATCCCTTCTCCTACCTTTCCCCTTTGGTAATAATAAATTATAAGCTTTTATACTTCTCAGAAATGGGGGAGCTGAAAGAGAGGTATCCTTTTCAATGGAAAAGCATTCAAAACAAGATTGAAGCTTCAGCCAAGAGTATTCGATGTACATCCATGGAAATAAATCACTTCATTTCTCTAATGTTGACCTGACAAATAAGACAGACGTCTTCACTGAACTTGCTTATAGTAAAGTGATGGAATTATCAAATGTAAGTCTTAGAAACATCTTATTTTACCCAAGCATTATACACTGCTCTATGTTAACTACAGTTTGGCTCACACATCTGTTCATTGAAGTTACAATGTTCTCAATTTCTGTTACTGATCCTCCAGAGTGGACCCCAACAGCAGTCCCCGTGCCCAGTGTCATTGGAGCCAAGAGATCAAGACTGAGTTTGCTTCAGAAGCAAAGGAAACATTATTTTGAAAACAGAATGGAGAGGTGAGAGCGTGCAGTCCCCCACGGGCTGTGGGCTAGGCTGCTGTGTAGGGATCCCAGCAGCGTCAGTGGGAGGGAGGGGATGGGGCTCTCGAGGGCTGGGTTGGCTGCAGCTCAGGCTCTATGCCGTGGGGTCTGCATGTGACCCCGCTAGCTGAGGTGTCGACCCAGCCATTCTGCACTAGGAAATCGGGTCTGAAGTGCCGGGTGTGGGACCTCTGCATGCGGAACCCTAGGAGCACGTGAAATTAGACAAAGCACAAAGGAAAAGCAGGTTAGACTTTATTTTATTGCCCAGATTCTCTTTTTATCTCCCAGGAATTTTTAATGAACGTTGCCGGAGATGAACACCTCCTCTGCTTTTTGTTCCGTTCCTCATTCTTGGGGTGTTGAGGGTGCAGACCCCTCTTTTGTAACTGCTTCATGCTGTGGTGGGAGCCCTGACACATGAGGGGAGGGGCAAAACATCTCCCCATCAGCCTCCAGGTGAGGTTGATTGTCCCAAGGCCTCCTGCCTCACTTCTCGTCCGCATGAGCACCAGCATTGGAAGTGTTATAGATTCTAATGACCTTTAAGGGTCCAGGAAAGAGATGCGCAGAGATGCTGAGGTGGCAGGTTTCACCCCACCCCACATTTGTTTGGCGACCTTAGGCTGACGGTTTTTGCCAGCCTAGATGCTCTGACCAGTAGTCTGTGCTTTCTTTAATTAGGTCCCTGAATTAATGTACAAACAGCACCATGTGTCAGAACACTGCCCGTGCAACTCTCAGACAGTCCAGGGTCAGTGGTGATCCAGGACCATGACGTTCACTGAGTCAACGGCCTTTAGAAGTAGCCAGAAGTCCTGCCGGTCATATTGGCCACCATCACCGCGGTGTCTGTAGGGTTTTCTATGGTGAAAGCGTGATATACTTTTCCCCCGCCAAGCTTATTAGCTCCCCTCTGGGTGCAGTAAGTCCTGCAAGCAGTAGTCTGCTCTTTCGGGGCAGAGTCTTGTTGTTTTCTGAGAGAAACTGCAGGTCAAGTGATGGTCACACGAGTCATCTTGGGGGCCCGTTGCCCCCATTTGTCTCTCTGGAGGTTGGAGTTGGAGGGCCTCCTCACTCGAGGTCAGTGTGTCCACAGAGCGACCCCTGCAACTTCAGGGCATGATGGGTGGTTAGGATCACCACGTGGGGTCCTTTTCCCTTAGGAGGGAGCTGGCCTTGTGAGCTGCTGATTTCTAGCTTTTTAGATACCCCAGTATCCTGGCCTGATGAGTCGGTGGGCAAAGCCCTTGGTGACCATAGTTTATCATACCTGAAGGGCATTCTTGTGTTGCTCCATTTCAAGTGGTCCCAGTTTTTGCACTAAGGCCCCAAGGGCGATTAACCTTTGACTGGCTATGTAAAGGTCCAAGGGTTTAGCTAAAGTAGCGAGTTCCTGGGCAAGGATCTGAATTGACTGCTCTTTCCATTCTTGAAAGGCTGCTTCTGGATTCTATTCAAAAGGATCATCATCTTTTCGTGTCAGTGTTTCATGTAGAGGCCCAGCTATTAGACTGTAGTTAGGGATCCAGATGCAGAAAACCTTGGCCTCCCCAGGAACCCCTAAGCTGTCTTCTAGTTTTAGAAGAGGTAAGGCTGCAAATGACTTCTTCCCTATCCTGGGATGCGTTTCTCTGAATATCTGTGAGGATGAAGCCCAGGCATGTCACCTGAGCCTGGGATATTTGAGCCTTTTTCTTGGACACCTTCTATCCTTTCTTGGCTAGGTAGTTCAGAGGCGTCTTTAGTAGGCCTGGCGATCAGAATGTCATCTGCATATTGAAGGAGGGTTCCCTTTTACAGAGGTAGAACTTTTAGGTCTTTAGAGGACATTTCCCCAATGATGGTGTGGGGATTTTTGTACCATTGGGGCAGGACGGCCCAGCATTATTGGTTTTGTTGCATGCTGTGTCCTGCCACTCAAAAGCCACAAATTCTTGTGACTCTGAGATGAATGGAATACAGAAGAAGGCATCATTGAAGTCTAATACAGAATGCCATGGCCTGGTGGATGGTAGAATGAGCAGCAGGGTGTAGGAAATAGGAGCTACTGGATGTATATCCTCGGTGGCTTCACTGACTGTCCTGATATCCTTTACCAGGTCTCCAGCAGCCCATGGGGCTCTCGTGGTCAGGCCAATCCCAGGATATGGAGCTCACCTTGGCTGCACCACCCATCCCCACAGCCCACGGGGCTCTCGTGTTCAAGTCCCTCCCTGGGTATGGAGCTCCCCTGTGCAGCTACCCAGCAGCCCATGGGGCTCTCATAGTCAGGCCCTTCCCAGGATACGGAACTCCCCTGGGCAGGTACCCCAGCAGGGCTGGACACACAGGAACTGTGCACATAGCCCACCTTGCAGAGAACCCCCAGCTCACCTGTCGCTCACAGCTGACACAGAACACTTCAGAGCAGGACTTGAACTAACAAACAGCAGCTCTGACAGGTCTGTGACCCTGGCTATCACTCTGTGCAGCCTCTCTCTGCCTGGTCTTCCAGACACTTCCACTGCAGCCAGGGCACCAGGCCTCTGTCTCCACCCACCATCATTCCTCTCCCTGACTCCTGGGTTCCTCTCATTAGGATAGGGTCTTCTTGAAGTTGTTTTCCACTCATGGACCAGATAAAATGATAAGAAAACAAGCCGCAGCTGCAGCCCCTTGTCTAGCCTGACTCTCAAGGGCCCACACCTGTTCCTTGGGCCTGGCCCGTTTAGCAAGGTTCATTTTCTGCTACTGTGAGCCCCTGAGGGGTGAGGATTGGCTGATTTGGGCAGCCTGACACTGCCTGCCTGCCCTCCCAAGGTGTGCCTGGGTTGAGGTCAATATAAACACCTCTCCAGTCAGCAAGAGCCCCTGTAGCTGTGCCTGATGCCATATTCTCTGCCCCGTCAGCAGTGTCGGGGCTGGGGTGGTGGTAGGGAGTGAGGGGCCATAGCTTTGTGGGTGGCCCAGTGTGAGTGGGGCTCTGCTGGACTTTCCGCAGGAGTTACTAGGCTACCACCTGCTAAAGAAGAGGATGTGTCATCCATCCCTGCCTCTTGAATTTCTCCCCAGGCAGAGGTGACGAAGTAAAAAAGCAGTGGGGCCGTGGCACGAGGGGTATCTCAGGCAGGGAAATGGAAAGCTTCCAGAAGAGCATCTGGGGCCAGGACCATGCTGACTGGCCTGCAGGCACCAAGTCGGCCTGCGTGCTGTCGCTGGTGTGGCTCCACAGCCCTTCCTCTAGGCTTGCAGGTGCTTGTACATATTCAGGTGTTTTACCTGGAAAGGTTGGGAAGAGTTCAGCTGCAGCAGGACTGGGGCTCAGCTCACATTTACTCACAGACGCCTCGACACAGTCCCCCAGCTTTGCAATGAGGATGCTCCTTGTCGGGGGGAGCACTGCTGACTGCATGGGAGACGATTTCCCAACTCTGACCAACTTAAGAATTTTTTACCACTGGAGCAAGTGCCCTGAAACGATTTTCCTCTGTATAACTGGTGGGTTCAGTTTTTTTTTTTTTTTTCTTTTTTTTCTTTTTGCTTCAAGGTAGATTTTATTTATTCCTCTTTTTTTTTTAATTTGCAGATATAAACATGGAAAAATGCATTAATATAAAGACGTCTATGTGAAGGGAAATACTTTTTTTCTGTTTTCTTTTATTAAATGCTATTTATTTTTATTTTTTTAAATTATTTCTTTTAAACAGCAGGTTCTTAATGGATATCTATTTTATACATATAAGTGTACACATGTGAATCCCAGTCTCCCAATTCATCCCACCACCACCCTCAGATGGTGTTTCCCTCTTGGTGTCCATATGTTTGTTCTCTACATCTGTGTCTCTATCTCTGCCCTGCAAATCGGTTCATCTGTACCATTTTTCTAGGTTCCACATATATGCATTAATATACAATATTTGTTTTTCTCTTTCTGACTTACTTCACTCCGTATGACAGTTTCTAGATCCATTAAGGTCTCTACAAATGACCCAATTTCATTCCTATGTATGGCTGAGTAATATTCCATTGTATATATGTACCACATCTTTATCCATTCGTCTGTCTGTGGGCACTTAGGTTGCTTTCATTACCTGGTTATTGTAAATAGTGCTGCAGTGAACATTTTGGTGAATGTGTCTTTTTGAATTATGGTTTTCTCTGGGTATATGCCCAGTAGTGGGATTGCTGGATTATATGGTAATTCTATTTTTACTTTTTTAAGGAACCTCCATACTGTTCCCCATAGAGACTGTATCAATTTACATTCCCAACAATAGTGGAAGAAGGTTCCTTTTCTCCATACCCTCTCCAGCATTTGTTGTTTGTAGATTCTCTGTTGATGCCCATTCTAACAGGTGTGACATGACACCTCATTGTAGTTTCCATTTCCATTTCTCTAATAATTAGTGATATTGAGCAGATTTTCATGTGCGTACTGGCCACCTCTATGTCTTCTTGGAAGAAATATCTATTTATATCTTCTTCCATTTTTGTATTGGGTTGTTTGTTTTATTAATATTGAGCTGCATGAGCTGTTTATATATATTGGAGATTAATCATTTGTCCATTGATTCGTCTGCAAATATTTTCTGCCATTCTGAGGGTTGTCTTTTCGTCTTGTTTGTAGTTTCCTTTGCTTTGCAAAAGCTTTTACGTTCCATTAGGTCCCTCTGTTTAGTTTTCTTTTTTATTTCATTACTATAAGAGGTGGATCAAAAAAGATCTTGCTGTGATTTACGTCAGAGTATCCTTCGTAAGTTTTCCTCTCAGAGTTTTATACTATCCGGTCTTACATTAAGGTCTCTAATCCATTTTGAATATATTTTTTGTATGGTGTTGGGGAGTGTTCTAATTTCATTCTTTTACATGTAGCTGTCCATATTTCCCAGCACCAATGATTGAAGAGACTGTCTTATCTCCATTGTATAGTCTTGCCTCCTTTGTCATAGATTAGGTGACCATAGATGTGTAGGTTTATCCCTGTGCTTTCTTTTTTTTTTCCTTTTACACGTTTATTGGAGTGTAATTGATTTACAATGGAGTGTTCGTTTCTGCTGTATAAAAAAATGAATGAGCTATACATATACAAATATCACCAGATCCCCTCCCTCTTGCATCTCCCTCTCACACCCCATATCCCACCCCTTTATGTGGTCACAAAGCACCGAGCTGATCTCCCTGTTCTATGTGGCTGCTTCCCAGTACCTATCGGTGTTACATTTGGTAATGTATTTATGTCCATGCCACTCTCTCACTTCGTCCCAGCTTACCCATCCCCCTTCCTGTGTCCTCAAGTCCTTTCTCTATGTCTGTGTCCTTAATCCTGTCCTGCCACTAGGTTCTTCAAAATCTTTTTTTTTTCTTCATTAGATTCCGTATATCTCTGTTAACATACAGTATTTGTTTTTCCCTTTCTGACTTACTTCACTGTGTAGGACAGATTCTAAGTCCATCCACCTCAGAACAAATAACTCAGTTTTGCTTCTTTTTATGGCTGAGTAATACTCCATTGTATATATGTGCCAGATCTTCTTTAAACATTCATCTGTCGATGGACACTTAGGTTGCTTCCATGTCCTGACTATTGTAAATAGAACTGCAATGAACATTTTTCTACATAGCTCTTTTTGAATTATGGTTTTCACAAGGCAAATGCCCAGTAGTTGGATTGTTGTGTTGTATGGTACTTCTATTGTTAGTTATTTAAAGGAACCTCCGTACTGTTCTCCCTAGTGCCCATATCAATTTACATTCCCACCCACAGTGCAAGTGTGTTCCTTTTTCTCCAATAAAGACCTCTCCAGCATTTATTGTTTTGTAGATATTTTTGATGATTGCCACTCTGACTGCTGTGAGGTGATACCTCAGGGTAGTTTTGATTTAGATTTCTCTAATGATTAGTAATGTTCAACATCCTTTCATGTGTTTCTTGGTAATCTGTATATCTTCTTTGAATAAATGTCTATTTAGGTCTTCTGCCCGTTTTTGGATTGGGTTGTTTGTTTTTGTGATATTGAGCTACATGTGGTGCTTGTAAAGTTAGGAGATTAATCCTTTGTCAATTGCTTCATTTGAAAATATTTTCTCCCATTCTGAGGGTTGTTTTTGCATCTTGTTTATGTTTTCCTGTACTGTGTAAAAGCTTTTAAGTTTCATTAGGTCCCATTTGTTGATTTCTGTTTTTATTTCCATTTCTCGAGGATGTGGGTCCAAAAGGATCTTGCTGTGATTTATGTCATAGAGTGTTCTGCCTATGGTTTCCTCTAAGTGTTTTATAGTGTCTGGTCTTATATTTAGATCTCTAATCAATTTAGAGTTTATTTTTGTGTATGGTGTTATGGAGTGTTCTAATTTCATTCTTTTATGTGTAGGGGTCCAGTTTTCCCAGCACCAATTACTGAAGAGACTGTCTTTTCTCCATTGTATATCCTTAGCTCCTTTGTCATAGATGAGATAGCCATAGGTATGTAGGTTTATCTCTGGGCTTTCTGTCCTGTTCCATTGATCTGTGTTTATGCCAATCTACATACACTTGATTCCATTATGGAGACATATAAATACATAGGTTTCAAGGTTATTACCAGTCAGATATATCCCTCTTCAGTGAATAGGGTGTTTTGTGTCCAGTTCATTGAGAAAGGAGTAGGTCTTGTCTATTACATATTTGGTATATGGAATGGGATCTGTGCTAATTTCAAACTCTGCTTTTACACATCACCCCACGTCACCTTTCCCCTTAAGGAGGAATAAGTGTGTTTTCTAAATGTGTAACTCTGTTCACATTTGAAATTCAGTTCATGTGTAGCCATGTTTACATTCCCTCTATAAGTGATATATTACAATATTTTTTTTCTTTGTGGCTCATTTCACTTAGCATCATCATACCTAAAGCCACTCATTATGCTGCTATTGGCCTTATGACATTGATTTTATGTCTGAGTGACATTCCATTGTATATAAGTACCGCAACATCTATATCCATTTTTTTCCCTTTCCTGGGATATTTAAAGTGTACCGAAGTCGAGGTTCTTGTAAACAGAGCAGCCCTAAACTTTGGGCTGGCTGTGTGTTGTGGATTTTTAGTTTTCCCAAAATACACGCCCATGAGTGGAATTGTGCTATGCTCTGTAGCTCTGTTTTAGAAAACAACATACAGTTCTCCAGAGAGGCTGTTGGCAATTTACATCCTGACCATCAGCGTAACCAGGCTCCCTTTTCTCCATGGCCTGTCCTGAATTTGTGGTTTTTACACTATTTGTGGATGGCCCTTTTGACTGGAGGTAAGGGACACTTCTATGTAGTGTGGATTTGCAATGCCTGAGGCCTTGCTTGGCCAAAAAGGGCATATGCATTTTTTCCCGAATTTATTCAAGAAAATACACATACTCCCTTTTCGGCCAAGGGCAACATTGTCGAAGTTCTGTCGCTTTTCATGTGCTTTAAAGACAACTCCAATCTACCTCTTGAAATCTGTTTCCTTCAATTCTGCCTTGCATTCAAATCCTCTTCACTGCCTTACCTCAATATATTTCTGGATGATAGTTGTCCTTTATAACTCTGCAAGTGTGTGAATTGCTGTGCCCCTGATTTCCATTTTTCAACTCGCCTCTTTGTGAGCTGGCTGCAATACCGCAACATGGCTGTAGGCCCTAGTCTAGTTCCGGGGTGTCAGGTTGAGCCTTTGGTTAATTATTCTTCCTGATGGGAAACTAGAGTGACATGTGCCCATCCAAACACCTACAGCTAATCTCTCATTTGTTTCCCCTCTTCCTGTTCATCCTCTGCACAATTTGCAAACTGTGCATAACAGGAGGGTAAAGGCGCTGACACTCCAAGTGGGGAGATTTTGAGTAATGCAGATGGAATGGCGAAGCCGAGCATGACAAACGGAAAAATGAGGTACCTTTTAGAAAACTTTCCCAATTACACAGTGTACCATCCACTGGGTTTCCCATGCATGCTTTAACTGTAGGAAGATTCCCTTAAACTTGGAGAGTTGGGACCACTAGAATGGGTAGTACACAGTATTGCTCAATGTGGTGTTCTTTTGCTCACAAAACCTGAACAATCTTGTCAGCCCCAAGTGTCCAGTTTTATGTCTCATCCAGCTGTGAGTGTAAAGGTGGACAATCCATGTTGCATCACAGGGCCTGAACGTAATTCTTAAGGCTTTCCCTCTGTTTCGCTGTTTTTGCATTTTGCTTTTGAAATTTATTTTTATAAGTGTGTTTAGCTGAATTTCAGTGTTGTGTTCATGCCATTATACACACACATGACTCCTTTATGGAGACATGATAATACATATGTTTTAAAATTATTGGAGTCAGATATATTACTCTGCAATGAATAGGGGGTGTTGAGTCGAGTTCATTGTGCGGGGAGTAGGTGATGTCTATTACATACTTGGTTTATGTAACGGTATCTGTGCTAATTTAAAACTGTGGTTTTATGCATCAACCCACCTCACCTTTCCCCTTAAGCAGGGAGAATATTGTTTTCTAAGTGTGTGTCTCTGTTGTGTTTGTAATTCAGATCATTCATAGCCAAGTGTACATTCCCACTATAAGTGATATCTTATGATAAGATTCAGTACTCTGTTATCTTTCCTAACTCAGTTCATATGTAGCCATGTTTACAGGAACTTCATAAGTGATATCTTATGAGAAGTTTCTTTTTCTGTGTGACTTATTTCACTTAGAATCATCGTACCTGAATCCACTCATTTTTCTGCTACTGGTCTTATGACATTGATTTCATGGCTGAGGGATATTCCATCGTATGTAAGTAACACAATTTTTTGAACCATTTTAATCTTTCTTGGGATATTTAAGGTGTACCCAAGTTGAGGTTCTTGTAAGCAGTGCAGCCCTAAATTTTGGGGTGGCTCTGTCTTATTGATTTTCAGTTTTCCCAAGGTATATTCTCTAGACTGGAAGTGCCCTTGGCTCTGTAGCTCGGTTGTTTACTTGTTTATGGAACACAATGCACTCCTCCAGTGAGGCAGTTGGCAATTTACATGCCGCCCATCAGATTAACAAGGCTCCCTGTTCTCCAGGGCCTGTCTTGCCTTTCTGGTTTTTATCCATTTTGTGGATATGCCTTTTGACTGGTGAGAAGTGATACTTCTTTGGAGTGCAGATTTGCAATGCCCGCTTGCTTGCTTGGCCAAAAAGAGCGTATGCGTTTTCTCCTGGATATATCCAGGAGAAAACGCATATGCCCTTTTTGGCCAAGTGCATCATTTTCGAAGTTGTGCCCCTCTTCCTGTGCTTTAAAGCCGATTCCAACGTACCTATTGAAATCTGTTTCCTGCTATTCTGCCTCGCTTTCAACTCCGCCTCGTTGCCTTCCCTCAACAGATTTTTGGATGATAGTTGTCCTTTATTACTCTGCCAGTTTGTGAAGTGCTGTGCCCCTGAGCTCCAATTTTTAACTCGTTTTCTGTGAGCTGAATGCAACTCAAAAATTTTGGTTCAGGAACTCTACTGGTTCCCGGTGGGTTGCGGAGACTTTGGTTAATTCTTCTTCCGCACGGGATATAAGAGTGACACGTGCCCGTCCAAATGCCTAACAGCTACTCTCTCATTGGTTCTCCCTCTTCCCTTTCATCCTCTGCCAAATTGGCAACCTGTGAGAACCAGGAGGTAAAAGGTGCTGTCTCTTCAAGTTGGGAGATTGATAGTAAAGCAGTTGGAATGTCAAACCGGAGCACCAGGAGGGGGGCTATTCGTTGAGTTTTAGAGACCTTTCGTATTCACAATGTGTCCATTTTCTAGGTTTCACGTACATGTTATTGCTGTAGTAATATTCCCTTCAACCTGGAGACATGGGACCTATGGAATGGGTGCCATGCATTATTGCTTTAAAGGGTCTGCATTTGCTCACACAATCTCACCAATACTCTCAGTCCCATGTGTCCAGCCTTATGCCACATCCAGCTGTCATGTAGATAGGGTCATTCCAGGTTTCATCAGAGACCCTGAAGGAATTGTAAAGAATATCCGTTTTTTTTTTTTTGAAATTCCTTTTAATAGTGTGTTTTAAATGATTCTCACTGCCATGTTTATGCCAGTCTACACACTCTTGATTCCCTTAACGAGACATACCAATACATAGGTTTTAAGATTCTTCCTAGTCAGATATATTCCTCTGCAGGAAGTATGGGTTGTTGAATACCTTTCACTGAGGAAGGTGTAGATCTTGTCTATTCTGTATTTCATTTTTGGAACGGTGCCTGTTCTAATATTAAACTCTGATTTTATGCAAAACCCCACCTCTCCTACCCCCTTAAGGAGGCATAAGAGTGTTTTCTAAATGTGAGACTCTGTTCTATTTCCTAAATCAGTTCATGTGTAGCCATGTTTACAGGATCTTCATAAGTGATATCTTATGATACGTTTCTTTTTCTGTGTGACTTATTTCACTTAGAATCATCAAACCTGAATACACTCATTTTGCTGCTACTGGTCTTATGACATTGATTTCATGGCTGAGGGATACTCCATCGTACCTAAGTACAACAATTTTTTGAACCATTTTTATCTTTCCTGGGATATTTAAGGTGTACCCAAGTTGAGGTTCTTGTAAGCAGTGCAGCCCTAAATTTTGGGGTGGCTCTGTCTTACTGATTTTCAGTTTCCCAAGGTGTATTCCCCAGACTGGAAGTGCCCTTGGCTCTGTAGCTCTGTTGTTTACTTGTTTTAGGGAAGACAATGAACTCCTCCAGAGAGGTAGTTGGCAATTTACATCCCGCCCATCAGCATAACAAGGCTCCCTGTTCTCCAGGGACTGTCTTGCCTTTCTGGTTTTTATCCATTTTGTGGATGCACCTTTTGACTGGTGGGAAGTGATACTTCTTTCTAGTGCAGATTTGCATTGCCCGCTTGCTTGCTTGGCCAAAAAGGGCATATGCGTTTCCTCCTGAATATATTCAGGAAAAAACGCATACGCCCATTTTGGCCAAGGGCATCATTGTCGAAGTTGTGCCCCTCTTCCTGTGCTTAAAGGCGATTCCAACGTACCTATTGAAATCTGTTTCCTGCTATTCTGTCTCGCTTTCAATTCCGCCTCGTTGCCTTCCATCAACAGATTTTTGGACGATAGTTGTCCTTTATTACTCTGCCAGTTTGTGAAGTGCTGTGCCCCTGAGGTCCATTTTTTAACTCGTTTTTTGTGAGCTGAACACAAGTCCAGAATTTTGGTTCAGGACCTATACTGGTTCCCGGTGGGTGGCTGAGATTTTGGTTAATTCTTCTTCCTCCAGGATATAAGAGTGACGTGTGCCCATCCAAATGCCTAACAGCTTCTCTCTCATTGGTTCTCCCTCTTCCCTTTCATCCTCTGCCAAATTGGCAACTTGTGTTATTCGGGAGGTTAAAGGGGCTGTCTCTCCAAGTTGGGAGATTGATAGTAAAGAAGTTGGAAAATCAAACTGGAGCACCAGGAGAGGGACAATTAGTTGAGTTTTAGAAACCTTTCGTATACACAGTGTGTCCATTCTCTAGGTTTCCCGTACATGTTATAGCTGTAGTAATATTCCCTTCAACCTGGAGAGTTTGGAACCATGGAATGGAGGCCACACATTATTGCTTTAAGCGGTCTGTGTTTGCTCACCCAGTCTCACCAATTCTCTGTCCCAAGTATCCAGCCTTATGCCACATCAAGCTGTAGTTGTAGACAGGGTCATTCCAGGTTTCATCAGAGACCCTGAAGGAATTGTAAAGAATTTCCCTGTTTTGTTGTTTTGTTTTTGAAATTCCTTTTTATAGTGGGTTTGAGCTGATTCTCACTGCCGTGTTTATGCCAGTCTAGACACACTTGATTCCCTTACGGAGACATATCAGTACATAGGTTTTAAGATTCTTACTAGTCAGATATATTCCTCTGTGGAAAATATGCGGTTTTGGGTGCCTTTCCCCGAGGAAGGTGTAGATCTTGTCTATTCCATAGTTTGTTTTTGGAACGGTACCTGTGCTTATATGAAACTCTGCTTTTATGCATCACCCCACCACTCCTTCCCCCTTAAGCAGGCATAAGAGTGTTTTCTAAATGTGAGACTGTGTTCTCTTCCCTCACTCAGTTCATGTGTAGCCATGTTTACAGGATCTTCTTAAGTGATATCATATGATAAGCTTCTTTTTCTCTGTGACTTATTTCACTTAGAATCCTCATACCTGAATCCACTCATTTTGCTGCTACTTGTCTTATGACATTGATTTCATGGCTGAGGGATATTCCATCGTACGTAAGTACCACAATTTTTTGTAAATTTTTTTACATCCCTGGGATATTTCAGGTGTACCCAATTTGAGGTTCTTGTAAGCAGTGCATCCCTAAATTTTGGGGTGGCTCTGTCTTATTGATTTTCAGTTTTCCCAAGGTATATTCCCTAGACTGGAAGTGCCCTTGGCTCTGTAGCTTTGTTGTTTACTTGTTTTAGGGAACACAGTGCACGTCTCCAGAGAGGCAGTTGCCAACTTACATCCCGCCCATCAGCATAACAAGGCTCCCTGTTCTCCAGGTCCTCTCTTGCCTTTCTGGTTTTACACATTTTGCCGATGTCCCTTTGGACCAGTGGGAAGGGATACTTCTTTGTACTGCAGATTTGCATTGGCCGCTTGCTTGCTTGGCCAAAAAGGGCGTATGCGTTTTCACCTGAATATATTCAGGAGAAAATGCATACGCCCATTTTGGCCAAGTGCATCATTGTCGAAGTTGTGCCCCCCTTCCTGTGCTTTAAAGGTGATTCCAACGTACCTATTGAAATCTGTTTCCTGCTATTCTGCCTCGCTTTCAGGTCCGCCTCGTTGCCTTCCATCAACAGATTTTTGGACGATAGTTGTCCTTTATTACTCTGCCAGTTTGTGAAGTGCTGTGCCCCTGAGCTCCATTTTTTATCTCGTTTTTTTGTGAGCTGAACGCAAGTCCAAAATTTTGGTTCAGGACCTATACTGGTTCCCGTTGGGTGGCTGAGACTTTGGTTAATTCTTCTTCGTGCCAGGCAATTAGAGTGACCTGTGCCCGTCCAAATGCCTAACAGGTATTCTCTCATTCGTTCTCCCTCTTCCCTTTCATCCTCTGCCAAATTGGCAACCTGTGTTTTCCAGGAGGAGAAAGGGGCGGTCTCTCCAAGTTGGGAGATTGATAGTAAAGCAGTTGGAAAGTCAAACTGGAGCACCAGGAGAGGGACAATTAGTTGAGTTTTAGAAAAATTTTCTATACACAGTGTTTCCATTCTCTAGGTCTCCCGTACATGTTTTAGCTGTAGTAATATTCCCTTCAACCTGGAGAGTTTGGAACCATGGAATGGAGGCCAAGCATTATTGCATTAAACGGTCTGTGTTTGCTCACCCAGTCTCACCAATCCTCTCAGTCCCAAGTATCAAGCCTTATGCCACATCAAGCTGTAGTTGTAGATAGGTTCATACCAGGTTTCATCAGAGACCCTGAAGGAATTGTAAAGAATTTCCCTGTTTTGTTGATTTGTTTTTATAATTCCTTATTATAGTGGGTTTGAGCTGATTCTCACTGCCGTGTTTATGCCAGTCTAGACACACTTGATTCCCTTACGGAGACATATCAATGCATAGGTTTTAAGATTCTTACTAGTCAGATATATTCCTCTGCGGGAAATATGGGGTTTTGAGTCCCTTTCCCGAGGAAGGTGTAGGTCTTTTCTATTCCATAGTTGGTTTTTGGAACGGTACCTGTGCTTATATCAAACTCTGGTTTTATGCATCACTCCAGCTCTCAATCCTCCTTAAGCAGGCATAAGAGTGTTTTCTAAATGTGAGACTCGGTTCTCTTTCCTAACTCAGTTCATGTGTATCCATGTTTACAGGATCTTCATAAGTGATATCTTATGATAAGTTTCCTTTTCTGTGTGACTTATTTCACTTGGAATCATCGTACCTGAATCCACTCATTTTGCTGCTACTGGTCTTATGACATTGATTTCATGGCTGAGGGATATTCCATTGTACATAAGTACCACACTTTTTTGAACCATTTTTATCTTTCCTGGGATATTTCAGGTGTACCCAATTTGAGGTTCTTGTAAGCAGTGCAGCCCTAAATATGGTTGTGGCTCTGTCTTATTGATTTTCAGTTTTCCCAAGGTACATTCCCTAGACTGGAAGTGCCCTTGGCTCTGTAGCTCTGTTGTTTACTTGTTTTAGGGAACACAATGCACTCCTCCAGAGAGGCATTTGGCAATTTACATCCGGCCCATCAGCATAACAAGGCTCCCTGTTCTCCAGGGCCTGTCTTGCCTTTCTCTTTTTTACCCATTTTGTGGATGTCCCTTTGACCGGTGGGAAGTGATACTTCTTTGTAGTGCAGACTTACATTTTCCGCTTCTGGCTTGGCCAAAATGGGCGTATGCGTTTTCTCCTAAATATACTCAGGAGAAAACGCATACGCCATTTTTGGACAAGTGCATCATTGTCGAAGTTGTGCCCCTCTTCCTGTGCTTTAAAGGCGATTCCAACGTACCTCTTGAAATCTGTTTCCTGCTTTTCTGCCTCACATTCAAGTCCGCCTCGTTGCCTTCCCTCAACAGATTTTTGGATGATAGTTGTCCTTTATTACTCTGCTAGTTTGTGAATTGCTCTGCCGTATAGCTCCATTTTTCAACTCGTTTTTTGTGAGCTGAACGCATGTCCAAAATTTTCGTTCAGGACTTACATTGGTTCCCGGTGGGTGGCTGCAACTTTGGTTAATTCTTCCTCCCGGGAATTTAGAGTGACATATGCCCGTCCAATTGCCTAACAGCTACTCTCTCATTGGTTCTCCCTCTTCCCTTTCATCCTCTGCCAAATTGGCAACCTGTGAGAAACAGGAGGTTAAAGGGGCTGTCCCTCCAAGTTGGGAGATTGATAGTAAAGCAGTTGGAAAGTCAAACCGGAGCACCAGAGGAGGGACTATTCGTTGAGGTTTAGAGACCTTTCGTATTCACAGTGTGTCCATTCTCTAGGTTTCCCGTACATGTTATATTTGTAGTAATATTCCCTTCAACCTGAAGAGTTGGGACCCATGGAATGGGTGCCATGCATTATTGCTTTAAATTGTCTGCATTTGCTCACCCAATCTCACCAATCCTCTCAGTCCCAAGTGTCCAGACTTATGCCACATCCTGCTGTCATTGTAGACAGGGTCATTCCACGTTTCATAAGAGACCCTGAAGGAATTGTAAAGAATTTCCCTGTTTTATTGTTTTGTTTTTGAAATTCCTTTTTATAGTGGGTTTGAGCTGATTCTTGCTGCCATGTTTATGCCAGTCTAGGCAAACTTGATTCCCTTACGGAGACATATCAATATATTGGTTTTAAGAATCTTACTTGTCAGATATATTCCTCTGCGGGAAATATGGGGTTTTGAGTCCCTTTCACTGAGGAACGTGTAGGTCTTGTCTATTCCATACTTGGTTTTTGGAACGGTACCTGTGCTTATATCAAACTCTGGTTTTATGTATCACCCCACCTCTCCTTCCCCATTAAACAGGCATAAGAGTGTTTTCTAAATATGAGACTCTGTTCTCTTTCCTAACTCAGTCCATGTGTAGCCATGTTTACAGGATCTTCACAAGTGATATCTTATGATAAGCTTCTTTTTCTGTGTGACTTATTTTACTTAGAATCATCGTACCTGAATCCACTCATTTTGCTGCTACTGGTCTTATGACATTGATTTCATGGCTGAGGGATATTCCATCGTACGTATGTACCACAATTTTTTGAACCATTTTTATCATTCCTAGGTTATTTCCGGTGTACCCAAGTTGAGGTTCTTGTAAGCAGTGCAGCCCTAAATTTGAAGGTGGCTCTCTCTTATTGTTTTTCAGTTTTCCCAAGGTATATTCCTTAGACTGGAAAAGCCCGTGGCTCTGTAGTTCTGTTTTTTACTTGTTTCAGGGAACACAATGCACTCCTCCAGTGAGGCAGTTGGCAATTTACATCCCGCCCAAGAGCATTACAAGGCTCACTGTTCTCCAGGGCCTGTCTTGCCTTTCTGGTTTTTACATATTTTGTGGATATCCCTTTTGACTGGTGGGAAGTGATACTTCTTTGTAGTTCAGATTTGCATTGCCTTCTTGCTTTCTTGGCCAAAAAGGATGTATGCGTTTTCTCCTGCATATATTCAGGAGAAAACGCATACACCCTTTTTGGGCAAGTGCATCATTGTCGAAGTTGTGCCCCTCTGCCTGTGCTTTACAGGTGATTCCAACGTACCTCTTGAAATCTGTTTCCTGCTATTCGGCCTCAGTTTCATGTCCGCTTCGTTGCCTTCCCTCAACAGATTTCTGGACGATAGTTGGCTTTTATTACTATGCCTAATTGTGAATTGCTCTGCCGCTGAGCTACATTTTTCAACTCGTTTTTTGTGAGCTGAATTCAAGTCCAAAGTTTTGTTTCAGGAGCTATACTGGTTCCCAGTGTGTGGTTGAGACTTTGGTTAATTCTTCTTCCTGCCGGGAAATTAGAGTGACATATGCCCGTCCAAGTGCCTAACAGCTACTCTCTCATTGGTTCTCCCTCTTCCCTTTCATCCTCTCCCAAATTGTCAAACTGTGAGAACCAGGAGGTTAATGGGGCTTTCTCTCCAATTTGGGAGATTGATAGTAAAGCAGTTGGAAAGTCAAACCGGAGCACCAGGAGAGGGACTTTTCGTTGAGTTTTAGAAACCTTTTGTATTCACAGTGTGTCCATTCTCTAGGTTTCCCGTACATGTTTTAGCTGTAGTAATAATCCCTTCAACCTGGAGACTTGGAACCCATGGAATGGGTGTCATGCATTATTGCTTTAAAGGGTCTGCAATTGTTCACACAATCTCACCAATCCTCTCAGTCCCATGTGTCCAGCCTTATGCCACATCGAGCTGTCATTGTAGACAGGGACATTCCAGGTTTCATCAGAGACCCTGAAGGAATTGTAAAGAATTTCCCTGTTTTTTTGTTTTCTTTTTGAAATTCCTCTTTATACTGTGTTTGAGCTGATTCTCGCTGCCATGTTTATGTAAGTCTAGATAAACTTGATACCCTTACGGAGAAATAGCAATACATAGGTTTTAAGATTCTTACACGTCAGATACATTCCTCTGCGGGAAATATGGGGTTTTGAATCCCTTTCACTGTGGAAGGTGTAGGTCTTGTCTATTCCATAGTTGGTTTTTGGAACAGTACCTGTGCTTATATCAAACTCTGTTTTTTTGCATCACCCCACCTCTCCTTCACCCTTAAGAAGGCATAAGTGTGTTTTCTAAATGTGAGACTCTGTTATCTTTCCTAACTCAGTTCATGTGTAGCCATGTTTACAGGATCTTCATAAGTGATATCTTATGATACGTTTCTTTTTCTGTGTGACTTATTTCACTTAGAATCATCGTACCTGAATCCACTCATTTTGCTGCTACTGGTCTTATGACATTGATTTCATGGCTGAGGGATATTCCATCGTATGTAAGTACCACAATGTTTTGAACCATTTTTATCTTTCCTGGGATATTTAAGGTGTACCCAATTTGAGGTTCTTGTAAGCAGTGCAGCCCTAAATTTTGGGGTGGCTCTGTCTTATTGATTTTCATTTTTCCAAAGGTATATTCCCAAGACTGGAAGTGCCCTTGGCTCTGTAGCTCTGTTGTTTACTTGTTTTAGGGAAGACAATGCACTCCTCCAGAGAGGCAGTTGGCAATTTACATCCCGCCCATCAGCATAACAATGCTCCCTTTTCTCCAGGGCCTGTCTTGCCTTTCTGGTTTACACCCATTTTGTGGATGACCCTTTTGACTGGTGGGAAGTGATACTTCTTTGTAGTGCAGATTTTCAATGCCCGCTTGCTTTCTTGGCAAAAAAGGGAGTATGCGTTTTCTCGTGAAAATATTAAGGATGAAACACATACGCCCTTTTTGGCCAAGTGCATCATTGTCGAAGTTGTGCCCCTTTCCTGTGCTTTAAAGGCAATTCCAACATACCTCTTGAAATCTGTTTCCTGCTATTCTGCCTGGCTTTCATGTCCACCTCGTTGCCTTCCCTCAACAGATTTTTGGATGATAGTTGTCCTTTATTACTCTGCCAGATTGTGATATGCTCTGACCCATAGCTCCATTTTTTAACTCGTTTTTTGTGAGCTGAACACAAGTCCAATATTTTGGTTCAGGAACAATACTGGTTCCCGGTGGGTGACTGAGACTTTGGTTAATTCTTCTGCCTCCCGGGAAATAAGAGTGACATATGCCCGTCCAAATACCTAACACCTACTCTCTCATTGGTTCTCTCTCTTCCCATTTATCCTCTGCGAAATTGGCAACCTGTGCGAAACAGGAGGTTAAAGGTGCTGTCTCTCCAGGTTGAGAGACTGATAGTAAAGCAGTTGGAAAGTCAAACAGGAACGCCAGGAGAGGGACTATTCGTTGAGATTTAGAGACTTTTCATATTCACAGTGTGTCCATTCTCTAGGTTTCCCGTACATGTTATAGCTGTAGTAATATTCCCTTCAACCTGGAGAGTTGGGACCCATGGAATGTGTGCCATCAATTATTGCTTTAAATGGTCTGCATTTGCTCACCCAATCTCACCAATACTCTCAGTCCCATGTGTCCTGCCTTATGCCACATCCAGCTGTCTTTGTAGATAGGGTCATTCCAGGTTTCATCAGAGACCCTGAAGGAATTGTAAAGAATTTCCCTGTTTTTTGTTTTGTTTTTGAGATTCCTTTTATAGTGGGTTTGAGCTGCTTCTCACTGCCATGCTTATGTAAGTCTAGATACGCTTGATACCCTTACGGAGACATATCAATACATAGCTTTTATGATTCTTACTCGTCAGATACATTCCTCTGCGGGAAATATGGGGTTTTGAATCCCTTTCACTGAGGAAGGTGTAGGTCTTGTCTATTCCATAGTTGGTTTTTGGAACAGTACCTGTGCTTATATCAAACTCTGGTTTTATGCATCACCCCACCTCTCCTTCACCCTTAAGAAGGCATAAGTGTGTTTTCTAAATGTGAGACTCTGTTATCTTTCCTAACTCAGTTCATGTGTAGCCATGTTTACAGGATCTTCATAAGTGATATCTTATGATACGTTTCTTTTTCTGTGTGACTTATTTCACTTAGAATCATCGTACCTGAATCCACTCATTTTGCTACTACTGGTCTTATGACATTGATTTCATGGCTGAGGGATATTCCATCGTATGTAAGTACCACAATGTTTTGAACCATTTTTATCTTTCCTGGGATATTTACGGTGTACCCAAGTTGTGGTTCTTGTAAGCAGTGCAGCCCTAAATTTTGTGGGGGCTCTGTCTTATTGATTTTCATTTTTCCAAAGGTATATACCCAAGACTGGAAGTGCCCTTGGCTCTGTAGCTCTGTTGTTTACTTGTTTTAAGGAACACAATGCATTCCTCCAGAGAAGCAGTTGGCAATTTACATCCCGCCCATCAGCATAACAAGGATCCCTGTTCTCCAGGGCCTGTCTTGCCTTTCTGATTTTTGCCCATTTTTTGGATGTCCCTTTTGACCGGTGGGAAGTGATACTTCTTTGTAGTGCAGATTTTCAATGCCCGCTTGCTTGCTTGGCAAAAAAAGGGAGTATGCGTTTTCTCGTGAAAATATTAAGGATGAAACACATACGCAATTTTTGGCCACGTGCATCATTGTCAAAGTTGTGCCCCTTTCCTGTGCTTTAAAGGTGATTCCAACATACCTCTTGAAATCTGTTTCCTGCTATTCTGCCTGGCTTTCAAGTCCGCCTCGTTGCCTTCCCTCAACAGATTTTTGGATGATAGTTGTCCTTTATTACTCTGCCAGTTTGTGAATTGCTCTGCCCCATAGCTCCATTTTTTAACTCGTTTTTTTGTGAGCTGAACGCAAGTCCAATATTTTGGTTCAGGAACAATACTGGTTCCCGTTGGGTGGCTGAGACTTTGGTTAATTCTTCTTCCTCCCGGGAAATAAGAGTGACATGTGCCCGTCCAAATGCCTAACAGCTACTCTCTCATTGGTTCTCCCTCTTCCCTTTCATTCTCTGCCATATTCGCAACCTGTGCGAACCAGGAAGTTAAAGGGTCTGTCTCTGCAAGTTGGGAGATTGATAGTAAAGCAGTTGGAACATCAAACCGGAGCACCAGGAGAGGGACTATTCGTTGAGTTTTAGAAACGTTTCGTATTCTCAGTGTGTCCATTCTCTAGGTTTCCCATACATGTATTAGCTATAGTAATATTCCCTTCAACCTGGAGACTTGGAACCCATGGAATGGGTGCCATGCATTATTGCTTTAAAGGGTCTGCCTTTGCTCACCCAATCCCACCAATCCTCTCAGGCACATGTGTCCAGCCTTATGCCACATCCAGCTGTCGTTGTAGATAGGGTCATTCCAGGTTTCATCAGAGACCCTGAAGGAATTGTAAAGAATTTCCCTGTTTCTTTGTTTTGTTTTTGAAATTCCTTTTTATAGTTGGTTTGAGCTGATTCTCACTGCCATGTTTATGCCAGTCTAGACACACTTGATTCCCTTACGGAAACATATCAATACATAGGTTTTAAGATTCTTACTAGTCAGATATATTCCTCTGTGGGAAATATGGGGTTTTGAGTCCCTTTCCCTGAGGAAGGTGTAGGTCTTGTCTATTCCATAGTTGGTTTTTGGAACAGTACCTGTGGTTATATCAAACTCTGGTTTTATGCATTACCCAACCTCTCCTTCCCCTTTAAGCAGGCATAAGAGTGTTTTCTAAATGTGAGACTCTCTTCTCTTTCCTAACTCAGTTCATGTGTAGCCATGTTTACAGGATCTTCATAAGTGATATCTTATGATAAGTTTCTTTTTCTGTGTGACTAATTTCAGTTAGAATCATCGTACCTGAATCCACTCATTTTGCTGCTACTGGTCTTATGACATTGATTTCATGGCTGAGGGATATTCCATCATACGTAAGTACCACAATTTTTTGAACCATTTTTATATTTCCTGGGATATTTAAGGTGTTCCCAAGTTGAAGTTCTTGTAAGCAGTGCATTCGTAAATTTTGGGGTGGCTCTCTCTTATTGATTTTCAGTTTTCCCAAGGTATATTCCCTAGAGTGGAAGTGCCCTTGGCTCTGTAGCTCTGTTGTTTACTTCTTTTATGGAACACAATGCACTCCTCCAGAGAGGCAGTTGGCAATTTACATCCTGCACATCAGCATAACAAGGCACCCTTTTCTCCAGGGCCTGTCTTGAATTTCAGGTTTTTACCCTTTTTGTGGATGTTCCTGTGGACCGGTGGGAAGTGATACTTCTTTGTAGTGCAGACTTGCATGCCCGCTTGCTTGCTTGGCCAAAAAAGGTGTATGCGTTTTCACCTGAATATACTAAGGAGAAAATGCATAAGCCCTTTTTGGCCAAGTGCATCATTGTCGAAGTTGTGCCCCCGTTCCTGTGCTTTAAATGTGATTCCAACATACCTCTTGAAATCTGTTTCCTGATATTCTGCCTCGATGTCAAGTCCGCCCCGTTGAATTCCCTCAACAGATTTTTGGACGATAGTTGCCCTTTATTACTCTGCCACTTTGTGAATTGCTGTGCCCCTGAGCTCCTTTTTTTAACTAGTTTTTTCTGAGCTGTACGCAATCCAAAAATTTGGTTCAGGACCTATACTGGTTCCCGGTGGGTGGCTGAGACTTTGGTCAATTCTTCATCCTCCAGGGAAATAAGAGTGACATATGCCCATCCAAATGCCTTCCAGCTACTCTCTCATTGGTTGTCCCTCATCCCATTCATCCTCTGCTAAATTGGCAACCTGTGTGAAACAGGAGGTTAAAGGTGCTGTCTGTCCAAGTTGGGAGATTGATAGTAAAGCAGTTGGAAAGTCATACCGGAGCACCAGGAGAGGGACTATTTGTTGAGTTTTAGAGACCTTTCGTATTCACAGTGTGTCCATTCTCTAGGTTTCCCGTACATGTTATAGCTGTAGTAATATTCCCTTCAACCTGCAGAGTTGGGACCTATGGAATGTGTGCCATGCATTATTGTTTTAAAGGGTCTGCATTTGCTCACCCAATCTCACCAATCCTCTCAGTCCCATGTGTCCAGCCGTATGCCACATCCAGCTGTTGTTGTAGATAGGGTCATTCCAGGTTTCATCAGAGACCCTGAAGGAATTGTAAATAATTTCCCTGTTTTTTAGTCTTGTTTTTGAAATTCCTTTTTATAGTTGGTTTGAGCTGATTCTCGCTGCCATGTTTATGCCAGTCTAGACACACTTGATTCCTTAAGAGACATATCAATACATAGGTTTTAAAATTCTTACTAGTCAGATATATTCCTCTGTGTGAAATATGGGGTTTTGAGTCCCTTTCACTGAGGAAGGTGTAGGTCTTGTCTATTCCATAGTTGGTTCTTGGAACGGTACCTGTGCTTATATCAAACTCTGGTTTTATGCATCACCCCACCTCTCCTTCCCCCTTAAGCAGGCATAAGAGTGTTTTCTAAATGTGAGACTCTCTTCTCTTTCCTAACTCAGTTCATGTGTAACCATGTTTACAGGATCTTCATAAGTGATATCTTATGATAAGTTTCTTTTTCTGTGTGACTTATTTCACTTAGAATCATCGTACCTGAATCCACTCATTTTGCTGCTACTGTTCTTATGACATTGATTTCATGGCTGAGGGATATTCCATCGTACATAAGTTCCACAGTTTCTTAAACCCTTTTTGTCTTTCCTGGGATATTTATGGTGGACACAAGTTCAGGCTCTTTTAAGCAGTGCAAACCTAAATTTTGGGGTGGTTCTGGCTTATTGATTTTCAATTTTCCCATGGTATATTCCTTAGCCTGGAAGTGCCCTTGGCTCTGTAGCTCTGTTGTTTATTTTTTTAGGGAACACAATGCACTCCTCCAGAGAGGCAGTTGGCAACTTACGTCCCGAACATCATCATAAAAAGGCTCCCAGTTTTCTAGCGCCTGTCTTGCCTTTCTGGTTTTTACACATTTTGCGGATGTCCCATTTGACTGGTTGGAAGTGATGCTTCTTTGTAGTGCAGATTCGCATTGCCCGTTTGATTGTCTGGCCAAAAAGGTTCTATGTGTTTTCTCCTGAATATATTCAGGAGAAAACTCATACGCCCTTTTTGGCCAAGTGTATCATTGTCAAAGTTGTGCCCCTATTCCTGTGCTTTAAAGGCACTTCCAACGTACCTCTTGAAATCTGTTTCCGCCTATTCTGCCTCACATTCAAATCCGCCTCGTTGCCTTCCCTCAACAGATTTTTGCACGATAGTGGTCCTTTACTCCTCTGCCAGTTTGTGAATTGCTGTGCCTCTGAGCTCCATTTTTCAACTCGTTTTTTGTGAGCTGAATGCAAGGCCAAAATTTTGGTTCAGGACCTATACTGCTTCCCGGCGGGTGGCTGAGAGTTTGTTTAATTCTTCTTCCTGCCGCGAAATTAGTGTCACATGTGCCCCTCCAAATACCTAACAGCTACTCTCTCATTGGTTCTTCCTCTTCCCTTTCATCCTCTGCCAAATTGGCAACCTGTGCAAACCAGGAGGTTAAAGGGGCTGTCTCTCCAAGTTGGGAGATTGATATTAAAGGCATTGGAAAGTGAAACCGGAACACCAGGATAGGGACTATACGTTGAGTTTTAGAAACCTTTCATATTCACAGTGGGTCCATTCTCTTGGTTACCCGTACATGTTATAGCTCTAGTAATATTCCCCACAAACTGGAGAGTTGGGACCCATCGAATGGCTGCCACACATTATTGCTTTAAGGTTCTGCATTTGCTCACCCAATCTCACCAATCCTCTCAGTCCCATGTGTCCAGCCTTATGCCACATCCTGCTGTCATTGTAGATCGAGTCATACCAGGTTTCATCAGAGACCCTGAAGGAATTGTAAATAATTTCCCTGTTTTTTTGGTTTGATTTTGAAATTCCTTTCTATAGTGGGTTTGAGCTGATTCTCAGTGCCATGTTTATGCCAGTGTAGACATACTTGATTCCCTTACGGTGATATATCAATACATAGGTTTTAAGATTCTTATTAGTAAGATATATTCCTCTGCGGGGAATATGGGTTGTTGTGTCCCTTTCCCTGAGGAAGGTGTAGGTCTTGTCTATTCCGTATTAGGCTTTTGGAAAGGTACCTGTACTAATTCAAACTCTGGTTTTATGCATCACTCCAGCTCTCAATCCTCCTTAAGCAGGCATAAGAATGTTTTCTAAATGTGAGTCTCTCTTCTCTTTCCTAACACAGTTCATGTGTAGCCATGTTTACAGGATCTTCATAAGTGATATCTTATGGTAATTTTCTTTTTCTGTGTGACTTATTTCACTTAGAATCATCGTACCTGAATCCACTCATTTTGCTGCTACTGGCCTTATGACATTGATTACATGGCTGAGGGATATTCCTTGTATATAAGTACCACAATTTCTTGAACCTTTTTTGTCTTTCCTGGGATATTTAAGGTGTACCCAAGTTGAGGTTCTTGAAATAAGTGAAACCCTTAATTTTGGGGTGGCTCTGTCTTATTGATTTTCAGTTTTCCCAATGTATATTTCCTAGACTGGACGTGCCCTTGGCTCTGTAGCTCTGTTGTTTATTTGTTTTACGGAACACAATGCACTCCTCCAGAGAGGCAGTTGGCAACTTAATCCCACCAATCAGCATAACAAGGCTCCCAGTTCTCCAGGGGCTGTCTTGCCTGTCTGGTTTTTACACATTTTGCGGATATCCCTTTTGACTGGTTTGAGGTGATAATTCTTTGTAGTGCAGATTTGCATTGCCTGCTTGCTGGATGGCCAAAAAGGGCGTATTCGTTTTCTCCTGAATATATTCAGGAGAAAAGGCATACGCCCTTTTTGGCCAAGTGCATCATTGTCGAAGTTGTGCCCCTCTTCCTGTGCTTTAAAGGCGATTCCAACATACCTCTCGAAATCTGTTTCCTGCTATTCTGCCTCGCTTTCAAGTCCGCCTCCTTGCCTTCCATTAAACAAATATTTGGACGATAGTTGTCCTGTATTTCTCTGCCAGTTTGTGAATGGCTGTGCCCATGAGCTCCAATTTTCAACTCGTTTTTTGTGAGCTGAATGCAAGTCCAAACTTTGGTTGAGGATCTATACTGGTGTGTGGTGGGTGGCGGAGACTTTGGTTAATTCTTCTTCCGGCCGGGAAATTAGAGGGACATGTTCCCGTCCAAATGCCTAACAGCTACTCTCTTATTGGTTCTCTCTCTTCCCTTTCATCCTCTGCCAAATTGGCAACCTGTGAGAACCAGGAGGTTAAAGGGGCTGTCTCTCCAAGTTGGGGGATTGATAGTAAAGCAAATGGAAAGTCAAACCGAAGCACCAGGAGAGGGACTGTTAGTTGAGTTTTAGAGACCTTTCGTATTCACAGTGTGTCCATTCTCTAGGGTTCCCGTACATGTTATAGCTGTAGTAATATTCCCTTCAACCTTGAGAGTTGGGACCCATGGAATGGGTGCCATTCATTATTGCTTTAAAGGGTCTGCATTTGCTCACCCAATCTCACCAATCCTCTCAGTCCCAAGTGTCCAGCCTTATGCCACTTCCAGCTGTCATTGTAGATAGGGTCATTCCAGGTTTCATCAGAGACCCTCAAGGAATTGTAAAAAATTTCCCTGTTTTTTGTTTTGTTTTTGAAATTCCTTTTTATATTGGGTTTGAGCTGATTCTCACTGTCACGTTTATGCCAGTCTAGACACACTTGATTCCATTACGGAGACATATCAATACATAGGTTTTAAGATTCATACTAGTAAGTTATATTACTCTGTGGTGAATATGAGGTGTTGAGTCCCTTTCACTGAGGAATGTGTAGGTCTTGTCTATTTCGTATTTGGTTTTTGGAACGGTACCTGTACTAATATCAAAATCTGATTTTATGCATCACCCAACCTCTCCTTCCCCCTTAAGCAGGCATAAGCGTTTTTTTTAAATGTGAGTCTCTCTTCGCTTTCCTAACTCAGTTCATATGTAGCCATGTTTACAGGATCTTCATAAGTGATATCTTATGATAAGTTTCTTTTTCTGTGTGACTTATTTCACTTAGAATTATCGTACCTGAATCCACTCATTTTGCTGCTACTGGCCTTATGACATTGATTTCATGGCTGAGGGATATTCCATCATACGTAAGTACCACAATTTCTTGAACCATTTTTGTCTTTCCTGGGATATTTAAGGTGTACACAAGTTGAGGTTTTTGTAAGCAGTGCAGCCCTGAATTTTGGTGTGGATCTGTCTTATTTATTTTCAGTTTTCCCAAGGTATATTCCCTAGACTGGAAGTGCCCTTGGCTCTGTAGCTCTGTTGTTTACTTGTTTTAGGGAACACAATGCACTCCTCCAGAGAGGCAGTTGGCAATTTACATCCCGCCCATCAGCATAACAAGGCTCCCTGTTCTCCAGGGCCTGTCTTGCCTTTCTGGTTTTTACCCATTTTGTGGATGTCCCTTTTGACCGGTGGGAAGTGATACTTCTTTGTAGTGCAGATTTGCATTGCCCACTTGCTTGCTTGTCCAAAAAGGGCATATGCGTTTTCTCCTGAATATATTCACGTGAAAACCCATATGCCCTTTATGGCCATTTCCATAATTTTCGAAGTTGTAATGCTTTTCCCCTGTTTAAAATCGATTCTATTGTACCTCTTGAAATCGGTTTCATGCCATTCTGCCTCATTTTCCCTTCTGCCTCGTGGCTTTCCCTCAACAGATTTTTCGAAGAGAGTAGTCCTTTATAACTCTGCAGGTTAGTGAATTGCTGTGGCCCTGAGCTCCATTTTTCTACTCGCGTTTTTGTGAGCTGACCGCAAATCAACAGTTTTGCTTCTGGACTTATACTGGTTCTGGGGCTCAGGCTGAGACTTTGGTTAATTCCTCTTTGTGATGGAAATTAGAGAGTCATGTGGCCGTCCAAATGCCTACAGCTACTCTCTCATTGGTTCTCTCTCTTCCCTTATATCCTCTGCACAATTGGCCAACTGTGCGAACCAGGGTAATAGGGGCTGACTTTCCAAGTTGGGAGATTGATAGTCAAGCAGTTGGAATGTCAAACTGGAGCACAAGGAGAGAAAAAAGTTGTAGTGTATTAGAAACCTTTCACCATCAGATGGTTTCCATTCTCTAGGTTCCCATACACGTTATAACTGTAGTGATATTCCCTTCTACCTTGAGAGTAGGGACCCATGGAATGGGTGCCACTCATTATTGCTTTAAAGGGTCTGCATTTGCTCACCCAATCTCACCAATCCTCTCAGTCCCAAGTGTCCAGCCTTATGCCACATCCAGCTGTCATTGTAGATACGGTCATTCCAGGTTTCATCAGAACCCCTGAAGGTATTGTGTAAGAATTTTACTGTTTTTATGTTTTGTTTTGAAATTCATTTTTATAGTGGGTTTGAGCTGATTCTCACTGCCATGTTTATGTCGTTCTAGACACACTTGGATCCCTTACGGAGACATATCAATACATAGGTTTTAAAATTCTTACTAGTCAAATATATTTCTCTGCGGGGAATTGGGTTGGTGAGTTCCGTTCACTGAGGAAGGAGTAGGGCTTTTCTCTTCTGTTTTTGGATTATGGAACGGTACCTGTGCTAATATCAATCTTATGTTTTGTGCATCTCTCCACCTATCTTTCCCCTTAAGCAAGCGTTAGATTGTTTTCTAAATCTGATACTCTGTTCTCTTCCCTAAATCAGTTCATATGTAGCCATGTTTACATTCTCATCATAAGTGATATCTTATGTCAGAATGCACCATGGCCGTTCTCATAATAATGCTCCATTACCCCTGTCATCACAATGCACCATGCCCTGGTTATCAAAATGTTCCATGTCCCTTGTCATCACAATTCTCCACGTCCTTGTCATCACAATGCTACATGACACTACTCATCAAAATGTTACATGCTCTTGTCATCAAAATTCACTATCCACTTGACATTGCAATGCTCCATGCACTTGTCATCACAATGCTCCATGCACATGTCATCACAATGCTCCATGACCACTGTCATCACAATGCTCACTGACACCTGTCATCACAATGCTTCATGCCCCTTGTCATTACAGTGCTCCATGATGCTCGACATCACAATTAACCAAGGTCTCCTCATCACAATGCTCCATGGTCAATATCATCACAATTCTCCATAACCACTGTCATCACAACACTCCATGACACCTAACAACACAATGATTCGGGACTCTTGTCATCACAATGTTCCATTCCCTAGTCATCACAATACTCCATGACACCTGTCATCAAAATACTCCATGAATATTTTCAGCCCAATGTTCCATGACCCTTGTCATCACAGTGATCCATGTCGTTGTCATCCCTATGCTCCATGACCACTGTTTTCACAATGCTCCATGACGCTTGTCATCACAGTGCTCCATGACACCTGTCATCACAATGCTCCATGCCTTTGTCAGCAAAATGCTACATGACCTTGTCATTACAATGCTCTATGCGCTTGTCATCACAATACTCCATTTCCATTGTCATCAAAATCCTCCATGAAACTTGGGATCACATTGCTTCATGCCCTTGTCATCACAGTGCTCCATGCTCCTTGAAGTCAAAATGATCCATGACCTCTGTCATCAAAATGCTCAAATCCCATGTGATCACCTTGTTCCATAACACTTGTCATCACAACGCTCCATGATGCCTGTCATCACAATACTCCATGCCATTTTCATCACAATGCTCCATGACCTTCTCTTCACAATGATCCATACCCTTGTCATCACAATGCACCATGTCCACTGTCATGACAATAATCTATGAATCTTGTCAGACCAATTCTCCATGCCCCTGTCATCACAATGCTCCATGCCCTTGTCATCACCATGCTCCATGACTTGTCATCACAATACTCCAAGACCCCTGTAATCACAATGCTCCTTGCCCCTTTTCATCAGAATGCTCCATGAGAATTGTCATCATAAGAATCCATGGTCTTCTCATCACAATGCTGCAGGACCTTGTCATCACCATGCTCCATTACCTTGTCATCACAATGCTCCATGACCACTGTCATCACAATAATCCATGAATATTTTCAGCCCAATGCTCCACGACCTATTCATCACAATGCTCCTTGGCCAATATCATCTCAATGCTCCATGACCACTGTCATCACAACACTCCATGACACATGACGACACAGTGATCCGGGACTCTTGCCATCACAATGCACCATTCCCTACTCATCACTATGCTCCATGACCCCTGTCATCACAACACTCCATGAAAATTTTCAACCCTGTGCTCCATGACATTTGTCATCACAATGATCCATGCACTTGTCATCACAATGCTCCATGACCCCTGTATTCACAATGATATGTGACGCTACTCATCACAGTGCTCCATGACACATGTCATTACAATGCTCCATGCCTTTGTCAGCAAAATGCTACATGACATTGTCGTTACAATGCTCTATGCGCTTGTCATCACAATACTCCATTTCCATTGTCATCACAATCCTCCATTGAACTTGGGATCACACTGCTTCATGCCCTTGTCATCACAATGCTCCATGCTCCTTGAAATCAAAATGACCCATGACCTCTGTCATCACAATGCTCCAAACTCTTGTGATCACCATGATCCATAAATCTTGTCATCACAACGCTCCATGATGCCTGTCATCACAATAATCCATGCCCTTTTCATCACAATGCTCCATGACCTTTCTCATCACAATTCTCAATACACTTGTCATCACAATGCTCCCTGACACTTGTCTTCAGAATGCTCCTTGAACCCTGTCACGAAAAGGCTCCATGACTTTTTCATCACAACGCTCCATGCATTTTTCATCACAATGTTCCATGCCATTGTCATCAAAATACTCCACAAGCTTGTCATCAGAATTCTCCATGACCCTTTTCATCACAATTTTCCATGCACTTGTCAGCACAATGCTCCCTAAAACTTGTCATCACAGTGCTCCAAGCCATTGTCATCACAATGCTCCATTACATTTGTCATCAGAATTCTCCATGACACTTGGCATCACAATGCTCCATGCCATTGTCATCACAATGGGCCATTACATATGTCATCACAATGCTCCCTGACACCAGTCTTCACAATACTGCATGACCTGGTCATCACAATGCTCCATGCCCTTGTCATCACAATGCACCATTCCAACTGTCATCGAAATAATCCATGAAACTTATTAGACCAATGCTCCATGTCCTTGTCATCACAATGTTCCATGCCCTTGTTATCACAATGCTCCATGACCCCTGTCATCATAATGCTCCATGACCTTTTTCATCACAATGATCAGTACACTTGTCATCAAAATGTTCCCTGACACTTGTTGTCTACATGCTCCTTGAATCCTGTCATGACAAGGCTGCATGCATTTTTCATCACAATGATCCATGCCCTTTTCATCACAATGCTCCAAGAACCCTGTAATCAAAATGCTCCATGCCCTTGTCATCACAAAGCTCAATGACGCATGCCATCAGAATGCTCCTTGGCCTTCTCCTCACAATTCTCCATGTCCTTGTTATCACAATGTGCCAAGACCCCTCTAATCACAATGCTCCATGCCCATTTTCATCAGTATGCTCCAGGAGACTTTTCATCACAAAGCTCCATGGTTTTCTCATCACAGTGCTCCAGGACCTTGTCATCACAATGCTTCACGAGCTTGTCATGAAAATTCTCAATGGCCATTGTCATCATAATGCTCCAAGCCCTAGTCATCACAATGCTCCATTATATTTGTCATCACAATCCTCCATTACATTTGGCATCACAATACTCCCAGCCATTGTCATCGCAATGGACCATGACATATGTCATCACAATCCTCCCTGACACCTGTCTTCACAATACTCCATGACCTTCTCTTCACAATGATCCATGCCCTTGTCATCACAATGCACCATGTCCACTGACATCACAATAATCTATGAATATTGTCAGACCAATGCTCCATGCCCCTGTCATCACAATGCTCCATGCCCTTGTCATCACAATGCTCCATGATTTGTCATCACAAAGCTCCATGACCCATGTATCACAGTGTTCCATGCCCTAGTCATCACAATGCTCCAAGACCCCTGTAATCACCATGCTCCATGCCCCTTTTCATTAGAATGCTCCATGAGAATTGTCATCATAAGTATCCATGGTCTTCTCATCACAGTGCTACAGGACCTTGTCATCACCATGCTCCATTACCTTGTCTTCACAATGCTCCATGACCACTGTCATCACAATAATCCATGAATATTTTCAGCCCAATGCTCCACGACCTATTCATCACAATGCTCCATGGCCAATATCATCTCAATGCTCCATGACCACTGTCATCAAAACACTCCATGACACCAGACGACACAATGATCCGGGACTATTGTCATCACAGTGCTCCATTCCCTACTCATCACTATGCTCCATGACCCCTGTCATCACAACACTCCATGAATATTTTCAGCGCAGTGCTCCATGACACTTGTCATCAAAATTATCCATGCACTTGTCATCCCAATTCTCCATGACCCCTGTATTCACAATGATCCGTAACGCTTGTCATCACAGTGCTCCATGACACCTGTCATTAAAATGTTCCATTCCTTTGTCAGCAAAATGCTACATGACCTTGTCATTACAATGCTCTATGGGCTTGTCATCAAAATACTCCATTTCTATTGTCATCACAATCCTCCCTGAACCTTGGGATCACATTTCTTCATGCCCTTGTCATCACAATGCTCCATGCTCCTTGAAATCAAAATGATCCATGACCTCTGTCATCACAATGCTCCAAACTCTTGTGATCACAATGTTCCATAACACTTGTCATCACAACGCTCCATGATGCCTGTAATCACAATACTCCATGCCCTTTTCATCACAATGCTCCATGACCTTCTCATCATAATTCTCAATACACTTGTCATCACAATGCTCCCTGACACTTGTCGTCAGAATGCTCATTGTACCCTGTCACCAATAGGCTCCATGCATTTTTCAGCAGAGTTCCCCATGCCGTTTTCATCACAATGCTCCATGTCATTGTCATCAAAATACTCCACAAGCCTGTCATCAGAATGTTCCATGACCCTTGTCATCACAAACCTCCATGCACTTGTCAGCACAATGCTCCCTGACCCTTGTCAGCACAATAATCCATGAACATTTTCAGCCCAATGCCCCATGACCTTCTCATCACAATGCTCCAAAACCAATATCATCACAATGCTCCATGATCACTGTCATCACAACCCTCCATGACACCTGACAACACAATGATCCGGGACTCTTGTCATCACAATGCTCCATTCCCTAGTCATCACAATGCTCCATGACCTCTGTCATCACAACACTCCAAGAAAATTTTCAGCCCAGTTCTCCATGACACTTGTCATCACAATTATCCATGCACTTGTCATCCCAATGCTCCATGACCCCTGTATTCACAATGATCCGTGACGCTTGTCATCACAGTGCTCCATGACACATGTCATTACAATGCTCCATGCCTTTGTCAGCAAAATGCTACATGACCTTGTCATTACAATGCTCTATGGGCTTGTCATCACAATACTCCATTTCCATTGTCATCACAATCCTCCATGAACCTTGGGATCACATTGCTTCATGCCCTTGTCATCACAATGCTCCATGCTCCTTGAAATCAAAATGATCCATGACCTCTGTCATCACAATGCTCCAAACTCTTGTGATCACAATGATCCATAACACTTGTCATCACAACGCTCCATGATTCCTGTCATCACAATACTCCATGCCCTTTTCATCACAATACTCCATGACCTTTCTCATCACAATTCTCAATACACTTGTCATCACAATGCTCCCTGACACTTGTCGTCAGAATTCTCCTTGAAACCTGTCATGAAAAGGCTCCATGATTTTTCATCACAATACCCCATGCCGTTTTCATCACAATGCTCCATGCCATTGTCATCAAAATACACCACAAGCTTGTCATCAGAATGCTCCATGACCCTTGTCATCACAGTTCTCCATGCACTTGTCAGCACAATGCTCCCTGACCCTTGTCATCACAATGCTCCAAGCCATTGTCATCACAATGCTCCATTACCTTTTTCATCAGAATCCTCCATGACAATTGGCATCACAATGCTCCATGCCATTGTCATCACAGTGGGCCATTACATATGTCATCACAATGCTCCCTGACACCAGTCTTCACAATACTGCATGACCTGGTCATCACAATGCTCCATGCCCTTGTCATCACAATGCACCATTCCAACTGTCATCGAAATAATCCATGAAACTTATTAGACCAATGCTCCATGTCCTTGTCATCACAATGTTCCATGCCCTTGTTATCACAATGCTCCATGACCCCTGTCATCATAATGCTCCATGACCTTTTTCATCACAATGATCAGTACACTTGTCATCAAAATGTTCCCTGACACTTGTTGTCTACATGCTCCTTGAATCCTGTCATGACAAGGCTGCATGCATTTTTCATCACAATGATCCATGCCCTTTTCATCACAATGCTCCAAGAACCCTGTAATCAAAATGCTCCATGCCCTTGTCATCACAAAGCTCAATGACGCATGCCATCAGAATGCTCCTTGGCCTTCTCCTCACAATTCTCCATGTCCTTGTTATCACAATGTGCCAAGACCCCTCTAATCACAATGCTCCATGCCCATTTTCATCAGTATGCTCCAGGAGACTTTTCATCACAAAGCTCCATGGTTTTCTCATCACAGTGCTCCAGGACCTTGTCATCACAATGCTTCACGAGCTTGTCATGAAAATTCTCAATGGCCATTGTCATCATAATGCTCCAAGCCCTAGTCATCACAATGCTCCATTATATTTGTCATCACAATCCTCCATTACATTTGGCATCACAATACTCCCAGCCATTGTCATCGCAATGGACCATGACATATGTCATCACAATCCTCCCTGACACCTGTCTTCACAATACTCCATGACCTTCTCTTCACAATGATCCATGCCCTTGTCATCACAATGCACCATGTCCACTGACATCACAATAATCTATGAATATTGTCAGACCAATGCTCCATGCCCCTGTCATCACAATGCTCCATGCCCTTGTCATCACAATGCTCCATGATTTGTCATCACAAAGCTCCATGACCCATGTATCACAGTGTTCCATGCCCTAGTCATCACAATGCTCCAAGACCCCTGTAATCACCATGCTCCATGCCCCTTTTCATTAGAATGCTCCATGAGAATTGTCATCATAAGTATCCATGGTCTTCTCATCACAGTGCTACAGGACCTTGTCATCACCATGCTCCATTACCTTGTCTTCACAATGCTCCATGACCACTGTCATCACAATAATCCATGAATATTTTCAGCCCAATGCTCCACGACCTATTCATCACAATGCTCCATGGCCAATATCATCTCAATGCTCCATGACCACTGTCATCAAAACACTCCATGACACCAGACGACACAATGATCCGGGACTATTGTCATCACAGTGCTCCATTCCCTACTCATCACTATGCTCCATGACCCCTGTCATCACAACACTCCATGAATATTTTCAGCGCAGTGCTCCATGACACTTGTCATCAAAATTATCCATGCACTTGTCATCCCAATTCTCCATGACCCCTGTATTCACAATGATCCGTAACGCTTGTCATCACAGTGCTCCATGACACCTGTCATTAAAATGTTCCATTCCTTTGTCAGCAAAATGCTACATGACCTTGTCATTACAATGCTCTATGGGCTTGTCATCAAAATACTCCATTTCTATTGTCATCACAATCCTCCCTGAACCTTGGGATCACATTTCTTCATGCCCTTGTCATCACAATGCTCCATGCTCCTTGAAATCAAAATGATCCATGACCTCTGTCATCACAATGCTCCAAACTCTTGTGATCACAATGTTCCATAACACTTGTCATCACAACGCTCCATGATGCCTGTAATCACAATACTCCATGCCCTTTTCATCACAATGCTCCATGACCTTCTCATCATAATTCTCAATACACTTGTCATCACAATGCTCCCTGACACTTGTCGTCAGAATGCTCATTGTACCCTGTCACCAATAGGCTCCATGCATTTTTCAGCAGAGTTCCCCATGCCGTTTTCATCACAATGCTCCATGTCATTGTCATCAAAATACTCCACAAGCCTGTCATCAGAATGTTCCATGACCCTTGTCATCACAAACCTCCATGCACTTGTCAGCACAATGCTCCCTGACCCTTGTCAGCACAATAATCCATGAACATTTTCAGCCCAATGCCCCATGACCTTCTCATCACAATGCTCCAAAACCAATATCATCACAATGCTCCATGATCACTGTCATCACAACACTCCATGACACCTGACAACACAATGATCCGGGACTCTTGTCATCACAATGCTCCATTCCCTAGTCATCACAATGCTCCATGACCCCTGTCATCACAACACTCCAAGAAAATTTTCAGCCCAGTTCTCCATGACACTTGTCATCACAATTATCCATGCACTTGTCATCCCAATGCTCCATGACCCCTGTATTCACAATGATCCGTGACGCTTGTCATCACAGTGCTCCATGACACATGTCATTACAATGCTCCATGCCTTTGTCAGCAAAATGCTACATGACCTTGTCATTACAATGCTCTATGGGCTTGTCATCACAATACTCCATTTCCATTGTCATCACAATCCTCCATGAACCTTGGGATCACATTGCTTCATGCCCTTGTCATCACAATGCTCCATGCTCCTTGAAATCAAAATGATCCATGACCTCTGTCATCACAATGCTCCAAACTCTTGTGATCACAATGATCCATAACACTTGTCATCACAACGCTCCATGATTCCTGTCATCACAATACTCCATGCCCTTTTCATCACAATACTCCATGACCTTTCTCATCACAATTCTCAATACACTTGTCATCACAATGCTCCCTGACACTTGTCGTCAGAATTCTCCTTGAAACCTGTCATGAAAAGGCTCCATGATTTTTCATCACAATACCCCATGCCGTTTTCATCACAATGCTCCATGCCATTGTCATCAAAATACACCACAAGCTTGTCATCAGAATGCTCCATGACCCTTGTCATCACAGTTCTCCATGCACTTGTCAGCACAATGCTCCCTGACCCTTGTCATCACAATGCTCCAAGCCATTGTCATCACAATGCTCCATTACCTTTTTCATCAGAATCCTCCATGACAATTGGCATCACAATGCTCCATGCCATTGTCATCACAGTGGGCCATTACATATGTCATCACAATGCTCCCTGACACCAGTCTTCACAATACTGCATGACCTGGTCATCACAATGCTCCATGCCCTTGTCATCACAATGCACCATTCCAACTGTCATCGAAATAATCCATGAAACTTATTAGACCAATGCTCCATGTCCTTGTCATCACAATGTTCCATGCCCTTGTTATCACAATGCTCCATGACCCCTGTCATCATAATGCTCCATGACCTTTTTCATCACAATGATCAGTACACTTGTCATCAAAATGTTCCCTGACACTTGTTGTCTACATGCTCCTTGAATCCTGTCATGACAAGGCTGCATGCATTTTTCATCACAATGATCCATGCCCTTTTCATCACAATGCTCCAAGAACCCTGTAATCAAAATGCTCCATGCCCTTGTCATCACAAAGCTCAATGACGCATGCCATCAGAATGCTCCTTGGCCTTCTCCTCACAATTCTCCATGTCCTTGTTATCACAATGTGCCAAGACCCCTCTAATCACAATGCTCCATGCCCATTTTCATCAGTATGCTCCAGGAGACTTTTCATCACAAAGCTCCATGGTTTTCTCATCACAGTGCTCCAGGACCTTGTCATCACAATGCTTCACGAGCTTGTCATGAAAATTCTCAATGGCCATTGTCATCATAATGCTCCAAGCCCTAGTCATCACAATGCTCCATTATATTTGTCATCACAATCCTCCATTACATTTGGCATCACAATACTCCCAGCCATTGTCATCGCAATGGACCATGACATATGTCATCACAATCCTCCCTGACACCTGTCTTCACAATACTCCATGACCTTCTCTTCACAATGATCCATGCCCTTGTCATCACAATGCACCATGTCCACTGACATCACAATAATCTATGAATATTGTCAGACAAATGCTCCATGCCCCTGTCATCACAATGCTCCATGCCCTTGTCATCACAATGCTCCATGATTTGTCATCACAAAGCTCCATGACCCATGTATCATAGTGTTCCATACCCTAGTCATCACAATGCTCCAAGACCCCTGTAATCACCATGCTCCATGCCCCTTTTCATTAGAATGCTCCATGAGAATTGTCATCATAAGTATCCATGGTCTTCTCATCACAGTGCTACAGGACCTTGTCATCACCATGCTCCATTACCTTGTCATCACAATGCTCCATGACCACTGTCATCACAATAATCCATGAATATTTTCAGCCCAATGCTCCACGACCTATTCATCACAATGCTCCATGGCCAATATCATCTCAATGCTCCATGACCACTGTCATCAAAACACTCCATGACACCAGACGACACAATGATCCGGGACTATTGTCATCACAGTGCTCCATTCCCTACTCATCACTATGCTCCATGACCCCTGTCATCACAACACTCCATGAACATTTTCAGCGCAGTGCTCCATGACACTTGTCATCAAAATTATCCATGCACTTGTCATCCCAATTCTCCATGACCCCTGTATTCACAATGATCCGTAACGCTTGTCATCACAGTGCTCCATGACACCTGTCATTAAAATGTTCCATTCCTTTGTCAGCAAAATGCTACATGACCTTGTCATTACAATGCTCTATGGGCTTGTCATCAAAATACTCCATTTCTATTGTCATCACAATCCTCCATGAACCTTGGGATCACATTTCTTCATGCCCTTGTCATCACAATGCTCCATGCTCCTTGAAATCAAAATGATCCATGACCTCTGTCATCACAATGCTCCAAACTCTTGTGATCACAATGTTCCATAACACTTGTCATCACAACGCTCCATGATGCCTGTAATCACAATACTCCATGCCCTTTTCATCACAATGCTCCATGACCTTCTCATCATAATTCTCAATACACTTGTCATCACAATGCTCCCTGACACTTGTCGTCAGAATGCTCATTGTACCCTGTCACCAATAGGCTCCATGCATTTTTCAGCAGAGTGCCCCATGCCGTTTTCATCACAATGCTCCATGTCATTGTCATCAAAATACTCCACAAGCCTGTCATCAGAATGTTCCATGACCCTTGTCATCACAAACCTCCATGCACTTGTCAGCACAATGCTCCCTGACCCTTGTCAGCACAATAATCCATGAACATTTTCAGCCCAATGCCCCATGACCTTCTCATCACAATGCTCCAAAACCAATATCATCACAATGCTCCATGATCACTGTCATCACAACCCTCCATGACACCTGACAACACAATGATCCGGGACTCTTGTCATCACAATGCTCCATTCCCTAGTCATCACAATGCTCCATGACCCCTGTCATCACAACACTCCAAGAAAATTTTCAGCCCAGTTCTCCATGACACTTGTCATCACAATTATCCATGCACTTGTCATCCCAATGCTCCATGACCCCTGTATTCACAATGATCCGTGACGCTTGTCATCACAGTGCTCCATGACACATGTCATTACAATGCTCCATGCCTTTGTCAGCAAAATGCTACATGACCTTGTCATTACAATGCTCTATGGGCTTGTCATCACAATACTCCATTTCCATTGTCATCACAATCCTCCATGAACCTTGGGATCACATTGCTTCATGCCCTTGTCATCACAATGCTCCATGCTCCTTGAAATCAAAATGATCCATGACCTCTGTCATCACAATGCTCCAAACTCTTGTGATCACAATGATCCATAACACTTGTCATCACAACGCTCCATGATTCCTGTCATCACAATACTCCATGCCCTTTTCATCACAATACTCCATGACCTTTCTCATCACAATTCTCAATACACTTGTCATCACAATGCTCCCTGACACTTGTCGTCAGAATTCTCCTTGAAACCTGTCATGAAAAGGCTCCATGATTTTTCATCACAATACCCCATGCCGTTTTCATCACAATGCTCCATGCCATTGTCATCAAAATACACCACAAGCTTGTCATCAGAATGCTCCATGACCCTTGTCATCACAGTTCTCCATGCACTTGTCAGCACAATGCTCCCTGACCCTTGTCATCACAATGCTCCAAGCCATTGTCATCACAATGCTCCATTACCTTTTTCATCAGAATCCTCCATGACAATTGGCATCACAATGCTCCATGCCATTGTCATCACAGTGGGCCATTACATATGTCATCACAATGCTCCCTGACACCTGTCTTCCCAATACTGCATGACCTGGTCATCACAATGCTCCATGCCCTTTTCATCACAATGCACCATTCCAACTGTCATCGCAATAATCCTTGAAACTTATTAGATCAATGCTCCATGCCCTTGTCATCACAATGCTCCATGCCCTTTTTATCACAATGCTCCATGACCCCTGTCTTCACAATGCTCCGTGACTCCAGTCATCACAATGCTTCATGACCTTTGTCACCACAATGGTCCATGCCCTCGTCATCAACAGTCTCTGTGACCTTTTTAACCACAATGCTCCATGAACTTTTCATCACAATACTCTTTGACCGTTTTCATCACAATGCTCTATGCCTTTCTCAGCACAATGCTCCCTGACCCTTGACATCACAATGCTCCATGCACTTGTCAGCACAATGCTCCATGACACATGTCATCACAATGCTCCATGACCCCTGTCATCACAATGCTCCGTGACTCCAGTCATCACAATGCTTCATAACGTTTGTCATCACAATGGTCCATGCCCATGTCATCACAAGGCTCTGTGACCTTTGTAACCACAATGCTCCATGAACATTTCATCACAATTCTCTGTGACCCTTGTCATCACAATGCTCCATTTCTTTGTGAGAACAGTGCTCCATGACCATTGTCTTCAAAATGTGCCATGCACATTTCATCACAACGGTCCACATACTTGTCATTGCCATGCTCCATAAACCTTGTAATCACAATGCTCCATGCACTTCTCATCAAAATGCTCTGTCACCACTGATATCACAATGCTACATCACTATTTGTCACAATACTCCCTCACCCCTGTCATCAAAATGTTCCATGACTCCTGTCATCACAATGCTACATGCACTTATCATCACAATGTTCGATGACCCCTGACATCACAATGTTCCATAACACCTGTCATCAAAATGTTCCATGACACTTTTCATCAATTTGCTCCATGACCCTGTTATCAGAATGCTCCCTGCCTTTCTCATCACAATGCACAACGCCCTTGCCTTCAAAATGCTCCATGTCGAGAGACTTCCGGGTAAGATGGTGGAATAGTAAGACGCGGAGGTCACCGTCCTCCCCACGGATACACCAGAAATACAGCTGCACGTGGAGCAACTTCTACAGAACACCTGCTGGATGCTGGCAGAGGACCCCGGACCTCCCAAAAGGCAAGAAACTCCCCACATTCCTTGTTAGGGCAAAGCGGAGAGATTCCCGCACAGAGGATCGGTGCCGAGCGGCACTCACCAGCCCGAGAGGCTTGTCCGCTCGCTCCGGCATTGCTGGAATCTGAGGCTCGGGCTTTGGTCAGAGCGCAGGGAGAGGACTGGGCCTGGCTGCGAGAACTCAGCCGGAAGGGGGCTAATGAGCCACAGCTAGCCGGCAGGGAGTCCGGGAAAACTCTGGAGCTGCCGAAGAGGCAAGAGACTTTTTCTTCCCTCTTGGTTTCCTGGTGCGCAAGGAGAGGGGATTAAGAGCGCTGCTTAAAGGGGCTCCACAGACGGGCGCGAGACGCGACTGAAGGCGCGGAGCCCGATGACGGGCATGGGACGCTGGGGCTGCTGCTGCCACCGGCAAGATGCCTGTGTGCGAGCGTGGGTCACTGTCCACACCGCCCTTCCTGGAGCCTGTGCAGCCCGCCACTGCCGGGGTCCCGGGATCCAGGGGCGGCTTCTCTGGGAGAACGCATGGTGTGCCTCGGGCTGGTGCAACATCACGCTGACCTCTGCCGCTACAGGCTCGCCCCGCACTCCGTGCCCCTCCCTCCCGCCCGGCCTGAGTGAGCCAGAGTCCCCGAAGAGGCTGCTCCTTTAACCCTGTCCTGTCTAAGTGAAGAACAGACGCCCTCCGGCGACCTACATGCAGAGGCCGGGCCAAATCCAAAGCTGAGACCCAGGAGCTGTGAGAACAAAGAGAAAGGGAAACCTCTCCCAGCAGCCTCAGAAACAGCAGATTAAAGCTCCACAATCAATTGATGTACCCTGCATCTGTGGAATACATGAATGGACAACAAATCATCCCAAATTGAGGAGCCAGGAGTCAGTGCTGTGCCTCTGAGGTGGGAGAGCCAACTTCAGGACACAGGTCCACAAGAGACCTCCCAGCTCCACATAATATCAAACGGCGAAAATCTTCCAGAGATCTCCATCTCAACACCAGCACCCAGCTTCACTCAACGACCAGCAAGCTACAGTGCTGGACACCCTATGCCAAACAACTAGCAAGACAGGAACACAACGCCACCCATTAGCAGAGAGGCTGCCTAAAATCATAAAAAGTCCGCAGACACCCCAAAACACACCACCAGACGTGGACCTGCCCACCAGAAAGACAAGATCCAGCCTCACCCACCAGAACACAGGCACTAGTCCCCTCCACCAGGAAGCCTACACAACCCACTAAACCAACCTTAGCCACTGGGGACAGACAACAAAAACAACGGAAACTACGAACCTGCAGCCTGAAAAAAGGAGACCCCAAACACAGTAAGATAAGCAAAATGAGAAGACAGAAAAACACACAGCAGGAGAAGGAGCAAGATAAAAACCCACCATACCTAACAAATGAAGAGGTAATAGGCAGTCTACCTGAAAAAGAATTCAGAATAATGATGGTAAAGATGATCCAAGATTCTATTTCCCAGATCCAAAATCTTGGAAATAGAATAGACAAAATGCAAGAAACAGTTAACAAGGACCTAGAAGAACTAAAGATGAATCAAGCATCGATTAAAAACACAATAAATGAAATAAAAAGTACTCTAGATGGGATCAATAGCAGAATAACTGAGGCAGAAGAACGGATAAGTGAGGTGGAAGATAAAATAGTGGAAATAACTGCTGCACAGCAAAATAAAGAAAAAAGAATGAAAAGAACAGAGGACAGTCTCAGAGACCTCTGGGACAACATTAAACGCACCAACATTCGAATTATAGGGGTTCCAGAAGAAGAAGAGAAAAAGAAAGGGACTGAGAAAATATTTGAAGAGATTATAGTTGAAAACTTCCCTAATATGGGAAAGGAAATAGTTAATCAAGTCCAGGAGGCACAGAGAGTCCCATACAGAATAAATCCAAGGAGAAATACGCCAAGACACATATTAATCAAACTGTCAAAAATTAAACACAAAGAAATCATATTAAAAGCAGCAAGGCAAAAACAACAAATAACACACAAGGGAATCCCCATCAGGATAACAGAAGATCTCTCAGCAGAAACTCTACAAGCCAGAAGGGAGTGGCAGGACATAATTAAAGTGATGAAGGAGAAAAAACTGCAACCAAGATTACTCTACCCAGCAAGGATCTCATTCAGATTTGATGGAGAAATTAAAACGTTTACAGACAAGCAAAAGCTGAGAGAGTTCAGCACCACCAAACCAGCTTTAAAACAAATGCTAAAGGAACTTCTCTAGGCAAGAAACACAACAGAAGGAAAAGACCTACAATAACGAACCCAAAACAATTAAGAAAATGGGAATAGGAACATACATAACAATAATTACCTTAAATGTAAATGGACTAAATGCTCCCACCAAAAGACACAGATTGGCTGAATGGATACAAAAAAAAGACCCATATATATGCTGTCTACAAGAGACCCACTTCAGACCTAGAGACACATACAGACTGAAAGTAAGGGGATGGAAAAAGATATCCCATGCAAATGGAAACCAAAAGAAAGCTGGAGTAGCAATTCTCATATCAGACAAAATAGACTTTAAAATAAAGACTACTAGAAGAGACAAAGAAGGACACTACATAATGATCAAGGGATCGATCCAAGAAGAAGATATAACAATTGTAAATATTTATGCACCAAACATAGGAGCACCTCAATACATAAGGCAAATACTAACAGCCATAAAAGGAGAAATCGACAGTAACACAATCATAGTAGGGGACTTTAACACCCCACTTTCACCAATGGACAGATCATCCAAAATGAAAATAAATAAGGAAACACAAGCTTTAAATGATACATTAAACAAGATGGACTTAATTGATATTTATAGGACATCCCATCCAAAAACAACAGAATACACATTTTTCTCAAGTGCTCATGGAACATTCTCCAGGATAGATCATATCTTGGGTCACAAATCAAGCCTTGGTAAATGTAAGAAAATTGAAATTGTATCAAGTATCTTTTCTGACCACAATGCTATGAGACTAGATATCAATTACAGGAAAAGATCTGTAAAAAATACAAACACATGGAGGCTAAACAATACACTACTTAATAACAAAGTGATCACTGAAGAAATCAAAGGGGAAATAAAAAAAATACCTAGAAACAAATGACAATGGAGACACGACGACCCAAAACCTATGGGACGCAGCAAAAGCAGTTCTAAGGGGGAAGTTTATAGCAATACAATCCCACCTTAAGAAACAGGAAACATCTCGAATAAACAACCTAATCTTGCACCTAAAGCAATTAGAGAAAGAAGGACAAAAACATCCCAAAGTTAGCAGAAGGAAAGAAATCATAAAAATCAGATCAGAAATAAATGAAAAAGAAATGAAGGAAACGATAGCAAAGATCAATAAAACTAAAAGCTGGTTCTTTGAGAAGATAAACAAAATTGATAAACCATTAGCCAGACTCATCAAGAAAAAAAAGGAGAAGACACAAATCAATAGAATTAGAAATGAAAAAGGAGAAGTAACAACTGACACTGCAGATATACAAAAGATCATGAGAGATTACTACAAGCAACTCTATGCCAATAAAATGGACAACCTGGAAGAAATGGACAAATTCTTAGAAATGCACAGCCTGCCAAGACTGAATCAGGAAGAAATAGAAAATATGAACAGACCAATCACAAGCACTGAAATTGAAACTGTGATAAAAAATCTTCCAACAAACAAAAGCCCAGGGCCAGATGGCTTCACAGGTGAATTCTATCAAGCATTAAGAGAAGAGCTAACACCTATCCTTCTCAAACTCTTCCAAAATATAGCAGAGGGTGGAACACTCCCAAACTCATTCTATGAGACCACCATCACCCTGATACCAAAACCAGACAAGGATGTCACAAAGAAAGAAAACTATAGGCCAATATCACTGATGAACATAGATGCAAAAATCCTCAACAAAATACTAGCAAACAGAATCCAACAGCACATTAAAAGGATCATACACCATGATCAAGTCGGGTTTATTCCAGGAATGCAAGGATTCTTCAATATACGCAAATCAATCAACGTGATACACCATATTACCAAATTGAAGGAGAAAAACCATATGATCATCTCAATAGATGCAGAGAAAGCTTTCGACAAAATTCAACACCCATTTATGATAAAAACCCTGCAGAAAGTAGGCATAGAGGGAACTTTCCTCAACATAATAAAGGCCATATATGACAAACCCACAGCCAGCATCGTCCTCAATGGTGAAAAACTGAAACCATTTCCACTAAGATCAGGAACAAGACAAGGTTGCCCACTCTCACCACTCTTATTCAACCTAGTTTTGGAAGATTTAGCCACAGCAATCAGAGAAGAAAAGGAAATAAAAGGAATCCAAATCGGAAAAGAAGAAGTAAAGCTGTCACTGTTTGCAGATGACATGATACTATACATATAGAATCCTAAAGATGCTACCAGAAAACTACTAGAGCTAATCAATGAATTTGGTAAAGTTGCAGGATACAAAATTAATGCACAGAAATCTCTGGCATTCCTATATACTAATGATGAAAAATCTGAAAGTGAAATTAAGAAAACACTCCCATTTACCATTGCAACAAAAAGAATAAAATATCTAGGAATAAACCTACCTAAGGAGACAAAAGACCTGTATGCAGAAAATTATAAGACACTGATGAAAGAAATTAAAGATGATACAAATAGATGGAGAGATGTACCATGTTCTTGGATTGGAAGAATCAACATTGTGAAAATGACTCTACTACCCAAAGCAATCTACAGATTCAATGCAATCCCTATCAAACTACCACTGACATTTTTCACAGAACTAGAGCAAAAAATTTCACAATTTCTATGGAAACACAAAAGACCCCGAATAGCAAAAGCAATCTTGAAAACGAAAAATGGAGCTGGAGGAATCAGGCTCCCTGACTTCAGACTATACTACAAAGCTACAGTAATCAAGACAGTATGGTACTGGCACAAAAACAGAAATATAGATCAGTGGAACAGGATAGAAAGCCCAGAGATAAACCCACGGACATATGGTCACCTTATCTTTGACAAAGGAGGCAGGAATGTACAGTGGAGAAAGGACAGTCTCTTCAATAAGTGGTGCTGGGAAAACTGGATAGGGACATGTAAAAGTATGAGATTAGATCACTCCCTAACACCATACACAAAAATAAGCTCAAAATGGATTAAAGCCCTAAATGTAACGCCAGACACTATCAAACTCTTAGAGGAAAACATAGGCAGAACACTCTATGACATAAATCACAGCAAGATCCTTTTGGACCCACCTCCTAGAGAAATGGAAATAAAGACAAAAATAAACACATGGGACCTAATGAAACTTAAAAGCTTTTGCACAGCAAAGGAAACCATAAACAAGACCAAAAGACAACCCTCAGAATGGGAGAAAATATTTGCAAATGAAGCAACTGACAAAGGATTAATCTCCAAAATTTATAAGCAGCTCATGCAGCTCAATAACAAAAAAACAAACAACCCAATCCAAAAATGGGCAGAAGACCTAAATAGACATTTCTCCACAGAAGATATACAGACTGCCAACAAACACATGAAAGGATGCTCAACATCTTTGCTCATTAGAGAAATGCAAATCAAAACTACAATGAGATATCATCTCACACCAGTCAGAATGGCCATCATCAAAAAATCTAGAAACAATAAATGCTGGAGAGGGTGTGGAAAAAAAAGAACACTCTTGCACTGCTGGTGGGAATGTGAATAGGTACAGCCACTATGGAGAACGGTATGGAGGTTCCTTAAAAAACTACAAATAGAACTACCATATGACCCAGAAATCCCACTACTGGGCATATACCCTGAGAAAACCATAATTCAAAAAGAGACATGTACCAAAATGTTCATAGCAGCCCTATTTACAATAGCCCGGAGATGGAAACAACCTAAGTGTCCATCATCAGATGAATGGATAAAGAAGATGTGGCACATATATACAATGGAATATTACTCAGCCATAAAAAGAAATGAAATTGAGCTATTTGTAATGAGGTGGATGGACATTGAGTCTGTCATACAGAGTGAAGTAAGTCAGAAAGAGAAAGACAAATACTGTATGCTGACACATATATATGGAATTTAAGAAAAAAATGTCATGAAGACCATAGGGGTAAGACAGGAATAAAGACACAGACCTACTAGAGAATGGACTTGAGGATATGGGGAGGGGGAAGGGTAAGCTGTGACAAAGTGAAAGAGCGGCATGGACATATATACACTACCAAACGTAAGGTAGATAGCTAGTGGGAAGAAGCCGCATAGCACAGGGAGATCAGCTCGGTGCTTTCTGACCGCCTGGAGGGGTGGGATAAGGAGGGTGGGAGGGAGACGCAAAAGGGAGGGGATATGGGAATATAGGTATATGTATAACTGATTAAATTTGTTATAAAGCAAAAAAAAATTTTTTTCAGAAGGAAAAAAAATAAAGAAACAAAGTCCCAACACAGCAAAAATAAATAAATTAAATAATAAAAACTACTACACCCAACATTTAAAAAAAATGCTCCATGTCTTTGTCATCACAAAGATCCATGACCCTTGGCATCACAATGCTCAATGTCATTGTCATCACAATGCTCCATGAACACTCTCATCACATTGCTCCATGCCCTTGTCTTCACAAAGCTCCATGACACATGTCATCAGAATGCTCCATGGCCTTCTCATCACAATGCTCCATGCTCTTGCCATCACAATGCTCCATTACCACAGTCATAACAATGCTCCATGACCCCTGCTATCACGATGATCCATGGCCTTGTCATCACAAAGCTCCATGACCCTTCTCATCACATTGCTCCAAGAACCCTGTAATCACAATGCTCTATGCCCCTTTTCATCTCATTGATCCATGAATCCTGTCATCACAATGCATCATGCCCATCATCATAATGCTTCAGGCTATTGTCATCACAATGAAATCAAAATGCTCCATGACTTCTGTCATAAGAATGCTCCAAACCCTTGTGATCACAATATTCCATATCACTTCTCATCACAATGCCCCATGACGCTCGTCATCACAATTATCAATGGTCTTCTAATCACAATGCTCCATGACCTTTGTCATCACAATGCTCAGTACACTTGTCATCAAAATGCTCCCTGACACTTGTTGTCTGTATGCTCCGTGAATCCTGTCATGACAAGGCTCCATGATTTTTCATCACAAAGATCCATGACCTTTTCATCACAATGCTCCAAGACCCATGTAATCTCAATGCTCCATGCCCTTGTCATCACAAAGCTGAATGACGCATGCCATCAGGATTCTCCTTGGTGTTCTCCTCACAGTGCTCCATGCCCTTGTCATCACAATGTTCCAAGACCCCTGTAATCACAATGCTCCATGCCCGTGTCATCAAAAAACTCCATGACGCATGTCATCAGAAGGCTCCATGGCCTTCTCATCACAATGCTCCATGCCCTAGTCATCAAAATGCTCCAAGACCCCTGTAATCACAATGCTCCATGCCCCTTTTAATGAGAATGCCCCATGAGACTTATCATCACAAGTCTCCATGGTCTTCTCATCACAGTGCTCCAAAAACTTGTCATCACCATGCTCCATTCCCTTGTCATCAAAATGCTCCATGACACCTGTCATCACAATAATCCATGAACATTTTCAGCCCAATGCTCGACGACCTACTCATCACAATGCTCCATGGCCAATATCATCACAATGCTCCATGACCACTGTCATCACAGCACTCCATGACACCCAACAACACAATGATCCGGGACTCTTGTCATCACAATGCTCCATTCCCTAGTCATCACAATGCTCCATGACCCCTGTCATCACAACACTCCATGAACATTTTCAGCCCAGTGCTCCATGACCCTTGTCATCACAGTGATCCATGCCCTTGTCATCACAATGCTCCATGACCCCTGTATTCACAATGCTCCGTGACGCAGGTCATCACAGTTCTCCATGACACATGTCATCACAATGCTCCATGCCTTGGTCAGCAAAATGCTACATGACCTTGTCATTACAATGCTCTATGCGCTTGTCATCACAATACTCCATTTCCATTGGCATCACAATCCTCCATGAACCTTGGGATCACATTGCTTCATGCCCTTGTCATCACAATGCTCCATGCTCCTTGAAATCAAAATGATCCATGACCACTGTCATCACAATGCTCCAAACACTTGTGATCACAGTGTTCAATAACACTTGTCATCACAACGCTCCATGATGCCTGTCATCACAATAATCCATGCCCTTTTCATCACAATGCTCCATGACCTTTGTCATCACAATTCTCAGTACACTTGTCATCAAAATGCTCCATGCGCTTGTCAGCACAATGCTCCATGACACATGTCATCAAAATACACCATGCTCTTCTCATCACAATGCTCCTTAAAATATGTCATCACAATGCTCCATGCACTTCTCATCAAAATGCTCTCTCACAACTGATATCACAATGCTACATCACTATTTGTCACAATACTCTCTAACCCCTGTCATCACAATGTTCCATGACTCCTGTCATCACAATGCTACATGCACTTATCATCACAATGTTGGATGACACCTGACATCACAATGTTCCATAACACCTGTCATCAAAATGTTCCATGACACTTTTCATCAAATTGCTCCATGACCCTGTCATCAGAATGCTCCCTGCCTTTCTCATCACAATGCACAACGCCCTTGCCATCAAAATGCTCCATGACCTCTGTCATCACAAAGATCAATGACCCTTGGCATCACAATGCTCCATGTCATTGTCATCACAATGCTCCATGAACGCTCTCATCACATTGCTCCATGCTCTTGTCTTCACAAAGCTCCATGACACATGTCATCAGAATGCTCCATGGATTTCTCATCACAATGCTCCATTACCCTGTGATAACAATGCTCCATGACCCCTGCCATCACGATGTTCCATGGCCTTGTCATCACAAACCTCCATGACCCTTCTCATCACAATGCTCCAAGAACCCTGTAATCACAATGCTCTATACCCCTTTCCATCTCAATGATCCATGAACCCTGTCATCACAATGCACCATGCCTTTCATCATAATGCTTTATGCTATTGTCATCACAATGAAATCAAAATGCTCCATGACCTCTGTCATAACAATGCCACACACCCTTGTGATCAAAATATTCCAAAACACTTGGCATCACAATGCCCCATGACTCTCGTCATCACAATTATCCATGGTCTTCTCATCGCAATGCTCCATGATCTTTGTCATCACAATTCTCAAATACACATGTCATCACAATGCTCCCTGACACTTGTCGTCAATATGCTCCTTGAACCCTGTCATGACAAGGCTCCATGCCATTTTCATCACAATGATCCATGCCCTTTTCATCACAATGCTCCAAGACCCATGTAATCAAAATGCTCCATGCCCTTGTCATCACAAAGCTCCATGTCTTTGTCAGAACAATGCTCAATGACCATAGTCATCACAATTTTCAACGCACATTTCATCACAATGGTCCACAACATTGTCATTGCTATGCTTCATAAACCTTGTAATCACAATGGTCCATGCACTTCTCATCAAAATGCTCTCTCACCAGAGATATCACAATGTTCCATCTCTAGTCATCACAATACGCCCTCACCCCTGTAATCACAAAGTTCCAGGACCCTGTCATCACAATGCTACATCCCCTTATCATCACAATGTTCCATGACCCCTGACATCACAATGTTCCATAACCCCTGTCATCAAAATGCTCCATGACCCTTTTCATCCCAAAGCTCCAAGACCCCTGACATCACAATGTTCTATAACCCCTGCCATCAAAATATTCCTTTACAGTTTTTATCAAATTGCTGCATGACATTGTCATCAAAATACTCCCTGCACTTCTCAGCACAATGCACCATGCCCTTGTCATCAAAATGCTCCATGACTTGTCATCACAAAGCTCCATGACCCTTGGCATTACAATGCTCCATGTCATTGTCATCACAATGCTCCATGAAAACTCTCATCACATTGCTCCATGCCCTTGTCATCACAAAGCTCCATGACACTTGTCATCACAATGCTCGATGCCCTTCTCATCACAATGCTCCATGCCCTTGTCATTACAATCCTGCATGACCCATGTATCACAGTGTTCCGTGCCCTTGTCATCACAATGCGCCATGCCCACTCTCATCACAATAATCCATGAAACATTTCAGACCAATGTTCCATGCCCTTCTTATCAAAATGCTCCATTACACCTGTCATAACAATGCACCATGACCCTTGTCATCACAATGTTCCACGGCCTAGTCATCACAAGGTTCCATGACACTTGTAATCACAGTGCTCCAGACCCTTGAAAGCACAATGCTCCATGCCCTTGTCATCACAAAGCTCCATGACGCATGTCATCAGAATGTTCCATGGCCTTCTCATCACAGTGCTCCATGCCTTTGTCATCACAATGCTCCAAGACCCTTGTAATCACAATGCTCCATGCCCCTTTTCATCTCAATGCTCCAGGAACCCTGTCATCACAATGCACCATGCCCATCATCATAATGCTTCAGGCTATTGTCATCACAAAGAAATCAATATTCTCCATGACCTCTGTCATCATAATGCTCCAAACCCTTCTGATCACAATGTTCCATAACACATATCATCACAACACCCCATGATGCTCATCATCACAATTATCCATGGTCTTCTCATCACAATGCTCCATGATCTTTGTCATCACTATGCTCAATACACTTGGCATCACAATGCTCCCTGACACTTGTCGTCAGTATGCTCCTTGAACCCTGTCATGACAAGGCTCCATGCCTTTTTCCTAACAATGATCCATGCCCTTTTCATCACAATGCTCCAAGATCCCTGTAATCACAAAAGCTCCATGCCCTTGTCATCAAATAACTCCATGACGCATGTCATCAGAATGCTCCATGGCCTTCTCATCACAATGCTTCATGCCCTAGTCATCACAATGCTCCAAGACCCCTGTAATCACAATGCTCCATGCCCCTTTTCATTAGAATGCTCCATGAGACTTCTCATCAGAAGTCTCCATGGTCTTCTCATCACAATGCTCCAGGACCTTGTCATCACCATGCTCCATTCCGTTGTCATCACAATGCTCCATGACACATGTCATCACAATGCTCCATGCTTTGTCAGCCAAATGCTACATGACCTTGTCATTACAATGCTCTATGTGCTTGTCATCACAATACTCCATTTCCATTGTCATCACAATCCTCCATGAACCTTGGGATCACATTGCTTCATGCCCTTGTCATCACAATGCTCCATGCTCCTTGAAATGAAAATGATCCATGACCACTGTCATCACAATGCTCCAAACCCTTGTGATCACAGTGTTCCAAAACACTTGTCATCACAATGCTCCATGATGCCTGTCATCACAATACTCCATGGACTTTTCCTCACAAGGCTCCATGACCTTTGTCATCACAATTCTCAATACAGTTTTCATCACAATGCTCCCTGACACTTGTCGTCAGAATGCTCCTTGAACCCTGCCACGAAAATACTCCATGACATTTTCATCACAATGCCCCATGCCGTTTTCATCACAATGCTCCATGTAATTTCATCAAAATACTCCACACGCTTGTCATCAGAATGCTCCATGACCCTTGTCATAACAATTCTCCATGCACTTATCAGCACAATGCTCCCTGACCCTTGACATCACAGTGCTCCAAGCCATTGTCATCACAATGCTCCATTACCTTTGTCATCAGAATCCTCCATGACACTTGGCATCAGATGCTCCATGCCATTGTCATCACAATGGGCCATTACATATGTCATCACAGTGCTCCCTGACACCTGTCTTCACAATACTGCATGACCTGGTCATCACAATGCTCCATGCCCTTGTCATCACAATACGCCATTCCAACTGTCATCACAATAATCCATGAAACTTATTAGACCAATGTTCCATGACCTTGTCATCACAATGCTCCATGCCCTTGTTATCACAATGCTCCATGACCCCTGTCATCACAATGCTCCGTGACTCCACTCATCACAATGCTTCATGACTTTTGTCATCACAATTGTCCAAGCCCTCGTCATCAACAGTCTCTGTGACCTTTTTAACCACAATGCTCCATGAACTTTTCATCACAATGCTCTTTGACCCTTGTCATCACAATGCTACATGCGCTTGTCAGCACAATGCTCCATGACACATGTCATCACAATGAACCATACACTTGTCATCACAGTGCTCCACAATTTTGTCAACACAACGCTACTTAAAATTTGTCATCACAATTCTCCATGCACTTCTCATCAAAATGCTATCTCACCAATGATATCACAATGCTACATCACTATTTGTCACAATACTCCCTCACCCCTGTCATCACAATGTTCCATGACTCCTTTCATCACAATGCTACATGCACTTATCATCACAATGTTCGATGACCCCTGACATCACAATGTTCCATAACACCTGCCATCGAAATGTTCCATGACACTTTTCATCAAATTGCTCCATGACCCTATCATCAGAATGGTCCCTGCCCTTCTCATCACAATGCACAACACCCTTGCCATCAAAATGCTACTTGACCTTTGTCATCACAAAGATCCATGACACTGGGCATCATAATGCTCCATGTCATTGTAATCACAATGCTCCATTAAGGCTCTCATCACATTGCTCCATGCCCTTGTCTTCACAAAACTCCATGACACATGGCATCAGAATGCTCCATGCCCTTGCCATCACAATGCTCCATTACCCCAGTCATAACAATGCTCCATGCCCCTGCCATCACGATATTCCATGGCCTTGTCATCACAAGGCTCCATGACCCTTCTCATCACAACACTCCAAGAACACTGTAATCACAATGCTCCATGCTCTTTTTCATCTCAATGATCCATTAACCCTGTCATCACAATGCACCATGCCTATCATCATAATGCTTCATGCTATTGTCATCACAATGAAATCAAAATGCACCATGACCTCTGTCATAACAATGCTCCAAACCCTTGTGATCACAATATTCCATAACACTTGTCATCACAATGCCCCTTGACGCTCGTCATCACAATTATCCTTGGTCTTCTAATCACAATGCTCCATGACCTTTGTCATCACAACGCTCAATACACTTGTCATCAAAATGCTCCCTGACACTTGTTGTCTCTATCCTCCTTGAAGTCTGTCATGACAAGGCTCCATGCCTTTTTCATCACAATGATCCTTGCCCTTTTCATCACAATGCTCCAAGACCCATGTAATCAAAATGCTCCATGCCCTTGTCATCACAAATCTCATCGACACATGCCATCAGAATGCTCCTTGGTCTTCTGCTCACAATGTCCAAGGCCCTTGTCATCACAATGTTCCATGACCCCTGTAATCACAATGCTCCATGCCCCTTTTCATCAGTATGCTCCATGAGACTTGTCATCACAAGGCTCCATAGCTTTGTCATCACAGTGCTCCAGGATCTTGTCATCACAATGCTTCACGACCTTGTCATGAAAATTCTCAATGGCCCTTGTCATCATAATGCTGCAAGCCCTAATCATCACAATGCTCCTTTATATTTGTCATCACAATCCTCCATTACATTTGGCATCACAATGCTCCATGCCATTGTCATCGCAATGGACCATGACATATGTCATCACAATGCTCCCTGACATCTCTCTTCACAATATTCCATGACTTTCTCATCACAATGCTCCATGCCCTTGTCATCACAATGCACCATGCCCATGGTCATCACAATAATCTATGAAATTTTTCAGACCAATGTTCCATTCCCCTGTCATCACAATGATCCATGCACTTGTCATCACAATGCTCCATGACCCCTGTCATCCCAATGCTCCGTGACTCCAGTCATCACAATGCTTCATAACGTTTGTCATCACAATGGTCCATGTCCGCGTCATCACAAGGCTCTGTGACATTTGTAACCACAATGCTCCATGAACATTTCCTCACCATTCTCTGGGACCCTTGTCATCACAATGCTCCATTTCTTTGTCAGAACAATGCTCCATGACAATTGTCATCACAATGTGCCACGCACATTTCATCACAACTGTCCACAACCTTATGATTGCAATGCTCCATAAATTTTGTTATCACAATGGTCCATGAACTTCTCATCAAAATGCTCTCTCACCATAGATATCACAATGTTCCATCACTAGTCATCACAATACACCCTCACCCCTGGAATCACAATGTTCCATGACCCTGTCATCACAATGCTACATCCCTTTATCATCACAATATTGCATGACCCCTGACATAACAATGTTCCATAAGCCCTGTCATCAAAATGCTCCATGACCCTTTTCATCCCAAAGCTCCAAGAACCCTGACATCACAATGTTCTATAACCCATGCCATCAAAATATCCCATTACACTTTTTATCAAATTGCTGCATGACCCGGTCACCAAAATGCTCCCTGCACTTCTCATCACAATGCACCATTCCCTTGTCATCAAAATGCTCCATGACTTGTCATCACAAAGCTCCATGACACATGGCATCACAATGCTCCATGTCATTGTCATCACAATGCTCCATGAACCCTCTCATCACATTGCTCCATGCCCTTGTCATCAGAAAGCTCCATGACACTTGTCATCACAATGCTCGATGCATTTCTCATCACAGTGCTCCATGCCCTAGTCATTAAAATCCTGCATGACCCATGTATCACAGTGTTCCGTGCCCATGTAATCACAATGCTCCATGCCCTTCTCATCACAATGCTCCATGACCCCTGCCATCACAATATTCCACGGACTTGTAATCACAAGGCTCCATGACACTTGTCATCACAATGATCCAAGACCCCTGTAATCACAATGCTCCATGCCCTTGTCATCACAAAGCTCCATGACACATGTCATCAGAATGTTCCATGGATTTCTCATCACAATGCTCCATGCCCTTGTCATCACAAAGCACCATGGCACTTGTCATCACAATGCTCAATGCCCTTCTCATCACAATGCTCCTTGCCCTTGTCATTACAATCCTCCATGACCGATGTATCACAGTGTTCCGTGCCCTTATCATCACAGTGCTCTATGCCCACTCTCATCACAATAATCCATGAAAGATTTCAGACCAATGCTCCATGCCCTTCTCATCACAATGCTCCTTTACCTCTGTCATAACTATGCTCCATGACACCTGCCATCACAATGTTCCCAGGCCTTGTCATCACAAGGCTCCATGACACTTGTTATCACAATGCTCCACGACCCCTCTAATCAAAATGCTCCATGCCCTTTTCATCAAAAAGCTACATGACGCATGTCATCAGAATGTTCCATGGCCCTGTCACCACAATGCTCCTTGCCCTTGTCATCACAATGCTCCAAGACCCTTGTAATCCAAATGCTCCATGAGACTTCTCATCTCAATGCTCCATGAACCCTGTCATCACAATGGACCATGCCCATCATCATAATGCTTCAGGCTATTTTCATCACAATGAAATCAATATGCTCCATGACCTCTGTCATCACAATGCTCCAATCCCTTGTGATCACAATGTTCCATAACACTTATCATCACAACACCCTATGACGCTCATCATCACAATTATCCATGGTCTTCTCATCACAATGCTCCATGACTTTTGTCATCACATTGCTCAGTACACTTGTCATCACAATGCTCCCTGACACTTGTCATCAGTCTGCTCCATTAACCCTGTCATGACACGTCTCCATGCCTTTTTCATCACAATGATCCATGCCCTTTTAATCACAATGCTCCAAGACCGCTGTAATCACAATGCTCCATGCTCTTGTCGTCACAAAACTCAATGACGCATGTCATCAGAATGCTTCATGGCCTTCTCCTCACAATGCTCCATGCCCTTGTCATCACAATGCTCCAAGACCCCTGTAATCACAATGCTCCATGTCCCTTTTCATCAGAATGCTCCATGAGACTTGTCATCACAAGTCTCCATTGTATTCTCATAAAAGTGCTCCAGGAACTTGTCATCATAATGCTCCATGATCCCTGTCATCACGATACTCCATGAACATTTTCAGCCCAATGCTCTATGACCTTCTCATCAAAATGCTCCATGACCCCTGTCATCACAATACTCCATGAACATATTCAGCCCAATGCTCCATGACCCTTGTCATCACAATGATCCATGGCCTTGTCATCCCAATGCTCCATGACACCTGTATTCACAGTGCTCCGTGATGCTTGTCATCACAGTGCTCCATGACACCTGTCATCACAATGCTCCATGCCCTTGTTATCACATTGTTCCATGACCCCTGTCATTACTATGCTCCGTGACTTCATTCATCACAATGCTTCATGACCTTTGTCATGTCAATGGTCCATGCCCTCGTCATCAACTGTCTCTGTGACCATTTTAACCACAATGCTCCATGAACTTTTCATCACAATTCTCTTTGACCCTTGTCATCACAATCCTCTCTGCCTTTCTCAGCACAATGCTCCATGACACTTGTCATCACAATGCTCCATGTGCTTGTCAGCACAATGTTCCATGACACATGTCATCAAAATGCACCATGCGATTGTCATCACAGTGCTCAACAATCTTGTCATCACAATGCTCCAGAAAATTGTCATCACAATGCTCCATGCACTTCTCATCAAAATGCTCTCTCACCACTGATATCACAACGTTACATCACTATTCGTCACAATACTCCCTCACCCCTGTCATCACAATGATCCATGACTCCTGTCATCACAATTGTACATGCACATATCATCACAATGTTCGATGACCCCTGACATCACAATGTTCCATAACCCCTGTCATCAAAATGCTCCCAAAACCTTTTCATCAAAATGCTCCATGACACCTGGCATCACAATGTTCAATAACCCCTGTCATCAAAATGTTCCATGACACATTTCATCCAATTGCTCCATGACCCTGTCATCACAATGCTCCCTGCCCTTCTCATCACAATGCACAATGCCCTTGTCATCAAAATCCTCCATGACCTTTGTCATCACAAAGATCCATGACCCTTGGCATCACAATGCTCCATGTCATTTTCATCACAATGCTCCATGATCGCACTCATCACATTGCTCCATGCCGTTGTCATCACAAAGCTCCATGACACATGTCATCAGAATGCTCCATGGCCTTCTCATCACAATCCTCCATGCCATTGCCATCACAATGTTCCATTACCCCTGTCATAACAATGCTCCATGACCCCTGCCATCACGATGTTCCATGGCCTTGTCATCACAAGGCGCCATGACCCTTCTCATCACAATGCTTCAAGACCCGGTAATCACAATGTTCCATGACCCCTGTCATCACAATGCTACATCCCCTTATCATCACAATGTTCCATGACACCTGACATCACAATGTTCCACAACCCCTGTCATCAAAATGCTCCATGACACTTCTTATCCCAAAGCTCCGTGACCCCTGACATCACAATGTTCTATAACCCCTGTCATCGAAATATTCCATTACAATTTTCATCAAATTGCTGCATGACACTGTCATCAAAATGCTCCCTGGCCTTCTCATCACAATGCACCACGCCCTTGTCATCAAAATGCTCCGTGACTTTTGTCATCACAAATCACCTTGACCCTTGACATCACAATGCTCCATGTCATTGTCATCACAATGCTCCATGAACCTTCTCATCACATTTCTCCATGCCCTTGTCATCACAAAGCTCCATGACACATGTCATCACAATGCTCGATGCCCTTCTCATTACTATGCTCCATGCCCTTGTCATTACAATCCTCTATGACCATTGTATCAGTGTTCCGTGCTCTTGTCATCACAATGCTCCATGTCCACTCTCATCACAATAATCCATGAAACATTTCACACCAATGCTTCCTGTCCTTCTCATCACAATGCTCCATTACACCTGTCATAACAATGTTCCATGAACCCTGCCATCACAAAGTTCCACGGCCTTGTCATTCACAAGGCTCCATGACACTTGTCATCACAATGTTCCAAGACCCCTGTAATCACAATGCTCCATGCCCTTGTCATCACAAAGCTCCATGACGCATGTCATTAGAATGTTCCATGGACTTCTCATCACAATGCTCCAAGACACTTTTTATCACAATGCTCCATGCCACTTTTCATCTCAAAACTCCATGAATCCTATCATCACAATGCACCATGCCCATTATCATAATGCTTCAGGCTATTTTCCTCACAATGAAATAAAAATGCTCCATGACCTCTGTCATCACAATGCTCCAAACCGTTGGGATCACAATGTTCCATAACACTTCTCATCACAACACCCCATGATGCTCATAATCACAATTATCCATGGTCTTCTCATCACTATGCTCCATAACCTTTGTCATCACAATGCTCCCTGACACTTGTCGTCAGTATGCTCCTTGAACACTGTCATTACAGGGCTCCATGCCTTTTTCATCACAATGATCCATGCCCTTTTCATCACAATGCTCCAAGACCCCTGTAATCACAATGCTCCATGCACTTGTCATCACAGTGCTCCATGACGCATTCATCAGAATGCTCCAAGGCCTTCTCTTCACAATGCTCCATGCCCTTGTCATCACAATGCTCCAAGACCCCTGTAAACACAATGCTCCATGCCGCTTGTCATTATAGCGCTCCATGACGCTCATCATCACAATTATCCATGGTCTTCTCATCACAGTGCTCCACGGTCTTGCCATAACAATGCTCCATGCCCTGGTCATCACAATGCTCCATGTCCCTTGTCATCACAATTCTCCAGGTCCTTGTCATCACAATGCTCCATGACAGATCTCATCCCCATGTTACATGCTCTTGTCATCACGATTCTCCATGCACTTGTCATCACAATGTCCCATGAACCCTGTCATAGCAAACTCCATGCCTTTGTCATCACAATGCTTCACGACCTATTCATCAAAATTCTCAAAGGCCGTTGTCATCACAATGCTCCATGCCCTTGTCATCACAATGCTCCATGGCCCTTGTCATCACAATGCTCCAAGCCCTTGTCATCACAATGCTCCATTACCTTTGTCATCACAATCCTCCATAACACTCGGCATCACAATGCTCCATGCCATTGTCATCACAATGGAACATGAAATATGCCATCACAATGCTCCCTGACACCTGTCTTCACAATAATCCATGACCTTGTCATCACAATTCTCCATGCCCTTGTCATCACAATGTGCCATGCCCACTGTCAACACAATTATCCATGAAACTTGTCAGACCAATGCTCCATGCTCCTGTCATCACAATGCTACATGACCCCAGTCATCACAATGCTCCGTGTGTCCCATCATCACAAGACTCCATGACCTGTGTCACCACAAAAGTCAATGCCCTCATCATCACAAGGCTCTGTGAAATTTGTCACAACAATGCTCCATGAACTTTTCATCAAAATGCTCAATGTCATTGTCATCACAATGCTCCATGAACGCTCTCATCACATTGCTCCAAGCCCTTGTCATCACAATGCTCCATTACCTTTGTCATCACAATCCTCCATAACACTCGGCATCACAATGCTCCATGCCATTCTCATCAAAATAGAACATGAAATATGCCATCACAATGCTCCCTGACACCTGTATTCACAATAATCCATGACCTTGTAATCACAATGTTCCATGCCCTTGCCATCACAATTCTCCATTAACCCTGTCATAACAATGCTCCATGACCACTGCCATCACGATGTTCCACGGCCTTGTCATCACAAGGCTCCATGACCCTTCTAATCACAATGCTCCAAGACCCCTGTAATCACAATGCTCCATGCCCTTGTCATCACAAAGCTCCATGATGCATGTCATCAGAACGTTCCATGGCCATCTCATCCCAATGCTCCAAGCCCATGTCATCACAATGCCCCAAGACCCCTGTAATCACAATGCACCATGCCCCTTTTCATCAGTATATTCCATGAGACTTGTCATCACAAGTCTCCATGGTCTTCTCATCACAATGCTCCAATACCTTGTCATCACAAGCCTCCATGGCCCCTGTCAACACAATACTCGATGAACGTTTTCAGCCCAATGCTCCTTGACCTTCTCATCACAATGCTCCATGACCAATATCATCACAATGCTCCATGACCACTGTCATCACAACATTCCATGACACCTGACAACACAATGATCCGGGACTCCTGTCATCACAATGCTCCAAGACCCCTGTAATCACAATACCCCATGAATATTTTCAGCCCAATGCTCCATGACCCTTGTCATCACAATCATCCATGCCCTTGTCATCACAATGTTCCATGACCCCTGTATTGACAATGCTCCATGACACCTGTCATCACAATGCTCCATGATTTTGTCAGCAAAATGCTTCATGACCTTGTCATTACAATGCTCTATGCGCTTGTCATCACAATACTCCACTACCATTGTCATAACAATCCTCCATGAACCTTGGGATCACATTGCTTCATGCCCTTATAATCACAATGCTCCATGCTCCTTTAAATCAAAATGATCCATGACCTCTGTCATCACAATGCTCCAAACACTTGTGATCACAATGTTCCATAACAATTGTCATCACAACGCTCCATGATGCCTGTCATCACAATACTCCATGCCCTTTTCATCACAATGCTCAATGACCTTTGTCATCACAATTCTCAATACACTTGTCATCACAATGCTCCCTGACACTTGTTGTCAGAGTGCTCCTTGAACCCTGTCATGAAAAGGCTCCATGCCTTTTTCATCAAAATGCCCCATGCTGTTTTCATCACAATGTTCCACGCCACTGTCATCAAAATACTCCACAAGCTTGTCATCACAATGCTCCATGACCTTTGTCATCACAATTCTCCATGCACTTGTCAGCACAATGCTCCCTGACCCTTGTCATCTCAATGCTCCAAGCCATTGTCATCACAATGCACCATTACATTTGTCATCAGAATCCTCCATGACACTTGGCATCACAATGCTCCATTCCCTTGTCACCACAATGCACCATTCCAACAGTCATCACAATAATACATGAAATTTATGAGACCAATGATCCATGCCATTGTCATCACCATGCTCCATGCCCTTGTTATCACAATGCTCCCTGACCCCTGTCATCACAATCCTCCGTGACTCCAGTCATCACAATGCTTCATGACGTTTGTCATCACAATGGTCCATGCCCTCGTCATCAACAGTCTCTGTGACCATTTTAACCACAATGCCCCATGAACCTTTCATACAATGCTCTTTGACCCTTGTCATCACAATGCTCTATGCCTTTCTCAGCACAATGCTCCATGACCCTTGTCATCACAATGCTCCTTGCGCTTGTCAGCACAATGCTCCATGACACATGTCATCACAATGCACCATGCGCTTGTCATCACAGTGCTCTTCAATCTTGTCATCACAATGCTCCATAAACATTGTAATCATAATCCTCCATGCACTTCTAATCAAAATGCTCTCTCACCACTGATATCACAATGCTACATCACTATTTGTCACAATACTCCCTCCCACCTGTCATCACAATGTTCCATGACACCTGTCATCACAATGCTACATGCACTTATCATCAAAATGTTCGATGCCCCTGACATCACAATGTTCCATAACACCTGTCATCAAAATGTTCCATGAAAATTTCAACAAATTGCTCCATGAACCTGTCATCACATTTCTCCCTGCCCTTCTCATCACAATGCACAACGCCCTTGCCATCAAAATGCTCCATGACCTTTGTCATCTCAAAGATCCCTGACCCATGGCATCACAATGCTCCATGTCATTGTCATCACAATGCTCCATGACACCTGTCATCAGAAAGCTACATGGCCTTCTCATCACAATGATCCATGCCCTTGCCATCAAAATGCTCCATTACCCCTCTCATAACAATGCTCCATGCCCCTGCCATCACGATATTCCATGGCCTTGTCATCACAAGGCTCCATGACCCTTCTCATCACAACACTCCAAGAACCCTGTAATCACAATGCTCCATGCTCTTTTTCATCTCAATGATCCATTAACCCTGTCATCACAATGCACCATGCCTATCATCATAATGCTTCATGCTATTGTCATCACAATGAAATCAAAATGCACCATGACCTCTGTCATAACAATGCTCCAAACCCTTGTGATCACAATATTCCATAACACTTGTCATCACAATGCCCCTTGACGCTCGTCATCACAATTATCCTTGGTCTTCTAATAACAATGCTCCATGACCTTTGTCATCACAATGCTCAATACACTTGTCATCAAAATGCTCCCTGACACTTGTTGTCTCTATCCTCCTTGAACTCTGTCATGACAAGGCTCCATGCCTTTTTCATCACAATGATCCATGCCCTTTTCATCACAATGCTCCAAGACCCATGTAATCAAAATGCTCCATGCCCTTGTCATCACAAATCTCATCGACGCATGCCATCAGAATGCTCCTTGGTCTTCTCCTCACAATGTTCCAGGCCCTTGTCATCACAATGTTCCATGACCCCTGTAATCACAATGTTCCATGCCCCTTTTCATCAGTATGCTCCATGAGACTTGTCATCACAAGGCTCCATAGCTTTGTCATCAGAATCCTCCATGACACTTGGCATCACAATTCTCCATGCCATTGTCATTACAATGGGCCATTACTTACGTCATCACAATGCTCCCTGACACCTCTCTTCACAATACTGCATGACGTGGTCATCACAATGCTCCATGCCCTTGTTATCACAATGTTCCAAGTCCCTTGTAATCAGAATGCTCCAGACCCCTTTTCATCAGTATGCTCCTTGAGACTTGTCATCACAAGCCTCCATGGTTTTCTCATCACAATGCTCCAGGACTTGTCATCACAATGCTTCACGACATTGTCATGAAAATTCTCAATGGCCCTTGTCAACATAATGCTCCATGCCCTAGTCATCACAATGCTCCATTATATTTGTATTCACATCCTCCATTACAATTGGCATCACAATGCTCCATGCTGTTGTCATCGCAATGGACAATGACATAAGTTATCACAATGCTCCCTGACACCTGTCTTCACAATACTCCATGCCCTTGTCTTCACAATCCTCCATGCCCTTGTCATCACAATGCTCCATGATCCTTGTCATCACAATGCCCCGTGATTCCAGTCATCACTATGCTTCATAACGTTTGTCATCACAACGGTCCATGCCCGCCTCATCACAAGGCTCTGTGACCTTTGTAACCACAATGCTCCATGAACATTTCATCACAATGCCCCGTGACCCTTGTCATCACAATACTCCATGCCTTTGTAAGAACAATGTTCCATGACCCTTGTGATCACAATGTGCCATGCGCTTTTCATCACAATGATCCACAACCTTGTCATCGCTATGCTCCATAAACCTTGTAATCACAATGCTCCATGCACTTCTCATCCAAATGCTCTCTCACATGAGATATCACAATATTCCATCACTAGTCATCACAATCCTCCCTCACCCCTGTTATCACAATGTTCCATGACCCCTGTCATCACAATGCTACATCCCCTTATCAGCACAATGTTCCTTGACCCCTGACATCACAATGTTCCATAACCCCTGTCATCAAAATGCTCTATGACCCTTTTCATCCCAAAGCTCCATGATCCCTGGCATCACAATGTTCTATAACCCCTCTCATCAAAATGTTCCATTACACTTTTCATCAAATTGCTGCATGACCCTGTCATCAAAATGCTCCCTGCCTTTCTCATCACAATGCACCACACACTTGTCATCAAAATGCTCCATGACATTTCTCATCACAAAGCTCCATGACCCTTGGCATCACAATGCTCCATGTCATTGTCATCACAATGCTCCATGAACACTCTCATCACATCGCTCCATGCCTTTGTCATCACAAAGCTCCATGACACTTGTCATCACAGTGCTCGATGACATTCTCATCACAATGCTCCATGTCCTTGTCATTACAATCCTCCATGACCTATGTATCACAGTGTACTGTGCCCTTGTCATCAGAATGCTCCATGCCCACTCTCATCACAATAGTCCATGAAACATTTCAGACCAATGCTCAATGCCCTTCTCATCACAATGCTCCATTACCTCTGTCATAACAATGCTCTATGACCCCTGCCATCACAATGTTCCAGGGCCTTGTCATCAAAAGGCTCCATGACCCTTGCCTTCACAATGCTCCAAAACCCCTGTAATCACAATGCTCCATGCCCTTGTCATCACAAATCTCCATGACGCATGCCATCAGAAATTTCTATGGCTTTCTCCTCACAATGCTCCATGCCCGTATCATCACAATGCTCCAAGACGCCTGTAATCACAATGCTCCATGCCCCTTTTCATCAGAATGTTCCATGAGACTTGTCATCACAAGTCTCCATCGTCATCTCATCACAATACTCCAGGACCTTGTCATCACAATGCTCCATGACACATGTCATCACAATACTCCATGAATATTTTCAACCCAATGCTCCATTACCTTCTCATCACAATGTTCCATGACCAGTATCATCACAATGCTCCATGACCACTGTCATCACAATGCGCCATTCCAACTGTCATCACAATAATCCATGAAACTTATTATACCAATGCTCCATGCCCTTGTCATCACAATGCTCCATGCCGTTGCTATCACAATATTCCAAGACCCCTGTAATCAGAATGCTCCATGCCCCTTTTCATCAGTATGCTCCATGAGACCTGTCATCACAAGGCTCCATGGTTTTCTCATCACAATGCTCAAGGACCTTGTCATCACAATGCTTCACGACATTGTCATGAAAATTCCCAAAGGCCCTTGTCATCATAATGCTCCAAGCCCTAGTCATCACAATGCTCCATTATATTTGTCATTACAATTCTCCATTACATTTGGCATCACAGTGCTCCATGCCATTGTCATTGCAATGGACCATGACATATGTCATCACAATGCTCCCTTATACCTGTCTTCACAATACTCCATGACCTTGTCATCACAATGCTCCATGCCCTTGTCATCACAATGCTCCATGAACCCTGTCAACACAATGCTCCGTGACTCCAGTCATCACAATGCTTCATAACGTTTGTCATCACAATGGTCCATGCCTGTGTCATCACAAGTCTCTGTGACTTTTGTAACCACAATGCTCCATGAACATTTCAACACAGTGCTCCGTGACATTGTCATCACAATGCTCCATGCCTTTTCAGAAAAATGCTCCATGACTCTTGTCATCAAAACGTGCCATGGGCTTTCCATCACAATGATCCACAACCTTGTAATCACTATGCTCCATAAAACTTGTAATCACAATGCTCCATGCTCTTCTCATCCAAATGCTCTCTCACCTGAGATATAACCATGTTCCCTCACTAGTCATCACAATCCTCCCTCAACCCTGTAATCAAAATTATCCATGACCACTGTCATCACCATGTTCCATTCCCTTGTCATCACAATGTTCCATGACCACTGTCATCACAATACTCCATGAACATTTTCAGCCAAATACTCCATGACCTTCTCATCACAATGCTCCATGACAAATATCATCACAATGCTCCATGACCACGGTCATCACAACACTCCATGACACCCGACAACACAATGATCAGGGACTATTGTCATTACAATGCTCCATTCCCAAGTCATCACAATGCTCCATGACCCCTGTCATCACAATACTCCATGAACATTTTCAGCCCAATGCTCCATGACACTTGTCATCACAATGATCCATGCCCTTGTCATCCCAATTATCCATGACCCCTGTATTAACAATGCTCCGTGACGCTTGTCATCACCGTGCTCCATGACACCTGGCATCACAATGCTTCAAGCCTTTGTCAGCAGAATGCTACATGACCTTTTCATTACAATGCTCTATGCGCTTGTCATCACAATACTCCATTACCATTATCATCACAATCCTCCATGAACCTTGGGATCACATTGCTTCATGCCCTTGTCATCACAATGCTCCATGCTCCTTGAAATCAAAATGATCCATGACCTCTGTCATCACAATGCTCCAAACCCTTGTGATCACAATGTTCCATAGCACTTGTCATCACAACGCTCCATGATGCCTGTCATCTCAATACTCCATGCCCTTTTCATCACAATGCTCCATGAACTTTGTCATCACAATTCTCAATACATTGTCATCACAATGCTCCCTGACATTTGTCGTCAGAATGCTCCTTGAACCCTGTCACGAAAAGGCTCCATGCCATTTTCATCACTATGCCCCATGCCGTTTTCATCACAATGCTCCATGCCCTTGTCATCAAAATACTCCACAAGCTTGTCAGCAGAATGCTCCATGACCCTTGTCATCACAATTCTCCATGCACTTGTCAGCACAATGCTCCCTGACCCTTGTCATCACAATGCTCCAAGCCATTGTCATCACAATGCTCCATTACATTTGTCTTCTGAATCCTCCATGACACTTGGCATCACAATGCTCAATGCCATTGTCATCACAATGGGCCATTATATATGTCAGCACAATGCTCACTGACAACTGTCTTCACAATACTGCATCACATGGTCATCACAATGCTCCATGCCCTTGTCATCACAATGTTCCATGCCCTTGTTATCATAATGCTCCATGACCCCTGTCATCACAATGCTCCGTGATTCCAGTCATCACAATGCTTCATGACCTTTGTCATCACAATGGTCCATGCCCTCATCATCAAGAGTCTCTGTGACCTTTTTAACCACAATGCTCCATGAACTTTTCTTCATAATGCTCTTTATCCCCTGTCATCACAATGCTCTATGCCTTTCTCAGCACAATGCTCCATGACGTATGTCATCATAATGCTCCATGGCCTTCTCCTCACAGTGCTCCATGCACTTGTCATCACAATGCTCCAAGACCCCTGTAATCACAATGCTCCATGCCCCTTTTTATCAGAATGCTCCATGAGACTTGTCATCACAAGTCTCCATGGTCATCTCATCACAATGCTCCAGGAACTTGTCATCACAATGCTCCATGACACCTGTCATCACAATGCTCTGTGACCCCAGTCATCAGAGTGCTTCATAATATTTGTCATCACAATGGTCCATGCTCACGTCATCACAAGGCTCTGTTACCTTTATATCCACAATGCTCCATGAACATTTCATCACAATGCTCCGTAACCCTTGTCATCACAATGCTCCATTCCTTTGTCATTAAAATGCTCCATGACCATTATCATCACAATGTGCCACGCGCTTTTCATCCAAAAGGTCCAAAAATTTGTCATCACAATGCTCCATAAAAATTGTAATCACAATGCTGCATGCCCTTCTCATCACAATGCTCCATTACCCCTGTCATAACAATGCTCCATGACGCCTGCCATCACAGTGTTCCACGGCCTTGTCATCACAAGGCGCCATGACACTTGTCATCACAATGCTCCAAGACCCCTTTAATCACAATGCTCCATGCTGTTGTCATCACAAAGCTCCATGACACATGTCATCAGAATGTTCTATGGCCATCTCATCAAAATGCTCCTTGCCCTTGTCATCACAATGCTCCAAAACCCCTGTAAACACAGTGCTCCATGCCCCTATTCATCTCAATGCTCCATGAACCCTGTCATCACAACATTCCATGACATGTGACAACACAATGATCCGGGACTCTTGTCATCACAGTGCTCCAAGACCCCTGTAATCAAAATGCTCCATGACCCCTGTCATCACAATGCTCCATGAATATTTTCAGCCCAATTCTCCATGACCCTTGTCATCACAATGATCCATGCACTTGTCATCCCAATGATCCATGACACCTGTATTCAAAATGCTCCGTGAAAATTGTGTCACAGTTCTCCATGACACCTGTCATCACAATGCTCCATGCCTTTGTCAGGAAAATTCTACATGACCTTGTCATTACAATGCTCTATGCGTTTGTCACCACAATGCTCCAAGACCCCTGTAATCACAATGCTACATGCCCCTTTTCATCTCAATGCTCCATGAACTCTGTCATCACAATGCACCATCCCCATCATCATAATGCTTCAGGCTATTGTCATCACAATGAAATCAAAATTCTCCGTGACCTCTGTCATCGTAATGCTCCAAAGCCTTGTGATCACAATGTTCCATAACACTTATAATCACAACACCCCATGCCGATCATCATCACAATTATCCATGGCCTTCTCATCACCATGCTCCATGACTTTTGTCATCACAATTCTCAATACACTTTTCATCACAATGCTCCCTGACACTTGTCGTCAGAATGCTCCTTGAACCCTGTCACGAAAAGGCTGCATGCCTTTTTCATCACATTGCCCCATGCCGTTTTCATCACAATGCTGCATGCCATTGTCATCAAAATACTCCACAAGCTTGTCATCAGAATGCTACATGACCCTTGTCATCACAATTCTCCATGCACTTGTCAGCACAATGCTCCCTGACCATTGTCATCACAATGCTCCAAGCCATTGTCATAACAATGCTCCATTACCTTTGTCATCAGAATCTTTCATGAAACTTGGCATCACAATGCTCCATGCCATTTTCATCACAATGGGCCATTACATATTTCATCACAATGCTCCCTGACACTTCTCTTCACAATACTGCATGAGCTGGTCATCACAATGTTCCATGCCCTTGTCATCACAATGCGCCATTCCAAATGTCATCGCAATAATCCATGAAACATATTAGACCAATGCTCCATGCCCCTGTCATCACAATGCTCCATGCCCTTGTTATCACAATGCTCCATGACCCCTGTCATCACCATGCTCTGTGACTCCAGTCATCACAATGCTTCATGACCTTTGTCATAACAATGGTCCATTACCTCATCATCAACAGTCTCTGTGACCTTTTTAACCACAATGCTCCATGAACATTCCATCACAATGCTCTTTGACCCTTGTCATCACAATGATCTACGCCTTTCTCAGCACAATGCTCCATGCCCTTGTCATCACAATGCTCCATGACCCTGTCATCACAATGCTGCGTGACTCCAGTCATCACAATGATTCATAACATTTGTTATCACAATGGTCCATGTCCGTGTCATCACAAGGCTTTGTGACATTTTTAACCTCAATGCTTCATGAACTTTTCATCACAATGCTCCGTGACACATGTCATCACAGTGCTCCATGCCTTTGTCAGAAAAATCCTCCATGACCCTTGTCATCACATTGTGCCACGCGCTTTTTATCCCAATGGTCCACAGATTTGTCATCACAATGCTCCATAAAACTTGTAATCACAATGCTCCATGCCCTTCAAATCACAATGCTCCATTACCCCTGTCATAACAATGCTCCTTGACCCCTGCCATCACAATGTTCCACGGCCTTTTCATCAGAAAGATCCATGACACATGTCATCAGAATGTTCCATGTCCTTCTCATCCAAATGCTCCATGCCCTTTTCATCACAATGCTCCAAGACCCCTGTAATCAAAATGCTCCATACCCCTTTTCATCTCAATGCTCCAAGAACCCTGTCATCATAATGCACCATGCCCATCATCATAATGCTTCCGGCTATTGTCAGCACAATGAAATCAAAATTCTCCATGACCTCTGTCATCACAATGCTCCATGACCCCTGTCATCACAATACTCCATGAATATTTTCAGCCCAATGCTCCATGACCCTTGTCATCACAATGATCCATGACCCCTGTATTCAGAATGCTCCGTGACACATGTCATCACAGTGCTCCATGACACCTGTCATCACAGTGCTCCATGCCTTTGTCTGCAGAATTCTCCATGATCTTGTCAATACAATGCTCTATGCGCTTGTCATCACAATGCTACAAGACCTCTGTAATCACAATGCTCCATGCCCCTTTTCATCTCGATGCTCCATGAACCCTGTCATCACAATGCACCATGCCCATCATCATAATGCTTCAGGCTATTGTTATTACAATGAAATCAAAAGTCTCCATGACCTCTGTCATCATAATGCTCCAAACCCTTGTGATCACAATGTTCCATAACATTTATCATCACAACACCCCATGACGATCATCATCACAATTATCCTTGGTCTTCTGATCACAATGCTCCCTGATCTTTGTCATCACAATGCTCAATACACTTGTCTTCACTATGCTCCCTGACACATGTCGTCAGTATGCTCCTTGAACCCTGTCATGACAAGGATCCATGCCTTTTTCATCACAATGATCCATGCCCCTTTCATCACAATGCTCCAAGACCCCTGTAATCACAATGCTCCATGCCCTTGTCATCAAAAAGCTCCATGAGGCATGTCATCAGAATGCTCCATGGCCTTTTCCTCACAATGCTCCATGGCATTGCCATCACAGTGCTCCATGTACCCTCTCATCACATTGCTCCATGCCCTTGTCATTACAATCCTCCATGACCCATGTATCACATTGTTCCGTGCCCTTGTCATTACAATGCTCCAGCCCACTCTCATCACAATAATCTTTGAAATATTTCAAACCAATGTTCAATGCCCTTCTCATCACTATGCTCCATTACCTCTGTCATAACAATGCACCATGACCACTGCCATCACAATGTTCCACGGCCTTGTCATCACAAGGCTCCATGACCCTTGTCATCACAATGCTCCAAGAAACTTGTAATCAAAATTCTCCATGCCCTTGTAATAACAAAGCTCCATGACGCATGTATCAGAAGGTTCCATGGCCTTCTCATCACAATGCTCCATGCCCTTGTCATCACAATGCTCCAAGACCCTGTAATCACTATGATCCATGCCCCTTTTCATCTCAATGCTCCATGAACCCTGTCATCACAAAGCACCATGCCCATCATCATAATGCTTCAGGCTATTGACACTACAATGAAATCAAAATTCTCCATGACCTCTGTCAACATAATGCCCCAAACCCTTGTGGTCACAATGTTCCATAACACTTATCATCACAACACCCCATGACGATCATCATCACACTTATCCATGGTCTTCTCATCACAATGCTCCATGATCTTTGTCATCACAATGCTCAATACACTTGTCATCACAATACTCCCTGACACCTGTCGTCAGTATGCTCCTTGAACCCTGTGATGACAAGGCTCCATGCCTTTTACATCACAATGATCCATGCCTTTTCATCACAATGCTCAAAGACCCCTATAATCACAATGCTCCATGGCCTTGTCAGCACAAAGCTCCATGACGCATGTCATCAGAATTCTCCATGGCCTTCTCCTCAAAATGCTCCATGCCCTTGTCATCACAATGCTCCAAGTCCACTGTAATCACAATGCTCCATGCCCCTTTTCATTAGAATGCTCCATGAGACTTGTCATCACAAGTCTCCATGGTCATCTCATAACAATGCTCCAGGACATTGTCATCACCATGCTCTATTCCCTTGTCATCACAGTGCTCCATGACTCCTGTCATTACAATAATATATTAACATTTTCAGCCCAACGCACCATGACCTTCTCATCACAATGATCCATGACCAATATCATCACAATGCTCCATGACCACTGTCATCACAAACACCCATAACATCTGACAACACAATGATCCGGGACTCTTGTCATCAAAATGCTCCATGCCCTTGTCATCACAATGCACCATGTCCACTGTCATCACAATAATCTATGAAAATTGTCAGACCAATGCTCCATTCCCCTGTCATCACAATGCTCCATGCCCTTGTTATCACAAGGCTCCATGACCCCTGTCATCACAATGCTCCGTGACTCCAGTCATTAGAATGTTCCATAAACCCTGTCATCAAAATGCTCCATGACCCTTTTCATCCCAAAGCTCCATGATCCCTGCAATCACAATGTTCTATAACCCCTGTCATCAAAATATTCCATTACACTTTTCATCAAATTGCTGCATGACCCTGTCATCAAAATGCTCCCTGCCCTTCTCATCACAATGCACCACACCCTTGTCATCAAAATGCTCCATGACATTTGACATCACAAAGCTCCATGACCCTTGGCATCACAATGCTCCATGTCATTGTCATCACAATGCTCCATGAACCCTCTCATCACATTGCTCCATGCCATTGTCATAACAAAGCTCCATGAAACTTGTCATCACAATGCTCGATGCCCTTCTCATCACAATGCTCCACGCCCTGGTCATTACAATCCACCATGACCCATGAATCACAGTGTACCGTGCCCTTGTCATCAGAATGCTCCATGCAAACTCTCATCACAATAATCCATGAAACATTTCAGACCAATGCTCAATGCCATTCTGATTACAATGCTCCATTACTTCTGTCATATCTATGCTCCATGACCGCTGCCATCACAATGTTCCACGGCCTTGTCATCAAAAGGCTACATGACCCTTGTCATCACAATGCTCCAAGACTCCTGTAATCACAATGCTCCATGCCCTTGTCATCATAAAGCTCCATGACGCATGCCATCAGAATGTTCCATGGCCTTCTCCTCACAATATCCCATGCCCTTGTCATCACAGTGCTCCAAACCCCTGTAATCACAAAGCTCCTTGCCCCTTTTCGTCAGAATGCTCCATGAGATTGTCATCACAAGTCTCCATCGTCATCTCATCACAGTGCTCCAGGACATTGTCATCACCATGCTGCATTCCCTTGTCATCACAATGCTCCTTGACACCTGTCATCACAATACTCTATGAACATTTTCAACCCAATGCTCCATGACGGTCTTATCACAATGCTCCATGAGCAGTATCATCACAATGCTCCATGACAACTGTCATCACAATGCGCCATTCCAACTGTCATCACAATAATCCATGAAACTTATTAGACCAATGCTCCATGCCCTTGTCATCACAGTGCTCCATGCCCTTGCTATCACAAAGTTCCAAGACCCCTGTAATCAGAATGCTCCATGCCCCTTTTCATCAGTATGCTCCATGAGACCTGTCATCACAAGGCTCCATGCCTTTTTCATCACAATGCCCCATGCCGTTTTCATCACAATGCTCCATGCCATTGTCATCAAAATACTCCACAAGCTTGTCACCAGAATGCTCCATGACCCTTGTCATCACAATTCTCCATGCACTTGTCAACACAATGCTCCTTGACCCTTGTCATTGCAATGCTCCAAGCCATTGTCATCACAATGCTCTATTAACTTTGTCATCAGAATCCTCCATGACACTTTGCATCAAAATGCTCCATGCCATCGTCATCACATTGGGCCATTACATATGTCATCACAATGCTCCCTGACAACTGTCTTCACAATACTGCATGACCTGGTCATCACAATGCTCCATGCCCTTGTCATCACAATGCGCCATTCCAACTGTCATCGCAATAATCCATGAATCTTATTAAACCAATGATCCATGCCCTTGTCATCACAATGCTCTACGACCACTGTAAACACAATGTTCCATGCCCCTTTTCATCTCAATGCTCCATGATCCCTGTCATCACAATGCACCATGCCCATCATCATAATGCTTCAGGCTATTGTCATCACAATGAAATCAATATTCTCCATGATCTCTGTCATCATAATGCTCCAAACCCTTGTGATCACAATGTTCCATAACACTTATCATCACAACACACCATGACGCTCATCATCACAATTATCCATGGTCTTCTCATCACAATGCTCCATGACCTTTGTCATCACAATGCTCAATACACTTGTCATCACAATGCTCCCTGACCCTTGTCTTCAGTATGCTCCATTAACCCTGTCATGACAAGTCTCCATGACTTTTTCATCACAATGATCCGTGCACTTTTCATCACAATGCTCCAAGACACCTGTAATCACAATGCTCCAAGCCCTTGTCATCACAAAGCTCCATGACCCATGTCATCAAAATGCTGCATGGCAGTCTCTGACAATGCTCCATGCCCTTGTCATCACAATGCTCCTAGACCACTGTAATCACAATGATCCATGCCACATTTCATCAGAATGCTCCATGAAACTTGTCATCACAAGCCTCCAAGGACTTCTCATCACAATGCTACATGACCTTGTCATCACCATGCTCCATTCCCTTGTCATCACAATGCTCCATGACCATTGTCATCAAAATACTCCATGAATATTATCAGCACAATGCTCCATAACCTTCTCATCACAATGCTCCATGACCAATATCATCACAATGCACAATGACAACTGTCATCACAACACTCCATGACACCTGACAACACAATGATCCGGGACTCTTGTCATCACTATGCTCCATTCCCTAGTCATCACAATGCTGCATGAACCCTGTCATCACAATGCTCCATGACACCAGTCTTCACAATAGAGCATGACCTCTTTATCACAATGCTCCATGCCCTTGTCAGCACAATGCACCATTCCAACAGTCATCGCAATAATCCATGAAAATTATGAGACCAATGATACATGCCCTTGTCATCACAATGCTCCATGCCCCTTATCATCACAGTGCTCCAAGACCCCTGTCATCACAGTGCTCCGTGACTCCAGTCATAACAATGCTTCATGACGTTTGTCATCACAATGGTCCATGCCCTCGTCATCAACAGTCTCTGTGTCCTATTTAACCACAATGCTCCATGAACTTTTCATCACAATTCTCTTTGACCCTTGTCATCACAATGCTCTATGCCTTTCTCAGCACAATGCTCCATGACCCTTGTCCTCACAATGCTCCATGCGCTTGTCAGCACAATGCTCCATGACACATGTCATCACAATGCACCATGCGGTTGTCATCACAGTGCTCCACAATCTTGTCATCACAATGCTCCATAAAACTTGTCATCACAAAGCTCCATGCACTTCTCATCAAAATGCTTTCTCACCAATGATATCACAATGTTACTTCACTATTCGACACAAGACTCCCTCACCTCTGTCATCACAATGTTCCATGACTCCTGTCATCACAATGCTACATGCACTTATCATCACAATGTTCGATGACCCATGACATCACAATGTTCCATAACCCCTGTCATCAATATGTTCCTTGACACTATTCATCAAATTTCTCCGTGACCATGTCATCACAATGCTCCCTGCACTTCTCATTACAATGCACAACGCCCTTGTCATCAAAATGTTCCATGACTTTTGTCATCACAAATATCCATGACCCTTGGCATCACATTGCTCCATGCCCTTGTCATCACTAAGCTCCATGACACATGTCATCAGAATGCTCCATGGCCTTCTCATCACAATGCTCCATGACCTTTGTCATCACAATGCTCAATACACTTGTCATCAATATGCTCCATGACACTTGTTGTCTGTATGCTCCTTTAACCCTGTCATGGCAAGGCTCCATGCATTTTTCATCACAATATTCCATGCCCTTTTCATCACAATGCTACAAGACCCCTGTAATCACAATGTTCCATGCGCTTGTCATCACAAACTCAATGACGCATGTCCTCAGAATGCTCCTTGGCCATCTCTTCACAATGATCCATGCCCTTGTCATCACAATGTTCCAAGACCCCTGTAATCACAATGATCCAGGCCCCTTTTGATCAGTATGCTATATGAGATTGTCATCACAAGGCTCCATGGATTTCTCATCACAATGCTCCAGGACGTTGTCATCACAATGCTTCAAGACCTTGTCATGAAAATTCTCAATGGCCCTTGTCATCATAGTGCTCCAAGCCCTAGTCATCACAATGCTCCATTTTATTTGACATCCCAATCCTCCATTACATTTGGCATCACAATGCTCAATACCATTATCATCGCAATGGACCATGACATATGTCATCACAATGCTCCCTGACACCTGTCTTCACAATACTCCATGACCTTCTCATCACCATGATCCATACCCTTGTCATCACAATGCACCATGTCCACTGTCATCACAATAATCTATGAAACTTGTCAGACGAATGCTCCATGCCCCTGTCATCACAATGCTCCATGCCCATGTCATCACAATGCTCCATGACCCCTATCATCACAGTGCTCCGTGACTCCAGTCATCACAATGCTTCATAATGTTTGTCATCAAAACGGTCCTTGCCCGTGTCATCACAAGGCTCTGTGACCTTTGGAACCAAAATGTTCCATGAACTTTTCATCACAATGCTCCGTGACCCTTTTCATCACAATGCTCCATGCCTTTGTCAGGACAATGCTTCATGACCCTTGTCATCACAATGTGCCACGTGATTTTCATCACATCGGTCCACAACCTTGTCATCGCTATGCTTCATAAACCTTGTAATACCAATGCTCCATGCACTTCTCATCCAAATGCTCTCTCACCAGTGATATCACAATGTTCCATCACTAGTCATCACAATACTCCCTCACCCCTGTAATCATAATGTTCCATGACCCCAGTCATCACAGTGCTACATACCCTTATCATCACAATGTTCCATGATCCCTGACATCACAATGTTCCATAACCCCTGTAATCAAAATGCTCCATGACCCTTTTCATCCCAAAGCTCAATGACCCCTGACATCACAATGTTCTATAACCACTGCCCTCAAAATATTCCATTATATTTTAATCAAATTGCTGCATGAACCTGTAATCAAAATGCCCCCTGCCCTTCTCATCACAATGCACCACACCATTGTCATTGAAATGCTCCCTGTTATTTGTCATCGCAAATCTCCATGACCCTTGGCATCACAATGCTCCATGTCATTGTCAGCACAATGCTCCATGAACACACTCATCACATTGCTCCATGCCCTTGTCATCACAAAGCTCCATGACACTTGTCATCACAATGCTCGATGCCCTTCTTATCGCAATGCTCCATGTCCTGGTCATTACAATCCTCCATGAACCATGTATCACAGTGTTCCGTGCCATTGTCATCCCAATGCTCCATGCCCACTCTCATTACAATAATCCATGAAATATTTTAGACCAAAGCTCAATGCCCTTCTCATCACAATGCTCCATTACCTCTGTCATAACAATGCTCCATGACACCTGCCATCACATAGTTCAACGGCATGTCATCACAAGGCTCCATGACCCTTGTCATCACAATTCCACAAGACACCCCTGTAATCACAATGCTCCATGCCCTTGTCATCACAGTGCTCCATTATGCATGTCATCAGAATTTTCCATGGCCTTCTCATCACAATGCTCCATGCCCTAATCATCACAATGCTCCAAGACCTCGGTAATCACAATGCTCCATTCCCCATTTCATCTCAATGCTACATGAACCCAGTCATCACAATGCACCATGCCCATCATCATAATGTTTCATGCTATTGTCATCACAATGAAATCTAAATTCTCCATGACATCTGTCATCATAATGCTCCAAACCCTTGTGATCACAATGTTCCATAAGACTTATCATCACAACACCCCATGACGCTCATCATCACAATTATCCATGGTCTTCTCATCACAATGCTCTATGACCTTTGTCATCAAATGCTCAATACACTTGTCATCACAATGCTACCTGACACTTGTCGTAAGTATGATTCTTGAACACTGTCATGACAAGGCTCAATGCCTTTTTCTTCACAATGATACATGCCCTTTTCATCACAATGCATCAAGACACCTGTAATCACAATGCTCCACGACCTACTCATCACAATTCTCCATGGCCAGTATCATCACAATGCACCATGACCACTGTCATCTCAACACTCCATGACACCTGACAACACAATGATCCGGAAATCTTGTCATCAAAATGCTCCATTCCCAAGTCATCACAATGTTCCATGACCCCTGTCATCACAATACTCCATGAACATTTACAGCCCAATGCTCCATGACCCTTGTCATCACATTGAACCATGCCCTTGTCATCCCAATGCTCCATGACCACTGTATTCACAATGCTCCGTGTCGCTTGTCATCACAGTGCTCCATGACACCTGTCATCACAATGCTCCATGCCTTTGTCAGCAAACGCTACATGACCTTGTCATTACAATGCTCTATGCGCTTGTCATCACAATACTCCTTTTCCATTGGCATCACAATCCTCCATGAAACTTGGGATCACATTGCTTCATATCCTTGTCATCAAAATGCTCCATGCTCCTTGAAATCAAAATGATCCATGACCTCTGTCATCACAATGCTCCAAACCCTTTTTATCACAATGTTCCATAACACTTGTCATCACGACGCTCCATGATGCCTGTCATCACAATAATCCACGGTCTTTTCATCACAATGCTCCATAACCTTTGTCATCACAATTCTAATACACTTGTCATTACAATGATTCCTGAAACTTGTCGTCAGAATGGTCCTTGAAACCTGTCACGAAAAGGCTCCATGCTTTTCTCATCACAAAGCCCCATGCCGTTTTCATCACAATGCTCCAGGCCATTGTCATCAAAATACTCCACAAGATTGTCATCAGAATGTTCCATGACCTTTTTCATCACAATTTTCCATGCACTTGTCAGCACAATGCTCCCTGAACCTTGTCATCACAATGCTCCAAGCCATTGTCATCAAAATGCTAAATTACTTTTGACATCACAATGCTCCGTGACTCCAGTCATCACAATGCTTCATAACGTTTGTCATCACAATGGTCCATGCCCGCGTCATCACAAGGCTCTGTGACTTTTGTAACCACAATGCTCCATGAACTTTTCATCACAATGCTCCGTGAAACTTTTCATCCCAATGCTCCATGCCTTTGTCAGAACAATGTTCCATGACCCTTGTCATCACAATGTGCCATGCGCTTTTCATCACAATGATCCACAACCTTGTCATCGATATGCTCCATAAACCTTGTAATCACAATGGTCCATGCACTTCTCATCCAAATGCACTCTCACCTGAGATATCACAATGTTCCATCACTAGTCATCACAATCCTCCCTCAACCCTGTAATCACAATGTTCCATGACCCGTGACATCACAATATTCCATAACCACTGTCATCACAATGCTCCATGACACATTTCATCCCAAAGCTCCATGACCCATGGCATCACAATGTTCTGTAACCCCTGTCGTCAAAATGTTACATGACACTTTTCATCAAATTGCAGCATGAACCTGTCATCAAAATGCTCCCTTTCCTTCTTATCACAATGCACCACACGCTTGTCATCAAAATGCTCCATGACCGTTGTCATCACAAAGCTCCATGACCCTTGGCATCACAATGCTCCATGTCATTGTCATCACAATGCTCCCTGAACGCGCTCATCCCATTGCTCCATGCCCTTGTCATCACAATGCTCCATGACATTTGTCATCACAATGCTCGATGCCCTTCTCATCAAAATGCTCCATGCCCTTTTCATCACAATCCTCCATGACCCATGTATCACAGTGTTCCGTGCCCTTTTCATCACAGTGCTCCATGCCCACTCTCATCACAATAATCCATGAAAACTTTCGGGCCAATGCTCAATGCACTTCTCATCACAATGCTCCATTACCTCTGTCATAAAAATGCTCCATGACCCCTGCCATCACAATGTTCCACGGCCTTGTCATCACAAGGCTCCCTGACCCTTGACATCACAATGCTCCAAGACCCATGTAATCACAATGCTCCATGCCACTTTGCATCTGAATGCTCCATGAACCCTGTCATCACAATGCACCATGCCCATCATCATAATGCTTCAGGCTATTGTCATCACAATTAAATCAAAATTCTCCATGACCTCTGTCATCATAATGCTCCAAACCCTTGTGATCACAATGTTCCATAACACTTATCATCACAAATCCCCATGACGCTCATCATCACAATTATCCATGGTATTCTCATCACAATGCTCTATGACCTTTGTCATCACAATGCTCAATACACTTGTCATCACAATGCTCCCTGACACTTGTCGTCAGTATGCTCCTTGAAACCTGTCATGACAAGGCTCCATGACATTTTCATCACAATGATCCGTGCCATTTTCATCACAATGCTCCAAGATCACTGTCATCACAATGCTCCATGTGCTTGTCATCAGAAAACTCCATGAAGCATGTCATCAGAATGTCCCATGGCCTTCTCATCACAATGCTCCATGCCCTAGTCATCAAAATGCTCCAAGACCCCTGTAATCACAGTGCTCCATGCCCCTTTTCATCAGAATGCTCCGTGAGACTTCTCATCACAAGTCTCCATGGTCATCTCATCTCAAAGATCCAGGATATTGTCATCACCATTCTCCATTCCCTTGTCACCACAATGCTCCATGACCCCTGTCATCACAATAATCCATTAACATATTCAGCCCAATGCTCCACGACCTACACATCACAATACTCCATGGCCAATATCTTCACAATGCTCCATGACCACTGTCATCACAACACTCCATGACTCATGACAACACAAAGATCCGGGACTCTTGTCATCACAATGCTCCATTCCCTACTCATCACTATGCTCCATGACCCATGTCATCACAACACTCCATGAACATTTTCAGCCCAGTGCTCCATGACACTTGTCATCACAATGATCCATGCCCTTGTCATCCCAATGCTCCATGACCCCTGTATTCACAATGGTCCATGACGCTTGTGATCACAGTGCTCCATGACACCTGTCATCACAATGCTCCATGCCTTTGTCAGCAAAATGCTACATGACCTTATCATTACAATGCTCTATGCACTTGTCATCACAATACTCCATTTCCATTGTCATCACAGTCCTCCATGAACCTTGGTATCACATTGCTTCATGCCCTTGTCATCACAATGCTCCATGCTCCATTAACTCAATATGATCCATGACCTCTGTCATCACAATGCTCCAAACCCTTGTGATCACAATCTTCCATAACACTTGTCATCACAACGCTCCATGATGCCTGTCATCACAATACTCCATGCCCTTTTCATCACAATGCTCCATAACCTTTGTCATCAAAATTCTCAATATACATGTCATCACAATGCTCCCTGACATTGTCATCAGAATGCTCCTTGAAACCTGCCACGAAAAGGCTCCATGCCTTTTTCTTCACAATGCCCCATGCCATTTTCATCACAATGCTCCATGCCATTGTCATCAAAATACTCCACAAGCTTGTCATCAGAATGCTCCATGACCCTTGTCATCACAATTCTCCATGCAAATGTCAGCACAATGCTCCCTGCCCCATGTCATCACAATGCTCCAAGCCATTGTCATCACAATGTTCCATAACCTTTGTCATCAGAATCCTCCATGACACTTGGCATCACAATGCTCCATGCCATTGTCATCACAATGGGCCATTACATATGTCATCACAATGCTCCCTGACACCTCTCTTCACAATACTGCATGACCTGGTCATCACAATGCTCCATGCCCTTGTCATCACAATGTGCCGTTCGAACTGTCATCACAACAATCCATGGAACTTATTAGACTAATGTTCTATGCCCTTGTCATCACAGTGCTACATGCCATTGTTATCACAATGCTCCCTGACCCCTATCATCACAATCCTCCGTGACTCCAGTCATCACAATGCTTCATGACCTTTGTCATCACAATGGTCCATGCCCTCGTCATCAACAGTCTCTGTGACCATTTTAACCACAATGCCCCATGAACTTTTCATCACAATGCTCTTTGACCCTTGTCATCACAATGCTCTATGCCTTTCTCACCACAATGCTCCCTGACCCTTGTCATCTCAATGCTCCAAGCCATTGTCATCACAATGCACCATTACATTTGTCATCAGAATCCTCCATGACACTTGGCATCACAATGCTCCATTCCCTTGTCACCACAATGCACCATTCCAACAGTCATCACAATAATACATGAAATTTATGAGACTAATGTTCCATGCCCTTGTCATCACCATGCTCCATGCCCTTGTTATCACAATGCTCCCTGACCCCTGTCATCACAATCCTCCGTGACTCCAGTCATCACAATGCTTCATGACCTTTGTCATCACAATGGTCCATGCCCTCGTCATCAACTGTCTCTGTGACCATTTTAACCACAATGCCCCATGAACTTTTCATACAATGCTCTTTGACCCTTGTCATCACAATGCTCTATGCCTTTCTCAGCCCAATGCTCCATGACCCTTGTCATCACAATGTTCCTTGCGTTGTCTGCACAATGCTCCATGACACATGTCATCACAATGCACCATGCGCTTGTCATCACAGTGCTCTACAATCTTGTCTTCACAATGCTCCATAAACATTGTCATCATAATCCTCCATGCACTTCTAATCAAAATGCTCTCTCACCACTGATATCACAATGCTACATAACTATTTGTCAAAATACTCCCTCCCACCTGTCATCACAATGTTCCATGACTCCTGTCATCACAATGCTACATGCACTTATCATCAAAATGTTCGATGCCCCTGACATCACAATGTTCCATAACACCTGTCATCAAAATATTCCATGAAAATTTCAACAAATTGCTCCATGAACCTGTCATCACATTTCTCCCTGCCCTTCTCATCACAATGCACAACGCCCTTGCCATCAAAATGCTCCATGACCTTTGTCATCTCAAAGATCCCTGACCCATGGCATCACAATGCTCCATGTCATTGTCATCACAATGCTCCATGACACCTGTCATCAGAAAGCTACATGGCCTTCTCATCACAATGATCCATGCCCTTGCCATCAAAATGCTCCATTACCCCTCTCATAACAATGCTCCATGCCCCTGCCATCACGATATTCCATGGCCTTGTCATCACAAGGCTCCATGACCCTTCTCATCACAACACTCCAAGAACCCTGTAATCACAAAGCTCCATGCTCTTTTTCATCTCAATGATCCATTAACCCTGTCATCACAATGCACCATGCCTATCATCATAATGCTTCATGCTATTGTCATCACAATGAAATCAAAATGCACCATGACCTCTGTCATAACAATGCTCCAAACCCTTGTGATCACAATATTCCATAACACTTGTCATCACAATGCCCCTTGACGCTCGTCATCACAATTATCCTTGGTCTTCTAATCACAATGCTCCATGACCTTTGTCATCACAACGCTCAATACACTTGTCATCAAAATGCTCCCTGACACTTGTTGTCTCTATTCTCCTTGAAGTCTGTCATGACAAGGCTCCATGCCTTTTTCATCACAATGATCCTTGCCCTTTTCATCACAATGCTCCAAGACCCATGTAATCAAAATGCTCCATGCCCTTGTCATCACAAATCTCATCGACACATGCCATCAGAATGCTCCTTGGCCTTCTGCTCACAATGTCCAAGGCCCTTGTCATCACAATGTTCCATGACCCCTGTAATCACAATGCTCCATGCCCCTTTTCATCAGTATGCTCCATGAGACTTGTCATCACAAGGCTCCATAGCTTTGTCATCACAGTGCTCCAGGATCTTGTCATCACAATGCTTCACGACCTTGTCATGAAAATTCTCAATGGCCCTTGTCATCATAATGCTGCAAGCCCTAATCATCACAATGCTCCTTTATATTTGTCATCACAATCCTCCATTACATTTGGCATCACAATGCTCCATGCCATTGTCATCGCAATGGACCATGACATATGTCATCACAATGCTCCCTGACATCTCTCTTCACAATATTCCATGACTTTCTCATCACAATGCTCCATGCCCTTGTCATCACAATGCACCATGCCCATGGTCATCACAATAATCTATGAAATTTTTCAGACCAATGTTCCATTCCCCTGTCATCACAATGATCCATGCACTTGTCATCACAATGCTCCATGACCCCTGTCATCCCAATGCTCCGTGACTCCAGTCATCACAATGCTTCATAACGTTTGTCATCACAATGGTCCATGTCCGCGTCATCACAAGGCTCTGTGACATTTGTAACCACAATGCTCCATGAACATTTCCTCACCATTCTCTGGGACCCTTGTCATCACAATGCTCCATTTCTTTGTCAGAACAATGCTCCATGACAATTGTCATCACAATGTGCCACGCACATTTCATCACAACTGTCCACAACCTTATGATTGCAATGCTCCATAAATTTTGTTATCACAATGGTCCATGAACTTCTCATCAAAATGCTCTCTCACCATAGATATCACAATGTTCCATCACTAGTCATCACAATACACCCTCACCCCTGGAATCACAATGTTCCATGACCCTGTCATCACAATGCTACATCCCTTTATCATCACAATATTGCATGACCCCTGACATAACAATGTTCCATAAGCCCTGTCATCAAAATGCTCCATGACCCTTTTCATCCCAAAGCTCCAAGAACCCTGACATCACAATGTTCTATAACCCATGCCATCAAAATATCCCATTACACTTTTTATCAAATTGCTGCATGACCCGGTCACCAAAATGCTCCCTGCACTTCTCATCACAATGCACCATTCCCTTGTCATCAAAATGCTCCATGACTTGTCATCACAAAGCTCCATGACACATGGCATCACAATGCTCCATGTCATTGTCATCACAATGCTCCATGAACCCTCTCATCACATTGCTCCATGCCCTTGTCATCAGAAAGCTCCATGACACTTGTCATCACAATGCTCGATGCATTTCTCATCACAGTGCTCCATGCCCTAGTCATTAAAATCCTGCATGACCCATGTATCACAGTGTTCCGTGCCCATGTAATCACAATGCTCCATGCCCTTCTCATCACAATGCTCCATGACCCCTGCCATCACAATATTCCACGGACTTGTAATCACAAGGCTCCATGACACTTGTCATCACAATGATCCAAGACCCCTGTAATCACAATGCTCCATGCCCTTGTCATCACAAAGCTCCATGACACATGTCATCAGAATGTTCCATGGATTTCTCATCACAATGCTCCATGCCCTTGTCATCACAAAGCACCATGGCACTTGTCATCACAATGCTCAATGCCCTTCTCATCACAATGCTCCTTGCCCTTGTCATTACAATCCTCCATGACCGATGTATCACAGTGTTCCGTGCCCTTATCATCACAGTGCTCTATGCCCACTCTCATCACAATAATCCATGAAAGATTTCAGACCAATGCTCCATGCCCTTCTCATCACAATGCTCCTTTACCTCTGTCATAACTATGCTCCATGACACCTGCCATCACAATGTTCCCAGGCCTTGTCATCACAAGGCTCCATGACACTTGTTATCACAATGCTCCACGACCCCTCTAATCAAAATGCTCCATGCCCTTTTCATCAAAAAGCTACATGACGCATGTCATCAGAATGTTCCATGGCCCTGTCACCACAATGCTCCTTGCCCTTGTCATCACAATGCTCCAAGACCCTTGTAATCCAAATGCTCCATGAGACTTCTCATCTCAATGCTCCATGAACCCTGTCATCACAATGGACCATGCCCATCATCATAATGCTTCAGGCTATTTTCATCACAATGAAATCAATATGCTCCATGACCTCTGTCATCACAATGCTCCAATCCCTTGTGATCACAATGTTCCATAACACTTATCATCACAACACCCTATGACGCTCATCATCACAATTATCCATGGTCTTCTCATCACAATGCTCCATGACTTTTGTCATCACATTGCTCAGTACACTTGTCATCACAATGCTCCCTGACACTTGTCATCAGTCTGCTCCATTAACCCTGTCATGACACGTCTCCATGCCTTTTTCATCACAATGATCCATGCCCTTTTAATCACAATGCTCCAAGACCGCTGTAATCACAATGCTCCATGCTCTTGTCGTCACAAAACTCAATGACGCATGTCATCAGAATGCTTCATGGCCTTCTCCTCACAATGCTCCATGCCCTTGTCATCACAATGCTCCAAGACCCCTGTAATCACAATGCTCCATGTCCCTTTTCATCAGAATGCTCCATGAGACTTGTCATCACAAGTCTCCATTGTATTCTCATAAAAGTGCTCCAGGAACTTGTCATCATAATGCTCCATGATCCCTGTCATCACGATACTCCATGAACATTTTCAGCCCAATGCTCTATGACCTTCTCATCAAAATGCTCCATGACCCCTGTCATCACAATACTCCATGAACATATTCAGCCCAATGCTCCATGACCCTTGTCATCACAATGATCCATGGCCTTGTCATCCCAATGCTCCATGACACCTGTATTCACAGTGCTCCGTGATGCTTGTCATCACAGTGCTCCATGACACCTGTCATCACAATGCTCCATGCCCTTGTTATCACATTGTTCCATGACCCCTGTCATTACTATGCTCCGTGACTTCATTCATCACAATGCTTCATGACCTTTGTCATGTCAATGGTCCATGCCCTCGTCATCAACTGTCTCTGTGACCATTTTAACCACAATGCTCCATGAACTTTTCATCACAATTCTCTTTGACCCTTGTCATCACAATCCTCTCTGCCTTTCTCAGCACAATGCTCCATGACACTTGTCATCACAATGCTCCATGTGCTTGTCAGCACAATGTTCCATGACACATGTCATCAAAATGCACCATGCGATTGTCATCACAGTGCTCAACAATCTTGTCATCACAATGCTCCAGAAAATTGTCATCACAATGCTCCATGCACTTCTCATCAAAATGCTCTCTCACCACTGATATCACAACGTTACATCACTATTCGTCACAATACTCCCTCACCCCTGTCATCACAATGATCCATGACTCCTGTCATCACAATTGTACATGCACATATCATCACAATGTTCGATGACCCCTGACATCACAATGTTCCATAACCCCTGTCATCAAAATGCTCCCAAAACCTTTTCATCAAAATGCTCCATGACACCTGGCATCACAATGTTCAATAACCCCTGTCATCAAAATGTTCCATGACACATTTCATCCAATTGCTCCATGACCCTGTCATCACAATGCTCCCTGCCCTTCTCATCACAATGCACAATGCCCTTGTCATCAAAATCCTCCATGACCTTTGTCATCACAAAGATCCATGACCCTTGGCATCACAATGCTCCATGTCATTTTCATCACAATGCTCCATGATCGCACTCATCACATTGCTCCATGCCGTTGTCATCACAAAGCTCCATGACACATGTCATCAGAATGCTCCATGGCCTTCTCATCACAATCCTCCATGCCATTGCCATCACAATGTTCCATTACCCCTGTCATAACAATGCTCCATGACCCCTGCCATCACGATGTTCCATGGCCTTGTCATCACAAGGCGCCATGACCCTTCTCATCACAATGCTTCAAGACCCGGTAATCACAATGTTCCATGACCCCTGTCATCACAATGCTACATCCCCTTATCATCACAATGTTCCATGACACCTGACATCACAATGTTCCACAACCCCTGTCATCAAAATGCTCCATGACACTTCTTATCCCAAAGCTCCGTGACCCCTGACATCACAATGTTCTATAACCCCTGTCATCGAAATATTCCATTACAATTTTCATCAAATTGCTGCATGACACTGTCATCAAAATGCTCCCTGGCCTTCTCATCACAATGCACCACGCCCTTGTCATCAAAATGCTCCGTGACTTTTGTCATCACAAATCACCTTGACCCTTGACATCACAATGCTCCATGTCATTGTCATCACAATGCTCCATGAACCTTCTCATCACATTTCTCCATGCCCTTGTCATCACAAAGCTCCATGACACATGTCATCACAATGCTCGATGCCCTTCTCATTACTATGCTCCATGCCCTTGTCATTACAATCCTCTATGACCATTGTATCAGTGTTCCGTGCTCTTGTCATCACAATGCTCCATGTCCACTCTCATCACAATAATCCATGAAACATTTCACACCAATGCTTCCTGTCCTTCTCATCACAATGCTCCATTACACCTGTCATAACAATGTTCCATGAACCCTGCCATCACAAAGTTCCACGGCCTTGTCATTCACAAGGCTCCATGACACTTGTCATCACAATGTTCCAAGACCCCTGTAATCACAATGCTCCATGCCCTTGTCATCACAAAGCTCCATGACGCATGTCATTAGAATGTTCCATGGACTTCTCATCACAATGCTCCAAGACACTTTTTATCACAATGCTCCATGCCACTTTTCATCTCAAAACTCCATGAATCCTATCATCACAATGCACCATGCCCATTATCATAATGCTTCAGGCTATTTTCCTCACAATGAAATAAAAATGCTCCATGACCTCTGTCATCACAATGCTCCAAACCGTTGGGATCACAATGTTCCATAACACTTCTCATCACAACACCCCATGATGCTCATAATCACAATTATCCATGGTCTTCTCATCACTATGCTCCATAACCTTTGTCATCACAATGCTCCCTGACACTTGTCGTCAGTATGCTCCTTGAACACTGTCATTACAGGGCTCCATGCCTTTTTCATCACAATGATCCATGCCCTTTTCATCACAATGCTCCAAGACCCCTGTAATCACAATGCTCCATGCACTTGTCATCACAGTGCTCCATGACGCATTCATCAGAATGCTCCATGGCCTTCTCTTCACAATGCTCCATGCCCTTGTCATCACAATGCTCCAAGACCCCTGTAAACACAATGCTCCATGCCGCTTGTCATTATAGCGCTCCATGACGCTCATCATCACAATTATCCATGGTCTTCTCATCACAGTGCTCCACGGTCTTGCCATAACAATGCTCCATGCCCTGGTCATCACAATGCTCCATGTCCCTTGTCATCACAATTCTCCAGGTCCTTGTCATCACAATGCTCCATGACAGATCTCATCCCCATGTTACATGCTCTTGTCATCACGATTCTCCATGCACTTGTCATCACAATGTCCCATGAACCCTGTCATAGCAAACTCCATGCCTTTGTCATCACAATGCTTCACGACCTATTCATCAAAATTCTCAAAGGCCGTTGTCATCACAATGCTCCATGCCCTTGTCATCACAATGCTCCATGGCCCTTGTCATCACAATGCTCCAAGCCCTTGTCATCACAATGCTCCATTACCTTTGTCATCACAATCCTCCATAACACTCGGCATCACAATGCTCCATGCCATTGTCATCACAATGGAACATGAAATATGCCATCACAATGCTCCCTGACACCTGTCTTCACAATAATCCATGACCTTGTCATCACAATGCTCCATGCCCTTGTCATCACAATGTGCCATGCCCACTGTCAACACAATTATCCATGAAACTTGTCAGACCAATGCTCCATGCTCCTGTCATCACAATGCTACATGACCCCAGTCATCACAATGCTCCGTGTGTCCCATCATCACAAGACTCCATGACCTGTGTCACCACAAAAGTCAATGCCCTCATCATCACAAGGCTCTGTGAAATTTGTCACAACAATGCTCCATGAACTTTTCATCAAAATGCTCAATGTCATTGTCATCACAATGCTCCATGAACGCTCTCATCACATTGCTCCAAGCCCTTGTCATCACAATGCTCCATTACCTTTGTCATCACAATCCTCCATAACACTCGGCATCACAATGCTCCATGCCATTCTCATCAAAATAGAACATGAAATATGCCATCACAATGCTCCCTGACACCTGTATTCACAATAATCCATGACCTTGTAATCACAATGTTCCATGCCCTTGCCATCACAATTCTCCATTAACCCTGTCATAACAATGCTCCATGACCACTGCCATCACGATGTTCCACGGCCTTGTCATCACAAGGCTCCATGACCCTTCTAATCACAATGCTCCAAGACCCCTGTAATCACAATGCTCCATGCCCTTGTCATCACAAAGCTCCATGATGCATGTCATCAGAACGTTCCATGGCCATCTCATCCCAATGCTCCAAGCCCATGTCATCACAATGCCCCAAGACCCCTGTAATCACAATGCACCATGCCCCTTTTCATCAGTATATTCCATGAGACTTGTCATCACAAGTCTCCATGGTCTTCTCATCACAATGCTCCAATACCTTGTCATCACAAGCCTCCATGGCCCCTGTCAACACAATACTCGATGAACGTTTTCAGCCCAATGCTCCTTGACCTTCTCATCACAATGCTCCATGACCAATATCATCACAATGCTCCATGACCACTGTCATCACAACATTCCATGACACCTGACAACACAATGATCCGGGACTCCTGTCATCACAATGCTCCAAGACCCCTGTAATCACAATACCCCATGAATATTTTCAGCCCAATGCTCCATGACCCTTGTCATCACAATCATCCATGCCCTTGTCATCACAATGTTCCATGACCCCTGTATTGACAATGCTCCATGACACCTGTCATCACAATGCTCCATGATTTTGTCAGCAAAATGCTTCATGACCTTGTCATTACAATGCTCTATGCGCTTGTCATCACAATACTCCACTACCATTGTCATAACAATCCTCCATGAACCTTGGGATCACATTGCTTCATGCCCTTATAATCACAATGCTCCATGCTCCTTTAAATCAAAATGATCCATGACCTCTGTCATCACAATGCTCCAAACACTTGTGATCACAATGTTCCATAACAATTGTCATCACAACGCTCCATGATGCCTGTCATCACAATACTCCATGCCCTTTTCATCACAATGCTCAATGACCTTTGTCATCACAATTCTCAATACACTTGTCATCACAATGCTCCCTGACACTTGTTGTCAGAGTGCTCCTTGAACCCTGTCACGAAAAGGCTCCATGCCTTTTTCATCAAAATGCCCCATGCTGTTTTCATCACAATGTTCCACGCCACTGTCATCAAAATACTCCACAAGCTTGTCATCACAATGCTCCATGACCTTTGTCATCACAATTCTCCATGCACTTGTCAGCACAATGCTCCCTGACCCTTGTCATCTCAATGCTCCAAGCCATTGTCATCACAATGCACTACATTTGTCATCAGAATCCTCCATGACACTTGGCATCACAATGCTCCATTCCCTTGTCACCACAATGCACCATTCCAACAGTCATCACAATAATACATGAAATTTATGAGACCAATGATCCATGCCATTGTCATCACCATGCTCCATGCCCTTGTTATCACAATGCTCCCTGACCCCTGTCATCACAATCCTCCGTGACTCCAGTCATCACAATGCTTCATGACGATTGTCATCACAATGGTCCATGCCCTCGTCATCAACAGTCTCTGTGACCATTTTAACCACAATGCCCCATGAACCTTTCATACAATGCTCTTTGACCCTTGTCATCACAATGCTCTATGCCTTTCTCAGCACAATGCTCCATGACCCTTGTCATCACAATGCTCCTTGCGCTTGTCAGCACAATGCTCCATGACACATGTCATCACAATGCACCATGCGCTTGTCATCACAGTGCTCTTCAATCTTGTCATCACAATGCTCCATAAACATTGTAATCATAATCCTCCATGCACTTCTAATCAAAATGCTCTCTCACCACTGATATCACAATGCTACATCACTATTTGTCACAATACTCCCTCCCACCTGTCATCACAATGTTCCATGACACCTGTCATCACAATGCTACATGCACTTATCATCAAAATGTTCGATGCCCCTGACATCACAATGTTCCATAACACCTGTCATCAAAATGTTCCATGAAAATTTCAACAAATTGCTCCATGGACCTGTCATCACATTTCTCCCTGCCCTTCTCATCACAATGCACAACGCCCTTGCCATCAAAATGCTCCATGACCTTTGTCATCTCAAAGATCCCTGACCCATGGCATCACAATGCTCCATGTCATTGTCATCACAATGCTCCATGACACCTGTCATCAGAAAGCTACATGGCCTTCTCATCACAATGATCCATGCCCTTGCCATCAAAATGCTCCATTACCCCTCTCATAACAATGCTCCATGCCCCTGCCATCACGATATTCCATGGCCTTGTCATCACAAGGCTCCATGACCCTTCTCATCACAACACTCCAAGAACCCTGTAATCACAATGCTCCATGCTCTTTTTCATCTCAATGATCCATTAACCCTGTCATCACAATGCACCATGCCTATCATCATAATGCTTCATGCTATTGTCATCACAATGAAATCAAAATGCACCATGACCTCTGTCATAACAATGCTCCAAACCCTTGTGATCACAATATTCCATAACACTTGTCATCACAATGCCCCTTGACGCTCGTCATCACAATTATCCTTGGTCTTCTAATAACAATGCTCCATGACCTTTGTCATCACAATGCTCAATACACTTGTCATCAAAATGCTCCCTGACACTTGTTGTCTCTATCCTCCTTGAACTCTGTCATGACAAGGCTCCATGCCTTTTTCATCACAATGATCCATGCCCTTTTCATCACAATGCTCCAAGACCCATGTAATCAAAATGCTCCATGCCCTTGTCATCACAAATCTCATCGACGCATGCCATCAGAATGCTCCTTGGTCTTCTCCTCACAATGTTCCAGGCCCTTGTCATCACAATGTTCCATGACCCCTGTAATCACAATGTTCCATGCCCCTTTTCATCAGTATGCTCCATGAGACTTGTCATCACAAGGCTCCATAGCTTTGTCATCAGAATCCTCCATGACACTTGGCATCACAATTCTCCATGCCACTGTCATTACAATGGGCCATTACTTACGTCATCACAATGCTCCCTGACACCTCTCTTCACAATACTGCATGACGTGGTCATCACAATGCTCCATGCCCTTGTTATCACAATGTTCCAAGTCCCTTGTAATCAGAATGCTCCAGACCCCTTTTCATCAGTATGCTCCTTGAGACTTGTCATCACAAGCCTCCATGGTTTTCTCATCACAATGCTCCAGGACTTGTCATCACAATGCTTCACGACATTGTCATGAAAATTCTCAATGGCCCTTGTCAACATAATGCTCCATGCCCTAGTCATCACAATGCTCCATTATATTTGTATTCACATCCTCCATTACAATTGGCATCACAATGCTCCATGCTGTTGTCATCGCAATGGACAATGACATAAGTTATCACAATGCTCCCTGACACCTGTCTTCACAATACTCCATGCCCTTGTCTTCACAATCCTCCATGCCCTTGTCATCACAATGCTCCATGATCCTTGTCATCACAATGCCCCGTGATTCCAGTCATCACTATGCTTCATAACGTTTGTCATCACAACGGTCCATGCCCGCCTCATCACAAGGCTCTGTGACCTTTGTAACCACAATGCTCCATGAACATTTCATCACAATGCCCCGTGACCCTTGTCATCACAATACTCCATGCCTTTGTAAGAACAATGTTCCATGACCCTTGTGATCACAATGTGCCATGCGCTTTTCATCACAATGATCCACAACCTTGTCATCGCTATGCTCCATAAACCTTGTAATCACAATGCTCCATGCACTTCTCATCCAAATGCTCTCTCACATGAGATATCACAATATTCCATCACTAGTCATCACAATCCTCCCTCACCCCTGTTATCACAATGTTCCATGACCCCTGTCATCACAATGCTACATCCCCTTATCAGCACAATGTTCCTTGACCCCTGACATCACAATGTTCCATAACCCCTGTCATCAAAATGCTCTATGACCCTTTTCATCCCAAAGCTCCATGATCCCTGGCATCACAATGTTCTATAACCCCTCTCATCAAAATGTTCCATTACACTTTTCATCAAATTGCTGCATGACCCTGTCATCAAAATGCTCCCTGCCTTTCTCATCACAATGCACCACACACTTGTCATCAAAATGCTCCATGACATTTCTCATCACAAAGCTCCATGACCCTTGGCATCACAATGCTCCATGTCATTGTCATCACAATGCTCCATGAACACTCTCATCACATCGCTCCATGCCTTTGTCATCACAAAGCTCCATGACACTTGTCATCACAGTGCTCGATGACATTCTCATCACAATGCTCCATGTCCTTGTCATTACAATCCTCCATGACCTATGTATCACAGTGTACTGTGCCCTTGTCATCAGAATGCTCCATGCCCACTCTCATCACAATAGTCCATGAAACATTTCAGACCAATGCTCAATGCCCTTCTCATCACAATGCTCCATTACCTCTGTCATAACAATGCTCTATGACCCCTGCCATCACAATGTTCCAGGGCCTTGTCATCAAAAGGCTCCATGACCCTTGCCTTCACAATGCTCCAAAACCCCTGTAATCACAATGCTCCATGCCCTTGTCATCACAAATCTCCATGACGCATGCCATCAGAAATTTCTATGGCTTTCTCCTCACAATGCTCCATGCCCGTATCATCACAATGCTCCAAGACGCCTGTAATCACAATGCTCCATGCCCCTTTTCATCAGAATGTTCCATGAGACTTGTCATCACAAGTCTCCATCGTCATCTCATCACAATACTCCAGGACCTTGTCATCACAATGCTCCATGACACATGTCATCACAATACTCCATGAATATTTTCAACCCAATGCTCCATTACCTTCTCATCACAATGTTCCATGACCAGTATCATCACAATGCTCCATGACCACTGTCATCACAATGCGCCATTCCAACTGTCATCACAATAATCCATGAAACTTATTATACCAATGCTCCATGCCCTTGTCATCACAATGCTCCATGCCGTTGCTATCACAATATTCCAAGACCCCTGTAATCAGAATGCTCCATGCCCCTTTTCATCAGTATGCTCCATGAGACCTGTCATCACAAGGCTCCATGGTTTTCTCATCACAATGCTCAAGGACCTTGTCATCACAATGCTTCACGACATTGTCATGAAAATTCCCAAAGGCCCTTGTCATCATAATGCTCCAAGCCCTAGTCATCACAATGCTCCATTATATTTGTCATTACAATTCTCCATTACATTTGGCATCACAGTGCTCCATGCCATTGTCATTGCAATGGACCATGACATATGTCATCACAATGCTCCCTTATACCTGTCTTCACAATACTCCATGACCTTGTCATCACAATGCTCCATGCCCTTGTCATCACAATGCTCCATGAACCCTGTCAACACAATGCTCCGTGACTCCAGTCATCACAATGCTTCATAACGTTTGTCATCACAATGGTCCATGCCTGTGTCATCACAAGTCTCTGTGACTTTTGTAACCACAATGCTCCATGAACATTTCAACACAGTGCTCCGTGACATTGTCATCACAATGCTCCATGCCTTTTCAGAAAAATGCTCCATGACTCTTGTCATCAAAACGTGCCATGGGCTTTCCATCACAATGATCCACAACCTTGTAATCACTATGCTCCATAAAACTTGTAATCACAATGCTCCATGCTCTTCTCATCCAAATGCTCTCTCACCTGAGATATAACCATGTTCCCTCACTAGTCATCACAATCCTCCCTCAACCCTGTAATCAAAATTATCCATGACCACTGTCATCACCATGTTCCATTCCCTTGTCATCACAATGTTCCATGACCACTGTCATCACAATACTCCATGAACATTTTCAGCCAAATACTCCATGACCTTCTCATCACAATGCTCCATGACAAATATCATCACAATGCTCCATGACCACGGTCATCACAACACTCCATGACACCCGACAACACAATGATCAGGGACTATTGTCATTACAATGCTCCATTCCCAAGTCATCACAATGCTCCATGACCCCTGTCATCACAATACTCCATGAACATTTTCAGCCCAATGCTCCATGACACTTGTCATCACAATGATCCATGCCCTTGTCATCCCAATTATCCATGACCCCTGTATTAACAATGCTCCGTGACGCTTGTCATCACCGTGCTCCATGACACCTGGCATCACAATGCTTCAAGCCTTTGTCAGCAGAATGCTACATGACCTTTTCATTACAATGCTCTATGCGCTTGTCATCACAATACTCCATTACCATTATCATCACAATCCTCCATGAACCTTGGGATCACATTGCTTCATGCCCTTGTCATCACAATGCTCCATGCTCCTTGAAATCAAAATGATCCATGACCTCTGTCATCACAATGCTCCAAACCCTTGTGATCACAATGTTCCATAGCACTTGTCATCACAACGCTCCATGATGCCTGTCATCTCAATACTCCATGCCCTTTTCATCACAATGCTCCATGAACTTTGTCATCACAATTCTCAATACATTGTCATCACAATGCTCCCTGACATTTGTCGTCAGAATGCTCCTTGAACCCTGTCACGAAAAGGCTCCATGCCATTTTCATCACTATGCCCCATGCCGTTTTCATCACAATGCTCCATGCCCTTGTCATCAAAATACTCCACAAGCTTGTCAGCAGAATGCTCCATGACCCTTGTCATCACAATTCTCCATGCACTTGTCAGCACAATGCTCCCTGACCCTTGTCATCACAATGCTCCAAGCCATTGTCATCACAATGCTCCATTACATTTGTCTTCTGAATCCTCCATGACACTTGGCATCACAATGCTCAATGCCATTGTCATCACAATGGGCCATTATATATGTCAGCACAATGCTCACTGACAACTGTCTTCACAATACTGCATCACATGGTCATCACAATGCTCCATGCCCTTGTCATCACAATGTTCCATGCCCTTGTTATCATAATGCTCCATGACCCCTGTCATCACAATGCTCCGTGATTCCAGTCATCACAATGCTTCATGACCTTTGTCATCACAATGGTCCATGCCCTCATCATCAAGAGTCTCTGTGACCTTTTTAACCACAATGCTCCATGAACTTTTCTTCATAATGCTCTTTATCCCCTGTCATCACAATGCTCTATGCCTTTCTCAGCACAATGCTCCATGACGTATGTCATCAGAATGCTCCATGGCCTTCTCCTCACAGTGCTCCATGCACTTGTCATCACAATGCTCCAAGACCCCTGTAATCACAATGCTCCATGCCCCTTTTTATCAGAATGCTCCATGAGACTTGTCATCACAAGTCTCCATGGTCATCTCATCACAATGCTCCAGGAACTTGTCATCACAATGCTCCATGACACCTGTCATCACAATGCTCTGTGACCCCAGTCATCAGAGTGCTTCATAATATTTGTCATCACAATGGTCCATGCTCACGTCATCACAAGGCTCTGTTACCTTTATATCCACAATGCTCCATGAACATTTCATCACAATGCTCCGTGACCCTTGTCATCACAATGCTCCATTCCTTTGTCATTAAAATGCTCCATGACCATTATCATCACAATGTGCCACGCGCTTTTCATCCAAAAGGTCCAAAAATTTGTCATCACAATGCTCCATAAAAATTGTAATCACAATGCTGCATGCCCTTCTCATCACAATGCTCCATTACCCCTGTCATAACAATGCTCCATGACGCCTGCCATCACAGTGTTCCACGGCCTTGTCATCACAAGGCGCCATGACACTTGTCATCACAATGCTCCAAGACCCCTTTAATCACAATGCTCCATGCTGTTGTCATCACAAAGCTCCATGACACATGTCATCAGAATGTTCTATGGCCATCTCATCAAAATGCTCCTTGCCCTTGTCATCACAATGCTCCAAAACCCCTGTAAACACAGTGCTCCATGCCCCTATTCATCTCAATGCTCCATGAACCCTGTCATCACAACATTCCATGACATGTGACAACACAATGATCCGGGACTCTTGTCATCACAGTGCTCCAAGACCCCTGTAATCAAAATGCTCCATGACCCCTGTCATCACAATGCTCCATGAATATTTTCAGCCCAATTCTCCATGACCCTTGTCATCACAATGATCCATGCACTTGTCATCCCAATGATCCATGACACCTGTATTCAAAATGCTCCGTGAAAATTGTGTCACAGTTCTCCATGACACCTGTCATCACAATGCTCCATGCCTTTGTCAGGAAAATTCTACATGACCTTGTCATTACAATGCTCTATGCGTTTGTCACCACAATGCTCCAAGACCCCTGTAATCACAATGCTACATGCCCCTTTTCATCTCAATGCTCCATGAACTCTGTCATCACAATGCACCATCCCCATCATCATAATGCTTCAGGCTATTGTCATCACAATGAAATCAAAATTCTCCGTGACCTCTGTCATCGTAATGCTCCAAAGCCTTGTGATCACAATGTTCCATAACACTTATAATCACAACACCCCATGCCGATCATCATCACAATTATCCATGGCCTTCTCATCACCATGCTCCATGACTTTTGTCATCACAATTCTCAATACACTTTTCATCACAATGCTCCCTGACACTTGTCGTCAGAATGCTCCTTGAACCCTGTCACGAAAAGGCTGCATGCCTTTTTCATCACATTGCCCCATGCCGTTTTCATCACAATGCTGCATGCCATTGTCATCAAAATACTCCACAAGCTTGTCATCAGAATGCTACATGACCCTTGTCATCACAATTCTCCATGCACTTGTCAGCACAATGCTCCCTGACCATTGTCATCACAATGCTCCAAGCCATTGTCATAACAATGCTCCATTACCTTTGTCATCAGAATCTTTCATGAAACTTGGCATCACAATGCTCCATGCCATTTTCATCACAATGGGCCATTACATATTTCATCACAATGCTCCCTGACACTTCTCTTCACAATACTGCATGAGCTGGTCATCACAATGTTCCATGCCCTTGTCATCACAATGCGCCATTCCAAATGTCATCGCAATAATCCATGAAACATATTAGACCAATGCTCCATGCCCCTGTCATCACAATGCTCCATGCCCTTGTTATCACAATGCTCCATGACCCCTGTCATCACCATGCTCTGTGACTCCAGTCATCACAATGCTTCATGACCTTTGTCATAACAATGGTCCATTACCTCATCATCAACAGTCTCTGTGACCTTTTTAACCACAATGCTCCATGAACATTCCATCACAATGCTCTTTGACCCTTGTCATCACAATGATCTACGCCTTTCTCAGCACAATGCTCCATGCCCTTGTCATCACAATGCTCCATGACCCTGTCATCACAATGCTGCGTGACTCCAGTCATCACAATGATTCATAACATTTGTTATCACAATGGTCCATGTCCGTGTCATCACAAGGCTTTGTGACATTTTTAACCTCAATGCTTCATGAACTTTTCATCACAATGCTCCGTGACACATGTCATCACAGTGCTCCATGCCTTTGTCAGAAAAATCCTCCATGACCCTTGTCATCACATTGTGCCACGCGCTTTTTATCCCAATGGTCCACAGATTTGTCATCACAATGCTCCATAAAACTTGTAATCACAATGCTCCATGCCCTTCAAATCACAATGCTCCATTACCCCTGTCATAACAATGCTCCTTGACCCCTGCCATCACAATGTTCCACGGCCTTTTCATCAGAAAGATCCATGACACATGTCATCAGAATGTTCCATGTCCTTCTCATCCAAATGCTCCATGCCCTTTTCATCACAATGCTCCAAGACCCCTGTAATCAAAATGCTCCATACCCCTTTTCATCTCAATGCTCCAAGAACCCTGTCATCATAATGCACCATGCCCATCATCATAATGCTTCCGGCTATTGTCAGCACAATGAAATCAAAATTCTCCATGACCTCTGTCATCACAATGCTCCATGACCCCTGTCATCACAATACTCCATGAATATTTTCAGCCCAATGCTCCATGACCCTTGTCATCACAATGATCCATGACCCCTGTATTCAGAATGCTCCGTGACACATGTCATCACAGTGCTCCATGACACCTGTCATCACAGTGCTCCATGCCTTTGTCTGCAGAATTCTCCATGATCTTGTCAATACAATGCTCTATGCGCTTGTCATCACAATGCTACAAGACCTCTGTAATCACAATGCTCCATGCCCCTTTTCATCTCGATGCTCCATGAACCCTGTCATCACAATGCACCATGCCCATCATCATAATGCTTCAGGCTATTGTTATTACAATGAAATCAAAAGTCTCCATGACCTCTGTCATCATAATGCTCCAAACCCTTGTGATCACAATGTTCCATAACATTTATCATCACAACACCCCATGACGATCATCATCACAATTATCCTTGGTCTTCTGATCACAATGCTCCCTGATCTTTGTCATCACAATGCTCAATACACTTGTCTTCACTATGCTCCCTGACACATGTCGTCAGTATGCTCCTTGAACCCTGTCATGACAAGGATCCATGCCTTTTTCATCACAATGATCCATGCCCCTTTCATCACAATGCTCCAAGACCCCTGTAATCACAATGCTCCATGCCCTTGTCATCAAAAAGCTCCATGAGGCATGTCATCAGAATGCTCCATGGCCTTTTCCTCACAATGCTCCATGGCATTGCCATCACAGTGCTCCATGTACCCTCTCATCACATTGCTCCATGCCCTTGTCATTACAATCCTCCATGACCCATGTATCACATTGTTCCGTGCCCTTGTCATTACAATGCTCCAGCCCACTCTCATCACAATAATCTTTGAAATATTTCAAACCAATGTTCAATGCCCTTCTCATCACTATGCTCCATTACCTCTGTCATAACAATGCACCATGACCACTGCCATCACAATGTTCCACGGCCTTGTCATCACAAGGCTCCATGACCCTTGTCATCACAATGCTCCAAGAAACTTGTAATCAAAATTCTCCATGCCCTTGTAATAACAAAGCTCCATGACGCATGTATCAGAAGGTTCCATGGCCTTCTCATCACAATGCTCCATGCCCTTGTCATCACAATGCTCCAAGACCCTGTAATCACTATGATCCATGCCCCTTTTCATCTCAATGCTCCATGAACCCTGTCATCACAAAGCACCATGCCCATCATCATAATGCTTCAGGCTATTGACACTACAATGAAATCAAAATTCTCCATGACCTCTGTCAACATAATGCCCCAAACCCTTGTGGTCACAATGTTCCATAACACTTATCATCACAACACCCCATGACGATCATCATCACACTTATCCATGGTCTTCTCATCACAATGCTCCATGATCTTTGTCATCACAATGCTCAATACACTTGTCATCACAATACTCCCTGACACCTGTCGTCAGTATGCTCCTTGAACCCTGTGATGACAAGGCTCCATGCCTTTTACATCACAATGATCCATGCCTTTTCATCACAATGCTCAAAGACCCCTATAATCACAATGCTCCATGGCCTTGTCAGCACAAAGCTCCATGACGCATGTCATCAGAATTCTCCATGGCCTTCTCCTCAAAATGCTCCATGCCCTTGTCATCACAATGCTCCAAGTCCACTGTAATCACAATGCTCCATGCCCCTTTTCATTAGAATGCTCCATGAGACTTGTCATCACAAGTCTCCATGGTCATCTCATAACAATGCTCCAGGACATTGTCATCACCATGCTCTATTCCCTTGTCATCACAGTGCTCCATGACTCCTGTCATTACAATAATATATTAACATTTTCAGCCCAACGCACCATGACCTTCTCATCACAATGATCCATGACCAATATCATCACAATGCTCCATGACCACTGTCATCACAAACACCCATAACATCTGACAACACAATGATCCGGGACTCTTGTCATCAAAATGCTCCATGCCCTTGTCATCACAATGCACCATGTCCACTGTCATCACAATAATCTATGAAAATTGTCAGACCAATGCTCCATTCCCCTGTCATCACAATGCTCCATGCCCTTGTTATCACAAGGCTCCATGACCCCTGTCATCACAATGCTCCGTGACTCCAGTCATTAGAATGTTCCATAAACCCTGTCATCAAAATGCTCCATGACCCTTTTCATCCCAAAGCTCCATGATCCCTGCAATCACAATGTTCTATAACCCCTGTCATCAAAATATTCCATTACACTTTTCATCAAATTGCTGCATGACCCTGTCATCAAAATGCTCCCTGCCCTTCTCATCACAATGCACCACACCCTTGTCATCAAAATGCTCCATGACATTTGACATCACAAAGCTCCATGACCCTTGGCATCACAATGCTCCATGTCATTGTCATCACAATGCTCCATGAACCCTCTCATCACATTGCTCCATGCCATTGTCATAACAAAGCTCCATGAAACTTGTCATCACAATGCTCGATGCCCTTCTCATCACAATGCTCCACGCCCTGGTCATTACAATCCACCATGACCCATGAATCACAGTGTACCGTGCCCTTGTCATCAGAATGCTCCATGCAAACTCTCATCACAATAATCCATGAAACATTTCAGACCAATGCTCAATGCCATTCTGATTACAATGCTCCATTACTTCTGTCATATCTATGCTCCATGACCGCTGCCATCACAATGTTCCACGGCCTTGTCATCAAAAGGCTACATGACCCTTGTCATCACAATGCTCCAAGACTCCTGTAATCACAATGCTCCATGCCCTTGTCATCATAAAGCTCCATGACGCATGCCATCAGAATGTTCCATGGCCTTCTCCTCACAATATCCCATGCCCTTGTCATCACAGTGCTCCAAACCCCTGTAATCACAAAGCTCCTTGCCCCTTTTCGTCAGAATGCTCCATGAGATTGTCATCACAAGTCTCCATCGTCATCTCATCACAGTGCTCCAGGACATTGTCATCACCATGCTGCATTCCCTTGTCATCACAATGCTCCTTGACAGCTGTCATCACAATACTCTATGAACATTTTCAACCCAATGCTCCATGACGGTCTTATCACAATGCTCCATGAGCAGTATCATCACAATGATCCATGACAACTGTCATCACAATGCGCCATTCCAACTGTCATCACAATAATCCATGAAACTTATTAGACCAATGCTCCATGCCCTTGTCATCACAGTGCTCCATGCCCTTGCTATCACAAAGTTCCAAGACCCCTGTAATCAGAATGCTCCATGCCCCTTTTCATCAGTATGCTCCATGAGACCTGTCATCACAAGGCTCCATGCCTTTTTCATCACAATGCCCCATGCCGTTTTCATCACAATGCTCCATGCCATTGTCATCAAAATACTCCACAAGCTTGTCACCAGAATGCTCCATGACCCTTGTCATCACAATTCTCCATGCACTTGTCAACACAATGCTCCTTGACCCTTGTCATTGCAATGCTCCAAGCCATTGTCATCACAATGCTCTATTAACTTTGTCATCAGAATCCTCCATGACACTTTGCATCAAAATGCTCCATGCCATCGTCATCACATTGGGCCATTACATATGTCATCACAATGCTCCCTGACAACTGTCTTCACAATACTGCATGACCTGGTCATCACAATGCTCCATGCCCTTGTCATCACAATGCGCCATTCCAACTGTCATCGCAATAATCCATGAATCTTATTAAACCAATGATCCATGCCCTTGTCATCACAATGCTCTACGACCACTGTAAACACAATGTTCCATGCCCCTTTTCATCTCAATGCTCCATGATCCCTGTCATCACAATGCACCATGCCCATCATCATAATGCTTCAGGCTATTGTCATCACAATGAAATCAATATTCTCCATGATCTCTGTCATCATAATGCTCCAAACCCTTGTGATCACAATGTTCCATAACACTTATCATCACAACACACCATGACGCTCATCATCACAATTATCCATGGTCTTCTCATCACAATGCTCCATGACCTTTGTCATCACAATGCTCAATACACTTGTCATCACAATGCTCCCTGACCCTTGTCTTCAGTATGCTCCATTAACCCTGTCATGACAAGTCTCCATGACTTTTTCATCACAATGATCCGTGCACTTTTCATCACAATGCTCCAAGACACCTGTAATCACAATGCTCCAAGCCCTTGTCATCACAAAGCTCCATGACCCATGTCATCAAAATGCTGCATGGCAGTCTCTGACAATGCTCCATGCCCTTGTCATCACAATGCTCCTAGACCACTGTAATCACAATGATCCATGCCACATTTCATCAGAATGCTCCATGAAACTTGTCATCACAAGCCTCCAAGGACTTCTCATCACAATGCTACATGACCTTGTCATCACCATGCTCAATTCCCTTGTCATCACAATGCTCCATGACCATTGTCATCACAATACTCCATGAATATTATCAGCACAATGCTCCATAACCTTCTCATCACAATGCTCCATGACCAATATCATCACAATGCACAATGACAACTGTCATCACAACACTCCATGACACCTGACAACACAATGATCCGGGACTCTTGTCATCACTATGCTCCATTCCCTAGTCATCACAATGCTGCATGAACCCTGTCATCACAATGCTCCATGACACCAGTCTTCACAATAGAGCATGACCTCTTTATCACAATGCTCCATGCCCTTGTCAGCACAATGCACCATTCCAACAGTCATCGCAATAATCCATGAAAATTATGAGACCAATGATACATGCCCTTGTCATCACAATGCTCCATGCCCCTTATCATCACAGTGCTCCAAGACCCCTGTCATCACAGTGCTCCGTGACTCCAGTCATAACAATGCTTCATGACGTTTGTCATCACAATGGTCCATGCCCTCGTCATCAACAGTCTCTGTGACCTATTTAACCACAATGCTCCATGAACTTTTCATCACAATTCTCTTTGACCCTTGTCATCACAATGCTCTATGCCTTTCTCAGCACAATGCTCCATGACCCTTGTCCTCACAATGCTCCATGCGCTTGTCAGCACAATGCTCCATGACACATGTCATCACAATGCACCATGCGGTTGTCATCACAGTGCTCCACAATCTTGTCATCACAATGCTCCATAAAACTTGTCATCACAAAGCTCCATGCACTTCTCATCAAAATGCTTTCTCACCAATGATATCACAATGTTACTTCACTATTCGACACAAGACTCCCTCACCTCTGTCATCACAATGTTCCATGACTCCTGTCATCACAATGCTACATGCACTTATCATCACAATGTTCGATGACCCATGACATCACAATGTTCCATAACCCCTGTCATCAATATGTTCCTTGACACTATTCATCAAATTTCTCCGTGACCATGTCATCACAATGCTCCCTGCACTTCTCATTACAATGCACAATGCCCTTGTCATCAAAATGTTCCATGACTTTTGTCATCACAAATATCCATGACCCTTGGCATCACATTGCTCCATGCCCTTGTCATCACTAAGCTCCATGACACATGTCATCAGAATGCTCCATGGCCTTCTCATCACAATGCTCCATGACCTTTGTCATCACAATGCTCAATACACTTGTCATCAATATGCTCCATGACACTTGTTGTCTGTATGCTCCTTTAACCCTGTCATGGCAAGGCTCCATGCATTTTTCATCACAATATTCCATGCCCTTTTCATCACAATGCTACAAGACCCCTGTAATCACAATGTTCCATGCGCTTGTCATCACAAACTCAATGACGCATGTCCTCAGAATGCTCCTTGGCCATCTCTTCACAATGATCCATGCCCTTGTCATCACAATGTTCCAAGACCCCTGTAATCACAATGATCCAGGCCCCTTTTGATCAGTATGCTATATGAGATTGTCATCACAAGGCTCCATGGATTTCTCATCACAATGCTCCAGGACGTTGTCATCACAATGCTTCAAGACCTTGTCATGAAAATTCTCAATGGCCCTTGTCATCATAGTGCTCCAAGCCCTAGTCATCACAATGCTCCATTTTATTTGACATCCCAATCCTCCATTACATTTGGCATCACAATGCTCAATACCATTATCATCGCAATGGACCATGACATATGTCATCACAATGCTCCCTGACACCTGTCTTCACAATACTCCATGACCTTCTCATCACCATGATCCATACCCTTGTCATCACAATGCACCATGTCCACTGTCATCACAATAATCTATGAAACTTGTCAGACGAATGCTCCATGCCCCTGTCATCACAATGCTCCATGCCCATGTCATCACAATGCTCCATGACCCCTATCATCACAGTGCTCCGTGACTCCAGTCATCACAATGCTTCATAATGTTTGTCATCAAAACGGTCCTTGCCCGTGTCATCACAAGGCTCTGTGACCTTTGGAACCAAAATGTTCCATGAACTTTTCATCACAATGCTCCGTGACCCTTTTCATCACAATGCTCCATGCCTTTGTCAGGACAATGCTTCATGACCCTTGTCATCACAATGTGCCACGTGATTTTCATCACATCGGTCCACAACCTTGTCATCGCTATGCTTCATAAACCTTGTAATACCAATGCTCCATGCACTTCTCATCCAAATGCTCTCTCACCAGTGATATCACAATGTTCCATCACTAGTCATCACAATACTCCCTCACCCCTGTAATCATAATGTTCCATGACCCCAGTCATCACAGTGCTACATACCCTTATCATCACAATGTTCCATGATCCCTGACATCACAATGTTCCATAACCCCTGTAATCAAAATGCTCCATGACCCTTTTCATCCCAAAGCTCAATGACCCCTGACATCACAATGTTCTATAACCACTGCCCTCAAAATATTCCATTATATTTTAATCAAATTGCTGCATGAACCTGTAATCAAAATGCCCCCTGCCCTTCTCATCACAATGCACCACACCATTGTCATTGAAATGCTCCCTGTTATTTGTCATCGCAAATCTCCATGACCCTTGGCATCACAATGCTCCATGTCATTGTCAGCACAATGCTCCATGAACACACTCATCACATTGCTCCATGCCCTTGTCATCACAAAGCTCCATGACACTTGTCATCACAATGCTCGATGCCCTTCTTATCGCAATGCTCCATGTCCTGGTCATTACAATCCTCCATGAACCATGTATCACAGTGTTCCGTGCCATTGTCATCCCAATGCTCCATGCCCACTCTCATTACAATAATCCATGAAATATTTTAGACCAAAGCTCAATGCCCTTCTCATCACAATGCTCCATTACCTCTGTCATAACAATGCTCCATGACACCTGCCATCACATAGTTCAACGGCATGTCATCACAAGGCTCCATGACCCTTGTCATCACAATTCCACAAGACACCCCTGTAATCACAATGCTCCATGCCCTTGTCATCACAGTGCTCCATTATGCATGTCATCAGAATTTTCCATGGCCTTCTCATCACAATGCTCCATGCCCTAATCATCACAATGCTCCAAGACCTCGGTAATCACAATGCTCCATTCCCCATTTCATCTCAATGCTACATGAACCCAGTCATCACAATGCACCATGCCCATCATCATAATGTTTCATGCTATTGTCATCACAATGAAATCTAAATTCTCCATGACATCTGTCATCATAATGCTCCAAACCCTTGTGATCACAATGTTCCATAAGACTTATCATCACAACACCCCATGACGCTCATCATCACAATTATCCATGGTCTTCTCATCACAATGCTCTATGACCTTTGTCATCAAATGCTCAATACACTTGTCATCACAATGCTACCTGACACTTGTCGTAAGTATGATTCTTGAACACTGTCATGACAAGGCTCAATGCCTTTTTCTTCACAATGATACATGCCCTTTTCATCACAATGCATCAAGACACCTGTAATCACAATGCTCCACGACCTACTCATCACAATTCTCCATGGCCAGTATCATCACAATGCACCATGACCACTGTCATCTCAACACTCCATGACACCTGACAACACAATGATCCGGAAATCTTGTCATCAAAATGCTCCATTCCCAAGTCATCACAATGTTCCATGACCCCTGTCATCACAATACTCCATGAACATTTACAGCCCAATGCTCCATGACCCTTGTCATCACATTGAACCATGCCCTTGTCATCCCAATGCTCCATGACCACTGTATTCACAATGCTCCGTGTCGCTTGTCATCACAGTGCTCCATGACACCTGTCATCACAATGCTCCATGCCTTTGTCAGCAAACGCTACATGACCTTGTCATTACAATGCTCTATGCGCTTGTCATCACAATACTCCTTTTCCATTGGCATCACAATCCTCCATGAAACTTGGGATCACATTGCTTCATATCCTTGTCATCAAAATGCTCCATGCTCCTTGAAATCAAAATGATCCATGACCTCTGTCATCACAATGCTCCAAACCCTTTTTATCACAATGTTCCATAACACTTGTCATCACGACGCTCCATGATGCCTGTCATCACAATAATCCACGGTCTTTTCATCACAATGCTCCATAACCTTTGTCATCACAATTCTAATACACTTGTCATTACAATGATTCCTGAAACTTGTCGTCAGAATGGTCCTTGAAACCTGTCACGAAAAGGCTCCATGCTTTTCTCATCACAAAGCCCCATGCCGTTTTCATCACAATGCTCCAGGCCATTGTCATCAAAATACTCCACAAGATTGTCATCAGAATGTTCCATGACCTTTTTCATCACAATTTTCCATGCACTTGTCAGCACAATGCTCCCTGAACCTTGTCATCACAATGCTCCAAGCCATTGTCATCAAAATGCTAAATTACTTTTGACATCACAATGCTCCGTGACTCCAGTCATCACAATGCTTCATAACGTTTGTCATCACAATGGTCCATGCCCGCGTCATCACAAGGCTCTGTGACTTTTGTAACCACAATGCTCCATGAACTTTTCATCACAATGCTCCGTGAAACTTTTCATCCCAATGCTCCATGCCTTTGTCAGAACAATGTTCCATGACCCTTGTCATCACAATGTGCCATGCGCTTTTCATCACAATGATCCACAACCTTGTCATCGATATGCTCCATAAACCTTGTAATCACAATGGTCCATGCACTTCTCATCCAAATGCACTCTCACCTGAGATATCACAATGTTCCATCACTAGTCATCACAATCCTCCCTCAACCCTGTAATCACAATGTTCCATGACCCGTGACATCACAATATTCCATAACCACTGTCATCACAATGCTCCATGACACATTTCATCCCAAAGCTCCATGACCCATGGCATCACAATGTTCTGTAACCCCTGTCGTCAAAATGTTACATGACACTTTTCATCAAATTGCAGCATGAACCTGTCATCAAAATGCTCCCTTTCCTTCTTATCACAATGCACCACACGCTTGTCATCAAAATGCTCCATGACCGTTGTCATCACAAAGCTCCATGACCCTTGGCATCACAATGCTCCATGTCATTGTCATCACAATGCTCCCTGAACGCGCTCATCCCATTGCTCCATGCCCTTGTCATCACAATGCTCCATGACATTTGTCATCACAATGCTCGATGCCCTTCTCATCAAAATGCTCCATGCCCTTTTCATCACAATCCTCCATGACCCATGTATCACAGTGTTCCGTGCCCTTTTCATCACAGTGCTCCATGCCCACTCTCATCACAATAATCCATGAAAACTTTCGGGCCAATGCTCAATGCACTTCTCATCACAATGCTCCATTACCTCTGTCATAAAAATGCTCCATGACCCCTGCCATCACAATGTTCCACGGCCTTGTCATCACAAGGCTCCCTGACCCTTGACATCACAATGCTCCAAGACCCATGTAATCACAATGCTCCATGCCACTTTGCATCTGAATGCTCCATGAACCCTGTCATCACAATGCACCATGCCCATCATCATAATGCTTCAGGCTATTGTCATCACAATTAAATCAAAATTCTCCATGACCTCTGTCATCATAATGCTCCAAACCCTTGTGATCACAATGTTCCATAACACTTATCATCACAAATCCCCATGACGCTCATCATCACAATTATCCATGGTATTCTCATCACAATGCTCTATGACCTTTGTCATCACAATGCTCAATACACTTGTCATCACAATGCTCCCTGACACTTGTCGTCAGTATGCTCCTTGAAACCTGTCATGACAAGGCTCCATGACATTTTCATCACAATGATCCGTGCCATTTTCATCACAATGCTCCAAGATCACTGTCATCACAATGCTCCATGTGCTTGTCATCACAAAACTCCATGAAGCATGTCATCAGAATGCCCCATGGCCTTCTCATCACAATGCTCCATGCCCTAGTCATCAAAATGCTCCAAGACCCCTGTAATCACAGTGCTCCATGCCCCTTTTCATCAGAATGCTCCGTGAGACTTCTCATCACAAGTCTCCATGGTCATCTCATCTCAAAGATCCAGGATATTGTCATCACCATTCTCCATTCCCTTGTCACCACAATGCTCCATGACCCCTGTCATCACAATAATCCATTAACATATTCAGCCCAATGCTCCACGACCTACACATCACAATACTCCATGGCCAATATCTTCACAATGCTCCATGACCACTGTCATCACAACACTCCATGACTCATGACAACACAAAGATCCGGGACTCTTGTCATCACAATGCTCCATTCCCTACTCATCACTATGCTCCATGACCCATGTCATCACAACACTCCATGAACATTTTCAGCCCAGTGCTCCATGACACTTGTCATCACAATGATCCATGCCCTTGTCATCCCAATGCTCCATGACCCCTGTATTCACAATGGTCCATGACGCTTGTGATCACAGTGCTCCATGACACCTGTCATCACAATGCTCCATGCCTTTGTCAGCAAAATGCTACATGACCTTATCATTACAATGCTCTATGCGCTTGTCATCACAATACTCCATTTCCATTGTCATCACAGTCCTCCATGAACCTTGGTATCACATTGCTTCATGCCCTTGTCATCACAATGCTCCATGCTCCATTAACTCAATATGATCCATGACCTCTGTCATCACAATGCTCCAAACCCTTGTGATCACAATCTTCCATAACACTTGTCATCACAACGCTCCATGATGCCTGTCATCACAATACTCCATGCCCTTTTCATCACAATGCTCCATAACCTTTGTCATCAAAATTCTCAATATACATGTCATCACAATGCTCCCTGACATTGTCATCAGAATGCTCCTTGAAACCTGCCACGAAAAGGCTCCATGCCTTTTTCTTCACAATGCCCCATGCCATTTTCATCACAATGCTCCATGCCATTGTCATCAAAATACTCCACAAGCTTGTCATCAGAATGCTCCATGACCCTTGTCATCACAATTCTCCATGCAAATGTCAGCACAATGCTCCCTGCCCCATGTCATCACAATGCTCCAAGCCATTGTCATCACAATGTTCCATAACCTTTGTCATCAGAATCCTCCATGACACTTGGCATCACAATGCTCCATGCCATTGTCATCACAATGGGCCATTACATATGTCATCACAATGCTCCCTGACACCTCTCTTCACAATACTGCATGACCTGGTCATCACAATGCTCCATGCCCTTGTCATCACAATGTGCCGTTCGAACTGTCATCACAACAATCCATGGAACTTATTAGACTAATGTTCTATGCCCTTGTCATCACAGTGCTACATGCCATTGTTATCACAATGCTCCCTGACCCCTATCATCACAATCCTCCGTGACTCCAGTCATCACAATGCTTCATGACCTTTGTCATCACAATGGTCCATGCCCTCGTCATCAACAGTCTCTGTGACCATTTTAACCACAATGCCCCATGAACTTTTCATCACAATGCTCTTTGACCCTTGTCATCACAATGCTCTATGCCTTTCTCACCACAATGCTCCCTGACCCTTGTCATCTCAATGCTCCAAGCCATTGTCATCACAATGCACCATTACATTTGTCATCAGAATCCTCCATGACACTTGGCATCACAATGCTCCATTCCCTTGTCACCACAATGCACCATTCCAACAGTCATCACAATAATACATGAAATTTATGAGACTAATGTTCCATGCCCTTGTCATCACCATGCTCCATGCCCTTGTTATCACAATGCTCCCTGACCCCTGTCATCACAATCCTCCGTGACTCCAGTCATCACAATGCTTCATGACCTTTGTCATCACAATGGTCCATGCCCTCGTCATCAACTGTCTCTGTGACCATTTTAACCACAATGCCCCATGAACTTTTCATACAATGCTCTTTGACCCTTGTCATCACAATGCTCTATGCCTTTCTCAGCCCAATGCTCCATGACCCTTGTCATCACAATGTTCCTTGCGTTGTCTGCACAATGCTCCATGACACATGTCATCACAATGCACCATGCGCTTGTCATCACAGTGCTCTACAATCTTGTCTTCACAATGCTCCATAAACATTGTCATCATAATCCTCCATGCACTTCTAATCAAAATGCTCTCTCACCACTGATATCACAATGCTACATAACTATTTGTCAAAATACTCCCTCCCACCTGTCATCACAATGTTCCATGACTCCTGTCATCACAATGCTACATGCACTTATCATCAAAATGTTCGATGCCCCTGACATCACAATGTTCCATAACACCTGTCATCAAAATATTCCATGAAAATTTCAACAAATTGCTCCATGAACCTGTCATCACATTTCTCCCTGCCCTTCTCATCACAATGCACAACGCCCTTGCCATCAAAATGCTCCATGACCTTTGTCATCTCAAAGATCCCTGACCCATGGCATCACAATGCTCCATGTCATTGTCATCACAATGCTCCATGACACCTGTCATCAGAAAGCTACATGGCCTTCTCATCACAATGATCCATGCCCTTGCCATCAAAATGCTCCATTACCCCTCTCATAACAATGCTCCATGCCCCTGCCATCACGATATTCCATGGCCTTGTCATCACAAGGCTCCATGACCCTTCTCATCACAACACTCCAAGAACCCTGTAATCACAATGCTCCATGCTCTTTTTCATCTCAATGATCCATTAACCCTGTCATCACAATGCACCATGCCTATCATCATAATGCTTCATGCTATTGTCATCACAATGAAATCAAAATGCACCATGACCTCTGTCACAACAATGCTCCAAACCCTTGTGATCACAATATTCCATAACACTTGTCATCACAATGCCCCTTGACGCTCGTCATCACAATTATCCTTGGTCTTCTAATCACAATGCTCCATGACCTTTGTCATCACAACGCTCAATACACTTGTCATCAAAATGCTCCCTGACACTTGTTGTCTCTATTCTCCTTGAAGTCTGTCATGACAAGGCTCCATGCCTTTTTCATCACAATGATCCTTGCCCTTTTCATCACAATGCTCCAAGACCCATGTAATCAAAATGCTCCATGCCCTTGTCATCACAAATCTCATCGACACATGCCATCAGAATGCTCCTTGGTCTTCTGCTCACAATGTCCAAGGCCCTTGTCATCACAATGTTCCATGACCCCTGTAATCACAATGCTCCATGCCCCTTTTCATCAGTATGCTCCATGAGACTTGTCATCACAAGGCTCCATAGCTTTGTCATCACAGTGCTCCAGGATCTTGTCATCACAATGCTTCACGACCTTGTCATGAAAATTCTCAATGGCCCTTGTCATCATAATGCTGCAAGCCCTAATCATCACAATGCTCCTTTATATTTGTCATCACAATCCTCCATTACATTTGGCATCACAATGCTCCATGCCATTGTCATCGCAATGGACCATGACATATGTCATCACAATGCTCCCTGACATCTCTCTTCACAATATTCCATGACTTTCTCATCACAATGCTCCATGCCCTTGTCATCACAATGCACCATGCCCATGGTCATCACAATAATCTATGAAATTTTTCAGACCAATGCTCCATTCCCCTGTCATCACAATGATCCATGCACTTGTCATCACAATGCTCCATGACCCCTGTCATCCCAATGCTCCGTGACTCCAGTCATCACAATGCTTCATAACGTTTGTCATCACAATGGTCCATGTCCGCGTCATCACAAGGCTCTGTGACATTTGTAACCACAATGCTCCATGAACATTTCCTCACCATTCTCTGGGACCCTTGTCATCACAATGCTCCATTTCTTTGTCAGAACAATGCTCCATGACCATTGTCATCACAATGTGCCACGCACATTTCATCACAACTGTCCACAACCTTATGATTGCAATGCTCCATAAATTTTGTTATCACAATGGTCCATGAACTTCTCATCAAAATGCTCTCTCACCATAGATATCACAATGTTCCATCACTAGTCATCACAATACACCCTCACCCCTGGAATCACAATGTTCCATGACCCTGTCATCACAATGCTACATCCCTTTATCATCACAATATTGCATGACCCCTGACATAACAATGTTCCATAAGCCCTGTCATCAAAATGCTCCATGACCCTTTTCATCCCAAAGCTCCAAGAACCCTGACATCACAATGTTCTATAACCCATGCCATCAAAATATCCCATTACACTTTTTATCAAATTGCTGCATGACCCGGTCACCAAAATGCTCCCTGCACTTCTCATCACAATGCACCATTCCCTTGTCATCAAAATGCTCCATGACTTGTCATCACAAAGCTCCATGACACATGGCATCACAATGCTCCATGTCATTGTCATCACAATGCTCCATGAACCCTCTCATCACATTGCTCCATGCCCTTGTCATCAGAAAGCTCCATGACACTTGTCATCACAATGCTCGATGCATTTCTCATCACAGTGCTCCATGCCCTAGTCATTAAAATCCTGCATGACCCATGTATCACAGTGTTCCGTGCCCATGTAATCACAATGCTCCATGCCCTTCTCATCACAATGCTCCATGACCCCTGCCATCACAATATTCCACGGACTTGTAATCACAAGGCTCCATGACACTTGTCATCACAATGATCCAAGACCCCTGTAATCACAATGCTCCATGCCCTTGTCATCACAAAGCTCCATGACACATGTCATCAGAATGTTCCATGGATTTCTCATCACAATGCTCCATGCCCTTGTCATCACAAAGCACCATGACACTTGTCATCACAATGCTCAATGCCCTTCTCATCACAATGCTCCTTGCCCTTGTCATTACAATCCTCCATGACCGATGTATCACAGTGTTCCGTGCCCTTATCATCACAGTGCTCTATGCCCACTCTCATCACAATAATCCATGAAAGATTTCAGACCAATGCTCCATGCCCTTCTCATCACAATGCTCCTTTACCTCTGTCATAACTATGCTCCATGACACCTGCCATCACAATGTTCCCCGGCCTTGTCATCACAAGGCTCCATGACACTTGTCATCACAATGCTCCACGACCCCTCTAATCAAAATGCTCCATGCCCTTTTCATCAAAAAGCTACATGACGCATGTCATCAGAATGTTCCATGGCCCTGTCACCACAATGCTCCTTGCCCTTGTCATCACAATGCTCCAAGACCCTTGTAATCCAAATGCTCCATGAGACTTCTCATCTCAATGCTCCATGAACCCTGTCATCACAATGGACCATGCCCATCATCATAATGCTTCAGGCTATTTTCATCACAATGAAATCAATATGCTCCATGACCTCTGTCATCACAATGCTCCAATCCCTTGTGATCACAATGTTCCATAACACTTATCATCACAACACCCTATGACGCTCATCATCACAATTATCCATGGTCTTCTCATCACAATGCTCCATGACTTTTGTCATCACATTGCTCAGTACACTTGTCATCACAATGCTCCCTGACACTTGTCATCAGTCTGCTCCATTAACCCTGTCATGACACGTCTCCATGCCTTTTTCATCACAATGATCCATGCCCTTTTAATCACAATGCTCCAAGACCGCTGTAATCACAATGCTCCATGCTCTTGTCGTCACAAAACTCAATGACGCATGTCATCAGAATGCTTCATGGCCTTCTCCTCACAATGCTCCATGCCCTTGTCATCACAATGCTCCAAGACCCCTGTAATCACAATGCTCCATATCCCTTTTCATCAGAATGCTCCATGAGACTTGTCATCACAAGTCTCCATTGTATTCTCATAAAAGTGCTCCAGGAACTTGTCATCATAATGCTCCATGATCCCTGTCATCACGATACTCCATGAACATTTTCAGCCCAATGCTCTATGACCTTCTCATCAAAATGCTCCATGACCCTTGTCATCACAATACTCCATGAACATATTCAGCCCAATGCTCCATGACCCTTGTCATCACAATGATCCATGGCCTTGTCATCCCAATGCTCCATGACACCTGTATTCACAGTGCTCCGTGATGCTTGTCATCACAGTGCTCCATGACACTTGTCATCACAATGCTCCATGCCCTTGTTATCACATTGTTCCATGACCCCTGTCATTACTATGCTCCGTGACTTCATTTATCACAATGCTTCATGACCTTTGTCATGTCAATGGTCCATGCCCTCGTCATCAACTGTCTCTGTGACCATTTTAACCACAATGCTCCATGAACTTTTCATCACAATTCTCTTTGACCCTTGTCATCACAATCCTCTCTGCCTTTCTCAGCACAATGCTCCATGACACTTGTCATCACAATGCTCCATGTGCTTGTCAGCACAATGTTCCATGACACATGTCATCAAAATGCACCATGCGCTTGTCATCACAGTGCTCAACAATCTTGTCATCACAATGCTCCAGAAAATTGTCATCACAATGCTCCATGCACTTCTCATCAAAATGCTCTCTCACCACTGATATCACAACGTTACATCACTATTCGTCACAATACTCCCTCACCCCTGTCATCACAATGATCCATGACTCCTGTCATCACAATTGTACATGCACATATCATCACAATGTTCGATGACCCCTGACATCACAATGTTCCATAACCCCTGTCATCAAAATGCTCCCAAAACCTTTTCATCAAAATGCTCCATGACACCTGGCATCACAATGTTCAATAACCCCTGTCATCAAAATGTTCCATGACACATTTCATCCAATTGCTCCATGACCCTGTCATCACAATGCTCCCTGCCCTTCTCATCACAATGCACAATGCCCTTGTCATCAAAATCCTCCATGACCTTTGTCATCACAAAGATCCATGACCCTTGGCATCACAATGCTCCATGTCATTTTCATCACAATGCTCCATGATCGCATTCATCACATTGCTCCATGCCGTTGTCATCACAAAGCTCCATGACACATGTCATCAGAATGCTCCATGGCCTTCTCATCACAATCCTCCATGCCATTGCCATCACAATGTTCCATTACCCCTGTCATAACAATGCTCCAAGACCCCTGCCATCACGATGTTCCATGGCCTTGTCATCACAAGGCGCCATGACCCTTCTCATCACAATGCTTCAAGACCCGGTAATCACAATGTTCCATGACCCCTGTCATCACAATGCTACATCCCCTTATCATCACAATGTTCCATGACACCTGACATCACAATGTTCCACAACCCCTGTCATCAAAATGCTCCATGACACTTTTTATCCCAAAGCTCCGTGACCCCTGACATCACAATGTTCTATAACCCCTGTCATCAAAATATTCCATTACAATTTTCATCAAATTGCTGCATGACACTGTCATCAAAATGCTCCCTGGCCTTCTCATCACAATGCACCACGCCCTTGTCATCAAAATGCTCCGTGACATTTGTCATCACAAATCACCTTGACCCTTGACATCACAATGCTCCATGTCATTGTCATCACAATGCTCCATGAACCTTCTCATCACATTTCTCCATGCCCTTGTCATCACAAAGCTCCATGACACATGTCATCACAATGCTCGATGCCCTTCTCATTACTATGCTCCATGCCCTTGTCATTACAATCCTCTATGACCATTGTATCAGTGTTCCGTGCTCTTGTCATCACAATGCTCCATGTCCACTCTCATCACAATAATCCATGAAACATTTCACACCAATGCTTCCTGTCCTTCTCATCACAATGCTCCATTACACCTGTCATAACAATGTTCCATGAACCCTGCCATCACAAAGTTCCACGGCCTTGTCATTCACAAGGCTCCATGACACTTGTCATCACAATGTTCCAAGACCCCTGTAATCACAATGCTCCATGCCCTTGTCATCACAAAGCTCCATGACGCATGTCATTAGAATGTTCCATGGACTTCTCATCACAATGCTCCAAGACACTTTTTATCACAATGCTCCATGCCACTTTTCATCTCAAAACTCCATGAATCCTATCATCACAATGCACCATGCCCATTATCATAATGCTTCAGGCTATTTTCCTCACAATGAAATAAAAATGCTCCATGACCTCTGTCATCACAATGCTCCAAACCGTTGGGATCACAATGTTCCATAACACTTCTCATCACAACACCCCATGATGCTCATAATCACAATTATCCATGGTCTTCTCATCACTATGCTCCATAACCTTTGTCATCACAATGCTCCCTGACACTTGTCATCAGTATGCTCCTTGAACACTGTCATTACAGGGCTCCATGCCTTTTTCATCACAATGATCCATGCCCTTTTCATCACAATGCTCCAAGACCCCTGTAATCACAATGCTCCATGCACTTGTCATCACAGTGCTCCATGACGCATTCATCAGAATGCTCCATGGCCTTCTCTTCACAATGCTCCATGCCCTTGTCATCACAATGCTCCAAGACCCCTGTAAACACAATGCTCCATGCCGCTTGTCATTATAGCGCTCCATGACGCTCATCATCACAATTATCCATGGTCTTCTCATCACAGTGCTCCACGGTCTTGCCATCACAATGCTCCATGCCCTGGTCATCACAATGCTCTATGTTCCCTTTCATCACAATTCTCCACGTTCTTGGCATCACTATGTCCCATGACACTTCCCTTCACAGTGTTAAATGCTTTGTTATCACAATACTGCACAAGCTTGTCATCAGAATACTCCATGACCCTTGTCATCACAATGATCCAAGACCCCTGTCATCACAATGCTCCATGAGACCTATCATCACAATGCTCCATGCCCCTTGTCATTACAGTGCTCCATGATGCTCATCACCAGAATTATCCATGGTCTTCTCATCACAGTGCTCCACGGTCTTGCCATAACAATGCTCCATGCCCTGGTCATCACAATGCTCCATGTCCCTTGTCATCACAATTCTCCAGGTCCTTGTCATCACAATGCTCCATGACAGATCTCATCCCCATGTTACATGCTCTTGTCATCACGATTCTCCATGCACTTGTCATCGCAATGTCCCATGAACCCTGTCATAGCAAACTCCATGCCTTTGTCATCACAATGCTTCACGACCTATTCATCAAAATTCTCAAAGGCCGTTGTCATCACAATGCTCCATGCCCTTGTCATCACAATGCTCCATGGCCCTTGTCATCACAATGCTCCAAGCCCTTGTCATCACAATGCTCCATTACCTTTGTCATCACAATCCTCCATAACACTCGGCATCACAATGCTCCATGCCATTGTCATCACAATGGAACATGAAATATGCCATCACAATGCTCCCTGACACCTGTCTTCACAATAATCCATGACCTTGTCATCACAATGCTCCATGCCCTTGTCATCACAATGTGCCATGCCCACTGTCAACACAATTATACATGAAACTTGTCAGACCAATGCTCCATGCTCCTGTCATCACAATGCTACATGACCCCAGTCATCACAATGCTCCGTGTGTCCCATCATCACAAGACTCCATGACCTGTGTCACCACAAAAGTCAATGCCCTCATCATCACAAGGCTCTGTGAAATTTGTCACAACAATGCTCCATGAACTTTTCATCAAAATGCTCAATGTCATTGTCATCACAATGCTCCATGAACGCTCTCATCACATTGCTCCAAGCCCTTGTCATCACAATGCTCCATTACCTTTGTCATCACAATCCTCCATAACACTCGGCATCACAATGCTCCATGCCATTCTCATCAAAATAGAACATGAAATATGCCATCACAATGCTCCCTGACACCTGTATTCACAATAATCCATGACCTTGTAATCACAATGTTCCATGCCCTTGCCATCACAATTCTCCATTAACCCTGTCATAACAATGCTCCATGACCACTGCCATCACGATGTTCCACGGCCTTGTCATCACAAGGCTCCATGACCCTTCTAATCACAATGCTCCAAGACCCCTGTAATCACAATGCTCCATGCCCTTGTCATCACAAAGCTCCATGATGCATGTCATCAGAACGTTCCATGGCCATCTCATCCCAATGCTCCAAGCCCATGTCATCACAATGCCCCAAGACCCCTGTAATCACAATGCACCATGCCCCTTTTCATCAGTATATTCCATGAGACTTGTCATCACAAGTCTCCATGGTCTTCTCATCACAATGCTCCAATACCTTGTCATCACAAGCCTCCATGGCCCCTGTCAACACAATACTCGATGAACGTTTTCAGCCCAATGCTCCTTGACCTTCTCATCACAATGCTCCATGACCAATATCATCACAATGCTCCATGACCACTGTCATCACAACATTCCATGACACCTGACAACACAATGATCCGGGACTCCTGTCATCACAATGCTCCAAGACCCCTGTAATCACAATACCCCATGAATATTTTCAGCCCAATGCTCCATGACCCTTGTCATCACAATCATCCATGCCCTTGTCATCACAATGTTCCATGACCCCTGTATTGACAATGCTCCATGACACCTGTCATCACAATGCTCCATGATTTTGTCAGCAAAATGCTTCATGACCTTGTCATTACAATGCTCTATGCGCTTGTCATCACAATACTCCACTACCATTGTCATAACAATCCTCCATGAACCTTGGGATCACATTGCTTCATGCCCTTATAATCACAATGCTCCATGCTCCTTTAAATCAAAATGATCCATGACCTCTGTCATCACAATGCTCCAAACACTTGTGATCACAATGTTCCATAACAATTGTCATCACAACGCTCCATGATGCCTGTCATCACAATACTCCATGCCCTTTTCATCACAATGCTCAATGACCTTTGTCATCACAATTCTCAATACACTTGTCATCACAATGCTCCCTGACACTTGTTGTCAGAGTGCTCCTTGAACCCTGTCACGAAAAGGCTCCATGCCTTTTTCATCAAAATGCCCCATGCCGTTTTCATCACAATGTTCCACGCCACTGTCATCAAAATACTCCACAAGCTTGTCATCACAATGCTCCATGACCTTTGTCATCACAATTCTCCATGCACTTGTCAGCACAATGCTCCCTGACCCTTGTCATCTCAATGCTCCAAGCCATTGTCATCACAATGCACCATTACATTTGTCATCAGAATCCTCCATGACACTTGGCATCACAATGCTCCATTCCCTTGTCACCACAATGCACCATTCCAACAGTCATCACAATAATACATGAAATTTATGAGACCAATGATCCATGCCATTGTCATCACCATGCTCCATGCCCTTGTTATCACAATGCTCCCTGACCCCTGTCATCACAATCCTCCGTGACTCCAGTCATCACAATGCTTCATGACGTTTGTCATCACAATGGTCCATGCCCTCGTCATCAACAGTCTCTGTGACAATTTTAACCACAATGGCCCATGAACTTTTCATACAATGCTCTTTGACCCTTGTCATAACAATGCTCTATGCCTTTCTCAGCACAATGCTCCATGACCCTTGTCATCACAATGCTCCTTGCGCTTGTCAGCACAATGCTCCATGACACATGTCATCACAATGCAGCATGCGCTTGTCATCACAGTGCTCTTCAATCTTGTCATCACAATGCTCCATAAACATTGTCATCATAATCCTCCATGCACTTCTAATCAAAATGATCTCTCACCACTGATATCACAATGCTACATCACTATTTGTCACAATACTCCCTCCCACCTGTCATCACAATGTTCCATGACACCTGTCATCACAATGCTACATGCACTTATCATCAAAATGTTCGATGCCCCTGACATCACAATGTTCCATAACACCTGTCATCAAAATGTTCCATGAAAATTTCAACAAATTGCTCCATGAACCTGTCATCACATTTCTCCCTGCCCTTCTCATCACAATGCACAACGCCCTTGCCATCAAAATGCTCCATGACCTTTGTCATCTCAAAGATCCCTGACCCATGGCATCACAATGCTCCATGTCATTGTCATCACAATGCTCCATGACACCTGTCATCAGAAAGCTACATGGCCTTCTCATCACAATGATCCATGCCCTTGCCATCAAAATGCTCCATTACCCCTCTCATAACAATGCTCCATGCCCCTGCCATCACGATATTCCATAGCCTTGTCATCACAAGGCTCCATGACCCTTCTCATCACAACACTCCAAGAACCCTGTAATCACAATGCTCCATGCTCTTTTTCATCTCAATGATCCATTAACCCTGTCATCACAATGCACCATGCCTATCATCATAATGCTTCATGCTATTGTCATCACAATGAAATCAAAATGCACCATGACCTCTGTCATAACAATGCTCCAAACCCTTGTGATCACAATATTCCATAACACTTGTCATCACAATGCCCCTTGACGCTCGTCATCACAATTATCCTTGGTCTTCTAATAACAATGCTCCATGACCTTTGTCATCACAATGCTCAATACACTTGTCATCAAAATGCTCCCTGACACTTGTTGTCTCTATCCTCCTTGAACTCTGTCATGACAAGGCTCCATGCCTTTTTCATCACAATGATCCATGCCCTTTTCATCACAATGCTCCAAGACCCATGTAATCAAAATGCTCCATGCCCTTGTCATCACAAATCTCATTGACGCATGCCATCAGAATGCTCCTTGGTCTTCTCCTCACAATGTTCCAGGCCCTTGTCATCACAATGTTCCATGACCCCTGTAATCACAATGCTCCATGCCCCTTTTCATCAGTATGCTCCATGAGACTTGTCATCACAAGGCTCCATAGCTTTGTCATCACAATGCTCCAGGATCTTGTCATCACAATGCTTCACGACCTTGTCATGAAAATTCTCAATGGCCCTTGTCATCATAATGCTGCAAGCCCTAATCATCACAATTCTCCTTTATATTTGTCATCACAATCCTCCATTACATTTGGCATCACAATGCTCCATGCCATTGTCATCGCAATGGACCATGACATATGTCATCACAATGCTCCCAGACATCTCTCTTCACAATATTCCATGACTTTCTCATCACAATGCTCCATGCCCTTGTCATCACAATGCACCATGCCCATGGTCATCACAATAATCTATGAAATTTTTCAGACCAATGCTCCATTCCCCTGTCATCACAATGCTCCATGCACTTGTCATCACAATGCTCCATGACCCCTGTCATCCCAATGCTCCGTGACTCCAGTCATCACAATGCTTCATAACGTTTGTCATCACAATGGTCCATGTCCGTGTCATCACAAGGCTCTGTGACATTTGTAACCACAATGCTCCATGAACATTTCCTCACCATTCTCTGGGACGCTTGTCATCACAATGCTCCATTTCTTTGTCAGAACAATGCTCCATGACCATTGTCATCACAATGTGCCACGCACATTTCATCACAACTGTCCACAACCTTATGATTGCAATGCTCCATAAATTTTGTTATCACAATGGTCCATGAACTTCTCATCAAAATGCTCTCTCACCATAGATATCACAATGTTCCATCACTAGTCATCACAATACACCCTCACCCCTGTAATCACAATGTTCCATGACCCTGTCATCACAATGCTACATCCCTTTATCATCACAATATTGCATGACACCTGACATAACAATGTTCCATAAGCCCTGTCATCAAAATGCTCCATGACCCATTTCATCCCAAAGCTCCAAGAACCCTGACATCACAATGTTCTATAACCCATGCCATCAAAATATTCCATTACACTTTTTATCAAATTGCTGCATGACACGGTCATCAAAATGCTCCCTGCACTTCTCATCACAATGCACCATTCCCTTGTCATCAAAATGCTCCATGACTTGTCATCACAAAGCTCCATGACACATGGCATCACAATGCTCCATGTCATTGTCATCACAATGCTCCATGAACCCTCTCATCACATTGCTCCATGCCCTTGTCCTCAGAAAGCTCCATGACACTTGTCATCACAATGCTCGATGCATTTCTCATCACAATGCTCCATGCCCTAGTCATTAAAATCCTGCATGACCCATGCATCACAGTGTTCCGTGCCCATGTAATCACAATGCTCCATGCCCTTCTCATCACAATGCTCCATGACCCCTGCCATCACAATGTTCCACGGACTTGTAATCATAAGGCTCCATGACACTAGTCATCACAATGATCCAAGACCCCTGTAATCACAATGCTCCATGCCCTTGTCATCACAAAGCTCCATGACACATGTCATCAGAATGTTCCATGGATTTCTCATCACAATGCTCCATGCCCTTGTCATCACAATGCTCAAGACCCCTGTAATCACAATGCTCCATGCCCCTTTTCATCTCAATGCTCCATGAACCCTGTCATCACAATGCATCATGCCCATCATTATAATGCTTCCGGCTATTCTCAGCACAATGAAATCAAAATTCTCCATGACCTATGTCATCACATTTCTCCATGTCCCCTGTCATCACAATACTTCACGAATATTTTCAGCCCAATGCTCCATGATACTTGTCATCACAATGATGCATGCCCTTTTCAACCCAATGCTCCATGACCCCTGTGTTCACAATCCTCCGTGATGCTTGTCACCACAGTGCTCCATGACACCTGTCATCACAATGCTAGATGACTTTGTCAGCAAAAGGTTAAATGACCTTGTAATTACAATGCTCTATGCGCTTGTCATCACAATACTCCATTACCATTGTCATCACAATCCTCCATGAACTTTGGGATCACATTGCTTTATGCCCTTGTCATCACAATGCTCCATGCTCCTTAATATCAAAAAGATCCATGAAATCTGTCATCAAAATGTTCCAAAGCTTTGTGATCACAATGCTCCATATCACTTGTCATCACAACGCTCCATGATGCCTGTCATCACAATACTCCATGCCCTTTTCATGACAATGCTCCATGACCTTGGTCATCACAATTCTCAATACACTTGTCATCACAATGCTCCCTGACACTTGTCGTCAGAATGCTCCTTGAACTCTGTCATGAAAAGGCTCCATGGCTTTTTCATCACAATGCCCCATGCCGTTTTCATCACAATGCTCCATGCCATTGTCATCATAATACTCCACAAGTTTTTCATCAGATTGCTCCATGACCCTTGTCATCACAATTCCCCATGCGCTGGTCAGCACAATGCTCCTTAACCCTTGTCATCACAATGCTCCAAGCCATTGTCATCACAATGCTCCATTACATTTGTCATCAGAATCATCCATGACACTTGGCATCACAATGCTCCATGCCATTGTCACCACAATGGGCCATTACATATGTCATCACAATGCTCCCTGACAGCTGTCTTCACAATACTGCATGACCTTCTCATCACAATGATCCATGCCCTTGTCATAACAATGCACCATGTCCACTGTCATCACAATAATCTATGAAACTTGTCAGACCAATGCTCCATGTCCCTGTCACCAAAATGCTCTATGCCCTTGTCATCACAATGCTCCATTTCCTGTGTCATCACAATGCTCCAAGACCCCTGTAATCACAATACTCCATGACCCTTGTCATCATAATGCTCCATGCGCTTGTCAGCACAATGCTCCATGACACATGTCATCACAATGCACCATGCGCTTGTCATTACAGTGCTCCACAATCCTGTCATCACAATGCTCCATAAACATTGTCATCACAATGCTCCATGAACTTCTCATCAAAATGCTGTCTCACCACTGATATCACAATGTTACTTCACTATTCGCCACAATACTCCCCCACCCCTGTCATCACAATGTTCCATGACTCCTGTCATCACAGTGCTACATGCACTTGTCATCACAATGTTCGATGATCCCTGACATCACAATGTTCCGTAACCCCCGTCATCAAAATGCTCCCTGACCCTTGTCATCTCAATGATCCAAGCCATTGTCATCACAATGCACCATTACATTTGTCATCAGAATCCTCCATGACCCTTGGCATCACATTGCTCCATGCTCTTGTCATCACTAAGCTCCATGACACATGTCATCAGAATGCTCCATGGCCTTCTCATCACAATGCCCCATGACCTTTGTCATCACAATGCTCAATACACTTGTCATCAATATGCTCCATGACACTTGTTGTCTGTATGCTCCTTGAAACCTGTCATGAAAAGGCTCCATGAATTTTTCATCACAATGTTCCACGCCCTTTCCATCACACTGCTACAAGACCCCTGTAATCAAAATGCTCCATGCGCTGGTCATCACAAAGCCCAATGAAACATGTCCTCAGAATGCTCCTTGGCCTTCTCTTCACAATGCTCCATGCCCTTGTCATCACAATGTTCCAAGACCCCTGTAATCACAGTGGTCCATGCCCCTTTTCATCAGTGTGCTATATGAGACTTATCATCACCAGGCTCCATGGATTTCTCATCACAATGCTCCAGGACCTTGTCATCACAATGCTTCACAACATTGTGAAGAAAATTCTCAATAGCCCTTGTCATCATATTGCTCCAAGCCCTAGTCATCACAATGCTCCATTTTTTTTGTCATCACAATCCTCCATTACATTTAGCATCACAATGCTCCATGCCATTATCATTGCAATGGACCATGACATATGTCATCACAATGCTCCCTGACAACTGTCTTCACAATACTCCATGACCTTCTCATCACCATGATCCATACACTTGTCATTACAATGCACCATGTCCACTGTCATCACAATAATCTTTGAAACTTTTCAGATCAATGTTCCATGCCCCTGTCACCACAATGCTCCATGCCCTTGTCCTCACAATGCTCCATGACCCCTATCATCACAATGCTCCGTGAATCCAGTCATCACAATGCTTCATAAAGTTTGTCATCAAAACGGTCCATGCCCGTGTCATCACAAGGCTCTGTGACCTTTGTAACCACAATGCTCCTTGAACTTTTCATCACAACGCTCCGTGACCCTTGTCATCACAATGCTCCATGCCTTTGTCAGAACAATGCTCCATGACCATTGTCATCACAATGTGCCACGTGCTTTTCATCACATCGGTCCACAACCTTGTAATCACTATGCTCCATAAACCTTGTAATCACAATGCTCCATGCACTTCTCATCCAAATGCTCTCTCACCAGAGATATCACAATGTTCCATCACTAGTCATCACAATACCCCTCACCCCTGTAATCATAACGTTCCATGACCCCTGTCATCACAGTGCTACATACCCTTATCATCACAATATTCCATGACCCCTGACATCACAATGTTCCATAACCCCTGTCATCAAAATGCACCATGACCCTTTTCATCCCAAAGCTCCATGACCCATGACATCACAATGTTCTAAACCCCCTGCCCTCAAAATATTCCATTACATTTTCATCAAATTGCTGCATGACCCTGTCATCAAAATGCTCCCGGCCCTTCTCATCACAATGCACCACACCATTGTCATCGAAATGCTCCCTGTTATTTTTCATCACAAATCTCCATGACAATTGGCATCACAATGCTCCATGTCATTGTCATCACAAAGCTCCATGAACACTCTCATCACATTGCTCCATGCCCTTGTCATCACAAAGCTCCATGACACTTGTCATCACAATGCTCGATGCCCTTCTCATCACAATGCTCCATGCCCTTGTCATTACAATCCTCCATGAACCATGTATCACAGTGTTCCGTGCCCTTGTCATCACAGTGCTATATGCCCAATCTCATCACAAAAATCCATGAAACCTTTCAGACCAATGCTCAATGCCCTTCTCATCACAATGCTCCATTACCTCTGTCATAACAATGCTCCATGACCATTGTCATCAAAATTCTCCATGCACTTGTGAGCAAAATGCTCCCTGACCCTTTTCATCACAATGCTCCAAGCCATTGTCATCACAATGCTCCATTACCTTTGTCATCAGAATCCTCCATGACACTTGGCATCACAATGCGCTATGCCATTGTCATCACAATGGGCCATTACATATCTCATCACAATGCTCCCTGACACCTGTCTTCACAATACTGCATGACGTGGTCCTCACAATGCTCCATGCCCTTGTCATCACAATGCGCCATTCCAACTGCCATCACAATAATCCATGAAACATTTCAGACCAATGCTCAATGCCCTTCTCATCACAATGCTGCATTATCTCTGTCATAACAATGCTCCATGACCCCTGCCATCACAATGTTCCACGGCCTTGTCATCACAAGGCTCCATGACCCTTGTCATCACAATGCTCCAAAACCCATGTAATCACAATGCTCCATGCCATTGTCATCACAAAGCTCCATGACGCATGTCATCAGAATGTTCCATGGCCTTCTCCTCACAATGCTACATGCCCTTGTCATCACAATGCTCCAAGACCCCTGTAATCACAATGCTCCATGCCCCTTATCATCAGAATGCTCCATGAGACTTGTCATCACAAGTCTCCATGGTCTTCTCATCACAATGCTCCAGGACCTTGTCATCACCATGCTCCATTCCCTTGTCATCACAATGCTTCATGACCCCTGTCATCACAGTACTCCATGAATATTTTCAGCCCAATGCTCCATGACCTTCTCATCACAACGCTCCAAGACCAATATCATCACGATGCTCCATGACCACTGTCATCACAACACTCCCTGACACCTGACAACACAATGATCCGCGACTCTTGTCATCACAATGCTCCATTCCCTAGTCATCACAATGCTCCATGACCACTGTCATCACAATACTCCATGAATATTTTCAGCCCAATACTCCATGATGCTTGTCATCACAATGATCCATGCCCTTGTCATCCCAATGCTCCATGACCCCTGTATTCACAATGCTCCGTGACGCTTGTCATCACAGTGCTCCATGACACCTCTCATCACAATGCTCCATGCCTTTGTCATCAAAATGCTACATGACCTTCTCATTACAATACTCTATGCACTTGTCATCACAATACTCCATTACCATTGTCATCACTATCCTCCATGAAACTTGGGATCACATTGCTTCATGCCCTTGTCATCACAATGCTACATGCTCCTTGAAATCAAAATGATCCATGACCTCTGTCATTGCAATGCTCCAAATACTTGTGATCACAATGTTCCATAACTCTTGTCATCACAACGCTCCATGATGCCTGTCATCACAATACTCCAAGCACTTTTCATCACAATGCTCCATGACCTTTGTCATCACAATGCTCCATGCTATGGTCATCGCAATGGACCATGACATAGGTCATCACAATGCTCCCTGACACCTGTCTTCACATTACTCCATGCCCATGTCTTCACAATGCTCCATGCCCTAGTCATCACAATGCACCATGTCCAATGTCATCACAATAATCTATGAAACTTGTCAGACCAATGCTCCATGCCCCTGTCATCACAATGCTCCATGCCCTTGTCATCACAATGCTCCATGACCCCTGTCATCACAATGCTCCGTGACTCCAGTCATCACTATGCTTCATAACGTTTGTCATCACAGCGGTCCATGCCCGCGTCATCACAAGGCTCTGTTACCTTTGTAACCCCAATGCTCCATGAACTTTTCATCACAATGCTACGTGACCCTTGTCATCACAATGCTCCATGCCTTTGTCAGAACAGTGCTCCATGACCTTTGTCATCACAATGTGCCATGCACTTTTCACCACAATAATCCACAACCTTGTCATCGCTATGCTCCATAAACCTTGTAATCACAATGCTCCATGCACTTCTCATCCAAATGCTCTCTCACATGAGATATCACAGTGTTCCATCACTAGTCATCACAATCCTCGCTCAACCCTGTTATCACAATGTTCCATGACCCCTGTCATCACAATGCTACATCCCCTTATCAGCACAATGTTCCTTGATCCCTGACATCACAATGTTCCATAACCCCTGTCATCAAAATGCTCCATGACCCTTTTCATCCCAAAGCTCCATGATCCCTGGCAACACAATGTTCTATAACACATGTCATCAAAATGTTCCATTACACTTTTCATCAAATTGCTGCATGACCCTGTCATTAAAAAGCTCCCTGCCCTTGTCATCACAATGCACAACACACTTGTCATCAAAATGCTCCATGACTTTGGCATCACAAAGCTCCATGACCATTGGCATCACAATGCTCCATGTCATTGTCATCACAATGCTCCATGAACCCTCTCATCACATTGCTCCATGCCCTTGTCATCAAAGGCTCCATGACACTTGTCATCACAATGCTCGATGCCCTTCTCATCACAATGCTCCATGCCCTTGTCATTACAATCCTCCATGACCCATGTATCACAGTGTACCATGCCCTTGTCATCACAATGCTCCATGCCCACTCTCATCACAATAATCCATGAAACATTTCAGACCAATGCTCAATGACCTTCTCATCACAATGCTCCATTACCTATGTCATAAAAATGCTCCATGACCCCTGCCATCAAAATGTTCCACAGGCTTGTCATCACAAGGCTCCATGGCCCTTGTCATCACAATGTTCCAAAACCCCTGTAATCACAATGCTCCATGCCCTTGTCATCACAATGCTGCATGACCTTTGTCATCACAATTCTCAATACACTTGTCATCACAATGCTCCCTGACACTTGTCATCAGAATGCTCCTTGAAACCTGTCAGGAAATGGCTCCTTGCCTTTTTCATCACAATGCTCCAAGCCATTGTCATCAAAGTACTCCACAAGCTTGTCATCAGAATGCTCCATGACTCTTGCCATCACAATTCTCCATGCACTTGTCAGCACAATGCTCCCTGAACATTGTCATCACTATGCTCCAAGCCATTGTCATCAAAATGCTCCATTACCTTTGTCATCAGAATCATCCATGACAATTTGCATCACAATGCTCCATGCCATTGTCATCACAATGGGCCAATACATATGTCATCACAATGCTCCGTGACACCACTTTTCACGATACTGCATGAACTTTTCATCACAATGCTCCATGCCCTTCTCATCACAATGCTCCATTACCTCTGTCATCACAATGCTCCAAGACCCCTGAAATCACAAAGCTCCATGCCCTTGTCATCACAAAGCTCCATGACGCATGTCATCAGAATGTTCCATGGCCTTCTCCACACAATGCTCCATGCCCTTGTCATCACAATGCTCCAAAACCCATGTAATCACAATGCTCCATGCCCTTTTTCATCAGAATGCTCCATGAGATTTGTCATCACAAGTCTCCATGTTCATCTCATCACAATGTTCCAGGACATTGTTATCAACATGCTCCATTCCCTTGTCATCACAATGCTCCATGACCCCTGTCATCACAATACTCCATAAACATTTTCAGCCCAATGCCCCATGACCTTCTCATCACAATGCTCCAAGACCAATATCATCATAATGCTCCATGATCACTCTCATCACAACACTACATGACACCTGACAACACAATGATCCGTGACTCTTGTCATCACAATGCTCCATTCCCTAGTCATCACAATGCTCCATGACCCCTGTCATCAAAATACTCCATGAACATTTTCAGCCCAATGCTGCATGACATTTGTCATCACAATGATCCATGCCCTTGTCATCCCAATGCTCCATGACCCCTGTATTCACAATGCTCCGTGACGCATGTCATCACAGTGCTCCATGACACCTGTCATCACAATGCTCCATGCCTTTGTCAGCAAAATGCTACATGACCTTGTCATTACAATGCTCTATGTGCTTGTCATCACAATACTGCATTACCATTGTCATCACTATTCTCCATGAAACTTGGGATCACATTGCTTCATGCCCTTGTCATCACAATGCTCCATGCTCCTTGAAATCTAAATGATCCATGACATCTGTCATCGCAATGCTCCAAACCCTTGTGATCACAATGTTCCATAACACTTTTCATCACAACGCTCCATGATGCCTGTCATCACAATACTCCATCCCCTTTTCATCACAATGCTCCATGACCTTTGTCATCACAATTCTCAATACACTTGTCATCACAATGCTCCCAGACACTTGTCGACAGAATGCTCCTTGAAACCTGTCACGAAAAGGCTCCTTGCCTTTTTCATCACAAAGCCCCATACAGTTTTCATCAGAATGCTCCATGCCATTGTCATCAAAATACTCCATAAGCTTGTCATCAGAATGCTCCATGACCCTTGTCATCACAATTCTCCATGCACTTGTCAGCACAATGCTCCCTGAACCTTGTCATCACTATGCTCCAAGCCATTGTCATCACAATGCTCCTTTACCTTTGTCATCAGAATCCTCCATGAAACTTGGCATCACAATGCTCCATGCCATTGTCATCACAATGGGCCATTACATATGTCATCACAATGCTCCCTGACACCTGTCTTCGCAATACTGCATGACCTGGTCATCACAATGCCCCATGCCGTTGTCATCACAATGTGCCATTCCAACTGTCATCGCAATAATCCATGAAACTTATTAGACCAATATTCCATGCACTTGCCATCACAATACTCCATGCCCTTTTCATCACCATGCTCCATGCCATTTTCGTCACAATTCTCCACAAGCTTGTCATCAGAATGCTCCATGACACTTGTCATCACAATGCTCCATGGCCACTGTCATCACAATGCTCCATACCCCTTGTCATTACTGTGCTCCATGACGCTCGTCATCACAATTATCCATGGTCTTCTCATCACAATTCTCCACGCCCTTGTCATCAAAATGCTCCATGTCCCTTGTCATCACAATGCTCCATGGCCACTCTCATCACAATGCTCCATTCCCCTTGTCATTACAGTGCTCCATGACGCTTTTCATCACAATTATCCATGGTCTTCTCATCACAAAGCTCCATTGTCTTGCCATCACAATGCTCCATGCCCTGTTCATCACAATGCTCCATGTCCCCTGTCATCACAATTCTCCTCGTTCTTGGCATCACTATGCTCCATGACACTTCTCATCACCGTGTTACATGATTTGTCATCACAATTCTGTATGCACTTTTCATCACAATGCTCCATGACCCCTGTCATAAGAAGCTCCATGTGCTTCTCATCACAATGCTTCATGAACTTGTCATCAAAATTCTCAATGGCCCTTGTCATCACAATGCTCCATGCCCTTGTCATCACAATGCTCCATGTCCATTGTCATCACAATGCTCCAAGCCCTTGTCATCAAAATGCTCCATTACATTTGTCATCACAATCCTCCATGACACTTGGCATCACAATATTCCATTCCATTGTCATCGCAATGGACCATGACATATGACATCACAATGCTCCCTGAGACCTGTCATCAAAATATTCCATGACCTTCTCATCACAATGCTCCATGCCTTTGTCAGCACATTGAACCATGCCCACTGTCATCACAATAATCCATGAAACATGTCAGGCCAATGCTCCATGCCCCTGTCATCACAATGCTCATTGCCTTTTCATCACAAAGCTCTATGACCCCTGTCATCACAATGCTCCGTGACTCCAGTCATCACAATGCTTCATGAACTTTGTCATCACAATGGTCCATGCCCTCGTCATCACTAGGCTCTGTGACCATTGTTACCAAAATGCTCCATGAAATTTTCATCACAATGCTCGCTGACCCTTGTCATCACATTGCTCCATGACCCATGTCATCACAATGCGCCATGTGCTTGTCATCACAGTGCTCCAAAAGCTTGTCATCACAATGCTCCATAAAACTTGTCCTCATAATGCTCCATGCACTTCTTATCAAAATGCTCTCTCACGAATGATATCAAAATGTTCCCTCCCTAGTCATCACAATACACCCACTCCCCTCTAATCACAATGGTCCACAACACCGTCATGAACATGTTCCATGACTCCTGACATCACAATGTTCCATAACCCCTGTCATCAAAAGGTTCCATGACACTTTTCATCAAATTGCTCCATGACCCTGTCATCACAATGCTCCCTGCCCATCACAAGAGAATGCACCACACCCTTGTCATCAAAATGCTCCATGACCTTTGTCATCACAAAACTCCATGACCCTTGGCATCACAATGCTCCATGCCATTGTCATCACAATGCTCCAAAAACCTCTCATCACATTGTTCAAAGCCCTTGTCTTCACACGATCCATCATGCATTTCATCACAATGCTCGATGCCATTCTTCTCACAATGCTCCATGCGCTTCTCATTACAATCCTCCATGAACCATGTATCACAGTGTTCCGTGCCTTTGTTATCACAATGCTCCTTGCCCCCTCTCATCACAATAATCCATGAAACATTTCAGACCAATGTTCCATGCCCTTGTCATCACAAAGCTCCATGATGCATGTCATCAGAATGCTCCATGACATTCTCATCCCAATGTTCCATTCCCTTGTCATCACAATGCTCCAAGACCCCTGCAATCACAATGCTCCATGACCTTTTTCATTAGAATGCTCCATGAGACTTGTCATCACATGGCTCAATGGTCTTCTCATCACAATGCTCCAGTACCTTGTCATCACAATGCTCCTTGACCCCTGTCCTCACAATTCTCCATGAACATTTTCAGCCCAATGCTCCATGATGTTCTCATCACAATGCTCCATGACCTCTGTTATCAAAATGCTCCATGACCACTGTCATCACAACGCTCCATGAACCCTGACAACACAATGATCCGGGAATCTTGTCATCAAAATGCTCCATGCCCTTGTCATCCCAATGCTCCATGAACCCTGTAATCACAATGCTCCATGACGCTTCTCATCACAGTGCTCCATGAACCCTGTCATTACAATGCCTTTGACAGCAAAATGATACATAATCTTGTCATCACAATGCTCCATGCGCTTGTCATCACAATCCTCCATGACCCTTGGGATCATATTGCTTTATGCCCTTGTCACCTCTATCTTGCCTTTCTGGTTTTTACAGATTTTCGGATGTCCTTTTTGAACGGTGGGAAGTGACAATTCTTTGTAGTGTGGATTTGCATTGCACGCTTGCTTGATTGGCCAAAAAGGGCCTATGCCTTTTCTCCTGAATATATTCAGGAGAAAATTCATATGCTGTTTTTGGCCAAGTGCATCATTCTCGAAGTTGTGATGCCTTTCCTGTGCTTTAAAGGCGATTCCAATTTACCTCTTGATATATGTTTTGTGCAATTCTGCCTCATTTTCAAGTCCGCTTTGTTGCCTTCCCTCAACAGATTTTTGGAAGAGAGTAGTCCTTTATAACTCTGCAGGTTTTTGATTTGCTTTGCCCCTGAGCTCCAATTTTCAAATCCCATTTTTGGGAGCTGACCGCAAATCCACAATTTTGCTTCAGGAACTATACTGGTTCCAGGGGTGGCTATACTGGTTCCCTGTGGGTGGCTGAGGCTTTGGTTAAATCTTCTTCCTGACGGGAATTTAGAGTGACATGTGTCCGTCCAAAGGCCTACATCTACTCTCTGATTGGTTCTCCCTCTTCCCTTTCATCCTCTGCACAATTAGCAAACTGTGCGAACCAGGAGGTTATAGGGGATGACTCTCCTAAGTTGGGAGATTGATAGTAAAGTAGTTGGAATGCCAAACTGTAGCACAAGGAGAGGAAAAAGTAGGAGACTTTCAGAAACCTTTCGCCATCACAGGGTGTCCATTCTCTAGGTTTCCCATACATGTTATAACTGTAGTGATATTCCCTTCTACCTGGAAATTTGGGACCCATGGAATGGTGGCATGCATTACTACTTTAAAGGGTCTGCATTTTCTCTCCCAATCTCACCAGTCCTCTCAGTCACAAGTGTCCAGCCTTATGTCTCATCCAGCTGTCTTTGCAGATAGGGTCATTCTAGGTTTCATCAGAACCCCTGAAGGAATTGTGTAAGAATTTCGCTGTTTTTTGTTTTGTTTTTGAAATTCATTTTTATAATGGGGTTGAGCTGATTTTCACTGACGTGTTTATGCCGGTCTAGACACACTTGATTCCCTTACAGAGGCATATCAGTACATAGGTTTTAAGATTCTTACTAATCAGATATATTCCTCTGTGGGGAATAGGGGTTTTGAGTCCCGTTCACTGAGGAAGGTGTAGGTCTTGTCTATTCTGTATTTGGTTTATGGAATGGTACCTGTGCTAATATCAAACTCTGGTTTTATGCATCACCCCACCTCTCCTTTCCCCTTAAGGAGGCATAAGAGTGTTTTCTAAATGTGAGACGCTGCTCTCTTTCCTAATTCAGTTCATGTGTTGTGAGGTTGACATTCCCTCTGTAAGTGATATCTTATGATAAGATTCTTTTTCTGTGTGACTAATTTCTCTTAGAATCATCATACCTAAATCCTCTCATTATGCTGCTACTGGCCTTATGACATTGATTTCACGTCTGAGTGATATTCCATTGTACAAAATTACCACAAGTTCTTTATGCATTTCTCTTTTTCCTGGGATACTTTAGGTGTACCGAAGTTGAGGTTCTTGTATGCAGAGCAGCCCTAAACTTTGGGGTGCCTGTGTCTTGTTGATATTTAGTCTTCCCAAGTTATATGTCCATGAGTTGAAGTCCCCTTTGCTCGGGGGCTTTGTATTTTAGATGTTTTAGGAAACAGCATACACTTCTTCAGAGTAGCTCTTGGATATTTATACCCCACCCATCAGCGTGACTAGTCTCCCTGTTTTCCATGGCCTCTCCTGCATTTTTGATTTGTACACATTTTTTGGATGGACTTTCTGAGCAGTGGAAATTGAGACTTCTTTATTGTGCGGATTTGCATTTCCCCCTTGCTTGGTTGGCCAAAAACTCTGTATGTGTTTTTTTCCTGAAGATATTTACGAAAAAAATGCATACACCCTTTTGCCCAACTGCATCATTTTAGAAATTCTGCTGCTTTTCATATGCTTTAAATGTGAGTACAATCTACCTTTTGAAAAATGTTTCCTGCAATTCTGCCTCTCATTCAGAACCTCTTCGTTGCCTTACCTGAATATATTTTTGGACGTTGGTTATCATTTATATCTTTGCAGGTCTTTGAATTGTCTGCTCCTGAGCTCCATTTTGCAACTCGCATTTTTTGTGAGCTGGCCGCCAAACCATTGGTTTGATTCCGGCCCTATTCTGGTTCTGGGGAGGCAGGCTGAGCCTTTGGTTAATTCTTCTTCCTAAAGGGATATTAGAGTGACATGTGCCTGTCAAAACTCCTACAGCTAATCTCTCACTGGTTCCTCCTCTTCCCATTTATCCTCTTCAAAAATTGCAAACTGTGTGAAACAGGAGGTTAAAGGTGCTGATTCTCCAAGTGGGGAGATTGTTAGTAATGTGGCTGGAATGGCGAACCCCAGCACCAGGAGATCAAAAATGAGGTGCATTTTAGACACCTCTCCTGAGCACACGGTGTACATTCATTTCGGTTTCCCAGGCATGTTTTCCCTGTCAGAAGATTCCCTTGAAACTGCAGATTTGGGACCCATGGAATGGGTACCAGGCAGTATTATTTTAAAAGGTCTGTATTTCCTCACCCAGCCTCTCTAACATCTCTCAGCGTGCATAGCTGCCAGCCTTATATATCATCCTGCTGTGGGTCTACATGTGTTCAATCCATGTTACATCGTAGACCTTCAACAAAAGTTGTAAGAATTTTTGTCTGTCTCACTGTTTTTATAAATATATTTAAATTTATTTTTATATTGGTTACAGCTGATTTTCAAAGCTCTGTTTTTTGCTGCTGTACATCCACTTGATTCATGTACTGTGTGACAACTATAAATTCTTTCTCAGATGCCTACGAGTAATATGTATTATTTTCCAGTGACTTGAGTGGACTGAGTGCAGTTCTTTGAGGTACCGTGTACGCCTTGCCAGTTATTCAATTTGGTACTTGGAATGGTATCTTTGCTAATTTCAACCTCCTGGATAATACCTCACCATTCCCCACCTTTCCCATTTAGCAGCCTTATGTCTATTTTCTACATATTTGACTATGTTTCTGTTTTGTAGTTTATTTCATGTGTAGCCATTTTTGATTCCACCTTTAAGTGACATCTTATGATATGTGTGTTTTTCTTTCTGACATGTGTCACTTAGAATGATCATATGTAACTCCTCCAGTGTTGTTCCAACTGGCCTTATTTCATTGATTTCTGGATGAGTAATATTCCACTCTACATAAGTACCCCATCTCTTTTATCCATTTTATCCTTCCAGGGACATTTAGGTTATATCCAAGTGGAGGCCCTTTTTGACAGAGAGGTGGTAAACGTTGGAGTGCCTGTTTTCTGTCATTTTTTGTTTTTCCCAAGGTATACGCCCATGAGTGCAAGTGCCCTATGCTCTGTAGCTCAGTTTCCAGATGTTTTAGCAAACACAACACACTTCTCCAGAGTGGCCGTTGGCACATTACATTTCCACTATCAGCCTCACAGGGCCCCCTTTTCTCCTCACCCTGTCCTGCATTTCTGGTGTTTACACTTTATGTGGATGGCCCTTCTGACTTATGTGAAGTGATGCATTTTGTAGTATTGATTTCCAGTGCCCACCTGTTTGGTTGGATAAAAAGTGTGTATGGCCTTTACTTGAATATATTCAGAAAAAAATGCATACGCCCTTTTGGGCCAACTGCATCATTGGCGATGTTCAGCCCCTTTTCTTGTGCTTTAATGGGGAGTCCTTTCTACCTCTTCAAATCTGTTTCCTGCCACTCTCCCTTGCTTACAAGTCATTTTCTGTGACTTACATCAAGACATTTTTCGACAATAGATATTTTCAACTCTGCAGTTTCATGAATTTTATTGCCCCCGAGTTCCATTTTTCAACTTGTGTTTTTGGAAACTGGACACAAAACAGCGGGATTTCCTCTAGCCCTATTCTGTTTCCATGGGCAATTATAGCCTTTGATGAATTTGTCTTCCAGATAGGAAATTAGAGTGGCATTTGCCTGTCTGAACAACTAAGACTTGTCTCTACATTTTTCTCATCCTTCCGCTTCATCCTCTGGACAAATTCCAAACTGTGTGCAACAGGATGTTGACGGTGCTGATATCTCCAAGTAAGGAGATTGTCAGGAAAGATGCTGGAGGGGTGAACCCGTGCACCAGGCGATGAGGAGATGAGGTGCCTTTTCCAAACTCTTTCCGATCAAACGGTGTACCATCGTCTAGGTGTGACAGGCATGTTTTAGCTGTAGGAAAGGTCCCGTGCATGGAAGGAGAACACCAGGGATTTTTCCAAATCAGTGCCTCCCCGAACCCCAAACTGGGGAATTTTTAAGCTACGGCTACACGTATGTCCATTAAGGGCCTTGGGAAATAGGCAGAGCCCAAATTTTAGATGATTGAAATCTTCAGGTTCAGAAGCGCTCACCATCGGCCTTGCTTAGGTTACATTTTATCTGTCATTGATAGATGATGTCAATAAAAAGATCGATTCTATTTCAGATTATTTCCCCTTATAGGTTATTGCAAAATATTCAGTGTAGTTCCCTGTGCTATACAGTAGTTCCTTGTTGATGATCTATTTTATACATAGCAGTGTGTATGTGTTAATCCCAAACTGTTAATTTATCCCTTCTCCTACCTTTCCCCTTTGGTAATAATAAATTATAAGATTTTATACTTCTCAGAAATGGGGGAGCTGAAAGAGAGGTATCCTTCTCAATGGAAAAGCATTCAAAACAAGATTGAAGCCTCAGCCAAGAGTATTCGATGTACATCCATGGAAATAAATCACTTCATTTCTCTAATGTTGACCTGACAAATAAGACAGACGTCTTCACTGAACTTGCTTATAGTAAAGTGATGGAAATATCAAAGGTAAGTCTTAGAAACATCTTATTTTACCCGAGCATTATACACTGCTCTGTGTTAACTACAGTTTGGCTCACACATCTGTTCATTGAAGTTACAATGTTCTCAATTTCTGTTACTGATCCTCCAGAGTGGACCCCAACAGAAGTCCCCGTGCCCAGTGTCATTGGAGCCAACAGATCAAGACTGAGTTTGGTTCAGAAGCAAAGGAAACATTATTTTGAAAACAGAATGGAGAGGTGAGAGTGTGCACTCCCCCACGGGCTGTGGGCTGGGATGCTGTGTAGGGATCCCAGCAGCGTCAGTGGGAGGGAGGGGATGGAGCTCTCGAGGGCTGAGTTGGCTGCAGCTCAGGCTCTATGCCGTGCAGTCTGCATTGGACCCCGCTAGCTGAGGTGTTGACCCAGCCATTCTGCACTACGAAATCGGGTCTGAAGTGCCGGGTGTGGGACCTCTGCATGCGGAACCCTAGGAGCACGTGAAATTAGACAAAGCACAAAGGAAAAACAGCTTAGACTTTATTTTATTGCCCAGATTCTCTTTTTATCTCCCAGAAATTTTTAATGAAGGTTGCCAGAGACGAACACCTCCTCTGCTTTTTGTTCCGTTACTCATTCTTGGGGTGTTGAGGGTGCAGACCCCTCTTTTGTAACTGCTTCATGCTGTGGTGGGAGCCCTGATACTTGGGGGGAGGGGCAAAACGTCTCCCCACCAGCCTCCAGGTGAGGTTGATTGTCCCAAGGCCTCCTGCCTCACTTCTCGTATGCCTGAGCACCAGCATTGGAAGTGTTATAGATTCTGATGACCTTTAAGTGTCCAGGAAAGAGATGTGCAGAGATGATGAGGTGGCAGGTTTCACCCCACCCCACATTTGTTCGGCGACCTTAGGCTGACGGTTTTTGCCAGCCTAGATGCTCTGACCAGTAGTCTGTGCTTTCTTTAATTAGGTCCCTGAATTAATGTACAAACAGCACCATATGTCAGAACCCTGCCCGCGCAGCTCCCAGAGAGTCCAGGGTCAGTGGTGATCCATGACCATGACGTCCTCTGAGTCAACGGCATTTAGAAGTAGCCAGCAGTCCTGCCGGTCATATTGGCCACCATCACCACGGTGTCTGTAGGGTTTTCTATGGTGAAAGCGTGATATACGTTTCCCCCGCCAAGCTTATTAGCTGCCCTCTGGGTGCAGTAAGTCCTGCAAGCAGTAGACTGCTCTTTCGGGGCACAGTCTTCTTGTTTTCTGAGAGAAACTCCAGGTCAAGTGATGGTCACACGAGTCATCTTGGGGGCCCGTTGCCCCATTTGTCTCTCTGGAGGTTGGAGTTGGAAGGCCTCCTCACTCGAGGTCAGTGTGTCCACAGAGCGACCCCTGCAACTTCAGGGCATGATGGGTGGTTAGGATCACGACGTGGGGTCCTTTTCCCTTAGGAGGGAGCTGGCATTGCGGGCTGCTGATTTCTAGCTTTTTAGATACCCCTGTATCCTGGCCTGATGAGTCGGTGGGCAAAGCCCTTGGGGACCATAGTTTATCATACCTGCAGGGCATTCTTGTGTTGCTCCATTTCAAGTGGTCCCAGTTTTTGCACTAAGTCTCCAAGGGTGATTAACCTTTGACCGGGTATGTAAAGGTCAAAGGGTTTAGCTAAATTAGTGAGTTCCTGGGCAAGGATCTGAATTGACTGCTCTTTCCATTCTTGAAAGGCTGCTTCTGGATTCTATTCAAAAGGAACATCATCTTTTCGTGTCAGTGTTTCATGTAGAGGCCCAGCTATTAGACTGTAGTTAGGGATCCAGATGCAGAAAACCTTGGCCTCCCCAGGAACCCCTAAGCTGTCTTCTAGTTTTAGAAGAGGTAAGGCTGCAAATGGCTTCTTCCTTATCCTGGGATGCGTTTCTCCGAATATCTGTGAGAATGAAGCCCAGACATGTCACCTGAGCCTGGGATATTTGAGCCTTTTTCTTGGACACCTTCTATCCTTTCTTGGCTAGGTAGTTCAGAGGCGTCTTTAGTAGGCCTGGCGATCAGAATGTCATCTGCATATTGAAGGAGGGTTCCCTTTTACAGAGGTAGAACTTTTAGGTCTTTAGAGGACATTTCCCCAATGATGGTGTGGGGATTTTTGAACCATTGGGGCAGGACGGCCCAGCATTATTGCTTGTGTTGCATGTTGTGTCCTGCCACTCACAAGCCAAAAATTCTTGTGACTCTGAGATGAATGGAATACAGAAGAAGGCATCATTGAAGTCTAATACAGAATGCCATGGCCTGGTGGGTGGTAGAATGAGCAGCAGGGTGTAGGAAATAGGAGCTACTGGATGTATATCCTCGGTGGCTTCACTGACTGTCCTGATATCCTTTACCAGGTCTCCAGCAGCCCATGGGGCTCTCGTGGTCTGGCCAATCCCAGGATATGGAGCTCACCTGGGCTGCATCCCGCACCCCACAGCCCATGGGGCTCTCGTGTTCAAGTCCCTCCCTGGGTACGGAGCTCACCTGTGCAGCTACCCAGCAGCCCATGGGGCTCTCATAGTCAGGCCCTTCCCAGGATACGGAACTCCCCTGGGCAGGTACCCCAGCAGGGCTGGACACACAGGAACTGTGCACATAGCCCACCTTGCAGAGAACCCCCAGCTCACCTGTCGCTCACAGCTGACACAGAACACCTCAGAGCAGGACTTGAACTAACAAACAGCAGCTCTGACAGGTCTGTGACCCTGGCTATCACTCTGTGCAGCCTCTCTCTGCCTGGTCTTCCAGACACTTCCATTGCAGCCAGGGCACCAGGCCTCTGTCTCCACCCACCATCACTCCTCTCCCTGACTCCTGGGTTCCTCTCATTAGGATAGGGTCTTCTTGAAGTTGTTTTCCACTCATGGACCAGATAAAATGATAAGAAAACAAGCCGCAGCTGCAGCCCCTTGTCTAGCCTGACTCTCAAGAGCCCACACCTGTTCCTTGGGACTGACCCGTTTAGCAAGGTTCATTATCTGCAACTGTGAGCCCCTGAGGGGTGAGGATTGGCTGATTTGGGCAGCCTGACACTGCCTGCCACCCCCCACCACAGGTGTGCCTGGGTTGAGGTCAATATAAACACCTCTCCAGTCAGCAAGAGCCCCTGTAGCTGTGCCTGACGCCATATTCTCTGCCCCATCAGCAGTTTCGGGGCTTGGGTGGTGGGAGGGAGTGAGGGGCCGTGGCTTTGTGGGTGGCCCAGTGTGATTTGGGCTCTGCTGGACTTTCTGCAGGAGTTGCCAGGCTGCCACCTGCTAAAGAAGAGAATGTGTCACCCATACCTGCCACTGGAATTTCTCCCCAGTCAGAGGTGAGGAAGTAAAAAAGCAGTGTGGGCCGTGGCAGGAGGTGTATCTCAGGCACGGAAATGGAAAGATTCCAGAAGAGCATCTGGGGCCAGGACCATCCTGGCTGGCCTGCAGGCACCAAGTCGGCCTGCGTGCTCTTGCTAGTGTGGCTCCACAGCCCTTCCTCTAGGCTTGCAAGTGCTTGTACATATTCAGTTGTTTTACCTGGAAAGAGTGGGAAGAGTTCAGCTGCAGCAGGACTTGGGCTCAGCTCACATTTACTCACAGACGCCTCGACACTTTCCCCCAGCTTTGCAATGAGGATGCTCCTTGTGGGGGGGAGCACTGCTGACTGCATGGGAGACGATTTCCCACCTCTGACCAACTTAAGAATTTTTTACCACTGGAGCAAGTGCCCTGATACGATTATCCTCTCTATAACTGGTGAGTTCTGTTTGTTTGTTTGTTTTTTTATTTTTATCTTTTTGGTTCAAGTTAGATTTTATTTATTCCTCTTTTTTTTTTAATTTGGAGATATATACATGGAAATAATGCATTAATATAAAGACGTCTATGTGAAGGGAAAAACTATTTTTCTGTTTTATTAAATGTAATTTATTTAGTTTTTTTTTTAATTTATTTCTTTTATACAGCAAGTTCTTTTTAGATATCTATTTCATACATATAAGTGTGCACATGTGAATCCCAGTCTCCCAATTCATCCCACCACCACCCTCACATGGCGTTCCCTCCTTGGTGTCCATATGTTTGTTCTTTATATCTGTGTCTCTATCTCTGCCCTGCACATTGGTTCATCTGTACCATTTTTCTAGGTTCAACATATATGCATTAATATACAATATTTGTTTTTATCTTTCTGACTTACTTCACTCTGTATGACAGTCTCTAGATCCATCAAGGTCTCTACAAATGACCCAATTTCATTCCTATGTATGGCTGAGTAATATTCCGTTGTATATATGTACCACGTCTTTATCCATTCGTCTGTCTGTGGGCACTTAGGTTGCTTTCATTACCTGGCTATTGTAAATAGTGCTGCAATGAACATTGTGGTGAATGTGTCTTTTTGATTTATGGTTTTCTCTGGGTATATGCCCAGTAGTGGGATTGCTGGATTATATGGTAATTCTATTTTTAGTTTTTTAAGGAACCTCCATACTGTTCTCCATAGAGACTGTATCGATTTACATTCCCAACAATAGTGGAATAAGGTTCCTTTTCTCCACACCCTCTCCAGCATTTGTTGTTTGTAGATTTTCTGATGATGCCCATTCTAACAGGTGTGACGTGATACCTCATTGTAGTTTCGATTTCCATTTCTCTAATAATTAGTGATGTTCAGCAGATTTTCATGTGCGTCCTGGCCATCTTTATGTCTTCTTGGAAGAAATGTCTATTTAGATCTTCCATTTTTGTATTGGATTGTCTGTTTTATTAATATTGAGCTGCATGAGCTGTTTATATATATTGGAGATTAATCATTTGTCCATTGATTCGATTGCAAATATTTTCTGCCATTCTGAGGGTTGTCTTTTCGTCTTGTTTGTATTTCCTTTGCTTTGAAAAAGCTTTTACGTTTCATTAGGTCCCATCTGTTTAGTTTTCTTTTTTATTTCATTACTATAGGAGGTGGATCAAAAAAGATCTTGCTGTGATTTACGTCAGAGTATCCTTCGTAAGTTTTCCTCTCAGAGTTTTATACTGTCTGGTCTTACATTAAGGTCTCTAATCCATTTTGAATATATTTTTATGTATGGTGTTGGGGAGTGTTCTAATTTCATTCTTTTACATGTAGCTCTCCATATTTCCCAGCACCAATGATTGAAGAGACTGTCTTATCTCCATTGTATAGTCTTGCCTCCTTTCTCATAGATTAGTTGACCATAGGTGTGTAGGTTTATCCTTGGGCTTTCTTTCCTTTTTTTTTTCCTTTTACACATTTATTGGAATATAATTGCTTTACAATGCAGTGTTCGTTTCTGCTGTATAACAAAGTGAATCAGCTATACATATACAAATATCACCAGATCCCCTCCCTCTTGCATATCCCTCCCACACTCCATATCCCACCCCTTTATGTGCTCACAAAGCACCGAGCTGATCTCCCTGTTCTATGTGGCTGCTTCCCAGTAACTATCGGTGTTACATTTGGTAATGTATTTATGTCCATGCCACTCTCTCACTTCGTCCCAGCTTACCCATCCCCCTTCCGGTGTCCTCAAGTCCTTTCTCTATGTCTGTGTCCTTAATCCTGTCCTGCCACTAGGTTCTTCAAAATCTTCTTTTTTCTTCATTAGATTCCATATATCTCTGTTAACATACAGTATTTGTTTTTCCCTTTCAGACTTACTTCACTGTGTAGGACAGATTCTAAGTCCATCCACCTCAGTACAAATAACTCAGTTTTGCTTCTTTTTATGGTGGAGTAATATTTGATGGTATATATGTGCCAGATCTTCTTTATCCATTCATCTGTCGATGGACACTTAGGTTGCTTCCATGTCCTGGCTAATGCAAATAGAGCTGCAATGAACATTTTTGTCCATAACTATTTTTGAATTATGGTTTTCGCAAGGCAAATGCCCAGTAGTTGGATTGTTGTGTCGTATGGTACTTCTATTGTTAGTTATTTAAAGGAACCTCCATACTGTTCTCCCTAGTGCCCATATCAATTTACACTCCCCACCACAGTGCAAGTGTGTTCCCTTTTCTCCAATAAAGGCCTCTCCAGCATTTCTTGTTTTGTAGATTTTTTTGATGATTGCCACTCTGACTTCTGTGAGGTTATACCTCAAGGTAGTTTTGATTTGCATTTCTCTAATTATTAGTGATGTTCAGCATCCTTTCATGTGTTTCTTGGTAATCTGTATATCTTCTTTGGAGAAATGTCTATTTAGGTCTTCTGCCCGTTTTTGGATTGGGTTGTTTGTTTTTGTGATATTGAGCTACATGAGGTGCTTGTAAAGTTTGGAGATTAATCCTTTGTCAATTGCTTCATTTGAAAATATTTTCTCCCATTCTGAGGGTTGTTTTTGCATCTTGTTTATGTTTTCCTGTACTGTGTAAAAGCTTTTAAGTTTCATTAGGTCCCATTTGTTGATTTCTGTTTTTATTTCCATTTCTCTAGGAGGTGGGTCCTAAAGGATCTTGCTGTGATTTATGTCATAGAGTGTTCTGCCTATGGTTTCCTCTAAGTGTTTTATAGTGTCTGGTCTTATATTTAGATCTCTAATCAATTTAGAGTTTATTTTTGTGTATAGTGTTATGGAGTTTTCTAATTTCATTCTTTTATGTGTAGGGGTCCAGTTTTCCCAGCACCAATTACTGAAGAGACTGTCTTTTCTCCATTGTATATCCTTAGCTCCTTTGTCATAGATGAGATAGCCATAGGTATGTAGGTTTATCTCTGGGCTTTCTGTCCTGTTCCATTGATCTGTGTTTATGCCAATCTACATACACTTGATTCCATTATGGAGACATATAAATACATAGGTTTCAAGGTTATTACCAGTCAGATATATTCCTCTTCAGTGAATAGGGTGTTTTCTGTCCAGTTCATTGAGAAAGGAGTAGGTCTTGTCTATTACATATTTGGTATATGGAATGGGATCTGTGCTAATTTCAAACTCTGCTTTTACACATCACCCCACATCACATTTCCCCTTAAGGAGGCATAAGTGTGTTTTCTAAATGCGTAACTCTGTTCTCTTTTGAAATTCAGTTCATGTGTAGCCATGTTTACATTTCCTCTATAAGTGATATATTACAATAAGTTTCTTTTTCTTTGTGGCTCATTTCACTTAGCATCATCGTACCTAAAGCCACTCATTAAGCTGCTATTGGCCTTATGACATTGATTTTATGTCTGAGTGACATTCCATTGCATATAAGTACCACAACATCTATATCTATTTTTTTTCCTTTCCTGGGATATTTAAAGTGTACTGAAGTCGAGGTTCTTGTAAACAGAGCAGCCCTAAAGTTTGGGCTGGCTGTGTGTTGTGGATTTTTAGTTTTCCCAAAATACACGCCCATGAGTGGAAGTGTGCTATGCTCTGTAGCTGTGTTTTAGAAAACAACATACAGTTCTCCAGAGAGGCTGTTGGCAATTTACATCCTGTCCATCGGCGTAACCAGGCTCCCTTTTCTCCATGGCCTGTCCTGCATTTGTGGTTTTTACACTATTTGTGGATGGCCCTTTTGACTGGAGGTAAGGGACACTTCTCTGTAGTGTGGATTTGCAATGCCTGATGGCTTGCTTGGCCAAAAAGGGCATATGCATTTTTTCCCGAATATATTCAGGAAAATACACATAGTCCCTTTTCAGCCAAGGGCAACATTGTCGAAATTCTGTCGCTTTTCATGTGCTTTAAAGATGACTCCAATCTACCTCTTGAAATCTGTTTCCTTCAATTCTGCCTTGCATTCAAATCCTCTTCACTGCCTTTCCTCAATATATTTCTGGATGATAGTTGTCCTTTATAACTCTGCAAGTTTGTGAATTGCTGTGCCCCTGATTTCCATTTTTCAACTCGCCTCTTTGTGAGCTGGCTGCAATACCGTATGATGGCTTTAGGCCCTACTCTGGTTCCAGGGCTTCAGGCTGAGCCTTTGGTTAATTCTTCTTCCTGATGGGAAACTAGAGTGACATGTGCCCATCCAAACACCTACAGCTAATCTCTCATTTATTTCCCCTCTTCCTGTTCATCCTCTGCACAATTTGCAAACTGTGCATAACTGGAGGGTAAAGGCACTGACACTCCAAGTGGGGAGATTTTTAGTAATGCAGATGTAATGGCAAAGCCGAGCACGACAAAAGGAAAAATGAGGTACCTTTTAGAAAACTTTCCCAATTACACAGTGTACCATCCACTGGGTTTCCCATGCATGTTTTAACTGGAGGAAGATTCCCTTAAACCTGGAGAGTTGGGATCACTAGAAAGGGTAGCACACAGTATTGCTCTAAGTGGCGTTCTTTTGCTCACACAACCTCAGCAATCTTGTCAGCCCCAAGTGTCCAGTCTTATGTCTCATCCAGCTGTGGGTGTAAAGGTGGTCAATCTAGCTTGCATCACAGGCCCTGAACGTAATTTTTAAGACTTTCTCTCTGTTTTTGCATTTTGACTTTGAAATTTATTTTTATAAGTGTGTTTAACTGAATTTCAGTGCTGTGGTCATGCCGTTATACACACACATGATTCCTTTATGGAGACATGAGAATACATATGTTTTATAATACATAGAGTCAGACATATTCCTCTGCAATGAATAGGGGGTGTTGAGTCCAGTTCATTGTGCCGGGAGTAGGTGTTGTCTATTACATACATGGTTTATATAACGGTATCTGTGCTAATTTAAAACTGTGGTTTTATGCATCACCCCGCCTCGGCTTTCCACTTAAGCAGGCAAAAGATGTTTCCTAAATGTGTGACTCTGTTGTGTTTGTCATTCAGTTCATGTGTAGTCATGTGTACATTCCCGCTATGAGTGATATCTTATGATAAGATTAGTTACTCTGTAATCTTTCCTAACTCAGTTCATGTGTAGCCATGTTTACAGGATCATCATAAGTGATATCTTATGATAAGTTTCTTTTTCTTTGTGACTTATTTCACTTAGAATCATCGTACCTGAATCCACTCATTTTGTTGCTACTGGTCTTATGACATTGATTTCATGGCTGAGGGATATTCCATCGTACGTAAGTACCACAATTTTTTGAACAATTTTTAACTTTCCTGGGATATTTAAGGTGTACCCAAGTTGAGGTTCTTGTAAGCAGTGCATCCCTAAATTTTGGTGTGGTTCTGTCTTATTGATTTTCAGTTTTCCCAAGGTATATTCCCTAGACTGGAAGTGCCCTTGGCTATGTAGCTCTGTTGTTTACATGTTTTAGGGAACACAATGCACTCCTCCAGAGAGGCAGTTGCCAACTTACATCCCGCCCAACAGCATAACGAGCCTCCCTGTTCTCCAGGTCCTCTCTTGCCTTTCTGGTTTTTACAAATTTTGCCGATGTCCCTTTTGACCAGTGGGAAGGGATATTTCCTTGTACTGCAGATTTGCCTTGCCCGCTTGCTAGCTTGGCCAAAAAGGGCGTATGCTTTTATTCCTGAATATATTCAGGAGAAAACACATACGCCCTTATTGGCCAAGTGCATCATTGTCGAAGTTGTGCCCCTCTTCCTGTGCTTGAAAGGTGATTCCAACGTACCTCTTGAAATCTGTTTACTGCGATTCTGCCTCGCTTTCAAGTCCACCTCGTTGCCTTCCTTCAAACAATTTTTGGCCGATAGCTCTCCTTTAATACTCTGCCAGTTTGTGAACTGCTGTGCCCCTGAGCTCCATTTATCAAATCGTTTTTTGTGAGCTGACCGCAAGTCCAAAATTTCGGTTCAGGACCTATACTGGTTTCCGGCAGCAGGATGAGTCTTTGGTTAATTCTTCTTCCTGCCGGGCAATTAGAGTCACATGTGCCCGTCCAAATGCCTAACAGCTACTCTCTCATTGGTTCTCCCTGGTCCCTTTCATCCTCTGCCAAATTGGCAACCTGTGTTATCCAGGAGGTTAAAGGGGCTGTCTCTCCAAGTTGGGAGATTGATAGTAAATCAGTTGGAAAGTCAAACCGTAGAACCAGGAGAGGGACTATTCATTGAGTTTTAGAGACCATTCGTATTCACAGTGTGTCTATTCTCTAGGTTTCCCGTACATGTTATAGCTGTAGTAATATTCCCTTCAACCTGGAGAGTTTGGAACCATGGAATGGAGGCCACGCATTATTGATTTAAATGGTCTGTGTTTGCTCACACAGTCTCACCAAGCCTCTCAGTCCCAAGTGTCCAGCCTTATGCCACATCAAGCTGTAGTTGTAGATAGATTCATTCCAGGTATCATCAGAGACCCTGAAGGAATTGTAAAGAATTTCCCTGTTTTTTTGTTTTGTTTTTGAAATTCATTTTTATAGTGGGTTTGAGCTGATTCTCGCTGCCATGTTTATGCCAGTCTAGACATACTTGATTCCCTTATGGAGACATATCAATACTTAGGTTTTAAGATTCTTACTAGTCAGATATATTCCTCTGCGGAAAATATGGTGTGTTGAGTCCCTTTCCCCGAGGAAGGTGTAGGTTTTTCTATTCCATAGTTGGTTTTTGGAACAGTACCTGTGCTTAAATCAAACTCTGGTTTTATGCATCACCCCACCTCTCCTTCCCCCTTAAGCAGGCATAAGAGTGTATTCTAAATGTGAGACTCTGTTCTCTTTCCTAACTCAGTTCATGTGTAGCCGTGTTTACAGGATCTTCATAAGTCATATCCTATGATAAGCTTCTTTTTCTGTGTGACTTATTTCACTTAGAATCATTGTACCTGAATCCACTCATTTTGCTGCTACTGGTCTTATGACATTGATTTCATGGCTGAGGGATTTTCCATCGTACGTAAGTACCACAATTTTTTGAACCATTTTTAACTTTCTTGTGATAATTAATATGTACCCAAGTTGAGGTTCTTGTAAGCAGTGCATCCCTATATTTTGGGGTGGCTCTGTCTTATTGATTTTCAGTTTTCCCAAGGTATATTCCCTAGACTTGAAGTGAGCTTGGCTATGTAGCTCAGTTGTTTACTTGTTTTAGGGAACACAATGCACTCCTCCAGAGTGGCAGTTGGCAACTTACATTCCGCCCATCAGCATAAAAAGACTCCCTGTTCTCCAGGTCCTCTTTTGACTTTCTGGTTTTTACACATTTTGCCAATGTCCCTTTTGACTGGTGGGAAGTGATACTTCTTTGTACTGCAGATTTGCATTGCCCGCTTGCTGGCTTGGCCAAAAAGGTCGTATGCGTTTTCCCCTGAATATATTCAGGAGAAAACACATACACCCTTTTGGGCCAAGTGCATCATTGTCGAAGTTGTGCCCCTCTTCCTGTGCTTACAGGTGATTCCAACGTACCGCTTGAAATCTGTTTCCTGCTATTCTGCCTCGCTTTCAAGTCCGCCTCGTTGCCTTCCTTCAACCGATTTTTGGACGATAGTTGCCATTTAGTTGTCTGCCAGTTTGTGAAATTCTGTGTCCCTGAGCTCCATTTTTTAACTCGTTTTTTTGTGAGCTGAACGCAAGTCCAAAATTTTGGTTCAGGACCTATACTCCTTCCCGGTGTGTGGCCGAGACATTGGTTAATTCTCCTTGCTCCAGGGATATAAGAGTGACATATGCCCGTCCAAATGCCTAACAGCTACTCTCTCATTGTTTCTCCCTCTTCCCTTTCATCTTCTGCCAAATTGGCAACCTGTGCCAACCAGGAGTTTATAGGTGCTGTCTCTCCAAGTTGGGAGATTGATAGTAAAGCAGTTGGAATGTCAAACCAGAGCACCAGGAGAGGGATTATTCGTTGAGTTTTAGAGACCTTTTGTATTCACAGTGTGTCCATTCTCTAGGTTTCCCGTACATGTTATAGCTGTAGTAATATCCCCTTCAACCTGGAGACATGGGACCCATGGAATGGGGGCCATGCATTATTTCTTTTAGGGGTCTGCATTTTCTCACCCAATCTCACCAATCCTGTCAGTCCTATTTGTTCAGCCTTATGCCACATCCAGCTGTCATTGTAGATAGGGTCATTCCAGCTTTCATCAGAAACCCTGAAGGAATTGTAAAGAATTTCCCTGTTTTTTTTTGTTTTCCAAATTCCTTTTTATAGTGGGTTTGATCTGATTCTCGCTGCCATGTTTATGCCAGCCTAGACACACTTGATTCCCTTACGGAGACATATCAATACATAGGTTTTAAGATTCTTATTAGTCAGATATATTCCTCTGCACGTAATATGTGTTGTTGCATCCCGTTCACTGAGGAAGTTGTAGGTCTTGCTATTCCGTATTAGGTTTTTGGAATGGTACTTGTTCTAATATTAAACTCTGGTTTTATACATCACCCCACCTCTCCTTCCCCCTTATGCAGGCATCAGAGTGTTTTCTAAATGTGAGACTCTGTTCTCTTTCCTAACTCAGTTCATGTGTAGCCATGTTTACAGGATATCTATAAGTGATATCTTATGATAAGTTTCTTTTTCTGTGTGACTTATTTCACTTAGAATCATCGTACCTGAATCCACTCATTTTGCTGCTACTGGTCTTATGACGTTGATTTCATGGCTGAGGGATATTTCATCGGATGTAAGTACCTCAAATTTTTGTACCATTTTTATCTTTCAGGGATATTTAAGGTGCACCCAAATGAGCTTCTTGTAAGCAGTGCAGCCCTAAATATTGTGGTGGCTCTGTCTTATTGATTTTCGTTTTCCCAAGGTTTATTCCCTAGACTGGAAGTGCCCTTGGCTCTGTACCTCTGTTGTTTACTTGTTTTAGGGAACACAATGCACTCCTCCAGATAGGCAGTTGGCAATTTACATCCCACCCATCAGCATAACAAGGCTCCCTGTTCTCCAGGGCCTGTCTTGCCTTTCTGTTTTTTACACATTTTGCGGATGTCCCTTTTGACCGGTAGGAAGTGATACTTCTTTGTAGTGCTGATTTGCATTGCCCACTTGCTTGCTTGTCCAAAAAGGGCATATGCGTTTTCTCCTGTATATATTCACGTGAAAACCCATATGCCCTTTATGGCCATTTCCATAATTTTCGAAGTTGTAATGCTTTTCCTGTGTTTAAAGGCGATTCCATTGTACCTCTTGAAATCTGTTTCATGTCATTCTGCCTCATTTTCCCTTCCACCTCGTGGCTTTCTCTCAACAGATTTTTGGAAGAGAGTAGTACTTTATAACTCTGCAGGTTAGTGAATTGCTGTGGCCCTGAGCTCCATTTTTCAACTCGCGTTTTTGTGAGTTGACTGCAAATCAACAGTTTTCCTTCTGGATTTATAATGATTCTGGGGGGTCAGGCTGAGATGTTGGTTAATTCCTCTTTGTGACGGGAAATTATAGTGACATGTGGCTGTCCAAATGCCTACAGCTACTCTCTCATTGGTTCTCTCTCTTCCCTTATATCCTCTGCACAATTTGCCAACTGTGCGAACCAGGAGGTTATAGGGGCTGACTTTCAAAGTTGGGAGATTGATAGTAAAGCAGTTGGAATGTCAAACTGGAGCACAAGGAGAGAAAAAAGTAGTAGAGTTTTGGAAACCTTTCACCATCAGATGGTTTCCATTCTCTAGGTTCCCATACACGTTATAACTGTAGTGATAGTCCCTTCTTCCTGGAGAGTTGGGAACCATGGAATGGGTGGCAGGCATTATTGCTTTAAAGGGTCTGCATTTTTTCACCCAATCTCACCAATGCTCTCAGTCCCAAGTGACCAGCGTTATGCCACATCCAGCTGTCATTGTAGATAGGGTCATTCCAAATTTCACCAGAACCCCTGAAGGTATTGTGTAAGAATTTTACTGTTTTTATGTTTTGTTTTGAAATTCAGTTTTATATTGGGTTTGAGCTGATTCTCACTGCCATGTTTATGTCGTTCTAGACACACTTGTTTCCTTTATGGAGACATATCAATACATAGGTTTTAAAATTCTTACTAGTCAGATATGTTTATCTGCGTGGAATAGGGATGTTGAGTTCCATTCACTGAGGAAGGAGTAGGGCTTGTCTCTTCTGTTTTTGGACTATGGAACGGTACCTGTGCTAATATCAATCTTATGTATTGTGCATCTCCCCACCTCTCTTTCCTCTTAAGCAAGCGTTAGAGTGTTTCCTAAATCTGAGACTCTGTTCTCTTCCCTAATTCAGTTCATATGTAGCCATGTTTATATTCCCTTCATAAGTGATATCTTATGTCAGAATGCACCATGGCCGTTCTCATAATAATGCTCCATGACCCCTGTCATCACAATGCACCATGCCCTGGTTATCACAATGCTCCATGTCCCTTGTCATCACAGTTCTCCACGTCCATGTCATCACAATGCTATATGACACTTCTCAGCAATATGTTACATGCTCTTGTCATCAAAATTCTCCATCCACTTGACATTGCAATGCTCCATGCACTTGTCATCACAATGCTCCATGCCCTTGTCATCACAATGCTCCATGACACATGTCATCACAATGCTCCCTGACAACTTTCATCACAATGCTTCATGCCCCTTGTCATTACAGTGCTCCATGATGCTCAACATCACAATTACCCACGGTCTTCTCATCACAAAGCTCCATGGCCAATATCATCACAATGCTCCATGACCACTGTCATCACAACACTCCATGACACCTGACAAGACAATGATTCGGCACTCTTGTCATCAAAATGTTCCATTCCCTAGTCATCACAATGCTCCATAGCCCCTGTCTTCACAATACTCCATGAACATTTTCAGCCCAATGTTCCATGACACTTGTCATCATATTGAACCATGCCCTTGTCATCCCTATGCTCCATGACCCCTGTATTCACAATGCTCCGTGACGCTTGTCATCACAGTGCTCCATGACACATGTCATCACAATGCTCCATGCCTTTGTCAGCAAAATGCTACATGACTTTGTCATTACAATGATCTCTGCGCTTGTCATCACAATACTCCATTTCCATTGTCATCACAATCCTCCATGCCTTTGTCAGCAAAATGCTACATGACCTTGTCATTACAATGATCTCTGCGCTTGTCATCACAATACTCCATTTCCATTGTCATCACAATTCTCCATGAACCTTGGGATCACATTGATTCATGCCCTTGTCATCACAATGTTCCATGCTCCTTGAAATCAAAATGATCCATGACCTCTGTCACCACAATGCTCCAAACCCTAGTGATCACAGTGTTCCATAACACTTGTCATCACAACGATCCATGATGCCTGTCATCACAATACTCCATGCCGTTTTCATCAAAATGCTCCATGACCATTGTCATCACAATTCTCAATACACTTGTCATCACAGTGCTCCATTTCCATTGTCATCACAATGCTCCATGTCATTGTCATCACAATGCTCCATGAACACTCTCATCACATGGCTCCATGCACTTGTCATCACAAAGCTCCATGACACTTGTCATCACAATGCTTGATGCCCTCCTCATCACAGTGCTCCATGCCCTTGTCATTACAATCCTGCATGACCAATGTATCAAAGTGTTCCGTGCCCTTGTAATCACAATGATCCATGCCCTCTTCATCACAATGCTCCAAAATCCCTGTAGTCACAATGCTCCATGTCCTTGTCATCACAAAACTCCATGACGCATGTCATCAGAATGCTCCATGGACTTCTCATCACAATGTTCCATGCCCTCGTCATCACAATGCACTAAGACCACTGTAATCACGATGCTCCATGCCCCTTTTCATCAGAATGCTCCATGAGACTTGTCATCACAAGTCTCCATGGTCTTCTTATCACAGTGCTCCAGGACCTTGTCATCACCATGCTCCATTCCCTTGTCATCACAATGCTCCATGACACCTGTAATCACAATGCTCCATGTCTTTGTCAGCAAAATGCTACATGACATTGTCATTACAATGCTCTATGTGCATGTCATCACAATACTCCATTTCCATTGTCATCACAATCCTCCATGAAACTTGGGATCACATTGCTTCATGCCCTTGTCATCACAATGCTCCATGCTCCTTGAAATCAAAATGATCCATGACCTCTGTCATCACAATGCTCCAAACCCTTTTGACCACAGTGTTCCATAACACATGTCATCACAACGTTCCATGATGCCTGGCATCACAATACTCCATGCCCTTTTCATCACAATACTCCATGACCTTTGTCATCACAATTCTCAATACACTTGTCATCACAATGCTCCCTGACACTTGTCATCAGAATGCTCCTTAAACCCTGTCACGAAAAGGCTACATGCCTTTTTCATCACAATGCCCCATGCCGTTTTCATCACAATGCTCTGTGCCATTGTCATCAAAATACTTCACAAGCTTGTCATCACAATGATCCATGACACTTGTCATCACAATTCTCCATGCACTTGTCAGCACAATGCTCCCTGACCCTAGTCATCACAGTGCTCTAAGCCATTGTGATCACAATGCTCCATTACCTTTGTCATCAGAATCCTCCATGACACTTGGCATCACAATGTTCCATGCCTTTGGCATCACAATGGGCCATTACATATGTCATCACAATGCTCCCTGACACTTCTCTTCACAATACTGCTTGACCTGGTCCTCACAATGCTCCATGCCCTTGTCATCACAATGCGCCATTCCAAGTGTCATCACAATAATCCATGAAACATATTAGACCAATGTTCCATGCCCTTGTCATCACAAAGCTCCATGCAATTTTTATCACTATGCTCCATGACCCCTGTCATCACAGTGCTCCGTGATTCCAGTCATCACAATGCTTCATGACCTTTGTCATCACAATGGTCCATGCCCTCATCATCAACAATCTCTGTGACCTTATTAACCACAATGCTCCATGAAATTTTCATCACAATGCTCTTTGAAACTTGTTATCACAATGCTCCATGCGCTTGTCAGCACAATGCTCCATGACACATGTCATCACAATGCGCCATGCGCTTGTCATCACAGTGCTCCACAATCTTGTCATCACAATGCTCCTTAAAATTTTTCATCACAATGCTCCATTCACTTCTCATCAAAATGCTCTCTCACCACTGATATCAGAATGCTACATCACTATTTGTCACAATACTCCCTCACCCCTGTCATCACAATGTACCATGTCTCCTGTCATCACAATGCTACATGCACTTATCATCACAATGTTCGATGACCCCTGACATCACAGTGTTCCATAACACCTGTCATCAAAATGTTCCATGACACTTTTCATCAAATTGCTCCATGACCCTGTCATCAGAATGTTCCCTGCCCTTCTCATCACAATGCACAACGCCCTTGCCATCAAAATGCTCCATGACCTTTGTCATCACAAAGATCCAAGACCCTTGGCATCACAATGCTCCATGTCATTGTCATCTCAATGCTAAATGAATGCTCTCATCACATTGCTCCATGCCATTGTCTTCACAAAGCTCCATGACACATGTCATCAGTATGCTCCATGGCCTTCTCATCACAATGCTCCATGCCCTTGCCATCACAATGCTCCATTACACCAGTCATAACAATGCTCCATGACCCCTGCCATCACTATGTTCCATGGCCTTGTCATCACAAAGCTCCTTGACGCTTCTCATCACAATGCTCCTAGAACCCTGTAATCACAATGCTCTATGCCACTATTCATTTCAATGCTCCATGAACCCTTTCATCACAATGCACCATGCCCATCATCATAATGCTTCAGTCTATTGTCATCACAATGAAAACTATATTCTCCATGACCTCTGTCATCATAATGCTCCAAACCCTTGTGATCACAATGTTCCATAACACTTATCACCACAACACCCAATGACGCTCATCATCACAATTATCCATGGTATTCTCATCACAGTGCTCCATGATCTTTGTCATCACAATGCTCAATACACCTGTCATCACAATGCTCCCTGACACTTGTCGTCAGTATGCTCCTTGAACCCTGTCATGACAAGGCTCCATGCCTTTTTCATCACAATGATCCATGCCCTCTTCATCACAATGCTCCAAGATCCCTGTAATCACAATGCTCCATGCCCTTGTCATCACAAAACTCCATGACACATGTCATCAGAATGCTCCTTGGCTTTCTCATCACCATGCTCCATGCCTTCGTCATCACAATGCACCAAGACACCTGTAATCACAATGCTCCATGCCCCTTTTCATCAGAATGCTCCATGAGACTTGTCATCACAAGTCTCCATGGTCTTCTCATCACAGTGCTCCAGGACCTTGTCATCACCATGCTCCAATCCCTTGTCATCACAATGCTCCATGACACCTGTCATCACAATAATCCATGAACATTTTCAGCCCAGTGCTCCACGACCTACTCATCACAATGCTCCACGACCTACTCATCACAATGCTCCATGGCCAATATCATCACAATGCTCCATGACCACAGTCATCACAACACTCCATGACTCCTGACAACACAATGATCCGGGACACTTGTCATCACAATGCTCCATTCCCTAGTCATCACAATGCTCCATGACCCCTGTCATCACAACACTCCATGAACATTTTCAGCCCAGTGCTCCATGACCCTTGTCCTCACAATGATCCATGCCCTTGTCATCCCAGTGCTCCATGACCCCTGTATTCACAATTATCCGTGACGCTTGGCATCACAGTGCTCCATGACAAATGTCATCACAATGCTCCATGCCTTTGTCAGCAAAATGCTACATGACCTTGTCATTACAATGCTCTATGCGATTGTCATCACAATACTCCATTTCCATTGTCATCACAATCCTCCATGAACCTTGGGGTCACATTGCTTCATGCCCTTGTCATCACAATGATCCATGCTCCTTGAAATATAAATGATCCATGACCTCTGTCATCACAATGCTCCAAACCCTTGTGATCACAATGTTCCATAGCACTTGTCATCACAACGCTCTAAGATGCCTGTCATCACATTACTCCATGCCTTTTTAATCACAATGCTCCATGACCTTTGTCATCACAATTCTCAGTACACTTGTCATCACAATGCTCCCTGACACTTGTCTTCAGAATGCTCCTTGACCCCTTTCACGAAAATGCTCCATGCCTTTTTCATCACAATGCCCATGCCGTTTTCATCACAATGATCCATGCCATTGTCATCAAAATACTCCACAAGCTTGTCATCAGAATGCTCCATGACGCTTGTCATCACAATTCTCCATGCACTTGTCAGCACAATGCTCCCTGACCCTTGTCATCACAATGCTCCAAGCCATTATCATCACAATGCTCCATTTCCATTGTCATCAGAATCCTCCATGACACTTGGCATCACAATGCTCCATGCCATTGTCATCACAATGGGCAATTACATATGTCATCACAATGCTCCCTGACACCTGTCTTCACAATACTGCATGACCTGGTCATCACAATGCTCCATGCCCTTGTCATCACAATGCGCCATTCCAACTGTCATCGCAATAATCCATGAAACTTATTAGACCAATGTTCCCTGCCCTTGTCATCACAATGCTCCATGCCCTTGTTATCACAATGCTCCATGACCCCTGTCATCACAATGCTCCATGAATCGATTCATCACAATGCTTCATGACCTTTGTCATCACAATGGTCCATGCCCTCATCATCCACAGTCTCTGTGACATATTTAACCACATTGCTCCATGAAATTTTCATCACAATGCTCTTAGACCCTTGTCATCACAATGCTCTATGCCTTCCTCAGCACAATGCTCCATGACCCTTGTCATCACAGTGCTCCATGCGCTTGTCAGCACAGTGCACCATGACCCATGTCATCACAATGCACCCTGCGCTTGTCATCACAGTGCTCCACAATCTTGTCACCACAATGCTCCATAAAACTTGTCATCACAATTTTCCATGCACTTCTCATCAAAATGCTCTCTCAACACAGATATCACAATGTTACATCACTATTCATCACAATACTCCCTCACCACTGTCATCACAATGTTCCATGACTCCTGTCTTTGCAATGCTACATGCACTTATCATCACAAAGTTCGATGACCCCTGACAATACAATGTTCCATAACCACTGTCATCAAAATATTCCATTACAATTTTCATCAAATTGCTCTATGACCCTGTCATCACAATGCTCCCTGCCCTTCTCATCACATTGCACCACCCCTTGTCATCAAATTGCTCCATGACCTTTGTCATCACAAAGCTCCATGACCCTTGGCATCTCAATGCTCCATGCCATTGTCATCACAATGCTCCATGAACCCTCTAATCACAATGCTCCATGCCCCTTTGCATCTCAATGCTCCATGAATCCTGTCATCAAAATGCACCATGCCCATCATCATAATGCTTCAGGCTCTTGTCATCACAATGAAATCAAAATATTCGATGATCTGTCTCATCACAATGCTCCAAATACTTGTGATCACAATGTTCTATAACACTTATCATCACAACGCCCCATGACGCTCATCATCACAATTATCCATGCTCTTCTCATCACAGTGCTCCATGACCTTTGTCATCACAATGCTCTATAAACTTGTCATCACAATGCTCCCTGACACTTGTCATCAGTATGCTCCTGGAACCCTGTCATGAGAAGGCTCCATACCATTTTCATAACAATGATCCATGCCAATTTCATCCCAATGCTCCAAGACACCAGTAATCACAGTGCTCCATGCCCTTGTCATCACAATGCTCCAAGACCCCTGTAATCACAATACTCCATGTCCCTTTTCATCAGAATGCTCCATGAGACTTGTTATTACAAGGCTCCATGGTCTTCTCATCACAGTGCTCCAGGAACTTTTCATCACAGTGCTCCATTCCCTTGTCATCACAATGCTCCATGACCCCAGTCCTCACAATACTTCCTGAATATTTTCAGTCCAATTCTCCAGGAACTTCTCATCACAATGCCTCATGATCCCTATCATCACGATGCTCCATGACCACTGTCATCACAACGCTCCATGACCCCTGACAACACAGTGATCCGGGACTCTTGTCATCACAATGCTCCATTCCCTAGTCATCACAATGCTCCATGAACATTTTCAGCCCAATGCTCCATGACACTTGTCATCACAATGATCCATGGCCTTGCCATTCCTATGCTCCATGACCCCTGTAATCACAATGATCCGTGATGCTTCTCATCACAGTGCTCCATGACCCTTATCATCACAATGCTCCATGCCTGTGTCAGCAAAATGCTACATGACCTTGTCATCACAATGCTCCATTTGCTTGTCATCACAATACTCCATTACAATTGTCATCACAATCCTCCATGAACCTTGGGATCCCATTGCTTCATGCCCTTTTCATCACAATGCTACATGCTCCTTGAAATCAAAATAATCCATGAATTCTATCATCACAATGCTCCAAACCCTTGTGATCACAATGTACCATAACACTTGTCATCACAATGCTCCATGATGCCTGTCATCACAATACTCCATGCCCTTTTCGTCAAAATGCTCCATGATCTTTTTCATCACCATTCTCAATACACTTGTCATCACAATGTTCCCTGACACTTGTCGTCAGAATATTCCTTGAAACCTGTCATGAAATGGCTTCATGCCCTTTTCATCACAATGCTCCATGTCATTGTCGTCACAATACTCCACAAGCTTGTCATCAGAATGCTCCATGACCCTTGTCATCACAATGCTCCATGGCCACTGTCATCACAATGCTCCATTCCCCTTGTCATTACAGTGCTCCATGATGCTCGTCATCACAATTATCCATGGTCTTCTCATCACAAAGCTCCACGGTCTTGCCATCACAATGCTCCATGCCCTGGTCATCACAATGCTCCATGTCCCCTGTCATCACAATTCTCCTCGTTCTTGGCATCACTATGCTCCATGACACTTCTCATCACCGTGTTACATGATTTGTCATCACAATTCTGTATGCACTTTTCATCACAATGCTCCATGACCCCTGTCATAGGAAGCTCCATGTGCTTCTCATCACAATGCTTCATGAACTTGTCATCATAATTCTCAATGGCCCTTGTCATCACAATGCTCCATGCCCTTGTCATCAGAATGCTCCATGTCCATTGTTATCACAATGCTCCAAGCCCTTGTCATCAAAATGCTCCATTACATTTGTCATCACAATCCTCCATGACACTTGGCATCACAATATGCCATTCCATAGTCATCGCAATGGAACATGACATATGTCATCACAATGCTCCCTGAGACCTGTCTTCAAAATACTCCATGACCTTCTCATCACAATGCTCCATGCCTTTGTCATCACATTGCACCATGTCCACTGTCACCACAATAATCCACGAAACATGTCAGGCCAATGCTCCATGCCCCTGTCATCACAATGCTCATTGCCTTTTCATCACAAAGCTCTATGACCCCTGTCATCACAATGCTCCGTGACTCCAGTCACCACAATGCTTCATGACCTTTGTCATCACAATGGTCCATGCCCTCGTCATCACTAGGCTCTGTGACCTTTGTCACCAAAATGCTCCATAAAATTTTCATCACAATGCTCGGTGTCCCTTGTCATCACATTGCTCCATGACCCATGTCATCACAATGTGCCATGTGCTTGTCATCACAGTGCTCCACAAGATTGTCATCACAATGCTCCATAAAACTTGTCCTCACAATGCTCCATGCACTTCTTATCAAAATGCTCTCTCACGAATGATATCAAAATGTTCCCTCATTAGTCATCACAATACACCCACTCCCCTGTCATCACAATGGTCCACAACACTGTCATGAAAATGTTCCATGACTCCTGACATCACAATGATCCATAACCCCTGTTATCAAAATGTTCCATGACACTTTTCTTCAAATTGCTCCATGACCCTCTCATCACAATGCTCCCTGCCCATCACTAGAGAATGCACCACACCCTTGTCATCAAAATGCTCCATGACCTTTGTCATCACAAAACTCCATGACCCTTGGCATCACAATGCTCCATGCCATTGTCATCACAAGGCTCCAAAAACCTCTCATCACATTGTTCAAAGCCCTTGTCATCACACGATCCATGATGCATTTCATCACAATGCTCGATGCCATTCTTCTCACAATGCTCCATGCACTTCTCATTACAATCCTCCATGAACCATGTATCACAGTGTTCCGTGCCCTTGTTATCACAATGCTCCTTGCCCCCTCTCATCACAATAATCCATGAAACATTTCAGACCAATGTTCCATGCCCTTTTCATCACAATGATCCAAGACTCCTCTAATCATAATGCTCCATGCCCCTTTTCATCTCAATGCTCCATGAACACTGTCATCACAATGCACCAAATGCGCATCATCATAATGCTTCATGCTATTGTCATCACAATGAAATCAAAATGCTCTATGACCTCTGTCATCACAATGCTCCAAATCCTTGTGATCACAATATTCCATAACACCTATCATCAGAGCTCCACATAACGCTCATCATCACAAGTATCCATGGTCTTCTAATCACAATGCTCCATGACATTTGTCATCACACTGCTCAATACCCTTGTCATCACAATGGTCCCTGACACTTGTCATCAGTATGCTCCTTGAACCCTGTCATGACAAGGCTCCATGCCTTTTTCATCACAATGTTACATGCCCTTTCCGTCACAGTGCTCCAAGGCCCCTGTAATCACAATGTTCCATGCCCTTGTCATCACAAAGCTCCATGATGCATGTCATCAGAACGCTCCATGACATTCTCATCCCATTGTTCACTGCCCTTGTCATCACAATGATCCAAGAGCCCTGTAATCACAATATTCCATGCCCTTGTCATCACAAAGCTCCATGATGCATGTCATCAGAATGCTCCATGACATTCGCATCCCAATGTTCCATGCACTTGTCATCACAATGCTCCAAGACCCCTGTAATCACAATGCTCCATGACCCTTTTCATCAGAATGCTCCATGAGACTTGTCATCACATGGCTCCATGGTCTTCTCATCACAATGCTCCAGTACCTTGTCATCACAATGCTCCTTGACCCCTGTCATCACAATACTCCATGAACATTTTCAGCCCAATGCTCCATGACGTTCACATCACAATGTTCCATGACCTCTGTCATCACAATGCTCCATGACCACTGTCATCACAACGCTCCATGAACCCTGACAACACAATGATCCGGGAATCTTGTCATCAAAATGCTCCATGCCCTTGTCATCCCAATGCTCCATGAACCCTGTAATCACAATGCTCCATGACGCTTCTCATCACAGTGCTCCATGAACCTTGTCATCACAATGCCTTTGACAGCAAAATGATACATAATCTTGTCATCACAATGCTCCATGCGCTTGTCATCACAATCCTCCATGACCCTTGGGATCATATTGCTTTATGCCCTTGTCACCTCTATCTTGCCTTTCTGGTTTTTACAGATTTTCGGATGTCCTTTTTGAACGGTGGGAAGTGACAATTCTTTGTAGTGTGGATTTGCATTGCGTGCTTGCTTGATTGGCCAAAAAGGGCCTATGCCTTTTCTCCTGAATATATTCAGGAGAAAATTCATATGCTGTTTTTGGCCAAGTGCATCATTCTCGAAGTTGTGATGCCTTTCCTGTGCTTTAAAGGTGATTCCAATTTACCTCTTGAAATATGTTTTTTGCAATTCTGCCTCATTTTCAAGTCCGCTTTGTTGCCTTCCCTCAACAGATTTTTGGAAGAGAGTAGTCCTTTATAACTCTGCAGGTTTTTGATTTGCTTTGCCCCTGAGCTCCAATTTTCAAATCCCATTTTTGGGAGCTGACCGCAAATCCACAATTTTGCTTCAGGAAATATACTGGTTCCAGGGGTGGCTATACTGGTTCCCTGTGGGTGGCTGAGGCTTTGGTTAATTCTTCTTCCTGACGGGAATTTAGAGTGACATGTGTCCGTCCAAAGGCCTACATCTACTCTCTGATTTGTTCTCCCTCTTCCCTTTCATCCTCTGCACAATTAGCAAACTGTGCGAACCAGGAGGTTATAGGGGATGACTCTCCTAAGTTGGGAGATTGATAGTAAAGTAGTTGGAATGCCAAACTGTAGCACAAGGAGAGGAAAAAGTAGGAGACTTTCAGAAAACTTTCGCCATCACAGGGTGTCCATTCTCTAGGTTTCCCATACATGTTATAACTGTAGTGATATTCCCTTCTACCTGGAACTTTGAGACCCATGGAATGGTGGCATGCATTACTACTTTAAAGGGTCTGCATTTTCTCTCCCAATCTCACCAGTCCTCTCAGTCCCAAGTGTCCAGCCTTATGTCTCCTCCAGCTGTCTTTGCAGATAGGGTCATTCTAGGTTTCATCAGAACCCCTGAAGGAATTGTGTAAGAATTTCGCTGTTTTTTGTTTTGTTTTTGAAATTCATTTTTATAATGGGGTTGAGCTGATTTTCACTGACGTGTTTATGCCGGTCTAGACACACTTGATTCCCTTACAGAGGCATATCAGTACATAGGTTTTAAGATTCTTACTAATCAGATATATTCCTCTGTGGGGAATAGGGGTTTTGAGTCCTGTTCACTGAGGAAGGTGTAGGTCTTGTCTATTCTGTATTTGGTTTATGGAATGGTACCTGTGCTAATATCAAACTCTGGTTTTATGCATCACCCCACCTCTCCTTTCCCCTTAAGGAGGCATAAGAGTGTTTTCTAAATGTGAGACGCTGCTCTCTTTCCTAATTCAGTTCATGTGTTGTGATGTTGACATTCCCTCTGTAAGTGATATCTTATGATAAGATTCTTTTTCTGTGTGACTAATTTCCCTTAGAATCATCATACCTAAATCCTCTCATTATGCTGCTACTGGCCTTATGACATTGATTTCACGTCTGAGTGATATTCCATTGTACAAAATTACCACAAGTTCTTTATGCATTTCTCTTTTTCCTGGGATACTTTAGGTGTACCGAAGTTGAGGTTCTTGTATGCAGAGCAGCCCTAAACTTTGGGGTGCCTGTGTCTTGTTGATATTTAGTCTTCCCAAGTTATATGTCCATGAGTTGAAGTCCCCTTTGCTCGGGGGCTTTGTATTTTAGATGTTTTAGGAAACAGCATACACTTCTTCAGAGTAGCTCTTGGATATTTATACCCCACCCATCAGCGTGACTAGTCTCCCTGTTTTCCATGGCCTCTCCTGCATTTTTGATTTGTACACATTTTTTGGATGGACTTTCTGAGCAGTGGAAATTGAGACTTCTTTATTGTGCGGATTTGCATTTCCCCCTTGCTTGGTTGGCCAAAAACTCTGTATGTGTTTTTTTCCTGAAGATATTTACGAAAAAAATGCATACACCCTTTTGCCCAACTGCATCATTTTAGAAATTCTGCTGCTTTTCATATGCTTTAAATGTGAGTACAATCTACCTTTTGAAAAATGTTTCCTGCAATTCTGCCTCTCATTCAGAACCTCTTCGTTGCCTTACCTGAATATATTTTTGGACGTTGGTTATCATTTATATCTTTGCAGGTCTTTGAATTGTCTGCTCCTGAGCTCCATTTTGCAACTCGCTTTTTTTGTGAGCTGGCCGCCAAACCATTGGATTGACTCCGGCCCTATTATGGTTCTGGGGAGGCAGGCTGAGCCTTTGGTTAATTCTTCTTCCTAAAGGGATATTAGAGTGACATGTGCCTGTCAAAACTCCTACAGCTTATCTCTCACTGGTTCCTCCTCTTCCCATTTATCCTCTTCAAAAATTGCAAACTGTGTGAAACAGGAGGTTAAAGGTGCTGATTCTCCAAGTGGGGAGATTGTTAGTAATGTGGCTGGAATGGCGAACCCCAGCACCAGGAGATCAAAAATGAGGTGCATTTTAGACACCACTCCTGAGCACACGGTGCACATTCATCTCGGTTTCCCAGGCATGTTTTCCCTGTCAGAAGATTCCCTTGAAACTGCAGATTTGGGACCCATGGAATGGGTACCAGGCAGTATTACTTTAAAAGGTCTGCATTTCCTCACCCAGCCTCTCTAACATCTCTCAGCGTGCATAGCTGCCAGCCTTATATATCATCCTGCTGTGGGTCTACATGTGTTCAATCCATGTTACATCGTAGCCCTTCAACAAAAGTTGTAAGAATTTTTGTCTGTCTCACTGTTTTTATAAATATTTTTAAATTTATTTTTATATTGGTTACAGCTGATTTTCAAAGCTCTGTTTTTTGCTGCTGTACATCCACTTGATTCATGTACTGTGTGACAACAATAAATTCTTTCTCAGATGCCTACGAGTCATATGTATTATTTTCCAGTGACTTGAGTGGACTGAGTGCAGTTCTTTGAGGTACCGTGTAGGCCTTGCCAGTTATTCAATTCGGTACTTGGAATGGTATCTTTGCTAATTTCAACCTCCTGGATAATACCTCACCATTCCCCACCTTTCCCATTTAGCAGCCTTATGTCTATTTTCTACATATTTGACTATGTTTCTGTTTTGTAGTTTATTTCATGTGTAGCCATTTTTGATTCCACCTTTAAGTGACATCTTATGATATGTGTCTTTTTCTTTCTGACAGGTGTCACTTAGAATGATCGTATGTAACTCCTCCAGAGTTGTTCTAACTGGCCTTATTTCATTGATTTCTGGATGAGTAATATTCCACTCTACATAAGTACCCCATCTCTTTTATCCATTTTATCCTTCCAGGGACGTTTAGGTTATATCCAAGTGGAGGCCCTTTTTAACAGAGAGGTGGTAAACGTTGGAGTGCCTGTTTTCTGTCATTTTTTGTTTTTCCCAAGGTATACGCCCATGAGTGCAAGTGCCCTATGCTCTGTAGCTCAGTTTTCAGATGTTTTAGCAAACACAATACACTTCTCCAGAGTGGCCGTTGGCACATTACATTTCCACTATCAGCCTCACAGGGCTCCCTTTTCTCCTCACCCTGTCCTGCATTTCTGGTGTTTACACTTTATGTGGATGGCCCTTCTGACTGATGTGAAGTGATGCATTTTGTAGTATTGATTTCCAGTGGCCACCTGTTTGGTTGGATAAAAAGTGTGTATGGCCTTAACTTGAATATATTCAGAAAAAAATGCATACGCCCTTTTGGGCCAAGTGCATCATTGGCGATGTTCAGCCCCTTTTCTTGTGCTTTAATGGGGAGTCCTTTCTACCTCTTCAAATCTGTTTCCTGCCACTCTCCCTTGCTTACAAGTCCTTTTCTGTGACTTACCTCAAGACATTTTTCGACAATAGATATTTTCAACTCTGCAGTTTCATGAATTTTATTGCCCCCGAGTTCCATTTTTCAACTTGTGTTTTTGGAAACTGGACACAAAACAGCAGGATTTCCTCTAGCCCTATTCTGTTTCCATGGGCAATTATAGCCTTTGATGAATTTGTCTTCCAGATAGGAAATTAGAGTGGCATTTGCCTGTCTGAACAACTAAGACTTGTCTCTAAATTTTTCTCATCCTTCCGCTTCATCCTCTGGACAAATTACAAACTGTGTGGAACAGGATGTTGACGGTGCTGATATCCCCAAGTAAGGAGATTGTCAGGAAAGATGCTGGAGGGGTGAACCCGTGCACCAGGCGATGAGGAGATGAGGTGCCTTTTCCAAACTCTTTCCGATCAAACGGTGTACCATCCTCTAGGTGTGACAGGCATGTTTTAGCTGTAGGAAGGGTCCCGTGCATGGAAGGAGAACACCAGGGATTTTTCCAAATCAGTGCCTCCCCGAACCCCAATCTGGGGAATTTTTAAGCTACGGCTACACGTATGTCCATTATGGGCCTTGGGAAATAGGCAGAGCCCAAACTTTAGATGATTGAAATCTTCAGGTTCAGAAGCGCTCACCATCGGCCTTGCTTAGGTTACATTTTATCTGTCATTGATAGATGATGTCAATAAAAATATCGATTCTTTTTCAGATTATTTCCCCTTATAGGTTATTGCAAAATATTCAGTGTAGTTCCCTGTGCTATACAGTAGTTCCTTGTTGATGATCTATTTTATACATAGCAGTGTGTATGTGTTAATCCCAAACTGTTAATTTATCCCTTTTCCGACCTTTCCCCTTTGGTAATAATAAATTATTAGATTTTATACTTCTCAGGAATGGGGGAGCTGAAAGAGAGGTATCCTTTTCAATGGAAAAGCATTCAAAACAAGATTGAAGCTTCAGCCAAGAGTATTCGATGTACAACCATGGAAATAAATCACTTCATTTCTCTAATGTTGACCTGACCAATAAGACAGACGTCTTCACTGAACTTGCTTATAGTAAAGTGATGGAATTATCAAATGTAAGTCTTAGAAAAATCTTATTTTACTCGAGCATTATACACTGATGTATGTTAACTACAGTTTGGCTCACACATCTGTTCATTGAAGTTACAATGTTCTCAATTTCTGTTACTGGTCCTCCAGAGTGTACCCCAACAGGAGTCCCCGAGCCCAGTGTCATTGGAGCCAACAGATCAAGACTGAGTTTGGTTCAGAAGCAAAGGAAACATTATTTTGAAAACCGAATGGAGAGGTGAGAGCGTGCACTCCCCCACGGGCTGTGGGCTGGGCTACTGTGTAGGGATCCCAGCAGCGTCAGTGGGAGTTAGGGGATGGAGCTCTCGAAGGCTTGGTTGGCTGCAACTCAGGCTCTATGCCGTGGAGTCTGCTTGGGACTCCGCTAGCAGAGGTGTCGACCCAGCCATTCTGCACTAGGAAATTGGGACTGAAGTGCTGGGTGTGGGACCTCTGCATGCGGAACCCTAGGAGCACGTGAAATTACACAAAGCACAAAGGAAAAACAGGTTAGACTTTATTTTATTGCCCAGATTCTCTTTTTATCTCACAGGAATTTTTAATGAACGTTGCCAGAGACGAACACCTCCTCTGCATTTTGTTCCGTTCCTCATTCTTGGGGTGTTGAGGGTGCAGACCCCTCTTTTGTAACTGCTTCATGCTGTGGTGGCAGCCCTGATACCTGTGGGGAGGGGCAAAACGTCTCCCCACCAGCCTCCAGGTGAGGTTGATTGTTCCAAAGCCTCCTGCCTCACTTCTCATCCGCCTGAGCACCAGCATTGGAAGTGTTATAGATTCTAATGACCTTTAAGGGTCCAGGAAAGAGATGCGCAAAGATGCTGTGGTGGCAGGTTTCACCCCACCCCACATTTGTTCGCTGACCTTAGGCTGACGGTTTTTGCCAGTCTAGATGCTCTGACCAGTAGTCTGTGCTTTCTTTAATTAGGTCCCTGAATTAATGTACAATCAGCACCATGTGTCAGAGCCCTGCCCGCGCAACTCCCAGACAGTCCAGGGTCAGTGGTAATCCAGGACCATGACGTCCACTGAGTCAACGGCCTTTAGATGTAGCCAGCAGTCCAGCCGGTCATATTGGCCACCATCACCACGGTGTCTGTAGGGTTTTCTATGGTGAAAGCGTGATATACTTTTCCCCCGCCAAGCTTATTAGCTCCCCTCTGGGTGCAGTAAGTCCTGCAAGCAGTAGTCTGCTCTTTCGGGGCACAGTCTTGTTGTTTTCTGAGAGAAACTCCAGGTCAAGTGATGGTCACACAAGTCATCTTGGGGGCCCGATGCCCCCATTTGTCTCTCTGGAGGTTGGAGTTGGAAGGCCTCATCACTCGAGGTCAGTGTGTCCACAGAGCGACCCCTGCAACTTCAGGGCATGATGGGTGGTTAGGATCACGACGTGGGGTCCTTTTCCCTTAGGAGGGAGCTGGCCTTGCGGGCTGCTGATTTCTAGCTTTTTAGATACCCCAGTATCCTGGCCTGATGAGTCGGTGGGCAAAGCCCTTGGGGACCATAGTTTATCATACCTGAAGGGCATTCTTGTGTTGCTCCATTTCAAGTGGTCCCAGTTTTTGCTCTAAGTCTCCAAGGGTGATTAACCTTTGACCGGGTATGTAAAGGTCAAAGGGATTAGCTAAATTAGGGAGTTCCTGGGCAAGGGTCTGAATTGACTGCTCATTCCATTCATGAAAGGCCACTTCTGGATTCTATACAAAAGGATCATCATCTTTTCGTGTCAGTGTTTCATGTAGAGGCCCAGCTATTAGACTGTAGTTAGGGATCCAGATGCAGAAAACCTTGGCCTCCCCAGGAACCCCTAAGCTGTCTTCTAGTTTTAGAAGAGGTAAGGCTGCAAATGGCTTCTTCCCTATCCTGGTATGCATTTCTCTGAATATCTGTGAGAATGAAGCCCAGGCAGGTCACCTGAGCCTGGGATATTTGAGCCTTTTTCTTGGACACCTTCTATCCTTTCTTGGCTAGGTAGTTCAGAGGCGTCTTTAGTAGGCCTGGCGATCAGAATGTCATCTGCATATTGAAGGAGGGTTCCCTTTTACAGAGGTAGAACTTTTAGGTCTTTAGAGGATATTTCCCCAATGATGGTGTGGGGATTTTTGAACCATTGGGGCAGGACGGCCCAACATTATTGCTTGTGTTGCATGTTGTGTCCTGCCACTCACAAGCCAAAAATTCTTGTGACTCTGAGATGAATGGAATACAGAAGAAGGCATCATTGAAGTCTAATACAGAATGTCATGGCCGGGTGGATGGTAGAATGAGCAGCAGGGTGTAGGAAATAGGAGCTACTGGATGTATATCCTCGGTGGCTTCACTGACTGTCCTGATATCCTTTACCAGGTCTCCAGCAGCCCATGGGGCTCTCGTGGTCAGGCCAATCCCAGGATATGGAGCTCACCTGGGCTGCATCCTGCACCCCACAGCCCACGGGGCTCTCGTGTTCAAGTCCCTCCCTGGGTACGGAGCTCACCTGTGCAGCTACCCAGCAGCCCATGGGGCTCTCATAGTCAGGCCCTTCCCAGGATACGGAACTCCCCTGGGCAGGTACCCCAGCAGGGCTGGACACACAGGAACTGTGCACATAGCCCACCTTGCAGAGAACCCCCAGCTCACCTGTCGCTCACAGCTGACACAGAACACCTCAGAGCAGGACTTGAACTAACAAACAGCAGCTCTGACAGGTCTGTGACCCTGGCTATCACTCTGTGCAGCCTCTCTCTGCCTGGTCTTCCAGACACTTCCACTGCAGCCAGGGCACCAGGCCTCTGTCTCCACCCAACATCACTCCTCTCCCTGACTCCTGGGTTCCTCTCATTAGGATAGGGTCTTCTTGAAGTTGTTTTCCACTCATGGACCAGATAAAATGATAAGAAAACAAGCTGCAGCTGCAGCCCCTTGTCTAGCCTGACTGTCAAGAGCCCACACCTGTTCCTTGGGACTGACCCGTTTAGCAAGGTTCATTTTCTGCATCTGTGAGCCCCTGAGGGGTGAGGATTGGCTGATTTGGGCAGCCTGACACTGCCTGCCACCCCCCACCACAGGTGTGCCTGGGTTGAGGTCAATATAAACACCTCTCCAGTCAGCAAGAGCCCCTGTAGCTGTGCCTGACGCCATATTCTCTGCCCCATCAGCAGTTTCGGGGCTGGGGTGGTGGGAGGGAGTGAGGGGCCGTGGATTTGTGGGTGGCCCAGTGTGATTTGGGCTCTGCTGGACTTTCTGCAGGAGTTGCCAGGCTGCCACCTGCTAAAGAAGAGAATGTGTCACCCATACCTGCCACTGGAATTTCTCCCCAGTCAGAGGTGCGGAAGTAAAAATGCAGTGGGGGCCGTGGCAGGAGGGGTATCTCAGGCAGGGAAATGGAAAGCTTCCAGAAGAGCATCTGGGGCCAGGACCATCCTGGCTGGCCTGCAGGCACCAAGTCGGCCTGTGTGCTCTTGCTAGTGTGGCTCCACAGCCCTTCCTCTAGGCTTGCAAGTGTTTGTACATATTCAGTTGTTTTACCTGGAAAGAGTGGGAAGAGTTCAGCTGCAGCAGGACTTGGGCTCAGCTCACATTTACTCACAGACGCCTCGACACATTCCCCCAGCTTTGCAATGAGGATGCTCCTTGTGGGGGGGAGCACTGCTGACTGCATGGGAGACGATTTCCCACCTCTGACCAACTTAAGAATTTTTTACCACTGGAGCAAGTGCCCTGATACGATTTTCCTCTGTATAACTGGTGAGTTCTGTTTGTTTGTTTTTTTTTCTTTTTTTTCTTTTTGGTTCAAGTTAGATTTTATTTATTCCTCATTTTTTTTTAATTTGGATATATATACATGGAAATAATGCATTAATATAGAGACGTCTATGTGAAGGGAAAAACTTTTTTTCTGTTTTATTTTATTAAATGTTATTTATTTAGTTTTTTTTTAAATTTATTTCTTTTATACAGCAAGTTCTTTTTAGATATCTATTTCATACATATACGTGTGCACATGTGAATCCCAGTCTCCCAATTCATCCCACCACCACCCTCACATGGCGTTCCCTCCTTGGTGTCCATATGTTTGTTCTTTATATCTGTGTCTCTATCTCTGCCCTGCACACTGGTTCATCTGTACCATTTATCTAGGTTCCACATATATGCATTAATATACAATATTTGTTTTTCTCTTTCTGACTTACTTCACTCTGTATGACAGTCTCTAGATCCATCAAGGTCTCTACAAATGACCCAATTTCATTCCTATGTATGGCTGAGTAATATTCCGTTGTATATATGTACCACGTCTTTATCCATTCGTCTGTCTGTGGGCACTTAGGTTGCTTTCATTACCTGTCTATTGTAAATAGTGCTGCAGTGAATATTGTGGTGAATGTGTCTTTTTGATTTATGGTTTTCTCTGGGTATATGCCCAGTAGTGGGATTGCTGGATTATATGGTAATTCTATTTTTAGTTTTTTAAGGAACCTCCATACTGTTCTCCATAGAGACTGTATCGATTTACATTCCCAACAATAGTGGAAGAAGGTTCCTTTTCTCCACACCCTCTCCAGCATTTGTTGTTTGTAGATTTTCTGGTGATGCCCATTCTAACAGGTGTGACGTGATACCTCATTGTAGTTTCGATTTCCATTTCTCTAATAATTAGTGATGTTCAGCATATTTTCATGTGCGTACTGGCCATCTCTATGTCTTCTTGGAAGAAATGTCTATTTAGATCTTCCATTTTTGTATTGGATTGTTTGTTTTATTAATATTGAGCTGCATGAGCTGTTTATATATATTGGAGATTAATCATTTGTCCATTGATTCGTTTGCAAATATTTTCTGCCATTCTGAGGGTTGTCTTTTCGTCTTGTTTGTAGTTTCCTTTGCTTTGCAAAAGCTTTTACGTTTCATTAGGTGCCATCTGTTTAGTTTTCTTTTTTATTTCATTACTATAGGAGGTGGATCAAAAAAGATCTTGCTGTGATTTACGTAAGAGTATCCTTCGTAAGTTTTCCTCTCAGAGTTTTATACTGTCTGGTCTTACATTAAGGTCTCTAATCCATTTTGAATATATTTTTATGTATGGTGTTGGGGAGTGTTCTAATTTCATTCTTTTACATGTAGCTGTCCATATTTCCCAGCACCAATGATTGAAGAGACTGTCTTATCTCCATTGTATAGTCTTGCCTCCTTTCTCATAGATTAGTTGACCATAGGTGTGTAGGTTTATCCTTGGGCTTTCTTTCCTTTTTTATTTTTTTCCTTTTACACATTTATTGGAGTATAATTGCTTTACAATGGAGTGTTCGTTTCTGCTGTATAACAAAGTGAATCAGCTATACATATACAAATATCACCAGATACCCTCCCTCTTGCCTCTCCCTCCCACACTCCATATCCCACCCCTTAATATGGTCACAAAGCACCGAGCTGATCTCCCTGTTCTATGTGGCTGCTTCCCAGTAACTATCGGTGTTACATTTGGTAATGTATTTATGTCCATGCCACTCTCGCACTTCGTCCCAGCTTACCCAACCCCCTTCTGGTGTCCTCAAGTCCTTTCTCTATGTCTGTGTCCTTAATCCTTTCCTGCCACTAGGTTCTTCAAAATCTTTTTTTTTTCTTCATTAGATTCCATATATCTCTGTTAACATACAGTATTTGTTTTTCCCTTTCAGACTTACTTCACTGTGTAGGACAGATTCTAAGTCCATCCACCTCAGTACAAACAACTCAGTTTTGCTTCTTTTTATGGTTGAGTAATATTTGATGGTATATATGTGCCAGATCTTCTTTATCCATTCATCTGTCGATGGACACTTAGGTTGCTTCCATGTCCTGGCTAATGCAAATAGAGCTGCAATGAACATTTTTGTACATAACTCTTTTTGAATTATGGTTTTTGCAAGGCAAATGCCCAGTAGTTGGATTGTTGTGTCGTATGGTACTTCTATTGTTAGTTATTTAAAGGAACCTCCGTACTGTTCTCCCTAGTGCCCATATCAATTTACATTCCCACCCACAGTGCCAGTGTGTTCCATTTTCTCCAATAAAGGCCTCTCCAGCATTTATTGTTTTGTGGATTTTTTTGATGATTGCCACTCTGACTGCTGTGAGGTGATACCTCAGGGTAGTTTTGATTTGCATTTCTCTAATGATTAGTGATGTTCAGCATTCTTTCATGTGTTTCTTGGTAATCTGTATATCTTCTTTGGAGAAATGTCTATTTAGGTCTTCTGCCCGTTTTTGGATTGGGTTGTTTGTTTTTGTGATATTGAGCTACATGAGGTGCTTGTAAAGTTTGAAGATTAATACTTTGTCAATTGCTTCATTTGAAAATATTTCTCCCATTCTGAGGGTTGTTTTTGCATCTTGTTTATGTTTTCCTGTACTGTGTAAAAGCTTTTAAGTTTCATTAGGTCCCTTTTGTTGATTTCTGTTTTTATTTCCATTTCTCTAGGAGGTGGGTCCAAAAGGATCTTGCTGTGATTTATGTCATAGAGTGTTCTGCCTATGGTTTCCTCTAAGTGTTTTATAGTGTCTGGTCTTATATTTAGATCTCTAATCAATTTAGAGTTTATTTTTGTGTATGGTGTTATGGAGTGTTCTAATTTCATTCTTTTATGTGGAGGGGTCCAGTTTTCCCAGCACCAATTACTGAAGAGACTGTCTTTTCTTCATTGTATATCCTTAGCTCCTTTGTCATAGATGAGATAGCCATAGGTATGTAGGTTTATCTCTGGGCTTTCTGTCCTGTTCCATTGATCTGTGTTTATGCCAATCTACATACACTTGATTCCATTATGGAGACATATAAATACATAGGTTTCAAGGTTATTACCAGTCAGATATATTCCTCTTCAGTGAATAGGGTGTTTTGTGTCCAGTTCATTGAGAAAAGAGTAGGTCTTGTCTATTACATATTTTGTATATGGAATGGGATCTGTGCTAATTTCAAACTCTGCTTTTACACATCACCCCACATCAACTTTCCCCTTAAGGAGGCATAAGTGTGTTTTCTAAATGCGTAACTCTGTTCTCTTTTGAAATTCAGTTCATGTGTAGACATGTTTACATTTCCTCTATAAGTGATATATTACAATAAGTTTCTTTTTCTTTGTGGCTCATTTCACTTAGCATCATCGTACCTAAAGCCACTCATTAAGCTGCTATTGGCCTTATGACATTGATTTTATGTCTGAGTGACATTCCATTGCGTATAAGTACCACAACATCTATATCTATTTTTTTTTTCCTTTCCTGGGATATTTAAAGTGTACTGAAGTCGAGGTTCTTGTAAACAGAGCAGCCCTAAAGTTTGTGCTGGCTGTGTGTTGTGGATTTTTAGTTTTCCCAAAATACACGCCCATGAGTGGAAGTGTGCTATGCTCTGTAGCTCTGTTTTAGAAAACAACATACAGTTCTCCAGAGAGGCTGTTGGCAGTTTACATCCTGTCCATCGGCGTAACCAGACTCCCTTTTCTCCATGGCCTGTCCTGCATTTGTGGCTTTTACACTATTTGTGGATGGCCCTTTTGACTGGAGGTAAGGGACACTTCTCTGTAGTGTGGATTTGCAATGCCTGATGGCTTGCTTGGCCAAAAAGGGCATATGCATTTTTTCCCGAATATATTCAGGAAAATACACATAGTCCCTTTTCAGCCAAGGGCAACATTGTCGAAATTCTGTCGCTTTTCATGTGCTTTAAAGACGACTCCAATCTACCTCTTGAAATCTGTTTCCTTCAATTCTGCCTTGCATTCAAATCCTCTTCACTGCCTTTCCTCAATATATTTCTGGATGATAGTTGTCCTTTATAACTCTGCAAGTTTGTGAATTGCTGTGCCCCTGATTTCCATTTTTCAACTCGCCTCTTTGTGAGCTGGCTGCAATACCGCAGGATGGCTTTAGGCCCTACTCTGGTTCCAGGGCTTCAGGCTGAGCCTTTGGTTAATTATTCTTCCTGATGGGAAACTAGAGTGACATGTGCCCATCCAAACACCTACAGCTAATCTCTCATTTATTTCCCCTCTTCCTGTTCATCCTCTGCACAATTTGCAAACTGTGCATAACTGGAGGGTAAAGGCACTGACACTCCAAGTGGGGAGATTTTTAGTAATGCAGATGGAATTGCAAAGCCGAGCACGACAAAAGGAAAAATGAGGTACCTTTTAGAAAACTTTCCCAATTACACAATGTACCATCCACTGGGTTTCCCATGCATGTTTTAACTGGAGGAAGATTCCCTTAAACCTGGAGAGTTGGGACCACTAGAATGGGTAGCACACAGTATTGCTCTAAGTGGCGTTCTTTTTTTTTTTTTTTTTTTTTTTTTTTTTGCTGTACGCAGGCCTCTCACTGCTGTTGCCTCTCCCGTTGCAGAGCACAGGCTCTGGATGCGCAGGCTCAATCTCAGCGGCCATGGCTCACGGGCCCAGCCACTCCGCGGCATGTGGGATCTTCCCGGACTTGGGCACAAACCCTTGTCCCCTGCATTGGCAGGGGGACACTCAACCACTGAGCCACAAGGGAAGCCCTAAGTGGTGTTCTTTTGTTCACACAACCTCAGAAATCTTGTCAGCCCCAAGTGTCCAGTCTTATGTCTCATCCAGCTGTGGGTGTAAAGGTGGTCAATCTAACTTGCATCACAGGCCCTGAACGTAATTTTAAAGACTTTCTCTCTGTTTTTGCATTTTGACTTTGAAATTTATTTTTATAAGTGTGTTTAACTGAATTTCAGTGCTGTGTTCATGCCGTTATACACACACATGATTCCTTTATGGAGACATGAGAATACATATGTTTTAAAATACATAGAGTCAGACATATTCCTCTGCAATGAATAGGGGGTGTTGAGTCCAGTTCATTGTGCCGGGAGTAGGTGTTGTCTATTACATACATGGTTTATATAACGGTATCTGTGCTAATTTAAACCTGTGGTTTTATGCATCACCCCGCCTCGGCTTTCCTCTTAAGCAGGCCATAGATGTTTCCTAAATGTGTGACTCTGTTGTGTTTGTCATTCAGTTCATGTGTAGTCATGTGTACATTCCCGCTATGAGTGATATCTTATGATAAGATTAGTTACTCTGTAATCTTTCCTAACTCAGTTCATGTGTAGCCATGTTTACAGGACCATCATAAGTGATATCTTATGATAAGTTTCTTTTTCTGTGTGACTTATTTCACTTAGAATCATCGTACGTGAATCCACTCATTTTGTTGCTACTGGTCTTATGACATTGATTTCATGGCTGAGGGATATTGCATCGTACGTAAGTACCACAATTTTTTGAACAATTTTTAACTTTCCTGGGATATTTAAGGTGTACCCAAGTTGAGGTTCTTGTAAGCAATGCATCCCTAAATTTTGGTGTGGTTCTGTCTTATTGATTTTCAGTTTTCCCAAGGTATATTCCCTAGACTGGAAGTGCCCTTGGCTATGTAGCTCTGTTGTTTACATGTTTTAGGGAACACAATGCACTCCTCCAGAGAGGCAGTTGCCAACTTACATCCCGCCCAACAGCATAACAAGCCTCCCTGTTCTCCAGGTCCTCTTTTGCCTTTCTGGTTTTTACACATTTTGCCGATGTCCCTTTTGACCAGTGGGAAGGGATATTTCCTTGTACTGCAGATTTGCCTTGCCCGCTTGCTAGCTTGGCCAAAAAGGGCATATGCATTTTCTCCTGAATATATTCAGGAGAAAACGAATACACCATTTTTGGACAAGTGCATCATTGTCGAAGTTGTGCCCCTCTTCCTGTGCTTGAAAGGTGATTCCAACGTACCTCTTGAAATCTGTTTACTGCGATTCTGCCTCGCTTTCAAGTCCACCTCGTTGCCTTCCTTCAAACAATTTTTGGCCGATAGCTGTCCTTTATTACTCTGCCAGTTTGTGAACTGCTGTGCCCCTGAGCTCCATTTATCAAATCGTTTTTTGTGAGCTGACCGCAAGTCCAAAATTTCGGTTCAGGACCTATACTGGTTTCCGGCAGCAGGATGAGTCTTTGGTTAATTCTTCTTCCTGCCGGGCAATTAGAGTCACATGTGCCCGTCCAAATGCCTAACAGCTACTCTCTCATTGGTTCTCCCTGGTCCCTTTCATCCTCTGCCAAATTGGCAATCTGTGTTATCTAGGAGGTTAAAGGGGCTGTCTCTCCAAGTTGGGAGATTGATAGTAAATCAGTTGGAAAGTCAAACTGTAGAACCAGGAGAGGGACTATTCGTTGAGTTTTAGAGACCATTCGTATTCACAGTGTGTCCATTCTCTAGGTTTCCCGTACATGTTATAGCTGTAGTAATATTCCCTTCAACCTGGAGAGTTTGGAACCATGGAATGGAGGCCACGCATTATTGCTTTAAATGGTCTGTGTTTGCTCACGCAGTCTCACCAAGCCTCTCAGTCCCAAGTGTCCAGCCTTATGCCACATCAAGCTGTAGTTGTAGATAGATTCATTCCAGGTATCATCAGAGACCCTGAAGGAATTGTAAAGAATTTCCCTGTTTTTTTGTTTTGTTTTTGAAATTCATTTTTATAGTGGGTTTGAGCTGATTCTCGCTGCCATGTTTATGCCAGTCTAGACATACTTGATTCCCTTATGGAGACATATCAATACATAGTTTTTAAGATACTTACTAGTCAGATATATTCCTCTGCGGAAAATATGGTGTGTTGAGTCCCTTTCCCCGAAGAAGGTGTAGGTTTTTCTATTCCATAGTTGGTTTTTGGAACAGTACCTGTGCTTATATCAAACTCTGGTTTTATGCATCACCCCACCTCTCCTTCCCTCTTAAGCAGGCAAAAGAGTGTATTCTAAATGTGAGACACTGTTCTCTTTCCTAACTCAGTTCATGTGTAGCCATGTTTACAGGATCTTCATAAGTGATATCCTATGATAAGCTTCTTTTTCTGTGTGACTTATTTCACTTAGAATCATCGTACCTGAATCCACTCATTTTGCTGCTACTGGTCTTATGACATTGATTTCATGGCTGAGGGATATTCCATCGTACGTAAGTACCACAATTTTTTGAACCATTTTTAACTTTCTTGTGATAATTAATATGTACCCAAGTTGAGGTTCTTGTAAGCAGTGCATCCCTAAATTTTGGGGTGGCTCTGTCTTATTGATTTTCAGTTTTCCCAAGGTATATTCCCTAGACTTGAAGTGCGCTTGGCTATGTAGCTCAGTTGTTTACTTGTTTTAGGGAACACAATGCACTCCTCCAGAGTGGCAGTTGGCAACTTACATTCCGCCCATCAGCATAAAAAGGCTCCCTGTTCTCCAGGTCCTCTTTTGCCTTTCTGGTTTTTACACATTTTGCCGATGTCCCTTTTGACTGGTGGGAAGTGATACTTCTTTGTACTGCAGATTTGCATTGCCCGCTTGCTGGCTTGGCCAAAAAGGCCGTATGCGTTTTCCCCTGAATATATTCAGGAGAAAACACATACACCCTTTTGGGCCAAGTGCATCATTGTCGAAGTTGTGCCCCTCTTCCTGTGCTTTACAGGTGATTCCAACATACCGCTTGAAATCTGTTTCCTGCTATTCTGCCTCCCTTTCAAGTTTGCCTCGTTGCCTTCCTTCAACAGATTTTTGGACGATAGTTGCCCTTTAGTTGTCTGCCAGTTTGTGAATTTCTGTGCCCCTGAGCTCCATTTTTTAACTCGTTTATTTGTGAGCTGAACGCAAGTCCAAAATTTGGGTTCAGGACGTATAATCCTTCCCGGTGTGTGGCCGAGACATTGGTTAATTCTCCTTGCTCCAGGGATATAAGAGTGACATATGCCCGTCCAAATGCCTAACAGCTACTCTCTCATTGTTTCTCCCTCTTCCCTTTCATCTTCTGCCAAATTGGCAACCTGTGCCAACCAGGAGTTTATAGGTGCTGTCTCTCCAAGTTGGGAGATTGATAGTAAAGCAGTTGGAATGTCAAACCGGAGCACCAGGAGAGGGACTATTCGTTGAGTTTTAGAGACCTTTCGTATTCACAGTTTGTCCATTGTCTAGGTTTCCCGTACATGTTATAGCTGTAGTAATGTTCCCTTCAACCTGGAGACATGGGACCCATGGAATGGGGGCCATGCATTATTTCTTTAAAGGGTCTGCATTTTCTCACCCAGTCTCACCAATCCTCTCAGTCCCATTTGTCCAGCCTTATGCCACATACAGCTGTCATTGTAGATAGGGTCATTCCAGCTTTCATCAGAAACCCTGAAGGAATTGTAAAGAATTTCCCTTTTTTTTTTGATTTCCAAATTCCTTTTTGTAGTGGGTTTGATCTGATTCTCACTGCCATGTTTATGCCAGTCTAGACACACTTGATTCCCTTACGGAGGCATATCAATACATAGGTTTTAAGATTCTTATTAGTCAGATATATTCCTCTGCACATAATATGTGTTGTTGCATCCCGTTCACTGAGGAAGTTGTAGGTCTTGCTATTCCGTATTAGGTTTTTGGAATGGTACTTGTTCTAATATTAAACTCTGGTTTTATGCATCACCCCACCTCTCCTTCCCCCTTATGCAGGCATCAGAGTGTTTTCTAAATGTGAGACTCTGTTCTCTTTCCTAACTCAGTTCCTGTGTAGCCATGTTTACAGGATATCTATAAGTGATATCTTATGATAAGTTTCTTTTTCTGTGTGACTTATTTCACTTAGAATCATCGTACCTGAATCCACTCATTTTGCTGCTACTGGTCTTATGACGTTGATTTCATGGCTGAGGGATATTTCATCGGACGTAAGTACCTCAAATTTTTGAACCATTTTTATCTTTCAGGGATATTTAAGGTGCACCCAAATGAGCTTCTTGTAAGCAGTGCAGCCCTAAATATTGTGGTGGCTCTGTCTTATTGATTTTCAGTTTTCCCAAGGTTTATTCCCCAGACTGGAAGTGCCCTTGGCTCTGTACCTCTGTTGTTTACTTGTTTTAGGGAACACAATGCACTCCTCCAGATAGGCAGTTGGCAATTTACATCCCACCTATCAGCATAACCAGGCTCCCTGTTCTACAGGGCCTGTCTTGCCTTTCTGTTTTTTACACATTTTGCGGATGTCCCTTTTGACCGGTAGGAAGTGATACTTTTTGTAGTGCTGATTTGCATTGCCCACTTGCTTGCTTGTCCAAAAAGGGCATATGCGTTTTCTCCTGTATATATTCACGTGAAAACCCATATGCCCTTTATGGCCATTTCCATAATTTTCGAAGTTGTAATGCTTTTCCTGTGTTTAAAGGCGATTCCATTGTATCTCTTGAAATCTGTTTCATGCCATTCTGCCTCATTTTCCCTTCCGCCTCGTGGCTTTCTCTCAACAGATTTTTGGAAGAGAGTAATCCTTTATAACTCTGCAGGTTAGTGAATTGCTGTGGCCCTGAACTCCACTTTTCAACTCGCGTTTTTGTGAGCTGACTGCAAATCAACAGTTTTGCTTCTGGATTTATAATGATTCTGGGGGGGCAGGCTGAGATGTTGGTTAATTCCTCTTTGTGACGGGAAATTATAGTGACATGTGGCTGTCCAAATGCCTACAGCTACTCTCTCATTGGTTCTCTCTCTTCCCTTATATCCTCTGCACAATTTGCCAACTGTGCGAACCAGGAGGTTATAGGGGCTGACTTTCAAAGTTGGGAGATTGATAGTAAAGCAGTTGGAATGTCAAACTGGAGCACAAGGAGAGAAAAAAGTAGTAGAGTTTTAGAAACCTTTCACCATCAGATGGTTTCCATTCTCTAGGTTCCCATACACGTTATAACTGTAGTGATATTCCCTTCTACCTGGAGAGTTGGGAACCATGGAATGGGTGGCAGGCATTATTGCTTTAAAGGGTCTGCATTTTTTCACCCAATCTCACCAATGCTCTCAGTCCCAAGTGACCAGCCTTATGCCACATTCAGCTGTCATTGTAGATAGGGTCATTCCAAATTTCACCAGAAACCCTGAAGGTATTGTGTAAGAATTTTACTGTTTTTATGTTTTGTTTTGAAATTCAGTTTTATATTGGGTTTGAGCTGATTCTCACTGCCATGTTTATGTCGTTCTAGACACACTTGTTTCCCTTACGGAGACATATCAATACATAGGTTTTAAAATTTTTACTAGTCAGATATGTTTATCTGCGTGGAATAGGGATGTTGAGTTCCATTCACTGAGGAAGGAGTAGGACTTGTCTCTTCTGTTTTTGGACTATGGAACGGTACCTGTGCTAATATCAATCTTATGTATTGTGCATCACCCCACCTTTCTTTCCCCTTAAGCAAGCATTAGAGTGTTTTCTAAATCTTAGACTCTGTTCTCTTCCCTAATTCAGTTCATATGTAGCCATGTTTACATTCCCTTCATAAGTGATATCTTATGTCAGAATGCACCATGGCCGTTCTCATAATAATGCTCCATGACCCCTGTCATCACAATGCACCATGCCCTGGTTATCACAATGCTCCATGTCCCTTGTCATCAGAGTTCTCCACGTCCATGTCATCACAATGCTATATGACACTTCTCAGCAATATGTTACATGCTCTTGTCATCACAATTCTCCATCCAGTTGACATTGCAATGCTCCATGCACTTGTCATCACAATGCTCCATGCACTTGTCATCACAATGCTCCATGCTCTTGTCATCACAATGCTCCATGACCCATGTCATCACAATGCTCCCTGACACCTGTCATCACAATGCTTCATGACCCTGGTCATTACAGTGCTCCATGATGCTCGACATCACAATTACCCACGGTCTTCTCATCACAAAGCTCCATGGCCAATATCATCACAATGCTCCATGACCACTGTCATCACAACACTCCATGACACCTGACAACACAATGATTCGGCACTCTTGTCATCAAAATGTTCCATTCCCTAGTCATCAAAATGCTCCGTAGCCCCTGTCTTCACAATACTCCATGAACATTTTCAGCCCAATGTTCCATGACCCTTGTCATCACAATGATCCATGCCCTTGTCATCCCTATGCTCCATGACCCCTGTATTCACAATGCTCCGTGATGCTTGTCATCACAGTGCTCCATGACACATGTCATCACAATGCTCCATGCCTTTGTCAGCAAAATGCTACATGACCTTGTCATTACAATGCTCTATGCGCTTGTCATCACAATACTCCATTTCCATTGTCATCACAATCCTCCACGAATTTTGGGATCACATTGCTTCATGCCCTTTTCATCACAATGCTCCATGCTCCTTGAAATCAAAATGATCCATGACCTCTGTCATCACAGTGCTCCAAACCCTTATGATCACAGTGTTCCATAACACTTGTCATCACAACGCTCCATGATGCCTGTCATCACAATACTCCATGCCCTTTTCATCACAATGCTCCATGACCTTTGTCATCACAATTCTCAATACATTTGTCATCACAATGCTCCATTTCCATTGTCATCACAATGCTCCATGTCATTGTCATCACAATGCTCCATGAACCCACTCATCACATGGCTCCATGGACTTGTCATCACAAAGATCCATGACACTTGTCATCAGAATGCTTGATGCCCTCCTCATCACAGTGCTCCATGCTCTTGTCATTACAATCCTGCATGACCTATGTATCACAGTGTTCCGTGCCCTTGTCATCACAATGATCCATGCCCTCTTCTTCACAATGCTCCAAAATCCCGGTAATCACAATGCTCCTTGTCATTGTCATCACAATGCTCCATGAACCCACTCATCACATGGCTCCATGGACTTGTCATCACAAAGCTGCATGACACTTGTCATCAGAATGCTTGATGCCCTCCTCATCACAGTGCTCCATGCTCTTGTCATTACAATCCTGCATGACCTATGTATCACAGTGTTCCGTGGCCTTGTCATCACAATGATCCATGCCCTCTTCTTCACAATGCTCCAAAATCCCGGTAATCACAATGCTCCATGTCCTTGTCATCAAAAAACTCCATGACGCATGTCATCAGAATGCTCCATGGACTTCTCATCACAATGTTCCATGCCCTCGTCATCACAATGCACCAAGACCACTGTAATCAAGATGCTCCATGCCCCTTTTCATCAGAATGCTCCATGAGACTTGTCATCACAAGTCTCCATGGTCTTCTCATAACCATGCTCCATTCCCTTGTCATCACAATGCTCCATGACACCTGTCATCACAATAAACCATGAAATTTTTCAGCCCAATGCTCCACGACCTACTCATTACAATGCTCCATGGCCAATATCATCACAGTGCTCCATGACCACTGTCATCACAACACTCCATGACACCTGACAACACAATGATCCAGGACTCTTGTCATCACAATGCTGCATTCCCTAGTCATCACAATGCTCCATGACCCCTGTCATCACAACACTCCATGAACAATTTCAGCCTAGTGCTCCATGACCCTTGTCATCACAATGATGCATGACCTTGTCATCCCAATGCTCCATGACCCCTGTATTCACAATGATCCGTGATGCTTGTCATCACAGTGCTCCATGACACCTGTTATCACAATGCCCCATGCCTTTGTCAGCAAAATGCTACATGACATTGTCATTACAATGCTCTATGTGCATGTCATCAAAATACTCAATTTCCATTGTCATCACAATCCTCCATGAAACTTGGGATCACATTGCTTCATGCCCTTGTCATCACAATGCTCCATGCTCCTTGAAATCAAAATGATCCATGACCTCTGTCATCACAATGCTCCAAACCCTTGTGACCACAGTGTTCCATAACACTTGTCATCACAACGCTCCATGATGCCTGTCATCACAATACTCCATGCCCTTTTCATCACAATGCTCCATAACCTTTGTCATCACAATTCTCAATACACTTGTCATCACAATGCTCCCTGACACTGGTCATCAGAATGCTCCTTAAACCCTGTCACAAAAAGGCTACATGCCTTTTTCATCACAATGCCCCATGCCGTTTTCATCACAATGCTCCGTGCCATTGTCATCAAAATACTCCACAAGCTTGTCATCAGAATGCTCCATGACACTTGTCACCACAATTCTCCATGCACTTGTCAGCACAATGCTCCCTGACCCTAGTCATCACAATGATCTAAGCCATTGTGATCACAATGCTCCATTACCTTTGTCAACAGAATCCTCCATGACACTTGGCATCACCATGCTCCATTCCATTGTCATCACAATGGGCCATTACATATGTCATCACAATGCTCCCTGACACCTCTCTTCACAATACTGCATGACATGGTCCTCACAATGCTCCATGACCCTTGTCATCACAATGTGCCATGCACATTTCATCACAACGGTCCACAACCTTGTCATTGCAATGCTCCATAAACCTTGTAATCACAATGCTCCATGCCCTTCTCATAAAAATGCTCTCTCAGAAGAAATATCACAGTGTTCCATCACTAGTCATCATAATACTCCCTCACCCCTGTAATCACAATGATCCATGACACTGTCATCACACTTCTACATCCCCTTATCATCACAATGTTCCATGACAACTGCCATCAAAATCCTCCATGATCCGTTTCATCCCAAAGCTGCAAGACCCCTGACATCACAATGTTCTATAACCCCTGGCATCAAAATGTTCCATTACAATTTTCATCAAATTGCTGCATGACACGGTCATCAAAATTCTCCCTGAACTTCTCATCACAATGCACCATGCCCTTGTCATCAAAATGCTCCATGACTTGTCATCACAATGCTCCATGACATTTGTCATCACAATGCTCAATACACTTGTCATCACAATGCTCCCTGACACTTGTCATCAGAATGCTCCTTGAAACCTGTAACGAAAAGGCTCCATGCCTCTTTCAACACAATGCCCCATGCCGTTTTCTTCACAGTGCTCCATGCCATTGTCATCAAAATACTCCACAAGCTTGTCGTCAGAATGCTCCATGAACCTTGTCATCACAATTCTCCATGCACTTGTCAGCACAATGCTCCCTGACCCTTGTCATCAGAATGCTCCATTACCTTTGTCAACAGAATCCTCCATGACACTTGGCATCCCAATGCTCCATGCCATTGTCCTCACAATGGGCCATTACATATGTCATCACAATGCTCCCTGACACCTGTCTTCACATTACTGCATGACCTGGTCATCAGTAGGCTCCATGCCCTTGTGATCACAATGTGCCATTCCAACTGTCATCACAATAATCCATGAAACTTATTAGACCAATGTTCCATGCCCTTGTCATCACAGTGCTCCATGCCCTTGTTATCACAATCCTCCATGGCCCCTGTCATCACAATGCTCCGTGACTCCAGTTATCACAATGCTTCATGACCTTTGTCATCACAGTGGTCCATGCCCTCGTCATCAACAGTCTCTGATACCTTTTTAACGACAATGCTCCATGAAATTTTCATCACAATGCTCTTTGACCCTTGTCATCACAATGTTCTATGCCTTTCTCAGCACAATGCTCCATGACGCTTGTCATCACAATGCTCCATGTGCTTGTCAGCACAATGCTCCATGACACATGTCATCACAATGCTCCATGACCCCTGTCATCACAATGGTCCGTGACTCCAGTCATCACAATGCTTCATAACATTTGTCATTACAGTGTTCCATGCCCGCGTAATTATAAGGCTCTGTGACCTTTGTAACCACAATGCTCCTTGAACTTTTCATCACAATTCTCTGTGACCCTTGTCTTCACAATGCTCCATATCTTTGTCAGAGCAATGCTCCATGACCATTGTCTTCACAATGTGCCACACACATTTCATTACAACGGTCCACAACCTTGTCATTGCAATGCTCCATAAACCTTGTAATCACAATGCTCCATGCACTTCTCATCAAAATGCTATCTCACGAGAGATATCACAGTGTTCCATCACTAGTCATCACAATACACCCTCACCCCTGTAATCACAATGTTCCATGACCCTGTCATCACACTGCTACATCCCCTTATCATCACAATGTTCCATGACCCCTGTCATCAAATTGCTCCATGACCCTTTTCATCCCAACGCTCCAAATCCCCTGACATCACAATGTTCTATAACCCCTGCCATCAAAATATTCTATTACACTTTTCATCAAATTGCTGCATGACCCGGTCATCAAAATGCTCCCTGCCCTTCTCATCACAATGCAACATGCCCTTGTAATCAAAATGCTCGATTACTTGTCATGACAATGCTCCATGACCCTTGGTATCACAATGCTCCAGGTCACTGTCATCACAATGCTCCCTGAACCCTCTCATCACATTGCTCGATGTCCTTGTCATCACACAGCTCCATGACACTTGTCATCACAATGCTCGATGCCCTTCTCATCACAATGCTCCATGCCCTTGTCATTACAATCCAGCATGACCCATGTATCATAGTGTTCCGTACCCTTGTCATCAGAAGGCTCCTTGCACACTCTCATCACAATCATCCACGAAATATTTCAGACCAATGTTCCATGCCTTTCTCATCACAATGCTCCATTACCCCTGTCATAACAATACAGCATGACCCCTGCCATCACAATGTTCCACGGCATAGGCATCACAAGGTTCCATGACACTTGTCATCACAATGCTGAAGACCCCTGAAATCACAATGCTCCATGCCCTTGTCATCACAAAGCTCCATGATGCATGTCCTCAGAATGTTCCATGGCCTTCTCATCACAATGCTCCATGCCCTTGTCCTCACAATGCTCCAAAACCCCTGTAAACACAATGCTCCATGCCCCTTTTCATCTCAATGCTCCATGAACCCTGTCATCACAATGCACCATGCCCATCATCACAATGCTTCAGGCTATTGTCATCACAATGAAATCAATATTCTCCATGAACTCTGTCATCATAATGCTCCAAACCCTTGTGATCACAATGTTCCATAACACTTATCATCACAACACCCCATGACGCTCATCATCACAATTATCCATGGTCTTCTCATCACAATGCTCCATGATCTTCGTCATCACAATGCTCAATACACTTGTCATCACAATGCTAACTGACGCTTGTCGTCAGTATGCTCCTTGAACCCTGTCATGACAAGGCTCCATGCCTTTTTCATCACATTAATCCATGCCCTTTTCATCACAATGCTCCAAGATCCCTGTAATCACAATGCTCCATGCACTTCTCATCAAAAAGCTCCATGACACATGTCATCAGAATGCTTCATGGCCTTCTCATCACAATGCTTCATGCCCTTGTCATCACAATGAAACAAGACCCCTGTGATCACAATACTCCATGCCCATTTTCATCAGAATGCTCCATGTGAGTTGTCGTCACAAGTCTCCAAGGTCTTCTCATCACAATGCTCCAAGACCTTGTCATCACCATGCTCCATTCCCTTGTCATCACAATGCTCCATGACCCCTGTCATCACAATAATCCATGAGCCTTTTCAGCCCAATGCTCCACGAACTACTCATCACAATGCTCCATGGCCAATATCATCACAATGCTCCATGACCTCTGTCATCACAACACTCCATGAAACCTGACAACACAATGATCCGGGACTCTTGTCATCACATTTCTCCATTCCAGGGTCATGACAATGCTCCATGACCTCTGTCATCACAACACTCCATGAACATTTTCAGCTCAGTGCTCCATGACACTTGTCATCACAATGATCCATGCCCTTGTCATCCGAATGCTCCATGACCCCTGTATTCACAATGCTCCGTGACGCTTGTCATCACAGTGCTCCATGACACCTGTCATCACAATGCTCCATGCCTTTGTCAGCAAAATGCTACATGACCTTGTCATTACAATGCTCTATGCGCTTGTCATCACAATACTCCATTTTCATTGTCATCACAATACTCCATGAACCTTGGGATCACATTGCTTCATGCCCTTGTCATCAAAATGCTCCCTGCTCCTTGAAATCAAAATGATCCATGACCTCTGTCATCACAATTCTCCAAATACTTGTGATCACAATGTTCCATAACACTTGTCATCACAACGCTCCATGATGCCTGTCATCACAATACTCCATGCCCTTTTCATCACAATGCTCCATGACCTTTGTCATCACAATTCTCAATACACTTGTCATCACAGTGCTCCCTGACACTTGTCATCAGAATGCTCCTTGAAACCTGTCACGAAAAGGCTCCATGCCTTTTTCATCACAATGCCGCATGCTCTTTTCATCACAATGCTCCATGCCATTGTCATCAAAATACTCCACAAGCTTGTCATCAGAATGCTCCATGACCCTTGTCATCACAATTTTCCATGCACATTTCAGCACAATGCTCCCTGACACTTGTCATTGCAATGCTCCAAGCCATTGTCATCACAATGCTCCATTACCTTTGTCATCAGAATCCTCCATGACACTTGGCATCACAATGCTCCATGCCATTGTCATCACAATGGGCCATTACATATATCATCACAATGCTCCCTGACTCCTGTCTTCAAAATACTGCATGACCTGGTCATCTCAATGCTCCATGCCCTTGTCATCACAATGCGCCATTCCAACTGTCATCGCAATAATCCATGAAACATATTTGACCAATGTTCCATGCCCTTGTCATCACAATGCTCCATGCCCTTGTTATCACAGTGTTCCATGACCCCTGTCATCACAATGCTCCGTGACTCCAGTCATCACAATGCTTCATGACCTTTGTCATCACAATGGTCCATGCCCTCGTCATCAACAGTCTCTGTGACCTTTTTAACCACAATGCTCCATGAAATTTTCATCACAATGCTTTTAGACCCTTGTCATCACAGTGTTCTATGCATTTCTCAGCACAATACTCCATGACCCTTGTCATTACTATGCTACATGTGCTTGTTAGCACAATGCTCCATGACACATGTCATCATAATGCACCATGAGCCTGTCATCACAGTGCTCCACAATCTTGTCATCACAATTCTCCAAATATTTGTCATCACAATGCTCCATGCACTTCTCATCAAAATGCTCTCTCACCATGATATCACAATGCTACATCAGTATTTGTCACAATACTCCCTCACCCCTGTCATCACAATGTTCCATGACTTCTATCATCAAAATGTTCCATGACACTTTTCATCCAATTGCTCCATGACCCTGTCATCACAATGCTCCCTGCCCTTCTCATCACAATGCACAACGCCCTTGCCATCAAAATGCTCCATGACTTTGTCATCATAAAGATCTATGACACTTGGCATCACAATGCTCCATGTCCTTGTCATCCCATTGCTCCATGCCCTGTCTTCACATAGCTCCATGACACAAGTCATCAGAATGCTCCATGGTCTTCTCATCAAAATGCTCCATGCCCTTGCCATCAAAATGCTCCATTACCCCTGTCATAATAATGCTGCATGACCCCTGCCCCCACGATGTACCTTGGCCTTGTCATCAAAAAGCTCCATGGCCCTTCTCATCACAATGCTCCATGAACACTGTAATCACAATGCTCTATGCCCCTTTTCATCTCAATGATCCATGAACCCTGTTATCAAAATGCACCATGCCCATCATCATAATGCTTCATGCTATTGTCATCACCATGAAATCAAAATGCTCCATGACTTCTGTCATAGCAATGCTCCAAACCCTTGTGATCACAATATTCCATAACAATTGTCATCACAATGCCCCATGACGCTCGTTATCACAATTATTCATGGTCTTCTCATCACAATGGTCCATGACCTTCGTCATCACAATGCTCAATACACTTGTCATCACAATGCTCCCTGACACTTGTTGTCTGTATGCTACTTGAACCCTGTCATGACAGGCTCCATGCCTTTTTCATCACAATGATCCATGCCCTTTTCATCACAATGCTCCAAGACCAATGAAATCACAATGCTCCATGCCCTGGTCATCACAAAACACAATGATGCTTGCCATCAGGATTCTCCTTTGTCTTCTACTCACTATGCTCCATGCCCTTGTCATCACAAAGCTCAATGAAATATGTCTTCAGAATGCTCCTTGGCCTTCTCCTCACAATGCTCCATGCCCATGTCATCACAATGTTCCAAGACCCCTGTAATCACAATGGTCCATGCCCCATTTCCTCAGTATGCTCCGTGAGATTTGTCATCACAAGTCTCTGTGGATGTCTCATCACAATGCTCCAGGACCTTGTCATCACAATGCTTCACGACCTTGTTCTGAAAATTCTCAATGGCCCTTGTCATCAAAATGCTCCATGCCCTAGTCATCACAATGCTCCATTATATTTGTCATCAAAATCCTCCATTACATTTGGCATCACAATGCTCCCCGCCTTTGTCATTGCAATGGACCATGACATATGTCATCACAATGCTCCCTGACACCTCTCTTCACAATACTCCATGACCTTCTCATCACAATGATCCATGCCATTTTCATGACAATGCTCCAAGACCCATGTATTCACAATGCTCCATGCCCTTGTCATCACAAAACTCAATGATGCTTGCCATCAGGATTCTCCTTTGTCTTCTACTCACTATGCTCCATGCCCTTGTCATCACAAAGCTCAATGAAATATGTCTTCAGAATGCTCCTTGGCCTTCTCCTCACAATGCTCCATGCCCATGTCATCACAATGTTCCAAGACCCCTGTAATCACAATGGTCCATGCCCCATTTCCTCAGTATGCTCCATGAGATTTGTCATCACAAGTCTCTGTGGATGTCTCATCACAATGCTCCAGGACCTTGTCATCACAATGCTTCACGACCTTGTTCTGAAAATTCTCAATGGCCCTTGTCATCAAAATGCTCCAAGCCCTAGTCATCACAATGCTCCATTATATTTGTCATCAAAATCCTCCATTACATTTGGCATCACAATGCTCCCCGCCTTTGTCATTGCAATGGACCATGACATATGTCATCACAATGCTCCCTGACACCTCTCTTCACAATACTCCATGACCTTCTCATCACAATGATCCATGCCATTTTCATGACAATGCTCCAAGACCCATGTATTCACAATGCTCCATGCCCTTGTCATCACAAAACTCAATGATGCTTGCCATCAGGATTCTCCTTTGTCTTCTACTCACTATGCTCCATGCCCTTGTCATCACAATATTCCAAGACACCTGTAATCACAATACTCCATGCCCCTTTTCTTCAGTATGCTCCATGAGACTTGTCATCACAAGGATCCATGGTTTTGTCATCACAATGCTCCAGGACATTGTCATCACAATGCTTCACGACCTTGTCATGAAAATTTTCAATGGCACTTTTCATCATAATGCTCCAAGCCCTAATCATCACAATGCTCTATTATATTTGTCATCACAATTCTCCATTACATTTGGCATCACAATGCTCCATGCCATTTTCATCGCAATGGCCCATGACATATGTCATCACAATGCTCCCTGACACCTGTCTTCACACTACTCCATCACCTTCTCATCACAATGCTCCATGCCCTTGTCATCACAATGCACCATGTCCTCTCTCATCACAATAATCTTTGAAATTTCTCAGACCAATGCTCCATGCCCTTTTTATCACAATGCTCCATGACCCCTGTCATCACAATGCTCCGTGACTCCAGTCATCACAATGCTTCATGACCTTTGTCATCACAATGGTCCATGCCTTCGTCATCAACAGTCTTTGTGACATTTTTATCCACAATGCTCCATGAACTTTTCATCACAATGCTCTTTGACCCTTGTCATCACAATGCTCTATGCCTTTCTCAGCACAATGCTCCATGACCCTTGTCATCACAATATTCCAAGCCTTTGTCATCACAATGCTCCATTATATTTGTCATCAGAATCCTCCATGACACTTGTCATCACAGTGCTCTTTGACAATTGTGATCAGACTCCTCCAAGATACCTGGCATCACAATGCTCCATGCCATTTTCATCACAATGGGCCATTACATATTTCATCACATTGATCCCTGACACATGTCTTCTCAATACTGCATGACCTGGTCATCACAATGCTCCATGCCCTTGTCATCACAATGCGCCATTCCATCTGTCATCACAAAAATCCATGAAACGTATTAGACCAATGCACCATGCACTTGTCATCACAATGCTCCATGCACTTGTTATCACAATGTTTCAAGACCCCTGTAATCAGAATGTTCCATGCCCCTTTTCATCAGTATGCTCCATGAGACTTGTCTTCACAAGTCTCCATGGTTTTCTAATCACAAAGCTCCGGGACATTGTCATAAGAATGCTCTTCGACCTTGTCATGAAAATTCTCAATGGCCCTTGTCATCATAATGCTCCAAGCCCTAGTCATCACAATGCTCCATTATATATTTCATCACAATCCGCCATTACATTTGGCATCTCAGTGCTCCCTGACATTGTCATTGCAGTGGACCATGACATATGTCATCACAATTCTCCCTGACACCTGTCTTTACAATACTCCATGACCTTCTCTTCACAATGATCCATGCCCTTGTCATCCCAATGCTCCATGACCCCTGTATTCACAATGCTCCGTGACCCTTGTCATCACAGTGCTCCATGACACCTGTCTTCACAATACTCCATGACCTTCTCATCACAATGCTCCATGCCCTTGTCATTCCAATGCACCATGTCCACTTTCATCACAATAATCTATGAAATTGTCAGACCATTGCTCCATGTACCTGTCATCGCAATGCTCCATGCCCTTGTCATCACACTGCTCCATTACCCCTGTCATCACAATGCTCCCTGAATCCAGTCATCACAATTCTTCATAACGTTTGCCAGCACAACGGTCCATGCCCCCGTCCTCAAAAGGCTCTGTGTCCTTTGTAACCACAATGCTCCATGAAATTTTCATCACAATGCTCTGTGACCCTTGTCATCACAATGCTCCATGCCTTTGTCAGAACAATACTCCATGACCCTTGTCATCACAATGTGCCACGCGCTTTTCATCACAATGATCCACAACCTTGTCATCGCTATCTGCCATAAACCTTGTAATCACAATGCTCCATGCACTTCTCATCCAAATGCTCTCTCACCTGAGATATCACAATGTTCCATCACCAGTTATCACAATCCTCCCTCACCCCGGTAATCACAATGTTCCATGACCCCAGTCATCACAATGCTACATCCCCTTATCAGCACAATGTTCCATAACCCACGACATCACAATCTTCCATAATCCCTGTCATCAAAATCTTCCATGACCCATTTCATCCCAAAGCTCCATGACCCCTGGCATCAAAATGTTCTATAACCCCTGTCATCAAAATGTTCCATTACACTTTTCATCAAATTGCTGCATGACCCTGTCATCAAAATGATCCCTGCCCTTCTCATCACAATGCACCACACCCTTGTCATCAAAATGTTCTATGACTTTTGTCATCACAAAGCTCCATGACCATTGGCATCACAGTGCTCCATGTCATTGTCATCACAGTGCTCCGTAAACGCTCTCATCACATTGCTCCATGCCCTTCTCATTACAAAGCTCCATGACACTTGTCATCACAATACTCGATGCCCTCCTCATCACAATGCTCCATGCTCTTTTCATTACAATCCTCCATGACCCATGTATCACAGTGTTCCGTGCCCTTGTCATCACAATGCTCCATGCCCACTCTCATCACAATAATCCTTGAAACATTTCAGACCAATGCTCAATGCCCTTCTCATCAAAATGCTCCATTACCTCTGTCATAACAATGCTCCATGACCACTGCCATCACAATGTTCCATTACACTTTTCATCAAATTGCTGCATGACCCGGTCATCAAAATGCTTCCTGCCCTTGTCATCACAATGCACCATGCCCTTGTCATCAAAATGCTCCATGACTTGTCATCACAAAGCTCCATGACACCTGTCATCACAATGCTCCATGCATTTGTCAGCAAAATTCTACATGACCTTGTCATTAGAAAGCTCTATGCGCTTGTCATTACAATGCTCCAAGAACTCTGTAATCACAATGCTCCATGCCCTTTTTCATCTCAATGCTCCATGAACCGTGTCATCACAATGCACCATGCCCATCATCCTAATGCTTCAGGCTATTGTCATCACAATGAAATCAAAATTCTCCATGAACTCTGTCATCATAATGCTCCAAACCCTTGTGATCACAATGTTTCATAACACTTATCATCACAACACCGCATGACGATCATCATCACAATTATCCATGGTCTTCTCATCACAATGCTCCATGATCTTTGTCATCACAATGCTCAATACACTTGTCATCACAATGCTCCCTGACACTTGTCGTCAGTATGCTCCTTGAATCCTGTCATGACAAGGCTCCATGCCTTTTTCATCACAGTGATCCATTCTCTTTTCATCACTATGCTCCAAGACCCCTGTAATCACAAAGCTCTATGTCCTTGTCATCACAAAGCTCCATGACGCAAGACATCAGAATGCTCCATGGCCTTCTCCTCACAACGCTAGATGTCATTGTCATCACAGTGCTCCATGAACCCTCTCATCACATGGCTTCTTGCCCTTGACATTACAATCCCCCATGACCCATGTATCACAGTGTTCCGTGCCCTTTTCATCACAATGCTCCATGCCCAATCTCATCACAATAATCCATGAAATATTTCAGACCAATGCTCAATTCCCTCCTCATAACAATGCTCCATTACCTCTGTCATAACAATGCTCCATGACCATTGCCATCACAATGTTCCACGGCCTTGTCATCACAAGGCTCCATTACCCATGTCTTTGCAATGCTCCAAGACAACTGTAATCAAAATGCTCCATGACCTTGTCATAACAAAGCTCCATGACGCATGTCATCAGGAGGTTCCATGGCCTTCTCTTCACAATGTTCCATGCCCTTGTCATCACAGTGTTCCAAGACCACTGTAATCGCAATGCTCCATGCCTCTTTTCATCTCAATGATCCATGAACCCTGTCATCACAATGCACCATGCCCATCATCATAATGCTTCATGCTATTGTCATCACAATGAAATCAAAATGCTCCATGACCTCTGTCATAACAATGCTCCAAACCCTTGTGATCACAATATTCCATAACACTTGTCATCACAGTTTCCCATGACACTCGTCATCACAATTATCCATGGTCTTCTCATCACAATGCTCAATACACTTGTCATCAAAATGCTCCCTGACACTTGTTGTCTGTATGCTCCTTGAACCCTGTCATGACAAGGCTCCATGCCTTTATCATCACAATGATCCATGCCCTTTTCCTCACAATGCTCCAAGAACCATTTAAACACAATGCTCCATGCATTTGTCATCACAAAGCTCAATGAAACATGTCTTCAGAATGCTCCTTGGCCTTCTCCTTACAATGCTTCATGCCCATGTCATCACAATGTTCCAAGACCCCTGTAATCACAATGGTCCATGCCCCTTTTCATCAGTATGCTCCATGAGATTTGTCATCACAAGTCTCTATGGATTTCTCATCACAATGCTCCAGGACCTTGTCATCACAATGCTTCACGACCTTGTTCTGAACATTCTCAATGGCCCTTGTCATCATAATGCTCCAAGCCCTAGTCATCACAATGCTCCATTATATTTGTCATCAAAATCCTCCATTACATTTGGCATCACAATGCTCCCTGCCATTGTCATTGAAATGGACCATGACATATATCATCACAATGCTCCCTGACACCTGTCTTCACAATACTCCATGACCTTCTCATCACAATGATCCATGCCCTTGTCATCACAATGCACCATGTCCAATGTCATCACAATAATCTATGAAACATGTCAGACAAATGCTCCATGCCCCTGTCACAACAATGCTCCATGCCCTTGTCATCACAATGCTCCATGACCTCTGTCATCACAATGCTCGGTGACTCCAGTCATCACAATGCTTCATAACATTTGTCATCACAATGGTCCATGCCCGCGTCATCACAAGGTTCTGTGACCTTTATAACCACAATGCTCCATGAACTTTTCATCACAATGCTCCCTGACCCTTGTCATTCAAATGCTCCATGCGTTTGTCAGAAAAATGCTCCATGACACTTGTCATCACAATGTGCTACGCAATTTTCATCACAACGGTCCACAAATTTGTCATTGTAATGCTCCATAAAACTTGTAATCACAATGCTCCATGCACTTCTCATCACAATGCTCCATTTCCCCTGTCATAACAATGCTCCATGATCCCTGCCATCACAATATTCCACGGCCTTGTCATCACAAGGCTCCATGACACTTGTCATCACAATGCTCCATGCCCTTGTCATCACAAAGCTCCATGACATGCCATCAGAATGTTCCATGTCCTTCTCATCAAAATGCTCCATGTCCTTGTCATCACAGTGCTCCCAGACTCTTGTAATCACAATTCTCCATGCCGCTTTTCATCTCAATGCTCCATGAACCCTGTCATCACAATGCACCATGCCCATCATCATAATGCTTCCGGCTATTGTCAGCACAATGAAATCAAAATTCTCCATGACCTCTGTCATCACAATGCTCCATGACCCCTGTCATCACAATACTCCATGAATATTTTCAGCCCAATGCTCCATGACGCTTGTCATCACAGTGATCCATGACCTTGTCATCCCAATGCTCCATGACCCCTTTATTCACAATGCTCCGTGACGCTTGTCATCTCAGTGCTCCATGACACCTGTCATCACAATGCTCCATACCTTTGTCAGCAAAATGCTACATGAACTTGTCATTACAATGCTCTATGCGATTGTCATCACAATACTCCATTACCATTGTAATCACAATCCTCCATGAACCTTGGGATCACATTGCTTCATGCCCTTGTAATCACAATGCTCCATGCTCCTTGAAATCAAAATGATCCAAGACCTCTGTCCTCACAATGCTCCAAACCCTTGTGATCACAATGTTCCATAACACTTGTCATCACAACGCTCCATGATGCCTGTCATCACAATACTCCATGCACTTTTATCAGAATGCTCCATGACCTTTGTCATCACAATTCTCAATACACTTGTCATCACAATGCTCCCTGACACTTGTCATCAAAATGCTCCGTGAACCCTGTCACGAAAATGCTCCATGCCTTATTCATCACAATGCCCTATGCCGTTTTCATCACAATGCTCCACGCCCCTGTAATCAAAATACTCCACAAGCTTGTCATGAGAATGCTCCATGACCCTTGTCATCACAATTCTCCATGCACTTGTCAGCACAATGCTCTCTGACCCTTGTCATCACAATGCTCCAAGCCATTGTCATTACAATGCACCATTACCTTTGTCATCAGAATCCTCCATGACACTTGGCATCACAATGCTCCATGCCATTGTCATCACAATGGGTCATTACATATGTCAACACAGTGCTCCCTGACACAAGTCTTCACAATACTCCATGACCTGGTCGTCACAATGCTCCATGCCCTTGTCACCACAGTGCACCATTCCAAGAGTCATCGCAATAATCCATTAAAATTATTAGACCAATGCTCCATGCCCTTGTCATCACAATGTTCCATGACCCTTGTCATCACAATGCTCCATGAACTTTTCATCACAATGCTCTTTGTTCCTTGTCATCACAATTCCCTATGCCTTTCTCAGCACAATGCTACATGACACTTGTCATCACAATGCTCCATGCGCTTGTCAGCACGATGCTCCATGACACATGCAATCACAGTGAACCATGTGCTTGTCATCACAGTGCTCCACAATCTTGTCACCACAATGCTCCATAAAACTTGTCATCAAAATGCTCTCTCACCACAGATATCACAATGTTACATCCCTATTCGTCACAATACTCCCTCACCCCTGTTATCACAGTTTTCCATGACTCCTGTCATCACAATGCTACATGCACTTATCATCACAATGTTCGATGACACCTGACATCACAATGCTCCATAACACCTGTCATCAAAATGCTCCATTTCCTTTTAATCAAAATGCTCCATGACCCCTGCCATCACAGTATTCCACGGCCTTGTCATCACAAGGCTCCATGACACTTGTCATCACAATGCTCCAAGACCCCTGTAATCACAATGCTCCATGCCCTTGTCATCACAAAGCTCCATGACACATGCCATCAGAATGTTCCATGTCCTTCTCATCAAAATGCTCCATGCCCTTGTCATCACAGTGCTCCAAGATCCCAGTAATCACAATGCTCCATGCCCCTTTTCATCTCAATGCTCCATGAAACCTGTCATCACAATGCACCATGCCCATCATCATAATGCTTCCGGCTATTGTCAGCACAATGAAATCAATATTCTCCATGACCTCTGTCATCACAATGCTCCATGAACCCTGTCATCACAATACTCCATGAACATTTTCAGCCCAATGCTCCATGACCCTTGTCATCACAATGATCCATGCCCTTGTCATCCCAATGCTCCATGACCCCTGTATTCACAATGCTCCGTGACGCTTTTCATCACAGTGCTCCATGACACCAGTCATCATAATGCTCCATGCCCTTGTCATCCCAATGCTCCATGACCCCTGTATTCACAATGCTCCGTGACGCTTGTCATCACAGTGCTCCATGACACCTGTCATCACAATGTTCCATGCCTTTGTCAGCAAAATGCTACATGACTTTTTCATTACCATGCTCTATGCGCTTGTCATCACAATACTCCATTACCATTGTCATCACAATCCTCCATTAATCTTGGGATCACATTGCTTCATGCCCTTGTCATCACAATGCTCCATGCTCCTTGAAATCAAAATGATCCATGACCTCCATCATCACAATGCTCCAAACACTTGTGATCACAATGTTCCATAAAACTTGTCATCACAACGCTCCATGATGCCTGTCATCACAATACTGCATGCACTTTTCATCACAATGCTCCATGACCTTTGTCATCACAATTCTCAATACACATGTCATCACAATGCTCCCTGACACTTGTCGCCAGAATGCTCCTTGAACCCTGTCACGAAAAGGCTCCATGACTTTTTCAACACAATGCCCCATGCCGGTTTCATCACAATGCTCCACGCCACTGTCAGCAAAAAACACCACAAGCTTATCATGAGAATGTTCCATGACCCTTGTCATCACAATTATCCATGCACTTTTCAGCACAATGCTCCCAGACATTGCCATCTCAATGCTCCAAGCCACTGTCAGCACAATGCACCATTACCTTTGTCATCAGAATCCTCCATGACACCTGGCATCACAATGCTCCATGTGATTGTCATCACAATGGGCCATTACATATGTTATCACAATGCTCCCTGATACCTCTCTTCACAATACTGCATGACCTGGTCATCACAATGCTCCATGCCCTTGTCACCACAATGCACCATTCCAACAGTCATCGCAATAATCCATGAAACTTATTAGACCAATGCTCCATGCCCTTTTCCTCACAATGCACCATGACCCTTTTAATCACAATGCTCCATGAACTTTTCATCACAGTGCTCTTTGATCCTTGTCATCACAATGCTCTATGCCTTTCTCCGCGCAATGCTACGTGCCCCTTGTCATCACAATGCTCCATGCGCTTGTCAGCACGATGCTCCATGACACATGTCATCATAATGCACCATGTGCTTGTCATCACAGTGCTCCACAACTTGTCATCACAATGCTCCATAAACCTTGTTATCACAATGCTCCATGCACTTCTCATCAAAATGCTCTCTCACCACAGATATCACAATGTTACATCACTATTCGTCACAATACTCACTCACCCCTGTTATCAGAATGTTCCATGACCGCTGTCATCACAATGCTACATGCACTTATCATCACAATGTTCGATGACCCCTGACATCACAATGCTCCATAACCCCTGTCATCAAAATGTTCCATGACCCTTTTCATCATAATGCTCCATGACCTCTGACATCACAATGTTCCATAACCCCTGTCATCAAAATGTTCCATGACCCTTTTCATCATATTGCTCCATGACCCTGTCATCACAATGCTCCCTGCCCTTCTCATCACATTGCACAACGCACTTGTCATCAAAATCCTCCATGACCTTTGTCATCACAAAGATCCATGACCCTTGGCATCACAATGCTCCATGTCATTGTCATCACAATCCTCCATGAACACTCCCATCACATTGCTCCATGTCCTTGTCATCACATAGCTCCATGACACATGTCATCAGAATGCTCCATGGCCTTCTCATCACAATGCTCCATGCCCTTGCAGTCACAATGCTCCATTACCCCTGTCATAACAATGCTCCATGATCCCTGCCATCACGATGTTCCGTGGCCTTGTCATCACAGTGCTCCATGACACCTGTCATCACAATGCTCCATGACTTTGTCAGCAAAACGCTACATGACCTTGTCATTACAATGCTCTATGTGCTTGTCATCACAGTACTCCATTTCCGTTGTCATCACAATCCTCCATGAACCTTGAGAGCACATTGCTTCATGCCGTTGTCATCACAATGCTCCATGCTCCTTGAAATCAAAATGATCCATGTCCCATGTCATCACAATGCTCCAAACCCTTGTGATCCCAGTGTTCCATAACACTTGTCATCACAATTCTCAGTACACTTGTCATCACAATTCTCCCTGACACTTGTCATCAGAATGCTCTTTGAACCCTGTCACGAAAAGGCTCCATGCCTTTTACATCACAATTCCCCATTCCGTTTTCATCACAATGCTCCGTGACTATTTTCATCAAAATGCTCCATGAGTTTGTCTGAAAAATGTTCCATGACCCTTGTCATCACAAAGCTCCATGACACTTGTCATCAAAATGCTCTATGCACTTCTCATCACAATGCCCCATGACCTTGTCATTATAATCCTTCATGACCCATGTATCACAGTGTTCCATGCCCTTATCATCACAATGCTCTATGCCCACTCTCATCACAATAATCCATGAAACTTATTAGACCAATGCTCCATTCCCTTGTCATCACAATGCTCCATGCCCTTGTTATCACAAAGGTCCATGACCCCTGTCATCACAATGCTCCATGCCTCCATTCATCACAATGCTTCATGACCTTTGTCATCACAATGGTCCATGCCCTCGTCTTCAGCAGTCTCTGTGACATATTTAACCACAATGCTCCATGAAATTTTCATCACAATGCTCTTTGACCCTTGTCATCACAATGCTCTATGCCTTTCTCAGCACAATGCTCCATGACCCTTGTCATCACAATGCTCCATGCGCTTGTCAGCACAATGCTCCATGACCCATGTCATCACAATGCACCCTGCACTTTTCATCACAGTGCTCCACAATCTTGTCACCACAATGCTCCATAAAACTTGTCATCACAATTCTCCATGCACTTCTCATCAAAATGCTCTCTCAACACTGATATCACAATGTTACATCACTATTCATCACAATACTCCCTCACCCCTGTCATCACAATATTCCATGACTTCTGTCTTTGCAATGCTACATGCACATATCATCACAAAGTTCGATGACCCCTGACATCACAATGTTCCATAACCCCTGTCATCAAAATGCTCCATAACAATTTTCCTCAAAATGCTCAATGACCCCTGACATCACAATGTTCCATAACACCTGTCATCAAAATATTCCATGACACTTTTCATCAAATTGCTCTGTATCACTGTCATCACAATACTCCCTGCCCTTCTCATCACAATGTACCACGCCCTTGTCATCAAAATGCTCCATGACCTTTGTCATCACAAGGATCCATGAACCTTGGCATCTCAATACTCCATGCACATTTGCATCTCAGTGCTCCATGAACCCTGTCATCAAAATGCACCATGCCCATCATCATAATGCTTCAGGCTATTGTCATCACAATGAAATCAAAATATTTGATGATCTATCTCATCACAATGCTCCAAATCCTTGTGATCACAATGTTCCATAACACTTATCATCACAATGTCCCATGACGCTCATCATCACAATTATCCATGGTCTTCTCATCACAGTGCTCCATGACCATTGTCATCACAGTGCTCTATACACTTGTCATCACAATGCTCCCTGACACTTGTCATCAGTATGCTCCTGGAACCCTGTCATGACAAAGCTCCATACCATTTTCATAACAATGATCCATGCCAATTTCATCACAATGCTCCCAGACACCAGTAATCACAATGCTCCATGCCCTTGTCATCACAATGCCCCAAGACCCCTGTAATCACAATACTCCATGCCCCTTTTCATCAGAATGCTCCATGAAACATGTTATTACAAGGCTCCATGGTCTTCTCATCACAATTCTCCAGGAACTTTTCATCACAGTGCTCCATTCCCTTGTCATCACAATGCTCCATGAAGCCTGTCCTCACAATAGTTCCTGAATATTTTCAGTCCAATTCTCCAGGAACTTCTCATCACAATGCTTCAAGATCCCTATCATCACAATGCTCCATGACCACTGTCATCACAACGCTCCATGACCCCTGACAACACAGTGATCCGGGACTCTTGTCATCACAGTTGTAAATTCCCTAGTCGTCACAATGCTCCATGAAAATTTTCAGCCCAATGCTCCATGACACTTGTCATCACAATGATCCATGCCCTTGTCATCCCAATGCTCCATGACCCCTGTAATCACAATGATCCGTGATGCTTCTCATCACAGTGCTCTATGACCCTTATCATCACAATGCTCCATACCTGTGTCAGCAATAGGCTACATGACCTTGTCATCAAAATGCTCCATTTGCTTGTCATCACAATACTCCCTTACCATTGTCATCACAATCCTCCATGAACCTTGGGATCACATTGCTTCATGCACTTGTCATCCCAATGCTCCATGCTCCTTGAAAACAAAATGATCCATGACTTCTATCATCACAATGCTCCAAACCCTTGTGATCACAAAGTTCCATAACACTTGTCATCACAACGCTCCATGATGCCTTTCATCACAATACTCCATGTCCTTTTCGTCAAAATGCTCCATGATTTTTTCATCACAATTCTCCAAACACTTGTGATCACAATGTTCCATAACACTTGTCATCACAACGCTCCATGATGCCTGTCATCACAATACTCCATGTCCTTTTCATCAAAATGCTCCATGACTTTGTCATCACAATTCTCAAAACACTTGTCATCACAATGTTCCCTGACACTTGTCGTCAGAATGCTCCTTGAAACCTGTCATGAAATGGCTTCATGCCTTTTTCATCACAATGCTCCCTGTCCTTTTCATCACTATGCTCCATGCCATTGTCGTCACAATACTCCACAAGCTTGTCATCAGAATGCTCCATGACACTTGTCATCACAATGCTCCATGGCCACAGTCATCACAATGCTCCATACCCCTTGTCATTACTGTGCTCCATGACGCTCGTCATCACAATTATCCATGGTCTTCTCATCACAATGCTCTACGCCCTTGTCATCAAAATGCTCCATGACCCTTGTCATCACAATGCTCCATGGCCACTGTCATCACAATGCTCCATTCCCCTTGTCATTACAGTGCTCCATGACGCTCGTCATCACAATGCTCCACGGTGTTGCCATCTCAATGCTCCATTCCCTGGTCATCACAATGCTCCATGCCCTGGTCATCACAATGCTCCATGTCCTCTGTCATCACAATTCTCTTCGTTCTTGGCATCACTATGCTCCATGACAGTTCTCATCACCGTGTTACATGATTTGTCATCACAATTCTGTATGCACTTTTCATCACAATGCTCCATCACCCCTGTCATAGGAAGCTCCACGTGCTTCTCATCACAATGCTTCATGAACTTGTCATCAAAATTCTCAATGGCCCTTGTCATCACAATGCTCCATGCCCTTGTCTTCACAGTGCTCCATGTCCCTTGTCATCACAATGCTCCAAGCCCTTGTCATCAAAATGCTCCATTACATTTGTCATCACAATCCTCCATGACACTTGGCATCACAATTTTCCATTCCATTGTCATCGCAATGGACCATGACATATGTCATCACAATGCTCCCTGAGACCTGTCTTCAAAATACTCCATGACCTTCTCATCACAATGCTCCATGCCTTGTCATCACATTGCAACATGCCCACTGTCATCACAATAATCCATGAAACATGTCAGGCCAATGCTCCATGCCCCTGTCATCACAATGATCATTGCCTTTTCATCACAATGCTCTATGAACCCTGTCATCACAATGCTCCATGACTCCAGTCATCACAATGCTTCATGACCTTTGTCATCACAATGGTCCATGCCCTCGTCATCACAAGGCTCTGTGACCTTTGTCACCAAAATGCTCCATGAAATTTTCATCACAATGCTCGTTGACCCTTCTCATCACAATGCCCCATGCCTTTGTCAGCACAGGGCTCCATGACCCATGTCATCACAATGCGACATGTGCTTGTCATAACAATGCTCCACAACCTTGTCATCACAATGCTCCATAAAACTTGTCATCACAATGCTCCATGCACTTCTTATCAAAATGCTCTCTCACGAATGATATCAAAATGTTCCCTCACTAGTCATCACAATACACCCACTCCCCTGTCATCACAATGGTCCACAACACCGTCATGAAAATGTTCCATGACTCCTGACATCACAATGTTCCATAACCCCTGTCATCAAAATGTTCCATGACACTTTTCATCAAATTGCTCCATGACCCTGTCATCACAATGCTCCCTGCACTTCTCATCACAATGCACCACACCCTTGTCATCAAAATGCTCCCTGCACTTCTCATCACAATGCACCATACCCTTGTCATCAAAATGCTCCATGACCTTTGTCATCACAAAACTCCATGACCCTTGGCATCACAATGTTCCATGCCATTGTCATCACAATGCACCAAAAACCTCTCATCACATCGTTCCAAGCCCTTGTCATCACAGTATCCATGATGCTTTTCATCACAATGCTCTATGCCATTCTTCTCACAATGCTCCATGCGCTTGTCATTACAATCCTCCATGAACCATGTATCACAGTGTTCCGTGCCCTTGTTATCACAATGCTCCTTGCCCCCTCTCATCACAATAATCCATGAAACATCTCAGAACAATGTTCCATGCCCTTTTCATCACAATGATCCAAGACTCCTCTAATCATAATGCTCCATTCCCCTTTTCATCTCAATGCTCCATGAACACTGTCATCACAATGCATCATGCCCATCATCATAATGCTTCATGCTATTGTCATCACAATGAAATCTAAATGCTCTATGACCTCTGTCATCACAATGCTCCAAATCCTTGTGATCACAATATTCTATAACACTTATCATCACAGCTCCCCATAACGCAATTCATCACAATTATCCATGGTCTTCTAATCACAATGCTCCATGACATTTGTCATCACAATGCTCAATACCCTTGTCATCAAAATGGTCCCTGACACTTGTCATCAGTATGCTCCTTGAACCCTGTCATGACAAGTCTCCATGCCTTTTTCATCACAATGTTACATGCCCTTTTCCTCACAGTGCTCCAAGACCACTGTAATCACAATGCTCCATGCCCTTGTCATCACAAAGCTCCATGATGCATGTCATCAGAACGCTCCATGACATTGTCATCCCAATGTTCAATGCCCTTGTCATCACAATGCTCCAAGACCCCTGTAATCACAATGCTCCATGAGCCATTTCATCAGAATGCTCCATGAGACTTGTCATCACATGGCTCCATGGTCTTCTCATCACAATGCTTCAGTACCTTGTCATCACAATGCTCCTTGACCCCTGTCATCACAATACTCCATGAACATTTTCAGCACAATGCTCCATGACGTTCTCATCACAATGCTCCATGACCTCTGTCATAACAATGCTCCATGACCGCTGTCATGACAATGCTCCATGAACCCTGACAACACAATGATCTGGGACGCTTGTCATCAAAATGCTCCATGCCCTTGTCATCCCAATGCTCCATGAACCCTTTAATCACAGTGCTCCATGACGCTTGTCATCACAGTGCTCCATGAACCTTGTCATCACAATGCCTTTGACAGCAAAATGATACATAATCTTGTCATCACAATGCTCCATGTGCTTGTCATCACAATCCTCCATGACCCTTGGGATCATATTGCTTTATGCCCTTGTCATCTCTATCTTGCCTTTCTAGTTTTTACAGATTTTCGGATGCCCTTTTTGACCGGTGGGAAGCGACAATTCTTTGTAGTGTGGATTTGCATTGTGTGCTTGCTTGATTGGCCAAAAAGGGCCTATGCCTTTTCTCCTGAATATATTCAGGAGAAAATTCATATGCTGTTTTTGGCCAAGTGCATCATTCTCGAAGTTGTGATGCCTTTCCTGTGCTTTAAAGGCGATTCCAATTTACCTCTTGAAATATGTTTTGTGCAATTCTGCCTCATTTTCAAGTCCGCTTTGTTGCCTTCCCTCAACAGATTTTTGGAAGAGAGTAGTCCTTTATAACTCTGCAGGTTTTTGATTTGCTTTGCCCCTGAGCTCCAATTTTGAAATCCCATTATTGGGAGCTGACCGCAAATCCACAATTTTGCTTCAGGAACTATACTGATTCCAGGGGTGGCTATACTGGTTCCCTGTGGGTGGCTGAGGCTTTGGTTAATTCTTCTTCCTAATGGGAATTTAGAGTGACATGTGTCCGTCCAAATGCCTACATCTACTCTCTGATTGGTTCTCCCTCTTCCCTTTCATCCTCTGCACAATTAGCAAACTGTGCGAACCAGGAGGTTATAGGGGATGACTCTCCTAAGTTGGGAGATTGATAGTAAAGTTGTTGGAATGCCAAACTGTAGCACAAGGAGAGGAAAAAGTAGGAGACTTTCAGAAACCTTTCGCCATCACAGGGTGTCCATTCTCTAGGTTTCCCATACATGTTATAACTGTAGTGATATTCCCTTCTACCTGGAAATTTGGGACCCATGGAATGGTGGCATGCATTACTACTTTAAAGGATCTGCATTTTCTCTCCCAATCTCACCAGTCCTCTCAGTCACAAGTGTCCAGCCTTATGTCTCATCCAGCTGTCTTTGCAGATAGGGTCATTCTAGGTTTCATCAGAACCCCTGAAGGAATTGTGTAAGAATTTCGCTGTTTTTTTGTTTTGTTTTTGAAATTCATTTTTATAATGGGGTTGAGCTGATTTTCCCTGACGTGTTTATGACGGTCTAGACACACTTGTTTCCCTTACAGAGGCATATCAATACATAGGTTTTAAGATTCTTACTAATCAGATATATTCCTCTGTGGGGAATAGGGGTTTTGAGTCCCGTTCACTGAGGAAGGTGTAGGTCTTGTCTATTCTGTATTTGGTTTATGGAATGGTACCTGTGCTAATATCAAACTCTGGTTTTATGCATCACCCCACCTCTCCTTTCCCCTTAAGGAGGCATAAGAGTGTTTTCTAAATGTGAGACGCTGCTCTCTTTCCTAATTCAGTTCATGTGTTGTGATGTTGACATTCCCTCTGTAAGTGATATCTTATGATAAGATTCTTTTTCTGTGTGATTAATTTCCCTTAGAATCATCATACCTAAATCCTCTCATTATTCTGCTACTGGCCTTATGACACTGATTTCACGTCTGAGTGATATTCCGTTGTACAAAATTACCACAAGTTCTTTATGCATTTCTCTTTGTCCTGGGATACTTTAGGTGTACCGAAGTTGAGGTTCTTGTATGCAGAGCAGCCCTAAACTTTGGGGTGCCTGTGTCTTTTTGATATTTAGTCTTCCCAAGTTATATGTCCATGAGTTGAAGTCCCCTTTGCTCGGGGGCTTTGTATTTTAGATGTTTTAGGAAACAGCATACACTTCTTCAGGGTATCTCTTGGATATTTATACCCCACCCATCAGCGTGACTAGTCTCCCTGTTTTCCATGGCCTCTCCTGCATTTTTGATTTGTACACATTTTTTGGATGGACTTTCTGAGCAGTGGAAATTGAGACTTCTTTATTGTGCGGATTTGCATTTCCCTCTTGCTTGGTTGGCCAAAAACTCTGTATGTGTTTTTTTCCTGAAGATATTCACGAAAAAAACGCATACACCCTTTTGCCCAACTGCATCATTTTAGAAATTCTGCTACTTTTCATATGCTTTAAATGTGAGTACAATCTACCTTTTGAAAAATGTTTCCTGCAATTCTGCCTCTCATTCAGAACCTCTTCGTTGCCTTACCTGAATATATTTTTGGACGTTGGTTATCATTTATATCTTTGCAAGTCTTTGAATTGTCTGCTCCTGAGCTCCATTTTGCAACTCGCTTTTTTTGTGAGCTGACCGCCAAACCATTGGATTGATTCCGGCCCTATTCTGGTTCTGGGGAGGCAGGCTGAGCCTTTGGTTAATTCTTCTTCCTAAAGGGATATTAGAGTGACATGTGCCTGTCAAAACTCCTACAGCTAATCTCTCACTGGTTCCTCCTCTTCCCATTTATCCTCTGCAAAAATTGCAAACTGTGTGAAACAGGAGGTTAAAGGTGCTGATTCTCCAAGTCGGGAGATTGTTAGTAATGTGGCTGGAATGGCGAACCCCAGCACCAGGAGATCAAAAATGAGGTGCATTTTAGACACCTCTCCTGAGCACACGGTGTACATTCATCTCGGTTTCCCAGGCATGTGTTCACTGTCAGAAGATTCCCTTGAAACTGCAGATTTGGGACCCATGGAATGGGTACCAGGCAGTATTACTTTAAAAGGTCTGCATTTCCTCACCCAGCCTCTCTAACATCTCTTAGCGTGCATGGCTTCCAGCCTTATATATCATCCTGCTGTGGGTCTACATGTGTTCAATCCATGTTACATCGTAACCCTTCAACAAAAGTTGTAAGAATTTTTTTCTGTCTCACTGCTTTTATAAATATATTTAAATTTATTTTTATATAGGTTACAGCTGATTTTCAAAGCTCTGTTTTTTGCTGCTGTACATCCACTTGATTCATGTACTGTGAGACAACAATAAATTCTTTCTCAGATGCTTATGAGTCATATGTATTATTTTCCAGTGACTTGAGTGGGCTGAGTGCAGTTATTTGAGGTACCGTGTAGGCCTTGCCAGTTATTCAATTCGGTACTTGGAATGGTATCTTTGCTAATTTCAACCTCCTGGATAATACCTCACCATTCCCCACCTTTCCCATTTAGCAGCCTTATGTCTATTTTCTACATATTTGACTATGTTTCTGTTTTGTAGTTTATTTCATGTGTAGCCATTTTTGATTCCACCTTTAAGTGACATCTTATGATATGTGTCTTTTTCTTTCTGACATGTGTCACTTAGAATGATCATATGTAACTCCTCCAGAGTTGTTACAACTGGCCTTATTTCATTGATTTCTGGATGAGTAATATTCCACTCTACATAAGTACCGCATCTCTTTTATCCATTTTATCCTTCCAGGGACATTTAGGTTATATCCAAGTGGAGGCCTTTTTAACAGAGAGGTGGTAAACGTTGGAGTGCCTGTTTTCTGTCATTTTTTGTTTTTCCCAAGGTATACGCCCATGAGTGCAAGTGCCCTATGCTCTGTAGCTCAGTTTTCAGATGTTTTAGCAAACACAATACACTTCTCCAGAGTGGCCATTGGCACATTACATTTCCACTATCAGCCTCACAGGGCTCCCTTTTCTCCTCACCCTGTCCTGCATTTCTGGTGTTTACACTTTATGTGGTTGACCCTTCTGACTGATGTGAAGTGATACATTTTGTAGTATTGATTTCCAGTGCCCACCTGTTTGGTTGGATAAAAAGTGTATATGGCCTTTACTTGAATATATTCAGAAAAATTGCATACGCCCTTTTGGGCCAACAGCATCATTGGCGATGTTCAGCCCCTTTTCTTGTGCTTTAATGGGGAGTCCTTTCTACCTCTTCAAATCTGTTTCCTGCCACACCCCCTTGCTTACAAGTCCTTTTCTGTGACTTACCTCAAGACATTTTTCAACAATAGATATTTTCAACTCTGCAGTTTCATGAATTTTAGTGCCCCTGAGTTCCATTTTTCAACTTGTGTTTTTGGAAACTGGACACAAAACAGCAGGATTTCCTCTAGCCCTCTTCTCTTTCTGTGGGCAATTCTAGCCTTTGATGAATTTGTCTTCCGGATTGGAAATTAGAGTGGCATGTGCCTGTCCGAAGACCTAAGACATGTCTCTAAATTTTTCTCATCCTTCCGCTTCATCCTCTGGACAAATTCCAAACTGTGTGCAACAGGATGTTGACGGTGCTGATATCCCCAAGTGAGGAGATTGTTAGGAAATATGCTGGAGGGGTGAACCTGAGCACCAGGCGATGAGGAGATGAGGTGCCTTTTCCAAACTCTTTCCGATCAAACGGTGTACCATCCTCTAGGTGTGACAGGCATGTTTTAGCTGTAGGAAGGGTCCCGTGCATGGAAGGAGAACACCAGGGATTTTTCCAAATCAGTGCCTCCCCGAACCCCAAACTGGGGAATTTTTAAGCTACGGCTACACGTATGTCCATTGAGGGCCTTGAGAAGTAGGCAGAGCCCAAACTTTAGATGATTGAAATCTTCAGGTTCAGAAGCGCTCACCATCGGCCTTGCTTAGGTTACATTTTATCTGTCATTGATAGATGATGTCAATAAAAATATTGATTCATTTTCAGATTATTTCCCCTTATAGGTTATTGCAAAATATTCAGTGTAGTTCCCTGTGCTATACAGTAGTTCCTTGTTGATGATCTATTTTATACATAGCAGTGTGTATGTGTTAATCCCAAAGTGTTAATTTATCCCTTCTCCTACCTTTCCCCATTGGTAATAATAAATTATAAGATTTTATACTTCTCAGAAATGGGGGAGCTGAAAGAGAGGTATCCTTTTCAATGGAAAAGCATTCTAAACAAGACTGAAGCTTCAGCCAAGAGTATTCGATGTACATCTATCGAAATAAATCACTTCATTTCTCTAATGTTGACCTGACAAATAAGACAGACGTCTTCAATGAACTTGCTTATAGTAAAGTGATGGAAATATCAAATGTAAGTCTTAGAAAAATCTTATTTTACCCGAGCATTATACACTGCTCTATGTTAACTACAGTTTGGCTCACACATCTGTTCAATGAAGTTACAAAGTTCTCAATTTCTGTTACTGATCATCCAGAGGGGACCCCAACAGGAGTCCCCGTGCCCAGTGTCATTGGAGCCAACAGATCAAGAGTGAGTTTGGTTCAGAAGCAAAGGAAACATTATTTTGAAAACCGAATGGAGAGGTGAGAGTGTGCAGTCCCCCACGGGCTGTGGGCTGGGATGCTGAGTAGGGATCCCGGCAGCGTCAGTGGGAGTTAGGGGATGGAGCTCTCGAGGGCTGGGATGGCTGCAGCTCAGGCTCTATGCCGTGCAGTCTGCATGGGACTCCGCTAGCTGAGGTGTCGACCCAGCCATTCTGCACTAGGAAGTCGGGTCTGAAGTGCCGGGTGTGGGACCTCTGCATGCGGAACCCTAGGAGCATGTGAAATTAGACAAAGCACAAAGGAAAAACAGGTTAGACTTTATTTTATTGCCCAGATTCTCTTTTTATCTCCCAGGAATTTTTAATGAACGTTGCCAGAGATGAACACCTCCTCCGCTTTTTGTTCCGTTCCTCATTCTTCGGGTGTTGAGGGTGCAGACCCCTATTTTGTAACTGCTTCATGATGTGGTGGCAGCCCTGATACCTGGGGGGAGGGGCAGCACGTCTCTCCACCAGCCTCCAGGAGAGGTTGATTGTCCCAAAGCCTCCTGCCTCACTTCTCGTCCACCTGAGCACCAGCATTGGAAGTGTTATAGATTCTAATGACCTTTAAGGGTCCAGGAAAGAGATGCGCAGAGATGCTGTGGTGGCAGGTTTCACCCCACCCCACATTTGTTCGGTGACATTAGGCTGACGTTTTTTGCCAGCCTAGATACTCTGACCAGTAGTCTGTGCTTTCTTTAATTAGGTCCCTGAATTAATGTACAAACAGCACCATGTGTCAGAGCCCTGCCCGTGCAACTCCCAGACAGTCCAGGGTCAGTGGTGATCCAGGACCATGACGTCCACTGAGTCAACGGCCTTTAGAAGTAGCCAGCAGTCCAGCCGGTCATATTGGCCACCATCACCGCGGTGTCTGTAGGGTTTTCTATGGTGAAAGCGTGATATACGTTTCCCCCGCCAAGCTTATTAGCTCCCCTCTGGGTGCAGTAAGTCCTGCAAGCAGTAGTCTGCTCTTTCGGGGCACAGTCTTCTTGTTTTCTGAGAGAAACTCCAGGTCAAGTGATGGTCACACGAGTCATCTTGGGGGCCTGTTGCCCCCATTTGTCTCTCTGGAGGTTGGAGTTGGAGGGCCTCCTCACTCGAGGTCAGTGTGTCCACAGAGCGACCCCTGCAACTTCAGGACATGATGGGTGGTTAGGATCACCACGTGGGGTCCTATTCCCTTAGGAGGGAGCTGGCCTTGTGGGCTGCTGATTTCTAGCTTTTTAGATACCCCAGTATCCTGGCCTGATGAGTCGGTGGGCAAAGCCCTTGGTGATCATAGTTCATCATACCTGAAGGGCATTCTTGTGTTGCTCCATTTCAAGTGGTCCCAGTTTTTGCACTAAGGCTCCAAGGGCAATTAACCTTTGACTGGGTATGTAAAGTTCAAAGGGTTTAGCTAAATTAGCGAGTTCCTGGGCAAGGATCAGAATTGACTGCTCTTTCCATTCTTGAAAGGCTGCTTCTGGATTCTATTCAAAAGGATCATCATCTTTTCGTGTCAGTGTTTCATGTAGAGGCCCAGCTATTAGACTGTAGTTAGGGATCCAGATGCAGAAAACCTTGGCCTCCCCAGGAACCCTTAAGCTGTCTTCTAGTTTTAGAAGAGGTAAGGCTGCAAATGGCTTCTTCCCTATCCTGGGATGCGTTTCTCCAAATATCTGTGAGAATGAAGCCCAGGCAAGTCACCTGAGCCTGTGATATTTGAGCCTTTTTCTTGGACACCTTCTATCCTTTCTTGGCTAGGTAGTTCCGAGGCGCCATTAGTAGGCCTGGCAATCAGAATGTCATCTGCATATTGAAGGAGGGTTCCCTTTTACAGAGGTAGAACGTTTAGGTTTTTAGAGGACATTTCCCCAATGATGGTGTGGGGATTTTTGAACCATTGGGGCAGGACGGCCCAGCATTATTGCTCGTGTTGTATGTTGTGTCCTGCCACACACAAGCCAAAAATTCTCGTGACTCTGAGATGAATGGAATACAGAAGAAGGCATCATTGAAGTGTAATACAGAATGCCATGGCCTGCGGGATGGTAGAATGAGCAGCAGGGTGTAGGAAATAGGAGCTACTGGATGTATATCCTCGGTGGCTTCACTGACTGTCCTGATGTCCTTTACCAGGTCTCCAGCAGCCCATTGGGTTCTCGTGGTTAGGCCAATCCCAGTATATGGAGCTCACCTGGGCTGCATCCCGCACCCCACAGCCCACGGGGCTCTCGTGTTCAAGTCCCTCCCAGTGTATGGAGATCACCTGTGCAGCTACCCAGCGGCCCATGGGGCTCTCATAGTCAGGTCCTTCCAAGGATACGGAGCTCCCCTGGGCAGGTACCCCAGCAGGGCTGGACACACAGGAACTGTGCACATAGCCCACCTTGCAGAGAACCCCCAGCTCACCTGTCACTCACAGCTGACACAGAACACCTCCGAGCAGGACTTGAACTAAAAAACAGCAGCTCTGACAGGTCTGTGACCCTGGCTATCACTCTGTGCTGCCTCGCTCTGCCTGGTCTTCCAGACACTTCCACTGCAGCCGGGGCTCCAGGCCTCTGTCTCCACCCACCATCACTCCTCTCCCTGACTCCTGGGTTCCTCTCATTAGGATAGGGTCTTCTTGAAGTTGTTTTCCACTCATGTACCAGATAAAATGATAAGAAAACTAGCGGCAGCTGCAGCCCCTTGTGTATCCTGACTCTCAAGGCCCACACCTGTTCCTTGGGACTGACCCGTTTAGCAAGGTTCATTTTCTGCAACTGTGAGCCCCTGAGGGGTGAGGATTGGCTGATTTGGGCAGCCTGACACTGCCTGCCAGCCCCCCCACAGGTGTGCCTGGGTTGAGGTCAATATAAACACCTCTCCAGTCAGCAAGAGCCCCTGTAGCTGTGACTGACGCCATATTCTCTGCCCCGTCAGCAGTTTCGGGGCTGGGGTGGTGGGAGGGAGGGACCGGCCGTGGCTATGTGGGTGGCCCAGTGTGAGTGGGGCTCTGCTGGACTTTCTGCAGGAGTTGCCAGGCTGCCACCTGCTAAAGAAGAGGATGTGTCACCCATACCTGCCACTGGAATTTCTCCCCAGGCAGAGGTGAGGAAGTAAAAAAGCAGTGGGGGCTGTGGCAGGAGGGGTATCTCAGGCAGGGAAATGAAAAGCTTCCAGAAGAGCATCTGGGGCCAGGACCATCCTGACTGGCCTGCAGGCACCAAGTCGGCCTGCGTGCTCTCTCTAGTGTGGCACCACAGCCCTTCCTCTAGGCTTGCAAGTGCTTGTACATATTCAGGTGTTTTACCTGAAAGGGTGGGAAGAGTTCAGCTGCAGCAGGACTGGGGCTCAGCTCACGTTTACTCACAGACGCCTCGACACCGTCACCCAGCTTTGCAATGAGGATGCTCCTTGTGGGGGAGAGCGCTGCTGACGGCATGGGAGACGATTTCCCACCTCTGACCAACTTAAGAATTTTTTACCACTGGAGCAAGTGCCCTGATACGATTTTCCTCTGTATAACTGGTGAGTTCTGTTTTTTTTCTTTCTTTTTTTCTTTTTGGTTCAAGTTAGATTTTATTTATTCATCTTTTTTTTAATTTGGAGATATAAACATGGAAATAATGCATTAATATAAAGACGTCTATATGAAGGGAAAAATTTTTTTCTGTTTTATTTTATTAAATGTTATTTATTTATTTTTATTTTTTTAAAATTTATTTCTTTTATACAGCAGGCTCTTATTGGATATGTATTTTATACATATAAGTGTGCACATGTGAATCCCAGTCTCACAATCCATCCCACCACCACCCTCACATGGCGTTCCCTCCTTGGTGTCCATATGTTTGTTCTCTACATCTGTCTCTATCTCTGCCCTGCAAACTGGTTCATCTGTACCATTTTTCTAGGTTCCACATATATGCATTAATATACAATATTTGTTTTTCTCTTTCTGACTTACTTCACTCTGTATGACACTCTCTAGATCCATCAAGGTCTCTACAAATGACCCAATTTCATTCCTATGTATGGCTGAGTAATATTCCGTTGTATATATGTACCACGTCTTTATCCATTCGTCTGTCTGTGGGCACTTAGGTTGCTTTCATTACCTGGCTATTGTAAATAGTGCTGCAATGAACATTGTGGTGTATGTGTCTTTTTGATTTATGGTTTTCTCTGGGTATATGCCCAGTAGTGGGATTGCTGGATTATATGGTAATTCTATTTTTAGTTTTTTAAGGAACCTCCATACTGTTCTCCATAGAGACTGTATCGATTTACATTCCCAACAATAGTGGAAGAAGGTTCCTTTTCTCCACACCCTCTCCAGCATTTGTTGTTTGTAGATTTTCTGCTGATGCCCATTCTAACAGGTGTGACGTGATACCTCATTGTAGTTTCGATTTCCTTTTCTCTAATAATTAGTGATGTTGAGCAGATTTTCATGTGCGTACTGGCCATCTCTATGTCTCTTGGAAGAAATGTCTATTTAGATCTTCCATTTTTGTATTGGGTTGTTTGTTTTATTAATATTGAGCTGCATGAGCTGTTTATATATATTGGAGATTAATCATTTGTCCATTGATTCGTTTGCAAATATATTCTGCCATTCTGAGGGTTGTCTTTTCGTCTTGTTTGTAGTTTCCTTTGCTTTGCAAAAGTTTTTACGTTTCATTAGGTCCCATCTGTTTAGTTTTCTTTTTTATTTCATTACTATAGGAGGTGGATCAAAAAAGATCTTGCTGTGATTTACGTCAGAGTATCCTTCGTAAGTTTTCCTCTCAGAGTTTTATACTGTCTGGTCTTACATTAAGGTCTCTAATCCATTTTGAATATATTTTTATGTATGGTGTTGGGGAGTGTTCTAATTTCATTCTTTTACATGTAGCTGTCCATATTTCCCAGCACCAATGATTGAAGAGACTGTCTTATCTCCATTGTATAGTCTTGCCTCCTTTGTCATAGATTAGTTGACCATAAGTGTGTAGGTTTATCTTTGGGCTTTTTTTTTTTTCCTTTTACACGTTTATTGAAGTATAATTGCTTTACAATGGAGTGTTCGTTTCTGCCGTATAACAAAGTGAATCAGCTATATATATACAAATATCACCAGATCCCCTCCCTCTTGCATCTCCCTCCCACACTCCATATCACACCCCTTTAGGTGGTCACAAAGCACCGAGCTGATCTCCCTGTTCTATGTGGCTGATTCTCAGTAGCTATCGGTGTTACATTTGGTAATGTATTTATGTCCATGCCACTCTCGCACTTCGTCCCAGCTTACCCATCCCCCTTCCGGTGTCCTCAAGTCATTTCTCTATGTCTGTGTCCTTAATCCTGTCCTGCCACTAGGTTCTTCAAAATCTTTTTTTTTTCTTCATTAGATTCCATATATCTCTGTTAACATACAGTATTTGTTTTTCCCTTTCTGACTTACTTCACTGTGTAGGACAGATTCTAAGTCCATCCACCTCAGTACAAATAACTCAGTTTTGCTTCTTTTTATGGTTGAGTAATATTTGATGGTATATATGTGCCAGATCTTCTTTATCCATTCATCTGTCGATGGACACTTAGGTTGCTTCCATGTCCTGGCTAATGCAAATAGAGCTTCAATGAATATTTTTATACATAACTCTTTTTGAATTATGGTTTTTGCAAGGCAAATGCCCAGTAGTTGGATTGTTGTGTCGTATGGTACTTCTATTGTTAGTTATTTAAAGGAACCTCCGTACTGTTCTCCCTAGTGCTCATATCAATTTACATTCCCACCCACAGTGCAAGTGTGTTCCCTTTTCTCCAATAAAGGCCTCTCCAGCATTTATTGTTTTGTAGATTTTTTTGATGATTGCCACTCTGACTGCTGTGAGGTGATACCTCAGGGTAGTTTTGATTTGCATTTCTCTAATGATTAGTGATGTTCAGCATCCTTTCATGTGTTTCTTGGTAATCTGTATATCTTCTTTGGAGAAATGTCTATTTAGGTCTTCTGCCCATTTTTGGATTGGGTTGTTTGTTTTTGTGATATTGAGCTACATGAGGTGCTTGTAAAGTTTGGAGATTAATCCTTTGTCAATTGCTTCATTTGAAAATATTTTCTCCCATTCTGAGGGTTGTTTTTGCATCTCGTTTATGTTTTCCTGTACTGTGTAAAAGCTTTTAAGTTTCATTAGGTCCCATTTATTGATTTCTGTTTTTATTTCCATTTCTCTAGGAGGTGGGTCCAAAAGGATCTTGCTGTGATTTATGTCATAGAGTGTTCTGCCTATGGTTTCCTCTAAGTGTTTTATAGTGTCTGGTCTTATATTTAGATCTCTAATCAATTTAGAGTCTATTTTTGTGTACGGTGTTATGGAGTGTTCTAATTTCATTCTTTTATGTGTAGGGGTCCAGTTTTTCCAGCACCAATTACTGAAGAGACTGTCTTTTCTCCATTGTATATCCTTAGCTCCTTTGTCATAGATGAGATAGCCATAGGTATGTAGGTTTATCTCTGGGCTTTCTGTCCTGTTCCATTGATCTGTGTTTATGCCAATCTACATACACTTGATTCCATTATGGAGACATATAAATACATAGGTTTCAAGGTTATTACCAGTCAGATATATTCCTCTTCAGTGAATAGGGTGTTTTGTGTCCAGTTCATTGAGAAAGGAGTAGGTCTTGTCTATTAACTATTTGGTATATGGAATAGGATCTGTGCTAATTTCAAACTCTGCTTTTACACATCACCCCACGTCACCTTTCCCCTTAAGGAGGCATAAGTGTGTTTTCTAAATGTGTAACTCTGTTCTCTTTTGAAATTCAGTTCATGTGTAGCCATGTTTACATTTCCTCTATAAGTGATATATTACAATAAGTTTCTTTTTCTTTGTGGCTCATTTCACTTAGCATCATCGTACCTAAAGCCACTCATTATGCTGCTATTGGCCTTATGACATTGATTTTATGTCTGAGTGACATTCCTTTGTATATAAGTACCACAACATCTATATCCATTTTTTTTTCCTTTCCTGGGATATATAAAGTGTACCGAAGTCGAGGTTCTTGTAAACAGAGCAGCCCTAAATTTTGGGCTGGCTGTGTGTTGTGGATTTTTAGTTTTCCCAAAATACACGCCCATGAGTGGAAGTGTGCTATACTCTGTAGCTCTGTTTTAGAAAACAACATACAGTTCTCCAGAGAGGCTGTTGGAAATTTACATCCTGTCCATCGGCGTAACCAGGCTCCCTTTTCTCCATGGCCTGTCCTGCATTTGTGGTTTTTACACTATTTGTGGATGGCCCTTTTGACTGGAGGTAAGGGACACTTCTCTGTAGTGTGGATTTGCAATGCCTGATGGCTTGCTTAGCCAAAAAGGGCATATGCATTTTTTCCCGAATATATTCAAGAAAATACACATAATCCCTTTTCAGCCAAGGGCAACATTGTCGAAATTCTGTCGCTTTTCATGTGCTTTAAAGATGACTCCAATCTACCTCTTGAAATCTGTTTCCTTCAATTCTGCCTTGCATTCAAATCCTCTTCACTGCCTTTCCTCAATATATTTCCGGATGATAGTTGTCCTTTATAATTCTGCAAGTTTGTGAATTGCTGTGCCCCTGATTTGCATTTTTCAACTCGCCTCTTTGTGAGCTGGCTGCAATACCGCAGGATGGCTTTAGGCCCTAGTCCTGTTCCGGGGCTTCAGGCTGAGCCTTTGGTTAATTATTCTTCCTGATGGGAAACTAGAGTGACATGTACCCATCCAAACACCTACAGCTAATATCTCATTTATTTCCCCTCTTCCTGTTCATCCTCTGCACAGTTTGCAAACTGTGCATAACGGGTGGGTAAAGGCACTGACACTCCAAGTGGGGAGATTTTGAGTAATGCAGATGGAATGGCGAAGCCGAGCACGACAAAAGGAAAAATGAGGTACCTTTTAGAAAACTTTCCCAATTACAGAGTGTACCATCCACTGGGTTTCCCATGCATGTTTTAACTGTAGGAAGATTCCCTTAAACCTGGAGATTTGGGACCACTAGAATGGGTAGCACACAGTATTGCTCTAAGTGGTGTTCTTTTGTTCACACAACCTCAGCAATCTTCTCAGCCCCAAGAGTCCAGTCTTATGTCTCATCCAGCTGTGGGTGTAAAGGTGGTCAATCTAGCTTGCATCACAGGCCCTGAACGTAATTTTTAAGACTTTCTCTCTGTTTTTGCATTTTGCTTTTGAAATTTATTTTTATAAGTGGGTTTATCTGAATTTCAGTGCTGTGTTCATGCCGTTATACACACACATGATTCCTTTATGGAGACATGAGAATACATATGTTTTAAAATACTTAGAGTCAGACATATTCCTCTGCAATGAATAGGGGGTGTTGAGTCCAGTTTATTGTGCCGGGAGTAGGTGTTGTCTATTACATACATGGTTTATATAACGGTATCTGTGCTAACTTAAACCTGTGGTTTTATGCATCACCCCACCTCGGCTTTCCCATTAATCAGGCAGAAGATGTTTTCTAAATGTGTGACTCTGTTGTGTTTGTAATTCAGTTCATGTGTAGTCATGTGTACATTCCCACTATGAGTGATAACTTATGATAAGATAAGTTACTCTGTAATCTTTCCTAACTCAGTTCATGTGTAGCCATGTTTACAGGACCTTCATATGTGATATCTTATGATAATTTTCTTTTTCTGTGTGACTTATTTCACTTAGAATCATCATACCTGAATCCACTCTTTTTGCTGCTATTGGCCTTATGACATTGATTTCATGGCTGAGCGATATTCCGTCGTATGTAAGTACCACAATATCTTGAACCATTTTTGTCTTTCCTGGGATACTTAAGGTGTACCCAAGTTGAGGTTCTTGTAAGCAGTGCAGCGCTAAATTTTAGGGTGGCTCTGTCTTATTGATTTTCAGTTTTCCCAAGGTATATTTCCTAGAGTGGAACTGCCCTTGGCTGTGTAGCTCTGTTGTTTACTTGTTTTAGGGAACACAATGCACTCCTCCAGAGAGGCATTTGGAACTTACATCCCGCCCATCAGCATAACAAGGCTCCCTGATCTCCAGGGCCTGTCTTGCCTTTCTGGTTTTTACACACTTTATGGATGTCCCTTTTGACCGGTGGGAAGGGATACATCTTTGTAGTGCAGATTTGCATTGCTGCTTGCTTGCTTGGCCAAAAATGGCGTATGCATTTTCTCCTGAATATACTCAGGAGAAAACGCATACACACTTTTTGGCCAAGTGCATCATTGCCTAAGTTGTGCCCCTCTTCCTGTGCTTGAAAGGTGATTCCAATGTACCTCTTGAAATCTGTTTCCTGCTATTCTGCCTCGTTTTAAAGTCCGCCTCTCTGCCTTCCCTCAAAAGATTTTTGGACGATACTTGTCCTCTATTACTCCGCCAGTTTGTAAATTGCTGTGCCCCTGAGCTCCATTTTTCAACTCGTTTTTGTGAGCTGACAGCAAATCCAAAATTATGGTTCAAAACCTATACTAGTTCCCGGCGGGTGGCTTAGACATTGGTTAATTCTACTTCCTGCCGGGCAATTAAAGTGACATGTACCTGTCCAAATGGCTAACAGCTACTCTCTCATTGGTTCTACCTCTTCCTTTTCATCCTCTGCCAAATTGGCAACCTGTGCGAACCAGGAGGTTTTACGGGCTATCGCTCCAAGTTGGGAGATTGATAGTAAAGCCGTTGGAAGGTCAAACTGGAGCACAAGGAGAGGGACTATAAGTTGAGTTTTAGAAACCTTTCGTATTCACAGTGTGTCCATTCTCTAGGTTTCCCGTAAATGTTATGGCTGTAGTAATATTCCCTTACACAAGGAGAGTTGGGACACATGGAATGGGTGCCACATATTATTGCTTTAAAGGGTCTGCATTTGCTCACTCAGTCTCACCAAACCTCTCAGTCTCAAGTGTCCAGCTTTATGCCACATCCAGCTCTCGTTGTAGGTAGGGTCATTCCAGGTTTCATCAGAGCCCCTGAAGGAATTGTAAAGATTTTCCCAGTTTTTTTTTGTTTGTTTGTTTTGTATTTGAAATTTCTTTTTGTACTGGGTTTCAGCTGATTCTCACTGCCATGTTTATGCCAGTTTAGACACACTTGATTCCCTTACAGTGACATATCAATACATAGGTTTTAAGATTCTTACTAGTCAAATATATACCTCTGCGCAGAATATTGGATTTTGCGTCCCTTTCACTGATGAAGGTGTAGGTCTTGTCTATTCCGTATTTTGATTTTGGAATGGTACTTGTACTAATATCAAACTCTGGTTCTATGCATCACCCCACCTCTCCTTCCTCCTTAAGCAGGCATAAGTGTGTTTTCTAAATGTGAGACGCTGTTCCCTTTCCTAACTCAGTTCATGTGTAGCCATGTTACAGAAAATTCATAAGTGCTATCTTATGATAAGTTTGTTTTTCAGTGTGACTTATTTCACTTAGAATCATCGTACCTGAATCCATTCATTTTCCTGTTACTGGCATTATGACATTGATTTCATGGCTGAGGGATAATCCATCGTACATAAGTACCACAATTTTTTGAATCATTTTTATCTATCCTGGGATATTTAGAGAGTACTCAATTTGAGATTCTTGTAAGCAGTGCAGCCCTAAATTTTGGGGTGGCTCTATCTTATTGATTTTCAGTTTTCCCAAGGTATATTCCTTAGACTGGAAGTCCCCTTGGCTCTGTAGCTCTGTTGTTTACTTGTTTTAGGGAACACAATGCACTCCTCCAGAGAGGCAGTTGGCAATTTACATCCCGCCCATCAGCATAACAAGGCTCCATGTTCTCCAGGGCCTCTCTAGGATTTCTGGTTTTTACACATTTTGTGGATGTCCCTTTTGACTGGTGGGAATTGATACTATTTTGCTGTGCAGATTTGCATTGCCCACTTGCTTGCTTGGCCAAAAAGGGCGTATACGTTTTCTCATGAATATATTCAGGAGAAAATGCATACACCCTTTTTGGCCAAGTGCATCATTTTCGAAGTTGTGCCCCTCTTCCTCTGCTTTACAGGTGATTCCAACGAACCACTTGAAATCTGTTTCCTGCTATTCTGCCTCGCTTAGAAGGTCGCCTCGTTGCCTTCCCTTAACAGATTTTTTGGACGATAGTTGTCCTTTATTACTGTGCCAGTTTGTGAATTGCTGTGCCCTTGAGCTCCATTTTCTAACTCGTTTTTTGTGAGCTGACCACAAGTCCAAAATTTTGGTTCAGGACCTATAATTGTTCACGGCAGGTGGCTGAGACTTTGGTTAATTCTTCTTCCTGCCGGGAATTTAGAGTGACATGTGCCCGTCCAAATGCCTATCAGCTACTCTTTCATTGGTTCCCCCTTTTCCATTTCATCCTCTTCCAAATTGGCAACCTGAGCAAACCAGGAGGTTAAAGGGGCTGTCTCTCCAAGTTGGGAGATTGATAGTTAAGCAGTTGGAAAGTCAAACCGGAGCACCAGGAGAGGGAGAACTAGTTGGCTTTTAGAAACCTTTCGTATTCACTGTGTGTCCATTCTCTTGGTTTCCTGTACATGTTATAGCTGTAGTAATATTCCCTTCAACATGGAGAGTTGGGAATCATGGAATGGGTGCCACACATTATTGGTCTGAAGGGTCTGCATTTGCTAACCCAAATTCACCAATCCTCTCATTCCCAAGTGTCCAGCCTTATGCCACATCCAGCTGTCGTTGTACTCAGGGTCATTCAAGGTTTCATCAGAGACCCTGAAGTAATTGTAAAGAATTTCCCTGTTTTGTTGTTTTGTTTTTGAAATTCCTTTTTATACTGGGTTTGAGCTGATTCTCACTGCCGAGTTTATGCCAGTCTAGACACACTTGTTTCCCTTACGGTGATATATCAATACATAGGTTTTAAGATTCTTACTAGTCAGATATATTCCTCTGTGTGAAGTATGGGGTCTTGATAACCTTTCAGTGAGGAAGGTGTAGATCTTTTGTACTCTGTATTTGGTTTCTTTAATGGTGCCTGTACTTATATCAAACTCTGGTTTTATGCAACACCCCACCTCTCCTTCCCCCTTAAGCAGGCGTAAGACTGTTTTCTAAATGTGAGACTGTTCTCTTTCCTAACTCAGTTCATGTGTAGCCATGTTTACAGGATTTTCATAAGTGATATCTTATGATAAGATTCTTTTTCTGTGTGACTTATTTCACTTAGAATCATCATATCTGAATCCATTCATTTTGCTGCTACTGGTCTTATGACATTGATTTCATGGCTGAGGGATATTCCATCATAACGTAAGTACCACAATTTTTTGAACCATTTTTATCTTTCACGGAATATTTAAGGTGTACCCAAGTTGAGGTTCTTGTCAGCAGTGCAGCCCTAAATATTGGGGTGGCTCTGTCTTAATGATTTTCAGTTTTCCCAAGGTATATTCCCTAGACTGGAAGTGCCCTTGGCTCTGTAGCTCTGTTGTTTACTTGTTTTACGGAACACAATGCACTCCTGCAGAGAGGCAGTTGGAAATTTACATGCCTTCCTTCAGCATAACAAGGCTCCCTGTTCTCCAGGGCCTGTCTTGCCTTTCTGATTTTTACACATTTTTCCGATGTCCCTTTTGACCGGTGGGAAGTGATACTACTTTGTAGTGCAGATTTGCATTGCCCGCTTGCTTGCTTGGCCAAAAAGGGCGTATACGTTTTCTCCTGAATATATTCAGGAGAAATCACATACGCCCTTTTTGGCCAAGTGTATCATTGTCGAAGTTGTGCCCCTCTTCCTGTGCTTTAAAGGCGATTCCAATGTACCTCGTGAAATCTGTTTCCTGCTATTCTGCCTCGCTTTCAAGTCCGCCTCATTGCCTCCCCTCAACAGACTTTTGGACGATAGTTGCCCTTTATTACTCTGCCAGTTTGTGAATTGCTCTGCCCCTGAGCTCCATTTTTAAATAGTTTTTTTGTGAGCTGAATGCAAGTCCAATATTTTGTTTCAGGACATATATTGGTTTTCGGTGGGTGGCTGAGACTTTGGTTAATTCTTCTTCCTCCCGGGAAATAAGAGTGACATGTGCCCGTCCAAATGCCTAACAGCTACTCTCTCATTGGTTCTCCCTATTACCTTTCATCCTCTGCCAAATTGGCCATCTGTGCGAACCAGGAGTTTAAAGGTGCTGTCTCTCCAAGTTGGGAGATTGATAGTAAAGCAGTTGGAAAGTCAAACTGGAGCACAAGGGGAGGGACTATTCGTTGAGTTTTAGAAAACTTTCATATTCACAGTGTGTCCATCTCTAGGTTTCCCATACATGTTATAGCTATACTAATATTCCCTTCAACCTGGAGAGTTGGTATCCATGGAACGGGTGCCATGCATTACTGCTATAAAGGGTATGCTTTTGCTCACCCAATCTCACCAATCCTCTCAGTCCCATGTGTCCAGCCTTATGCCACATCCAGCTGTCATTGTAGATAGGGTCATTCCAGGTTTCATCAGAGACCCTGAAGGAATTGTAAAAAATTTCCCTGTTTTTTTGTTTTGTTTTTGAAATTCCTTTTTAGATTGGGTTTGAGCTGATTCTCACTGCCATGTTTATGCCAGTCTAGACACACTTGATTCCCTTATGGAGACATATCAATACATAGGTTTTAAGATTCTTACTAGTCAGATATATACCTCTGCGGAAAATATGGGGTTTTGAGTCCCTTTCAGTGAGGAAGTTGTAGGTCTTCTCTATTCCATAGTTGGTTTTTGGAACGGTACCTGTGCTTATATCAAACTCTGGTTTTATGCATCACCCCACCTCTCCTTCCCCCTTAAGCAGGCATAAGAGTGTTTTCTAAATGTGAGACTCTCTTCTATTTCCTAACTCAGTTCATGTGTAGCCATGTTTACAGGATCTTCATAAGTGATATCTTATGATAAGTTTCTTTTTCTGTGTGACTTATTTCAGTTAGAATCATCGTACCTGAATCCACTCGTTTTGCTGCTACTGGTCTTATGACATTGATTTCATGGCTGAGGGATATTCCATCATACGTAAGTACCACAATTTTTTGAACCATTTTTATATTTCCTGGAATATTTAAGGTGTACCCAAGTTGAGGTTCTTGTAAGCAGTGGAGGCCTAAATTTTGGGGTGGCTCTGTCTTATTGATTTTCAGTTCTCCCAAGGTATATTCCCTACACTCGAAGTGCCCTTGGCTCTGTAGCTCTGTTGTTTACTTGTTTTAGGGAACACAATGCACTCCTCCAGGGAGGCAGTTGGCAATTTACATCCCGCCCATCAGCATAGCAAGGCTCCCAGTTCTCCAGGGCCTGTCTTGACTTTCTGGTTTTTACCCATTTTGTGGATGTCCCTTTTGACTCGTGGGAAGTGGTACTTCTTTGTAGTGCAGTTTTGCATTGCCCACTTGCTTGCTTGGCCAAAAAGGGTGTATGCGTTTTCTCCTGAATATATTCAGGAGAAAACTCATACGCCCTTTTTGGCCAGGTGCATCATTGTCGAAGTTGTGCCCCTATTCCTGTGATTTAAAGGTGATTTGAAAGTACCTCGTGAAATGTGTTTCCTGCTATTCTGCCTCCCTTTAAAGTTCGCCTAGATGCCTTCCCTCAGCAGATTTTTGGATGATAGTTGTCCTTTATTACTCTGCCAGTTTGTGAATTGCTGTGCCCCTTTGCTCCATTTTGTAACTAGTTTTTTGTGAGCTGAACGAAAGTCCAATATTTTGGTTCAGGACCTATACTGGTTCCCGGTGGTTGGCTGAGACTTTGGTTAATTCTTCTTCCTCCGGGGAAATAAGAGTGACATGTGCCCATCCAAAAGCCTAACAGCTACTCTCTCATTGGTTCTCCCTCTTCCCTTTCATCCTATGCCAAATTGGCAACCTGTGCAAACCAGGAGGTTAAAGGTGCTGTCTCTCCAAGTTGGGAGATTGATAGTAAAGCAGTTGGAAAGTCAAATTAGTCCACCAGGAGAGGGACTATTCATTGAGTTTGAGAAACATTTTGTATTCACAGTGTGTCCATTCTCTAGGTTTCCCATACATGTTATAGCTGTAGTAATATTCCCTTCAACCTGGAGAGTTGGGACCCATGGAAAGGGTGCCATGCATTATTGCTTTAAAGAGTCTGCATTTGCTCACCCAATCTCACCAATCCTCTCAGTCCCATGCGTCCAGCCTTATGCCACATCCAGCTGTCGTTGTAGATAGTGTCATTACAGGTTTCATCAGAGACCCTGAAGGAATTGTATAGAATTTCCCTGTTTTTTTTGGTTTGTTTTTCCAATTCCTTTTTATAGTGGGTTTGAGCTGATTCTCGCTGCCATGATTATGCCAGTCTAGACACACTTGATTGCCTTATGGAGACATGTCAATACACAGGTTTTCAGATTCTTAATAGTCAGATATATTCCTCTGCAGGAGATATGGGGTTTTGAGTCCGTTTCACTGAGGAAGGTGTAGGACTTGTCTATTCCATAGTTGGTTTTGGGAAAGGAACCTGTGCTTATATCAAACTCTGGTTTTATGCATCACCCCACCTCTCCTTCCCCGTTAAGAAGGCATAAGAGTGTTTTCTAAATATGAGACTCTCTTCTCTTTCCTAACTCACTTCATGTGTAGCCACGTTTACAGGATCTTCATAAGTGATATCTTATGATACATTTCTTTTTCTGTGTGACTTATTTCACTTAGAATCATCGTACTTGAATCCACTCATTTTGCTGCTACTGGTCTTATGACATTGATTTCATGGCTGAGGGGTATTCCCTCGTATGTAAGTACCACAACTTTTTCAACCACTTTTATATTTCCTGGGATATTTAAGGTGTACCCAATTTGAGGTTCTTGTAAGCAGTGCATTCCTAAATTTTGGGGTGGTTCTGTCTTATTGATTTTCAGTTTTCCCAAGGTATATTCGCTAGACTGGAAGTGCCCTTGGCTCTGTAGCTCTGTTGTTTACTTGTTTTAGGGAACACAATGCACTCCTCCAGAGAGGTAGTTGACAACTTACATCCCGCCCATCAGCATAACAAGGCTCCCTGTTCTTCAAGGCCTGTCTTGCCTTTCTGGTTTTTACCCATTTTGTGGATGTCCCTTTTGACCGGTGGGAAGTGATACTTCTTTGTAGTGCAGATTTGCATTGCCCGCTTGCTTGCTTGGCCAAAAAGAGCGTATGCGTTTTCTCCTGCATATATTCAGGAGAAAACACATACGCCCTTTTTGGTCAAGTGCATCATTGTCGAAGTTGTGCCCCTCTTCCTCTGCTTTACAGACGATTCCAACATACCTCTTGAAATCTGTTTCCTGCTATTCAGCCTGATTTTCGGGTTCGCTTTACTGCCTTCCCTCAACAGATTTCTGGAACATAGTTGGCCTTTATTACTCTGCCTGTTTGTGAATTGCTCTGCCACTGAGCTCCATTTTTCAACTCGTTTTTTGTGAGCTGAAAGCAAGTCCAAATTTTTGGTTCAGGACCTATACTGGATCCCGGTGAGTGCCTGAGACTTTGGATAATTATTCTTCCTGCCGGGCAATTAGAGTGACATGTGCCTGTCCATATGCCTAACAGCTACTCTCTCATTTGTTCTCCCTCTTCCCTTTGATCCTCTGCCAAATTGGCAACCTGTGCGAACCAGGAGGTTAAAGGGGCTGTCTCTCCAAGTTGGGAAATTGATAGTAAAGCAGTTGGAAAGTCAAACCGGAGCATCAGGAGAGGGACTATTCGTTGAGTTTTAGAAACCTTTCATATTCACAGTGTCCATTATCTAGTTTTCCCTTACATGTTATAGCTGTAGTAATATTCCCTTCAACCTGGAGAGTTGGGACCCATGGAATGGGTGCCATGCATTATTGCTTTAAAGGGTCTGCATTTGCTCACGAATCTCACCAATCCTCTCAGTCCCATGTGTCCAGCCTTATGCCACCTCCAGCTGTCGTTCTAGATAGGGTCATTCCAAGTTTCATCAGAGACCCTGAAGGAATTGTAAAGAATTCCGCTGTTTCTCTGATTGTTTTTGAAATTCCTTTTTATAGTGGGTTTGAGCTGATTCTCGCTGCCATCTTTATGCCAGTCTAGACACACTTGATTCCCTTACGGAGACATATCTATACATAGTTTTTAAGATTCTTACTAGTCAGATATATTCCTCTGCAGGAAATATGGGGTTTTGAGTGCCTTTCACTGAGGAAGGTGTAGGTCTATTCTATTCCATACTTGGTTTTTGGAACAGTACCTGTGCTTATATCAAACTCTGGTTTTATGCATCACCCCACCTCTCCTTCCCCCTTAAGCAGGCATAAGAGTGTTTTCTAAATGTGAGACTCTTTTCTCTTTCCTAACTCAGTTCATGTGTAGCCATGTTTACAGGATCTTCATAAGTGATATCTTATGATACGTTTCTTTTTCTGTGTGACATATTTCACTTAGAATCATCATAACTGAATCCACTCATTTTGCTGCTACTGGACTTATGACATTGATTTCATGGCTGAGGCATATTCCATCGTACATAAGTACCACAATTTTTTGAACCATTTTTATATTTCCCGCGATATTTAATGTGTACCCAAGTTGAGGTTCTTGTAAGCAGTGCAGCCCTAAATTTTGCGGTGGCTCTGTCTTATTGATTTTCAGTTTTCCAAAGGTATATTCCCTAGACAGGAAGTGTTCTTGGCTCTGTAGCTCTGTTGTTTACTGGTTTTAGGGAACACAATGCACTCCTCCAGAGAGGCAGTTGGCAATTTACATCCCACCCATCAGCATAACAAGGCTCCCTGTTCTCCAGGGCCTGTCTTGAATTTCTGGTTTTTACCCTTTTTGTGGATGTCCCATTGGACAGGTCGGAAGTGATACTTCTTTGTAGTGCAGACTTACATTGACCGCTTGCTTGCTTGGCCAAAAAGAGTGTATGTGTTTTCTCCTGAATATACTCAGGAAAAAACGCATACGCCATTTTTGGACAATTGCATCATTGTCCAAGTTGTGACCCTCTTCCTGTGCTTTAAAGGCGATTCCAACGTACCTCTTGAAATCCGTTTCCTGCTATTGTGCCTCACTTTCTAGTCCGCCTCGTTGCCTTCCCTCAACAGATTTTTGGATGACAGTTGTCCTTTATTACTCTGCCAGTTGGTGAATTGCTCTGCCCTATAGCTCCTTTTTTTAACTCGTTTTTTGTGAGCTTAACGCCAGTCCCATATTTTGGTTCACGACCTATACTGGTTCCCAGTCATTGGCTGAGTCTTTGGTTAATTCTTCTTCCTCCCGGGAAATAAGAGTGACATGTGCCCGTCCAAATGCCAAATAGCTACTCTCTATATGGTTCTCCCTCTTCCGTTTCATCCTTTGCCAAATTGGCAACCTGTGCGAAACAGGAGGTTAAAGGTGCTGTCTCTCCAGGTTGGGAGATTGATAGTAAAGCAGTTGGAAAGTGAAACCGGAGCACCAGGAGAGGGACTGTTCGTTGAGCTTTAGAGACATTTCGTATTCACAGAGTGTCCATTCTCTAGGTTTCCAATACATGTTATAGCTGTAGTAATATTCCCTACAATCTGGAGAGTTGGGACCCATGGAATGGGTTCCATGCATTATTGCTTTAAAGGGTCTGCATTTGCTCACGAATCTCACCAATCCTTTCAGTACCATGTGTCCAGCCTTATGCCACCTCCAGCTGTCGTTATAGATAGGGTCATTCCAAGTTTCATCAGAGACCCTTAAGGAATTGTAAAGAATTTCCCTGTTTTTTTGTTTTGTTTTAGAAATTCATTTTTATATTGTGTTTGAGCTGATTCTTGCTGCCATGATTATGCCAGTCTAGAAACACTTGATTCCCTTACGGAGACATATCAATACATAGGTTTTAAGATACTTACTAGTCAGATATATTCCTCTGCGGGAAATATGGGGTTTTGAGTCCCTTTCACAGAGGAAGGTTTAGGTCTGGTCTATTCCATAGTTGGTTTTTAGAACGGTACCTGTGCTTATATCAAACTCTGGGTTTATGCATCTCCCCACCTCTCCTTCCCCTTAAGCAGGCATAAGAGTGTTTTCTAAATGTGAGACTCTGTTCTCTTTCCTAACTCAGTACATGTGTAGCCATGTTTACAGGAACTTCATAAGTGATATCTTATGATACGTTTATTTTTCTGTGTGACTTATTTCACCTAGAATCATCGTACCTGTATCCACTCATTTAGCTGCTACTGGTCTTATGACATTGATTTCATGGCTGATGGATATTCCATTGTACGTAAGTACCACAATTTTTGAACCATTTCTATATTTCCTGGGATATTTAAGGTGTACCCAAGTTGAGGTTCTTGTAAGCAGTGCAACCCTAAATTTCGGGGTGGCTGTGTCTTATTGATTTTCAGTTTTCCCAAGGTATATTCCCTAGACTGGAAGTGTCCTTGGCTCTGTAGCTCTGTTGTTTACTTGTTTTAGGGAACACAATGCACTCCTCCAGAGAGGCAGTTGGTAATTTACAGCCCGCCCTTCTGAATAACAAGACTCCCTGTTCTCAAGGGCCTGTCTTGAATTTCTGGTTTATACCCTTTTTGTGGATGTCCCTTTGGACCGGTGGGAAGTGACACTTATTTGTATTGCAGGCTTACATTGTCCGCTTTCTTGCTTGGCAAAAAGGGCGTATGCGTTTTCTCCTGAATATACTCAGGAGAAAACGCATACGCCCATTTTGGCCAAGTGCATTATTGTCGAAGTTGTGCCCCTCTTCCTGTGCTTTAAAGGCGATTCCAACGTACCACTTGAAATCTGTTTCCTGGTATTCTGCCTCAGTTTCAAGTCCGCCTCGTTGCTTTCCCTCAACAGATTTTTGGATGATAGTTGTCCTTTATTACTCTGCCAGTTTGTGAAATGCTCTGCCCTATAGCTCCAATTTTAACTCGTTTTTTGTGAGCTGAACGCAAGTCCAATATTTTGGTTTAGGACCTATACTGGTTCCCGGTGGGTGGCTGAGACTTTGGTCAATTCTTCTTCCTCCCGGGAAATAAGAGTGACATATGCCGGTCCAAATGCCTAACAGCTACTCTCTCTTTGGTTCTCCCTCTTCCCTTTCATCCTTTGCCAAATTGGCAACATGTGTGAACCAGGAGGTTAAAGGTGCTCTCTCTCCAAGTTGGGAGGTTGAAAGTAAAGCAGTTAGAAAGTCACACTGGAGCACCTGGAGAGGGATTATTCGTTGAGATTTAGAAACCTTTCGTATTCACAGTGTGTCCATTCTCTAGGTTTCCCATAAATGTTATAGCTGTAGTAATATTCCCTACAATCTGGAGAGTTGGGACCCATGGAATGGGTGCCATGCATTATTGCTTTAAAGCGTCTGCATTTGCTCACGAATCTCACCAATCCTCTCAGTCCCATGTGTCCAGCCTTATGCCACGTCAAGCTGTCGTTATAGATAGGGTCATTCCAAGTTTCATCAGAGACCCTGAAGGAATTGTAAAGAATTTCACAGTTTTTTTGTTTTGTTTTTGAAATTCCTTTTTATAGTGGGTTTGAGCTGATTCTCGGTGCCATCTTTGTGCCAGTCTAGACACACTTGATTCCTTTATGGAGACATAACAATACATAGGTTTAAAGATTCTTACTAGTCAGATATATTCCTCTGCGGGAAATATGCGGTTTCGAGTCCCTTTCACTGAGCAAGGTGTAGGTCTTGTGTCTTCCATTGTTGGTTTTTTGAACAGTACCTGTGCTTATATCAAACTCTGGTTTTATGCATCACCCCACCTCTCCTTCCCCCTTAAGCAGGAATAACAGTGTTTTCTAAATGTGAGACTCTGTTCTCTTCCCTAACTCAGTTCATGTGTAGCCATGTTTACAGGATCTTCATAAGTGATATCTTATGATAAGTTTCTTGTTCTGTGTGACTTATTTCACTTAGAATCATCGTACCTGAATCCACTCATTTTGCTGCTACTGGTCTTATGACATTGATTTCATGTCTGAGGGATATTCCATCGTATGTAAGTACCACAATTTTTTGAACCATTTTTATATTTCCTGGGGTATTTAAAGTGTACCCAAGTTGACGTTCTTGTAAGCAGTGCAGGCCTAAATTTGTGGGTGGCTCTGTCTTATTGATTTTCAGTTTTCCCAAGGTATATTACCTAGACTGGAAGTGCCCTTGGCTCTGTAGCTCTGTTGTTTACTTCTTTTAGGGAACACAGTGCACTCCTCCAGAGAGGCAGTTGGCAATATACATCCCGCCCATCAGCATAACAAGGCTCCCTGTTCTCCAGGGCCTGTCATGAATTTCTGGTTTTTACCCATTTTTTCGATGTTCCTGTGGACCGGTGGGAAATGATACTTCTTTGTAGTGCAGACTTGCATGAACGCTTGCTTGGCCAAAAAAACTGTATGCGTTTTCTCCTGAATATACTCAGGAGAAAATGCATAAGCCCTTTTTGGCCAAGTGCCTCATTGTCGAAGTTGTGCCCCTCTTCCTGTGCTTTAAAGGTGATTCCAACGTAACTCTTGAAATCCGTTTCTGGCAATTCTGCCTGGCTTTCATTTCCGCTTCGTGTCCTTCGCTCAACAGGTTTTTGGACGATAGTTGTCCTTTATTACTCTGCCAGTTTGTGAATTGCTGTGACCCTGAGCTCCGTTTTTTAACTGTTTTTTTTCTGAGCTGTACGCAAGTCCAATATTTTGGTTCAGGACATATACTGGTTCCCGGTGGGTGGCGGAGACTTTGGTCAATACTTCTTCCTCCCGGAAAATAAGAGTGACATATGCCCGTCCAAATGCCTAACAGCTACTCTCTCGTTGGTTCTCCCTCTTCCCATTCATCCTCTGCGAAATTGGCAACCTGTGCGAAACAGGAGGTTAAAGGTGAGGTCTCTCCAGGTTGGGAGATTGATAGTAAAGCAGTTGGAAAGTCAAACCGGAGCACCAGGAGAGGGACTATACGTTGTGTTTTAGAGACTATTCGTATTCACAGTGTGTCCATTCTCTAGGTTTCCCATATATGTTATAGCTGTAGTAATATTCCCTTCAACCTGGAGAGTTAGGACCCATGGAATGGGTGCCATGCATTATTGCTTTAAAGGGTCTGCATTTGCTCACCCAATCTCACCAATCCTCTCAGTCCTATGTGTCCAGCCTTATGCCACATGCAGCTGTCATTGTAGACAGGGTCATTCCAGGTTTCATCAGAGACCCTGAAGGAATTGTAAAGAATTTCCCTGTTTTTTGTTTTTCAAATTCCTTTTTATAGTGGGTTTGAGCTGATTCTCGCTGCCATATTTATGCCAGTCTAGACGCACTTGATTCCCTGAAAGAGACATATCAATACATAGGTTTTAAGATTCTTACTAGTCAGATATATTCCTCTGCGGGAAATATGGGGTTTTGAGTCCCTTTCCCTGAGGAAGGTGTAGGTCTTGTCTATGCCATACTTGGTTTTTGGAACTCGACCTGTGCATATATCTAACTCTGGTTTTTTGCATCACCCCACCTCTCCATCCCTCTTAAGCAGGCATAATAGTGTTTTCTAAATGTGAGACTCTCTTCTCTTTCCTAACTCAGTTCATGTGTAGCCATGTTTACAGGATCTTCATAAGTGATATCTTATGATACTTTTCTTTTTCTGTGTGACTTATTTCACTTAGAATCATCGTACCTGTATCCACTCATTGAGCTGCTACTGGTCTTATGACATTGATTTCATGGCTGAGGGATATTCCATCATACGTAAGTACCACAATTTTTTGAACATTTTTTATATTTCCTGGGATATTTAAGGTGTACCCAAGTTGAGGTTCTTGTAAGCAGTGCAGCCCTAAATTTTGGGGTGGTTCTGTCTTATTGATTTTCAGTTTTCCCAAGTTATATTCCCTTGACTGGAAGTGTCCTTGGCTCTGTAACTCTGTTGTTTACTTGTTTTAGGGAACACAATGCTCTCCTACAGACAGGCAGTTGGCAATTTACATCCCGCCCATCAGCATAACAAGGCTCCCTGTTCTCCAGGGTCTGTCTTGCCTTTCTGGTTTTTACAAATTTTGTGGATGTCCCTTTTGACCGGTGGGAAGTGATACTTCTTTGTGGTGAAGATTTGCATTGCCCACTTGCTTGCTTGGCCAATAAGGGCGTATGCGTTTTCTCCTGAATATATTCAGGAGAAAATGCAAACACCCTTTTTAGCCAAGTGCATCATTGTCGAAGTTGTGCCCCTCTTCCTGTGCTTTAAAGGTGATTCCTACGTACCTCTTGAAATCTGTTTCCTGCAATTCTGCCTCCCTTTCAAGTTTGCCTCGTTGCCTTCCCTCAACAGAATTTTGGACGATAGTTGCCCTTTATTACTCTTCCAGTTTTTGAATTGCTGTGCCCCTGAGCTCCATATTTAACTCGTTTTTTCTGAGCTGAACACAAGTCAAATATTTTGGTTAAGAACATATACTGGTAACCGGTGTGTGGCTTAGACTTTGGCCAATTATTCTTCCTCCCTGGAAATAAGTGTGACATATGCCCGTCCAAATGCCTAACAGCTACTCTCTCTTTGGTTCTTCCTCTTCCGTTTCATCGTCTGCCAAATTGGCAACCTGTGAGAACCAGGAGGTTAAAGGGGCTGTCTCTCCAAGTTGGGAGATTTATAGTAAAGCAGTTGGAATGTCAAACCGGAGCAACAGGAGAGGGACTATTAGTTGAGTTTTAGAGACCTTTCGTATTCACAGTGTGTCCATTCTCTTGGTTTCCCGTACATGTAATAGCTGTAGTAATATTCCCTTCAACCTGGAGAGTTGGGACCCATGGAATGTGTGCCCCTCATTATTGCTTTAAAGGGTCTGCATTTGCTCACCCAATCTCACCAATCCTCTCAGTCCCAAGTGTCCAGCCTTATGCCACATCCAGCTGTCATTGTAGATAGGGTCATTCCAGGTTTCATCAGAGACCCTGAAGGAGTTGAAAGAAATTTCCCTGTTTTTTTGTTTTGTTTTTGAAATTCCTTTTTATAGTGGGTTTGAGCTGATTCTCACTGTCATGTTTATGCCAGTATAGACACACTTGGTTCCCTTACAGAGACATATCAATACATAGGTTTTAAGATTCATACTTTTAAGATATATTACTCTGTGGTGAATATGGGGTGTTGAGTCCCTTTCACTGAGGAAGGTGTAGGTTTTGTCTATTTCGTATTTGGTTTTTGGAACGGTACCTGTACTAATATCAAACTCTGATTTTATGCATCACGCCACCTCTCCTTCTCCCTTAAGCAAGCATAAGCGTTTTTTTTTTTAAATGTCAGTCTCTCTTTTCTTTCGTAACTCAGTTCATGTGTAGCCATGTTTACAGGACCTTCATAAGTGATATCTTATGATAAGTTTCTTTTTCTGTGTGACTTATTTCACTTAGAATTATCATACCGGAATCCACTCATTTTGCTGCTACTGGCCTTATGTCATTGATTTCATGGCTGAAGGATATTCCATCATATGTAAGTACCACAATTTCTTGAACCATTTTTGTCTTTCCTGGTATATTTAATGTGTACCCAAGTTGAGGTTTTTGTAAGCAGTGCAGCCCTGAATTTTGGTGTGGATCTGTCTTATTTATTTTCAGTTTTCCCAAGGTATATTCCCTAGACTGGAAGTGCCCTTGGCTCTGTAGCTCTGTTGTTTACTTGTTTTAGGGAACACAATGCACTCCTCCAGAGAGGCAGTTCACAATTTACATCCCGCCCATCAGCATAACAAGCCTCCCTGTTCTCCAGGGCCTGTCTTGCCTTTCTGGTTTTTACCCATTTTGTGGATGTCCCTTTTGACCGGTGGGAATTGATACTTCTTTGTAGTGCAGATTTGCATTGCCTGCTTGCTTGCTTGTCCAAAAAGGGCATATGCGTTTTCTCCTGCATATATGCACGTGAAAACCCATATGTCCTTTATGGCCATTTCCATAATTTTCGAAGTTGTAATGCTTTTCCTGTTTTTAAAGGCGATTCCAATGTACCTCTTGAAATCTATTTCATGCCATTCTGCCTCATTTTCCCTTCCGCCTCGTGGCTTTCCCTCAACAGATTTTTCGAAGAGAGTAGTCCTTTATAACTCTGCAGGTTAGTGAATTGCTGTGGCCCTGAGCTCCATTTTTCAACTCGTGTTTTTGTGATCTGACTGCAAATCAACAGTTTTGCTTCTGGACTTATACTGGTTCTGGGGGGCAGGCTGAGACTTTGGTTAATTCCTCTTTGTGATGGAAAATTAGAGAGACATGTGGCCGTCCAAATGCCTACAGCTACTCTCTCATTGGTTCTCTCTCTTCCCTTATATCCTCTGCACAATTTGCCAACTGTGCGTACCAGGAGGATATAGGGGCTGACTTTCCAAGTTGGGAGATTGATAGTAAAGCAGTTGGAATGTCAAACTGGAGCACAAGGAGAGAAAAAAGTAGTAGAGTTTTAGAAACCTTTCACCATCAGATGGTTTCCATTCTCTAGGTTCCCATACACGTTATAACTGTAGTGATATTCCCTTCTACCTGGAGAGATGGGAACCATGGAATGGGTGGCAGGTATTATTGCTTTAAAGGGTCTGCATGTTTTCACCCAATCTCACCAATCCTCTCAGTCCCAAGTGACCAGCCTTATGCCACATCCAGCTGTCATTGTAGATACGGTCATTCCAGGTTTCATCAGAACCCCTGAAGGTATTGTGTAAGAATTTTACTGTTTTTATGTTTTGTTTTGAAATTAATTTATATAGTGGGTTTGAGCTGATTCTCACTGCCATGTTTATGTCGTTCTAGACACACTTGGTTCCCTTACGGAGACATATCAATACATAGGTTTTAAAATTCTTACTAGTCAGATATATTTCTCTGAGGGGAATAGGGATGTTTAGTTCCGTTCACTGAGGAAGGCGTAGGGCTTGTCTCTTATGGTTTTGGATTATGGAACGGTACCTGTGCTAATATCAATCTTATGTTTTGTGCATCTCCCCACCTCTCTTTCCCCTTAAGCAAGCGTTATATTGTTTTCTAAATCTGATACTCTGTTCTCTTCCCTAAATCAGTTCATATGTAGCCATGTTTACATTCCCTTCATAAGTGATATCTTATGTCAGAATGCACCATGGCCGTTTTCATAATAATGCTCCATGACCCCTGTCATCACAGTGCACCATGCCCTGGTTATCAAAATGCTCCATGTCCCTTGTCATCACAATTCTCCACATCCTTGTCATCACAGTGCTACATGACACTTCTCATCAAAATGTTACATGCTCTTGTCATCACAATTCTCCATCCACTTGACATTGCAATGCGCCATGCACTTGTCATCACAATGCTCCATGCTCTTCTTATCACAATTCTTCATGACCCCTGTCATCACAATGCTCCATGACACTTGTCAGTATGTTCCTTGAACCCTGTCATGACAAGGCTCCATGCCTTTTTCATCACAATGTTCCATGCCCTTTCCATCACAGTGCTCCAAGACCCATGTAATCACAATGCTCCATGCCCTTGTCATCACAAAACTCAAGGACGCATGCCATCAGAATGCTCCTTGGTCTTCTCCTCACAATGTGCCATGCCCTTGTCATCACAATGTTCCAAGACCCCGATAATCACAATGCTCCATGCCCCTTTTCATCAGTATGCTCCATGAGACTTGTCATCACAAGGCTCCATGGTTTTGTCATCACAATGCTCCAGGACCTTGTCATCACAATGCTTCTCGACCTTGTCATGAAAATTTTCAATGGCCCTTGTCATCATAATGTTCCAAGCCCTAATCATCAAAATGCTCCATTATATTTGTCCTCACATTTCTCCATTACATTTGGCTTCACAATGCTCCATGCCATTGTCATCACAATGGACCATGACATATGTCATCACAGTGCTCCCTGACACCTGTCTTCACAATATTCCTTGACCTTCTCATCACAATGCTCCATGACCTTGTCATCACAATGCACCATGCCCAATGTCATCACAATAATCCATGAAACTTTTCAAACCAATGCTCCATGCCCCTGTCAACACAATGCTCCATGCCCTTGTCATCACAATGCTCCATGACCCCTGTCATCACAATGCTCAGTGACTCCAGTCATCACAATGATTCATAACGTTTGTCATCACAATTGTCCATGCCCGCGTCATCACAAGGCTCTGTGACTTTTGTAACCACAATGTTCCATGAACTTTTCATCACAATTCTTTGTGACCCTTGTCATCACAATGCTCCATGTCTTTCTCAGAACAATGGTCTATGACCATTGTCATCACAATGTGCCACGCGCATTTCATCACAGCCGACCACAAACTTTTCATTGCAATGCTCCATAAACCTTGTAATCACAATGGTCCATGGACTTCTCATCAAAATGATCTCTCACCAGAGATATCACAATGTTCCATCAGTAGTCATCACAATACTCCCTCACACCTGGAATCACAATGTTCCATGACCCTGTCATCACAGTGCTACATCCACTTATCTGCACAATGTTCCATGACCACTGACATCACAATGTTCCATAACCCCTGTCAGCAAAATGCTCCATGACCCTTTTCATCCCAAAGATCCAAGACCCCTGACATCACAATGTTCTATAAACACTGCCATCACAATATTCCATTACAATTCTTATCAAATTGCTGCATGACCCGTTCATCAAAATGCTCCCTGCCCTTCTCATCACAATGCACCATGCCCTTGTCATCAAAATGCTCCATGACTTGTCATCACAAAGCTCCATGTCCCATGGCATCACAATGCTCCATGTCACTGTCATCACAATGCTCCCTGAACCCTCTCATCACATTGCTCCATGTCCTTGTCATCACAAAGCTCCATGACACTTGTCATCACAATGCTCGATGCCCTTCTCATGACAATGCTCCATGCCTTTTTCATTACAATCCTGCATGACCCATGTATCACAGTGTTCCGTGCCCTTGTCATCACAATGCTCCATGCCCACTCTCATCACAATAATCCATGAAACATTTCAGACCAATGTTCCATACCATTCTCATCGAAATGCTCCATTACCCCTGTCATAACAATGCACCATGACTCTTGGCATCACAATGATCCACTACCTAGTCATCACAAGGTTCCATGACACTTGTCATCACAATGCTCAAGACCCCTGAAATCAAAATGCTGCATGCCCTTGTCATCACAAAGCTCCATGACGCATGTCATCAGAAAGTTCCATGGCCTTCTCATCACAATGCTCCATTCCCATGTCATCACAATGCTCCAAGACCCTTGTAATCCCAGTGATCCATGACCCTTTTCATCTCAATGCTCCATGAACCCTGTCATCACAATACACCATGCCCATCATCATAATGCTTCAGGCTATTGTCATCACAATGAAATCAATATTCTCCATGACCTCTGTCATCATAATGCTCCAAACCCTTGTGATCACAATGTTCAATAACACTTATCATCTCAACACCCCATGACACTCATCATCACAATTATCCATGGTCTTCTCATCACAGTGCTCCATGATCGTTGCCATCACAATGCTCAATACACTTGTCATCACAATGCTCCCTGACCCTTGTCGTCAGTATGCTCCTTGAACCCTGTCATGACAAGGTTCCATGCCTTTTTCATCACAGTGATCCATGCCCTATTCATCACAATGCTCCAAGATCCCTGTAATCACAATGCTCCATGCCCTTGTCATTAAAAATCTCCATGACGCATGTCATCAGCATGCTTCATGGCCTTCTCATCACAATGCTCCATGCCCTTCTCATTACAATGCTCCAAGACCCCTGTAATCACAATGCTCCATGCCCATTTTCATCAGAATGTTCCATGAGACTTGTCATCACAATGCTTAATGCACTTGTCAGCACAATGCTCCATGACCCCTGTCATCACAATGCTCAGTGACTCCAGTCATCACAATGATTCATAACGTTGTCATCACAATTGTCCATGCCCGCGTCATCACAAGGCTCTGTGACTTTTGTAACCACAATGTTCCATGAACTTTTCATCACAATTCTCTGTGACCCTTGTCATCACAATGCTCCATGTCTTTGTCAGAACAATGGTCTATGACCATTGTCATCACAATGTGCCACGCGCATTTCATCACAGCCGACCACAAACTTTTCATTGCAATGCTCCATAAACCTTGTAATCACAATGGTCCATGGACTTCTCATCAAAATGATCTCTCACCAGAGATATCACAATGTTCCATCAGTAGTCATCACAATACTCCCTCACACCTGGAATCACAATGTTCCATGACCCTGTCATCACAGTGCTACATCCACTTATCTGCACAATGTTCCATGACCACTGACATCACAATGTTCCATAACCCCTGTCAGCAAAATGCTCCATGACCCTTTTCATCCCAAAGATCCAAGACCCCTGACATCACAATGTTCTATAAACACTGCCATCACAATATTCCATTACAATTCTTATCAAATTGCTGCATGACCCGTTCATCAAAATGCTCCCTGCCCTTCTCATCACAATGCACCATGCCCTTGTCATCAAAATGCTCCATGACTTGTCATCACAAAGCTCCATGTCCCATGGCATCACAATGCTCCATGTCACTGTCATCACAATGCTCCCTGAACCCTCTCATCACATTGCTCCATGTCCTTGTCATCACAAAGCTCCATGACACTTGTCATCACAATGCTCGATGCCCTTCTCATGACAATGCTCCATGCCTTTTTCATTACAATCCTGCATGACCCATGTATCACAGTGTTCCGTGCCCTTGTCATCACAATGCTCCATGCCCACTCTCATCACAATAATCCATGAAACATTTCAGACCAATGTTCCATACCCTTCTCATCAAAATGCTCCATTACCCTGTCATAACAATGCACCATGACTCTTGGCATCACAATGTTCCACTACCTAGTCATCACAAGGTTCCATGACACTTGTCATCACAATGCTCAAGACCCCAGAAATCAAAATGCTGCATGCCCTTGTCATCACAAAGCTCCATGACGCATGTCATCAGAAAGTTCCATGGCCTTCTCATCACAATGCTCCATTCCCATGTCATCACAATGCTCCAAGACCCTTGTAATCCCAGTGATCCATGACCCTTTTCATCTCAACGCTCCATGAACCCTGTCATCACAATACACCATGCCCATCATCATAATGCTTCAGGCTATTGTCATCACAATGAAATCAATATTCTCCATGACCTCTGTCATCATAATGCTCCAAACCCTTGTGATCACAATGTTCAATAACACTTATCATCTCAACACCCCATGACACTCATCATCACAATTATCCATGGTCTTCTCATCACAATGCTCCATGATCGTTGTCATCACAATGCTCCCTGACACTTGTCGTCAGTATGCTCCTTGAACCCTGTCATGACAAGGTTCCATGCCTTTTTCATCACAGTGATCCATGCCCTATTCATCACAATGCTCCAAGATCCCTGTAATCACAATGCTCCATGCCCTTGTCATTAAAAAGCTCCATGACGCATGTCATCAGCATGCTTCATGGCCTTCTCATCACAATGCTCCATGCCCTTCTCATTACAATGCTCCAAGACCCCTGTAATCACAATGCTCCATGCCCCTTTTCATCAGAATATTCCATGAGTCTTGTCATCAAAATGCTTAATGCGCTTGTCAGAACAATGCTCAATGACACATGTCATCACAATGCACCATGTGCTTGTCATCACAGTGCTCCACAATCTTGTCATCACAATGCTCATTAAAATTTGTCATCACAATGCTCCCTGCCCTTCTCATCACATTGCACAACGCCCTTGCCATCAAAATGCTCCATGACCATTGTCATCACAAAGATCCATGACCATTAGCATCACAGTGCTCCATTTCATTGTCATCACAATGCTCCATGAACGCTCTCATCACATTGCTCCATGCGCTTGTCTTCACAAAGCTCCATGACACATGTCATCAGAGTGCTCCATGGCCTTCTCATCACAATTCTGCATGCCCTTGCCATCACAAGGCTCAATTACCACTGTGATAACAATACTCCATGACCCCTGCCATCACGATGTTCCATGGTCCTGTCATCACAAAGCTCCATGACCCTTCTCATCACAATTCTCCAATAACCCTGTAATCACAATACTCTATGCCTCTTTTCATCTCAATGATCCATGAACCCTGTCATCACAATGCACCATGCCCATCATCATAATGCTTCATGCTATTGTCATCACAATGAAATCAAAATGCTCCATGACCTCTGTCATAACAATGCTCCAAACCCTTGTGATCACAATATACAATATCACTTTTCATCACAATGTCCCATGACTCTCGTCATCACAATTATCAATGGTCTTCTCATCACAATGCTCCATGACCTTTGTTATCACAATGCTCAATACACTTGTCATCAAAATGCTCCCTGACACTTGTTGTCTGTATCCTCCTTGAATCCTGTCATGACAAGGCTCCATGCCTTTTTCATCACAAAGATCCATGTCCTTTTCGTCACAATGCTCCAAGACCCATGTAATCTCAATGCTCCATGCCCTTGTCATCACAAAGCTCAATGACGCATGCCATCAGAATGCTCCTTGGTCTTCTCCTCACAATGCTCCTTGCCCTTGTCCTCACAATGTTCGAAGACCCCTGTAATCACAATGCTCCATGGTTGTCCTCAAAAAACTCCATGATGCATGTCATCAGAATGCTCCATGGCCTTCTCATCACAATGTTCCATGCCCTAGTCATCACAGTGCTCCAAGACCCCAGTAATCATAATGCTCCATGCCCCTTTTCATCAGAATGCTCTATGAGACTTGTCATCACAAGTCTCCATGGTCTTCTCATCACAATGCTCCAGGACCTTGTCATCACCATGCTCCATTCCCTTGTAATCACAATGCTCCATTACCCCTGTCATCACAATAATCCATGAACATTTTCAGCCCAATGCACCACGACCTGCTCATCACAATGCTCCATGGCCAATATCATCACAATGCTCCATGACCACTGTCATCACAACACTCCATGTCACCTGAGAACACAATGATTCGGGACTCTTGTCATCACAATGCTCCATTCCCTAGTCATCACAATGCTCCATGAACCCTGTCATCAAAAAACTCCATGAACATTTTCAGCCCAGTGTTCCATGACCCTTGTCATCACAATGATCCATGCCCTTGTCATCCCAATGCTCCATGACCCCTGTATTCACAATGCTCCGTGACGCTTGACATCACAGTGCTCCATGACACATGTCATCACAATGCTCCATGCCTTTGTCAGTAAAATGCTACATGACCTTGTCATTACAATGCTCTCTGCGCTTGTCATCACAATACTCCATTTCCATTGTCATCACAATCCTCCATGAACATTGGGATCAGGTTGTTTCATGCCCTTGTCATCATAATGCTCCATGCTCCTTGAAATCAAAATGATCCATGACCTCTGTCATCACAATGCTCCAAACCCTTGTGAACACAGTGTTCCATAACACTTGTCATCATAATGCTCCATGAGGCCTGTCATCACAATACTCCATGCCCTTTTCATCACAATGCTCCATGACCTTTGTCATCACAATTCTCAATAAACTTGTCATCAAAATGCTCCCGGACACTTGTCATCAGAATGCTCCTTGAATCCTGTCACGAAAAGTCTCCATGCCCCTTTCATCACAATTCCCCATGCCGTTTTCATCACAATGCTCCATTCCATTGTCATCAAAATAGTCCACAAGCTTCTCATCAGAATGCTCCATGCCATTGTCATCACAATTCTCCATGCACTTTTCAGCAGAATGCTCCCTGACCCTTGTCATCACAATGCTCCAAGCCATTGTCATCACAATGCTCCATTACCTTTCTCATCAGAATCCTCCATGACAATAGGCATCACAATGCTCCATGCCATTGTCATCACAATGGGCCATTACATATGTCATCACAATGCTCCCTGACACCTGTCTTCACAATACTACATGACCTGGACATCACAATGCTCCATGCCCTTGTCATCACAGTGCGCCATTCCAACTGTCATCGCAATAATCCATGAAAGTTTAGACCAATGTTCCATGCCCTTGTCATCACAATTCTCCTTGCCCTTGTTATCACAATGCTCCATGACCCCTGTCAGCACAACGCTCTGTGACTCCAGTCATCACAATGCTTCATGACCTTTTTCATCACAATGATTTATGCCCTCGCCATCAACAGTCTCTGTGACCTTTTTAACCACAATGCTCCATGAACTTTTCATCACAATGCTCTTTGACCCTTGTCATCACAATGCTCTATGCCTTTCTTAGCACGATGCTCCATGACCCTTGTCATCACAATGCTCCATGCGCTTGTCAGCACAGTGCTCCATGACACATGTCATCACAATGCTCCATGACCCTTGTCATCACAATGCTCCGTGACTCCAGTCATCTCAAAGCTTCATAACGTTTGTCATCACAATGGTCCATGCCCGCGTGATTACAAGGCTCTGTGACCTTTGAAACCACAATGCTCCATGAACTTTTCATCACAATTCTCTGTGACCCTTGTCATCACCATGCTCCATGTCTTTGTCAGAACAATGCTCCATGACCATTGTCTTCAAAATGTGCCACGCGCATTTCATCACAATGGTCCACAACATTGTCACTGCAATGCTCCATAAACGTTGTAATCACAATGGTCCATGCACTTCTCATCAAAGTGCTCTCTCACCAGAGATATCACAGTGTTCTATCACTAGTCATCACAATTCTCCCTCACCCCTGTAATCACAATGTTCCATGGACCTGTCATCACACTGCTACATCCCCTTATCATCACAATGTTCCATGTCACCTGTCATCAAAATGCTCCATGACCCTTTTCATCCCAAAGCTCCAAGACGCCTGACATCACAATGTTCTATAACCCCTGCAATCAAAATGTTCCATTACACTATTCATCAAATTGCTGCATGACCCGGTCATCAAAATGCTCCCTGCCCTTCTCATCACAATGCACCATGCCCTTGTCATCAAAATGCTCCATGACTTGTCATCACAAAGCTCCATGACCCTTGGCATCACAATGATCCATGAACCCTCTCATCACATTGCTCAATGCCCTTGTCATCACAAAGCTCCATGACACTTGTCATCACAATGCTCGATGCCCTTCTCATCTCAGTGGTGCATGCTCTTGTCATTACAATCCTGCATGACCCATGTAACATAGTGTTCCGTACCCTTGTCATCACAATGCTCCATGCAAACTCTCATCACAATAATACATGAAACATTTCAGAACAGTGTTCCATGCCGTTCTCATCACCATGCTCCATTACCCCTGTCATAACAATGCACCATGACACCTGTCATCACAATGTTCCACGGCCTAGTCATCACAAGGTTCTATGACACTTGTCATCACAATGCTAAAGACCCCTGTAATCACAATGCTCCATGCCCTTGTCATCACAATACACCATGCCCTTGTTATCACAAGGTTCCAAGACCCCTGTAATCAGAATGCTCCATTACATTTGTCATCACAATGCTCCATGACACTTGGCATCACAATGCTCCATGCCATTGTCATCACAATGGGCCATTACATATGTCATCAAAATGCTCTCTGACAACTCTCTTCAAAATACTCCATGACCTTCTCATCACAATGCTCCATGCCCTGGTCATCACAATGCACCATGTCCACTGTCATCACAATAATCTCTGAAAAGTGTCACCACAACGCTCCATGTCCCTGTCATCATAATGCTCCATGACCCTTGTCATCTTAAAGCTCCGTGACTCCAGTCATCACAATGCTTCATTATGTTTGTCATCACAACGGTCCATGCCCGCATCATCACAAGGCTCTGTGACCTTTGTAACCACAATGCTCCATGAAATTTTCATCACAATGCTCCATGACCCTTGTCATCACAATGTGCCACGCGTTTTTCATCACAATGATACACAACCTTGTCATCACTATGCTCCATAAATCTTGTATTCGCAATGGTCCATGCACTTCTCTTCCAAATGCTCTCTCACCTGAGATATCACAATGTTCCATCACTAGTCATCACAATCCTCCCTCAACCCTGTAATCAAAATGTTCCATGACCCCTGACATCACAATATTCCATAACCACTGTCATCAAAATGCTCCATGACACCTTTCAGCCCAAAGCTCCTTGACCCATGGCATCACAATGTTCTGTAACCCCTGTCATCAAAATGTTACATTACACATTTCATCAAATTGCTGCATGACCCTGTCATCAAAATGCTCCCTCTCCTTCTCATCACAATGCACCACACGCTTGTCATCAAAATGCTCCATGACCGTTGTCATCACAAAGATCCATCACCCTTGGCATCACAATGCTCCATATAATTGTCATCAAAATGCTCCATGAAACCTCTCATCCCATTGCTCCATGCCCTTGTCATCAGAAAGCTCCATGACACTTGTCATCACAATGCTCGATGCCCTTCTCATCAAAATGCTCCATGCCCTTTTCATCACAATCCTCCATGACCCATGTATCACAGTGTTCCGTGTCCTTGTCATCACAATGCTCCATGCCCACTCTCATCATAATAATCCATGAAACATTTAAGGCCAATGCTCAATGCCCTTCTCATCAGAATGCCCCATTACCTCTGTCATAACAATGCTGATTACCCCTGCCAACACAATGTTCCACGGCCTTGTCATCACAAGGCTCCATGACCCTTGTCATCACAATGCTCCAAGGCCCCTGTAATCACAATGTTCCATGCCCTTTTCGTCACAAAGCTCCATGACACATGTCATCAGAATGTTCCATGGCCTTCTCATCACAATGCTACATGCCCTTGTCATCACAATGATCCAAGACCACTGTATGCAAAATGCTCCATGCCCCTTTGCATCTCAATGCTCCATGAACCCTGTCATCACAATGCACCATGCCCATCATCATAATGCTTCAGGCTATTGTCATCACAATGAAATCAAAATTATCCATGACCTCTGTCATCATAATGCTCCAAACCCTTGTGATCAAAATGTTCCATAACACTTATCATCACAAATCCCCATGACGCTCATCATCACAATTATCCATGGTATTCTCATCACAATGCTCCATGACCTTTGTCATCACAAGGCTCAATACACTTGTCATCACAATGCTCCCTGACACTTGTCGTCAGTATGCTCCTTGAACCCTGCCATGACAAGGCTCCATGCCTTTTTCATCACAATGATCCGTGCCCTTTTCATCACAATGCTCCAAGGTCACTGTAATCACAATGCTCCATGTCCTTGTCATAACAAAACTCCATGAAGCATGTCATCAGAATGCTCCATGGCTTTCTCATCACAATGCTCCATGCCCTAGTCATCACAATGCTCCAAGACACCTGTAATCACAATCCTCCATGCCCCTTTTCGTCAGAATTCTCCAAGAGACTTGTCATCACAAGTCTCCTTGGTCATCTCATCACAATGCTCCAGGACCTTGTCATCACCATTCTCCATTCCCTTGTCATCACAATGCTCCATGACCACTGTCATCACAATAATCCATTAATATATTCAGCCCAATGCTCCATGACCTACACATCACAATGCTCCATGGCCAATATCATCACAGTGCTCCATGACCACTGTCATCACAACACTCCATGACTCCTGACACCACAATGATCTGGGACTCTTGTCATCACAGTGCTCCATGTCATTGTCATCACAATGCTCCATGAACCCTCTCATAACATTGCTCCATCCCCTTGTCATCACAAAGCTCCATGACACATGTCATCACAATGCTCCATGCCCTTTTCATCACATTGTTCCATGCCCTGTCATTACATTCCTGCATGACCCATGTATTATAGTGTTCGGTACCCTTGTCATCCCAATGCTCCATGCCCACTCTCATCACAATAATTCATGAAATATTTCAGCCCAATATTCCATGTCCTTCTCATCACAATGCTCCATTACCCCTTTCATAACAATGCACCATGACCCCCGCCATCACAATGTTCCACAGCCTAGTCATCACATGGTTCCTTGACAGTTGACATCACCATGCTCAAGACGCCTGAAATCACAATGCTCCATGCTCTTGTCATCACAAAGCTCCATGACGCATGTCATCAGAATGTTCCATGGCCTTCTCATCTCAATGCTCCATGCCCTTGTCATCACAATGCTCCAAGACCATTGTAATCACAATGCTCCATGCCCCTTTTCATATCAATGCTCCATGAACCCTGTCATCACAATGCACCATGCCCATCATCATAATGCTTCAGGCTATTGTCATCACAATGAAATCAAAATGCTCCATGACCTCTGTCATCATAATACTCCGAACCCTTGTGATCACAATGTTCCATAACACTTATCATAACAACATCCCATGACGCTCATCATCACAATTATCCATGGCCTTCTCATCACAGTGCTCTATGATTTTTGTCATCACAATGCTCAATACACTTGTCATCCAAATGCTCCCTGACACTTGTTGTCTGTATGCTCCTTTTACCCTGTCATGACAGGGCTCCATGCCTTTTTCATCACAATGATCGATGCCCTTTTTATCACAATGCTCCAAGACCCATGTAATCACGATGCTCCATGCCATTGACATCACAAAGCTCAATGATGCATGCCATCAGAATGCTCCTTGGTCTTCTCCTCACAATGCTCCATGCCCTTGTCATCACAAAGTTCCAAGACCACTGTAATCACAATGCTCCATTCCCTTTTTCATCAGTATGCGCCATGAGACTTGTCATCACATGGCTCCATGGTTTTGTCATCATAATGCTCCAAGCCCTAGTCATCACAATGCTCCATTATATTTGTTATCATAATCCTCCATTACATTTGGCATCACAATGTTCCCTGCCATTGTCATCGCAATGGACCATGACATATTTCATCACAATGCTCCGTGACACCTGTCTTCAAAATACTCCATAACCTTCTCATCTCAATGCCCCATGCCCTTGTCATCACAATGCACCATGTCCACTGTCATCACAATAATCTATGAAACTTTTCAGACCAATGCTCCATTCCCCTGTCATCACAATGCTCCATGACCTTGTTATCACAGTGCTCCATGACCCCTGTCATCACAATGCTCCGTGACTCCAGTCATCACAATGCTTCATAACGTTTGTCATCACAACGGTCCATGCCCGCATCATCACAAGGCTCTGTGTCCTTTGTAACCACAATGCTCCATGAACTTTTCATCACAATGCTCCGTGACCCTTGTCATCACAATGCTGCCTGTCTTTGTCAGAACAATGCTCCATGACCCTTGTCATCACAATGTGCCACGGGGTTTTCATCACATGATCCACAACCTTGTCATTGCTATGCTCCATTAACCTTGTAATCACAATGCTCCATGCACTTCTCATCCAAATGCTCTCGCACCTGGGATATCACAATGATCTATCACTAGATATCACAATCCTCCCTCACCCCTGTAATCTCAGTGTTCCATGACCCCTGTCATCACAATGCTAAATCCCCTTATCAACACAATGTTCCATGACTCCTGACATCACAATGTTCCATAACACCTGTCATCAAAATGCTCCATGACACTTTTCATCCCAAAGCTCCATGATCCCTGGCATCACAATGTTCTATAACCCCTGTCATCAAAATGTTCCATTACACTTTTCATCAAATTGCTGCATGACCCTGTCATCAAAATACTCCCTGCCCTTCTCATCACAAGGCACCACACACTTGTCATCAAAATTCTCCAAGACATTTGACATCACAAAGCTCCATGACCCTTGGCATCACAATGCTCCATGTCATTGTCATCACAATGCTCCATGAACCCTCTCATCACATTGCTCCATGCCCTTGTCATAACAAAGCTCCATGACACTTGTCATCACAGTGCTCGATGCCCTTCTTATCACAATGCTCCACGCCCTGGTTATTAAAATCCACCATGACCCATGTATCACAGTGTACCGTGCCCTTGTCATCACAATGCTCCATGCCCACTCTCATCACAATAATCCATGAAACATTTCAGACCAATGCTCAATGCCATTCTGATTACAATGCTCCATTACTTCTGTCATAACTATGCTCCATGACCGCTGCCATCACAATGTTCCACGGCCTTGTCATCAAAAGGCTACATGACACTTGTCATCACAATGCTCCAAGACCCCTGTAATCACAATGCTCCATGCCCTTGTCATCACAAAGCTCCATGACGCATGCCATCAGAATGATCCATGGCCTTCTCCTCACAATGCTCCATGCCCTTGTCATCACAGTGCTCCAAGACCCCTGTAATCACAAAGATCCTTGCCCCTTTTCGTCAGAATGCTCCATGAGAGTTGTCATCACAAGTCTCCATCGTCATCTCATCACAATGCTCCAGGACCTTGTCATCACCATGCTCCATTCCCTTTTCATCAAAATGCTCCTTGACACCTGTCATCACAATACTCTATGAACATTTTCAACCCAATGCTCCATGACTGTCTTATCACAATGCTCCATGAGCAGTATCATCACAATGCTCCATGACCACTGTCATCACAATGCGCCATTCCAACTGTCATCACAATAATCCATGAAACTTTTTAGACCAATCTCCATGCCCTTGTCATCACAGTGCTCCATACCCTTGCTATCACAATGTTCCAAGACCCCTGTAATCAGAATGCTCCATGCCCCTTTTCATCAGTATGCTCCATGAGACCTGTCATCACAATGCTCCCTGCATTTTTCATCACAATGCCCCATGCCGTTTTCATCACAATGCTCCATGCCATTGTTATCAAAATACTCCACAAGCTTGTCACCAGAATGCTCCATGACCCTTTTCATCACAATTCTCCATGCACTTGTCAACACAATGCTCCTTGACCCTTGTCATCGCAATGCTCCTAGCCATTGTCATCACAATGCTCTATTAAATTTGTCACCAGAATCCTCCATGACACTTGGCATCACAATGCTCCATGCCATCGTCATCACATTGGGCCATTACATATGTCATCACAATGCTCCCTGACAGCTGTCTTCACAATACTGCATGACCTGGTCATCACAATGCTCCATGCCCTTGTCATCACAATGCGCCATTCCAACTGTCATCACAATAATCCATGAAAATTATGAAACCAATGATACATGCCCTTGTCATCACAATGCTCCATGCCACTTTTCATCACAATGCTCCATGACCCTTGTCATCACAGTGCTCCGTGACTCCAGTCATCACAATGCTTCATGACCTTTGTCATCACAATGGTCCATGCCCTTATCATCAACAGTCTCTGTGACCTTTTTAACCACAATGCTCCATGAAATTTTCATCACAATTCTCTTTGACCCTTGTCATCACAGTGCTCTATGCCTTTCTCAGCACAATGCTCCATGACCCTTGTCCTCACAATGCTCCATGTGCTTGTCAGCACAATGCTCGATGACACATGTCATCACAATGCACCATGCGCTTGTCATCACAGTGCTCCACAATCTTGTCATCACAATGCTCCATAAACCTTGTCATCACAATGCTCCATGCACTTCTCATCAAAATGCTTTCTCACCACTGATATCACAATGTTACTTCACTATTCGACACAATACTCCCTCACCTCTGTCATCAAAATGTTCCATGACTCCTGTCATCACAATGCTACATGCACTTATCATCACAATGTTCGATGACCCATGACATCACAATGTTCTATAACCCCTGTCATCAAAATGTTCCTTGACACTTTTCATCAAATTTCTCCGTGACCATGTCATCACAATGCTCCCTGTACTTCTCATTACAATGCACAACGCCCTTGTCATCAAAATATTCCATGACCTTTGTCATCACAAATATCCATGACCCTTGGCATCACATTGCTCCATGCCCTTGTCATCACTAAGCTCCATGACACATGTCATCAGAATGCTCCATGGCCTTCTCATCACAATGCTCCATGACCTTTGTCATCACAATGCTCAATACACTTGTCATCAATATGCTCCATGACACTTGTTGTCTGTATGCTCCTTGAACCCTGTCATGGCAAGGCTCCATGCATTTTTCATCACAATATTCCATGCCTTTTTCATCACAATGCTACAAGACCCCTGTAATCACAATGCTCCATGCGCTTGTCATCACAAAGCTCAATGACGCATGTCCTCAGAATGCTCCTTGGCCTTCTCTTCACAATGATCCATGCCCTTGTCATCACAATGTTCCAAGACCCCTGTAATCACAATGGTCCATGCCCCTTTTAATCAGTATGCTATATGAGATTGTCATCACAAGGCTCCATGGATTTCTCATCACAGTGCTCCAGGACCTTGTCATCACAATGCTTCACGACCTTGTCATAAAAATTCTCAATTGCCCTTGTCATCATAGTGCTCCAAGCACTAGTCATCACAATGCTCCATTTTATTTGTCATCCCAATCCTCCATTACATTTGACATCACAATGCTCAATGCCATTATCATCGCAATGGACCATGACATATGTCATCACAATGCTCCCTGACACCTGTCTTCACAATACTCCATGACCTTCTCATCACCATGATCCATACCCTTGTCATCACAATGCACCATGTCCACTGTCATCACAATAATCTATGAAACTTGTCAGACCAATGCTCCATGCCCCTGTCATCACAGTGCTCCATGCCCATGTCATCACAATTCTCCATGACCCCTATCATCACAGTGCTCCGTGACTCCAGTCATCACAATGCGTCATAATGTTTGTCATCAAAACGGTTCTTGCCCGTGTCATCACAAGGTTCTGTGACCTTTGTAACCAAAATGCTCCAGGAACTATTCATCACAATGCTCCGTGACCCTTGTCATCACAATGCTCCATGCCTTTGTCAGAACAATGCTCCATGACCCTTGTCATCACAATGTGCCACGTGCTTTTCATCACATCGGTCCACAACCTTCTCATCGCTATGCTTCATAAACCTTGTAATCCCAGTGCTCCATGCACTTCTCATCCAAATGCTCTCTCACCAGAGATATCACAATGTTCCATCACTAGTCATCACAATACTCCCTCACCCCTGTAATCATAATGTTCCATGACCCCTGTCATCGCAATGCTACATAAAATTATCATCACAATGTTCCATGATTCCTGACATCACAATGTTCCATAACCCCTGTAATCAAAATGCTCCATGACCCTTTTCATCCCAAAGCTCCATGACCCCTGACATCACAATGTTCTATAACCTCTGCCCTCAAAATATTCCATTATATTTTAATCAAATTGCTGCATGAACCTGTAATCAAAATGCTCCCTGCCCTTCTCATCACAATGCACCACACCATAGTCATCGAAATGCTCCCTGTTATTTGTCATCACAAATCTCCATGACCCTTGGCATCACAATGCTCCATGTCATTGTCATCACAAAGCTCCATGAACACTCTCATCACATTGCTCCATGCCCTTGTCATCACAAAGCTCCATGACACTTGTCATCACAATGCTCGATGCCCTTCTCATCGCAATGCTCCATGTTCTGGTCATTATAATCCTCCATGAACCATGTATCACAGTGTTCCGTGCCCTTGTCATCCCAATGCTCCATGCCCACTCTCATTACAATAATCCATGAAATATTTTAGACCAAAGCTCAATGCCCTTCTCATCACAATGCTCCATTACCTCTGTCATAACAATGCTCCATGACACCTGCCATCACATTGTTCAACGGCAAGTCATCACAAGGCTCCATGATCCTTGTCATCACAATTCCCTAAGGCCCCTGTAATCACAATGCTCCATGCCCTTGTCATCACAGTGCTCCATGATGCATGTCATCAGAATTTTCCATGGCCTTCTCATCACCATGCTCCATGCCCTAGTCATCACAATGCTCCAAGACCCCGGTAATCACAGTGCTCCATGCCCCTTTTCATCTCAATGCTCCATGAACCCAGTCATCACAATGCACCATGCCCATCATCATAATGTTTTATGCTATTGTCATCACAATGAAATCTAAATTCTCCATGACATCTGTCATCATAATGCTCCAAACCCTTGTGATCACAATGTTCCATAAGACTTATCATCACAACACCCCATGACGCTCATCATCACAATTATCCATGGTCTTCTCATCACAATGCTCTATGACCTTTGTCATCAAATGCTCAATACACTTGTCATCACAATGCTACCTGACAATTGTCATAAGTATGCTTCTTGAACACTGTCATGACAAGGCTCAATGCCTTTTTCTTCACAATGATACATGCCCTTTTCATCACAATGCATCAAGACACCTGTAATCACAATGCTCCACGACCTACTCATCACAATTCTCCATGGCCAATATCATCACAATGCACCATGACCACTGTCATCTCAACACCCCATGACACCTGACAACACAATGATCCGGAATTCTTGTCATCAAAATGTTCCATTCCCAAGTCATCACAATGCTCCATGACCCCTGTCATCACAATACTCCATGAACATTTTCAGCCCAATGCTCCATGACCCTTGTCATCACATTGAACCATGCCCTTGTCATCCCAATGCTCCATGACCACTGTATTCACAATGCTCCGTGACGCTTGTCATCACAGTGCTCCATGACACCTGTCATCACAATGCTCCATGCCTTTGTCAGCAAATGCTACATGACCTTGTCATTACAATGCTCTACGCGCTTGTCATCACAATACTCCTTTACCATTGTCATCACAATCCTCCATGAACCTTGGGATCACATTGCTTCATACCCTTGTCATCACAATGCTCCATGCTCCTTGAAATCAAAATGATCCATGACCTCTGTCATCACAATGCTCCAAACCCTTGTCATCACAATGTTCCATAACACTTGTCATCACAATTCTAATACACTTGTCATTACAATGCTTCCTAAAAATTGACGTCAGAATGCTCCTTGAAACCTGTCACGAAAAGGCTCCATGCTTTTCTCATCACAATGCCCCATGCCGTTTTCATCACAATGCTCCATGCCATTGTCATCAAAATACTCCACAAGATTGTCATCAGAATGTTCCATGACCTTTTTCATCACAATTATCCATGCACTTGTCAGCACAATGCTCCCTGAACCTTCTCATCACAATGCTCCAAGCCATTGTCATCACAATGCTAAATTACATTTGACATCACAATGCTCCGTGACTCCAGTCATCACAGTGCTTCATAACGTTTGTCATCACAACGGTCCATGCCCGCGTCATCACAAGGCTCTGTGACTTTTGTAACCACAATGCTCCATGAACTTTTCATCACAATGCTCCGTGACACTTGTCATCACAATGCTCCATGCCTTTGTCAGAACAATGTTCCATGACCCTTGTCATCACAATGTTCCATGCGCTTTTCATCACAATGATCCACAACCTTGTAATCGATATGCTCCTTAAACCTTATAATAATAATGGTCCATGCACTTCTCATCCAAATGCTCTCTCACCTGAGATATCACAATGTTCCATCACTAGCCATCACAATCATCCCTCAACCCTGTAATCACAATGATCCATGACCCGTGACATCACAATATTCCATAACCACTGTCATCACAATGCTCCATGACACATTTCATCCCAAAGCTCCATGACCCATGGCATCACAATGTTCTGTAACTCCTGTCGTCAAAATGTTACATGACACTTTTCATCAAATTGCAGCATGAACCTGTCATCAAAATGCTCCCTTTTCTTCTCATCACAATGCATCACACGCTTGTCATCAAAATGCTCCATGACTGTTGTCATCACAAAGCTCCATGACCCTTGGCATCACAATGCTCCATGGCATTGTCATCACAATGCTCCCTGAACGCTCTCATCCCATTGCTCCATGCCCTTGTCATCACAATGCTCCATGACATTTGTCATCACAATGCTCGATGCCCTTCTCATCAAAATGCTCCATGCCCTTTTCATCAAAATCCTCCAAGACCCATGTATCACAGTGTTCCGTGCCCTTGTCATCACAGTGCTCCATGCCCACTCTCATCACAATAATCCCTGAAAACTTTCGGGCCAATGCTCAATGCACTTCTCATCACAATGCTCCATTACCTCTGTCATAAAAATGCTCCATGAAGTCTGCCATCACAATGTTCCACGGCCTTGTCATCACAAGGCTCTCTGACCCTTGACATCACAAAGCTCCAAAAACCCTGTAATCACAATGCTCCATGCCACTTTGCATCTCAATGCTCCATGAACCCTGTCATCACAATGCACCATGCCCATCATCATAATGCTTCAGGCTATTGTCATCACAATTAAATCAAAATTCTCCATGACCTCTGTCATCATAATGCTCCAAACCCTTGGGATCACAATGTTCCATAACACTTATCATCACAAATGCCCATGACGCTCATCATCACAATTATCCATGGTATTCTCATCACAATGCTCCATGACCTTTGTCATCACAATGCTCAATACACTTGTCATCACAATGCTCCCTGACACTTGTCGTCAGTATGCTCCTAGAACCCTGTCATGACAAGGCTCATTGACTTTTTCATCACAATGATCCGTGCCATTTTCATCACAATGCTCCAAGATCACTGTCATCACAATGCTCCATGTGCTTGTCATCACAAACCTCCATGAAGCATGTCATCAGAAAGCCCCATGGACTTCTCATCACAATGCTCCATGCCCTAGTTATCAAAATGCTCCAAGACCCCTGTAATCACAATGCTCCATGCCCCTTTTCATCAGAATGCTCCGTGAGACTTCTCATCACAAGTCTCCATGGTCATCTCATCAAAAAGATCCAGGATATTGTCATCACCATTCTACATTCCCTTGTCACCACAATGCTCCATGACCCCTGTCATCACAATAATCCATTAACATATTCAGCCCAATGCTCAACGACCTACACATCACAATACTCCATGGCCAATATCTTCACAATGCTCCATGACCACTGTCATCACAACACTCCATGACTCTTGACAACACAATGATCCGGGACTCTTGTCATCACAATGCTCCATTCCCTACTCATCACTATGCTCCATGACCCATGTCATCAAAACACTCCATGAACATTTTCAGCCCAGTTCTCCATGACACTTGTCATCACAATGATCCATGCCCTTGTCATCCCAATGCTCCATGACCCCTGTATTCACAATGGTCCATGACGCTTGTCATCACAGTGCTCCATGACACATGTCATCACAATGCTCCATGCCTTTGTCAGCAAAATGCTACATAACCTTGTCATTACAATGCTCTATGCGCTTGTCATCACAATACTCCATTTCCATTGTCATCACAATCCTCCATGAACCTTGGGATCACATTGCTTCATGCCCTTGTCATCACAATGCTCCATGCTCCTTTAAACCAATATGATCCATGACCTCTGTCATCACAATGCTCCAAACCCTTGTGATCACAATCTTCCATAACACTTGTCATCACAACGCTCCATGATGCCTGTCATCACAATACTCCATGCCCTTTTCATCACAATGCTCCATAACCTTTGTCATCACAATTCTCAATATACATGTCATCACAATGCTCCCTGACATTGTCATCAGAATGCTCCTTGAAACCTGCCACAAAAAGGCTCCATGCCTTTTTCTTCACAATGCCCCATGCCATTTTCATTACAATGCTCCATGCCATTGTCATCAAAATACTCCACAAGCTTGTCATCAGAATGCTCCATGACCCTTGTCATCACAATTCTCCATGCAATTGTCAGCACAATGCTCCCTGTCCCATGTCATCACAATGCTCCAAGCCATTGTCATCACAATGTTCCATAACCTTTGTCATCAGAATCCTCCATGACACTTGGCATCACAATGCTCCATGCCATTGTCATCACAATGGGCCCTTACATATGTCATCACAATGCTCCCTGACACCTCTCTTCACAATACTGCATGACCTGGTCATCACAATTCTCCATGCCATTGTCATCACAATGGGCCATTACATATTTTATCTCAATGCTCCCTGACACCTCTCTTCACAATACTGCATAACCTGGTCATCACAATGCTCCATGCCCTTGTCATCACAATGTGCCATTCGAACTGTCATCGCAACAATCCATGGAACTTATTAGACTAATGTTCCATGCCCTTGTCATCACAGTGCTCCATGCCCTTGTTATCACAATGCTCCCTGACCCCTGTCATCACAATCCTCCGTGACTTCAGTCATCACAATGCTTCATGACCTTTGTCATCACAATGGTCCATGCCCTCGTCATCAACAGTCTCTGTGACAATTTTAACCACAATGTCCCATGAACTTTTCATACAATGCTCTTTGACCCTTGTCATCACCATGCTCTATACCTTTCTCAGCACAATGCTCCATGACCCTTGTCATCACAGTGCTCCTTGCGCTTGTCAGCACAATGCTCCATGACACATGTCATCACAATGCACCATGCACTTGTCATCACAGTGCTCTACAATCTTGTCAACACAATGCTCCATAAACATTGTCATCATAATCCTCCATGCACTTCTAATCAAAATGCTCTCTCACCACTGATATCACAATGCTACATCACTATTTGTCACAATACTCCCTCCCACCTGTCATCACAATGTTCCATGACTCCTGTCATCACAATGCTACATGCACTTATCATCAAAATGGTCGATGACCCCTGACATCACAATGTTCCATAACACCTGTCATCAAAATATTCCATGAAAATTTTCAACAAATTGCTCCATGAACCTGTCATCACATTTCTCCCTGCCCTTCTCATCACAATGCACAACGCCCTTGCCATCAAAATGCTCCATGACCTTTGTCATCTCAAATAGCCCTGACCCATGGCATCACAATGCTCCATGTCATTGTCATCACAATGCTCCATGACACATGTCATCAGAATGCTACATTGCCTTCTCATCACAATGATCCATGCCCTTGCCATCACAATGCTCCATTACCCCTCTCATAACAATGCTCCATGCCCCTGCCATCACGATATTACATGGCCTTGTCATCACAAGGCTCCATGACCCTTCTCATCACAACACTCCAAGAACCCTGTAATCACAATGCTCCATGCCCTTTTTCATCTCAATGATCCATTAACCCTGTCATCACAATGCACCATGCCTATCATCATAATGCTTCATGCTATTGTCATCACAATGAAATCAAAATGCACCATGACCTCTGTCATAACAATGCTCCAAACCCTTTTGATCACAATACTCCATAACACTTGTCATCACAATGCCCCTTGACGCTCGTCATCACAATTATCCTTGGTCTTCTAATCACAATGCTCCATGACCTTTGTCATCACAATGCTCAATACACATGCCATCAAAATGCTCCCTGACACTTGTTGTCTGTATGCTCCTTGAACTCTGTCATGACAAGGCTCCATGCCTTTTTCATCACAATGATCCATGCCCTTTTCATCACAATGCTCCAAGACCCATGTAATCAAAATGCTCCATGCCCTTGTCATCACAAATCTCAATGACGCATGCCATCAGAATGCTCCTTGGTCTTCTCCTCACAATGTTCCATGCCCTTGTCATCACAATGTTCCATGACCCCTGTAATCACAATGCTCCATGCCCCTTTTCATCAGTATGCTCCAAGAGACTTGTCATCACAAGGCTCCATAGCTTTGTCATCACAATGCTCCAGGATCTTGTCATCACAATGCTTCACGAACTTGTCATGAAAATTCTCAATCCCCTTGTCACCATAAAGCTCCAAGCCCTAATCATCACAATGCTCCATTATATTTGTCATCACAATCCTCCATTACAATTGGCATCACAATGCTCCATGCCATTGTCATCGCAATGGACCATGACATATGTCATCACAATGCTCCCTGACATCTCTCTTCACAATATTCCATGACCATCTCATCACAATGCTCCATGCCCTTGTCCTCACAATGCACCATGCCCATGTTCATCACAATAATCTATGAAATTTTTCAGACCAATGTTCCATTTCCCTGTCATCACAATGCTCCATGCACTTGTCATCAAAATGCTCCATGACCCCTGTCATCCCAATGCTCCGTGACTCCAGTCATCACAATGCTTCATAACGTTTGTCATCACAATGGTCCATGTCCGCATCATCACAAGGCTCTGTGACATTTGTAACCACAATGCTCCATGAACATTTCCTCACCATTCTCTGGGACCCTTGTCATCACAATGCTCCATTTCTTTGTCAGAACAATGCTCCATGACCATTGTCATCACAATGTGCCACGCACATTTCATCACAACTGTCTGCAACCTTATGATTGCAATGCTCCATAAATTTTGTTATCACAATTGTCCATGAACTTCTCCTCAAAATGCTCTCTCACCATAGATATCACAATGTTCCATCACTAGTCATCACAATACACCCTCACCCCTGGAATCACAATGTTCCATGACCCTGTCATCACAATGCTACATCCCTTTATCATCACAATATTGCATGACCCCTGACATAACAATGTTCCATAACCCCTGTCATCAAAATGTTCCATGACCCTTTTCATCCCAAAGCTCCAAGTACCCTGACATCACAATGTTCTATAACCCATGCCATCAAAATATTCCATTACACTTTTTATCAAATTGCTGCATGACCCGGTCATCAAAATGCTCCCTGCACTTCTCATCACAATGCACCATTCCCTTGTCATCAAAATGCTACATGACTTGTCATCACAAAGCTCCATGACCCTTGGCATCACAATGCTCCATGTCATTGTCATCACAATGCTCCATGAACCCTCTCATCACATTGCTCCATGCCCTTGTCATCAGAAAGCTCCATGACACTTGTCATCACAATGCTCGATGAATTTCTCATCACAATGCTCCATTCCCTAGTCATTAAAATCCTGCATGACCCATGTATCACAGTGTTCCGTGCCCATGTAATCACAATGCTCCATGCCCTTCTCATCACAATGCTCCATGACCCCTGCCATCAAAATGTTCCACGGACTTGTAATCACAAGGCTCCCTGACACTTGTCATCACAATGATCCAAGACCCCTTTAATCACAATGCTCCATGCCCTTGTCATCACAAAGCTCCATGACACATGTCATCAGAATGTTCCATGGATTTCTCATCACAATGTTCCATGCCCTTGTCATCACAATGCTCAAGACCCCTGTAATCACAATGCTCCATGCCCCTTTTCATCTCAGTGCTCCATGAACCCTGTCATCACAATGCATCATTCCCATCATTATAATGCTTCCAGCTATTGTCAGCACAATGAAATCAAAATTCTCCATGACCTATGTCATCACAATTCTCCATGTCCCCTGTCATCACAATACTTCATGAATATTTTCAGCCCAATGCTCCATGATACTTGTCATCACAATGATGCATGCCCTTTTCAACCCAATGCTCCATGACCCCTGTGTTCACAATCGTCCGTGATGCTTTTCATCACAGTGCTCCATGACACCTGTCATCACAATGCTAGATGACTTTGTCAGCAAAAGGCTAAATGACTTTGTAATTCCAATGCTCTATGCGCTTGTCATCACAATACTCCATTACATTGTCATCACAATCCTCCATGAACCTTGGGATCACATTGCTTTATGCCCTTGTCATCACAATGCTCCATGCTCCTTGATATCAAAATGATCCATGAAATCTGTCATCAAAATGCACCAAAGCCTTGTGATCACAATGCTCCATATCACTTGTCATCACAACGCTCCATGATGCCTGTCATCACAATACTCCATGCCCTTTTCATCACAATGCTCCATGACCTTGGTCATCACAATTCTCAATACACTTGTCATCACAATGCTCCCTGACACTTGTCGTCAGAATGCTCCTTGAAATCTGTCATGAAAGGGCTCCATGCCTTTTTCATCACAATGCCCCATGCCGTTTTCATCACACTGCTCCATGCCATTGTCATCATAATACTCCCCAAGTTTGTCATCAGATTGCTCCATGACCCTTGTCATCACAATTCTCCATGCACTGGTCAGCACAATGCTCCTTAACCCTTGTCATCACAATGCTCCAATCCATTGTCATCACAATGCTCCAAGACCTCTGTAATCACAATGCCCCATGACCCATGTCATCACAATACTCCATGAACATTTTCAGCCCAATGCTCCATGACACTTGTCATCACAAAGATCCATGCCCTTTTCATCCCAATGCTCCATGACCCCTGTATTCACAATGCTCAGTGACGCTTGTCATCACATTGCTACATGACACCTGTCATCACAATGCTCCATGCCTTTGTCGGCAAAATGTTACCTGACTTTGTCATTGCAATGTTCTATTCGCTTTTCATCACAATACTCCATTACCATTGTCATCACAGTCCTCCATGAACCTTGGGATCACATTGCTTCATGCCCTTGTCATCACAATGATCCATGCTCCTTGAAATCAAAATGATCCATGACCTCTGTCATCACAATGCTCCAAACCCTTGTGATCACAATGTTTCATAACACTTGTCATCACAGCGCTCCATGATGCCTGTCATCACAATACTCCATGCCCTACTCATCACAATGCTCCATGACCTTTTTCATCAAAATTCTCAATACACTTGTCATCACAATGCCACATGCCTTTTTCATCACAATGTTCCATGCCATTGTCATCAAAATACTCCACAAGCTTGTCATCAGAATACTTCATGACCGTTTTCATCACAATTCTCCCTGCACCTGTCAGCAAAATTCTCCCTGACCCTTGTCATCACAATGCTCCAAGCCATTGTCATCACAATGCTCCATTACCTTTGTCATCAGAATCCTCCATGACACTTGGCATCACAATGCTCCATGCCATTGTCATCACTATGGGCCATTACATATGTCATCACAATGCTCCCTGACACCTGTCTTCCCAATACTGCATGACCTGGTCATCACAATGCGCCATTACAACAGTCATCACAATAATCCATGAAACTTATTAGACCAATGCTCCATTCCGTTGTCATCACAATGCTCCATGTCCTTGTTATCACAGTGCTCCATGACGCCTGTCATCACAATGCTCCATGCCTCCATTCATCACAATGATTCATGACCTTTTTCATCACAATGGTCCATGCCCTCATCATCAACAGTCTCTGTGACATATTTAACCACAATGGTCCAATAACTTTTCATCACAATGCTCTTTGACCCTTGTCATCACAATGTTCTATGCCTTTCTCAGCACAATGCTCCATGACCCTTGTCCTCACAATGCTCCATGCGCTTGTCAGATCAATGCTCCATGACCCATGTCATCACAATGCACCCTGCGCTTCTCATCACAGTGCTCCATGACCCTTTTCCTCACAATGCTCCATGCGCTTGTCAGATCAATGCTCCATGACCCATGTCATCACAATGCACCCTGCGCTTCTCATCACAGTGCTCCAAAATCCTGTCAGCACGATGCTTCATAAAACTTGTCATCTCAATTCTCCATGCACTTCTCATCAAAATGCTTTCTCACAAATGATATCACAATGTTACAGCACTATTCATCACAATACTCGCTCACCCATGTCATCACAATGTTCCATGACTTTTGTCTTTGCAATGCTACATGCACATATCATCACAAAGTTCGGTGACCCCTGACATCACAATGTTCCATAACCCCTGTCATCATAATGCTCCATAAAACTTTTCCTCAAAATGCTCAATGACCGCTGACATCACAATGTTCCATAACCCCTGTCATCATAATTCTCCATGATCCTTTTCATCAAAATGCTCCATGAACACTGACATCACAATGTTCCATAACCACTGTCATTAAAATATTCCATGACACTTTTCATCAAATTGCTCTATGACCCTGTCATCACAATGCTCCCTGCCCTTCTCATCACAATGTACCACGCCCTTGTCATCAAAATGCTCCATGACCTTTGTCATCACAAAGCTCCATGACAATTGGCATCTCAATGTTCCATGCCATTGTCATCACAATGCTCCATGAACCCTCTAATCACAATGCTCCATGCCCCTTTGCATCTCAATGCTCCATGAACCCTGTCATCAAAATGCACCATGACCATCATCATAATGCTTCAGGCTATTGTCATCACAATGAAATCAAAATATTCGATGATCTATCTCATCACAATGCTCCAAATCCTTGTGATCACTATGTTCAATAACACTTATCATCACAACGCCCCATGAAGCTCATCATCACAGTTATCCACGGTCTTCTCATCACAGTGCTCCATGACCTTTGTCATCACAATGCTCTATACACATGTCATCACAATGCTCCCTGACACTTCTCATCAGTATGCTCCTGGAACCCTGTCATGACAAGGCTCCATACCATTTTCATAACAATGATCCATGCCAATTTCATCACAATGCTCCAAGACACCAGTAATCACAATGCTCCATGCCCTTGTCATCACAATGCTCCAAGACCCCTGTAATCACAATACTCCATGCCACTTTTCATCAGAATGCTCCATGAGACTTCTTATTACGAGGCTCCATGGTCTCCTCATCACAGTGCTCGAGGAACCTTTCATCACAGTGCTCCATTCCCTTGTCATCACAATGCTCCATGACCCCTGTCCTCACAATACTTCCTGAACATTTTCACGCAAATTCTCCAGGAACTTCTCATCACAATGCTTCATGATCCCTATCATCACAATGCTCCATGACCACTGTCATCACAACGCTCCATGACCCCTGACAACAAAGTGATCCGGGACTCTAGTCATCACAATGCTCCATTCCCTAGTCATCACAATGCTCCATTAATATTTTCCACCCAATGCTCCATGACACTTGTCATCACAATGATCCATGACCTTGCCATCCCAATGCTCCATGACCCCTGTAATCACAATGATCCGTGATGCTTCTCATCAAAGTGCTCTATGACCCTTATCATCACAATGCTCCATGCCTGTGTCAGCAAAATGCTACATGACCTTGCCATCAAATGCTCCATTTGCTTGTCATCACAATACTCCCTTAGCATTGTCATCACAATCATCCATGAACCTTGGGATCACATTGCTTCATGCCCTTGTCATCAAATGCTCCATGCTCCTTGAAAACAAAATGATCCATGACTTCTATCATCACAATGCTCCAAACCCTTGTGTTCACAATGTTCCATAACACTTGTCATCACAACGTTCCATGATGCCTGTCATCACAATACTCTATGCCCTTTTCGTCAAAATGCTCCATGATCTTTTTCATCACAATTGTCAATACACATGTCATCACAATGTTCCCTGACACTTGTCATCAGAATGCTCCTTGAAACCTGTCATGAAATGGCTTCATGCCTATTTCATCACAATGCTCCATGCCCTTTACATCACAATGCTCCAAGCCATTGTCGTCACAATACTCCACAAGCTTGTCATCAGAATGCTCCATGACACTTGTCATCACATTTCTCCATGGCCACTGTCATCACAATGCTCCATACCCCTTGTCATTACTGTGCTCCATGACGCGCGTCATCACAATTATCCATGGCCTTCTCATCACAATGCTCGACGCCATTGTCATCAAAATGCTCCATGACCCATGTAATCACAATGCTCCATGCCCTTGTCATCACAAAGCTCCATGTCTTTGTCAGAACAATGCTCAATGAACATAGTCATCACAATGTGCCACGCGCATTTCATCACAACGGTCCACAACCTTGTCATTGCTATGCTTCATAAACCTTGTAATCACAATGGTCCATGCACTTCTCATCAAAATGCTCTCTCACCACAGATATCACAATGTTCTATCTCTAGTCATCACAATACTCCCTCATCCCTGTAATCACAATGTTCCAGGACCCTGTCATCACAATGCTACATCCCCTTATCATCACAATGTTCCATGACCCCTGACATCACAATGTTCCATAACCCCTGTCATCAAAATGCTCCATGACCCTTTTCATCCCAAAGCTCCAATACCCCTGACAACACAATGTTCTATAACACCTGCCATCAAAATGTTCCTTTACACTTTTTATCAAATTGCTGCATGACCTGGTCATCAAAATGCTCCCTGAATTTCTCAGCACAATGCACCATGCCCTTGTCATCAAAATGCTCCATGATTTGTCATCACAAAGCTCCATGACCCTTGGCATCACAATGCTCCATGTCATTGTCATCACAATGCTCCATGAACCCTCTCATCACATTGCTCCATGCCCTTGTCATCACAAAGCTCCATGACACTTGTCATCACAATGCTCGATGCCCTTCTCATCACAATGCTCCATGCCCTTGTTATTACAATCCTCCATGACCCATGTATCACAGTGTTCCGTGCCCTTGTCATCACAATGCTCCATGCCCACTCTCATCACAGTAATCCATGAAACATTTCAGACTAATGTTCCATGCCCTTCTCATCAAAATGCTCCATTACACCTGTCATAAAAATGCACCATGACCCTTGCCATCAAAATGTTCCACGGCCTAGTCATCACAAGGTTCCATGACACTTGTCATCACAATGCTCCAGACCCTTAAAGCACAATGCTCCATGCCCTTGTCATCACAAAGCTCCATGACGCATGTCATCAGAAAGTTCCATGGCCTTCTCATCACAGTGCTCCATGCCTTGTCATCACAATGCTCCAAGACCCTTGTAATCACAATACTCCATGCCCCTTTTCATCTCAATGCTCCATGAACCCTGTCATCACAATGCACCATTCCCATCATCATAATGCTACAGGCTATTGTCATCACAATGAAATCAATATTCTCCATGACCTCTGTCATCATAATGTTCCAAACCCTTGTGATCACAAGGTTCCATAACACTTATCATCACAACACCCCATGACGCTCATCATCAAAATTATCCATGGTCTTCTCATCACAATGCTCCATGAACTTTGTCATCACAATGCTCAATACACTGGTCAACACAATGCTTCCTGACACTTGTCGTCAGAATTCTCCATGAACCCTGTCATGACAAGGCTCCATGCCTTTTTCATAACAATGATCCATGCACTTTTCATCACAATGCTCCAAGATCCCTGTAATCACAAATGCTCCATGCCCTTGTCATCACAAAACTCCATGACACATGTCATCAGAAGGCTCCATGGCCTTCTCATCACAATGCTCCATGCCCTAGTCTTCACAATGCTCCAAGACACCTGTAATCACAATGCTCCATGCTCCTTTTCATCAGAATGCTCCATGAGACTTCTCATCAGAAGTCTCCATGGTCTTCTCATCACAATGCCCCAAGACCTTGTCATCACCATGCTCCATTCCGTTGTCATCACAATGCTCCATGACACATGTCATCACAATGCTCCATGTGCTTGTCATCAAAAGCTCCATGACACATGTCATCAGAATGCTTCATGGCCTTCTCATCACAATGCTCCATGCTCTTGTCATCAAAATGCTCCAAGACCCCTGTAATCACAATGCTCCATGCCCCTTTTCATCAGAATGCTCCATGAGATTTATCATCACAAGTCTCCATGGTCTTCTCATCACAATGCTCTACGACCTTGTCATCACCATGCTCCATTCCCTTGTCATCACAATGCTCCATGACCCCTGTCTTCACAATAATCCATGAACATTTTCAGCCCAATGCTCCACGACCTACTCATCACAATGCTCCATGGCCAATATCATCAGAATTCTCCATGACCACTGTCATCACAACACTCCATGACACCTAAGAACACAATGATCCGGGATTCTTGTCATCACAATGTTCCATTCCCTAGTCATCAAAATGCTCCATGACCCCTGTCATCACAACACTCCATGAACATTTTCAGCCCAGTGCTCCATGACCCTTGTCATCACAATGATACATGCCCTTGTCTTGCCAATGCTCCATGACCCCTGTATTCACAATGCTCCGTGACGCTTGTCATCAGAGTGCTCCATGACACATGTCATCACAATGTTCCATGCATTTGTCAGCAAAATGCTACATGACCTTGTCATCACAATGCTCTATGCGCTTGTCATCACAATACTCCATTTCCATTGTCATCACAGTCCTCCATGAAACTCAGGATCACATTGCTTCATGCCCTTGTCATCACAATGCTCCATGCTCCTTGAAATCGAAATGATCCATGACCTCTGTCATCACCATGCTCCAAATCCTTGTGATCACAGTGTTCCATAGCACTTTTCATCACAACGCTCCATGATGCTTGTCATCACAATACTCCATGCCCTTTTCATCACAATGCTCCATGACCTTTGTCATCACAATTCTCAATACATTGTCATCACAATGCTCCCTGACATTTGTAATCAGAATGCTCCTTGAATCCTGTCACGAAAAGTCTCCATGCCTTTTTCATCACAAAGCCCCATGGGGTTTTCATCACAATGCTCCATGCCATTGTCATCAAAATACTCCACAAGCTTGTCACCAGAATGCTCCATGACCCTTGTCATCACAATTTTCCATGAACTTGTCAGCACAATGCCCCCTGACACTTGTCATCACAATGCTCCAAGCCATTGTCAGCACAATGCTCCATTACCTTTGTCTTCAGAATCCTCCATGCCACTTGGCATCACAATGCTCCATGCCATTGTCATCACAATGGGCCATTACATATGTCATCACAATGCTCCCTGACACCTGTCTTCACAATACTGCATGACCTGGTCATCACAATGCTCCATGCCCTTGTCATCACAATGCTCCATGCCCTTGTTATCACAATGCTTAATGACCCCTGTCATCACAATGCTCCGTGACTCCAGTCATCACAATGCTTCATGACCTTTGTCATCACAATGGTCCATGCCCTCATCAACAACAGTCTCTGTGACCTTTTTAACCACAATGCTCCATGAAAATTTCTTCACAATGCTCTTTATCCCCTGTCATCACAATGCTCTATGCTTTTCTCAGCACAATGCTGCATGACGTATGTCATTAGAATGCTCCATGGCTTTCTCCTCACAATGCTCCATGCCCTTGTCATCACAATGCTCCAAGACCCCTGTAATCACAATGCTCCATGCCCCTTTTCATCAGAATGCTCCATGAGACTTGTCATCACAAGTCTCCATGGTCATCTCATCACAATGCTCCAGGACCTTTTCATCACAAGGCTCCATGACACCTGTCATCACAATGCTCTGTGACTCCAGTCATCACAATGCTTTATAATATTTGTCATCACAATGCTACATGCCCGCGTCATCACAAGGCTCTGTTACCTTTGTATCCACAATGCTCCATTAACATTTCATCACAATGCTCCGTGACCCTTGTCATCACAATGCTCCATGCCTTTGTCAGTAAAATGCTCCATGACCATTGTCATCACAATGTGCCACGCGCATTTCATCCCAACAGTCCAAAAATTTGTCATCACAATGCTCCATAAAAATTGTAATCACAATGCTGCATGCCCTTCTCATCACAATGCTCCATTACCCCTGTCATAACAATGCTCCATGACCCCTGCCATCACAGTGTTACACGGCCTTGTCATCACAAGGCTCCATGACACTTGTCATCACAATGCTCCAAGACCCCTTTAATCACAACGCTCCATGCCGTTGTCATCACAAAGCTCCATGACACATGTCATCAGATTGTTCCTTGGGCTTCTCATCAAAATGCTCCATGCCCTTGTCATCACAATGCTCCAAAAGCTCTGTAAACACAGTGCTCCTTGCCCCTTTCCATCTCAATGCTCCATGAACCCTGTCATCACAATGCATCATGCTGATCATCATAATGATTCAGGCTATTGTCATCACAATGAAATAAAAATTCTCCATGACCTCTGTCATCACAATCCTCCATGACCCCTGTCATCACAACACTCCATGAACATTTTCAGCCCAATGCTCCATGACACTTCTCATCACAATGATCCATGCACTTGTCATCCCAATGCTTCATGTCCCCTGTATTCACAATGCTCCGTGACAGTTGTCATCACAGTTCTCCATGACACCTGTCATCACAATGCTCCATGCCTTTGTCAGGAAAATTCTACATGACCTTGTCATTACAATGCTCTATGTGATTGTCATCACAATGCTCCAAGACCCCTGTAATCACAGTGTTCCATGCCCCTTTTCATCTCAATGCTCCATGAACTCTGTCATCACAATGCACCATGCCCATCATCATAATGCTTCAGGCTATTTTCATCACAATAAAATCAAAATTCTCCATGACCTCTGTCATCAAAATGCTCCAAAACCTTGTGATCACAATGTTCCATAACACTTATCATCACAACACCCCATGACGATCATCATCACTATTATCCATGACCTTCTCATCACCATGCTCCATGACCTTTGTCATCACTATTCTCAATACACTTGTCATCACAATGCTCCCTGACACTTGTCGTCAGAATGCTCCTTGAACCCTGCCACGAAAAGGCTACATGCCATTTTCATCACATTGCCCCATGCCGTTTTCATCACAATGCTCCATGCCTTTGTCATCAAAATACTCCACAAGCTTGTCATCAGAATGCTCCATGACCCTTGTCATCACAATTCTCCATGCACTTGTCAGCACAATGCTCCCTGACCCTTGTCATCACAATGCTCCAAGCCATTGTCATCACAATGCTCCATTACCTTTGTCATCAGAATCTTCCATGACACTTGGCATCACAATGCTCCATGCCATTGTCATAACAATGGGCCATTACATATGTCATCACAATGCTCCCTGACACTTCTCTTCACAATAATGCATGACCTGGTCATCACAATGCTCCATGCCCTTGTCATCACAATGTGCCATACCAAATATCATCGCAATAATCCATGAAACATATTAGACCAATGCTCCATGCCCTTGTCATCACAATGCTCCATGCCCATGTTATCACAATGCTCCATGTCCCCTGTCATCACCATGCTCCGTGAATCCACTCATCACAATGATTCATGACCTTTGTCATCACAATGGTCCATTCCCTCATCATCAACAGTCTCTGTGACCTTTTTAACCACTATGCTCCATGAACTTTTCATCACAATGCTCTTTGACCCTTGTCATCACAGTGATCTACGCCTTTCTCAGCACAATGCTCCATGCCCTTGTCATCACAATGCTCCATGACCCTGTCATCACAATGCTCCTTGACTCCAGTCATCACAATGCTTCATAACATTTGTCATAACAATGGTCCATTCCCGCGTCATCACAAGGCTTTGTGACCGTTTTAACCACAATGATTCATGAAATTTTCATCACAATGCTCTGTGACACTTGTCATCACAGTGCTCCATGCCTTTGTCAGAAAAATGCTCCATGACCTTTATCATCACAATGTGCCACGCGATTTTTATCCCAACGGTCAACAAATCTGTCATCGCAATGCTCCATAAAACTTGTAATCACAATGCTCCATGCCCTTCTCATCACAGTGCTCCATTACACCTGTCATAACAATGCTCCTTGACCCCTGCCATCACAATGTTCCACGGCCTTGACATCACAAGGCTCAATGACAGTTGTCATCACAATGCTCCAAGAAACCTGTAATCACAATGCTCCATGCCCTTGTCATCACAAAGCTCCATGATACATGTCATCAGAATGTTCCATGGACTTCTCATCAAAATGTTCCATGCCCTTGTCATCACAATGCTCCAAGACCCCTGTAATCAAAATGCCCCATGCCCCTTTTCATCTCAATGCTCCATGAACCCTGTCATCACAATGCATCATGCCCATCATCATAATGCTTCCGGCTATTGTCAGCACAATGAAATCAAAATTCTCCATGACCTCTGTCATCACAATGCTCCATGACACCTGACATCACAATACTCCATGAACATTTTCCGCCCAATGCTCCATGACCCTTGTCATCACAATGATCCATGACCCCTGTATTCACAATGCTCCGTGACACATGTCATCACAGTTCTCCATGACACCTGTCATCACAGTGCTCCATGCATTTGTCTGCAAAATTCTACATGATCTTGTCATTACAATGCTCTATGCGCTTGTCATCACAATGCTACAAGACCACTGTAATCACAATGCTCCATGCCCCTTTTCATCTCAATGCTCCATGAACCCTGTCATCACAATGCACCACGCCCATCATCATAATGCTTCAGGCTATTGTCATTACAATGAAATCAAAAGTCTCCGTGACCTCTGTCATCATAATGCTCCAAACCCTTGTGATCACAATGTTTCATAACATTTATCATCACCACACCCCATGACGATCATCATCACAATTATCCTTGGTCTTCTGATCCCAATGCTCCCTGATCTTTTTCATCACAATGCTCAATACACTTGTCTTCACAATGCTCCCTGACACTTGTCATCAGTATGCTCCTTGAACACTGGCATGACAAGGCCCCATGCCTTTTTCATCACAATAATCCATGCCCTTTTCATCACAATGCTCCAAGACACCTGTAATCACAATGCTCCATGCACTTGTCATCAAAAGCTCCATGACGCATATCATCAGAATGCTCCATGGCCTTTTCCTCACTATGCTCCATGGCATTGTCATCACAATGCTCCATGTACCCTCTCATCACATTGCTCCATGAACTTGTCATTACAATCCTCCATGACCCATGTATCACAGTGTTCCGTGCCCTGGTCATCACAATGCTCAAGTCCACTCTCATCACAATAAAATATGAAATATTTCAAACCAATGCTCTATGCCCTTCTCATCACAATGCTCCATTACCTCTCTCATAACAATGCACCACGACCACTGCCATCACAATGTTCCACAGCCTTGTCATCACAAGGCTCCATGAACCTTGTTATCACAATGATCCAAGAAACATGTAATCAAAATTATCCATGCCCTTGTCATAACAAAGCTCCATGACGCATGTCATCAGAAGGTTCCATGGCCTTCTCATCACAGTGCGCCATGCCCTTGTCATCACAATGCTCCAAGACCCCTGTAATCACAATGCTCCATGCCCCTTTTCATCTCAATGCTCCAAGTAACCTGTCATCACAATGCACCATGCCCATCTTCATAATGCTTCAGGCTATTATCACTACAATGAAATCAAAATTCTCCATGACTTCTGTCATCATAATGCTCCAAACCTTTGTGATCACAATGTTCCATAACACTTATCATCACAACACCCCATGACGATCATCATCACATTTGTCCATGGTGTTCTCATCACAATGCTCCATGATCATTGTCATCACAATGCTCAATACACATGTCATTACAATACTCCCTGACACCTGTCTTCAGTATGCTCCTTGAACAGTGTGATGACAAGGCTCCATGCCTTTTACATCACAGTTATCCATGCCTTTTCATCACAATGCTCCAAGACCCCTGTTATCACAATGCTCCATGGCCTTCTCAGCACAAAGCTCCATGACGCATGTCGTCAGAATTCTCCATGGCCTTCTCCTCACAATGCTCCATGCCCTTGTCAAAACAATGCTCCAAGACCCCTGTAATCACAATGCTCCATGCCCATTTTCATCAGAATGCTACATGAGACTTGTCATCACAAGTCTCCATGGTCATCTCATCACAATGCTCCAGGACCTTGTCATCACCATGCTCTATTCCCTTGTCATCACAATGCTCCATGACCCCTGTCATTACAATAATCCATTAACATTTCCAGCCGAATGCTACATGACATTCTCATCACAATGCTCCATGACCAATATCATCACAATGCTCCATGACCACTGTCATCACAACCATCCATAACACCTGAAAACAAAATGATCCGGGACTCTTGTCATCACAATGTTCCATTCCCTAGTCATCACGATGTTCCATGACCCCTGTCATCACAATAGTCCATGAATATTTTAAGCCCAATGCTCCATGAACCTTTCATCACAATGATCCATACCCTTGTCATCCCAATGCTCCATGACCCCTGTATTCACAATGCTCCTTGACGCTTGTCATCACAGTGCTCCGTGACACCTGTCATCACAACGCTCCATGCCTTTGTCAGCAAAATGCTACATGACCTTGTGATTACAATGCTCTATGTGCTTGTCATCACAATACTCCATTACCATTGTCATCACAATCCTCCTTGAACCTTGGGATCTCATTGCTTCATGCCCTTGTCATCACAGTGCTCCATGTGCCTTGAAATCAAAATGATCCATGACCTCTCTCATCACAATGCTCCAAAACCTTGTGATCACAATGTTCCATAACACTTGTCATCACAATGCTCCATGATGCCTGTCATCACAATACTCCATGCCCTTTTCATCACAATGCTCCATGACCTTTTTATCACCATGCTCCATGACCCCTGTCATCACAATGCTCCGTGACTCCAGTCATCACAGTGTTTCCTTACCTTTGTCATCACAATGATCCATGCCCTTGTCATCAACAGTCTCTGTGACATTTTTAACCACAATGCTCCATGAACTTTTCATCACAATGCTCTTTGACCCTTGTCATCACAATGCTCTATGCCCTTCTCAGCACAATGTTCCATGACCCTTGTCATCACAATGCTTCATGCGCTTGTCAGCACAATGTTCCATGACACATGTCATCACAATGCACCACGCGCATATCATCACAGTGCTCCACAATCTTGTCATCACAATGCTCCATAAAATTTGTCATCACAATGCTCCAAGCACTTCTCATCAAAATGCTCTCACCACACTGATATCACAATGCTACATCACAATTTGTCACAATACTCCCTCACCCCTGTCATCACAATGTTCCATGACTCCTGTCATCACAATGCTACATGCACATATCATCACAATGTTCGATGACCCATGACATCACAATGTTCCATAACCCCTGTCATCAAAATATTCCATGACACTTTTCATCCAATTGCTCCATGACCCTGTCATCACAATGCTCCCTGCCCTCCTCATCACAATGCACAACGCCCTTGCCATCAAAATGCTCCATGACCATTGTCATCACAAAGATCCATGACCCTTGGCATCACAATGTCCCATGTCATTGTCATCACAATGCTCCATGAACGCTCTCATCACATTGCTCCATGCCCTTGACTTCACATAGCTCCATGACACATGTCTCCAGAATGCTCCATGACATTCTCATCACAATGCTCCATGCCCTTGCCATCACAATGCTCCATTATCCCATTCATAAAAATGCTCCATGACCCCTGCCATCACGATGTTCCATGGACTTGGCATCACAAGGCTCCATGACCCTTCTCATCACAATGCTCCAAGAACACTGTAATCACAATGCTCTATGCCACTTTTCATCTCAATGATCCATGAAACCTGTCATCACAATGCACCATGCCCATCATCATAATGCTTCATGCTATTGTCATAACAATGAAATCAAAATGCTCCATGACCTCTGTCATAACAATGCTCCAAACCCTTGTGATCACAATATTCCATAACACTTGTCATCACAGTGCCCCATGACGCTCGTCATAACAATTATCCATGGTCTTCTCATCACAATGCTCCATGACTTTCGTCATCACAATGCTCAATACACTTGTCATCAAACTGCTCCCTGACACTTGTTGTCTGTATGCTCCTTTTACCCTGTCATGACAAGGCTCCATGCCTTTTTCATCACAATGATCCATGCCCTTTTCATCACAATGCTCCAAGACCCATGTAATCACGATGCTCCATGCCCTTGTCATCACAAAGCTCAAAGATGCATGCCATCAGAATGCTCCTTGGACTTCTCCTCACAATGCTCCATGCCCTTGTCATCACAAAGTTCCAAGACCCCTGTAATCACAATGCTGCATGCCCTTTTTCATCAGTATGCTCCGTGTGACATGTCATCACATGGCTCCTGGTTTTGTCATCATAATGCTCCAAGCCCTAGTCATCACAATGTTCCATTATATTTGTCATCACATTCCTCCATTGCATTTGGCATCACAATGCTCCCTGCCATTGTCATCTCAATGGACCATGCCATATGTCATCCCAATGCTCCATGACCCCTGTATTCACAGTGCTCCGTGATGCTTTTCATCACAGTGCTCCATGACACCTGTCATCACAATGATCCATGCCCTTGTCATCCCAATGCTCCATGACCACTGTATTCACAATGCTCCGTGATGCATGTCATCACAGTGCTCCATGACACCAGTCATCACAATCCTCTATGCCTTTTTAAGCAAAATGCTACATGACCTGGTCATTACAATGCTCTATGTGCTTGTCATCACAATACTCCATTACCATTGTCATCACTATCCTCCATGAACCTTGGGATCACATTGCTTCATGCCCTTGTCATCACAATGCTCCATGCTCCTTGAAATCAAAATGATCCATGACCTCTGTCATCGCAATGCTCCAAACACTTGTGATCACAATGTTCCATAACACTTGTCATCACAATGCTCCATGATGCCTATCATTACAAAACTCAGTGGTCTTTTCATCACAATGCTCCATGACCTTTGTCATCACAATTCTCAATACACTTGTCATCAAAATTTTCCCTGACACTTGTCGTCTGAATGCTCCTTGAACCCTGTCACGAAAAGGCTCCATGCCTTTTTCATCACAAAGCCCCTGGCCGTTTTCATCACAATGCTCCATGCCATTGTCATCAAAATACCCCACAAGCTTGTCATCAGAATGCTCCATGACACTTGTCATCACAATTCTCCATGCACTTGTCAGCACAATGCTCCCTGACCCTTGTCATCAATATGCTCCAAGCCATTGTCATCACAATGCTCCATTACCTTTGTCATGAGAATCCTCCATGACACTTGGCATCACAATGCTCCATGCCATTGTCATCACAATGCGCCATTTCAACTGTCATCACAATAATCCATGAAACTTATTAGACCAATGCTCCATGCCATTGTCATCACAATGGACCATTTCATATGTCATCACAATGCTCCCTGACACATCTTCACAATACTCCACGCCCTTGTCATCACAATGCTACATGTTCTTGTCATCACAATGCTACATGCCCACTGTCATCACAATAATCTATGAAAATTGTCAGACCAATTCTCCATGCCCCTTTCATCACAATGCTCCATGCCCCTTTCATCACAATGCTCCATGCCCATTTCATCAGAATGCTCCATGACACCTGTCATCACAATGCTCCGTGACTCCAGTCCTCACAGTGCTTCATAACGTTTGTCATCACAACGGTCTATGCCCGCGTCATCACAAGGCTCTGTGACCTTTGTAACCACAATGTTCCATGAACATTTCATCACAATGCTCCGTGACACTTGTCATCACAATGCTCCATGCCTTTGTCAGAACAGTGCTCCATGACGCTTGTCATCACATTGTGCCATGTCATTTCATCAAAATGATACACAACCTTGTCATTGCTATGCTCCATAAACCTTGTAATCACAATTCTCCATACACTTCTCATCCAAATGTTCTCTCACATGGGATATCACAATATTCCATCACTAGTCATCACAATCCTCCCTTAACCCTGTTATCACAATGTTCCATGAACCCTGTCATCACAATGCTACATCCCCTTATCAGCACAATGCTGCATGACCCCTGTCATCAAAATACTCCATGAACATTTTCAGCCCAATCCTCCATGACCCTTGTCATCACAATCATCCATGCCCTTGTCATCCCAATGCTCCATGAAACCTGTATTCACAATGTTCCGTGACGCTTGTCATCACAATGCTCCATTACCTCTGTCATAACAATGCTCCATGACCCCTGCCATCACAGTGTTCCACGGCCTTGTCATCACAAGGCTCCATGACCACTGTCATCACAATACTTCATGCCCTTTTCATCACAATGCTCCATGACACATGTCATCAGAATGCTCCATTGCCTTCTCCTCACAATGCTCTATGCCCTTGACATCACAATGCTCCAAGACCGATGTAATCACAATGCTCCATGCCCCTTTTCATCAGAATGCTCCATGAGACTTGTCATCACAAGTCTCCATGGTCTTATCATCACAATGCTCCAGGTCTTTGTCATCACCATGCTCCATTCCCTTGTCATCACAATGCTCCATGACCCCTCTCGTCACAATACTCCATGAATATTTTCAGCCCAATGCTCCATGAAATTCTCATCACAATGCTCCATGACAAATATCATCAAAATGCTCCATGACCACTGTCATCACAACACTCCATGACACCTGACAACACAATGATCCGGGACTCTTGTCATCACAATGCTCCATTCCCTACTCATCCCAATGCTCCATGACCCCAGTCATCACAATACTCCATGAACATTTTCAGCCCAATGCTCCATGACTCTTGTCATCACAATGATCCTTGACCTTGTCATCCCAATGCTCCATGACCCCTGTATTCACAGTGCTCCATTACACATGTCATCACAATGCTCCATGCCTTTGTCAGCAAAATGCTACATGACCTTGTCATTACAATGCTCTATGCGCTTGTCATCACAATACTCCATTACCATTGTCATCACATTCCTCCATGAACCTTGGGATCACATTGCTTCATGCCCTTGGCATCACAATGCTTCATGCTCCTTGAAATAAAATGATCCAAGACCTCTGTCATCACAATGCGGCAAACCCTTGTGATCACAATGTTCCATAACACTTGTCATCACAACGCTCCATGATGCCTGCCATGACAATAATCCATGCTCTTTTCATCACAATGCTCCATGACCTTTGTCATCACAATTCTCAATACACTTGTCATCACAATGCTCCATGACACTTGTCATCAGAATGCTCCTTGAACCCTGTTATGAAAAGGCTCCATGCATTTTTCATCACAAAGCCCCATGCCATTTTCATCACAATGCTCCATGCCATGGTCATCAAAATACTGCACAAGCTTGTCATCAGAATGCTCCATGACCCTTGTCATCACAATTCTCCATGCACTTGTCAGCACAATGCACCCTGACCTTTGTCATCACAAAGCTCCATGCCCTTGTCATCACAATGCTCCATTACTTTTGTCATCAGAATCCTCCATGACACTTGGCATCACAATGCTCCATGCCATAGTCATCTCAATGGGCCATTACATATGTCATCACAATGCTCCCTGACAGCTCTCTTCACAATACTGCATGACCTTGTCATCACAATGCTCCATGCCCTTGTCATCACAATGCGCCATTCCAAGTTTCATCACAATAATCCATGAAACTTATTAGACCAATGCTGCATGCCATTGTCATCACAATGCTCCATGCCCTAGTTATCACAATGTTCCAAAACCCCTGCAATCAGAATGCTCCATGCCCCTTTTCATCAGTATGCTCCATGAGATTTGTCATCACAAGTCTCCATGGTTTTCTCATCACAATGCTCCAGGACCTTGTCATCACAATGCTTCACAACATTTTCGTGAAAATCCTCAATGGCCCTTGTCATCATAATGCTCCAAGCCCTAGTCATCACAATGCTCCATTATATTTGTCATCACAATCCTCCATTATATTTGGCATCACAATGCTCCATGCCATTGTCATCGCAATGGACCATGACATATGTCATCACAATACTCCCTGACACCAGTCTTCACAATATTCCATGTCCTTGTCATCACAATGCTCCATGCCCTTGTCATCACAATGCACCATGTCCACTGTCATCACAATAGTCTAGGAAACTTGTCAGACCAATGCTCCATGCCCCTGTCTTCACAATGCTCCATGCCCTTGTCATCACAATGCTCCATGACCCCTGTCATAACAAAGCTCCATGACCCCTGCCATCACAATGTTCCACGGCCTTGTCATCACAAGGCTCCATGACGCTTGTCATCACAATGCTCCAAGACCCCTGTAATCACAATGCTCCATGCCCTTGTCATCACAAAGCTCCATGACACATGTCATCAGAATGTTCCATGGCCTTCAAATCAAAAGGCTCCATGCCCTTGTCATCACAATGCACCGTGTACAATGTCATAACAATAATCTATGAAACTTGTCAGACCAATGCTCCATGCCACTGTCATCACAATGCTCCATGCCCTTGTCATCACAATGCTCCATGACCCTTGTCATCACAATGCTCCGTGACTCCAGTCATCAAAATGCTTCATAACGTTTGTCATCACAACGGTCCATGCCCGTGTCATGACAAGGCTCTGTGACATTTGTAACCACAATGCTCCATGAACTTTTCATCACAATGCTGCGTGACCCTTATCATTACAATGTTCCATGCCTTTGTCAGAACAATGCCCCATGACACTTGTCATCACAGTGTGCCATGTGCTTTTCATCACAATGATCCACAACCTTGTCATCGTTATGCTCCATAAACATTGTAAGCACAATGCTCCATGCACTTCTCATCCAAATGCTCTCTCACATGAGATATCACAATGTTCCATCACTAGTCATCACAATCTTCCCTCACCCTTGTTATCACAATGTTCCATGAACCCTGTCATCACAATGCTATATCCCCTTATCAGCACAATGTTCTATGACCCCTGACATCACAATGTTCCATAACCACTGTAATCAAAATGCTCCATGACAGTTTTCATCCCAAAGCTCAATGACCCCTGGCATCACAATGTTCTATAACCCTTGTCATCAAAATGTTCCATTACATTTTTCATCAAATTGCTGCATGACCCTGTCATCAAAATGCTCCCTGCGTTTCTCATCACAATGCACCGTACCCTTGTCATCAAAATGCTCCATGATCTTTGTCATCACAAAGCTCCATGACCCTTAGTATCACAATGCTCCATGCAATTGTCATCACAATGCTCCATGAACCTTCTCATCACATTGCTCCATGCCCTTGTCATCACAAAGCTCCATGACACTTGTCATCACAAGGCTCCATGACGCTTGTCATCACAATGCTCCAAGACCCCTGTAATCAAAATGCTCCATGCCCTTGTCATCACAAAGCTCCATGACACATGTCATCAGAATGTTCCATGGCCTTCTCATCAAAATGCTCCATGCCCTTGTCATCAAAATGCAAAATGTCCATTGTCATCACAATAATCTATGAAACTTGTAAGACCAATGCTCCATGCCCCTGTCATCACAGTGTTCCATACCCGTGTTATCACAATGCTCCATGAACCTTTCATCGCAATTCTCCGTGACCCTTGTCATCACAATGCTCCATGCCTTTGTCAGGACAATGCTCCATGACTGTTGTCATCACAAAGTGCCATGCGCTTTTCATCACAATGATCCACAACCTTGTCATCGCTATGCTCCATAAAACTTGTAATCACAATGCTCCATGACCCCTGTCATAACAATGCTCCATGACCCCTGCCATCACAATGTTCCACGGCCTTGTCATCACAAGGCTCCATGACGCTTGTCATCACAATGCTCCAAGACCCCTGTAATCAAAATGCTCCATGCCCTTTTCATCACAATGCTCCCAGACCCCTGTAATCACAGTGCTCCATGCCACTTTTCATATCAATGGTCCATGAACCCTGTCATCACAGTGCACCATGCCCATCATTATAATGCTTCTGGCTATTGTCAGCACAATGAAATCAAAATTTTCTATGACCTCTGTCATCACAATGCTCCATGACCCCTGTCATCACAATACTCCATGAACATTTTTAGCCCAATGCTCCATGAACCTTGTCATCACAATGATCCATGCCCTTGTCATCCCAATGCTCCATGACCCCTGTATTCACAATGCTCCGTGACGCTTGTCATCACAGTGCTCCATGACACCTGTCATCACAATGCTCCATGACTTTGTCAGCAAAATGCTACATGACATTGTCATTATGATGCTCTATGCGCTTGTCATCACAATACTCCATTACCATTGTCATCACAATCCTCCATGAACCTTGGGATCACATTGCTTCATGCGCTTGTCATCACAATGCTCCATGCACCTTGAAATCAAAATGATCCATGACCTCTGTCACCACAATGCTCCAAACCCTTGTGATCAAAATGTTCCATAACACTTGTCATCACAACGCTCCATGATGCCTGTCATCACAATACTCCATGCACTTTTCATCACAATGCTCCATGACTTTTGTCATCAAAATTCTCAATACACTTGTCATCACAATGCTCCTTGACACTTGTCAGAATGCTCCTTGAACCCTGTCACGAAAAGCCTCCATGCCTTTTTCAACACAATGCCCCATGCCGTTTTCATCACAGTGCTCCAAGCCACTGTCATCAAAATACTCCACAAGCTTGTCATCAGAATGCTCCATGACCCTTGTCATCACAATTCTCCATGCACTTGTCAGCACAATGCTCCCTGACCCTTGTCATCTCAATGCTCCAAGCCATTGTCATCACAATGCTCCATTACCTTTGTCATCAGAATCCTCCATGACAATTGGCATGACAATGCTCCAGGCCATTGTCATCACAATGGGCCATTACATATGTCAACACAATGCTCCCTGACACCAGTCTTCACAATACTGCATGACATGGCTATCACAATGCTCCATGCCCTTGTCACCACAATGCACCATACCAACAGTCATCGCAATAATCTTGAAACTTAGTAGACCAATTTTCCATGCCCTTGTCATCACAATGCTCCTTGACCATTGTCATCACAATGCTCCATGAAGTTTTCATCACAATGCTCTTTGAATCTGGTCATCACAATTCTCTATGCCTTTCTCAGCACAATGCTCCTTGACCCTTTTCATCACAATGCTCCATGCGCTTGTCAGCAAGATGCTCCATGACACATGTCATCACAATGCACCATGCGCTTGTCATCACAGTGCTCCACAATCTTGTCATCACAATGCTCCATAAAGCTTGTCATCACAATGCTCCATGGACTTCTCATCAAAATGCTCACTCACCACAGATATAAAAATGTTACATCACTATTCGTCACAATACTCGCTCACCCCTGTTATCACAATGTTCCATGACCCCTGTCATCACAATGCTACATGCACTTATCATCACAATGTTCGATGACACCTGTCATCACAATTCTCCATAACCCCTGTCATCAAAATGCTCCATGACCCTTTTTATCAAAATGCTCCATGAACCCTGACATCACAGTGTTCCATAACCCCTGTCATCAAAATGTTCCATGACAATTTTCATCAAATTGCTCCATGACCCTGTCATCACAATGCTCCCTGCCCCTCTCATCACAATGCACAACGCCCTTGTCATCAAAATCCTCCATGACCTTTGTCATCACAAAGATCCATGACCCTTGGCATCACAATGCTCCATGTCATTTTCATCACAATGCTCCATGATCGCATTCATCACATTGCTCCATGCCGTTGTCATCACAAAGCTCCATGACACATGTCATCAGAATGCTCCATGGCCTTCTCATCACAATCCTCCGTGCCATTGCCATCACAATGTTCCATTACCCCTGTCTTAACTAGGCTCCATGACCCCTGCCATCACGATGTTCCATGGCCTTGTCATCACAAGGCTCCATGACCCTTCTCAGCACAATGCTCCAAGACCCCTGTATTCACAATGTTCCATGACCCCTGTTATCACAATGCTACATCCCCTTATCATCACAATGTTCCATGACACCTGACATCACAATGTTCCACAACCCCTGTCATCAAAATGCTCCATGACACTTTTTATCCCAAAGCTCCATGACCCCTGACATCCCAATGTTCTATAACCCCTGTCATCAAAATATTCCATTACAGTTTTCATCAAATTGCTGCATGACCCTGTCATCAAAATGCTCCCTGGCCTTCTCATCACAATGCACCACGCCCTTGTCATCAAAATGCTCCGTGACTTTTGTCATCACAAATCGCCTTGACCCTTGACATCACAATGCTCCATGTCATTGTCATCACAATGCTCCATGAACCTTCTCATCACATTTCTCCATGCCCTTGTCATCACAAAGCTCCATGACACATGTCATCACAATGCTCGATGCCCTTCTCATCACTATGCTCCATGCCCTTGTCATTACAATCCTCTATGACCATTGTATCACAGTGTTCCGGGCTCTTGTCATCACAATGCTCCATGTCCACTCTCATCACAATAATCCATGAAACATTTCACACCAATGCTTCCTGTCTTTCTCATCACAATGCTCCATTACACCTGTCATAACAATGTTCCATGAACCCTGCCATCACAAAGTTCCACGGCCTTGTCATTCACAAGGCTCCATGACACTTGTCATCACAATGTTCCAAGACCCCTGTAATCACAATGCTCCATGCCCTTGTCATCACAAAGCTCCATGACGCATGTCATTAGAATGTTCCATGGACTTCTCATCACAATGCTCCAAGACACTTTTTATCACAATGCTCCATGCCCCTTTTCATCTCAAAGCTCCATGAATCCTATCATCACAATGCACCATGCCCATTATCATAATGCTTCAGGCTATTTTCCTCACAATGAAATCAAAATGCTCCATGACCTCTGTCAGCACAATGCTCCAAACCGTTGGGATCACAATGTTCCATAACACTTCTCATCACAACACCCCATGATGCTCATAATCACAATTATCCATGGTCTTCTCATCACTATGTTCCATAACCTTTGTCATCACAGTGCTCCCTGACACTTGTCGTCAGTATGCTCCTTGAACACTGTCATTAGAGTGCTCCATGCCTTTTTCAGCACAATGCTCCATGCACATGTCATCACAGTGCTCCATGACGCATTCATCAGAATGCTCCATGGCCTTCTCTTCACAATGCTCCATGCCCTTGTCATTACAATGCTCCATGACTCCAGTCATCACAGTGCTTCAGGAACTTTGTCATCACAATGGTCCATGCCCTCATCATCAACAGTCTCTGTGACCTTTTTAACCACAATGTTCCATTAACTTTTTATCACAATGCTCTTTGACCCTTGTCATCACAATGCTGTATGCCTTTCTAAGCACAATGCTCCTTGCCCTTGTCATCACAGAGCTTCATGACCCCTGTCATCACAATGCTCTGTGACTCCCGTCATCACAAAGCTTCATAACATTTGTCATCACAATGGTCCATGTCCGCATCATCACAAGGCTCTGTTACCTTTGTTACCACAATGCTCCATGAACTTTTCATCACAATGCTCCGTGACACTTGTCATCACAATGTTCAATTCCTTTGTCAGAAAAATACTCCATGACCCTTGTCATCAAAATGTGCCACGCGCTTTTCATCACAACGGTCCACAAATTTGTCATCGCAATGCTCCATAAACATTGTAATCTCAATGCTCCATGCCCTTCTCATCACAGTGCTCCATTATCCCGGTCATAACAATGATCCATGACCCCTGCCATCACAATGTTCCACGGCCTTGTCATCACAAGGCTCCATGACAATTGTCATCACAATGCTCCAAGACCCCTGTAATCACAATTCTCCAAGCACTTGTCATCACAAAGCTCCATGACACATGTCATCAGAATGTTCCATGGCCCGCTCATAAAAATGAGGCATGCTCTTGTCATCACAGTGCTCCAAGACCCCTGTAATCACAATGCTCCATGCCCCTTTTCATCTCAATGCTCCATGAACCCTGTCATCACAATGCATCATGCCCATCACCATAATGCTTTCGGCTATTGTCAGTGCAATGAAATCAAAACTCTCCATGACCTGTGTCATCACAATGCTCCATGACTCCTCTCATCACAATACTCCATGAACATTTTCAGGGCAGTGCTCCATGACCCTTTTCATCACAATGATCCATGCCCTTGTCATCCCAATGCTCCATGACCCCTGTATTCACAATGATCCGTGACACATGTCATCACAGTGCTCCATGACACCTGTCATCACAATGCTCCATGCCTTCGTTAGCAAAATTCTACATGACCTTGTCATTACAATGCTCTATGCGCTTGTCATCACAATGCTCCAAGACCCCTTAAATCACAATGCTCCATGCCCTTTTTCATCTCAATTTTCCATGAACCCTGTCATCACAATGCACCATGCCCATCATCATTAATGTTTCAGGCTATTATCATTACAATGAAATCAAAATACTCCATGACCGCTGTCATCAAAATGCTCCAAACCCTTGTGATCACAATGTTCCATAACACTTATAATCACAACACTCCATGACGCTTATCATCACAATTATCCATGGTCTTGTCATCACAATGCGCCATGATATTTGTCATCACAATGCTCAATACACTTGTCATCACAATGCTCCTTGACACTTGTCGTCAGTATGCTCCTTTAACCCTGTCATGACAAGGATCCATGCCTTTTTCATCACAATGATCCATGCCCTTTTCATCACAATGCTCCATGACCCCTTTCATTACAATACTCCATGAATATTTTCAGCCCAATGCTCCATGACATTCTCATCACAGTGCTCCCTGACCAATATCATCACGATGCTCCATGACCACTGTCATCACAACACTCCATGACACCTGACAACACAATGATCCGGGACTCTTGTCATCACAATGCTCCAAGTCCTTGTCATCACAATGCTTCATTCCAAATGTCATCGCAATAATCCATGAATCTTATTAGACCAATGATCCATGCCCTTGTCATCACAATGCTCCATGCCCTTGTTATCCCAATGCTCCATGACCCCTGTCATCAAAATACTCCATGAACTTTTTCAGCCCAATGCTCCTTGACCCTTGTCAGCACAATGATCTATGCCCTTGTCATCCCAATGCTCCATGACATCTGTCACCACAATGCTCCATGCCTTTGTCAGCAAAATGCTACATGACCTTCTCATTACAATGCTCTATGCGCTTGTCATCACAATACTCCATTACAATTGTCATCACAATCCTCCATGAACATTGGGATCACATTGCTTCATGCCCTTGTCATCACAACGCTCCATGATGCCTGTCATCACAATATTCCATGCCCTTTTCATCACAATGCTCCATGATCTTTCTCATCACAATTCTCAATACAATTGTCATCACAAAGCTTCCTGACAATTGTCATCAGAATGCTCCTTGAACCCTGTCACAAAAGCGCTCCATGCATTTTTCATCTCAAAGCCCCATGCCGTTTTCATCACAATGCTCCATGCCATTGTCATCAAAATACTCCACAAGGTTGTCATCAGAATGCTCCATGACACTTGTCATCACAATTCTACATGCACTTGTCAGCACAATGCTCCCTGACCCTTGTCATCACAATGCTCCAAGCCATTGTCATCTCAATGCTCCATTACATTTGTCATCAGAATCCTCCATGACACTTGGCATCACAATGCTCCATGCCATTGTCTTCACAATGGGCCATTACATATGTCATCACAATGCTCCCTGACACCTCTCTTCAAAATAATGCATGACCTGGTCATCACAATGCTCCATGCCCTTGTCATCACAATGCACCATTCCAACAGTCATCACAATAATCCATGAAACTAATTAGAACAATGTTCCATGCACTTGTCATCACAATGCTCCATGCCCTTGTTATCACAATGTTCCAAGAACCCTGTAATCAGAATGCTCCTTGCCCCTTTTCATCAGTATGCTCCATGAGACTATTCATCAAAAGGCTCCATGGTTTTCTCATCACAGTGCTCCAGGAGCTTGTCATCACAATGCTTCACGACTTGTCATGAAAATTCTCAATGACCCTTGTCATCATAATGCTCCAAGCCCTAGTCATCACAATGCTCCATTATATTTGTCACCACAATCCTCCATTACAGTTGGCATCACAATGCTCCCTGCCATTGTCATCGCTATGGACCATGACATATGTCATCACAATGCTCTCTGACAGCTCTCTTCACAATACTCCATGACCTTCTCATGACAATGCTCCATGCCCTTGTCTTCAGAATGCACCATGTCCACTGTCAGCACAATAATCTCTGAAACTTGTCACCACAACTCTCCATGTCCCTGTCATCACAATGTTCCATGCTCTTGTCATCACAATGCTCCATGACCCCTGTCATCACAATGCTCCGTGAATCCAGTCATCACATTGCTTCATAACGTTTGTCATCACAATGGTCCATGCCCGCGTCATCACAAGGCTCTGTGACCTTTGTAACCCCAATGCTCCATGAACTTTTCATCACAATGCTCCGTGACCCTTGTCATCACAATGCTCCATGCCTTTGTCAGAACAATGTTCCATGACCCATGTCATCACAATGCTACATCCCCTTATCATGATCACTCTCATCACATTGCTCCATGCCCTTGTCATCACAAAGCTCCATGACACATGTCATCAGAATGCTCCATGGCCTTCTCATCACAATGTTCCATGCCCTTGCCAACACAATGCTCCATTACCCCTGTCATAACAATGCCCCATGACCCCTGCCATCACGATGTTCCATGGCCTTGTCATCACAAGGCTCCATGACCCTTCTCATCACAATGCTCCAAGACCCCTGTAATCACAAAGCTCCATGCCCATTTTCTTCTCAATGATCCATGAACCCTGTCATCACAATGCCCCATGCCCATCACCATAATGCTTCAGGCTATTGTCATCACAATGAAATCAGTATGCTCCATGACCTCTGTCACAACAATGCTCCCAACCCTTGTGATCACATTATTCCATATCTCTTGTCATCACAGTGCCCCATGACACTCGTCATCACAATTATCCATGGTCTTCTCATCACAATGCTCCATGACCCTTGTAATCACAATGCTCCATGGCCACTCTCATCACAGGGCTCCATTCCCCTTGTCATTACAGTGCTCCATGACGCTCGTCATCACAATTATCCATGGTCTTCTCATCACAGTGCTCCACGGTCTTGCCATCACAATGCTCCATGCCCTGGTCATCACAATGCTCTATGTTCCCTTTCATCACAATTCTCCACGTACTTGGCATCACTATGTTCCATGACACTTCTCATCACAGTGTTAAATGCTTTGTCATCACAATACTGCACAAGCTTGTCATCAGAATACTCCATGACCCTTGTCATCACAATGATCCATGAGCCCTGTCATCACAATGCTCCATGAGACCTATCATCACAATGCTCCATGCCCCTTGTCATTACAGTGCTCCATGATGCTCGTCACCAGAATTATCCATGGTCTTCTCATCACAGTGCTCCACGGTCTTGCCATAACAATGCTCCATGCCCTGGTCATCACAATGCTCCATGTCCCTTGTCATCACAATTCTCCAGGTCCTTGACATCACAGTGCTCCATGACAGTTCTCATCCCCATGTTACATGCTCTTGTCATCACAATTCTCCATGCATTTGTCATCGCAATGTCCCATGACCCCTGTCATAGCAAGCTCCATGCCTTTGTCATCACAATGCTTCACGAACTTTTCATCAAAATTCTCAAAGCCCGTTGTCATCACAATGCTCCATGCGCTTGTCATCACAATGCTCCATGGACCTTGTCATCACAATGCTCCAAGCCCTTGTCATCACAATGCTCCATTACCTTTGTCATTACAATCCTCCATAACACTTGGCATCACAATGCTCCATGCCATTGTCATCACAATGGAACATGAAATATGCCATCACAATGCTCCCTGACACCTGTCTTCACAATAATCCATGACCTTGTCATCACAATGCTCCATGCCCTTGTAATCACAATGTGCCATGCACACTGTCAACACAATTATCCATGAAACTTGTCAGACCAATGCTCCATGCTGCTGTCATCAAAATGCTACATGACCCCAGTCATCACAATGCTCCGTGTGTCCCGTCATCACAAGACTCCATGACCTGTGTCACCACAAAAGTCAATGCCCTCATCATCACAAGGGTCTGTGAAATTTGTCACCACAATGCTCCATGAACTTTTCATCAAAATGCTCAATGTCATTGTCATCACAATGCTCCATGAACGCTCTCATCACATTGTGTGAAGCCCTTGTCATCACAATGCTCCATTACCTTTGTCATCACAATCCTCCATAACACTCGGCATCACAATGCTCCATGCCATTGTCATCACAATGGAACATGAAATATGCCATCACAATGCTCCCAGACACCTGTCTTCACAATAATCCATGACCTTGTAATCAAAATGTTCCATGCCCTTGCCATCACAATTCTCCATTAACCCTGTCATAACAATGCTCCATGACCCCTGCCATCACGATGTTCCATGGCCTTGTCATCACAAGGCTCCATGACCCTTCTAATCACAATGCTACAAGACCCCTCTAATCACAATGCTCCATGCCCCTTTTCATCTCAATGATCCATGAACCCGGTCATCACAATGCACCATGCCCATCATCAAAATGCTTCATGCTATTGTCATAACAATGAAATCAAAATTCTACATGATCTCTGTCATCACAATGCTCCAAATCCGTGTGATCAAAATGTTCCATAACACTTATCATCACAACGTCCCATGACGCTCGTCATCACAATGATACATGGTCTTCTCATCACAATGCTCCATGACATTTTTCATCACAATGCTCAATACACTTGTCATCACAATGCTCCCTGACACTTGTCCTCAGTATGCTCCTCGAACCATGTCATGACAAGGCTCCATGCCTTTTTCATCACAATGCTCCACGCCCTTGTCATCACAAAGCTCCATGATGCATGTCATCAGAACGTTCCATGGCCATCTCATCTAAATGCTCCAAGCCCTTGTCATCACAATGCCCCAAGACCCCTGTAATCACAATGCACCATGCCCCTTTTCATCAGAATATTCCATGAGACTTGTCATCACAAGTCTCAATGGTCTTCTCATCACAATGCTCCAGTACCTTGTCATCACAAGCCTCCATGGCCCCTGTCATCACAATACTCGATGAAAGTTTTCAGCCCAATGCTCCTTGACCTTCTCATCAAAATGCTCCATGACCAATATCATCACAAAGCTCCATGACCACTGTCATCACAACACTCCATGACACCTGACAACACAATGATCCGGGACTCCTGTCATCACAATGCTCCAAGACCCCTGTAATCACAATAATCCATGAACATTTTCAGCCCAATGCTCCATGACCCTTGTCATCAAAATCATCCATGCCCTTGTCATCCCAATGTTCCATGACCCCTGTATTCACAATGCTCCGTGACGCTTGACATCACAGTGCTCCATGACACCTGTCATCACAATGCTCCATGACTTTGTCAGCAAAATGCTTCATGACCTTGTCATTACAATGCTCTATGCGCTTGTCATCACAATACTCCACTACCATTGTCATCACAATCCTCCATGAAGCTTGGGATCACATTGCTTCATGCCCTTGTAATCACAATGCTCCATGCTCCTTGAAATCAAAATGATCCATGACCTCTGTCATCACAATGCTCCAAACACTTGTGATCAAAATGTTCCATAACACTTGTCATCACAACGCTCCATGATGCCTGTCATCACAATACTCCATGCACTTTTCATCACAATGCTCCATGACCTTTGTCATCAGAATCCTCCATGACACTTGGCATCACAATGCGCTATGCCATTGTCATCACAATGGGCCATTACATATCTCATACAATGCTCCCTGACACCGGTCTTCACAATACTGCATGACGTGGTCCTCACAATGCTCCATGCCCTTGTCATCACACTGCGCCATTCCAACTGTCATCACAATAATCCATGAAACTTATTAGACCAATGCTCCATGCCCTTGTCATCACAATGCTCCATGACTCCATTCATCACAATGCTTCACGACATTGTGATGAAAATATGCAATAGCCCTTGTCATCATATTGCTCCAAGCCCTAGTCATCACAATGCTCCATTTTATTTGTCATCACAATCCTCCATTACATTTAGCATCACAATGCTCCATGCCATTATCATCGCAATGGACCATGACATATGTCATCACAATGCTCCCTGACACCTGTCTTCCCAATACTCCAGGACCTTCTCATCACCATGATCCATACACTTGTCATTACAATGCACCATGTCCACTGTCATCACAATAATCTATGAAACTTTTCAGACCAATGCTCCATGTCCCTGTCACCACAATGCTCCATGCCCTTATCATCACAATGCTCCATTACCCCTATCATAACAATGCTCCGTGACTCCATTCATCACAACGCTACATAACGTTTGTCATCAAAACGGTCCTTGCCCGTGTCATCACAAGGCTCTGTGACCTTTGTAACCACAATGCTCCATCAACTTTTCATCACAACGCTCCGTGACCTTTGTCATCACAATGCTCCATGCCTTTGTCAGAACAATGCTCCATGACCCTTGTCATCACAATGTGCCATGTGCTTTTCATCACATCGGTCCACAACCTTGTAATCGCTATGCTCCATAAACCTTGTAATCACAATGCTCCATGCACTTCTCATCCAAATGCTCTCTCACCAGAGATATCACAATGTTCCATCACTAGTCATCACAATACCCCTCACCCCTTTAATCATAATGTTCCGTGACCCCTGTCATCACAGTGCTACATACCCTTATCATCACAAAGTTCCATGACCCCTGACATCACAATGTTCCATAACCCCTGTCATCAAAATGCACCATGACCCTTTTCATCCCAAAGCTAAATGATCCCTGGCAGCACAATGTTCTATAACCACTGCCCTCAAAATATTCCATTACATTTTCATCAAATTGCTGCATGACCCTGTCATCAAAATGCTCCCTGCCCTTCTCATCACAATGCACCACACCATTGTCATCGAAATGCTCCCTGTTATTTGTCATCACAAATCTCCATGATCATTGGCATCACAATGCTCCATGTCATTGTCATCACAAAGCTCCATGAACAATCTCATCACATTGCTCCATGCACTTGTCATCACAAAGCTCCATGACACTTGTCATCACCTTGCTCGATGCCCTTCTCATCACAATGCTCCATGCCCATGTCATTACAATCCTCCATGAACCATGTATCACAGTGTTCCGTGCCCTTGTCATCCCAATGCTCCATGCCCACTCTCATCACAATAATCCATGAAACATTTTAGACCAAAGCTCAATGCCCTTCTCATCACAATGCTCCATTACCTCTGTCATAACAATGCTCCATGACACCTGCCATCACATTGTTCAACGGCATGTCATCACAAGGCTCCATGACTCTTGTCATCACAATGCTCCAAGACCCCTGTAATCACAATGCTCCATGCCCTTGTCATCACAGTGCTCCATGACGCATGTCATCAGCATGTTCCATGGCCTTCTCATCACAATGCTCCATGCCCTTGTAATCACAATGCTCCGAGACCCCAGTAATCACAATGCTCCATGCCCCTATTTATCTCAATGCTCCATGAACCCTGTCATCACAATGCACCATGCCCATCATCATAATGTTTCAGGCTATTGTCATCACAATGAAATCTAAATTATCCATGACCTCTGTCATCATAATGCTCCAAACCCTTGTGATCACAATGTTCCATAAGACTTATCATCACAACACACCATGACGCTCACCATCACAATTAACCATGGTCTTCTCATCACAATGCTCCATGACCTTTGTCATCAAATGCTCAATACACTTGTCATCACAATGCTCCCTTACACTTGTCGTCAGTATGCTTCTTGAACCCTGCCATGACTAGGCTTAATGCCTTTTTCTTCACAATGATACATGCTCATTTCATCACAATGCATCAAGACACCTGTAATCACAATGCTCCACAACCTTCTCATCACAATGCTCCATTCCCAATATCATCACAATGCTCCATGACCACTGTCATCACAACATTCCATGACAACTGACAACACAATGATCCGGAACTCTTGTCATCAAAATGCTCCATTCCCTAGTCATCACAATGCTCCATAACCCCTGTCATCACAATACTCCATGAACATTTTCAGCCCAATGCTCCATGACCCTTGTCATCACATTGAACCATGCCCTTGTCATCCCAATGCTCCATGACCCCTGTATTCACAAAGCTCCGTGACGCTTGTCATCACAGTGCTCCATGACACCTGTCATCACAATGCTCCATGACTTTGTCAGCAAAATGCTTCATGACCTTGTCATTACAATGCTCTATGCGCTTGTCATCACAATACTCCACTACCATTGTCATCACAATCCTCCATGAAGCTTGGGATCACATTGCTTCATGCCCTTGTAATCACAATGCTCCATGCTCCTTGAAATCAAAATGATCCATGACCTCTGTCATCACAATGCTCCAAACCCTTGTGACCACAGTGTTCCATAACACTTGTCATCACAACGCTCCATGATGCCTCGCATCACAATACTCCATGGCCTTTTCATCACAATGCTCCATGAACATTGTCATCACAATTCTAAATACACTTGTCATTACAATGCTTCCTGAAACTTCTCATCAGAATGCTCCTTGAAACCTGTCACGAAAAGGCTCCATGACATTTTCATCACAATGCCCCATGCCATTTTCATCACAATGCTCCATGCCATTGTCATCAAAATACTCCACAAGCTTGTCATCAGAATGTTCCATGACCCTTGTCATCACAATTCTCCATGCACTTGTCAGCACAATGCTCCCTGACCCTTGTCATCACAATGCTCCAAGCCATTGTCATCACAATGCTCCATTACCTTTGTCATCAGAATCCTCCATGACACTTGGCATCACAATGCGCCTTGCCATTGTCATCACAATGGGCCATTACATATCTCATCACAATGCTCCCTGACACCTGTCTTCACAATACTGCATGACGTGTTCCTCACAATGCTCCATGCCCTTGTCATCACAATGCGCCATTGCAACTGTCATCACAATAATCCATGAAACATTTCAGACCAATGCTCAATGCCCTTCTCATCACAATGCTCCATTCTCTCTGTCATAAAAATGCTCCATGACCCCTGCCATCACAATGTTCCACAGCCTTGTCATCACAAGGCTCCATGACCCTTGTCATCACAATGCTCCAAAACCCCTGTCATCACAATGCTCCATGCCCTTGTCATCACAAAGCTCCGTGACGCATGTCATCAGAATGTTCCATGGCCTTCTCCTCACAATGCTCCATGCCCTTGTCATCACAATGCTCCAAGACCACTGTAATCGCAATGCTCCATGCCCCGTTTCATCAGAATGCTCCATGAAACTTCTCATCACATGTCTCCATGGTCTTCTCATCACAATGCTCCAGGACCTTGTCATCACCATGCTCCATTCCCTTGTCATCACAATGCTCCATGACACCTGTCATCACAATACTCCATGAATATTTTCAGCCCAATGCTCCATGACCTTCTCATCACAATGCTCCAAGACCAATATCATCACAATTCTCCATGACCACTGTCATCACAACACTCCATGACACCTGACAACACAATGATCCGGGACTCTTGTCATCACAATGCTCCATTCCCTTGTCATCACAATGCTTCATGAACCCTGTCATCACAATAATCCATGAATATTTTCCGCCCAATACTCCATGACCCTTGTCATCACAATGATCCATGCCCTTGTCATCCCAATGCTCCATGACCCCTGTATTCACAATGCTCCGTGACGCTTGTCATCACAGTGCTCCATGACACATGTCATCACAATGCTCCATGCCTTTGTCATCAAAATGCTACATGACCTTCTCATTACAATACTCTATGCACTTGTCATCACAATACTCCATTACCATTGTCATCACTATCCTCCATGAACCTTGGGATCACATTGCTTCATGCCCTTGTCATCACAATGCTACATGCTCCTTGAAATCAAAATGATCCATGACCTCTGTCATCGCAATGCTCCAAATACATGTGATCACAATGTTCCATAACACTTGTCATCACAACGCTCCATGATGCCTGTCATCACAATACTCCATGCCCTTTTCATCACAATGCTCCATGACCTTTGTCATCACAATTCTCAATACACTTGTCATCACAATGCTCCATGACACTTGTCGTCAGAATGCTCCTTGAACCCTGTCACGAAAAGGCTGCATGCATTTTTCATCACAAAGCCCCATGCCGTTTTCATCACAATGCACCATGCCATTGTCATCAAAATACTCCACAAGCTTGTCATCAGAATGCTCCATGACCCATGTCATCAGAATTCTCCATGCACTTGTCAGCACAATGCTCCCTGAACCTTGTCATCACTATGCTCCAAGCCATTGTCATCACAATGCTCCTTTACCTTTGTCATCAGAATCCTCCATGAAACTTGGCATCACAATGCTCCATGCCATTGTCATCACAATGGGCTAATACATATGTCATCACAATGCTCCATAATATCTCTTCTCAAAATAATGCATGACCTGGTCATCACAATGCTCAATGCCCTTGTCATCACAATGCGCCATTCCAACTGTCATCACAATAATCCATGAAACTTATTAGACAAATGCTCCATGTCCTTGTCATCACAATGCTCCATGCCCTTGTTATCACAATGTTCCAAGACCCCTGTAATCAGAATTCTCCATGCCCCTTTTCATCAGTATGCTCCATGAGACTTGTCATCACAAGGCTCCATGGTTTTCTCATCACAGTGCTCCAGGACCTTGTCATCACAATGCTTCACGACATTGTCATGAAAATTTTCATTGGCCCTTGTCATCATAATGCTCCAAGCCGTAGTCATAACAATGCTCCATTATATTTGTCATTACAATCCTCCATTACATTTGGCATCACAATGCTCCATGCCATTGTCATCGCAATGGACCATGACATATGTCATCACAATGCTCCCTGACACCTGTCTTCACAATACTCCATGAACTTCTCATCACAATGCTCCATGCCCTTGTCATCACAATGCTCCGTGACTCCTGTCATCACAATGCTTCATGACATTTGTCATCAAATTCTCCATGCCTTTGTCATTACAATCCTGCATGACTCATGCATCATAGTGTTCCATACCCTGGTCATCACAATGCTCTATGCCCACTCTCATTACAATAATCCGTGAAATATTTTAGACCAATGTTCCATGCCCTTCTCATCACAATGCTCCATTACCTCTGTCATAACAATGCAACATGACCCCTGCCATCAGAATGTTCCACGGCCTAGTCATCACAAGGTTCCATGACATTGTTATCACAATGCTCCAAGACCCATGTAATCACAATGCTCCATGCCGTTGTCATCACAATGCACCATGTCCACTGTCATCACAATCATCTATGAAACTTGTCAGACCAATGCTCCATGCCCCTGTCATCACAGTGCTCCCTGCCCTTGTCATCACAATGCTCCATGACCCTTGTCATCACAATGCCCCGTGACTCCAGTAATCACAATGCTTCTTAACGTTTGTCATCACAGTGGTCCATGCCCGCATCATCACAAGGCTCTGTGACCATTTTAACCACAATGCTCCATGAACTTTTCATCACAATGTTTATGACCCTTGTCATCACAATGCTCCATGCCTTTGTCAGAACAATGCTCCATGAACCTTTTCATCACAATGTACCATGCGCTTTTCATCACAATGATCCACAACCTTGTCATCGCTATGCTCCATAAACCTTCTAATCACAATGCTCCATGAACTTCTCATCCAAATGCTCTCTCACATGAGATATCACAATGTTCCATCACTAGTCATCACAATCCTCCCTCACCCCTCTTATCACAATGTTCCATGACCCCTGTCATCACAATGCTACATCCCCTTATCTGCACAATGTTCCATGACTCCTGACATCACAATTTTCCATAACCCCTGTCATCAAAATGCTCCATGACCCTTTTTATCCGAAAGATCCATGACCCCTGGCATCACAATGTTCCTTAACCCCTGTCATCAAAATGTTCCATTACACTTTTCATCAAATTGCTGCATGACCCTGTCATCAAAAAGCTCCCTGCACTTCTCATCACAATGCACCACACACTCGTCATCACAATGCTCCATGTCATTGTCATCACAATGCTCCATGAACACTCTCATCACATGGCTCCATGCCCTTGTCATCACCAAGCATCATGACACTTGTCATCACAATGCTCGATGCCCTTCTCATCACAATGCTCCATGCCCTTGTCATTACAATCCTCCATGACCGATGTATCACAGTGTTCCGTGCCCTTGTCATCACAATGATCCATGCCCACTCTCATCACAACAATCCATGAAATATTTCAGACCAATGCTCAATGCTCTTTTCATCACAATGCTCCATTACCTCTGTCATAACAATGCTCCATGACACCTGCCATCACAATGTTCCACAGCCTTGTCATCACAAGGCTCCATGACCATTGTCATCACAATGCTCCAAGACCCCTGTAATCACAATGCTCCATGCCCTTTTCATCAAAATGCTCCATGACGCATGTAATCAGAATGTTCCATGGCCTTCTCCTCACAATGCTCCATGCCCTTGTCATCACAATGCTCCAAGACCCCTGTAATCACAATGCTCCATGCCCCTTTTCATCAGGATGCTCCATGAAACTTGTCATCACAAGTCTCCCTGGTCATCTCATCACAATGCTCCAGGACCTTGTCATCACCATGCTCCATTCCATTGTCATCACAATGCTCCATGTCCCCCGTCATCACAATACTCCAGGAATATTTTCAGCCCAATGCTCCATGACCCTTGTCATCAAAATGATCCATGCCCTTGTCATCCTAATGCTTTATGACCCCTGTATTCACAATGCTCCGTGACGCTTGTCATTAAAATGCTCCATGCCTTTGTCAGAAAAATGCTCCATGACCCATGTCAAAACAATGTGCCACACGCTTTTCATCCCAACGGTACAGAAATTTGTCATCGCAATGCTCCATAATCCTTGTAATCACAATGCTCCATTCCCTTCTCATCACAATTCTCCATTACCTCTGTTATCACAATGCACCCAGACCCCTGTAATCACAAAGCTCCATGCCCTTGTCATCACAAAGCTCCATGACACATGTCATCAGAATGTTCCATGGCCTTCTCCACACAATGCTCCCTGACCTTTGTCATCACAATGCTCCAAGCCATTGTCATCAAAATGCTCCATTACCTTTGTCATCAGAATCATCCATGACAATTTGTATCACAATGCTCCATGCCATTGTCATCACAATGGGCCAATACATATGTCATCACAATGCTCCGTGACACCACTTTTCACAATACTGCATGACCTGGTCATCACAATGCTCCATGCCCTTCTCATCACAATGCTCCATTACCTCTGTCATCACAATGCTCCAAGACCCCTGTAATCACAAAGCTCCATGCCTTTGTCATCACAAAGCTCCATGACGCATGTCATCAGAATGTTCCATGGCCTTCTCCACACAAGGCTCCATGCTCTTGTCATCACAATGCTCCAAGACCCATGTAATCACAATGCTCCATGCCCCTTTTCATCAGAATGCACCATGAGACTTGTCATCACAAGTCTCCATGGTCATCTCATCACAATGCTCCAGGACCTTGTTATCACCATGCTCCATTTCCTAGTTATCACAATGCTCCATGACCCCTGTCATCACAATACTCCATGAATATTTTCAGCCCAATGCCCCATGACCTTCTCATCACAATGCTCCAAGACCAATATCATCACAATGCTCCATGATCACTGTCATCACAACACTCAATGACACCTGACAACACAATGATCCGGGACTCTTGTCATCACAGTGCTCCATTCCCTAGTCATCACAATGCTCCATGACCCCTGTCATCACAATACTCCAGGAACATTTTCAGCCCAATGCTCCATGACAATTGTCATCAAAATGATCCATGCCCTTGTCATCCTAATGCTCCATGACCCCTGTATTCACAATGATCCGTGACGATTGTCATCACAGTGCTCCATGACACATGTCATCACAATGCTGTATGCCATTCTCAGCACAAGGCTCCATGCCCTTTTCATCACAATGCTCCATGACCCCTGTCATCACAATGCTCCATGCGCTTGTCAGCACAATGCTCCATGACACATGTCATCACAATGCCCCATGACACCTGTCATCACAATGCTTCGTGACTCCAGTCATCACAATGCTTCATAACGTTTGTCATCACAATGATCCATGCCTGTGTCATCACAAGGTTCTGTGACATTTTTAACCACAATGCTCCATGAACTTTTCATCACAATTCACAGTGACCCTTGTCTTCACAATGCTCCATGTGTTTGTCAGAACAATGCTCCATGACCATTGTCTTCACAATGTGCCACGCGCATTTCATCACAACGGTCCACAACCTTGTCATCGCTATGCTCCATAAACCTTGTAGTCACAATGGTCCATGCACTTCTCATCAAAATGCTCTCTCACAAGATATATCACAGTGTTCCATGACAAGTCATCACAATACACCCTCACCCCTGTAATCACAATGTTCCATGACCCTGTCATCACACTGCTACATCCCCTTATCATCACAATGTTCCATGACCCCTGACATCACAATGTTCCATAACCCCTGTCATCAAAATGCTCCATGATCCTTTTCATCCCAAAGCTCCAAGACCCCTGACATCACAATGTTCTATAACACATGCCATCAAAATATTCCAATACACTTTTCATCAAATTGCTGCATGGCCCGGTCATCAAAATGCTCCCTGCACTTCTCATCACAATGCACCATGCCCTTATCTTCAAAATGCTCCATGACTTGTAATCACAAAGCTCCATGACCCTTGGCATCACAATGCTCCATGTCATTGTCATCACAATGCTCCATGAACCCTCTCATCACATTGCTCAATGCCCTTGTCATCACAAAGCTCCATGACACTTGTCATCACAATGCTCGATGCCCTTCTCATCGCAATGCTCCATGCCCTTGTCATTACAATCCAGCATGACCCATGTATCATAGTGTTCCGTACCCTTGTCATCACAATGCTCCATGCCCACTATCATCACAATAATCCATGAAATATTTCAGACAAATGTTCCATGCCCTTCTCATCACAATGCTCCATTACCCTGTCATAACAATGCACCATGACCTCTGCCATCACAATGTTCAACGGCCTAGTCATCACAAGGTTCCATGACACTTGTCATCACAATGGTGAAGGCCCCTGTAATCACAATGCTCCTTGCCCTTGTCATCACAAAGCTCCATGACGCATGTCATCAGAAAGTTCCATGGCCTTCTCATCACAATGCTCCATGCCCTTGTCATCACAATGCTCCAAGACTTTGTAAACACAATGCTCCATGCCCCTTTTCATCTCAATGCTCCATGAACCCTGCCATCACAAGGCACCATGCCCATCATCATAATGCTTCAGGCTATTGCCTTCAAAATGAAATCAATATTCTCCATGACCTCTGTCATCATAATGCTCCAAACACTTGTGATCACTATTTTCCATAACACTCATCATCACAACACCCCATGACGCTCATCATCACAATTATCCATGGTCTTCTCTTCACAATGCTCCATGATCTTTGTCATCACAATGATAAATACACTTGTCATCACAATGCTCCCTGACACTTGTCGTCAGTTTGCTCCTTGATCCCTGTCATGACAAGTCTCCATGCCTTTGTCATCACAATAATCCATGCCCTTTTCATCACAATGCTCCAAGATCCCTGTAATCACAATGATCCATGCCCTTGTCATCAAAAAGCTCCATGACGCATGTCATCAGAATGCTTCATGGCCTTCTCATCAAATTGCTCCATGCCCTTGTCATCACAATGCTCCAAGACCCTGTAATCACAAAGCTCCATGCCCCTTTTCATCAGAATGCTCCATGAGACTTGTCATCACAAGTCTCCATGGATTTCTCCTCACAATGTTCCAGGACCTTGTCATCACCATGCTCCATTCCCTTGTCATCACAAAGTTCCATGACCCCTGTCATCACAATAGTCCATGAACATTTTCAGCCCAATGCTCCACGACCTACTCATCACAATGCTCCATGGCCAATATCTTCACAATGCTCCATGACCACTGTTATCACAACACCCCATGACAACTGACAACAATATGATATAGGACTCTTGTCATCACAATGCTCCATTCCCTAGTAATCACAATGCTCCATGACCCCTGTCATCACAACACTCCATAAACCTTTTCAGCCCAGTGCTCCATGACCCTTGTCATCACAGTGATCCATGCCCTTGTCATCCCAATGCTCCATGACCCCTGTATTCACAATGCTCCGTGACGCTTGTCATCACAGTGCTCCATGACACATGTCATCACAATGATCCATGCCTTTGTCAGCAAAATGCTACATGACTTTTCCATTACAATGCTCTATGCGCTTGTCATCAAAATACTCCATTTCCATTGTCATCACAATCCTCCATGAAACTTGGGATCACATTGCTTCATGCCCTTGTCATCACAATACTCCCTGCTCCTTGAAATCAAAATGATCCATGACCTCTGTCATCACAATACTCCAAATACTTGTGATCACCATGTTCCATAACACTTGTCATCACAACGCTCCATGATGCCTGTCATCACAATACTCCATGCCCTTTTCATCACAATGCTCCATGACCTTTGTCATCACAATTTTCAATACACTTGTCATCACAATGCTCCCTGACACTTGTCATCAGTATGCTCCTTGAACCCTGTCATGAAAAGGCTCCATGCCATTTTCATCACAATGCCCCATGCCGTTTTCATCAAAATGATCCATGCCATTGTCATTAAAATACTCCACAAGCTTGTCATCAGAATGCTCCATGACACTTGTCATTACAATTTTCCACGCACTTGTCAGCACAATGCTCCCTGACCCTTGTCATCACAATGCTCCAAGCCATTGTCATCACAATACTCCATTACTTTTGTCATCAGAATCCTCCATGACACTTGGCATCACAATGCTCCATGCGATTGTCATAACAATGGGCCATTACATATGTCATCACAATGCTCACTGACACCTCTCTTCACAATAATGCTTGGCCTGGTCATCACAATTCTCCATGCCATTGTCATCACAATGCGCCATTCTAACTGTCATCACAATAATCCATGAAACTTATTAGACCAAAGTTCCATGCCCTTGTCATCACAATGCTCCATGCCCTTGTTATCACAATGCTCCATGACCCCTGTCATCACAATGCACCGTGACTCCAACCATCACAATGCTTCATGACCTTTGTCATCACAATGGTCCATGCCCTGGTCATCAACAGTCTCTGTGACCTTTTTAACCACAACGCTCCATGAACGTTTCATCACAATGCTCTTTGACCCTTGTCATCACAATGCTCCATGCGCTTGGCAGCACAATGCTCCATGACACATGTCATCACAATGCACCATGTGCTTGTCATCACAGTGCTGCACAATCTTGTCATCACAATGCTCCATAAAATTTGTCATAACAATGCTCCATGCACTTGTCATCAAAATGCTCTCTCACCACTGATATCACAATGCTACATCACTATTTGTCACAATACTCCGTCACTCCTGTGATCACAATGCTACATGCACTTATCATCACAATGTTCGATGACCCCTGACATCACAATGTTCCATAACACCTGTCATCAAAATGTTCCATGACACTTTTCATCAAATTGCTCAAAGACCCTGTCATCAGAATGCTCCCTGCCTTACTCATCACAATGCACAACGCCCTTGCCATCAAAATGCTCCATGACCTTTGTCATCACAAAGATCCATAACCCTTGGCATCACAATGCTCAATGTCATTGTCATCAAAATGCTCCATGCACGCTCTCATCACATTGATCCATGCCCTTGTCTTCACAAAGCACCATGACACGTCATCAGAATGCTCCATGGCCTTCACATCAAAATGATCCATGCCCTTGCCATCACAATGCTCCATTACCACTGTCATAACAATGCTCCATGACCCCTGCCATCACCATGTTCCATGGCCTTGTCATCACAAAGCTCCATGACCCTTCTCATCACAATGCTCCAAGAACCTGGAATCATAATGCTCTATGCCCATTTTCATCTCAATGATCCATGAAATCTGTCATCACAATGCACCATGCCCATCATCATAATGCTTCATGCTATTCTCATCACAATGGAATCAAAATGCTCCATGACCTCTGTCATAACAATGCTCCAAACCCTTGTGATCACAATATTCCATAACACTTGTCATCACAATGCACCATGACGCTCGTCATCACAATTATCAAAGGTCTTCTCATCACAATGATCCATGCCAATTTCATCACTATGCTCAATACACTTGTCATCAAAATGCGCCCTGACACTTGTTGTCTGTATGCTCCTTGAAGCCTGTCATGACAAGGCTCCATGCCTATTTCATCACAATGATCCATGGGATTTTCATCACAGTGCTCCAAGACCCATGTAATCAAAATTCTCCATGCCCTTGTCATCACAAACCTCGATGACACATGCCATCAGAATGTTCCCTGTTCTTCTCCTCACAATGCTCAATGCCCTTGTCATCACAATGTTCCAAGACCCTTTTCATCAGTATGCTCCATGAGACTTTTCATCACAAGGCTCCATGGTTTTGTCATCACAAAGCTCAAGGAACTTGTCATCACAATACTTCACGACCTTGTCATGAAAATTCTCAATGGCCATTGTCATAATAATGCTCCAAGCCCTAGTCATCACAATGCTCCATTATATTTGTCATCACAATCCTCCATTTCATTTGGCATCAGAGTACTCCCTACCATTGTCATCGCAATGGACCATGACATATGTCATCACAATGCTCCCTGACACCTGTCTTCACAATACACCATGACCTTCTCTTCACCATGATCCATGCCCTTGTCATCACAATGCACCATGTCCACTGTCATCACAATAATCTATGAAACTTTTCAGACAAATACTCCATGCTCCTGTCATCACAATGCTCCATGCCCTTGTCATCACAATGCTACATGACTTGTCATCACAATCCTCCATGACCCATGACACATGTATCACAGTGTTCCATGCCCTAGTCATCACAATGCTCCAAGACCCCTGTAATCACAATGCTCCATGCCCCTTTTCATCAGAATGCTCCATGAGCCTTGTCATCACAAGTCTCCATGGTCTTCTCATCACAATGCTCCAGGACCTTGTCATCACCATGCTCCATTCCCTTCTCATCACAATGCTCCATGACCACTTTCATCACAAAAATCCATGAATAATTTCAGCCCAATGCTCCAAGAACTATTCATCACAATGCTCCATGACCACTTTCATCACAAAAATCCATGAATAATTTCAGCCCAATGCTCCAAGACCTATTCATCACAATGCTCCATGGCCAGTATCATCACAATGCTCCATGACCACTGTCATCACAACACACCATGACACCCGACAACACAATGATCCGCGACTCTTGTCATCACAATGCTCCATTCCATAGTCATCACAGTGCTCCATGACAACTGTCATCACAACACTCCATGAACATTTTCAGCCCAGTGCTCCATGAACCTTGTCATCACAATGATCCATGCCCTTGTCATCCCAATGCTCCATGACCCCTGTATTCACAATGCTCCGTGACGATTGTTATCACAGTGCTCCATGACACATGTCATCACAATGCTCCATGCCTTTGTCAGCAAAATGCTACATGACCTTGTCATTAAAATGCTCTATGCGCTTGTCATCACAATACTCCATTTCCATTGTCATCACAATCCTCCATGAAACTTGGGATCACATTGCTTCATGCCCTTGTCCTCAAAATGCTCCATGCTCCTTGAAATCAAAATGATCCATGACCTCCTTGCCCTGGTCATCACAATGCTCCATGCCCTTGTTATCACAATGCTCCATGACCCCTGCTATCACAATGCTCTGTGACTCCAGTCATCACAATGCTTCATGACCTTGTCAACACAATGGTCCATGCCCTCGTCATCATCACTCTCTGTGAGCATTTTAACCAAAATGATCCATGAATTTTTCATCACAATGATCTTTGAACCTTGTCATCACAATGCTCTATGCCATTCTCAGCACAATGCTCCATGACCCTTGTCATCACAATGCTCCATGCGCTTGTCAGCACAATGCTCCATGACACGTCATCACAATGCTCCAGGACCCCTGTCATCACAATGCTCTGTGACTCCAGTCATCACAATGCTTCATAACGTTTGTCATCACAATGATCCATGCCCGTGTAATCACAAGGTTCTGTGACCTTTGTAACCACAATGCTCCATGAACTATTCATCACAATTCACAGTGACCCTTGTCATCACAATGCTCCATGTCTTTGTCAGAACAGTGCTCCATGACAATTGTCTTCACAATGTGCCACATTCATTTCATCCCAACGGTCCACAACCTTGTCATTGCAATGCTCCATAAACCTTGTAATCACAATGGTCCATGCACTTCTCATCAAAATGCTCTCTCCCCAGAGATTTCACAGTGTTCCATCACTAGTCATCACAATACTCCCTCACCCCTATAATCACAATGTTCCATGACTCTGTCATCACACTGCTACATCCTCTTATCATCACAATGTTCCATGACCCCTGACATCACAATGTTCCATAACCCCTGTCATCAAAATGCTTCATGATCCTTTTCATCCCAAAGCTCCAAGACCCCTGACATCACAATGTTCTATAACACCTGCCATCAAAATATTACATTACAATTTTCATCAAATTGCTGCATGGCCCAGTCATCAAAATGCTCCCTGCCCTTCTCATCACAATGCATCATGCCCTTGTCATCAAAATTCTCCATGACTTGTCATCACAAAGCTCCATGACCCTTGGCATCACAATGCTCCATGTCATTGTCATCACAATGCTCTATGAACACTCTCTTCACATTGCTCAATGCCCTTGTCATCACAAAGCTCCATGACACTTGTCATCACAATGCTCGATGCCCTTCTCATCACAATGCTCCATGTCCTTGTCATTACAATCCTGCATGACCCATGTATCATAGTGTTCCGTACCCTTGTCATTACAATGTTCCATGCCCACTCTCATCACAATAATCCATGAAACATTTCAGACAAATGTTCCATGCCCTTCTCATCACAATGCTCCATTACCCCTGTCATTACAATGCACCATGATACCTTCCATCACAAAGTTCCACGGCCTGGTCATCACAAAGTTCCATGACACTTGTCATTACAATGCTGGAGACCCCTGTAATCACAATGCTCCATGCCCTTGTCATTACAAAGCTCCTTGACGCATGTCATCAGAAAGTTCCATGGCCTTCTCATCACAATGTTCAATGCCCTTGTCATCACAATGCTCCAAGACCCCTGTAAACACAATGCTCTATGCCCCTTTTCATCTCAATGCTCCATGAACCCTGTCATCACAATGCACCATGCCCATCATCATAATGCTTCAGGCAATTGTCATCACAATGAAATCAATATTCTCCATGACCTGTGTCATCATAATGCTCAAAACTATTGTGATCACAATGTTCCATAATGCTTATCATCAGAACACGCCAAGACGCTCATAATCACAATTATCCATGGTCTTCTCATCACAATTCTCCATTATCTTTGTCATCACAATGCTCAATACACATGTCATCACAATACTCCCTGACACTTGTCGTCAGTATGCTCCTTGAACCCTGTAATGACAAGGCTCCATGCCTTTTTCATCACAATAATCCATGACCTTTTCATCACAATGCTCCAAGATCCCTGTAATCACAATGTTCCATGCCCTTGTCATCAAAAAGCTCCATGACGCTTATCATCAGAATGCTTCATGGCCTTCTCATCACAATACTCCATGCCCTTGTCATCACAATGCTCCAAGACCCCTGTAATCACAATGCTCCATGCGCCTTTTCATCAGAATGCTCCATGAGACTTGTCATCACAAGTCTCCATGGTCTTATCATCACAATGCTCCAGGACCTTGTCATCACCATGCTCCATTCCCTTGTCATCACAATGCAAAATGACACCTGTCATCACAATAATCCATGAACATTTTCAGCCAAATGCTCCACGACCTACTCATCGCAATGCTCGATGGCAAATATCATCACAATGCTCCATGACCACTGTCATCACAACACTCCATGACACCTGACAACACAATGATCCGGGACTCTTGTCATCACATTGCTCCATTCCCTAGTCATCACAATGTTCCATGACCCCTGTCATCACAACACTCCATGAACATTTTCAGCCCAATGCTCCATGACTCTTGTCATCACAAAGATCCATGCCCTTGTCTTCCCAATGCTCCATGACCCCTGTATTCACAATGCTCCGTGACGATTGTCATCACAGTGCTCCATGACACATGTCATCACAATGCTCCATGCCTTTGTCAGCAAAATGCTACATGACCTTGTCATTAAAATGCTCTATGCGCTTGTCATCACAATACTCCATTTCCATTGTCATCACAATCCTCCATGAAACTTGGGATCACATTGCTTCATGCCCTTGTCCTCAAAATGCTCCATGCTCCTTGAAATCAAAATGATCCATGACCTCCTTGCCCTGGTCATCACAATGCTCCATGCCCTTGTTATCACAATGCTCCATGACCCCTGCTATCACAATGCTCTGTGACTCCAGTCATCACAATGCTTCATGACCTTGTCAACACAATGGTCCATGCCCTCGTCATCATCACTCTCTGTGAGCATTTTAACCAAAATGATCCATGAATTTTTCATCACAATGATCTTTGAACCTTGTCATCACAATGCTCTATGCCATTCTCAGCACAATGCTCCATGACCCTTGTCATCACAATGCTCCATGCGCTTGTCAGCACAATGCTCCATGACACGTCATCACAATGCTCCAGGACCCCTGTCATCACAATGCTCTGTGACTCCAGTCATCACAATGCTTCATAACGTTTGTCATCACAATGATCCATGCCCGTGTAATCACAAGGTTCTGTGACCTTTGTAACCACAATGCTCCATGAACTATTCATCACAATTCACAGTGACCCTTGTCATCACAATGCTCCATGTCTTTGTCAGAACAGTGCTCCATGACAATTGTCTTCACAATGTGCCACATTCATTTCATCCCAACGGTCCACAACCTTGTCATTGCAATGCTCCATAAACCTTGTAATCACAATGGTCCATGCACTTCTCATCAAAATGCTCTCTCCCCAGAGATTTCACAGTGTTCCATCACTAGTCATCACAATACTCCCTCACCCCTATAATCACAATGTTCCATGACTCTGTCATCACACTGCTACATCCTCTTATCATCACAATGTTCCATGACCCCTGACATCACAATGTTCCATAACCCCTGTCATCAAAATGCTTCATGATCCTTTTCATCCCAAAGCTCCAAGACCCCTGACATCACAATGTTCTATAACACCTGCCATCAAAATATTACATTACAATTTTCATCAAATTGCTGCATGGCCCAGTCATCAAAATGCTCCCTGCCCTTCTCATCACAATGCATCATGCCCTTGTCATCAAAATTCTCCATGACTTGTCATCACAAAGCTCCATGACCCTTGGCATCACAATGCTCCATGTCATTGTCATCACAATGCTCTATGAACACTCTCTTCACATTGCTCAATGCCCTTGTCATCACAAAGCTCCATGACACTTGTCATCACAATGCTCGATGCCCTTCTCATCACAATGCTCCATGTCCTTGTCATTACAATCCTGCATGACCCATGTATCATAGTGTTCCGTACCCTTGTCATTACAATGTTCCATGCCCACTCTCATCACAATAATCCATGAAACATTTCAGACAAATGTTCCATGCCCTTCTCATCACAATGCTCCATTACCCCTGTCATTACAATGCACCATGATACCTTCCATCACAAAGTTCCACGGCCTGGTCATCACAAAGTTCCATGACACTTGTCATTACAATGCTGGAGACCCCTGTAATCACAATGCTCCATGCCCTTGTCATTACAAAGCTCCTTGACGCATGTCATCAGAAAGTTCCATGGCCTTCTCATCACAATGTTCAATGCCCTTGTCATCACAATGCTCCAAGACCCCTGTAAACACAATGCTCTATGCCCCTTTTCATCTCAATGCTCCATGAACCCTGTCATCACAATGCACCATGCCCATCATCATAATGCTTCAGGCAATTGTCATCACAATGAAATCAATATTCTCCATGACCTGTGTCATCATAATGCTCAAAACTATTGTGATCACAATGTTCCATAACGCTTATCATCAGAACACGCCAAGACGCTCATAATCACAATTATCCATGGTCTTCTCATCACAATTCTCCATTATCTTTGTCATCACAATGCTCAATACACATGTCATCACAATACTCCCTGACACTTGTCGTCAGTATGCTCCTTGAACCCTGTAATGACAAGGCTCCATGCCTTTTTCATCACAATAATCCATGACCTTTTCATCACAATGCTCCAAGATCCCTGTAATCACAATGCTCCATGCCCTTGTCATCAAAAAGCTCCATGACGCTTATCATCAGAATGCTTCATGGCCTTCTCATCACAATACTCCATGCCCTTGGTCATCACAATGCTCCAAGACCCCTGTAATCACAATGCTCCATGCCCCTTTTCATCAGAATGCTCCATGAGACTTGTCATCACAAGTCTCCATGGTCTTATCATCACAATGCTCCAGGACCTTGTCATCACCATGCTCCATTCCCTTCTCATCACAATGCTCCATGACCACTTTCATCACAAAAATCCATGAATAATTTCAGCCCAATGCTCCAAGAACTATTCATCACAATGCTCCATGACCACTTTCATCACAAAAATCCATGAATAATTTCAGCCCAATGCTCCAAGACCTATTCATCACAATGCTCCATGGCCAGTATCATCACAATGCTCCATGACCACTGTCATCACAACACACCATGACACCCGACAACACAATGATCCGCGACTCTTGTCATCACAATGCTCCATTCCATAGTCATCACAGTGCTCCATGACAACTGTCATCACAACACTCCATGAACATTTTCAGCCCAGTGCTCCATGAACCTTGTCATCACAATGATCCATGCCCTTGTCATCCCAATGCTCCATGACCCCTGTATTCACAATGCTCTGTGACGCTAGTTATCACAGTGCTCCATGACACATGTCATCACAATGCTCCATGCCTTTGTCAGCAAAATGCTACATGACCTTGTCATTAAAATGCTCTATGCGCTTGTCATCACAATACTCCATTTCCATTGTCATCACAATCCTCCATGAAACTTGGGATCACATTGCTTCATGCCCTTGTCCTCAAAATGCTCCATGCTCCTTGAAATCAAAATGATCCATGACCTCCTTGCCCTGGTCATCACAATGCTCCATGCCCTTGTTATCACAATGCTCCATGACCCCTGCTATCACAATGCTCTGTGACTCCAGTCATCACAATGCTTCATGACCTTGTCAACACAATGGTCCATGCCCTCGTCATCATCACTCTCTGTGAGCATTTTAACCAAAATGATCCATGAATTTTTCATCACAATGATCTTTGAACCTTGTCATCACAATGCTCTATGCCATTCTCAGCACAATGCTCCATGACCCTTGTCATCACAATGCTCCATGCGCTTGTCAGCACAATGCTCCATGACACGTCATCACAATGCTCCAGGACCCCTGTCATCACAATGCTCTGTGACTCCAGTCATCACAATGCTTCATAACGTTTGTCATCACAATGATCCATGCCCGTGTAATCACAAGGTTCTGTGACCTTTGTAACCACAATGCTCCATGAACTATTCATCACAATTCACAGTGACCCTTGTCATCACAATGCTCCATGTCTTTGTCAGAACAGTGCTCCATGACAATTGTCTTCACAATGTGCCACATTCATTTCATCCCAACGGTCCACAACCTTGTCATTGCAATGCTCCATAAACCTTGTAATCACAATGGTCCATGCACTTCTCATCAAAATGCTCTCTCCCCAGAGATTTCACAGTGTTCCATCACTAGTCATCACAATACTCCCTCACCCCTATAATCACAATGTTCCATGACTCTGTCATCACACTGCTACATCCCCTTATTATCACAATGTTCCATGACCCCTGACATCACAATGTTCCATAACCCCTGTCATCAAAATGCTTCATGATCCTTTTCATCCCAAAGCTCCAAGACCCCTGACATCACAATGTTCTATAACACCTGCCATCAAAATATTACATTACAATTTTCATCAAATTGCTGCATGGCCCGGTCATCAAAATGCTCCCTGCCCTTCTCATCACAATGCATCATGCCATTGTCATCAAAATTCTCCATGACTTGTCATCACAAAGCTCCATGACCCTTGGCATCACAATGATCCATGTCATTGTCATCACAATGCTCTATGAACACTCTCTTCACATTGCTCAATGCCCTTGTCATCACAAAGCTCCATGACACTTGTCATCACAATGCTCGATGCCCTTCTCATCACAATGCTCCATGTCCTTGTCATTACAATCCTGCATGACCCATGTATCATAGTGTTCCGTACCCTTGTCATTACAATGTTCCATGCCCACTCTCATCACAATAATCCATGAAACATTTCAGACAAATGTTCCATGCCCTTCTCATCACAATGCTCCATTACCCCTGTCATTACAATGCACCATGATACCTTCCATCACAAAGTTCCACGGCCTGGTCATCACAAAGTTCCATGACACTTGTCATTACAATGCTGGAGACCCCTGTAATCACAATGCTCCATGCCCTTGTCATTACAAAGCTCCTTGACGCATGTCATCAGAAAGTTCCATGGCCTTCTCATCACAATGTTCAATGCCCTTGTCATCACAATGCTCCAAGACCCCTGTAAACACAATGCTCTATGCCCCTTTTCATCTCAATGCTCCATGAACCCTGTCATCACAATGCACCATGCCCATCATCATAATGCTTCAGGCAATTGTCATCACAATGAAATCAATATTCTCCATGACCTGTGTCATCATAATGCTCAAAACTATTGTGATCACAATGTTCCATAATGCTTATCATCAGAACACGCCAAGACGCTCATAATCACAATTATCCATGGTCTTCTCATCACAATTCTCCATTATCTTTGTCATCACAATGCTCAATACACATGTCATCACAATACTCCCTGACACTTGTCGTCAGTATGCTCCTTGAACCCTGTAATGACAAGGCTCCATGCCTTTTTCATCACAATAATCCATGACCTTTTCATCACAATGCTCCAAGATCCCTGTAATCACAATGTTCCATGCCCTTGTCATCAAAAAGCTCCATGACGCTTATCATCAGAATGCTTCATGGCCTTCTCATCACAATACTCCATGCCCTTGTCATCACAATGCTCCAAGACCCCTGTAATCACAATGCTCCATGCGCCTTTTCATCAGAATGCTCCATGAGACTTGTCATCACAAGTCTCCATGGTCTTATCATCACAATGCTCCAGGACCTTGTCATCACCATGCTCCATTCCCTTGTCATCACAATGCAAAATGACACCTGTCATCACAATAATCCATGAACATTTTCAGCCAAATGCTCCACGACCTACTCATCGCAATGCTCGATGGCAAATATCATCACAATGCTCCATGACCACTGTCATCACAACACTCCATGACACCTGACAACACAATGATCCGGGACTCTTGTCATCACATTGCTCCATTCCCTAGTCATCACAATGTTCCATGACCCCTGTCATCACAACACTCCATGAACATTTTCAGCCCAATGCTCCATGACTCTTGTCATCACAAAGATCCATGCCCTTGTCTTCCCAATGCTCCATGACCCCTGTATTCACAATGCTCCGTGACGATTGTCATCACAGTGCTCCATGACACATGTCATCACAATGCTCCATGCCTTTGTCAGCAAAATGCTACATGACCTTGTCATTAAAATGCTCTATGCGCTTGTCATCACAATACTCCATTTCCATTGTCATCACAATCCTCCATGAAACTTGGGATCACATTGCTTCATGCCCTTGTCCTCAAAATGCTCCATGCTCCTTGAAATCAAAATGATCCATGACCTCCTTGCCCTGGTCATCACAATGCTCCATGCCCTTGTTATCACAATGCTCCATGACCCCTGCTATCACAATGCTCTGTGACTCCAGTCATCACAATGCTTCATGACCTTGTCAACACAATGGTCCATGCCCTCGTCATCATCACTCTCTGTGAGCATTTTAACCAAAATGATCCATGAATTTTTCATCACAATGATCTTTGAACCTTGTCATCACAATGCTCTATGCCATTCTCAGCACAATGCTCCATGACCCTTGTCATCACAATGCTCCATGCGCTTGTCAGCACAATGCTCCATGACACGTCATCACAATGCTCCAGGACCCCTGTCATCACAATGCTCTGTGACTCCAGTCATCACAATGCTTCATAACGTTTGTCATCACAATGATCCATGCCCGTGTAATCACAAGGTTCTGTGACCTTTGTAACCACAATGCTCCATGAACTATTCATCACAATTCACAGTGACCCTTGTCATCACAATGCTCCATGTCTTTGTCAGAACAGTGCTCCATGACAATTGTCTTCACAATGTGCCACATTCATTTCATCCCAACGGTCCACAACCTTGTCATTGCAATGCTCCATAAACCTTGTAATCACAATGGTCCATGCACTTCTCATCAAAATGCTCTCTCCCCAGAGATTTCACAGTGTTCCATCACTAGTCATCACAATACTCCCTCACCCCTATAATCACAATGTTCCATGACTCTGTCATCACACTGCTACATCCTCTTATCATCACAATGTTCCATGACCCCTGACATCACAATGTTCCATAACCCCTGTCATCAAAATGCTTCATGATCCTTTTCATCCCAAAGCTCCAAGACCCCTGACATCACAATGTTCTATAACACCTGCCATCAAAATATTACATTACAATTTTCATCAAATTGCTGCATGGCCCAGTCATCAAAATGCTCCCTGCCCTTCTCATCACAATGCATCATGCCCTTGTCATCAAAATTCTCCATGACTTGTCATCACAAAGCTCCATGACCCTTGGCATCACAATGCTCCATGTCATTGTCATCACAATGCTCTATGAACACTCTCTTCACATTGCTCAATGCCCTTGTCATCACAAAGCTCCATGACACTTGTCATCACAATGCTCGATGCCCTTCTCATCACAATGCTCCATGTCCTTGTCATTACAATCCTGCATGACCCATGTATCATAGTGTTCCGTACCCTTGTCATTACAATGTTCCATGCCCACTCTCATCACAATAATCCATGAAACATTTCAGACAAATGTTCCATGCCCTTCTCATCACAATGCTCCATTACCCCTGTCATTACAATGCACCATGATACCTTCCATCACAAAGTTCCACGGCCTGGTCATCACAAAGTTCCATGACACTTGTCATTACAATGCTGGAGACCCCTGTAATCACAATGCTCCATGCCCTTGTCATTACAAAGCTCCTTGACGCATGTCATCAGAAAGTTCCATGGCCTTCTCATCACAATGTTCAATGCCCTTGTCATCACAATGCTCCAAGACCCCTGTAAACACAATGCTCTATGCCCCTTTTCATCTCAATGCTCCATGAACCCTGTCATCACAATGCACCATGCCCATCATCATAATGCTTCAGGCAATTGTCATCACAATGAAATCAATATTCTCCATGACCTGTGTCATCATAATGCTCAAAACTATTGTGATCACAATGTTCCATAACGCTTATCATCAGAACACGCCAAGACGCTCATAATCACAATTATCCATGGTCTTCTCATCACAATTCTCCATTATCTTTGTCATCACAATGCTCAATACACATGTCATCACAATACTCCCTGACACTTGTCGTCAGTATGCTCCTTGAACCCTGTAATGACAAGGCTCCATGCCTTTTTCATCACAATAATCCATGACCTTTTCATCACAATGCTCCAAGATCCCTGTAATCACAATGCTCCATGCCCTTGTCATCAAAAAGCTCCATGACGCTTATCATCAGAATGCTTCATGGCCTTCTCATCACAATACTCCATGCCCTTGGTCATCACAATGCTCCAAGACCCCTGTAATCACAATGCTCCATGCCCCTTTTCATCAGAATGCTCCATGAGACTTGTCATCACAAGTCTCCATGGTCTTATCATCACAATGCTCCAGGACCTTGTCATCACCATGCTCCATTCCCTTCTCATCACAATGCTCCATGACCACTTTCATCACAAAAATCCATGAATAATTTCAGCCCAATGCTCCAAGAACTATTCATCACAATGCTCCATGACCACTTTCATCACAAAAATCCATGAATAATTTCAGCCCAATGCTCCAAGACCTATTCATCACAATGCTCCATGGCCAGTATCATCACAATGCTCCATGACCACTGTCATCACAACACACCATGACACCCGACAACACAATGATCCGCGACTCTTGTCATCACAATGCTCCATTCCATAGTCATCACAGTGCTCCATGACAACTGTCATCACAACACTCCATGAACATTTTCAGCCCAGTGCTCCATGAACCTTGTCATCACAATGATCCATGCCCTTGTCATCCCAATGCTCCATGACCCCTGTATTCACAATGCTCTGTGACGCTAGTTATCACAGTGCTCCATGACACATGTCATCACAATGCTCCATGCCTTTGTCAGCAAAATGCTACATGACCTTGTCATTAAAATGCTCTATGCGCTTGTCATCACAATACTCCATTTCCATTGTCATCACAATCCTCCATGAAACTTGGGATCACATTGCTTCATGCCCTTGTCCTCAAAATGCTCCATGCTCCTTGAAATCAAAATGATCCATGACCTCCTTGCCCTGGTCATCACAATGCTCCATGCCCTTGTTATCACAATGCTCCATGACCCCTGCTATCACAATGCTCTGTGACTCCAGTCATCACAATGCTTCATGACCTTGTCAACACAATGGTCCATGCCCTCGTCATCATCACTCTCTGTGAGCATTTTAACCAAAATGATCCATGAATTTTTCATCACAATGATCTTTGAACCTTGTCATCACAATGCTCTATGCCATTCTCAGCACAATGCTCCATGACCCTTGTCATCACAATGCTCCATGCGCTTGTCAGCACAATGCTCCATGACACGTCATCACAATGCTCCAGGACCCCTGTCATCACAATGCTCTGTGACTCCAGTCATCACAATGCTTCATAACGTTTGTCATCACAATGATCCATGCCCGTGTAATCACAAGGTTCTGTGACCTTTGTAACCACAATGCTCCATGAACTATTCATCACAATTCACAGTGACCCTTGTCATCACAATGCTCCATGTCTTTGTCAGAACAGTGCTCCATGACAATTGTCTTCACAATGTGCCACATTCATTTCATCCCAACGGTCCACAACCTTGTCATTGCAATGCTCCATAAACCTTGTAATCACAATGGTCCATGCACTTCTCATCAAAATGCTCTCTCCCCAGAGATTTCACAGTGTTCCATCACTAGTCATCACAATACTCCCTCACCCCTATAATCACAATGTTCCATGACTCTGTCATCACACTGCTACATCCCCTTATTATCACAATGTTCCATGACCCCTGACATCACAATGTTCCATAACCCCTGTCATCAAAATGCTTCATGATCCTTTTCATCCCAAAGCTCCAAGACCCCTGACATCACAATGTTCTATAACACCTGCCATCAAAATATTACATTACAATTTTCATCAAATTGCTGCATGGCCCGGTCATCAAAATGCTCCCTGCCCTTCTCATCACAATGCATCATGCCATTGTCATCAAAATTCTCCATGACTTGTCATCACAAAGCTCCATGACCCTTGGCATCACAATGATCCATGTCATTGTCATCACAATGCTCTATGAACACTCTCTTCACATTGCTCAATGCCCTTGTCATCACAAAGCTCCATGACACTTGTCATCACAATGCTCGATGCCCTTCTCATCACAATGCTCCATGTCCTTGTCATTACAATCCTGCATGACCCATGTATCATAGTGTTCCGTACCCTTGTCATTACAATGTTCCATGCCCACTCTCATCACAATAATCCATGAAACATTTCAGACAAATGTTCCATGCCCTTCTCATCACAATGCTCCATTACCCCTGTCATTACAATGCACCATGATACCTTCCATCACAAAGTTCCACGGCCTGGTCATCACAAAGTTCCATGACACTTGTCATTACAATGCTGGAGACCCCTGTAATCACAATGCTCCATGCCCTTGTCATTACAAAGCTCCTTGACGCATGTCATCAGAAAGTTCCATGGCCTTCTCATCACAATGTTCAATGCCCTTGTCATCACAATGCTCCAAGACCCCTGTAAACACAATGCTCTATGCCCCTTTTCATCTCAATGCTCCATGAACCCTGTCATCACAATGCACCATGCCCATCATCATAATGCTTCAGGCAATTGTCATCACAATGAAATCAATATTCTCCATGACCTGTGTCATCATAATGCTCAAAACTATTGTGATCACAATGTTCCATAATGCTTATCATCAGAACACGCCAAGACGCTCATAATCACAATTATCCATGGTCTTCTCATCACAATTCTCCATTATCTTTGTCATCACAATGCTCAATACACATGTCATCACAATACTCCCTGACACTTGTCGTCAGTATGCTCCTTGAACCCTGTAATGACAAGGCTCCATGCCTTTTTCATCACAATAATCCATGACCTTTTCATCACAATGCTCCAAGATCCCTGTAATCACAATGTTCCATGCCCTTGTCATCAAAAAGCTCCATGACGCTTATCATCAGAATGCTTCATGGCCTTCTCATCACAATACTCCATGCCCTTGTCATCACAATGCTCCAAGACCCCTGTAATCACAATGCTCCATGCGCCTTTTCATCAGAATGCTCCATGAGACTTGTCATCACAAGTCTCCATGGTCTTATCATCACAATGCTCCAGGACCTTGTCATCACCATGCTCCATTCCCTTGTCATCACAATGCAAAATGACACCTGTCATCACAATAATCCATGAACATTTTCAGCCAAATGCTCCACGACCTACTCATCGCAATGCTCGATGGCAAATATCATCACAATGCTCCATGACCACTGTCATCACAACACTCCATGACACCTGACAACACAATGATCCGGGACTCTTGTCATCACATTGCTCCATTCCCTAGTCATCACAATGTTCCATGACCCCTGTCATCACAACACTCCATGAACATTTTCAGCCCAATGCTCCATGACTCTTGTCATCACAAAGATCCATGCCCTTGTCTTCCCAATGCTCCATGACCCCTGTATTCACAATGCTCCGTGACGATTGTCATCACAGTGCTCCATGACACATGTCATCACAATGCTCCATGCCTTTGTCAGCAAAATGCTACATGACCTTGTCATTAAAATGCTCTATGCGCTTGTCATCACAATACTCCATTTCCATTGTCATCACAATCCTCCATGAAACTTGGGATCACATTGCTTCATGCCCTTGTCCTCAAAATGCTCCATGCTCCTTGAAATCAAAATGATCCATGACCTCCTTGCCCTGGTCATCACAATGCTCCATGCCCTTGTTATCACAATGCTCCATGACCCCTGCTATCACAATGCTCTGTGACTCCAGTCATCACAATGCTTCATGACCTTGTCAACACAATGGTCCATGCCCTCGTCATCATCACTCTCTGTGAGCATTTTAACCAAAATGATCCATGAATTTTTCATCACAATGATCTTTGAACCTTGTCATCACAATGCTCTATGCCATTCTCAGCACAATGCTCCATGACCCTTGTCATCACAATGCTCCATGCGCTTGTCAGCACAATGCTCCATGACACGTCATCACAATGCTCCAGGACCCCTGTCATCACAATGCTCTGTGACTCCAGTCATCACAATGCTTCATAACGTTTGTCATCACAATGATCCATGCCCGTGTAATCACAAGGTTCTGTGACCTTTGTAACCACAATGCTCCATGAACTATTCATCACAATTCACAGTGACCCTTGTCATCACAATGCTCCATGTCTTTGTCAGAACAGTGCTCCATGACAATTGTCTTCACAATGTGCCACATTCATTTCATCCCAACGGTCCACAACCTTGTCATTGCAATGCTCCATAAACCTTGTAATCACAATGGTCCATGCACTTCTCATCAAAATGCTCTCTCCCCAGAGATTTCACAGTGTTCCATCACTAGTCATCACAATACTCCCTCACCCCTATAATCACAATGTTCCATGACTCTGTCATCACACTGCTACATCCTCTTATCATCACAATGTTCCATGACCCCTGACATCACAATGTTCCATAACCCCTGTCATCAAAATGCTTCATGATCCTTTTCATCCCAAAGCTCCAAGACCCCTGACATCACAATGTTCTATAACACCTGCCATCAAAATATTACATTACAATTTTCATCAAATTGCTGCATGGCCCAGTCATCAAAATGCTCCCTGCCCTTCTCATCACAATGCATCATGCCCTTGTCATCAAAATTCTCCATGACTTGTCATCACAAAGCTCCATGACCCTTGGCATCACAATGCTCCATGTCATTGTCATCACAATGCTCTATGAACACTCTCTTCACATTGCTCAATGCCCTTGTCATCACAAAGCTCCATGACACTTGTCATCACAATGCTCGATGCCCTTCTCATCACAATGCTCCATGTCCTTGTCATTACAATCCTGCATGACCCATGTATCATAGTGTTCCGTACCCTTGTCATTACAATGTTCCATGCCCACTCTCATCACAATAATCCATGAAACATTTCAGACAAATGTTCCATGCCCTTCTCATCACAATGCTCCATTACCCCTGTCATTACAATGCACCATGATACCTTCCATCACAAAGTTCCACGGCCTGGTCATCACAAAGTTCCATGACACTTGTCATTACAATGCTGGAGACCCCTGTAATCACAATGCTCCATGCCCTTGTCATTACAAAGCTCCTTGACGCATGTCATCAGAAAGTTCCATGGCCTTCTCATCACAATGTTCAATGCCCTTGTCATCACAATGCTCCAAGACCCCTGTAAACACAATGCTCTATGCCCCTTTTCATCTCAATGCTCCATGAACCCTGTCATCACAATGCACCATGCCCATCATCATAATGCTTCAGGCAATTGTCATCACAATGAAATCAATATTCTCCATGACCTGTGTCATCATAATGCTCAAAACTATTGTGATCACAATGTTCCATAACGCTTATCATCAGAACACGCCAAGACGCTCATAATCACAATTATCCATGGTCTTCTCATCACAATTCTCCATTATCTTTGTCATCACAATGCTCAATACACATGTCATCACAATACTCCCTGACACTTGTCGTCAGTATGCTCCTTGAACCCTGTAATGACAAGGCTCCATGCCTTTTTCATCACAATAATCCATGACCTTTTCATCACAATGCTCCAAGATCCCTGTAATCACAATGCTCCATGCCCTTGTCATCAAAAAGCTCCATGACGCTTATCATCAGAATGCTTCATGGCCTTCTCATCACAATACTCCATGCCCTTGGTCATCACAATGCTCCAAGACCCCTGTAATCACAATGCTCCATGCCCCTTTTCATCAGAATGCTCCATGAGACTTGTCATCACAAGTCTCCATGGTCTTATCATCACAATGCTCCAGGACCTTGTCATCACCATGCTCCATTCCCTTCTCATCACAATGCTCCATGACCACTTTCATCACAAAAATCCATGAATAATTTCAGCCCAATGCTCCAAGAACTATTCATCACAATGCTCCATGACCACTTTCATCACAAAAATCCATGAATAATTTCAGCCCAATGCTCCAAGACCTATTCATCACAATGCTCCATGGCCAGTATCATCACAATGCTCCATGACCACTGTCATCACAACACACCATGACACCCGACAACACAATGATCCGCGACTCTTGTCATCACAATGCTCCATTCCATAGTCATCACAGTGCTCCATGACAACTGTCATCACAACACTCCATGAACATTTTCAGCCCAGTGCTCCATGAACCTTGTCATCACAATGATCCATGCCCTTGTCATCCCAATGCTCCATGACCCCTGTATTCACAATGCTCTGTGACGCTAGTTATCACAGTGCTCCATGACACATGTCATCACAATGCTCCATGCCTTTGTCAGCAAAATGCTACATGACCTTGTCATTAAAATGCTCTATGCGCTTGTCATCACAATACTCCATTTCCATTGTCATCACAATCCTCCATGAAACTTGGGATCACATTGCTTCATGCCCTTGTCCTCAAAATGCTCCATGCTCCTTGAAATCAAAATGATCCATGACCTCCTTGCCCTGGTCATCACAATGCTCCATGCCCTTGTTATCACAATGCTCCATGACCCCTGCTATCACAATGCTCTGTGACTCCAGTCATCACAATGCTTCATGACCTTGTCAACACAATGGTCCATGCCCTCGTCATCATCACTCTCTGTGAGCATTTTAACCAAAATGATCCATGAATTTTTCATCACAATGATCTTTGAACCTTGTCATCACAATGCTCTATGCCATTCTCAGCACAATGCTCCATGACCCTTGTCATCACAATGCTCCATGCGCTTGTCAGCACAATGCTCCATGACACGTCATCACAATGCTCCAGGACCCCTGTCATCACAATGCTCTGTGACTCCAGTCATCACAATGCTTCATAACGTTTGTCATCACAATGATCCATGCCCGTGTAATCACAAGGTTCTGTGACCTTTGTAACCACAATGCTCCATGAACTATTCATCACAATTCACAGTGACCCTTGTCATCACAATGCTCCATGTCTTTGTCAGAACAGTGCTCCATGACAATTGTCTTCACAATGTGCCACATTCATTTCATCCCAACGGTCCACAACCTTGTCATTGCAATGCTCCATAAACCTTGTAATCACAATGGTCCATGCACTTCTCATCAAAATGCTCTCTCCCCAGAGATTTCACAGTGTTCCATCACTAGTCATCACAATACTCCCTCACCCCTATAATCACAATGTTCCATGACTCTGTCATCACACTGCTACATCCCCTTATTATCACAATGTTCCATGACCCCTGACATCACAATGTTCCATAACCCCTGTCATCAAAATGCTTCATGATCCTTTTCATCCCAAAGCTCCAAGACCCCTGACATCACAATGTTCTATAACACCTGCCATCAAAATATTACATTACAATTTTCATCAAATTGCTGCATGGCCCGGTCATCAAAATGCTCCCTGCCCTTCTCATCACAATGCATCATGCCATTGTCATCAAAATTCTCCATGACTTGTCATCACAAAGCTCCATGACCCTTGGCATCACAATGATCCATGTCATTGTCATCACAATGCTCTATGAACACTCTCTTCACATTGCTCAATGCCCTTGTCATCACAAAGCTCCATGACACTTGTCATCACAATGCTCGATGCCCTTCTCATCACAATGCTCCATGTCCTTGTCATTACAATCCTGCATGACCCATGTATCATAGTGTTCTGTACCCTTGTCATTACAATGTTCCATGCCCACTCTCATCACAATAATCCATGAAACATTTCAGACAAATGTTCCATGCCCTTCTCATCACAATGCTCCATTACCCCTGTCATTACAATGCACCATGATACCTTCCATCACAAAGTTCCACGGCCTGGTCATCACAAAGTTCCATGACACTTGTCATTACAATGCTGGAGACCCCTGTAATCACAATGCTCCATGCCCTTGTCATTACAAAGCTCCTTGACGCATGTCATCAGAAAGTTCCATGGCCTTCTCATCACAATGTTCAATGCCCTTGTCATCACAATGCTCCAAGACCCCTGTAAACACAATGCTCTATGCCCCTTTTCATCTCAATGCTCCATGAACCCTGTCATCACAATGCACCATGCCCATCATCATAATGCTTCAGGCAATTGTCATCACAATGAAATCAATATTCTCCATGACCTGTGTCATCATAATGCTCAAAACTATTGTGATCACAATGTTCCATAATGCTTATCATCAGAACACGCCAAGACGCTCATAATCACAATTATCCATGGTCTTCTCATCACAATTCTCCATTATCTTTGTCATCACAATGCTCAATACACATGTCATCACAATACTCCCTGACACTTGTCGTCAGTATGCTCCTTGAACCCTGTAATGACAAGGCTCCATGCCTTTTTCATCACAATAATCCATGACCTTTTCATCACAATGCTCCAAGATCCCTGTAATCACAATGCTCCATGCCCTTGTCATCAAAAAGCTCCATGACGCTTATCATCAGAATGCTTCATGGCCTTCTCATCACAATACTCCATGCCCTTGTCATCACAATGCTCCAAGACCCCTGTAATCACAATGCTCCATGCGCCTTTTCATCAGAATGCTCCATGAGACTTGTCATCACAAGTCTCCATGGTCTTATCATCACAATGCTCCAGGACCTTGTCATCACCATGCTCCATTCCCTTGTCATCACAATGCAAAATGACACCTGTCATCACAATAATCCATGAACATTTTCAGCCAAATGCTCCACGACCTACTCATCGCAATGCTCGATGGCAAATATCATCACAATGCTCCATGACCACTGTCATCACAACACTCCATGACACCTGACAACACAATGATCCGGGACTCTTGTCATCACATTGCTCCATTCCCTAGTCATCACAATGTTCCATGACCCCTGTCATCACAACACTCCATGAACATTTTCAGCCCAATGCTCCATGACTCTTGTCATCACAAAGATCCATGCCCTTGTCTTCCCAATGCTCCATGACCCCTGTATTCACAATGCTCCGTGACGATTGTCATCACAGTGCTCCATGACATGTGTCATCACAATGCTCCATGCCTTTGTCAGCAAAATGCTACATGACCTTGTCATTACAATGCTGTATGTGCTTGTCATCAAAATACTCCATTTCCATTGTCATCACAATCCTCCATGAACAGTGGGATCACATTGTTTCATGCCCTTTTCATCACAATGCTCCATGCTCCTTGAAATTAAAATGATCCATGAGCTCTGTCATCACAATGCTCCAATCCGTTGTGATCACTATGTTCCATAACACTTGTCATCACAACGCTCCAAGATGCCTGTCATCAAAATACTCTATGCCATTTTCATCACCATGCTCCATGACCTTTGTCATCACAATTCTCAATACACTTGTCATCACAATGCTCCCTGACACTTTTCATCAGAATGCTCCTTGACCCTGTCACGAAAAGGCTCCATGCCTTTTTCATCACAATTCCCCATGCCGTTTTCATAACAATGCTCCATGCCATTGTCATCAAAATACTCCACAGGCTTGTCATCAGAATGTTCCATGACCCTTGGCATCACAATTCTCCATGCACTTGTCAGCACAATGCTTCCTGACCCTTGTCATCTCAATGCTCGAAGCCATTGTCATCTCAATGCTCCACTACATTTGTCATCATATTCCTCCATGACACTTGGCATCAGATGCTCCATGCCATTGTCATCACACTGGGCCATTACATATGTCATTACAATGCTCCCTGACACCTATCTTCACAATACTGCATGACCTGGTCTTCACAATTATCCATTCCAAATGTCATCACAATAATCCATGAAAGTTATTAGATAAAATTCCATGTCCTTGTCATCACAATGATCCATGGCCTTGTTATCAAAATGCTCCATGACACCTGTCATTACAATGCTCCGTGATTCCAGTCATCACAATGCTTCATGACCTTTGTCATCACAATGGTCCATGCTCTCGCCATCAACAGTCTCTGTGACCTTTTTAACCACAATGCTCCATGAACATTTCATCACAATCCTCTTTGACCCTTGTCAGCACAATGGTCCATGCACATCTCAGCACAATGCTCCATGACACATGTCATCACAATGCACCATGCGCTTGTCATCACAGTGCTCCACAATCTTGTTATCACAATGCTTCATAAAATTTGTCATCACAATGCTCCATGCACTTCTCATCAAAATGCTCTCTCACCACTGATTTCACAATGCTACATCACTATTTCTCACAATAACCCCTCACCCCTGTCAACACATTGTTCCATGACTCCTGTCATCACAGTGCTACATGCACGTATCATCACAATGTTCGATGACCCCTGACATCACAATGTTCCATAACACCTGTCATCAAAATGTTCCAAGACACTTTTCATCAAACTGCTCCATGACCCTGTCATCAGAATGCTCCGTGCCTTTCTCATCTCAATGCACAACACCCTTGCTATCAAAATGCTCCATGACCTTTGTCATCACAAAGATCCATGACCCTTGGCATCAAAATGCTCCATGTCATTGGCATCACAGTGCTCCATAAACGCTCTCATCACATTGCTCCATGCCCTTGTCTTCACAGAGCTCCATGACACATGTCATCAGAAGGATCCGTGGCCTTCTCATCACAATGCTCCATGCCCTTGCCATCACAATGCTCCACTACACTTGTCATAACTATGCTCCATGACCCCTGCCATCACGATGTTCCATGGCCTTGTCATCACAAAACTCCATGACCCTTCTCATCACAATGCTCCAAGAACCCTGTAATCACAATGCTTTATGCCCCTATTCATCTCAATGTTCCATGAATCCAGTCATCACAATGCATCATGCCCATCATCATAATGCTTCATGCTATTGTCATCACAATGAAATCAAAATGCTCCAAGACCTCTGTCATAACAATGCTCCAAATCCTTGTGATCACAATATTCCATAACCCTTGTCATCACAATTCCCCATGACGCTCGTCATCACAATTATCCATGGTCTTCTCATCACAACGCTCCATGACCATTGTCATCACAATGCTCAATACACTTGTCATCAAAATGCTCCCTGACACTTGTTGTCTGTATTCTCCTTGAACCCTGTCATGACAAGGCTCCATGCCTTTTTCATCACAATGATCCATGCCCTTTTCATCACAATGCTCCAAGATCCCTGTAATCACAAAGCTCCATGTCCTTTTCATCAAATGCTCCATGACGCATGTCATCAGAATTCTTCATGGCCTTCTCCTCACAATGCTCCATGCCCTTTTCATCACAATGCTCCAAGACCCCTGTAATCACAATGCTCCATGCCCCTTTTCATCAGAATGCTCCATGAGACTTGTCATCACAAGTCTCCATGGTCTTCTCATCACAATGCTCCAGGACCTTGTCATCACCATGTTCCTTTCCCTTGTCTTCACAATGCTCCATGACCCGAGTCATCACAATACTCCATGAACATTTTCAGCCCAGTGCTCCATGACGCTTGTCTTCACAATGATCCATGCCCTTGTCATCCCAGAGCTCCATGACCCCTGTATTCACAATGCTTCGTGACACTTGTCATCACAGTGCTCCATGACACATGTCATCACAATGCTTCATGCCTTTGTCAGCAAAATGCTACATGACCTTGTAATTACAATGCTCTATGCAATTGTCATCACAATACTCCATTTCCATTGTCATCACAATCCTCCATGAACCTTGGGATCACATTGTTTCATGCCTTTGGCATCACAATGCTCCATGCTCCTTGAAATAAAAATGATCCATGACTTCTGTCATAACAATACTCCAATCCCTTGTGATCACAATGTTCCATAACACTTGTCATCACAACGCTCCATGATGCCTGTCATCACAATACTCCATGCACTTTTCATTACAATGCTCCATGACTTTGTCATCACAATTATCAATACACTTGTCATCACAATGCTCCCTGACACTTGTCATCAGATTGCTCCTTGAACACTGTCACGAAAAGGCTCCATGCCTTTTTAATCACAATGCCCCATGCCATTTTCATAACAATGCTCCATGCCATTTTCATCAAAATACTCCACAAGCTTGTCATCAGAATGCTCCATGAAACTTGTTATCACAATTCTCCATGCACTTTTCAGCACAATGCTCCCTGACCCTTGTCATCACAATGCTCCAAGCCATTGTCATCACAAACCTCCATTACCTTTGTCATCAGAATCCTCCATCACACTTGGCATCACAATGCTCCATGCCATTGCCATCACAAAGGGCCATTACATATGTCATCACAATGCTCCCTGACAACTTTCTTCACAATAATGCATGACCGGGTCATCACAGTGCTCCATGCCCTTGTCATCACAATGCGCCATTCCAACTGTCATCACAATAATCCATGAAACTTATTAGACCAATGTTCCATGCTCTTGTCATCACAATGATCCATGCCCTTGTTATCACAATGCTCCATGACCCCTGTCATCACAATGCTCGGTGACTCCAGTCATCACAATGCTTCATGACCTTTATCATCACAATGATCCACGCCCTCATCATCAACAGTCTCTGTGACCTTTTTAACCACAATGCTCCATGAACATTTCATCACAATGCTCTTTGAACCTTGTCATCACAATGCTCCATGCGCTTGTCAGCACAATGCTCCATGACACATGTCATCACAATGCACCATGCGCTTGTCATCACAGTGCTCCACAATCTTCTCACCACAATGCTCCTTAAAATTTGTCATCACAATGCTCCATGCACTTCTCATCAAAATGCTCTCTCACCACTGATATCACAATGCTACATCCCTATTTGTCACAATACTCCCTCACCCCTGTCATCACAATGTTCCAAGACTCCTGTCATCACAATGCTACATGCCCTTTTCATCACAATGCTCCATGACCTTTGTCATCACAATTCTCAATACACTTGTCATCACATTGCTCCCTGACAGCTCTCTTCACAATACTGCATGACCTGGTCATCACAATGCTCCATGCCCTAGTCATCACAATGCGCCATTTCAACTGTCTTCACAATAATCCATGAAACTTATTAGACCAATGCTCCATGCCCTTGTCATCACAATGCTCTATGCCCTTCTTATCACAATGTTCCAAGACTCCTGTAATCAGAATCCTCCATGCCCCATTTCATCAGTATGCTCCATGAGACTTGTCTTCACAAGGCTCCATGGTTTTCTCATAACAAACTGCAGGAGATTTTCATCACAATGCTTCGCGACCTTGTCATGAAAATTCAAAATGGCCATTGTCATCATAATGCTGCAAGACCTAGTCATCACAATGCTCCATTATATTTGCCATCACAATCCTCCATTACATTTGGCATCACAATGCTCCCTGCCATTGTCATCGCAATTGACCATGACATATGTCATCACAATGCTCCCTGACACCTGTCTTCACAATACTCCATGACGTTCTCATCACAATGCTCCATGCCCTTGTCATCACAATGCCCGATGTCCGCTGTCATCACAATAATTTATGAAACTTGTCAGACCAATGCTCCATGCCCCTGTCTTCACAATGCTCCATGCCCTTGTTATCACAATGCTCCATGACCCCTTTCCTCACAATGCTCCATGACTCCAGTCATCACAATGCTTCATAACGTTTGTCCTCACAGCAGTCCATGCCCGCGTCATCACAAGGCTCTGTGTCCTATGTAACCACAATTCTCCATGAAGATTTCATCACAATGCTCCGTGACACTTGTCATCACAGTGCTCCATGTCTTTGTCAGAACAATGCTCCATGACCCTTATCATCACAGTGTGCCACGCGCTTTTCATCACAATGATCCTCAAACTTGTCATCACTGTGCTCCATAAACCTTGTAATCACAATGGTCCATGCACTTCTCATCAAAATGCTCTCTCACCAGAGATATCACAGTGTTCCATCAGTAGTCATCACAATACACCCTCACCCCTATAATCACAATGTTCCAGGACCCCGTCATCACAATGCTACATCCCCTTATCATCACAATATTCCTTGACCCCTGACATCACAATGTTCCATAACCACTGTCATCAAAATGCCCCATGACCAATTTCATCCCAAAGCTCCATGACCCCTGTTATCACAATGTTTTATAACCCCTGTCATCAAAAGTTTCCATTACACTTTTCATCAAATTGCTGCATGACCCTGTCATCAAAATGCTTCCTGCCCTTCACATCACAATGCACCACACCTTTGTCATCAAAATGCTCCATGACCTTTGTCATCACAAAGATCCATGACCCTTGGCATCACAGTGCTCCATGTCATTATCGTTACCATGCTCAATGAACAATCTCATCACATTGCTCCATGCCCTTGTCATCACAAAGCTCCATGACAATTGTCATCCCAATGCTCGATGCCCTTCCCATCACAATGCTCCATGCCCTTGTCATTACAATCCTCCATGACTCATGTATCACAGTGTTCCTTGCCCTTATCATCTCAATGCTCCATGCCCACTCTCATCTCAATAATCCATGAAATATTTCAGAACAATGCTCAATGCCCTTCTCATCAAAATGCTCCATTACTTCTGTCATAACAATGCTCCATGACCACTGCCATCAAAATGTTCCACGGCCTTGTTATCACAAGGCTCCATGACACTTGTCATCACAAAGTTCCAAGAACCCTGTAACCACAATGCTCCATGCCCTTGTCATCACAAAGTTCCAAGAAACCTGTAACCACAATGCTCCATGCCCTTGTCATCACAATGCTCCAAGATCCCTGTAATCACAATGCTCCATGCCCCTTTTCATCTCAATGCTCCATGAACCCTGTCATCACAATGCACCATGACCATCATCATAATGCTTCAGGCTATTGTCATCACAATGAAATCAAAATTCTCCATGACCTCTGTCATCATAATGCTCCAAAACCTTGTGATCACAATGGTCCATAACACTTATCATCAAAACACCCCATGACAATCATCATCACAATTATCCATGGCCAACTCATCACAATGCTCCATGGCCTTTGTCATCACAGTTCTCAATACACTTGTCATCACAATGCTCCCTGACACTTGTTGTCAGAATGCTCCTTGAAACCTGTCACAAAAAGGCTCCATGACATTTTCATCACACTACCCCATGCCGTTTTCATCACAATGCTCCATACCATTGTCATCAAAATACTCCACAAGCTTGTCATCAGAATGCTCCATGACCCTTGTCATCACAATTCTCCATGCACTTGTCAGCACAATGCTCCCTGACCCTTGTCATCACAATGCTCCAAGCCATTGTCATCACATTGCTCCATTACCTTTGTCATCAGAATCTTCAATGACACTTGGCATCACAATGCTCCATGCCATTGTCATCACAATGGGCCATTACATATGTCATCACAATGCTCCATGACACCTGTCTTCACAATACTGCATGACCTGGTCATCACAATGTGCCATTCCAACTGTCATCACAATAATCCATGAAACTTATTAAACCAATGCTCCATGCCCTTGTCATCACAGTGCTCCATGCCCTTGTTATCACAATCCTCCATGACCACTGTCATCACAATTCTCCGTGACTCCAGTCATCACAATGCTTCATGACCTTTGTCATCACAATGGTCCATGCCCTCATCATCAACAGTCTCTGTGAAATTTTTAACCACAATGTTCCATGAACTTTTCATCACAATGCTCTTTGACCCTTGACACCACAATGCTCTACGCCTTTATCAGCACAATATTCCATGCCCTTGTCATCACAATGCTCCATGACCCCTGTCATCACAATGCTCTGTTACTCCAGTCATCACAATGCTTCATAACATTTGTCATCACAGTGGTCCATGCCCGCATCATCACAAGGCTCTGTGACCTCTTTAACCACAATGCTCCATGAACTTTTCATCACAGTGCTCCGTGACCCTTGTCATCACAGTGCTCCATGCCTTTGTCAGAAAAATGCTCCATGACCCTTGTCATCACTATGTGCCACGCACTTTTTATCCCAACGGTCCAAAAATTTGTCGTCACAGTACTCTGTAAACTTTGTAATCAAAATGCTCCATGGCCTTCCCATCACAATGCTCCATTACCCCTGTCTTATCAATGCTCCATGACCCCTGCCATCACAATGTTCCACGGCCTTGTCATCACTAGGCTCCATGACACTTGTCATCACAATGCTCCAAGACCCCTGTAATCACAATGCTCCATTCCCCTTTTCATCTCTATTCTCCATGAACCCTGTCATCACAATGCATCATGCCCATCAACATAATGCTTCCGGCTATTGTCAGCACAATGAAATCAAAATTCTCCATGACCTCTGTCATCACAATGCCCCATGCCCTTTTCATCACAATGCTCCATGACCCCTGTCATCACAATGCTCCGTGACTCCAGTCATCAGAGTGCTTCATAAGTTTTGTCATCACAACGGTCCATGCCCGCGTCATCACAAGGCATTGTGACCTTTGTAACCACAATGTTCCATGAAATTTTCATCACAATGCTCCGTGACCCTTGTCATCACAATGCTCCATGCCTTTGTGAGAACAATGTTCCATGACCCTTGTCATCACAATGTGCCACGTGCCTTTCATCACAGCGGTCCACAACCTTGTCATCGATATGCTCCATAAACCTTGTAATCCAAATGCTTCATGTACTTCTCATCAAAATGCTCTCTCACATGAGATATCATAATGTTCCAACACTAGTCATCACATTACTCCCTCACCCCTGTAATCACAATGTTCCATGACCCCTGTCATCACAATGCTACATCCACTTATCATCACAATGTTCCATGACCCCTGACATCACAATGTTCCACAACCCCTGTCATCAAAATGCTCCATGACCCTTTTCATCCCAAAGCTCCATGACCCCTGACATCACAATGTTCTATAACACTTGTCATCAAAATGTTCCATTACAATTTTCATCAAATTGCTGTATGACCCTGTCCTCAAACTGCTCCCGGCCCTTCTCATCACAATGCACCACGCCCTTGTCATCAAAATGCTCCATGACTTTTGACATCACAAACCTCCATGACACTTGACATCACAGTGCTCCATGTCATTGTCATCACAATGCTCCATGAACCCTCTCATCACATTGATCCATGCCCTTGTCATCACAAAGCTCCATGACACTTGTCATCAAAATGCTCAATGCCCTTCTCATCACAATGCTCCATGCACTTGCCATTACAATCCTCCATGACCCATGTATCACAGCGTTCTGTGCTCTTGTCATCACAATGCTCCATGCCCACTCTCATTACAATAATCCATGAAACATTTCACAACAATGCTTCCTGCCCTTCTCATCACAGTGCTCCATTACACCTGTCATAACAATGTTCCATGACCCCTGCCATCACAATGTTCCACGGCCTTGTCATTCACAAGGCTCCATGACACCTGTCATCACAATGTTCCAAGACCCCTGTAATCACAATGCTCCATGCCCTTGTCATCACAAAGCTCCATGACGCATGTCATCAGAATGTTCCATGGACTTCTCATCACAATGCTCCATGCCCTTGTCATCACAATGCTCCAAGACCCTTGTTATCAAAATGCTCGATGCCTATTTTCATCTCAAAGCTCCATGAATCCTATCATCACAATGCACCATGCCCATCACAATAATGCTTCAGGCTGTTGTCATCACAATGAAATCAAAATGCTCCATGACCTCTGTCATCACAATGCTCCAAACCGTTGTGATCACAATATTCCATAACACTTATCATCACAACACCCCATGATGCTCATAATCACAGTTATCCATGGACTTCTCATCACTATGCTCCATAACCTTAGTCATCACAATGCTCAATACACTTTTCATCACAATGCTCCCTGACACTTGTCGTCAGTATGTTCCTTGAACACTGACATGACAAGGCTCCATGCCTTTTTCATCACAATGATCCATGCCTTTCTCATCACACTGCTCCAAGACACCTGTAATCACAATGTTCCATGCACTTGTCATCCCAGTGCTCCATGACGCATTCATCAGAATGCTCCATGTCCTTCTCTTCACAATGCCCCATGCCCTTGTCATAACAATGCTACAAGACCACTGTAATCACAATGCTCCATGCCCCTTTTCATCAGAATACTCCATGAGACTTGTCATCACATGTCTCCATGGTCTTCTCATCACAATGCTCCAGGACCAATATCAACACAATGCTCCATGACCACTGTCATCACAACACTCAATTACCCCTGACAACACAGTGATCCGGAACTCTTGTCATCACAATGCTCCATGACCCCTGTCATCACAATACTCCATGAACATTTTCAGCCCAATCTTCCATGACGCTTGTCATCACAATGATCCATGCCTTTTTCATCCCAATGCTCCATGACCCATGTATTCACAATGCTCTGTGACGCATGGCATCACAGTGCTCCATGACACCTGTCATCACAATGCTCCATGCGTTTGTCAGCAAAATGCTACATGAACTTGTCATTACAATGTTCCATGCGCTTGTCATCACTATACTCCATTACCATTGTCATCAAAATCCTCCATGAACCTTTGTATCACATTGTTTCATGCCCTTGTCATCACAATGCTCCATGCTTCTTGAAATCAAAATGATCCATGACCTGTGTCATCACAATGCGCCAAACACTTGTGATCACCATGTTCCATAACACTTGTCATCACAACGCTCCATGATGCCTGTCATCACAATACTCCATGCACTATTTATCACAATGCCCCATGAACTTTGTCATCACAATTCTCAATACACTTGTCATCACAGTGCTCCCTGACACTTGTCGTCAGAATGCTCCATGAACCCTGTCACGAAAAGGCTCCATGCCTTTTTCCTCACAATGACCCATGCAGTTTTCATCACAATGCTCCATGCCATTGTCATCAGAATACTCCACAAGCTTGTCATCAAAATGCTCCATGATCTTGGCATCACAATTCTCCATGCACTTGTCAGCACAATGCTCCCTGACCCTTGTCATCACAGTGCTCCAAGCCATTGTCATCACACTGTTCCATTACATTTGTCATCAGAATCCTCCATGACACTTGCATCACAATGCTCCATGCCATTGTCATCACAATGAGCCATTACATATGTCATCACAATGCTCCCTGACACCTGTCTTCACAATACTGTATGAGCTGGTCTTCACAATGCTCCATGCCCTTGTCATCACAATGCACCATTCCACCTGTCATTGCAATAATCCATGAAACTTATTAGACCAATGATCCATACCCTTGTCATCACAATGCTCCATGCCCTTGATATCACAAAGCTCAATGACCCCTGTCATCACAATGCTCCGTGAGTCCAGTCATCACAATGCTTCATGACCTTTGTCATCACAATGGTCCATGCCCTCATCATCAACAGTCTCTGTGACCTTTTTAACCACAATGCTCCATGAACTTTTCATCACAATGCTCTTTGACCCTTGTCATCACAATACTCTATGCCTTTCTCAGCACAATGCTCTATGACCGTTGTCATTACAATGCTCCATGCGCTTGTCAGCACAATGCTCCATGACACATGTCATCACAATTTGCCATGCGCTTGTCATCACAGTGCTCCACAATCTTGTCATCACAATGCTCCATAAACCTTGTCATCACAATGCTCCATGCTCTTCTCATCAAAATGCTCTCTCACAACTGATATCAAAATGTTTCATCACTATTCATCACAATACTCCCTCAGCCCTGTCATCACAATATTCCATGACTCCTGTCATCACAATGCTACATGCACTTATCATCACAATGTTCAATGACCACTGACATCACAATGTTCCATAACCCCTGTAATCAAAATGCTCCATGACCCCTTTCATCAAAATGTTCCATGACTCCTGTCATCACAGTGCTCCATGCTCCTTGAAATCACAATGATCCATGACCTCTGTCTTCAAAATGCTCCAAACACTTGTGATCACAATGTTCCATAACCCTTGTCATCACAACGCTCCATGATGCCTGTCATCACAATACTCCATGCCCTTGTCGTCACAATGATCCATGATATTTGTCATCACAATTCTCAATACACTTGTCATCACAATGCTCCCTGACACTTGTCGTCAGTATGCTCCTTGAAAACTGTCATGAAAAGGCTCCATGCATTTTTCATCACAATGCTCCATGCCCTTTGCATCACAATGCTCCATGCCATTGTCATCACAATACTCCACAAGCTTGTCATCAGAATGCTCCATGACACTTGTCATCACAATGCTCCATGAGCACTGTCATCACAATGCTCCATACTACTTGTCATTACAGTGCTCCATGACGCTCGTCATTCACAATTATCCATGGTCTTCTCATCACAATGCTCCACACCCTTGTCATCAAAATGCTCCATGACACTTTTCATCACAATGCTCCATGGCCACTGTCATCACAATTCTCCATACCTTTTGTCATTATAGCGCTCCATGGCGCTCATCATCACAATGCTCCACGGTCCTACCATCACAATGCTCCACGGTCTTACCATCACAATGCTCCATGCCCTGGTCATCACAATGCTCCATGTTCCCTGTCATCACAATTCTCCACGTTCTTGGCATAACTATGTTCCATGACACTTCCCATCACAGTGTTAAATGCTTTGTCATCACAATACTCCACAAGCTTGTCATCACAATACTCCATGACCCTTGTCACCACAATGATCCATGACCCCTGTCATCACAATGCTCAATGAGACGTATCATCACAATGCTCCATGCCCCTTGTCATTACAGTGCTCCATGATGCTCGTCACTATAATTATCCATGGGCTTCTCATCACAGTGCTCCACGGTCTTGCCATAACAATGCTCCATGCCCTGGTCATCGCAATGCTCCATGTCCCTTGTCATCACAATTCTTCACGTCCTTGTCATCACAATGTTCCATGACAGTTCTCATCACAGTTTAACATGCTCTTGCCATCACAATTCTCCATGCACTTGTCATCGCAATGCCCCCATGACCCCTGTCATAGCAAGCCCCATGCCTTTGTCATCACAATGCTTCACGACACTTTCACCAAAATTCTCAATGGCCGTTGTCATCACAATGCTCCATGAACTTGTCATCACAATGCTCCATGACACTTGTCATCACAATGCTCCAAGCCCTTGTCATCACAATGCTCCATTACCTTTGTCATTACAATCCTTCATAACACTTGACATCACAATGCTCCATGCCATTGTCATCACAATGGTACATGAAATATGCCATCACAATGCTCCCTGACACCTGTCTTCACCATACTCCATGACCTTGTCATCACAATGCTCCATGCCCTTGTCATCACAATGTGCCATGCCCACTGTCAACACAATTATCCATGAAACTTGTCAGACCAATGCTCCATGCCCCTGTCATCACAATGCTACATGACCCCAGTCATCACAATGCTCCGTGTGTCCCGTCATCACAAGGTTTCATGACCTGTGTCATCACAATAGTCAATGCCCTCATCATCAGAAGGCTCTGTGAAATTTGTCACCACAATGCTCCATGAACTTTTCATCACAATGCAGATACGTCCATGAGTGCAAGTGCCCTACGCTCTGTAGCTCATCTTTTAGATGTTTTAGCAAACACAATACACTTCGCCATAGTTGCCGTTGGCAAATTACAATTCCACTATCAGCCTCACAGGGCTCCCTTTTCTCCTCAACCTGTCCTGCATTTCTGGTGTTTACACTTTATGTGGATGGCCCTTCTGACTGATGTGAAGTGATACATTTTGTAGTATTGATTTCCAGTGCCCACCTGTTTGGTTGGATAAAAAGTGTGTATGGCCTTTACTTGAATATATTCAGAAAAAATTGCATACGCCCTTTTGGGCCAACTGCATCATTGGCGATGTTCAGCCCCTTTTCTTGTGCTTTAATGGGGAGTCCTTTCTGCCTCTTCAAATCTGTTTCCTGCCACTCTCCCTTGCTTACAAGTCCTTTTCTGTGACTTACCTCAAGACATTTTTCGACGATAGATATTTTCAACTCTGCAGTTTCATGAATTTTAGTGCCCCTGAGTTCCATTATTCAACTTGTGTTTTTGGAAACTGGACACAAAACAGCGGGATTTCCTCTAGCCCTATTCTCTTTCCGTGGGCAATTCTAGCCTTTGATGAATTTGTCTTCCGGATTGGAAATTAGAGTGGTATGTGCCTGTCCGAACACCTAAGACTTGTCTCTAAATTTTTCTCATCCTTCCACTTCATCCTCTGGACAAATTACAAACTGTGTGCAACAGGATGTTGACGGTGCTGATATCCCCAAGTGAGGAGATTGTTAGGAAAGATGCTGGAGGCGTGAACCCGAGCACCAGACGATGAGGAGATGAGGTGCCTTTTCCAAACTCTTTCTGATCAAATGGTGTACCATCCTCTAGGTGTGACAGGCATGTTTTAGCTGTAGGAAGGGTCCCGTGCATGGAAGGAGAACACCAGGGATTTTTCCAAATCAGTGCCTCCCCGAACCCCAAACTGGGGAATTTTTAAGCTACGGCTACACGTATGTCCATTAAGCGCCTTGGGAAATAGGCAGAGCCCAAACTTTAGATGATTGAAATCTTCAGGGTCAGAAGCGCTCACCATCGGCCTTGCTTAGGTTACATTTTATCTGTCTTTGATAGACGATGTCAATAAAAATATCTATTCTTTTTCAGATTATTTCCCCTTATAGGTTATTTCAAAATATTCAGTGTAGTTCCCTGTGCTATACAGTAGTTCCTTGTTGATGATCTATTTTATACATAGCAGTGTGTATGTGTTAATCCCACACTGTTAATTTATCCCTTCTCCTACCTTTCCCCTTTGGTAATAATAAATTATAAGATTTTATACTTCTCAGAAATGGGGGAGCTGAAAGAGAGGTATCCTTTTCAATGGAAAAGCATTCAAAACAAGATTGAAGCCTCAGCCAAGAGTACTCAATGTACATCCATGGAAATAAATCACTTCATTTCTCTAATGTTGACCTGACAAATAAGACAGACGTCTTCACTGAACTTGCTTATAGTAAAGTGATAGAAATATCAAAGGTAAGTCTTAGAAACATCTTATTTTACCCGAGCATTATACACTGCTCTGTGTTAACTACAGTTTGGCTCACACATCTGTTCATTGAAGTTACAATGTTCTCAATTTCTGTTACTGATCCTCCAGAGTGGACCCCAACAGAAGTCCCCGTGCCCAGTGTCATTGGAGCCAACAGATCAAGACTGAGTTTGGTTCAGAAGCAAAGGAAACATTATTTTGAAAACAGAATGGAGAGGTGAGAGTGTGCACTCCCCCACTGGCTGTGGGTAGGGCTGCTGTGTAGGGATCCCGGCAGCGTCAGTGGGAGGGATGGGATGGAGCTCTCGAGGGCTGGGTTGGCTGAAGCTCAGGCTCTATGCCGTGGAGTCTGTATGGGACCCCGCTAGCTGAGGTGTTGACCCAGCCATTCTGCACTACGAAATCGGGTCTGAAGTGCCGGGTGTGGGACCTCTGCATGCGGAACCCTAGGAGCACGTGAAATTAGACAAAGCACAAAGGAAAAACAGCTTAGACTTTATTTTATTGCCCAGATTCTCTTTTTATCTGCCAGGAATTTTTAATGAACGTTGCCAGAGACAAACACCTCCTCTGCTTTTTGTTCCGTTCCTCATTCTTGGGGTGTTGAGGGTGCAGACCCCTCTTTTGTAACTGCTTCATGCTGTGGTGGGAGCCCTGATACTTCGGGGGATGGGCAAAACGTTTCCCCACCAGCCTCCAGGTGAGGGTAATTGTCCCAAGGCATCCTGCCTCGCTTTTCGTACACCTGAGCACCAGCATTGGAAGTGTTATAGATTCTGATGACCTTTAAGTGTTCAGGAAAGAGATGTGCAGAGATGCTGAGGTGGCAGGTTTCCCCCCACCCCACATTTGTTTGGCGACCTTAGGCTGACGGTTTTTGCCAGCCTAGATGCTCTGACCAGTAGTCTGTGCTTTCTTTAACTAGGTCCCTGAATTAATGTACAAACAGCACCATGTGTCAGAACCCTGCCCACGCAACTCCCAGACAGTCCAGGGTCAGTGGTGATCCAGGACCATGACGTCCACTGAGTCAACAGCCTTTAGAAGTAGCCAGCAGTCCAGCCGGTCATATTGGCCACCATCACCGCGGTGTCTGTAGGGTTTTCTATGGTGAAAGCGTGATATACGTTTCCCCCGCCAAGCTTATTAGCTCCCCTCTGGGTGCAGTAAGTCCTGCAAGCAGTAGTCTGCTCTTTCGGGGCACAGTCTGCTTGTTTTCTGAGAGAAACTCCAGGTCAAGTGATGGTCAGCGAGTCATCTTGGGGGCCCGTTGCTCCCGTTTGTCTCTCTGGATGTTGGAGTTGGAGGGCCTCCTCACTCGAGGTCAGTGTGTCCACAGAGCGACCCCTGCAACTTCAGGGCATGATGGGTGGTTAGGATCACCACGTGGGGTCCTTTTCCCTTAGGAGGGAGCTGGCCTTGTGGGCTGCTGATTTCCAGCTTTTTAGATACCCCAGTATCCTGGCCTGATGAGTCAGTGGGCAAAGCCCTTGGTGACCATAGTTTATCATACCTGAAGGGCATTCTTGTGTTGCTCCATTTCAAGTGGTCCCAGTTTTTGCACTAAGGCTCCAAGGGCAATTAACCTTTGACCGGGTATGTAAAGGTCAAAGGGTTTAGCTAAATTAGCGAGTTCCTGGGCAAGGGTCTGAATTGACTGATCTTTCTATTCTTGAAAGGCTGCTTCTGGATTCTATTCAAAAGGATCATCATCTTTTCGTGTCAGAGTTTCATGTAGAATCCCAGCTATTAGACTGTAGTTAGGGATCCAGATGCAGAAAACCTTGGCCTCCCCAGGAACCCCTAAGCTGTCTTCTAGTTTTAGAAGAGGTAAGGCTGCAAATGGCTTCTTCCCTATCCTGGGATGCGTTTCTCCCAATATCTGTGAGAATGAAGCCCAGTCATGTCACCTGAGCCTGGTATATTTGAGCCTTTTTCTTGGACACCTTCTATCCTTTCTTGGCTAGGTAGTTCAGAGGCGTCTTTAGTAGGCCTGGTGATCAGAATGTCATCTGCATATTGAAGGAGGGTTCCCTTTTACAGAGGTAGAACTTTTAGGTCTTTAGAGGACATTTCCCCAATGATGGTGTGGGGATTTTTGAACCATTGGTGCAGGACGGCCCAGCATTATTGCTTGTGTTGCATGTTGTGTCCTGCCACTCACAAGCCAAAAATTCTTGTGACTCTGAGATGAATGGAATACAGAAGAAGGCATCATTGAAGTGTAATACAGAATGCCATGGCCTGGTGGATGGTAGAATGAGCAGCAGGGAGTAGGAAATAGGAGCTACTGGATGTATATCCTCGGTGGCTTCACTGACTGTCCTGATATCCTTTACCAGGTCTCCAGCAGCCCATGGGGCTCTCGTGGTAAGGCCAATCCCAGGATATGGAGCTCACCTGGGCTGCACCCCCCACCCCACAGCCCACGGGGCTCTCGTGTTCAAGTCCCTCCCAGGGTATGGAGCTCACCTGTGCAGCTACCCAGCAGCCCATGGGGCTCTCATAGTCAGGCCCTTCCCAGGATACGGAGCTCCCCAGGGCAGGTACCCCAGCAGGGCTGGACACACAGGAACTGTGCACATAGCCCACCTTGCAGAGAACCCCCAGCTCACCTGTCACTCACAGCTGACACAGAACACCTCCGAGCAGGACTTGAACTAACAAACAGCAGCTCTGACAGGTCTGTGACCCTGGCTATCACTCTGTGCAGCCTCTCTCTGCCTGGTCTTCCAGACACTTCCACTGCAGCCAGGGCACCAGGCCTCTGTCTCCACCCACCATCACTACTCTCCCTGACTCCTGGGTTCCTCTCATTAGGATAGGGTCTTCTTGAAGTTGTTTTCCACTCATGGACCAGATAAAATGATAAGAAAACAAGCCGCAGCTGCAGCCCCTTGTCTAGCCTGACTCTCAAGAGCCCACACCTGTTCCTTGGGCCTGGCCCGTTTAGCAAGGTTCATTTTCTGCAACTGTGAGGCCCTGAGGGGTGAGGATTGGCTAATTTGGGCAGCCTGACACTGCCTGCTGGCCCTCCCCATGTGTGCCTGGGTTGAGGTCAATATAAACACCTCTCCAGTCAGCAAGAGCCCCGTTGCTGTGCCTGACACCATATTCTCTGCCGTGTCAGCAGTGTCGGGGCTGGGGTGGTGGTAGGGAGGGAGAGGCCGTGACTTTGTGGGTGGCCCAGTGTGAGGGGGGCTCTGCTGGACTTTCTGCAGGAGTTGCCAGGCTGCCACCTGCTAAAGAAGAGGATGTGTCACCCATACCTGCCACTGGAATTTCTCCCCAGGCAGAGGTGAGGAAGTAAAAAAGCAGTGGGGGCCGTGGCAGGAGGGGTATCTCAGACAGGGAAATGGAAAGCTTCCAGAAGAGCATCTGGGGCCAGGACCATCCTGGCTGGCCTGCAGGCACCAAGTCGGCCTGCGTGCTGTCGCTGGTGTGGCTCCACAGCCCTTCCTCTAGGCTTGCAAGTGCTTGTACATATTCAGGTGTTTTACCTGGAAAGGGTGGGAAGAGTTCAGCTGCAGCAGGACTGGGGCTCAGCTCACATTTACTTACAGACGCCTCGACACTGTCCCCCAGCTTTGCAATGAGGATGCTCCTTGTGGTGGGGGAGTGCTGCTGACTGCATTGGAGACGATTTCCCACCTCTGACCAACTTAAGAATTTGTTACCACTGGAGCAAGTGCCCTTATACGATTTTCCTCTGTATAACTGGTGGGTTCTGTTTTTTTTTTTTTTTTTCTTTTTGGTTCAAGGTAGATTTTATTTATTCCTCTTTTTTTTTAAATTTGGAGATATAAACATGGAAATAATGCATTAATATAAAGACATCTATGTGAAGGGAAAAACTTTTTTTCTGTTTTATTTTATTAAATGTTATTTATTTATTTTTAATTTTTTAAAATTTATTTATTCATTTTATACAGCAGGTTCTTATTGGATATCTATTTTATACATATAAGTGTGCACATGTGAATCCTAGTCTCCCAATTCATCCCACCACCACCCTCACATGGTGTTCCCCCCTTGGTGTCCATATGTTTGTTCTCTACATCTGTGTCTCTATCTCTGGCCTGCAAACTGGTTCATCTGTACCATTTTTCTAGGTTCCACATATATGCATTAATATACAATATTTGTTTTTCTCTTTCTGACTTACTTCACTCTGTATGACAGTCTCTAGATCCATCAAGGTCTCTACAAATGACCCAATTTCATTCCTATGTATGGCTGAGTAATATTCCATTGTATATATGTACCACGTCTTTATCCATTCGTCTGTCTGTGGGCACTTAGGTTGCTTTCATTACCTGGCTATTGTAAATAGTGCTGCAATGAACATTGTGGTGTATGTGTCTTTTTGATTTATGGTTTTCTCTGGGTATATGCCCAGTAGTGGGATTGCTGGATTATATGGTAATTCTATTTTTAATTTTTTAAGGAACCTCCATACTGTTCTCCATAGAGACAGTATCAATTTACATTCCCAACAATAGTGGAATAAGGTTCCTTTTCTCCACACCCTCTCCAGCATTTGTTGTTTGTTTTATTTTCTTATGATTTGACGTGATACCTCATTGTAGTTTCGATTTCCATTTCTCTAATAATTAGTGATGTTGAGCAGATTTTCATGTGTGTACTGGACATCTCTATGTCTTCTTGGAAGAAATATCTATTTAGATCTTCTTCCATTTTTTTATTGGGTTGTTTGTTTTATTAATATTGAGCTGCATGAGCTGTTTATATATATTGGAGATTAATCATTTGTCCATTGATTCGTTTGCAAATATTTTCTGCCATTCTGAAGGTTGTCTTTTCGTCTTGTTTGTAGTTTCCTTTGCTTTGCAAAAGCTTTTACGTTTCATTAGGTCCCATCTGTTTAGTTTTCTTTTTTATTTCATTACTATAGGAGGTGGATCAAAAAAGATCTTGCTGTGATTTACGTCAGAGAATCTTTCGTAAGTTTTCCTCTCAGAGTTTTATACTGTCTGGTCTTACATTAAGGTCTCTAATCCATTTTGAATGTATTATTATGTATGGTGTTGGGGAGTGTTCTAATTTCATTCTTTTACATGTAGCTGTCCATATTTCCCAGCACCAATGATTGAAGAGACTGTCTTATCTCCATTGTATAGTCTTGCTTCCTTTGTCATAGATTAGTTGACCATAGGTGTGTAGGTTTATCCCTGGGCTTTCTTTTTTTTTTTTTTCCTTTTACACGTTTATTGGAGTATAATTGCTTTACAATGGAGTGTTCGTTTATGCTGTATAACAAAGTGAATCAGCTATACATATACAAATATCACCAGATCCCCTCCCTCTTGCATCTCCCTCCCACACTCCATATCCCACCCCTTTATGTGCTCACAGAGCACCAAGCTGATCTCCCTGTTCTATGTGGCTGCTTCCCAGTAGCTATCGGTGTTACATTTGGTAATGTATTTATGTCCATGCCACTCTCTCACTTCCTCCCAGCTTACCCATCCCCCTTCCGGTGTCCTCAAGTCCTTTCTCTATGTTTGTGTCCTTAATCCTGTCCTGCCACTAGGTTCTTCAAAATCTTTTTTTTTTCTTCATTAGATTCCGTATATCTCTGTTAACATACAGTATTTTCTTTCCCTTTCTGACTTACTTCACTGTGTAGGACAGATTCTAAGTCCATCCACCTCAGTACAAATAGCTCAGTTTGCTTCTTTTTTTGGCTGAGTAATATTCCATTGTATATATGTGCCAGATCTTCTTTATGCATTCATCTGTCGATGGACACTTAGGTTGCTTCCATGTCCTGGCTATTGCAAATAGAGCTGCAATGAACATTTTTGTACATAACTATTTTTGAATTATGGTTTTCACAAGGCAAATATCCAGTAGTTGGATTGTTGTGTCCTATGGTACCTCTATTGTTAGTTATTTAAAGGAACCTCCGTACTGTTCTCCCTACTGCCCATATCAATTTACATTCCCACCCACAGTGCAAGTGTGTTCCCATTTCTCCAATAAAGGCCTCTCCAGCGTTTATTGTTTTGTAGATTTTTTTGATGATTACCACTCTGACTGCTGTGAGGTGATACCTCAGGGTAGTTTTGATTTGCATTTCTCTAATGATTAGTGATGTTCAGCATCCTTTCATGTGTTTCTTGGTAATCTGTATATCTTCTTTGGAGAAATGTCTATTTAGGTCTTCTGCCCGTTTTTGGATTGGGTTGTTTGTTTTTGTGATATTGAGCTACATGAGGTGCTTGTAAAGTTTGGAGATTAATCCTTTGTCAATTGCTTCATTTGAAAATATTTTCTCCCATTCTGAGGGTTGTTTTTGCATCTTGTTTATGTTTTCCTCTACTGTGTAAAAGCTTTTAAGTTTCATTAGGTCCCTTTTGTTGATTTCTGTTTTTATTTCCATTTCTCTAAATGGTGGGTCCAAAAGGATCTTGCTGTGATTTATGTCATAGAGTGTTCTGCCTATGGTTTCCTCTAAGTGTTTTATAGTGTCTGGTCTTATATTTAGATCTCTAATCAATTTAGAGTTTATTTTTGTGTATGGTGTTATGGAGTGTTCTAATTTCATTCTTTTATGTGTAGGGGTCCAGTTTATCCAGCACCAATTACTGAAGAGACTGTCTTTTCTCCATTGTATATCCTTAGCTCCTTTGTCATAGATGAGATAGCCATAGGTATGTAGGTTTATCTTTGGGCTTTCTGTCCTGTTCCATTGATCTGTGTTTATGCCAATCTACATACACTTGATTCCATTATGGAGACATATAAATACATAGGTTTCAAGGTTATTACCAGTCAGATATATTCCTCTTCAGTGAATAGGGTGTTTTGTGTCCAGTTCAATGAGAAAGGAGTAGGTCTTGTCTATTAACTATTTGGTATATGGAATGCGATCTGTGCTAATTTCAAACTCTGCTTTTACACATCACCCCACGTCACCTTTCCCCTTAAGGAGGCATAAGTGTGTTTTTTAAATGTGTAACACTGTTCTCTTTTGAAATTCAGTTCATGTGTAGCCATGTTAACATTCCCTCTATAAGTGATATATTACAATAAGTTTCTTTTACTTTGTGGCTCATTTCACTTAGCATCATCGTACCTAAAGCCACTCATTAAGCTGCTATTGGCCTTATGACATTGATTTTATATCTGAGTGACATTCCATTGTATATAAGTACCACAACATCTATATCCATTTTTTTTTCCTTTCCTGGGATATTTAAAGTGTACTGAAGTCGAGGTTCTTGTAAACAGAGCAGCCCTAAAGTTTGGGCTGGCTGTGTGTTGTGGATTTTTAGTTTTCCCAAAATACACGCCCATGAGTGGAAGTGTGCTATGCTCTGTAGCTCTGTTTTAGAAAACAACATACAGTTCTCCAGAGAGGCTGTTGGCAATTTACATCCTGTCCATCGGCGTAACCAGGCTCCCTTTTCTCCATGGCCTGTCCTGAATTTGTGGTTTTTACACTATCTGTGGATGGCCCTTTTTACTGGAGGTAAGGGACACTTCTATGTAGTGTGGATTTGCAATGCCTGATGGCTTGCTTGGCCAAAAAGGTCATATGCATTTTTTCCCGAATATATTCAGGAAAATACACATAGTCCCTTTTCAGCCAAGGGCAACATTGTCGAAATTCTGTCGCTTTTCATGTGCTTTAAAGACGACTCCAATCTACCTCTTGAAATCTGTTTCCTTCAATTCTGCCTTGCATTCAAATCCTCTTCACTGCCTTTCCTCAATATATTTCTGGATGATAGTTGTCCTTTATAACTCTGCAAGTTTGTGAATTGCTGTGCCCTTGATTTCCATTTCTCAACTCGCCTCTTTGTGAGCTGGCTGCAATACTGCAGGATGGCTTTAGGCCCTAGTCTGGTTCCGGGGCTTCAGGCTGAGCCTTTGGTTAATTCTTCTTCCTGGTGGGAAACTAGAGTGACATGTGCCCATCCAAACACCTACAGCTAATCTCTCATTTATTCCCCCTCTTCCTGTTCATCCTCTGCACAATTTGCAAACTGTGCATAACAGGAGGGTAAAGGCGCTGACACTCCAAGTGGGGAGATTTTGAGTAATGCAGATGGAATGGCGAAGCCGAGCACGACAAAAGGAAAAATGAGGTACCTTTTAGAAAACTTTCCCAATTACACAGTGTACCATCCACTGGGTTTCCCATGCATGTTTTAACTGTAGGAAGATTCCCTTAAACCTGGAGAGTTGGGACCACTAGAAGGGGTAGCACACAGTATTGCTCTAAGTGGTGTTCTTTTGCTCACACAACCTCAGCAATCTTGTCAGCCCCAAGTGTCCAGTCTTATGTCTCATCCAGCTGTGGGTGTAAAGGTGGTCAATCCAGGTTGCATCACAGGCCCTGAACGTAATTTTTAAGACTTTTTCACTGTTTCGCTGTTTTTGCATTTTGCTTTTGAAATTTATTTTTATAAGTGGGTTTAACTGAATTTCAGTGCTCTGTTCATGCCGTTATACACACACATGATTCCTTTATGGAGACATGAGAATACATATGTTTTAAAATACTGAGAGTCAGACATATTCCTCTGCAATGAATAGGTGGTGTTGAGTCCAGTTCATTGTGGCGGGAGTAGTTGTTGTCTATTACATACTTGGTTTATGTTACGGTATCAGTGCTAATTTAAAACTGTGATTTTATGCATCACCCCACCTCGCCTTTCCCCTTAAGCAGGCAGAAGATTGTTTTCTAAATGTGTGATTCCGTTGTGTTTGTAAATCAGTTCATGTGTAGCCATCTGTACATTCCCGCTATGAGTGATATCTTATGATAAGATTCGTTACTCTGGTATCTTTCCTAACTCAGTTCATGTGAGGCCATGTTTATATGACCTTCATAAGTGATATCTTATGATAAGATTATTTTTCTGTGTGACTTATTTCACTTAGAATCATCGTACCTGAATCCACTCATTTTGCTGCTACTGGTCTTATGACATTGATTTCATGGCTGATGGATATTCCACCGTACGTAAGTACCAAAATTTCTTGAACCATTTTTGTCTTTCCTGGGATATTTAAGGTATACACAAGTTGAGGTTCTTGTAAGCAGTGAAGCCCTAAATTTTGGGGTGGCACTGTCTTATTGATTTTCAGTTTTCCCAAGGTATATTTCCTAGACTGGAAGTGCCCTTGACTCTGTAGCTCTGTTGTATATTGGCTTTAGGGAACACAATGCACACCTCCAGAGAGGCAGTTGGCAATTTACATCCCGCCCATCTGCATAACAAGGCTCCCTGTTCTCCAGGGCCTGTCTTGCCTTTCTGGTTTTTACACATTTTGCAGATGTCCCTTTTGACCAGTGGGAAGTGATACTACTTTGTAGTGCAGATTTGCATTGCCCGCTTGCTTGCTTGGCCAAAATGGGCATATGCATTTTCTCCTGAATATATTCAGGAGAAAACGCATACGCTCATTTTGGCCAAGTGCATCATTGTCGAAGTTGTGCCCCTCTTCCTGTGCTTTAAAGGTGATTCCAACATACCTCTTGAAATCTGTTTCCTGCTATACTGCCTCCCTTTCAAGTCCGCCTCGATTCCTTCCCTCAACAGATTTTTAGGCGATAGTTGTCCTTTATTACTCTGGCAGTTTCTGAATTCCTGTGCCCCTGAGCTCCATTTTTAAATTCGTTTTTTGTGAGCAGACCGCAAGTCCAAAATTTTGGTTCAGGACCTATACTGGTTCCCGGCGCGTTTCTGAGTCTTTGGTTAATTATTCTTCCTGCGGGGCAATAAGTGTGACATGTACCCGTCCAAATGCTTAACATCTACTCTCTCATTTGTTCTCCCTCTTCCCTTTTATTTTTGCCAAATTGGTAACTGTGCGAACCAGGAGGTAAAAGGGGCTGTCTCTCCAAGTTGGCAGATTCATAGTAAAGCAGTTGGAAAGTCAAACCGGAGCACCAGGAGAGGGATTATTAGTTGAGTTTTAGAAACCTTTCTTATTCACAGTGTGTCCATTCTCTAGGTTTCCCGTACATGTTATAGCGGTAGTAATAGTCCCTTCAACCTGGACACATGGGACCCATGGAATGGGTGCTATGCATTATTTCTTTAAAGGGTCTGCATTTGCTCACCCAATCTCACCAATCCTCTCAGTCCCATGTGTCCAGCTTTATACCACCTCCAGCTCTCATTGTAGATAGGGTCATTCAAGGTTTCATCAGAGACACTGAAGGAATTGTAAAGAATATCCCTTTTGATTTGTTTTTCAAATTCCTTTTTATAGTGGGTTTGAGCTGAATCTCGCTGCCATGTTTATGCAAGTCTAGGCATACTTGATTCCCTTATGGAGACATATCAATACATAGGTTTTAAAATTCTTACTAGTCTGATATAATCCTCTGTGGGAAATATGGGGTTTTGAGTCTCTTTCACTGAGGAAGGTGTAGGTCTTGTCTATTCCATAGTTGGTTTTTGGAAAGGTACCTGTGCTTATATCAAACTCTGGTTTTATGCATCACCCCACCTCTCCTTCCCCGTTAAGCAGGCATAAGAGTGTTTTCTAAATGTGATACTCTGTTCTCTTTCCTAACTCAGTTCATGTGTAGCCATGTTTACAGGATCTTCATAAGTGATATCTTATGATAAGTTTCTTTTTCTGTGTGACTTATTTCACTTAGAATCATCGTACCTGAATCCACTCATTGTGCTGCTACTGGTCTTATGACATTGATTTCATGGCTGAGGGATATTCCATTGTATGTAAATAACATAATTTTTTGAAACGTTTTTATCTTTCCTTGGATATTTACGGTGTACCCAAGTTGAGGTTCTTGTAAGCAGTGCAGCCCTAAATTTTGGAATGGCTCTGTCTTATTGATTTTCAGTTTTCCCAAGATATATTCCATAGACTGGAAGTGCCCTTGGCTCTGTAGCTCTGCTGTTTACTTGGTTTAGGGAACACAATGCACAACTCCAGAGAGGCAGTTGGCAATTTACATCCCGTGCATCAGCATAACAATGCTCCCTGTTCTCCAGGGCCTGTCTTGCCTTTCTGGATTTTACCCATTTTGTGGATGTGCCTTTTGACAGGTGGGAAGTGATACTTCTTTGTAGTGCAGATTTGCATTGCCCTCTTGCTTGCTTGGCCAAAAAGGGTGTATGCGTTTTCTCCTGAATATATTCAGGAGAAAACGCATACACCCTTTTTGGCCAAGTGCATCATTGTCGAAGTTGTGCCCCTCTTCCTGTGCTTTAAAGGCGATACCAACGTACCTCTTGAAATCTGTTTCCTGCTATTCTGCCTTGCTTTCAAGTCTGCCTCGTTGCCTTCCCTCAACAGATTTTTGGACGATAGTTGTTCTTTATTACTCTGCCTGTTTGTGAATTGCTTTGCCCCTGAGCTCAATTATTTAACTTGTTTTTTGTGAGCTGAACGCAAGTCCAATATTTTGGTTCAGGACCTATACTGGTTCCCGGTGGGTGGCTGAGACTTTAGTTAATTCTTCTTCCTCCCGGGAAATAAGAGTGACATGTGCCCGTCCAAAGGCCTAACAGCAACTCTTTCATTGGTTCTCCCTCTTCCCTTTCATCCTCTGCCAAATTGGCAACCTGTGCGAACCAGGAGTCTAAAGGGGCTGTCTCTATAAGTTGGGAGATTGATAGTAAAGCAGTTCGAAAGTCAAAGCATAGCACCACGAGAGGTTCTATTCGTTGAGTTTTAGAGACCTTTTGTATTCACAGTGTGTCCATTCTGTAAGTTTCCCGTACATATTATAGCTGTAGTAATATTCCCTTCTCCCTGGACAGTTGGGACCATTGGAATGGGTGCCATGTATTATTGCTTTAAAGAGTCTGCATTTGCTCACCCAATCTTACCAATCCTCGCAGTCCCATGTGTCCTGCCTTATGCCACATCCAGCTGTCGTTGCAGATAGGTTCATTCCAGGTTTCATCAGAGACCATGAAGAAATTGTAAAGAATTTCCGGTTTTTTTTGTGTGTCTGAAATTCCTTTTTATAATGGGTTTGAGCTGATTCTCACTGCCATGTTTATGCCAGTCTAGACACAGTCGATTCCCTCATGGAGACATATCAATAAATAGGTTATAAGATTATTACTAGTCAGATATATTCCTCTGAGGGAAATATGGGGTTTTGAGTCCCTTTCACTGAGGAAGGTGTAGGTCTTGTCTATTCTGTATTTGATTTTTTGAACGGTACCTGTGCTTATATCAAACTCTGGTTTTATGCATCACCCCACCTCTCCTTCCCCCTTAAGCAGGCATAAGAGTGTTTTCTAAATGTGAGACTCTGTTCTCTTTCCTAACTCAGTTCATGTGTAGCCATGTTTACAGAATCTCGATAAGTGATATCCTACGATAACTTTCTTTTTCGGTGTGACTTATTTCACTTAGAATCATCGTACCTGAATCCACTCATTTTGCTGCTACATGTCTTATGGCATTGATTTCATGGCTGAGGGATATTTCATCGGACATAAGTACCACAAATTTTTGTACCATTTTTATCTTTCCTGGGATATTTAAGGTGAATCCAAGATGAGGGTCTTGTAAGCAGTGCACCCCTAAATATCAGGGTGGCTGTGTCTTATTGATTTTCAGTTTTCCCAAGGTATCTTATGTAGACTGGATGTGCCCTGGGCTCTGTAGCTCTGTTGTTTACTTGTTTTAGGGAACACAATGCACTGCTCCAGAGAGGCCGTTGGCAATTTGCCTCCCACCCATCAGCATAACAAGGCTCCCAGTTCGCCAGGGCCTGTCTTGCCTTTCTGGTTTTTACCCATTTTGTGGATATCCCTTTTGACTTGTGGGAAGTTATACATCTTTGTAGTGCAGATTTGCATTGCCCGCTTGCTTTCTTGGCCAAAAAGGGTGTATGTGTTTTCTCCTGAATATATTCAGGAGAAAACTCATACACCCTTTTTGGCCAAGTGCATCATTGTCGAAGTTGAGCCCCTCTTCCTGTGCTTTAAAGGCGATTCCAGCATACCTCTTGAAATCTGTTTCCTGCTATTCTGCCTCGCTTTCACGTCTGCCTCTTAACCTTCCCTCAACAGAGTTTTGGATGAGAGTTGTCCTTTACTACTCTGCCATTTGGTGAATTGCTGTGCCACTGAGCTCCATTATTCACCTCGTTTTTTGTGAGCTGAATGCAAGTCCAAATTTTGGTTCAGGACTTATACTGGTGTCCGGTGGGTGGCTGAGACTTTGGTTAATTCTTCTTCCGGCCGGAAAATTAGAGTGACATTTGCCGGTCCAAATGCCTAACAGCTACTCTCTCATTGGTTCTCCCTCTTCCCTTTCATCCTCTGCCAAATTGGCAACCTGTGAGATGCAGGAGGTTAAAGGGGCTGTCTCTCTAAGTTGGGAGATTGATAGTAAAGCAGTTGGAAAGTCAAACTGGAGCACCAGGAGAGGGACTATTAGTTGAGATTTAGAAACCTTTCGTATTCACAGTGTGTCCATTCTCTAGGTTTCCCGTACATGTTATAGCTGTTGTAATATTCCCTTCAACCTGGAGAGTTGGGACCCATGGAATGGGTGCCACTCATTATTGCTTTAAAGGGTCTGCATTTGCTCACCCAATCTCAACAATCCTCTCAGTCCAAAGTGTCCAGCCTTATGTCACATCCAGCTGTCATTTGTAGATAGGGTCATTCCAGGTTTCATCAGAGACCCTGAAGGAATTTTAAGGAATTTCCCTGTTTTTTTTGTTTTGTTTTTGAAATTCCTTTTTATAGTGGGTTGAGCTGATTCTCACTGCCATTTTTATGCCAGTCTAGACACACTTGATTTCCTTATGGAGACATATAAATACATAGGTTTTAAGATTCTTACTAGTAAGATATATTACTCTGCGGTGAATATGGGGTGTTGAGTCCCTTTCACTGAGGAAGGTGTAGGTCTTGTCTATTCCTTATTTGGTTTTTGGAACTCTACCTGTACTAATATCAAACTCTTGTTTTATGCATCACCCCTCCCCTCCTTCCCCCTTAAGAAGGCATAAGGGTGTTTTCTAAATGTGAGACTCCCTTCTCTTTCCTAACTCAGTTCATGTGTAGCCATGTTTACAGGATCTTCATAATTGATATCTTATGATAATTTTATTTTTCTGTGTGACTTATTTCACTTAGAATTATCGTACCTGAATCCACTCATTTTGCTGCTACTGGCCTTATGACATTGATTTCATGGCTGAGGGATATTCCGTCATACGTAAGTACCACAATTTCTTGAACCATTTTTGTCTTTCCTGGGATATTTAAGGTGTACCCAAGTTGAGGTTTTTGTAATCATTGTAGCCCTGAATTTTGGTGTGGATCTGTCTTATTAATTTTCAGTTTTCCCAAGCTATATTCCCTAGACTGGAAGTGCCCTTGGCTCTGTAGCTCTGTTGTTTACTTGTTTTAGGGAACACAACGCACTCCTCCAGAGAGGCAGTTGGCAATTTACATCCCGCCCATCAGCATAACAAGTCTCCCTGTTCTCCAGTGCCTGTCTTGCCTGTCTGGTTTTTACACATTTTGCGGATATCCCTTTTGGCTGGTGGAAAGTGATAGTTCTTTGTAATGCAGATTTGCATTGCCCGCTTGCTTGCTTGGCCGAAAAGGGCATATGCGTTTTCTCCTGAATATATTCACGTGAAAACCCACATGCCCTTTATGACCATTTCCATTATTTTCGAAGTTTTGATGATTTTCCTGTGTTTAAAGGTGATTCCAATGTACCTCTTGAAATCTGTTTCATGCCACTCTGCCTCATTTTCACTTCCGCCTCGTGGCTTTCCCTCAACAGATTTTTGGAAGAGAGTAGTCCTTTATAACTCTGCAGGTTAGTGAATTGCTGTGGCCCTGAGTTCCATTTTTCAACTCGCGTTTTTGTGAGCTGACCGCAAATCAACAGTTTTGCTTCTGGACCTATACTGGTTCTGGGGGGGGGCAGGCTGAGTCTTTGGTTAATTCCTCTTCATGACGGGAAATTAGAGTGAAATGTGGCCGTCCAAATGCCTACAGATACTCTCTCATTGGTTCTCTCTCTTCCCTTATATCCTCTGCACAATTTGCCAGCTGTTCGAACCAGGAGGTTATAGGGCCTGACTCTCCAAGTTGGGAGATTGATAGTAAAGCAGTTGGAATGTCAAACTGGAGCACAAGGAGAGAAAAAAGTAGTAGAGTTTTAGAAACCTTTCACCATCAGATGGTTTCCATTCTCTAGCTTCCCATACATGTTATAACTGTAGTGATATTCCCTTCTACTTGGAGAGTTGGGAACCATGGAATGCGTGGCAGGCATTATTGCTTTAAAGGGTCTGCATTTTTTCACCCAATCTCACCAATCCTCTCAGTCCCAAGTGACCAGCGTTATGCCACATCCAGCTGTCATTGTAGATAGGGTCATTCCAGGTTTCATCAGAACCCCTGAACGTATTGTGTAAGAATTTTACTGTTTTTATGTTTTGTTTTGAAATTCAGTTTTATAGTGGGTTTGAGCTGATTCTCACTGCCATGTTTATGTCGTTCTAGACACACTTAGTTCCCTTACGGAGACATATCAATACATAGGTTTTAAGATTCTTACTAGTCAGATATATTTCTCTGCGGGGAATAAGGATGTCGAGTTCCGTTCACTGAGGAAGGAATAGGCCTTGTCTCTTCTGTTTTTGGATTATGGAACGGTACCTGTGCTAATATCAAACTTTTTTTTTTTTTTTTTTTTTTTCTGTACGCGGGCCTCTCACTGCTGTGGCCTCTCCCGTTGCGGAGCACAGGCTCCGGACACACAGGCTCCGCGGCCATGGCTCGCGGGCTCAGCCGCTCTGCGGCATGTGGGATCCTCCGGGATCGGGGCACGAACCCGTGTCCCCTGCATCGGCAGGCGGACTCTCAACCACTGCGCCACCAGGGAAGCCCCAAACTTTTTTTTGTGCATCTCCCCACCTGTCTTTCCCCTTAAACAAGCGTTAGAGTGTTTTCTATATCTGAGACTCTGTTCTCTTCCCTAATTCAGTTCATATGTAGCCATGATTACATTCCCTTCATAAGTGATATCTTATGTCAGAATGCACCATGGCCTTGTCATAATAATGCTCCATGGCCCCTGTCATCACAATGCTCCATGCCCTGGGTATCACAATGCTCCATGTCCCTTGTCATCACAATTCTCCACGTCCTTGTCATCACAATGCTACATGACACTTCTCATCAAAATATTACATGCTCTTGTCATCACAATTCTCCATGCACTTGAAATTGCAATGCTCCATGCACTTGTCATCACAATGCTCAATGCACTTGTCATCACAATGTTCCATGCCCTTGTCATCAGATTGCTCCATGACACCTGTCATCACAATGCTCCCTGACACCTGTCATCACAATGCTTCATGCCCCTTGTCATTACAGTGCTCCATGATGCTCGACACCACAATTACCCAAGGTCTTCTCATCACAATGCTCCACAGTTTTGCCATCACCATGCTCCATGCCTTGTCATCTCAAATCTCAATGTCCCTTGTCCTCAGAATTCTCCACGACCTTGTCATTACAATGCTCCATGGCACTTCACATCAAAATGTTATATGCTCTTGTCATCACAATACTCCATGCACTTGTCATCGCAATGTTCCATGACCCCTGTCATAGGAAGCTCCATGTGCTGTTCATCACAATGTTTCACGACCTGGATATTAAAATGAGCAATGGTACTTGATATCACAATGCTCCATGGCCTTGTCATCACAATGCTCCTTTAATTTGTCACAGCAATCCTCCATGACACTTGGCATCACAATGCTCCATGATATTGTCATCAAATTGGAACATGTCATATTTCATCACAATGCTCCCTGACACCTTTCTTCACAATAATCCATGACCTTGTCATCACAGTGCTCCATGCCCTTGTCATCACAATGTGCCATGGCCACTCATCACAATAATGCATGAAACTTGTCAGACCAATGCTCCATGCCACTTTTCATCACAATGCTCCATGAACGCTGTCATCTCAATGCACCATGCCCATCATCATAATGCTTCATGCTATTGTCATCACAATGAAATCAAAATGCTCCATGACCTCTGTCCTCACAATGCTGCAAACCCTTGTGATCACAATGTTCCATAACACTTGTAATCACAATGCCCCATGACGCTGGACAGCACAATTATCCATGGTCTTCTCATCACAATGCACCATGATTTTGTCATCACAATGTTCAATACACTTGTCATCACAATGCTCTCTGACTATTGCCCTCAGTATGCACCTTGAACTCTTTCATGTCAAGGCTCTTTGCCTATTTCATCACAATGATCCATGCCCTTTTCATCACAATGCTCCAAGACACCTGTGATCACAATGCTCCTTGCACTTGTCATCACAAAGCTCCATGACGCATGTCATCAGAATGCTCCACGGTCTTCTTATCATAATTTTCCATGCCCTTGTCATCACAATGCTCCAATACCCCTGTAATCACAATGTTCCCTATGCCTTTTCATCAAAATGCTCCATGAGAATTGTCATCACAAGGTTCCATGGTCTTCACATAACAGTGCTCCAGGACATTGTCATCACAGTGCTCCATTCCCTTGTCATCACAATGGGCCATTACATATGTCATCACAATGCTCCCTGACATATGTCTTCACAATACTGCTTGAGCTGGTCATCAAAATGCTCCATGCCCTTGTCATCACAATACGCCATTCGAACTGTCATCGCAATAATCCATGAACCTTATTAGACCAATGCTCCATGCCCTTGACATCACAATGCTCCATGCCCATGTTATCAAAATGCTCCATGACCCCTGTCATCACAGTGTTCCATGACTCCACTCATCACAATATTTCATGACGTTTGTCATCACAGTGATCCATGCCCCCATCATCAACAGTCTCTGTGACCTTTTTAACCACAATGCAACATGAACTTTTCATCACAATGCTCTTTGACCCTTGTCATCAATGTGCTCTATGCCTTTCTCAGCACAATGCTCCATAACACTTGTCATCACAATGCTCCATGAGCTTGTCAGCACAATGCTCCATGACACATGTCATCACAATGCGCCATGCACCTGTCATCAGAGTGCTCCACAATCTTGTCATCACAATGCTCCATAAAACTTGTCATCACAATGCTCCATGCACTTCTCATCAAAACGCTCTCTCACCACTGATATCACAATGATACATCACTATTCGTCACAATACTCCCTCAGCCCTGTCATCACAATATTCCATGACTCCTGTCATCACAATGCTACATGCACTTATCATCACAATGTTCGATGACCACTGACATCACAATGTTACATAACCCATGTCATCAAAATGCTCCATGACACTTTTCATCAAAATGCTCCATGACCACTGACATCACAATGTTCCATAACCCCTGTTATCAAAATGCTCCATGGCATTATTCATCAAAATGCTCCATGACCCCTGCCATCACGATGTTCCATGGCCTTGTCATCACAAAGCTCCCTGACCTTCTCATCAAAATGCTCCAAGAATGCTGACATCACAATGTTCCATAACACCTGTCATCAAAATGTTCCATGACACTTTTCATCAAATAGCTCCATGACCCTGTCATCAGAATGTTCCCTGCCCTTCTCATCACAATGCACAATGCCCTTGCCATCAAAATGTTCCATGACCTTTGTCATCACAAAGATCCATGACTCTTGGCATCACAATGCTCCATGTCATTGGCATCACAATGCTCCATGAACGCTCTCATCACATTGCTCCATGCCCTTGTCTTCACAAAGCTCCATTACACCTGTCATAAGAATGCTCCATGGCCTTCTCATCACAATGCTCCATGCCCTTGCCATAACAATGCTCCATTACAACAGTCATAACAATGCTCCATGAACCCTGTCATCACGATGTTCCATGGCATTGTCATCACAAAGCTCCATGACCCTTCTCATCACAATGCTCCAAGACCCCTGTAATCACAATGCTCTATGCCCCTTTTCATCTCAATGATCCATGAACCCTGTCATCACAGTGCACCTTGCCCATTATCATAAGGCTTCAGGCTATTGTCATCACAATGAAATCAAAATTATCCATGACCACTGTCATCATAATGCCCCAAAAACTTGTGATCACAATGTTCCATAACACTTGTCATCACAACACCCTGAGATGATCATCATAACAATTATACATGGTCTTCTCATCACAATGCTCCATGACATTTGTCATCACAATTCTCAATACACTTGTCATCACAATGCTCCCTGACACTTGTCGTCAGTATGCTCCTTGAACCCTGTCATGACAAGGCTCCATGCCTTTTCATCACAATGATCCATGCCATTTTCATCACAATGCTTCAAGACCCCTGTAATCACAATGCTCCGTGCGCTTGTCATCACAAAGCTCCATGACACATGTCATCAGAATGCTCCATGGCCTTCTCCTCACAATGCTCAATGCCCTTGTCATCACAATGCTCCAAGACCCCTGTAATCACAATGTTCCATGCCCCTTTTCATCAGAATGCTCCATGAGACTTGTCATCACAAGTCTCCATGGTCTTATCATCACAGTGCTCCAAGACCTTGTCATCACCATGCTCAATTCCCATGTCATCACAATGCTCAATGACCCCTGTCATCACAATAATCCATGAATATTTTCAGCCCAATGCTCCATTATATTCTCATCACAATGCTCCATGACAAATATCATCAAAATGCTCCATGACCACGGTCATCACAACACTCCATGACACCTTAAAACACAATTATCCGGGACTCTTGTCATCACAATGCTCCATTCTCTACTCATCACAATGCTCCATGACCCTTGTCATCACAATGATCCATGCCGTTGTCATCCCAATGCTCCATGACTCATGTATTCACAATGCTCCATGACGCTTATCATCACAGTACTCCAAGACATATGTCATCACAGTGCTCTATGACATATGTCATCACAATGCTCCATGCCTTTTTCAGCAAAATGCTACATGACCTTGTCATTAAAATGCTCTATGCGTTTCTCATCACAATACTCCATTACCATTGTCATCAAAATCCTCCATGAAACTTGGGATCACATTGCTTCATGCCCTTGTCATCACAAGGCTCCATGCTCCTTGAAATCAAAATGATCCATGACCTCTGTCATCTCAGTGCACCAAACACTTGTGATCACAATGTTCCATAACACTTTTCATCACAACGCTCCATGATGCCTGTCATCACGATACTCCATGCCCTTTTCATCACAATGCTCCATGACATTTGTCATCACAATTCTCAATGCACTTGTCATTACAATGCTTCCTGACACTTGTTATCAGAATGCTCCTTGAAACATGTCACAAAAAGGCTCCATGCCATTTTCATCACAAGGCCCCATGCCGTTTTCATCACAATGCTGCATGACATTGTCATCAAAATACTCCACAATCTTGTCATCAGAATGCTCGATGACCCTTGTTATCACAATTCTCCATGCACTTGTCAGCAAAATGCTCCCTGACCCTTGTCATCACAATGCTCCATTACCTTTCTCATCAGAATCCTCCATGACACTTGGCATCACAATGCTCCATGCCATTGTCATCACAATGGGCCACTACATATGTCATCACAATGCTCCCTGACACCTCTCTTCACAATACTGCATGACCTGGTCATCACAATGCTCCATGTCCTTGTCATCACAATGCGCCATTCCAACTGTCATCACAATAATCCATGAAACATATTAGACCAATGTTCCATGCCCTTGTCATCACAATGTTCCATGCTCTTGTTATCAGAATTCTGCATGAACCCTGTCATCACAATGCTCCCTGACGCCAGTCATCACAATGCTTCATGACCTTTGTCATCACAATGGTCCATGCCCTAGTCATCAACAGTTTCTGTGACCTTTATAACCACAATGCTCCATGAACTTTTCATCACAATGCTCTTTGACCCTTGTCATCACAATGCTCCTTGCGCTTGTCAGCACAAATGTCCATGACCCATGTCATCACAATGCACCATGCGCTTGTCATCAGAGTGCTCCACAATCTTCTCATCACAATGCTCCTTAAAATTTGTCATCACAATGCTCCATGAACTTCTCATCAAAATGCTCTCTGACCACTGATATCACAATGCTACATCACAATTTGTCACAATACTCCGTCACCCATGTCATCACAATGTTCCATGACTCCTGTCATCACAATGCTACATGTACTTATCATCACAATGTTCGATGACCCCTTACATCACAATGTTCCATAACACCTGTCATCAAAAGGTTCCATGACCCTTTTCATCAAATTGCTCCATGACCCTGTCATCACAATGCTCCAAGAACCCTGTAATCACAATGCTCTATGCCCCTTTTCATCTCAATTACCCATGAACACTGTCATCACAATGCACCATGCCCATCATCATAATGCTTCATGCTATTGTCATCACAATGAAATCAAAATGCTCCATGACCTCTGTCATAAAAATGCTCCAAACCCTTGTGATCTCAATATTCCTTAACACTTGTCATCACAATGCCCCATGAAGCTCATCATCACAATTATCAATGGTCTTCTCATCACAATGCTCCATGACCTTTGTCATCACAATGCTCAATACACTTGTCATCAAAATGCTCCCTGACACTTGTTGTCTGTATGCTCCTTGAACCCTGTCATGACAAGGCTCCATGCCTTTTTCATCACAATGATCCATGGTCTTTTCATTACAGTGGTCCAAGACCAATGTAATCACAATGCTCCATGCCCTTGTCATCACAAAACTCAAGGACGAATGCCATCAGAATGCTCCTTTGATTTCTCCTTACAATGCTCCATGCCCTTGTCATCACAATGTTCCAAGACCCCAGTAATCACAATGCTCCATGCCCCTTTTCATCAGTATGCTCCATGAGACTTGTCATCACAAGGCTCCATGGTTTTGTCATCACAATGCTTCAGGATATTGTCATCACAATGCTTCTCGACATTGTCTTAAAAATTTTCAATGGCCCATGTCATCATAATGCTCCAAGCCCTAATCATCACAAAGCTCCATTATATTTGTCATCACAATTCTCCATTACATTTGGCATCACAATGCTCCATGCCATTGTCATCACAATGGACCATGACATATGTCATCACAATGCTCCCTGACACCTGTCTTCACAATACTCCATGACCTGCTCATCACAATGCTCCATGCCCTTGTCATCACAATGCACCATGCCCACTGTCATCACATTGATCCATGAAAATTGTCAGACTAATGCTCCATGCCCCTATCATCACAATGCTCCATGACCTTGTCATCACAATGCTCCAGGAACCATGTCATCTCAATGCTCCATGACTCCAGTTATCACAATGTTTCATAAAGTTTGCATCACAATGGACCATGCCCGCGTCATCACAAGGCTCTGTGACCTTTGTAACCACAATGCTCCATGAACATTTCATCACAATTCTCTGTGATCCTTGTCATCACAATGCTCCATGTCTTTGTCAGAACAGTGCTCCGTGACCATTGTCATCACAATGTTCCACGCGCATTTCATCACAACGGTCCACAACTTTGTCATTGCTATGCTACATAAACTTTGTAATCAAAATGGTCCATGCACTTCTCATCAAAATGCTCTCTCACCAGAGATATCACAATGGTCCATCACTAGTCATCACAATACTCCCACACCCCTGGTATCACAAAGTTCCCTGACCCTATCATCACAATGCTATATCACTTTATCATCACAATATTCCATGACCCCTGAAATCATAATGTTCCATAACCCCTGTCATCAAAATGCTCCATGACCCTTTTCATCCCAAAGCTCCAAGACCCCTGACATCACAATGTTCTATAACCCCTGCCATCAAAATGTTCCATTACACTTTTTATCAAATTGCTGCATGACCCGTCCATCAAAATGCTCCCTGCCTTTCTCATCACAATGCACCATGCCCTTGTCATCAAAATGCTCCATGACTTGTCTTCACAAAGCTCCATGACCCATGGCATCACAGTGCTCCATGTCATTGTCATCACAATGCTCCATGAACACTCTGATCACATTGCTCCATGCCCTTGTCATCACAAAGCTCCATGACACTTGTCATCACAATGCTCGATGCCCTTCTTATCACAATGCTCCATGCCCTTGTCATTACAATCCTGAATGACCCATGTATCACAGTGTTCCGTACCCTTGTCATCACAGTACTCCATGCCCACTCTCATCACAATAGTCCATGAAACATTTCAGACAAATGTTTCATACCCTTCTCATCAAAATGCTCCATAACCCCTGTCATAACAATGGACCATGACCTTTGCCATAACAATGTTCCACGGCCTAGTCATCACAAGGTTCCATGACACTTGTCATCACAATGCTCAAGACCCATGAAATCACAATGCTCCATGCCGTTGTCATCACAAAGCTCCATGACGAATGTCATCAGAATGTTCCATGGCCTTCTCATCACAGTGCTCCATGCCCATGTCATCACAATGCTCCAAGACCCTTGTAATCACAATGCTCCATGCCCCTTTTCATCTCAATGCTCCATGAACCCTGTCATCACAATACACCATGCCCATCATCATAATGCTTCAGGCTATTGTCATCACAATGAAATCAATATTCTCCATGACCTCTGTCATCATAATGCTCCAAACCCTTGTGATCACAATGTTCCATAACACTTATCATCACAACACGCCATGACGCTCATCATCACAATTATCAATGGTTTTCTCATCACAGTACTCCATGATCTTTGTCATCACAATGCTCAATACACTTGTCATCACAATGCTCCCTGACACTTGTCGAAAGTATGCTCCTTGAACCCTGTCATGACATGGCTCCATGCCTTTTTCATTATAATAATCCATGCACTTTTCATCACAGTGCTCCAAGATCCCTGTAATCACAATGCTCCATGCCCTTGTCATCAAAAATCTCCATGACGCAAGTCATCAGAATGCTTCATGGCCTTCTCATCACAATGCTCAATGCCCTTGTCATCACAATGCTCCAAGACCCCTGTAATCACAATGCTCCATGCCCCTTTCAATCAGAATGCTCCATGAGACTTGTCATCACAATTCTCCATGGTCTTCTCATCACAATGCTCCAGGACTTTGTCATTACCATGCTCCATTCCCTTGTCATCACAATGCTCCATGACCCCTGTCATCACAATAATCCATGAACCTTTTCAGCTCAATGCTCCTCGACCTACTCATCACAATGCTCCATGGCCAATATCATCACAATGCTCAATACAATGGACATCACAATGCTCCCTGACACTTGTCGTCAGTAGGCGCCTTGAACCCTGTAATGAAAAGGCTCCATGCCATTTTCAAAACAATAATCCATGCCCTTTTCATCACAATGCTCCAAGATCCCTGTAATCACAATGCTCCATGCCCCTTTGCATCAGAATGCTCCATGAGACTTGTCATCACAAGTCTGTATAGTCTTCTCATCACAAAGCTCAAGGACCTTGTCATCAGCATGCTCCATGCCCTTCTCATCACAATGCTCCATGACCCCTGTCATCACAATGCTCCATGACTCCATTCATCACATTTCTCTTTAACATTTGTCATCAAAATGGTCGATGCCCGCGTCATCACATGGCTCTGTTACCTTTGTAACCACAATGCTCCATGAACTTTTCATCACAATGCTCCGTGAACCTTGTCATCACAATGCTCCATGCCTTTGTCCCAAAAATGTTCCATGACCCTTGTCATCACAATGTGCCACGCGCTTTGCATCACAATTGTCCACAAATTTGTCATCACAATGATCCATAAACTTGTAATCACAATGCTCCATGCCCTTCTCATCACAATGCTCCATTACCCCTGTCATAACAATGCTCCATGAGCCCTGCCATCACAATGTTCCACGGCCTTGTCATCACAAGTCTCCAAGACATATGTAATCACAATGCTCCATGCCCTTGTCATCACAAAGCTCCATGACACATGTCATCAGAATGTTCCATGGCCTTCTCATCAAAATGCTCCATGCCCTTGTCATCACAATGCTCCCAGACCCCTGTATTCACAATGCTCCATGCCACTTTGCATCTCGATGCTCCATGAACCCTGTCATCACAATGCATCATGCCCATCATCATAATGCTTCCGACTATTTTCAGCACAATGAAATCAAAATTCTCCATGACCTCTGTCATCACAATGCTACATGACCCCTGTCATCACAATACTCCATGAACATTTTCAGCCCAATGCTCCATGACGCTTGTCATCACAATGATCCATGCCCTTTTCATCCCAGTGCTCCATGACCCCTGCATTCACAATGTTCCGTGACGCTTGTCATCACAGTGCTCCATGACACCTGTCATCACAATGCTCCATGCCTTTGTCAGCAAAATGCTACATGACCTTGTCATTACAATGCTCTATGCGCTTGTCATCAATATACTCCATTTCCATTGTCATCACAATTCTCCATAAACCTTGGGATCACATTGCTTCATGCCCTTGTCATCACAATGCTCCATGCTCCTTGAAATCAAAATGATCCATGACCTCTGTCATCGCAATGCTCCAAACCCTTGTGATCACAATGTTCCATAACACTTGTCATCACAACGCTCCAGGATGCCTGTCATCACAATACTCCATGCCCTTTTCATCACAATGCTCCATGACCTTTGTCATCACAATTCTCAATACACTTGTCATCCCAATGCTCCCTGACACTTGTCTTCAGAATGCTCCTTGAAACCTGTCACGAAAAGTCTCCATGACGTTTTCATCACAATGCTCCATGCCATTGTCATCCCAATGCGCCATTGCATATGTCATCACAATGCTCCCTGACACCTATCTTCACAATACTGCATGACCTGGTCATCACAATGTTCCGTGCCCTTGTCATCACAATATGACATTCCAACTGTCATCACAATACTCCATGAAATATATTAGACCAATGAACCATGCCCTTTTCATCATAATGCTCCTTGACCCCTGTCATCACAATGCTCCGTGACTCCAGTCATCACAATGTTCCATGACCTTTGTCATCACTATGGTCCTTGCCCTCATCATCAACAGTCTCTGTGACCTTTTTAACCACAATGCTCCATGAACATTTCATCACAATGCTATTTGACCCTTGTCATCACAATGCTCCATGCCCACTCTCATCACAATAATCCATGAAATATATCATACCAGTGCTCAATGCCCTGCTCATCACAATGCTCCATTACCTCTGTCATCTCAATGCTCCAAGACCCCTGTAATCACAATGTTCCAAGCCATTGTCATCACAAAGCTCCATGACGCATGTCATCAGAATGTTCCATGGCATTCTCATCACAGTGCTCCTTGCCCTTGTCACCACAATGCTCCAAAACCCCTGTAATCACAGTGCTCCTTGAACCTTTTCATCTCAATGTTCCATGAACCCTGTCATCACAATGCACCGTGCCCATCATCATAATGCTTCAGGCTATTGTCATCACAATGAAATCAAAATTCTCCATGACCTCTGTCATCATCATGCTCCAAACCCTTTTGATCACAATTTTCCATAACACTTATCATCACAACACACCATGACGCTCATCATCACAATTATCCATGGTCTTCTCATCACAATGTTCCATGAACTTGTCATCAAAATGCTCAATACACTTGTCATCACAATGCTCCCTGACACTTGTCTTCAGTATGCTCCTTGAACCCTGTCATGACAAGGCTCCATGCCTTTTTCATCACAATGATCCATGCCCTTTTCATCACAATGTTACAAGACCCCTGTAATCACAATGCTCCATGCCCTTGTCATCACAAAGCTCCATGACGCATGTCATCAGAATGCTACATGGCCGTCTCATGACAATGCTCAATGCCCTTGTCATCACAATGCTCCAAGACCACAGTAATCACAATGATCCATGCCCCTTTTCATCAGAATGCTCCATGAGACTTGTCATCACAAGACTCCATGGTCTTTTCATCACAATGCTACAGGACCTTGTCATCACCATGCTACATGACACTTGTCATCACAATACACCATGAATATTATCAGCACAATGCTCCATGACCTTCTCATCACAATGCTCCATGACCAATATCATCACAATGCACCATGACAACTGTCATCACAATACTCCATGAATATTATCAGCACAATGCTCCATGACCAATATCATCACAATGCACCATGAAAACTGTCGTCACAAAACTCCATGACACCTGACAACACAATGATCCGGGACTCTTGTCATCACTATACTTCATTCCCTAGTCATCACAATGCTCCATGACCACTGTCCTCACAATGCTCCGTGACACCTGTCATCACAATGCTTCATAACGTTTGTCATTACAATGGTCCATGCCCGCGTCATCACAAGTCTCTGTGACCTTTATAAGCACAGTTCTCAATGAACTTTTCATCACAATGCTCCGTGACCCTTGTCATCACAATGCTCCATGACACATGTCATCAGAAAGCTCCATGGCTTTCTCATCACAATGCTCCTTGCCCTTGCCATCACAATGCTACATTACCCCTTTCATAACAATGCTCCATAATCCCTGCCATCACGATGTTCCATGGCAATGTCATCACAAGGCTCCATGACCCTTCTCATCACAATGCTCCAAAACCCCTGTAATCACAATGCTCCATGCCCCTTTTCATCTCAATGATCCATGAACCCTGTCATCACAATGCACCATGCCCATCATCATAATACTTCATGCTATTGTCATCACAATGAAATCAAAATGCTCCATGACCTCTGTCATAACAATGCTCCAAACCCTTGTGATCACAATATTCCATAACACTTGTCATCACAATGCCCCATGACGCTCGTCATCACAGTTATCTATGGTGTTCTCATCACAATGCTCCATGACCTTTGTCATCACAATGCTCAATACTCTTGTCATCAAAATGCTCCCTGACACTTGTTGTCTGTACTCTCCTTGAACCCTGTCATAACAAGGTTCCATGCCATTTTCATCACAATGTTCCAAGACCCCTATAATCACAATGGTCCATGACCCTTTTCATCAGTATGCTCCATGAGATTTGTCATCACAAGGCTCCATGGATTTCTCATCACAATGCTCCAGGACCTTATCATCACAATGCTTCACGACCTTGTCATGAAAATTCTCAATGGCCCTTGTCATCATAATTCTCCAAGCCCTAGTCATCACAATCCTCCATTATATTTGTCATAACAATCCTCCATTACATTTGGCATCACAATGCTCCATGCCATTGTCATCGCAATGGACCATGACATAGGTCATCACAATGCTCTCTGAAACCTGTCTTCACAATACTCCATGACCTTCTCATCACAATGCTCCATGCCCTTGTCATCACAATGCTCCGTGACTCCAGTCATCACAATGCTTCATGACATTTGTCATCACAATGCTCCATGCCTTTGTCATTACAATCCTGCATGACTCATGCATCATAGTGTTCTATACACTGATCATCACAATGCTCTATGCCAACTCTCATTACAATAATCCATGAAATATTTTAGACCAATGTTCCATGCCCTTCTCATCACAATGCTCCATTACCTCTGTCATAACAATGCAACATGACCCCTGCCATCACAATTTTCCACGGCCTAGTCATCACAAGGTTCCATGACACTTGTTATCACAATGCTGAAGACCCTTGTAATCACAATGCCCCATGCCCTTGTCATCACAAAGCTGCATGACGAATGTCATCAGAATGTTCCATGGCCTTCTCATCACAATGCTCCATGCCCTTGTCATCACAATGCTCCAAGAACCCTGTAAACAAAATGCTCCATGCCCCTTTTCTTCTCAATGCTCCATGAACCCTGTCATCACAATGCACCATGCCCATCATCATAATGCTACAGGCTATTGTCCTCACAATGAAATCAATATTCTCCATGACCTCTGTCATCATAATGCTCCAAACCCTTGTGATCACAATGTTCTATAACACTTAGCATCACAATACCCCATGACGCTCATCATAACAATTAACCATGGTCTTCTTATCACAATGCTCCATGAGCTTTGTCATCACAATGCTCAATAAACTAGTCATCACAATGCTCCCTGACACTAGTCGTCAGTATGCTCCTTGAACCCTGTCATGACAAGGCTCCATGCCTTTTTCATAACAATGATCCGTGCCATTTTCATCACCATGCTCCTAGATCCCTGTAATCACAAGGCTCTATGCCCTTGTCATCACAAAACTCCATGACACATGTCGTCAGAATGCTCCATGGCCTTCTCATCACAAAGCTCCATACCCTAGTCATCACAGTGTTCCATGACCCCTGTAATCACAATGCTCCATGCCCCTTTTCATCAGAATGCTCCATGAGACTTGTCATCACAAGTCTCCATGGTCTTTTCATCGCAATGCTCCAGGACATTGTCATCACCATGCTCCATTCCCTTTCATCACAATGCTCAATGACCCGTATCATCACAATAATCCATGAACATATTCAGCCCAATGCTCCACGACCTACACATCACAGTGCTCCATGGCCAATATCATCACAATGTTCCATGACCACTGTCATCACAACACTCCATGAACATTTCAGCCCATTGCTCCATGAAACTTGACATCACAATTATCCATGCACTTGTCATCCCAATGCTCCCTGACGCCTGTATTCAAAATGCCCCGTGACGCCTGTCATCACAGTTCTCCATGACACATGTCCTCACAGTGCTCCATGCCTTTGTCACCAAAATGCTACATGACGTTGTCATTACAATGCTCTATGCACTTGTCATCACAATACTCCATTTCCATTGTCATCACCATCCTCCATGAACCATGGGATCACATTGCCTCATGCCCTTGTCATCACAATGTTCCATGCTCCTTGAAATCAAAATGATCCATGACCTCTGTCATCACAATGTTCCAAACCCATGTGATCACAGAGTTCAATAACACTTGTCATCACAACGCTCCATGATACCTGTCATCAGAATATTCCATGCACTTTTCATCACAATGCTCCATGACCTTTGTAATCACAATGCTCAATACACTTGTCATCACAATGCTCCCTGATATTTGTCATCAGAATGCTCCTTGAGCCCTGTCACGAAAAGGCTCCATGCCTTTTTCATCACAATGCCCCATTCCGTTTTCATCATAATGCTCCATGTCACTGTCATCAAAATACTCCATAAGCTTGTCATCAGAATGCTCCATGACACTTGTCATCATAATTCTCCATGCATTTGTCAGCACAATGCTCCCTGACCCTTGTCATCACAATGCTCCAAGCCATTGTCATCACAATGCTCCATTACCTTTGTCATCAGAATCCTCCATGACACTTGGCATCACAATGCTCCATGCCATTGTCATCACAATGGGCCATTGCATATGTCATCACAATGCTCCCTGACACCTGTCTTCACAATAATGCATGACCTGGTCATCACAATGATCCATGCCCTTGTCATCACAATGCGCATTCCAACTCTCATCGCAATAATCCATGAAATTTATTAGACCAATGTTCCATGCCCTTGTCATAACAATGCTCCATTCCCTTATTATCACAATACTCCATGACCCCTGTCATCACAATGCTCCGTGACTACAGTCATCACAATGCTTCATGACCTTTGTCATCACAATGTTCCATGCCCTCGTCATCAACAGGCTCTGTGACCTTTTTAACCACAATGCTCCATGAAATTTTCATCACAATGCTCTTTGACCCTTGTCATCACAATGCTCTATGCCTTTCTCAGCACAATGCTACATGACCCTTGTCATCACAATGCTCCATGCGCTTGTCAGCACAATGCTCCATGACACATGTCATCACATTGCTCCATGAACCCTGTCATCACAATGCTCCGTGACTCCAGTCATCAAAATGCTTCATAACCTTTGTCATCACAGTGGTCCATGCCCGCGTCATCACAGGGCTCTTTGACATTTGTAACCACAATGCTCCATGAACTTTTCTTCACAATTCTCTGTGACCCTTGTCATCACAATGCTCCATGTCTTTGTCAGAACAATGCTCCATGACAATTTTCATCACAATGTTCCACGCGCATTTCATCACAACGGTCCACAACATTGGCATTGCAATGCTCCATAAAGCTTGGAATCACAATTATCCATGCTCTTCTCATCAAAATGCTCTCCCAACAGAGATATCACAGTGTTCCATCACTAGTCATCACAATACTCCATCACCCCTGTAATCACAATGTTCCATGACCCTGTCATCACACTGCTACATCCCCTTATAATCACAATGTTCCATGACCCCTGACATCACAATGTTCCATAAACCCTGTCATCAAAATGCTCCATGACCCTTTTCATCCCAAAGCTCCAAGATCCCTGACATCACAATGCTCTATAACCCCTGCCATAAAAATGTTCCATTACACTTTTCATCAAATTGCTGCATGACCCTGTCATCAAAATGCTCCCTGCCCTTCTCATCAAAATGCACAACACACTTGCCATCAAAATGCTCCATGACTTTTGTCATCACAAAGCTCCATGACCCTTGGCATCACAATGCTCCATGTCATTGTCATCACAATGCTCCATGAACCCTCTCATCACAATTCTCCATGCACTTGTCATCACAAAGCTCCATGACACTTGTCATCACAATGCTTGATGTCCTTCTCATCACAATGCTCCATGCCTTTGTCATTAGAATCATGCATGGCCCATGTATCATAGTGTTCCGTACCCTTGTCATCACAATGCTCCATGTCCACTCTCATCACAATAATCCATGAAACATTTCAGACCAATGATCCAAGCCCTTCTCATCACAATGCTGCATTACCTCTGTCATAACAATGCACCATGACCACTGCCATCACAATGTTCCAATGCCTAGTCATCACAATGATCCATGACACTTGTCATCACAATGCTGAAGACCCCTGTAATCACAATGCTCCATGCCCTTGTCATCACAAAGCTCCATGATGCATGTCATCAGAATGCGCCATGGCCTTCTCCTCACAGTGCTCCATGACCTTTTCATCAAAATGCTAAAAGACCCCTGTAAACACAATGCTCCATGCCAATTTTCATCTCAATGCTCCATGAATCCTGTCATCACAATGCACCATGCCCATCATCATAATGCTTCAGGCTATTGTCATCACAATGAAATCAATATTCTCCATGACCTCTGTCATCATAATGCTCCAAACCCTTGTGATCACAATGTTCCATAACACTTATCATCACAACACTCCATGACGCTCATCATCACAATTAGCCATGGCATTCTCATCACAATGCTTCAAGATCTTTATGATCACAATGCTCAATACACTTGTCATCACAATGCTCCCTTACACTTGTCGTCAGTATGCTCCTTGAACCCTGTCATGACAAGGCTCCATGCCTTTTTCATCTCAATGATCAGTGCCCTTTTCATCACAATGCTCCAAGATCCCTGTAATCACAATGCTCCATGCCCTTGTCATCACAAAACTCCATGACACATGTCATCAGAATGCGCATGGTCTTCTCATCAAAATCCTCCATGCCCTACTCATCACAATGCTCCAAGTCCCCTGTAATCACAATGCTCCATGCGTCTTTTAATCAGAATGCTCCAGTAGACTTGTCATCACAAGTCTCCATGGTCTCCTCATCACAATGCTCCATGACCCTGTCATCACAACACTCCATGAACATTTTCAGCCCAGTGCTCCATGACACTTGTCATCACAATGATCCATGCCCTTGTCATCCCAATGCTCCATGATCCCTGTATTCACAATGCTCCGTAACGTTTGTCATCATATTGCTCCATGACACATGTCATCACAATGCTCCATGCCTTTGTCAGCAAAATGCTACATGACATTCTCATTACAATGCTGTATGCGCTTGTCATCACAATACTCCATTTCCATTGTCATCACAATCCTCCATGAACCTTGGGATCACATTGACTCATGCCCTTGTAATTACAATGCTGCATGCTCCTTGAAATCAAAATGATCCATGACCTCTGTCATCACAATGCTCCAAACACTTGTGATCACAATGTTCCATAACACTTGTCATCACAACGCTCCATGATGCCTGTCATCACAATACTCCATGAACTTTTCATCACAATACTCCATGAACTTTGTCATCACAATTCTCAATACACTTGTCATCACAATGCTCCCTGACACTTGTCATCAGAATGCTCCTTGAACCCTGTCACGAAAAGGCTCCAAGTCTTTTTCATCACAATACCCCATGCCGTTTTCATCACAATGCTCCATGCCATTGTCATCAAAATACTCGACAAGCTTGTCATCAGAATTCTCCATGACCCTTGTCATCACAATTCTCCATGCACTTGTCAGCACAATGCTCCCTGACCCTTGTCATCACAATGTTCCAAGCCATTGTCATCACAATGCTCCATTACTTTTGTCATCAGAATCCTCCATGACACTTGCTTCACAATGCTCCATGCCATTGTCATCACAATGGGCCATTACATATGTCATCACAATGCTCCCTGACACATGTCTTCACAATACTGCATGACCTGGTCATCACAATGATCCATGCCCTTGTCATCACAATGCGCCATTCCAACTGTCATTGCAACAATCCATGAAATTTATTAGACCAATGTTCCATGCCCTTGTCATCACAATGCTCCATGCCCTTGTTATCACAATGCTCCATGACCCCTGTCATCAGTATGCACCGTGACTCCAGTCATCACAATGCTTCATATCCTTTGTCATCACAATGGTCCATGCCCTCTTCATCAACAGTCTCTGTGACCATTTTAACCACAATGATCCGTGAACTTTTCATCACAATGCTCTTTGACCCTTGTCATCACAATGCTCTATGCCTTTCTCAGCACAATGCCCCATGACCCTTGACATCACAATGCTCCATGCGCTTGTCAGCACAATGCTCCACGACATGTCATCACAATGCACCGTGTGCTTGTCATCACAGTGTTCCACAAACTTGTCATCACAGTGCTCCATAAACATTGTCATCATAATGCTCCTTGCACTTCTCATCAAAATGCTCTCTCACCACTGATATCACAATGCTACATCACAATTCGTCACAATACTCCCTCACCCCTGTCATCACAATGTTCCATGACTCCTGTCATCACAATGATATATGCACTTATCATCACAATGTTCGATGACCCCCGACATCAGAATGTTCCATAACACCTGTCATCAAAACGTTCCATGACAGTTTTCATCCAGTTGCTCCATGACCCTGTCATCACAGTTCTCCCTGCCCTTCTCATCACAATGCACAACGCCCTTGCCATCAAAATGCTCCATGAACTTTGTCATGACAAAGATCCATGAGCCTTGGCATCACAATGCTCCATGTCATTGTCATCACAATACTCCATGAACGCTCTCATCACATTGCTCCATGCCCTTGTCTTCACAAAGCTCCATGACACATGTCATCAGAATGCTCCATGGCCTTCTCATCACAATGCTCCATGCCCTTGCCATCACAAATATCCATTACACCTGTCATAACAATGCTCCATGACCCTGCCATCACGATGTTCCATGGCCTTGTCATCACAAGGCTCCATGACCCTTCTCATCACAACACTCCAAGAACCCTGTAATCACAATGCTCCATGCCCCTTTTCATCTCAACGATCCACGAAACCTGTCATCACAATGTACCATGCCCATCACCATAATGCTTCATGCTATTGTCATCACAATGAAATCAAAACGCTCCATGACCTCTGTCATAACAATGCTCCAAACCCTTGTGATCACAATATTCCATAACACTTGTCATCCCAATGCCCCATGAGGCTCGTCATCACAGTTATCTATGGTCTTCTCATCACAGTGCTCCATGACCTTTGTCATCACAATGATCTATGCCCTTTTCATCACAATGCTCCAAGACCAATGTAATCACAATGCTCCATGCCCTTGTCATCACAAAGCTCAATGACACATGCCATCAGAATGCTCCTTTGTCTTCTCCTCACAATGTTCCATGCCCTTGTCATCACAATGTTCCAAGACCCCTGTAATCACAATGCTCCATGCCCCTTTTCATCAGTATGCTCCATGAGACTTGTCATCACAAGTCTCCATATATTTGTTATCACAATGCTCCATGCCCTTGTCATCACAATGCACCATGCTCACTCTCATCACAATAATCTATGAAACTTGTCAGACCAATGATCCATGCCCCTGTCATCACAATGCTCCATGCCCTTGTCCTCACAATGCTCCATGACCCCTGTCATCACAACGCTCCGTGACACCATTCATCACAATGCTTCATAACGTTTGTCATCACAATGTTCCATGCCCGACTCATCACAAGGCTCTGTGACCTTTGTAACCACAATGCTCCATGAACTTTTCATCACAATTCTCTGTGACCCTTTTCATCAAAATGCTCCATGTCTTTGTCAGAACAATGCTCCATGGCCATTGTCATCACAATGTGCCATGCACATTTCATCACAACGGTCCAAAACCTTTTCATTGCTATGCTCCATAAACATTGTAATCACAATGGTCCATGCACTTCTCATCAAAATGCTCTCTCACAAGGTATATCACAGTGTTCCATCACTAGTCATTACAATACTCCCTCACCCCTGTAATCACAATGCTCCATGATACTGTCATCACAATGCTACATCTGCTTACCATCACAATGTTCTATGACCCCTGACATCACAATGTTCCATAACCCCTGTCATCAAAATGCTCCATGACCCTCTTCATCCCAAAGCTCCAAGACCCCTGACATCACAATGTTCTATACCCCGTGCCATCAAAATGTTCCATTACACATTTCATCAAATTGATGCATGAACCGGTCATCAAAATGCTCCCTGCCCTTCTCATCACAATGCACCATGCTCTTTTCATCAAAATGCTCCATGACTTGTCATCACAAAGCTCCATGACCCTTGGAATCACAATGCTCCATGTCATTGTCATCACAATGCTCCATGAACTCTCTCATAACATTGCTCCATGCCCTCGTCATCACAAAGCTCCATGACACATGTCATTACAATGTTCGATGCCCTTCTCATCACAATGCTCCATGCCCTGTCATTACATTCCTGCATGACCCATGTATTATAGTGTTCCGTACCCTTGTCATCACAATGCTCCATGCCCACTCTCATCACAATAATTCATGAAACATTTCAGACCAATATTCCATGTCCTTCTCATCACAATGCTCCATTACCCCTTTCATAACAATGCACCATGACCCCCGCCATCACAATGTTCCACGGCCTAGTCATCACATGGTTCCATGACAATTGACATCACCATGCTCAAGACGCCTGAAATCACAATGCTCCATGCCCTTGTCATCACAAAGCTCCATGACGCATGTCATCAGAATGTTCCATGGCCTTCTCATCTCAATGTTCCTTGCCCTTGTCATCACATAGCTCCATGACGCATGTCATCAGAATGTTCCATGGCCTTCTCATCTCAATGTTCCTTGCCCTTGTCATCACAATGCTCCAAGACCATTGTAATCACAATGCTCCATGCCCCTTTTCATATCAATGCCCCATGAACCCTGGCATTACAATGCACCATGCCCATCATCATAATGCTTCAGGCTATTTTCATCACAATGAAATCAAAATGCTCCATGACCTCTGTCATAACAATGCTCCAAATCCTTGTGATCACAATATTCCATAACAGTTGTCATCACAATGCCCCATGAGGCTCGTCATCACAGTTATCTATGGTCTTCTCATCACAGTGCTCCATGACCTTTGTCATCACAATGCTCCATGCCCTTGTCATCACAAAGCTCAATGACACATGCCATCAGAATACTCCTTGGTCTTCTCCTCACAATGTTCCATGCCCTTGTCATCACAATGTCCCAAGACCCCTGTAATCACAATGCTCCATGCCCATTTTCATCAGTATGCTCCATGAGACTTGTCATCACAAGGCTCCATAGATTTGTTATCACAATGCTCCAGGACCTTGTCATCACAATGCTTCACGACCTTGTCATGAATATTCTCAATGGCCCTTGTCATCATAATGCTCCAAGCCCTAGTCATCACAATGCTCCATTATATTTGTCATCACAGTCCTCCATTACATTCGGCATCACAATGTTCCATGCCATTGTCATCACAATGGACCATGAAATATATCATCACAATGCTCCCTGACAACTTTCTTCACAATACTCCATGACCTTCTCATCACAATGCTCCATGCCCTTGTCATCACAATGCACCATGCCCACTGTCATCACAATAATCTATGAAATTTGTTAGACGAATGCTCCATTCTCCTGTCATAACAATGCTCCATGCTCTTGTCATTACAATGCTCCATGACCCCTGTCATCACAATGCTCCCTGACTCCAGTCATCAAAATGCTTCATAACGTTTGTCATCACAATGATCCATGCCAGCGTCATCACAAGGCTCTGTGACGTTTGTAACCACAATGCTCTATGAACATTTCATCACAATTCTCTGTGACCCTTGTCATCACAATGCTCCATGTCTTTGTCAGAACTATGCTCCATGACCATTGTCATCACAATGTGTCACGCGCATTTCATCACAACGGTCCACAACCTTGTCATTGCAAGGCTCCATAAATGTTGTAATCACAATGGTCCATGCACGTCTCATCAAAATGCTCTCTCACCAGAGATATCACAATGTTCCATCAATAGTCATCACAATACTCCCTCACCCCTGTAATCACAAGGTTTCATGACCCTGTCATCACAATGCTACATCCCCTTATCATCACAATGTTCCATGACCCCTGACATCAAATGTTCCATAACCCCAGTCATCAAAATGCTCCATGACCATTGTCAACACAATTCTCCATGCACTTGCCAGCACAATGCTCCGTGACCCTTGTAATCACAGTGATCCAAGCCATTGTCATCACAATGCTCCATTACCTTTGTCATCAGAATCCTCCATGATGCTTGTCATCACAGTGCTCCTTGACACCTGTCATCACAATGCTCCATGGCTTTGTCATCACAATGCTCAATACACTTGTCATCAAAATGCTCCCTGAAACTTGTTGTCTGTATGCTCCTTGAACCCTGTCATGACAAGGCTCCATGCCTTTTTCATCACAATGATCCATGCTCTTTTCATCACAATGCTCCAAGACCCATGTAATCACAATGCTCCATGCCCTTGTCGTCACCAAGCTCAATGACGCATGCCATCAGAATGCTCCTTGGTCTTCTCCTCACAATGTTCCATGTCCTTGTCATCACAATGTTCCAAGACCCCTGTAATGACAATGCTCCATGCCCCTTTTCATCAGTATGCTCCATGAGAATTCTCATCAAAAGGCTCCATGGTTTTGTCATCACAATGCTCCAGGACCTTGTCATCAAAATGCTTCACGACCTTGTCATGAAAATTTTCAATGGCCCTTGTCATCATAATGCTCCAAGCCCTAGTCATCACAATGCTCCATTATATTTGTCATCACAATCCTCCATTCCTTTTGGCATCACAATGTCCATGCCATTGTCATCACAATGGACCATGACATATGTCATCACAATGCTCCCTGACAACTGTGTTCACAATACTCAATGACATTCTCATCACAATGTTCCATGCCCTTGTCATCACAATGCACCATGCCCACTCTCATCACAATAATCTATGAAACTTGTCAGACCAATGATCCATGCCCCTGTCATCACAATGCTCCATGCCCTTGTCCTCACAATGCTCCATGACCCCTGTCATCACAACGCTCCGTGACACCAGTCATCACAATGCTTCATAACGTTTGTCATCACAATGTTCCATGCCCGACTCATCACAAGGCTCTGTGAACTTTGTAACCACAATGCTCCATGAACTTTTCATCACAATTCTCTGTGACCCTTGTCATCAAAATGCTCCATGTCTTTGTCAAAACAATGCTCCATGGCCATTGTCATCACAATGTGCCATGCACATTTCATCTCAACGGTCCAAAACCTTTTCATTGCAATGCTCCATAAACATTGTAATCACAATGGTCCATGTACTTCTCATCAAAATGCTCTCTCAAAAGTGATATCACAGTGTTCCATCACTAGTCATCACAATACTCCCTCACCCCTGTAATCACTATGTTCCATGACACTGTCATCACAATGCTACATCCGCTTACCATCACAATGTTCCATGACCCCTGACATCACAATGTTCCATAACCCCTGTCATCAAAATGCTCCATGACCCTCTTCATCCCAAAGCTCCAAGACCCCTGACATCACAATGTTCTATACCCCGTGCCATCAAAATGTTCCATTACACATTTCATCAAATTGATGCATGAACCGGTCATCAATATGCTCCCTGCTCTTCTCATCATAATGCACCGTGCCCTTGTCTTCAAAATGCTCCAAGACTTGTCATCACAAAGCTCCATGACCCTTGGCATCACAATGCTCCATGTCATTGTCATCACAATGCTCCATGAACTCTCTCATAACATTGCTCCATGTCCTTGTCATCACAAAGCTCGATGACACATGTCATTACAATGCTCGATGCACTTCTCATCAAAATGCTCCATGCCCTGTCATTACATTCCTGCATGACCCATGTATTACAGTGTTCTGTACCCTTGTCATCACAATGCTCCATGCCCACTCTCATCACAATAATTCATGAAACATTTCAGACCAATATTCCATGTCCTTCTCATCACAATGCTCCATTACCCCTTTCATAACAATGCACCATGACCCCCGCCATCACAATGTTCCACGGCCTAGTCATCACATGGTTCCATGACAATTGACATCACCATGCTCAAGACGCCTGAAATCACAATGCTCCATGCCCTTGTCATCACAAAGCTCCATGACGCATGTCATCAGAATGTTCCATGGCCTTCTCATCTCAATGCTCCATGCCCTTGTCATCAAAATGCTCCAAGACCATTGTAATCACAATGCTCCATGCCCCTTTTCATATCAATGCTCCATGAACCCAGTCATCACAATGCACCATGCCCATCATCATAATGCTTAAGGCTATTGTCATCACAATGAAATCAAAATGCTCCATGACCTCTGTCATCATAATCCTCCGAACCCTTGTGATCACAATGTTCCATAACACTTATCATAACAACATCCCATGACGCTCATCATCACAATTATCCATGGCCTTCTCATCACAGTGCTCTATGATTTTTATCATCACAATGCTCAATACACTTGTCATCACAATGCTCCCTGATACTTGTCTTCAGTATGCTCCTTGAAACCTCTCATGACAAGGCTCCATGCCTTTTTCATCACAATGATCCATGACCTTTTCATCACAATGCTCCAAGACCCCTTTAGTCACAATGCTCCATGCCCTTGTCATCACAAAGCTCCTGGACGCATGTCATCAGAATGCTCCATGGCCTTCTCATCACCATGATCCATGCCCTTGAGATCACAATGCTCCAAGACCCCTTTATTCACAATGCTCCATGCCCCTTTGCAACAGAATGCTCCATGAGCCTTCTCATCAGAAGTCTCCATGGTCTTCTCATCAAAATGTTCCAGGACTTTGTCATCACCATGCTCCATTCGCTTGTCATCGCAATGCTCCATGACCAATATCATCACAATTCTCCATGACCACTGTCATCACAACACTCCATGACACCTGACAGCACAATGATCTGGGACTCTTTTCATCACAATGTTCCATTCCCTAGTCATCACAATGCTCCAGGACACTTGTCATCACAATGATCCATGCCCTTGTCATCCCAATGTTCCATAACCCCTGTATTCACAATGCTCCATGACGCTTGTCACCACAGTGCTCCATGACATCTTTCATCACAATGCTCCATGCCTTTGTCAGCAAAATGCTTCATGACCTTGTCATTACAATGCTGTATGTGATTGTCATCACAATACACCTTTACCATTGTCATCACAACCCTCCATGAACCTTGGGATCACATTGCTTCATGCCCTTGTCATCACGATGCCCCATGCTCCTTGAAATCAAAATGATCCATGACCTCTGTCATCACAATGCTCCAAGCCCTTGTGATCACAGTGTTCCATAAAACTTGTCATCACAACGCTCCATGATGCCTGTCATCACAATACTCCATGCCCTTTTCATCAAAATGCTCCATGACCTTTGATATCACAATTCTCAATACACTTGTCATCACAATGCTCCCTGACACTTGTCATCAGAATGCTCCTTGAACCCTGTCACGAAAAGGCTCCATGTCTTTTTCATCACAATGCCTCATGCCATTTACATCACAATGCTCCATGCCATTGTCATCAAAATACTCCACAAGCTTGTCATCAGAATGTTCCATGACCCGTGTCATCACAAATCTCCATGCACTTGTCAGCACAATGCGACCTGACCCTTGTCATCACAATGCTCCAAGCCATTGTCATCACAAAGCTCCATTACCGTTGTCATCAGAATCCTCCATGACACTTGGCATCACAATGTTCCATGCCATTGTCATCACAATGGGCCCTGACTTATGTCATTACAATGCTCCCTGACACCTGTCTTCACAATACTGCATGACCTGGTCATCACAATGATCCATGCCCTTGTCATCACAATGTGCCATTCCAACTCTCATCGCAATAATTCATGAAACTTATTAGACCAATATTCCATGCCCTTGTCATCACCATGCTCCATGCCCTTGTTATCACAATGCTCCATGACCCCTGTCATCACAATGCTCCGTGACTCCAGTCATCACAATGCTTCATGAACTTTCTCATCACAATGGTCCATGTACTCGTCATCAACTGTCTCTGTGACTTTTTAACAACAATGCTCCATGAATTTTCATCACAATGCTCTTTGACCCTTGTCATCAAAATGCTCTATGCCTTTCTCAGCACAATGCTCCATGACCCTTGTCATCACAATGCTCCATGCGCTTGTCAGCACAATGCTCCATGACACATGTCATCACAATGAACCATGCGCTTGTCATCACAGTGCTCCACAAACTTTTCATCACAATGCTCCATGCACATCTCATCAAAATGCTCTCTAACAACTGATATCACAATGCTACATCACTATTTGTCACAGTACTCCCTCATAACTCTCATCAAAATTTTCCATGACTCCTCTCATCACAATGCTATATGCACTTATCATCACAATGTTCGATGACTCCTGACATCAAAATGTTCCATAACATCTGTCATCAAAATGCTCCATGACCATTTTCATCAAAATGCTCCATGACGCCTGACATCACAATGTTCCATAACACCTCTCATCAAAATGTTCCATGACACATTTCATCAAATTGCTCCATGACCCTGTCATCAGAATGCTCCCTGCCCTTCTCATCACAATGCACAATGCCCTTGCCATCAAAATGCTCCCTGACTTTGTCATCACAATGATCCATGACCCTTGGCATCACAATGCTCCATGTCATTGTCATCACAATGCTCCATGAACAATCTCATCACATTTCTCCAAATCCTTGTCATCACAAAGCTCCATGACACATGTCATCAGAATGCTCCATGGCCTTCTCATCACAATGTTCCATGCTCTTGCCATCACAATGCTCCTTTACAACTGTCATAACAATACTCCATGACCCCTGCCACCACGATGTTCCATGGCAATGTCATCACAAGGCTCCATGACCCTTCTCATCACAATGCTCCAAGAACCCTGTAATCACAATGCTCTATGCCCCTTTTCATCTCAATGATCCATGAACCCTGTCATCACAATGCACCATGCCCATCATCATAATGCTTCATGCTATTGTCATCACAATGAAATCAAAATGCTCCATGACCTCTGTCATAACAATGCTCCAAACCCTTGTGATCACAATATTCCATAACACTTGTCATCACAATGCCCCATGACGCTCGTCATCACAATTATCCATGGTTTTCTCATCACAATGCTCCATGACCTTTGTCATCACTATGCTCAATACACTTGTCATCAAAATGCTCCCTGACACTTGTTGTCTGTATGCTCCTTGAACCCTGTCATGACAAGGTTCCATGCCATTTTCATCACAATGATCCATGCCTTTTTCATCACAATGCTCCAAGACACATGTAATCACAATGCTCCATGCCCTTGTTATCACAAAGCTCAATGACGCATGCCATCAGAATGCTCCTTGGACTTCTCCTCACAATGTTCCATGCCCTTTCCATCACAATGTTCCAAGACTCCTGTAATCACAATGCTCTATGCCCCTTTTCATCAGTATGCTCCATGAGAATTCTCATCACAAGGCTCCATGGTTTTGTCATCACAATGCTCCAGGAACTTGTCATCACAATGCTTCACGACTTTGTCATGAAAATTTTCAATGGCCCTTGTCATCATAATGCACCAAGCCCTAGTCATCACAATGCTCCATTATATTTGTCATCACAATCCTCCATTACATTTGGCATCACAATGCTACCTGCCATTGTCATCACAATGGACCATGACATATGTCATCACAATGCTCCCTGACACCTGTCTTCACAATACTCCATGACCTTCTCATCACAATGCTCCATGCCCTTGTCATCACAATGCACCATGCCCACTGTCATCACAATAATCTATGAAACTTCTCAGACCAATGCTCCATGCCCCTGTCATCACAATGCTCCATGCCCTTGTCCTCACAATGCTCCATGACCCCTGTTTTCACAGCGCTCCGTGACTCCAGTCATCACAATGCTTCATAACGTTTGTCATCACAATGTTCTATGCCCGACTCATCACAATGTTCCATGTCCAACTAATCACAAGGCTCTGTGACCTTTGTAACCACAATGCTTCATGAACTTTTCATCACAATTCTCTGTGACACTTGTCAACACAATGCTGCATGTCTTTGTCAGAACAATGCTCCATGACACATGTCATCACAATGCACCATGCACTTGTCATCACAGTGTTCCAAAACCTTTTTATCACAATGCTCCATAAACCTTTTCATCACAATGCTCCATGCACTTCTCATCAAAATGCTCTCTCACCACAGATATCACAATGTTACATCACTATTCGTCACAATAATCCCTCAACTCTGTTATCACAATATTCCATGAGTCCTGTCATCACAATGCTACATGCACTTATCATCACATTGTTACATGACCCCTGACATCACAATGTTCCATAACCGCTGTCATCAAAATGCTCCATGACCCTTTTCATTCCAAAGCTCCAAGACCACTGACATCACATTGTTCTATAACCCCTGGCATCAAAATGTTCCATTACACATTTCATCAAATTGCTGCATGAGGCGGTCATCAAAAGGCTCCCTGCCCTTCTCATCACAATGCAACATGCCCTTGTCATCAAAATGCTCCAAGACTTGTCATCACAAATCTCCATGAGCCTTGGCATCACAGTGCTCCATGTAATCGTCATCACAATGCTCCATGAATCTTCTCATAATATTGCTCAATGCCCTTGTCATCACAAAGCTCTATGATACTTGTCATCACAATGCTCGATGCCCTTCTCATCACAATGCTCCATGCCCTTGTCATTACATTCCTGCATGACCCATGTATCATAGTGTTCCGTACCCTTGTCATCACTGTGCTCCATGACCACTCACATCACAATAATCCATGAAACATTTCAGACCAATATTCCATGCCCTTCTCATCACAATGCTCCATTACCTCTGTCATAACAATGCACCATGACTCCCGCCATCACAGTGTTCCACGGCCTAGTCATCACATGTTTCCATGACAATTGTCATCACAATTCTCAAGACCCCTGAACTCACAATGCTCCATGCCCTTGTCATCACAATGTTCCAAGACCATTGTAATCAAAATGCTCCATGCCCCTTTTCATATCAATGCTCCATGAACCCTGTCATCACAATGCACCATGCCCATCATCATAATGCTTCAGGCTATTGTCATCACAATGAAATCAAAATGCTCCATGACCTCTGTCATCATATTACTCCGAACCCTTGTGATCACAATGTTCCATAACACTTATCATCACAACACCCCATGACGCTCATCATCAAAATTATCTATGGCCTTCTCATCACAGTGCTCTATGACTTTTGTCATCACAATGCTCAATACACTTGTCATCACAATGCTCCCTGACACTTGTGTTCAGTATGCTCCTTGAAACCTGTCATGACAAGGCTCAATGCCTTTTTCATCACAATGATCCATGCCCTTTTCATCACAATGCTCCAAGACCCCTGTAATCACAATGCTCCATGCCCTTGTCATCACAAAGCTCCTGGACGCATGTCATCAGAATGCTCCATGGCCTTCTCATCACCATGATCCATGCCCTTGTCATCACAATGCTCCAAGACCCCTGTAATCACAATGCTCCATGCCCCTTTTCAACAGAATGCTCCATGAGACTTCTCATCAAAAGTCTCCATGGTCTTCTCATCAAAATGTTCCAGGACTTTGTCATCACCATGCTCCATTCGCTTGTCATCGCAATGCTCCATGACCACTCTCATCACAACACTCCATGATACCTGACAGCACAATGATCCGGGACTCTTTTCATCACAATGTTCCATTCCCTAGTCATCACAATGCTCCAGGACACTTGTCATCACAATGATCCATGCCCTTGTCATCCCAATGCTCCATAACTCCTGTATTCACAATGCCCCATGACGCTTGTCATCGCAGTGCTCCATGACACCTGTCATCACAATGCTCCATGCCTTTGTCAGCAAAATGCTACATGACCTTTTCATTACAATGCTCTATGCGCTTGTCATCACAATACTCCATTACCATTGTCATCAATATCCTCCATGAACCTTGGGATCACATTGCTTCCTGCCCTTGTCATCCCAATGCTCCATGCTCCTTGAAATCAAAATGATCCATGACCTCTGTCATCACAATGTTCCAAGCCCTTGTAATCACAATATTCCATAGCACTTGTCATCACAATGCTCCATGATGCCTGTCATCACAATACTCCATGCCCTTTTCATCAAAATTATCCATGAACTTTGTCATCACAATTCTCAATACACTTGTCATCACAATGCTCCCTGACACTTGTCATCAGAATGCTCCTTGAACCCTCTCACGAAAAGGCTCCATGCCTTTTTCATCACAATGCCCCATGCCATTTACATCACAATGCTCCATGCCATTGTCATCAAAATACTCCACAAGCTTGTCATCAGAATGTTCCATGACCCGTGTCATCACAAATCTCCATGCATTTGTCAGCACAATGCTCCCTGACCCTTGTCATCACAAAGCTCCAAGCCATTGACATCACAAAGCTCCATTACCTATGTCATCAGAATCCTCCATGACACTTAGCATCACAATGCTCCATGCCATTGTCATCACAATGGGCCATGACATATGTCATCACAGTGCTCCCTGACACCTGTCTTCACAATACTGCATGACCTGTTCATCAAAATGATCCATGCTCTTGTCATCACAATGCACCATTCCAACTCTCATCGCTATAATTCATGAAACTTATTAGACCAATGTTCCATGCCCTTGTCATCACCATGCTCCATGCCCTTGTTATCACAATGCTCCATGACCCCTGTCATCACAATGCTCCGTGACTCCAGTCATCACAATGCTTCATGAACATTCTCATAACAATGGTCCATGTCCTCGTCATCAACTGTCTCTGTGACCTTTATAACAACAATGCTCCATGAATTTTCACCACAATGCTCTTTGACCCTTGTCATCAAAATGCTCTATGCCTTTCTCAGCACAATGCTCTATGACCCTTGTCATCACAATGCTCCATGCGCTTGTCAGCACAATGCTCCATGACACATGTCATCCCAATGAACCATCTGCTTGTCATCACAGTGCTCCACAATTTTGTCATCACAATGTTCCATGCACTTCTCATCAAAATGCTCTCTCACCACTGATATCACAATGCTACATCAGTATTTGTCACAGTACACCCTCATCCCTCTCATCACAATGTTCCATGACTCCTGTCATCACAATGCTACATGCAATTATCATCACAATGTTCGATGACCCCTGACATCAAAATGTTCCATAACATCTGTCATCAAAATGCTCCATGACACTTTTCATCAAAATGCTCCATGACCCCTGACATCACAATTTTCCATAACACCTGTCATCAAAATGTTCCATGACACATTTCATCAAATTGCTCCATGACCCTGTCATCACAATGCTCCCTCCCTTTCTCATCACAATGCACCACGCACTTGCCATCAAAATGCCCCATGACCTTTGCCATCACAAAGATCCTTGACTCTTGGTATCACAATGCTCCATGATCACTCTCATCACATTGCTCCATGCCCTTGTCATCACAAAGCTCCATGACACATGTCATCAGAATGTTCCATGGCCTTCTCATCACAATGTTCCATGCCCTTGCCAACACAATGCTCCATTACCCCTGTCATAACAATGCCCCATGACCCCTGCCATCACGATGTTCCATGGCCTTGTCATCACAAGGCTCCATGACCCTTCTCATCACAATACTCCAAGAAGCCTGTAATCACAATGCTCTATGCCCCTTTTCATCTCAATGATCCATGAACCCTGTCATCACAATGCACCATGCCCATCATCATAATGCTTCATGCTATTGTCATCACAATGAAATCAAAATGCTCCATGACCTCTGTCATAACAATTCTCCAAAACCTTGTGATCACAATATTACATAACTCTTGTCATCACAATGCCACATGACGCTCGTCATCACAATTATCCATGGTCTTCTCATCAAAATGCTCCATGAATTTTGTCATCACAATGCTCAATACACTTGTCATCAAAATGCTCCCTGACACTTGTTGTCTGTATGCTCCTTGAACCCTGTCATGAAAACGCTCCATGCCTTTTTCATCACAATGATCCATGCCTTTTTCATCACAATGCTCCATGCCATTGTCATCAAAATACTCCACATGCTTGTCATCTTAATGTTCCATGACCCTTGTCATCACAAATCTCCAATCACTTGTCAGCAAAATGCTCCCTGACCCTTGTCATCACAATGCTCCAAGCCATTTTCATCACAATGCTCAATTATCTTTGACAGCAGAATCGTACATGACAATTGGCATCACAATTCTCCATGCCCTTGTCATCACAATGCCCCATTCCGAATGTCATCGCAATAATCCATGAAACATATTAGACCAATGTTCCATGCCCTTGTCATCACAATGCTCCATGCCCTTGTTATCACAATGCTCCATGACCCCTGTCATCACAATGCTCCATGACTCCAGTCATCACAATGCTTCATCGCATTTGTCATCACAATGGTCCATGCCCTCGTCATCAACAGTCTCTGTGACCTTTTTAACCACAGTGCTCCATGAACTTTTCATCACAATGCTCTTTGACCCTTGTCATCACAATGCTCTATGCCTTTCTCAGCAAAATGCTCCATGACCATTGTCATCACAATGCTCCATGAGCTTGTCAGCACAATGCTCCATGACACATGTCATCACAGTGCTCCATGACTCTCGTCATCACAATGCTCCGTGACTCCAGTCATCTCAATGCTTCATAACGTTTGTCATCACAATGGTCCATGCCCGACTCATCACAAGGCTCTGTGACCTTTGTAACCACAATGCTCCATGAACTTTTCATCACAATTCTCTTTGACACTTGTCATCACAATGCTCCATGTCTTTGTCAGAACAATGCTGCATGACCATTGTCATCACAATGTGCCATGCGCATTTCATCACAAAGGTCCACAACATTTTCATTGCAATGCTCCATAAACATTGAAATCACAATGCTCCATGCACTTCTCATCAAAATGCTCTCTCACCAGAGATATCACAGTGTTCCATCACTAGTCATCTCAATACTCCCTCACCCCTGTAATCACAAAGTTCCATGACCCTGTCATCCCAATGCTACATCCTATTACCATCACAATGTTCCATGACTCCTGACATCACAATGTTCCATAACCCCTGTCATCAATACGCTCCATGACCCTTTTCATCCCAAAGCTCCAAGACCCCTGACATCACAATGTTCTATAACTCCTGCCATCAAAATGTTCCATTACAATTTCATCAAATTGCTGCATGACCCGGTCATCAAAATGCTCCCTGCCCTTCTCATCACAATGCACCATGCCCTTGTCATCAAAATGCTCCATGACTTGTCATCACAAAGCTCCATGACCGTTGGCATCATAATGCTCCATGTCATTGTCATCACAATGCTCCATGAACCCTCTCATAACATTGCTCGATGCCCCTGTCATCACAAAGCTCCATGACAATTGTCATCACAATGCTCGATGCCCTTCTCATCACAATGTTCCATGCCCTTGTCATCACAATCCTGCATGACCCATGTATCATAGTGTTCCGTATCCTTGTCATCACAAGGCTCCATGCCGACTCTCATCACAATAATCCATGAAACATTTCAGACCTATATTCCATTCCCTTCTCATCACAATGCTCCATTACCCCTTTCATAACAATGCACCATGACACCCGCCATCACAATTTTCCATGGCCTAGTCATCACATGGTTCCATGAAAATTGTCATCACAATGCTCAAGACCCCTGAAATCACAATGCTCCATGCCCTTGTCATCACAAAGCTCAATGACGCATGTCATCAGAAAGTTCCATGGCCTTCTTATCACAATGCTCCATGCTCATGTCATCACAATGCTCCAAGACCCTTGTAATCACAGTGTTCCATGCCACTTTTCATCTCAATGCTCCATGAACCCTGTCATCACAATACAGCATGCCCAGCATCATAATGCTTCAGGCTATTGTCATCACAATGAAATCAAAATGCTCCATGACCTCTGTCATCAGAATACTCCGAACCCTTGTGATCACAATGTTCCATAACACTTATCATCACAACAACCCATGACGCTCATCATCACAATTATCCATGGCCTTCTCATCACAATGCTCTATGAACTATGTCATCACAATTCTCAATACACTTGTCATCACAATGCTCCCTGTCACTTGTCATCAATATGCTCCTTGAACCCTGTCATGACAAGGCTCCATGCCTTTTTCATCACAATGATCCATGCCCTTTTCATCACAATGCTCCAAGACCCTTGCAATCACAATGCTCCATGCCCTTGTCATCACAAAGCTCCAGGACGCATGCCATCAGAATGCTCCATGGCCTTCTCATCACCATGATCCATGCCCTTGTCATCACAAGGCTCCAAGACCCCTGTAATCACAATGCTCCATGCCCCTTTTCAACAGAATGCTCCATGAGACTTCTCATCAACAGTCTCCATGGTCTTCTCATCACAATGCTCCAGGACTTTGTCATCACCATGCTCCATTCGCTTTTCATCGCAATGCTCCATGACCAACATCATCACAATGCTCCATGACCACTGTCATCACAACATTCTATGACACCTGACAACACAATGATCCGGGATACTTGTCATCACAATGATCTATGCCCTTGTCATCCCAATGCTCCATGACCCCTGTATTCACAATGCTCCGTGACGCTTGTCATCACAGTGCTCCATGACACATGTCATCACAATGCTCCATGCCTTTGTCAGCAAAATGCTACATGACCTTGTCATTACAATGCTCTGTGCACTTGTCATCACAATACTCCATTTCCATTGTCATCACAATCCTCCATGAACCTTGGGATCACATTGCTTCATTCGTTTGTCATCACAATATCTCCATGCTCCTTGAAATCAAAATAATCCATGACTTCTGTCATCACAATGCTCCAAAACCTTGTGATCACAGTGTTCCATCATAGTTGTCATCACAACGCTCCATGATGTCTGTCATCACAATACTCCATGCCCTTTACATCACAATGCTCCATGACAATTGTCATCACAATTCTCAATATACATGTCATGACATTGCTCCCTGACACTTGTCATCAGAATGCTCCTTGAAACCTGTCACGAAAAGGCTCCATGCCTTTTTCCTCACAAATCCCCATGCCGTTTTCATCACAATGCTCCATGCCATTGTCATCTAAATACTCCACATGCTTGTCATCAGAATGCTCCATGACCCTTGTCATCACAATTCTCCATGCACTTTTCAGCACAATGCTCCCTGACCCTTGTCATCACAATGCTCCAAGCCCTTGTCATCACAATGCTCCATTACATTTGTCATCAGAATCCTCCATGACACTTGGCATCACAATGCTCCATGCCATTGTCATCACAATGGGCCATTACATATGTCATCACAATGCTCCCTGACACCTGTCTTCACAATATTGCATGATCTGGTCATCACAATGCTCCATGCCCTTTTCATCAGAATGCGCCATTCCAACTGTCATCACAATAATCCATGAAACGTAGACCAAAGTTCCATGCCATTGTCATCACAATGCTCCATGCCCTTGTTATCACAATGCTCCATGAACTCTGTCTTCACAATGCTCCGTGACTCCAGTCATCACAATGCTTCATGACCTTTGTCATCACAATGGTCCATGCTCTCGTCAACAACAGTCTCTGTGACAATTTTATCCACAATGCCTCATGAACTTTTCATCAAAATGTTCTTTGACACTTGTCATCACAATGCTCTACGCCTTTCTCATCACAATGCTCCATGACACTTGTCATCACAATGCTCCAAGCCTTTGTCATCACAATGCTCCATTACCTTTGTCATCAGAATCCTCCATGACACTTGTCATCACAATGCTCCTTGACACTTGTCATCAGACTCCTCCATGACACCTGGCATCACAATGTGCCATGCCATTGTCATAAGAATGGGCCATTACATATGTCATCACAATGCACCCTGACAACTGTCTTCACCATACTGCCTGACCTGGTCATCACAATGCTCCATGCCCTTGTCATCACAATGTGCCATTCCATCTGTCATCACAATAATCCATGAAACATTTAGACCAATGCTCCATCGCTTTTTAATCACAATGCTCCATGCCCTTGTTATCACAATGTTCCAAGACCCCTGTAATCATAATGCTCCATGCTAATTTCCATCAGTATGCTCCCTTAGACTTGTCTTCTCAAGGCTCCATGTTTTTCTATTCACAAAGCTCCAGGACCTTGTCATCACAATGCTTCATGACCTTGTCATGAAAATTCTCAATGGCCCTTGTCATCATAATGCTCCAAGCCCTAGTCATCACAGTGCTTCATTATATTTGTCATCACAATCCTCCATCACATTTGGCATCACAATACTCCCAGCCATTGTCAAAGCAATGGACCATGACATATGTCATCACAATGCTCCCTGACACCTGTCTTCACAATACTCCATGACCTTCTCATCACAAAGCTCCATGCCCTTGTCATCATAATGCTCCAAGCCCTAGTCATCACAGTGCTTCATTATATTTGTCATCACAATCCTCCATCACATTTGGCATCACAATGCTCCCTGCCATTGTCATCGCAATGGACCATGACATATGTCATCAGAATGCTCCCTGACACCTGTCTTCACAATATTCTATGACCTTCTCCTCACAATGCTCCATGCCCTTGTCATCACAATGCACCATGTCCACTGTCATCACAATAATCTATGAAACGTGTAAGACCAATGCTCCATGCCCCTGTCTTCACAATGCTACCTGACACATGTCATCACAATGCTCCTTTACCCCTGTCATCACAATGCTCCGTGACTCCAGTCATCACAATGCTTCATAACGTTTGTCAACACAACGGTCCATGCTCGCGCCATCAAAAGGCTCTGTGTCCTTTGTGACCACAATACTCCATGAACTATTTATCAAAATGCTCCGTGACACTTGTCATCACAATGCTCCATGCGTTTGTCAGAACAATGCTCCATGACCCTTGTCATCACAATGTGCCACACGCTTTTCATCACATTGATAAACAACCTTGTCATCGCTATGCTCCATAAACCTTGTAATCACAATGCTCCATGCACTTCTCATCCAAATGCTCTGTCACCTGAGATATCACAATATTCCATCACTAATTATCACAATCCTCCCTCACCCCTGTAAGCACAGTGTTCCATGACCCCTGTCATCACAATGCTACATCCCCTTTTCAGCACAATGTTCCATGACCCCTGACATCACAATGTTCCATAACCCCTGTCATCAAAATGCTCCATGACCCTTTTCATCCCAAAGCTCCATGACCCATGGCATCACAATGTTCTATAACCCCTGTCATCAAAATGTTCCATTACACTTTTCATCAAATTGCTGCATGAACGTGTCATCAAAATGCTCTCTGCCCTTCTCATCACAATGCACCACACCCTTGTCATCAAAATGCTCCATGACCTTTGTCATCACAAACTCCATGACCATTGGCATCACAATGCCCAATGTCATTGTCATCACAATGCTCCATAAACCCTCTCATCACATTGTTCCATGCACTTGTCATTACAAAGCTCCATGACACTTTTCATCACAATGCTCGATGCCCGTCTCATCACAATGCTCCATGCCCTTGTCATTACAATCCTCCATGAACCATGTATCACAGTGTTCCGTGCCTTTGTCATCACAATGCTCCATGCCGACTCTCATCACAATAATCCATGAAATATTTCAGACCAATGCTCAATGCCCTTCTCATCAAAATGCTCCATTACCTCTGTCAAAACAATGCTCCATGACCACTTCCATCACAATGTTCCACGGCCTTTTCATCACAAGGCTCCATGACACTTGTCATCACAATGCTCCATGCCCTTGTCATCACAAACTCCATGACGCATGTCATCAGAATGTTAGATGGCCTTCTCATCACAATGCTCGATGCCCTTGTCATCACAATGCTCCAAGAACCCTGTAATCACAATGCTCCATGCCCCTTTTCATCTCAATGCTCCATGAACCCTGTCATCACAATGCACCATGCCCATCATCATGATGCTTCAGGCTATTGTCATGACAATGAAATCAAAATTCTGCATGACCTCTGTCATCATAATGCTCCAAACCCTTGTGATCACAATGTTCCATAACACTTATCATCACAACACCCCATGAGGATCATCATCACAATTATCCATGGCCTTCTCATCACAATGCTCCATGACATTCGTCATCACAATTCTCAATGCACTTGTCATCACAATGCTCCCTGACACTTTTCGTCAGAATGCTCCTTGAACCCTGTCACGAAAAGGCTCCAGGCCTTTTTCATCACAATGTCCCATGCCGTTTTCGTCACAAATCTCCATGCCATTGTCATCAAAATACTCCACAAATTTGTCATCAGAATGCTCCATGACCCTTGTCATCACAATTCTCCATGCACTTGTCAGCACAATGCTCCCTGACACTTGTCATCACAATGTTCCAAGCCATTGTCATCACAATGCTCCATTACCTTTGTCATCAGAATTCTCCATGACATTTGGCATCACAATGCTCCATGCCATTGTTATCACAATTGGCCATACATATGTCATCACAATGCTCCCTGACACCTCTCTTCACAATACTGCATAACCTGGTCATCACAATGCTCCATGCCCTTGTCATCAGAATGCGCCATTCCAAATGTCATCGCAATAATCCATGAAACTTCTCAGACCGATACTCCATGCCCCTGTCACCACAATGCTCCAAGCCCTTGTTATCACAATGCTCCATGACCCCTGCCAACACAATGCCCTTTGACTCCAGTCATCACAATGCTTCATGTCCTTTGTCACCACAATGGTCCATGCCCTCGTCATCATCACTCTCTGTGAGCATTTTAACCAAAATGATCCATGAACTTTTCATCACAATGCTCTTTGACCCTTGTCATCACAATGCTCTATGCCTTTCTCAGCACATTGGTCCATGACACTTGTCATCACAATGCTCCATGCGCTTGTCAGCACAATGCTCCATGACACATGTCATCACAATGCTCCATGACCCCTGTCAACACAGTGCTCCGTGACTCCAGTCCTCACAATGCTTCATAATGTTTGTCATCACAATGGTCCATGCCCGCGTCATCACAAGGCTCTGTGACATTTTTAACCACAATGCTCCATGAACATTTCATCTCAATGCTGCGTGACCCTTGTCATCACAGTGCTCCATGCCTTTGTCAGAAAAATGCTCCATGACCCTTGTCATCACAATGTGCCACGTGCATTTTCTCCCAACGTTCCACATATTTGTCATTGCAATGCTCCATAAAATTGTAATCACAATTCTCCATGCCCTTCTCATCACAATGCTCCATTACCCCTGTCATAACCATGCTCCATGACTCTGCGATCACAATATTCCACGGCCTTGTCATCGCAAGGCTTCATGACGCATGTCATCACAATGCTTCATGGCCTTCTCCTCACAATGCTCCATGCCCTTGTCATCACAATGCTCCAAGACCCCTGTAATCACAATGCTCCATGCCCCTTTTCATCAGAATGTTCCATGAAACTTGTCATCACAAGTCTCCATGGTCATCTCATCACAATGCTCCAAGACATTTTCATCAGCATGCTCCCTTCCCTTGTCATCACAGTGCTCCATGACCCCTGCCATCACAATTCTCCATGAACATTTTCAGGCCAATGCTCCATGACCTTCTCATCACAATGCTCCATGACCAATATCATCACAATGCTCCATGATCACTGTATCACAACACTCCATGACACCTGACAACACAATGATCCGGGACTCTTGTCATCACAATGCTCCATGACCCCTGTCATCACCATACTCCATGAATATTTTCAACCCAATGCTCCATGACCCTTGTCATCACAATGATCCATGCCCTTGTCATCCCAATGCTCCATGACCCCTGTATTCACAATGCTCCATGACGCTTGTCATCACAGTGCTCCATGACACCTGTCATCACAAAGCTCCATGCCTTTTTCAGCAAAATGCTACATGACCTTTTCATTACAATGCTCTATGCGCTTGTCATCACAATACCCATTTACCATTGTCATCACAATCATCCATGAACATTGGGATCACATTGCTTCATGCCCTTGTCATCAAAGTGCTCCATGCTCCTTGAAATCAAAATGATCCATGACCTCTGTCATCACAATGCTCCAAACCCTTGTGATCACAATGTTCCATAGCACTTGTCATCACAACGCTCCATGATGCCTGTCATCAAATACTCCATGCCTTTTTCATCACAATGCTCCACGACATTTGTCATCACAATTCTCAATACACTTGTCATCACAATGCTCCCTGATACTTGTCGTTAGAATGCTACTTGAACCCTTTCACGAAAATGCTCCATGCCTTTTTCATCACAATGCCCCATGACGTTATCATCACAATGCTCCATGCCATTGTCAACAAAATACTCCACAAGCTTGTCATCAGAATATTCCATGACCCTTGTCATCACAGTGCTCCATGCACTTGTCAGCACAATGCTCCCTGACCCTTGTCATCAAAATGCTCCAAGCCATTGTCATCACAATGCTCCATTACCTTTGTCATCAGAATCCTCCATGACACTTGGCATCACAATGCTCCATGCCATTGTCATCACAATGGGCCATTACATATATCATCACAGTGCTCCCTGACACCTGTCTTCACAATACTGCATCACCTGGTCATCACAATGCTACATTCCCTTTTCATCACAATGCTCCATGCCCTTGTTATCACAGTGCTCCATGACCACTGTCATCACAATGCTCCGTGACACCAGTCATCACATTGCTTCATGACCTTTGTCATCACAATGGTCCATGCCCTCACCATCAACAGTCTCTGTGACATTTTAACCACAATGCTCAACGAAATTTTCATCACAATGCTCTTTGACACTTGTCATCACAATGCTCTATGCCTTTCTCAGCACAATGCTCCATGTCCTCGTCATCAAAATGCTCCTTGACCCCTGTCATCACAATGCTCCATGACTACAGTCATCACAATGCTTCATAACATTTGTCATCAGAATGGTCCATGCCCGCGTCATCACAAGGTTCTGTTACATTTGTAACCACATTGCTCTAAGAACTTTTAATCACAATGCTCCGTGACACTTGTCATTACAATCCTCCATGCCTTTGTCAGAAAATTGCTCAATGACCCTTGTCTTCACACTGTGTCACGCGCTTTTCATCACAATGGTCTGCAAATTTGTCATTGCAATGCTCCATAAATATTGTAATCACAGTGCTCCATGCCCTTCTCATCACAATGCTCCATAACCCCTGTCATAACAATGCTCCATGACCCCTGTCATCACAATGTTCCACGGCCTTGTCATCACAAAGCTCCATGACACTTGTCATCCCAATGCTCCAAGACCCCTTTAATCAGAATACTCCATGCCCTTGACATCAAAAAGCTCCACGACACGTCCTCAGAATGTTCCATGAACTTCTCATCAAAATGCTCCATGCCCGTTTCATCACTATGTTCCAAGACCCATGTGATCACAATGCTCCATGCCCCTTTTCATCTCAATGCTCCATGAACCCTATCATCACAATGCATCATGCCCATCATCATAAAGCTTCCGGCTATGGTCAGCAAAATGAAATCATAATTCTCCATGACCTCTGTCATCACGATGCTCCATGAACCCTGTCATCACAATACTCCATGAATATTTTCAGACCAATGCTCCATGACCTTTGTCATCACAATTACCCATGCGCTTTTCATCACAATCCTCCCTCACCCCTGTTATCACAATATACCACGACCCCTGTCATCACAATGCTACATCCCCTTATCAGCACAATGTTCCATGACCCCTGATATCACAATGTTCCATAACCCCTGTCATCAAAATGCCCCCTGACCCTTTTCATCCCAAAGATCCATGACCCCTGGCATCACAAGGTTCTATAACCCCTGTCAACAAAATGTTCTATTACACTTTTCATCAAATTGCTCATGACTCTGTCATCAAAATACTCCCTGCCCTTCTCATCACAATGCACCACACCCTTGTCAACAAAATGCTCCATGACATTTGTCATCACAAAGCTCCATGACCTTTGGCGTCACAATGCTCCATGTCATTGTCATCACAATGCTCCATGAACACTCTCATCACATTTCTCCATGCCCTTGTCATCACAAAGCTCCATGACACTTGTCATCACAATGCTCGATGCCCTTCTCATCACAATGATCTATGCCCTTGTCCTTACAAATCTCCATGACCCATGTATCACAGTGTACCGTGCCCTTGTCATCACAATGCTCCATGCCCACTCTCATCACAATAATCCATGAAACATTTCAGAACAAAGCTCAATGCCCTTCTCATCACAATGATCCATTACCTCTGTCATAACAATGCTCCATGATCCCTGCCTTCACAGTGTTCCACAGCCTTGTCATCACAAGGCTCCATGACCCGTGTCATCACAATGCTCCAAGACCCCTGTAATCACAAAGCTCCATGCACTTGTCATCACAAAGCTCCATGACGCATGTCATCAGAATGTTCCATGGCCTTCTCCTCACAATGCTCCATGCCCATGTCATCAAAATGCTCCAAGACCCCTGTAATCACAATGCTTCATGCCCCTTTTCATCAGAATGCTCCATGAGACTTGTCATCACAAGTCTCCATGGTCATCTCATCACAATACTCCAGGACATTCTCATCACCATGCTCCATTCCCTTGTCATCAGAATGCTCCATGAGCCATGTCATCACAATAATCCATGAATATTTTCAGCCCAATGCTCCATGACCTACTCATCACAATGCTCCATGACCAATATCATCACACTGCTCCATGACCACTGTCATCACAACACTCCATGACACCTGACAACACAATGATCCGGGACTCTTGTCATCACAATTCTGAAAGACCCCTGTAATCACAATGCTCCCTGACCCATGTCATCAAAATGCTCCAAGCCATTGTCATCACAATATTCCATTACCTTTGTCATCACAATCCTCCAAGACACTTGGCATCACAATGTTCCATGCCATTGTCATCACAATTGGCCATTACATATGTCATCAAAATACTCCCTGACAAATCTCTTCACAATACTGCATGACCTGGTCATCACAAAGCTCCATGCCCTTGTCATCACAATGCGCCATTCCAACTTTCATCACAACAATCCATGAAATTTATTAGACTAATGATCCATGCCCTTGTCATCACAATGCTCCATGCCTTTGTTATCACAATGCTCCCTGACTCCTGTCATCACAAAGCTCCATGACTCCAGTCAACGCAATGCTCCATGACCTTTGTCTTCACAAAGATCCATGACACTTGGCATCACAATGCTCCATGCCCTTGTCTTCACAAAGCTCCATGACACATGTCATCAGAATGCTCCATGCCCTTCTCATACCAATGCTCCATGCCCTTGCCATGACAATGCTCCATTACACCAGTCATAACAATGCTCTATGACCCCTGCCATCACGATGTTCCATGGCCTTGTCATCACAAAGCTCCTTTACCCTTCTCATCACAGTGTTCCAAGAACACTTTAATCACAATGCTCTATGCCCCTTTTCATATCAATGATCCATGAAACCTGTCATCACAATGCACCATGCCCATCATCATAATGCTTCTTGCTATTGTCATCACAATGAAATCAAAACGTTCCATGACCTCTGTCATAACAATGCTCCAAACCCTTGTAATCACAATATTCCAAAACACTTGTCACCACAATGCCCCATGACGCTCGTCATCACAATTATCAATGGTCTTCTCATCCCAATGCTCCATGACTTTGTCACCACAATGCACAATACACATGTCACCAAAATGCCCCCTGACCCTTGTTGTCTGTATGCTACTTGAACCCTGTCATGACAAGGCTCCATGCCTTTTTCATCACAATGATCCATGCCCTTTTCATCACAATGCTCCAAGTCCCATGTAATCACAATGCTCCATGCCCTTGTCATCACAAAGCTCAATGACGCATGCCATCAGAATGCTCCTTGGAATTCTTCTCACAATGCTCAATGCTCTTGTCATCACAATGTTCCAAGACCCTGGTCATCACAATGATCCATGCCCCTTTTCATCAGTATGCTCCATGAGACTTGTCATCACAAGGCTCCATGGTTTTGTCATCACAATGCTCAAGGACCTTGTCATCACAATGCTTCTCGACATTGTTATGAAAATTTTCAATGGCCCTTGTCAACATAATGCTCCAAGCCTTAATCATCACAATGCTCCATTATATTTGTCATCACAATTCTCCATTACATTTGGCATCATAATGATCCATGACATTGTCATCGCAATGGACCATGACATATGTCATCACAATGCTCCCTGACACTTGTCTTCACAAGACTCCATGAGCTTCTCATCACAATGCTCCATGCCCTTGTCATCACAATGCTCCATGACCCCTGTCATCACAATAATCCATGAACATTTTCAGCAGAGTGCTCCACGACCAACTCATCACAATGCTCCATGGCCAATATCATCACAATGCTCCATGACCACTGTCATCAAAACATTCCATGACAGCCGACAACACAATGATCTGGGACTCTTGTCATCACAATGCTCCATTCCCTAGTCATCACAATGCTCCATGACCCCTGTCATCACAACACTCCATGAACATTTTCAGCACAGTGCTCCATGAAACTTGTCACCACAATGATCCATGCCCTTGTCATCCCAATGCTCCATGACCCCTGTATTCACAATGCTACATGACGCTTGTCATCACAGTGCTCCATGACACATGTCATCACAATGCTCCATGCCTTTGTCAGCAAAATGCTACATGACCTTGTCATTACAATGATCTATGCGCTTGTCATCGCAATATTCCATTACCATTGTCATCACAATCCTCCATGAACCTTGGGATCAGGTTGTTTCATGCCCTTGTCATCACAATGCTCCATGCTCCTTGAAATCAAAATGATCCATGACCTCTGTCATCACATTTCTCCAAACCCTAGTGATCGCAATGTTCCATAACACTTGTCATCACAATGCTCCATGATGCCTGTCATCACAATATTCCATGCCCTTTTCATCACAATGTTCCATGACCTTTGTCATAACAATTCTCAATAAACTTGTCATCACAATGCTCCATGCGCTTGTCAGCACAATACTCCATGACACATGTCATCACAATGAACCATGCACTTCTCATCACAATGCTGCTTAAAATATGTCATCACAATGCTCCATGCACTTCTCATCAAAATGCTCTCTCACCACTGATATCACAATGTTACATCACTAATTGTCACAGTACTCCCTCAACCCTGTCATCACAATGTTACATGACTCGTGTCATCAAAATGCTACATGCACTTATCATCACTATGTTCGGTGACCCCTGACATCACAATGTTCCATAACACCTGTCATCAAATTGTTCCATGACACTTTTCATCAAATTGCTCCATGACCCTGTCATCAGAATGCTCCCTGCCTTTCTCATCACAGTGCACAACGCCCTTGCCATCAAAATGCTCCATGACATTTGTCATCACAAAGATCCATGACCCTTGGCATCACATTGCTCCATGCCCTTGTCTTCACGAAGCTCCATGACACGTCATCAGAATGCTCCATGTCCTTCTCATCACAATGCCCCATGCCCTTGCCATCACAATGCTCCATTACCCCAGTCATAACAATGCTCCATGACCCCTGCCATCACGATGTTCCATGGTCTTGTCATCACAAAGCTCCATGACCCTTCTCATCACAACGCTCCAATAACCCTTTAGTCACAATGCTCTATGCCCCTTTTCATCTCAGTGATCCATGAACCCTGTCATCACAATGCACCATGCCCATCATCATAATGCTTCTTGCTATTGTCATAAGAGTGAAATCAAAATGTTCCATGACCTCTGTCATAACAATGCTCCAAACCCTTGTGATCACAATATTCCAAAACACTTGTCATCACAATGCCCCATGACGCTCGTCATCACAGTTATCAATGGCCTTCTCATCACAATGCTCCATGATCTTTGTCACCACAATGTTCAATACACTTGTCATCAAAATGCTCCCTGATACTTGTTGTCTGTATGGTCCTTGAAACCTGTCATGACAAGGCTCCATGCCTTTATCATCACAATGATCCATGCCCTTTTCATCACAATGCTCCAAGACCCATGTAATCACAATGCTCCATGCACTTGTCATCACAAAGCTCAATGACGCATGCCATCAGAATGCTCCTTGGTCTTCTCCTCACAATGCTCATTGCCCTTGTCATCACAGTGTTCCAAGACCCCAGTAAGCACAATTCTCCATGCCCCTTTTCATCAGTATGGTCCATGAGACTTGTCATCACAAGGCTCCATTCTTTGTCATCACAATGCTCCAGGACCTTGTCATCAAAACGCTTCTCGAACTTGTTATGAAAATGTTCAATGGCTCTTGTCATCGTAATGCACCAAGCCCTAATCATCACAAAGCTCCATTATATTTGTCATCACAATTCTCCATTACATTTGGCATCATAATGCTCCATGCCATTGCCATCGCAATGGACCATGACATATGTCATCACAATGCTCCCTGACACCTGTCTTCAGAGTACTCCATGACCTTCTCATCACAATGCCCCATGTCCTTGTCATCACAATGCACCATGTCCACTGTCATCACAATAATCTATGAAACTTGTCAGACCAATGTTCCATTCTCCTTTCATCACAATGCTCCATGCCCATGTTATCACAACGCTCCATGACCCCTGTCATCACAATGCTCCGTGACTCCAGTCATCACTATGCTTCATAACGTTTCTCATCACAACGGTCCATGCCCGCGTCATCACAAGGCTCTGTGACCTTTGTAACCACAACGCTCAATGAACATTTCATCACAATGCTCCGTGACCCTTGTCATCACAATGCTCCATGCCTTTGTCAGAGCAATGCACCATGACGCTTGTCATCAAAATGATCCATGCCCTTGTCATCCCAATGCTCCATGACCCCTGTATTCACAATGATCCTTGACATTTGTCATCACAGTGCTCCATGACACCTGTCCTCACAATGCTCCATGCCTTTCTCAGCAAAATGCTACATGACCTTGTCATTACAATGTTCTATGTGCTTGTCATCACAATACTCCATTTCCATTGTCATCACAATCCTCCATGAACCTTGGGATCACATTGCTTCATGCCCTTGTCATCACAATGCTCCATGCTCCTTGAAATCAAAATGATCCATGACCTCTCTCATCACACTGCTCCAAAACCTTGTGATCACAATGTTCCATAACACTTGTCATCACAATGCTCCATGATGCCTGTCATCACAATACTCCATGCCCTTTTCATCACATTGCTCCATGACCTTTGTCATCACAATTCTCAATACACTTGTCATCACAATGCTCCCTGACACTTGTCATCAGAATTCTCCTTGAACCCTGTAACGAAGAGGCTCCATGCCTTTTTCATCACAATGACACATGCCGTTTTCATCACAATGCTCCATGCCATTGACATCAAAAAACTGCACAAGCTTGTCATTAGAATGCTCCATGACCCTTGTCATCACAATTCTCCATGCACTTGTCAGCACAATGCTCTCTGACCCTTGTCATCACAATGCTCCAAGCCATTGTCCTCACAATGCTCCATTACCTTTGTCATCAGAATCCTCCATGACACTTGGCATAACAATGCTCCATGCCATTGTCATCACAATGGGCCAATACATATGTCATCACAATGCACCATGACCCCTGTCTTCACAATACTGCATGACCTGGTCATCACAATGCTCCATGCCATTGTCATCACAATGCTCCATGTCCTTGTTATCACAATGTTCCAAGACCCCTGTAATCAGAATGATCCATGCCACTTTCATCAGTATGCTCCATGAGACTTGTCTTCACAAGGCTCCATGGTTTTCTCATCACAAAGCTCCAGGGCCTTGTCATCACAATTCTTCACGACCTTGTCATGAAAATCCTCAATGGCGCTTGTCATCATAATGCTGCAAGCCCTAGTCATCACAATGCTCCATTATATTTGCCATCACAATCCTCCATTACATTTGGCATCACAGTGCTCCCTGCCATTGTCATCGCAATGGACCATGACATATGTCATCACAATGCTCCCTGACACCTCTCTTCACAATACTCCATGACCTTCTCCTCACAATGCTCCCTGCCCTTGTCATCACAATGCACCATGTCCAATGTCATCACAATAATCTATGAAACTTCTCAGAACAATGCTCCATGCCCCTGTCTTCACAATGCTCCATGCCCTGGTTATCACAATGCTCCATGACCCCTGTACTCACAATGCTCCATGACTCCAGTCATCACAATGATTCATAACATTTGTCATCACAGCGGTCTATGCCCGCGTCATCACCAGGCTCTGTGTCCTTTGTAACCACAATGCTCCATGAACATTTCATCACAATGCTCCGTGACCCTTGTCATCACAATGCTCCATGCCTTTGTCAGAACAATGCTCCATGACACTTGTCATCACAGTGTGCCACGCACTTTTCATCTCAATGATCCACAACCTTGTCATCGCTATGATCCATAAACCTTGTAATCACAATGCTCCATGAACTTCTCATCCAAATGCTCTCTCACCTGAGATATCACAATGTTCCATCACTAGTTATCACAATGCCCCCTCACCCCTGTAATCACAGTGTTCCATGACCCCTGTCATCACAATGCTACATCCCCTTATCAGCACAAATTTCCATGACCCCTGATATCACAATGTTCCATAACCCCTGTCATCAAAATGCTCCATGACACTTTTCATCCCAAAGCTCCATGACCCCTGGCATCACAATGTTCTATAACCCCTGTCATCAAAATGTTCCATTACACTTTTTATCAAATTGCTGCATGACCCTCTCATCAAAATGCTCCCTGCCCTGCTCATCACAATGCACCACACACTAGTCATCAAAATGCTCTATGACCTTTGTCATCACAAAGCTCCATGACCCTTGGCATCACAATGCTCCATGGCTTTGTCTTCACAATGCTCCATGAACACTCTCATCACATTGCTCCATGTCCTTGTCATCACAAAACTCCATGACACTTGTCATCACAATGTTCGAAGTGTTCTCATCACAATGCTCCATGCCCCTGTCATTACAATCCTCCATGACACATTTATCACAGTCTTCCATGCCCTTGTCATCACAATGCTCCTTGCACACTCTCATCACAATAATCCATGAAATATTTCAGACCAATGCTCAATGCCCTTCTCATCAAAATGTTCCATTACTTCTGCAATAACAATGATCCATGACCCCTGCCATCATGATGTTCCATGGCCTTTTCATCACAAGGCTCCATGACCCTACTCATCACAATGCTCCAAGAACACTGTAATCACAAACTCTATGCCCCTTTTCATCTCAATGATTCATGAACCCTGTCATCACAATGCACCATGCCCATCATCATAATGCTTCCTGCTATTGTCATAACAATGAAATCAAAATGCTCCATGACCTCTGTCATAACAATGCTCCAAACCCTTGTGATCACAATATTCCATAACACTTGTCAGCACAATGCCCCATGACGCTCATCATCACAATTATCCATGGTCTTCTCATCACAATGCTCCATGACATTTGTCATCACAATGCTCAATACACTTGTCATCCAAATGCTCCCTGACACTTGTTGTCTGTATGCTCCTTTTACCCTGTCATGACAGGGCTCCATGCCTTTTTCATCACAATGATCCATGCCCTTTTCATCACAATGCTCCAAGACCCATGTAATCACGATGCTCCATGCCATTGTCATCACAAAGCTCAATGACGCATGCCATCAGAATGCTCCTTGGTCTTCTCCTCAGAATGCTCCAGGCCCTTGTCATCAAAAACTTCCAAGGCCACTGTAATCACAATGCTCCATGCCCTTTTTCATCAGTATGCTCCATGAGACTTGTCATCACATGGCTCCATGGTTTTGTCATCATAATGCTCCAAGCCCTAGTCATCACAATGCTCCATTATATTTGTCATCATAATCCTCCATTACATTTGGCATCACAATGTTCCCTGCCATTGTCATCGCAATGGACCATGACATATTTCATCACAATGCTCCGTGACACCTGTCTTCAAAATACTCCATGACCTTCTCATCTCAATGCCCCATGCCCTTATCATCACAATGCACCATGTCCACTGTCATCACAATAATCTATGAAACTTGTCAGACCAATGCTCCATGCCCCTGTCAACACAATGCTCCATGACCTTGTTATCACAGTGCTCCATGACCCCTGTCATCACAATGCTCCGTGACTCTAGTCATCACAATGCTTCATAACGTTTGTCATCACAACGGTCCATGCCCGCGTCATCACAAGGCTCTGTGACTTTTGTAACCACAATGCTCCATGAACTTTTCATCACAATGCTCTGTGACCCTTGTCATCACAATGCTCCATGCCTTTGTCACAACAATGCTCCATGACCCTTGTCATCACAATGTGCCACGCGGTTTTCATCACAATGATCCACAACCTTGTCATCGCTATGCTCCATTAACTTTGTAATCACAATGCTCCATGCACTTCTCATCCAAATGCTCTCGAACCTGGGATATCACAATGATCTATCAATAGATATCACAATCCTACCTAATCCCTGTAATCACAGTGTTCCATGACCCCTGTCATCACAATGCTACATCCCCTTATCAACACAATGTTCCATGACTCCTGACATCACAATGTTCCATAACCACTGTCATCAAAATTCTCCATGACACTTTCATCCCAAAGCTCCATGACCCATGGCATCACAATGTTCTATAACCCCTGTCATCAAAATATTCCATTACACTTTTCATTAAATTGCTCCATGACCCTGTCATCAAAATGCTCCCTGCCCTTCTCATCACAATGCACCACACCGTTGACATCAAAATGCTCCATGACATTTGTCATCACAAAGCTCCATGACACTTGGCATCACAATGCTCCATGTCATTGTCATCACAATGCTCCATGAACACTCTCATCACATTGCCCCATGCCCTTGTCATCACAAAGCTCCATCACACTTTTCATCACAATGCTCCATGCCCTTGTCATTACAATCCTCCATGACCCAAGTATCACAGTGTACCGTGCCCTTGTAATCACAATGCTCCATGCCCACTCTCATCACAATAATCCATGAAATATTTCAGACTAATGGTCAATGCCATTCTCATCACAATGGTCAATTACTCTGTCGTAACAATGCTCCATGACCCCTGCCATCACAATGTTCCACGGCCTTGTCATCACAAGGCTCCATGACCCTTGTCATCAAAATGCTCCAAGACCCCTGTAATCACAATGCTCCATCCCCCTTTTCATCAGAATGCTCCATGAGATTTCTCATCACAAGTCTCCATGGTCATCTCATCACAATGCTCCAGGACCTTGTCATCACCATGCTCCATTCCCTAGTCATCACAATGCTCCATGACCCATGTCATACCAATACTCCATGAATATTTTCAGCCCAATGCTCCATGACCTACTCATCACAATGCTCCATGACCAATATCATCACAATGCTCCATAACCACTGTCATCACAACACTCCATGACACGTGACAAAACAATGATCCGGAACTCTTGTCATCACAATGCTCCAAGACCCCTGTAATCACAATGCTCCATGACCCCTGTCATAACAATACTCCATGAAATTTTTCAACCCAATGCTCCATGACCATTGTCATCACAATTATCCATGCCCTTGTCATCCCAATGCTCCATGACCCCTCTATTCACAATGCTCCGTGATGCTTGTCATCACTGTGCTCCATGACACATGTTATCACAATGCTCCATGCCTTTGTCAGCAAAATGCTACATGACCTTGTCATTACAATGCTCTATGCGCTTGTCATCACATTACTCCTTTACCATTGTCATCACAATCCTCCATGAAACTTGGGATCACATTGCTTCATGCCCTTGTCATCACAATGCTCCCTGCTCCTTGAAATCAAAATGATCCATGACCTCTCTCATCACAATGCTCCAAACTCCTGTGATCACTATGTTGTATAACAATTGTCATCACAGAGCTCCATGATGCCTGTCATCACACATACTCCATGCCCTTTTTATAAAAATGCTCCATGAATTTGTCATCACAATTCTCAGTACACTTGTCATCACAATGCTCAGTGACATTGTCGTCAGAATGCTCCTTGAAATCTGTCACAAAAAGGCTCCATGCCTTTTTCATCAAAATGCTCCATGCAATTGTCATCAAAATACTCCACAAGCTTTTCATCAGAATGCTCCATGACCCTTGTCATCACAATTCTCCATGCACTTGTCAGAACAATGCTCCCTGAAACCTGTCATCACAATGCTCCAAGCCCTTGTCATCACAATGCTCCATTACCTTTGTCATCAGATTCCTCCATGACACTTGTCATCACAATTCTCCATGCCATTGTCATTACAATGGGCCATTTCTTATGTCATCACAATGCTCCCTGACACCTCTCTTCACAATACTGCATGACCTGGTTATCACAATGCTCCATGCCCTGGTTATCACAATGTTCCAAGTCCCTTGTAATCAGAGTGCTCCAGACCCCTTTTCATCAGTATGCTCCTTCAGATTTGTCATCACAAGCCTCCATGGTTTTCTCATCACAATGCTCCAGGACTTGTCATCACAATACTTCACGACATTGTCATGAAAATTCTCAATGACCCTTGTCAACATAATGCTCCATGCCCTAGTCATCACAATGCTCCATTATATTTGTATTCACATCCTCCATTACAATTGGCATCACAATGCTCCATGCTATTGTCATCGCAATGGACCATGACATAGGTCATCACATTGCTCCCTGACACCTGTCTTCACAATACTCCATGCCACTGTCATCACAATGCTCCATGCCCTTGTCATCACAATGCTCCATGATCCCTGTCATCACAGTGCTCCGTGATTCCAGTCATCACTATGCTTCATAACGTTTGTCATCACAACGGTCCATGCCCGCATCATCACAAGGCTCTGTGACCATTGTAACCACAATGCTCCATGAACATTTCATCACAATGCCCCGTGACCCTTGTCATCACAATACTCCATGCCTTTTTAAGAATAATGCTCCATGACACTTGTCATCACAATGTGCCATGCGCTTTTCATCACAATGATCCACAACCTTGTCATCGCTATGCTCCATAAACCTTGTAATCACAATGCTCCATGCACTTCTCATCCAAATGCTCTCTCACATGAGATATCACAATGTTCCATCACTAGTCATCACAATCCTCCCTCACGCCTGTTATCACAATGTTCCATGACCCCTGTCATCACAATGCTACATCCCCTTATCAGCACAATGTTCCTTGACCCCTGACATCACAATGTTCCATAACCCCTGTCATTAAAATGCTCCATGACCCTTTTCATCCCAAAGCTCCATGATCCCTGGCATCACAATGTTCTATAACCCCTGTCATCAAAATGTTCCATTACACTTTTCATCAAATTGCTGCATGACCCTGTCATTAAAATGCTCCCTGCCTTTCTCATCACAATGCACCACACACTTGTCATCAAAATGCTCCATGACCTTTGTCATCACAAAGCTCCATGACCCTTGGCATCACAATGCTCCATGTCATTGTCATCACAATGCTCCATGAACCCTCTCATCACATTGCTCCATGCCTTTGTCATCACAAAGCTCCAAGACACTTGTCATCACAGTGCTCGATGCCATTGTCATCACAATGCTCCATGCCCTTGTCATTACAATCCTCCATGACCCATGTATCACAGTGTACCTTGCCCTTGTCATCACAATGCTCCATGCCCACTCTCATCACAATAATCCATGAAACATTTCAGACCAATGCTCAATGCCCTTCTCATCACAATGCTCCATTTCCTCTGTCATAACAATGCTCTATGACCCCTGCCATCACAGTGTTCCAGGGCCTTGTCATCAAAAGGCTCCATGACCCTTGTCATCATAATGCTCCAAGACCCCTGTAATCACAATGCTCCATGCCTTTGTCATCACAAATCTCCATGACGCATGCCATCAGAAAGTTCTATGGCTTTCTCCTCACAATGCTCAATGCCCTTGTCATCACAATGCTCCAAGACCCCTGTAATCACAATGCTCCATGCCCCTTTTCATCAGAATGCTCCATGAGACTTGTCATCACAAGTCTCCATCGTCATCTCATCACAATACTTCAGTACCTTGGCATCACAATGCTGCATGACACATGTCATCACAATACTCCATGAATATTTTCAACCCAATGCTCCATTACTTTCTCATCACAATGTTCCATGACCAGTATCATCACAATGCTCCATGACCACTGTCATCACAATGCGCCATTCCAACTGTCATCACAATAATCCATGAAACTTATTATACCAATGCTCCATGCCCTTGTCATCACAATGCTCCATGCCCTTGCTATCACAATATTCCAAGACCCCGGTAATCAGAATGCTCCATGCCCCTTTTCATCAGTATGCTCCATGAGACCTGTCATCACAAGGCTCCATGGTTTTCTCATCACAATGCTCAAGGACCTTGTCATCACAATGCTTCACGACATTGTCATGAAAATTCTCAATGGCCCTTGTCATCATAATGCTCCAAGCCCTAGTCATCACAATGCTCCATCATATTTGTCATCACAATCCTCCATTACATTTGGCATCACAATGCACCATGCCATTGTCATCGAAATGAACCATGACATATGTCATCAAAATGGTCCCTGACACCTGTCTTCACAATACTCCATGACTTTGTCATCACAATGCTCCATGCCCTTGTCATCACAATGCTCCATGAACCCTGTCAACACAATGCTCCGTGACTCCAGTCATCACAATGCTTCATAACGTTTGTCATCACAATGGTCCATGCCTGCGTCATCACAAGTCTCTGTGACCTTTGTAACCACAATGCTCCATGAACATTTCAACACAGTGCTCCGTGACACTTGTCATCACAATGCTCCATGCCTTTGTCAGAACAATGCTCCATGACACTTGTCATCAAAACGTGCCACGGGCTTTCCATCACAATGATCCACAACCTTTTAATCACTATGCTCCATAAAATTTGTAATCGCAATGCTCCATGCTCTTCTCATCCAAATGCTCTCTCACATGAGATATAAACATGTTCCCTCACTAGTCATCACAATCCTCCCTCAACCCTGTAATCAAAATGTTCCATGACCACTGTCATCACCATGTTCCATTCCCTTGTCATCACAATGTTCCATGACCACTGTCATCACAATACTCCATGAACATTTTCAGCCAAATACTCCATTACCTTCTCATCACAATGCTCCATGACAAATATCATCACAATGCTCCACGACCACTGTCATCACAACACACCATGACACCCGACAACACAATGATCAGGGACTCCTGTCATTACAATGCTCCATTCCCTAGTCATCACAATGTTCCATGACCCCTGTCATCACAATACTCCGTGAACATTTTCAGCCCAATGCTCCATGACACTTGTCATCACAATGATCCATGCCCTTGTCATCCCAATTCTCCATGACCCCTGTATTCACAATGCTCCGTGACGCTTGTCATCACAGTGCTCCATGACACCTGGCATCACAATGCTTCATACCTTTGTCAGCAGAATACTACATGACCTTGTCATTACAATGCTCTATGCGCTTGTCATCACAATACTCCATTACCATTATCATCACAATCCTCCATGAACCTTGGGATCACATTGCTTCATGCCCTTGTCCTCACAATGTTCCATGCTCCTTGAAATCAAAATGATCCATGACCTCTGTCATCACAATGCTCCAAACCCTTGTGATCACAATGTTCCATAGCACTTGTCATCACAATGCTCCATGATGCCTGTCATCACAATACTCCATGCCCTTTTCATCACAATGCTCCATGACCTTTGTGATCACAAATCTCAATACACTTTTCACCACAATGCTCCATGCCATTGTCATCAAAATACTCCACAAGCTTGTCATCAGAATGCTCCATGACCCTTGTCATCACAATTCTCCATGCACTTGTCAGCACAATGCTCCCTGACCATTGTAATCACAATGCTCCAAGCCATTGTCATAACAATGCTCCATTACCTTTGTCATCAGAATCTTTCATGAAACTTGGCATCACAATGCTCCATGCCATTTTCATCACAATGGGCCATTACATATGTCATCACAATGCTCCCTGACACTTCTCTTCGCAATACTGCATGAGCTGGTCATCACAATGCTCCATGCCCTTGTCATCACAATGCGCCATTCCAAATGTCATCGCAATAATCCATGAAACATATTAGACCAATGCTCCATGCCCCTGTCATCACAATGCTCCATGCCCTTGTTATCACAATGCTCCATGACCCCTGTCATCACCATGCTCCCTGACACCAGTCATCACAAAGCTTCATGACCTTTGTCATCACAATGGTTCATTACCTCATCATCAACAGTCTCTGTGACCATTTTAACCACAGTGCTCCATGAACTTTTGATCACAATGCTCTTTGTCCCTTGTCATCACAATGACCTACGCCTTTCTCAGCACAATGCTCCATGCCCTTGTCATCACAATGCTCCATGACCCTGTCATCACAATGCTCCGTGACTCCAGTCATCACAATGCTTCATAACATTTGTTATCACAATGGTCCATGTCCGTGTCATCACAAGGCTTTGTGACATTTTTAACCTCAATGCTTCATGAACTTTTCATCACAATGCTCCATGACACTTGTCATCACAGTGCTCCATGCCTTTGTCAGAAAAATGCTCCATGACCCTTGTCATCACAATGTGCCACGCGCTTTTTATTCCAACGGTCCACAGATTTGTCATCACAAGGCTCCATAAAACTTGTAATATCAATGCTCCATGCCCTTCAAATCACAATGCTCCATTACCCCTGACATAACAATGCTCCTTGACCCCTGCCATCACAATGTTCCACGGCCTTGTCATCACAAAGCTCCATGACCCTTGTCATCACAATGCTCCAAGACCCCTGTAATCACAATGCTCCATGCCCTTGTCATCACAAAGCACCATGACACATGTCATCAGAAAGTTCCATGTCCTTCTCATCCAAATGCTCCATGCCCTTGTCATCACAATGCACCATGTCCACTGTCATCACAATAATCTATGAAACTTGTCAGACCAATGCTCCATTCCCCTGTCATCACAATGCTCCATGCCCTTGTTATCACAATGCTCCATGACCCCTGTCATCACAATGCTCCGTGACTACAGTCATCACAATGTTCCATAACCCCTGTCATGAAAATGCTCCATGACCCATTTCATCCCAAAGCTCCATGATCCCTGCCATCACAATGTTCTATAACCCCTGTCATCAAAATGTTCCATTACACTTTTCATCAAATTGCGGCATGACCCTGTCATCAAAATGCTCCCTGCCCTTCTCATCACAATGCACCACACACTTGTCATCAAAATGCTCCATGACATTTGACATCACAAAGCTCCATGACCCTTGGCATCACAGTGCTCCATGTCATTGTCATCACAATGCTCCATGAACCCTCTCATCACATTGCTCCATGCCCTTGTCATCACAAAGCTCCATGACACTTGTCATCACAATGCTCGATGCCCTTCTCATCACAATGCTCCACGCCCTGGTCATTACAATCCACCATGACCCATGTATCACAGTGTACCGTGCCCTTGTCATCACAATGCTCCATGCCCACCCTCATCACAATAATCCATGAAACATTTCAGACCACTGCTCAATGCCATTCTGATTACAATGCTCCATTACTTCTGTCATAACTATGCTCCATGACCGCTGCCATCACAATGTTCCACGGCCTTGTCATCAAAAGACTACATGACCCTTGTCACCACAATGCTCCAAGACCCCTGTAATCACAATGCTCCATGCCCTTGTCATCACAAAGCTCCATGATGCATGCCATCAGAATGTTCCATGGCCTTCTCCTCACAATGCTCCATGCCCTTGTCATCACAGTGCTCCAAACCCCTGTAATCACAAAGCTCCTTGCCACTTTTCGTCAGAATGCTCCATGAGACTTGTCATCACAACTCTCCATCGTCATCTCATCACAATGCTCCAGGACCTTGTCATCACCATGCTCCATTCACTTGTCATCACAATGCTCCTTGACACCTGTCATCACAATACTCTATGAACATTTTCAACCCAATGCTCCATGACGGTCTTATCACAATGCTCCATGAGCAGTATCATCACAAGGCTCCATGACCACTGTCATCACAATGCGCCATTCCAACTGTCATCACAATAATCCATGAAACTTATTAGACCAATGATCCATGCCCTTGTCATCACAGTGCTCCATGCACTTGCTATCACAATGTTCCAAGACCCCTGTAATCAGAATGCTCCATGCCCCTTTTCATCAGTATGCTCCATGAGACCTTTCATCACAAGGCTCCATGCCTTTTTCATCACAATGCTCCATGCCATTGTCATCAAAATACTCCACAAGTTGTCACCAGAATGCTCCATGACCCTTGTCATCACAATTCCCCAAGCGCTTGTCATCACAATACTCCATTACCATAGTCATCACTATCCTCCAAGAACCTTGGGATCCCATTGGTTCATGCCCTAGTCATCACAATGCTCCATGCTCCTTGAAATCAAAAGTATCCATGACCTCTGTCATCGCAATGCTCCAAACCCTTGTGATCACAATGTTCCATAACACTTGTCATCACAACGCTCCATGATGACTGTCATCACAATACTCCATGCACTTTTCATCACAATGCTCCATGACCATTGTCATCACAATTCTCAATACACTTGTCATCACAATGCTCCCTGACACTTGTCGTCAGAATGCTCCTAGAACCCTGTCACGAAAAGGCTCCATGCCTTTTTCATCACAAAGCCCCATGCCATTTTCATCACAATGCTCCATGTCATTGTCATCAAAATACTCCACAAGCTTGTCATCAGAATGCTCCATGACCCTTGTCATCACAATTCTCCATGCACTTGTCAACACAATGCTCCTTGACCCTTGTCATCGTAATGCTCCAAGCCATTGTCATCACAATGCTCTATTTATTTTGTCATCAGAATCCTCCATGACACTTGGCATCACAATGCTCCATGCCATCGTCATCACATTGGGCCATTACATATGTCATCACAATGCTCCCTGACACCTGTCTTCACAATACTGCATGACCTGGTCATCACAATGCTCCATGCCCTTGTCATCACAATGCGCCATTCCAACTGTCATCGCAATAATCCAGGAAACTTATTAAACCAATGCTCCATGCCCTTGTCATCACAATGCTCCACGACCACTGTAAACACAATGTTCCATGCCCCTTTTCATCACAATGCTCCATGAAACTTGTCATAACAAGCCTCCAAGGACTTCTCATCACAATGCTACATGACCTTGTCTTCACCATGCTCCATTCCCTTGTCATCACAATGCTCTATGACAATTGTCATCACAATACTCCATGAATATTATCAGCACAATGCTCCATAACCTTCTCATCACAATGCTCCATGACCAATATCATCACAATGCACCATGACAACTGTCATCACAACACTCCATGACACCTGACAACACAATGATCCGGGACTATTGTCATCACTATGCTCCATTCCCTAGTCATCACAATGCTGCATGAACCCTGTCATCACAATGCTCCATGACACCAGTCTTCACAATACAGCATGACCTCTTTATCACAATGCTCCATGCCCTTGTCACCACAATGCACCATTCCAACAGTCATCGCAATAATCCATGAACATTATGAGACCAAGGATACATGCCCTTGTCATCACAATGCTCCATGCCCCTTTTCATCACAATGCTCCAGGACCCCTGTCATCACAGTGCTCCGTGACTCCAGTCATAACAATGCTTCATGACCTTTGTCATCACAATGGTCCATGCCCTCGTCATCAACAGTCTCTGTGACCTTTTTAACCACAATGTTCCATGCACTTTTCATCACAATTCTCTTTGACCCTTGTAATCACAATGCTCTGTGCCTTTCTCAGCTCAATGCTCCATGACCCTTGTCCTCACAATGCTCCATGCGCTTGTCAGCACAATGATCCATGACACATTTCATCACAATGCACCATGCGCTTGTCATCACAGTGCTCCACAATCTTGTCATCACAATGCTCCATAAAACTTGTCATCACAGTGCTCCATGCACTTCTCATCAAAATGCTTTCTCACCAAAGATATCACAATGTTACTTCACTATTCGACACAATACTCCCTCACCTCTGTCATCACAATGTTCCATGACTCCTGTCATCACAATGCTACATGCACTTATCATCACAATGTTCGATGACCCCTGGCATCACAATGTTCCATAACCCCTGTCATCAATATGTTCCTTGACACTTTTCATCAAATTTATCCGTGACCATGTCATCACAATGCTCCCTGCACTTCTCATTACAATGCACAACGCCCTTGTCATCAAAATGTTCCATGACCTTTGTCATCACAAATATCCATGACCCTTGGCATCACATTGCTCCATGCCCTTGTCATCACTAAGCTCCATGACACATGTCATCAGAATGCTCCATGGCCTTCTCATCACAATGCTCCATGAAGTTTGTCATCACAATGCTCAATACACTTGTCATCAATATGCTCCATGACACTTGTTGTCTCTATGCTCCTTGAACCCTGTCATGACAAGGCTCCATGACTTTTTCATCACAATGATCCGTGCCCTTTTCATCACAATGCCCCAAGATCACTGTCATCACAATGCTCCATGTGCTTGTCATCACAAAACTCCATGAAGCATGTCATCAGAATGCCCCATGGCCTTCTCAGCACAATGCTCCATGCCCTAGTCATCACAATGCTCCAACACCCCTGTAATCACAATGCTCCATGCCCCTTTTCATCAGAATGCTCCGTGAGATTTCTCATCACAAGTCTCCATGGTCATCTCATCACAAAGATCCAGGATATTGTCATCACCATTTTCCATTCCCTTGTCACCACAATGCTCCATGACCCCTGTCATCACAATAATCCATTAACATATTCAGCCCAATGCTCCACGACCTACACATCACAATACTCCATGGCCAATAACTTCACAATGCTCTATGACCACTGTCATCACAACACTCCATGACTCCTGACAACACAATGATCCGGGACTCTTGTCATCACAATGCTCCATTCCCTACACATCACTATGCTCCATGACCCATGTCATCACAACACTCCATGAACATTTTCAGCCCAGTGCTCCATGACACTTGTCATCATATTGATCCATGCCCTTGTCATCCCAATGCTCCATGACCCCTGTATTCACAATGGTTCATGACGCTTGTCATCACAGTGCTCCATGACACATGTCATCACAATGCTCCATGCCTTTGTCAGCAAAATGCTACATGACCTTGTCATTACAATGCTCTATGCGCTTGTCATCACAATACTCCATTTCCATTGTCATCACAATCCTCCATGAACCTTGGGATCACATTGCTTCATGCCCTTGTCATCACAAAGCTCCATGCTCCTTTAAATCAATATGATCCATGACCTCTGTCATCACAATGCTCCAAACCCTTGTGATCACAAAGTTCCATAACACTTGTCATCACAACGCTCCATGATGCCTGTCATCACAATACTCCATGCCTTTTTCATCACAATGCTCCATAACTTTTGTCATCACAATTCTCAATATACATGTCATCACAATGCTCCCTGACATTGTCATCAGAATGCTCCTTGTAACCTGCCACGAAAAGGCTCCATGCCTTTTTCTTCACAATGCCCCATGCCATTTTCATCACAATGCTCCATGCCATTGTCATCAAAATACTCCACAAGCTTGTCATCAGAATGCTCCATGACCCTTGTCATCACAATTCTCCATGCAATTGTCAGCACTATGCTCCCTGTCCCATTTCATCACAATGCTCCAAGCCATTGTCATCACAATGTTCCATAACCCTTGTCATCAGAATCCTCCATGACACTTGGCATCACAATGCTCCATGCCATTGTCATCACAATGGGCCATTACATATGTCATCATAATGCTCCCTGACACCTCTCTTCACAATACTGCATGACCTGGTCATCACAATTCTACATGCCATTGTCATCACAATGGGCCATTACATATGTCTTCAAAATGCTCCCTGACACCTCTCTTCACAATACTGCATGACCTGCTCATCACAATGCTCCATGCCCTTGTCATCACAATGTGCCATTCAAACTGTCATCACAACAATCCATGGAACTTATTAGACTAATGTTCCATGCCCTTGTCATCACAGTGCTCCATGCCCTTGTTATCACAATGCTCCCTGACCCCTGTCATCACAATCCTCCGTGACTCCAGTCATCACAATGCTTCATGACCTTTGTCATCACAATGGTCCATGCCCTCGTCATCAACAGTCTCTGTGACCATTTTAACCACAATGCCCCATGAACTTTTCATACAATGCTCTTCGACCCTTGTCATCACAATGCTCTATGCCTTTCTCAGCACAATGCTCCATGACCCTTGTCATCACAATGGTCCTTGCGCTTGTCAGCACAGTGCTCCATGACACATGTCATCACAATGCACCATGCGCTTGTCATCACAGTGCTCTACAATCTTGTCATCACAATGCTCCATAAACATTGTCATCATAATCCTCCATGCACTTCTAATCAGAATGCTCTCTCACCACTGATATCACAATGCTACATCACTATTTGTCACAATACTCCCTCCCACCGGTCATCACAATGTTCCATGACTCCTGTCATCACAATGCTACATGCACTTATCATCAAAATGTTCGATGCCCCTGACATCACAATGTTCCATAACACCTGTCATCAAAATGTTCCATGAAAATTTCAACAAATTGCTCCATGAACCTGTCATCACAATTCTCCCTGCCCTTCTCATCACAATGCACAATGCCCTTGCCATCAAAATGCTCCATGACATTTGTCATCTCAAAGATCCCTGACCCATGGCATCACAATGCTCCATGTCATTGTCATCACAATGCTCCATGACAAATGTCATCAGAATGCTATATGGCCTTCTCATCACAATGATCGATGCCCTTGCCATCAAAATTCTCCATTACCCCTCTCATAAAAATGCTCCATGCCCCTGCCATCACGATATTCCATGGCCTTGTCATCACAAGGCTCCATGACCCTTCTCATCACAACACTCCAAGAACCCTGTAATCACAATGCTCCATGCCCTTTTTCATCTCAATGATCCATTAACCCTGTCATCACAATGCACCATGCCTATCATCATAATGCTTCATGCTATTGTCATCACAATGAAATCAAAATGCACCATGACTTCTGTCATAACAATGCTCCAAACCCTTGTGATCAGAATATTCCATAACACTTGTCATCACAATGCCCCTTGACGCTCGTCATCACAATTATCCATGGATTTCTCATCACAATGCTCCATGACCTTTGTCATCACAATGCTCAATACACATGTCATCAAAATGCTCCCTGACACTTGTTGTCTCTATCCTCCTTGAACTCTGTCATGACAAGGCTCCATGCCTTTTTCAACACAATGGTCCATGCCCTTTTCATCACAATGCTCCAAGACCCATGTAATCAAAATGCTCCATGCACTTGTCATCACAAATCTCATTGACGCATGCCATCAGAATGCTCCTTGGTCTTCTCCTCACAATGTTCCATGCCCTTGTCATCACAATGTTCCATGACCCCTGTAATCACAATGCTCCATGCCCCTTTTCATCAGTATGCTCCATGAGACTTGCCATCACAAGGCTCCATAGCTTTGTCATCACAATGCTCCAGGATCTTGTCATCACAATGCTTCACGACCTTGTCATGAAAATTATCAATGGCCCTTGTCATCATAATGCTGCAAGCCCTAATCATCACAATGCTCCATTATATTTGTCATCACAATCCTCCATTACATTTGGCATCACAATGCTCCATGCCATTGTCATCGCAATGGACCATGACATATGTCATCACCATGCTCCCTGACATCTCTCTTCACAATATTCCATGACCTTCTCATCACAATGCTCCATGCCCTTGTCATCACAATGCACCATGCCCATGGTCATCACAATAATCTATGAAATTTTTCAGACCAATGCTCCATCCCCCTGTCATCACAATGCTCCATGCACTTGTCATCACAATGCTCCATGACCCCTGTCATCCCAATGCTCCATGACTCCAGTCATCACAATGCTTCATAACGTTTGTCATCACAATGGTCCATGTCCGCGTCATCACAAGGCTCTGTGACATTTGTAACCACAATTCTCCATGAACTTTTCCTCACCATTCTCTGGGACCCTTGTCATCACAATGCTCCATTTCTTTGTCAGAACAATGCTCCATGACCATTGTCATCACAATGTGCCACACACATTTCATCACAACTGTCCACAACCTTATGATTGCAATGCTCCATAAATTTTTTTATCACAATGGTCCATGAACTTCTCATCAAAATGCTCTCTCACCATAGATATCACAATGTGACATCACTAGTCTTCACAATACACCCTCACCCCTGGAATCACAATGTTCCATGAACCTGTCATCACAATGCTACATCCCTTTATCATCACAATATTGCATGACCCCTGATATAACAATGTTCCATAACCCCTGTCATCAAAATGCTCCATGACCCTTTTCATCCCAAAGCTCCAAGAACCCTGACATCACAATGTTCTATAACCCATGCCATCAAAATATTCCATTACACTTTTTATCAAATTGCTGCATGACCCAGTCATCAAAATGCTCCCTGAACTTCTCATCACAATGCACCATTCCCTTGTCATCAAAATGCTCCATGACTTGTCATCACAAAGCTCCATGACCCTTGGCATCACAATGCTCCATGTAATTTTCATCACAATGCTCCATGATCGCATTCATCACATTGCTCCATGCCGTTGTCATCACAAAGCTCCATGACACATGTCATCAGAATTCTCCATGGCCTTCTCATCACAATCTTCCATGCCATTGCCATCACAATGTTCCATTACCCCTGTCATAATTATGCTCCATGTCCACTGCCGTCAAGATGTTCCATGGACTTGTCATCACAATGCTCCATGACCCCTCTCATCACAATGCTCCAAGACCCCTGTAATCACAATGTTCCATGACCCCTGTCATCACAATGCTACATCCCCTTATCATCACAATGTTCCATGACACCTGACATCACAACGTTCCACAACCCCTGTCATCAAAATGCTCCATGACACTTTTTATCCCAAAGCTCCATGACCCCTGACATCCCAATGTTCTATAACCCTTGTCATCAAAATATTCCATTACAATTTTCATCAAATTGCTGCATGACCCTGTCATCGAAATGCTCCCTGGCCTTCTCATCATAATGCACCACACCCTTGTCATCAAAATGCTCCGAGACTTTTGTCATCACAAATCTCCTTGACACTTGACATCACAATGCTCCATGTCATTGTCATCACAAGGCTCCATGAACCTTCTCATCACATTTCTCCATGCCCTTGTCATCACAAAGCTCCATGACACATGTCATCACAATGCTCGATGCCCTTCTCATCCCTATGCTCCATGCCCTTGTCATTCCAATCCTCTATGACCATTGTATCACAGTGTTCTGTGCTCTTGTCATCACAGTGCTCCATGTCCACTCTCGTCAAAATAATCCGCGAAACATTTCACACCAATGCTTCCTGTCCTTCTCATCACAATGCTCCATTACACCTGTCATAAAAATGTTCCATGACCCCTGCCATCACAAAGTTCCACGGACTTGTCATTCACAAGTCTCCATGACACTTGTCATCACAATGATCCAAGACCCCTGTAATCACAATGCTCCATGCCCTTGTCATCACAAAGCTCCATGACGCATGTCATTAGAATGTTCCATGGAATTCTCATCACAATGCTCCAAGACACTTTTTATCACAATGCTCCATGCCCCTTTTCATCTCAAATCTCCATGAATCCTATCATCACAATGCACCATGCCCATTATCATAATGCTTCAGGCTATTTTCCTCACAATGAAATCAAAATGCTCCATGACCTCTCTCATCACAATGCTCCAAACCGTTGGGATCACAATGTTCCATAACAGTTCTCATCACTACACCCCATGATGCTCATAATCACAATTATCCATGGTCTTCTCATCACTATGTTCCATAACCTTTGTCATCACAGTGCTCCCTGACACTTGTCGTCAGTATGCTCCTTGAACACTGTCATTACAGTGCTCCATGCCTTTTTCATCACAATGATCTATGCCCTTTTCATCACAATGCTCAAAGACACCTGTAATCACAATGCTCCATGCACTTGTCAACACAGTGCTCCATGACGCATTCATCAGAATGCTCCATGGCCTTCTCTTCACAATGCTCCATGCCCTTGTCATCACAATGCTCCAAGACCCCTGGAAATACAATGCTCCATGCCGCTTGTCATTATAGCGCTCCATGACGCTCGTCATCACAATTATCCATGGTTTTCTCATCACAGTGCTCCACGGTCTTGCCATCACAATGCTCCATGCCCTGGTCGTCACAATGCTCCATCTTCCCTGTCATCACTATTCTCCACGTTCTTGGCAACACTATGTTCCATGACACTTCCCATCACAGTGTTAAATGCTTTGTCATCACAATACTCCACAAGCTTGTCATCACAATACTCCATGACCCTTGCCATCACAATGATCCATGACCCCTGTCATCACAATGCTCCATGAGAAGTATCATCACAATGCTCCATGCCCCTTGTCATTACAGTGCTCCATGATGCTCGTCAACAGATTTATCCATGGTCTTCTCATCACAGTGCTCCACGGTCTTGCCATCACAATGCTCCATGCCCTGGTCATCACAATTCTCCACGTCCTTGTCATCACAATGCTCCATGCCCTTGTCATCACAATGTGCCATGCCCACTGTCAACACAATTATCCATGAAACTTGTCAGACCAATGCTCCATGCCCCTGTCATCACAATGCTACATGACCCCAGTCATCACAATGCTCCGTGTGTCCCGTCATCACAAGGCTTCATGACCTGTGTCATCACAGTGGTCAATGCCCTCATCATCACAATGCTCTGTGAAATTTGTCACCACAATGCTCCATGACCTTTTCATCACAGTGCAGATACGTCCATGAGTGCAAGTGCCCTATGCTCTGTAGCTCATCTTTTAGATGTTTTAGCAAACACAATACACTTCTCCATAGTGGCCGTTGGCAAATTACAATTCCACTATCAGCCTCACAGGGCTCCCTTTTCTCCTCGCCTTGTCCTGCATTTCTGGTGTTTACACTTTATGTGGATGGCCCTTTTGACTGATGTGAAGTGATACATTTTGTAGTATTGATTTCCAGTGCCCACCTGTTTGGTTGGATAAAAAGTGTGAATGGCCTTTACTTGAATATATTCGGAAAAAATTGCATACGCCCTTTTGGGCCAACTGCATCATTGGCGATGTTCAGCCCCTTTTCTTGTGCTTTAATGGGGAGTCCTTTCTACCTCTTCAAATCTGTTTCCTGGCACTCTCCCTTGCTTACAACTCCTTTTCTGTGACTTACCTCAAGACATTTTTCGACGATAGATATTTTCAACTCTGCAGTTTCATGAATTTTAGTGCCCCTGAGTTCCATTTTTCAACTTGTGTTTTTGGAAACTGGACACAAAACAGCGGGATTTCCTCTAGCCCTATTCTGTTTCCGTGGGCAATTCTAGCCTTTGATGAATTTGTCTTCCGGATTGGAAATTAGAGTGGCATGTGCCTGTCCGAGCACCTAAGACTTGTCTCTAAATTTTTCTCATCCTTCCGCTTCATCCTCTGGACAAATTCCAATCTGTGTGCAACAGGATGTTGACGGTGCTGATATCCCCAAGTGAGGAGATTGTTAGGAAAGATGCTGGAGGGGTGAACCCGAGCACCAGGCGATGAGGAGATGAGGTGCCTTTTCCAAACTCTTTCCGATCAAATGGTGTACCATCCTCTAGGTGTGACAGGCATGTTTTAGCTGTAGGAAAGGTCCAGTGCATGGAAGGAGAACACCAGGGATTTTTCCAAATCAGTGCCTCCCCGTACCCCAAACTGGAGAATTTTTAAGCTACGGCTACACGTATGTCCATTAAGCACTTTGGGAAATAGGCAGAGCCCAAAATTTAGATGATTGAAATCTTCAGGGTCAGAAGCGTTCACCATCGCCCTTGCTTAGGTTACATTTTATCTGTCTTTGATAGACGATGTCAATAAAAATATCTATTCTTTTTCAGATTATTTCCCCTTATAGGTTGTTGCAAAATATTCAGTGTAGTTCCCTGTGCTATACAGTAGTTCCTTGTTGATGATCTATTTTATACATAGCAGTGTGTATGTGTTAATCCCACACTGTTAATTTATCCCTTCTCCTACCTTTCCCCTTTGGTAATAATAAATTATAAGATTTTATACTTCTCAGAAATGGGGGAGCTGAAAGAGAGGTATCATTTTCAATGGAAAAGCATTCAAAACAAGATTGAAGCTTCAGCCATGAGTATTCGATGTACATCCATGGAAATAAATCACTTCATTTCTCTAATGTTGACCTGACAAATAAGACAGACGTCTTCACTTAACTTGCTTATAGTAAAGTGATGGAAATATCCAAGGTAAGTCTTAGAAACATCTTATTTTACCCGAGCATTATACACTGCTCTATGTTAACTACAGTTTGGCTCACACATCTGTTCATTGAAGTTACAATGTTCTCAATTTCTGTTACTGATCCTCCAGAGTGGACCCCAACAGAAGTCCCCGTGCCCAGTGTCATTGGAGCCAACAGATCAAGACTGAGTTTGGTTCAGAAGCAAAGGAAACATTATTTTGAAAACAGAATGGAGAGGTGAGAGCGTGCACTCCCCCATGGCCTGTGCGCGGGGATGCTGTGTAGGGATCCCAGGAGCGTCACTGGGAGGAAGGGGATGGAGCTCTCGAGGGCTGGGTTGGCTGAAGCTCAGGCTCTATGCCGTGGAGTCTGCATGGGACGCCGCTAGCTGAGGTGTGGACCCAGCCATTCTGCACTACGAAATCGGGTCTGAAGTGCCGGGTGTGGGACCTCTGCATGCGGAACCCTAGGAGCACGTGAAATTAGACAAAGCACAAAGGAAAAACAGCTTAGACTTTATTTTATTGCCCAGATTCTCTTTTTATCTCCCAGGAATTTTTAATGAACGTTGCCAGAGACGAACACCTCCTCTGCTTTTTGTTCTGTTCCTCATTCTTCGGGTGTTCAGGGTGCAGACCCCTCTTTTGTAACTGCTTCATGCTGTGGTGGGAGCCCTGATACTTCGGGGGAGGGGCAAAACGTCTCCCCACCAGCCTCCAGGTGAGGTTGATTGTCCCAAGGCCTCCTGCCTCACTTCTCGTACGCCTGAGCACCAGCATTGGAAGTGTTATAGATTCTAATGACCTTTAAGTGTCCAGGAGAGAGATGTGCAGAGATGCTGAGGTGGCAGGTTTCACCCCACCCCACATTTGTTCGGTGACCTTAGGCTGACGGTTTTTTCCAGCCTAGATGCTCTGACCAGTAGTCTGTGCTTTCTTTAATTAGGTCCCTGAATTAATGTACAAACAGCACCATGTGTCAGAACCCTGCCCGTGCAACTCCCAGACAGTCCAGGGTCAGTGGTGATCCAGGACCATGACGTCCACTGAGTCAACGGCCTTTAGAAGTAGCCAGCAGTCCAGGCGGTCATATTGGCCACCATCACCGCAGTGTCTGTAGGGTTTTCTATGGTGAAAGCGTGATATACGTTTCCCCCGCCAAGCTTATTAGCTCCCCTCTGGGTGCAGTAAGTCCTGCAAGCAGTAGTCTGCTCTTTCGGGGCACAGTCTTGTTGTTTTCTGAGAGAAACTCCAGGTCAAGTGATGGTCACACGAGTCATCTTGGGGGCCCGTTGCCCCCATTTTTCTCTCTGGAGGTTGGAGTTGGAGGGCCTCCTCACTCGAGGTCAGTGTGTCCACAGAGCGACCCCTGCAACTTCAGGGCATGATGGGTGGTTAGGATCACGACGTGGGGTCCTATTGCCTTAGGAGGGAGCTGGCCTTGTGGGCTGCTGATTTATAGCTTTTTAGATACACCAGTATCCTGGCCTGATGAGTCGGTGGGCAAAGCCCTTGGTGACCATAGTTGAGCAAACCTGTAGGGCATTCTTGTGTTGCTCCATTTCAAGTGGTCCCAGTTTTTGCACTAAGGCTCCAAGGGCAATTAACCTTTGACCGGGTATGTAAAGGTCAAAGGGTTTAGCTAAATTAGCGAGTTCCTGGGCAAGGGTCTGATTTGACTGCTCTTTCCATTCTTGAAAGGCTGCTTCTGGATTCTATACAAAAGGATCATCATCTTTTCGTGTCAGTGTTTCATGTAGAGGCCCAGCTATTAGACTGTAGTTAGGGATCCAGATGCAGAAAACCTTGGCCTCCCCAGGAACCCCTAAGCTGTCTTCTAGTTTTAGAAGAGGTAAGGCTGCAAATGGCTTCTTCCCTATCCTGGGATGCGTTTCTCCGAATATCTGTGAGAATGAAGCCCAGGCATGTCACCTGAGCCTGGGATATTTGAGCCTTTTTCTTGGACACCTTCTATCCTTTCTTGGCTAGGTAGTTCAGAGGCGTCTTTAGTAGGCCTGGCGATCAGAATGTCATCTGCATATTGAAGGAGGGTTCCCTTTTACAGAGGTAGAAATTTTAGGTCTTTAGAGGACATTTCCCCAATGATGGTGTGGGGATTTTTGAACCATTGGTGCAGGACGGCCCAGCATTATTGCTTGTGTTGCATGTTGTGTCCTGCCACTCACAAGCCAAAAATTCTTGTGACTCTGAGATGAATGGAATACAGAAGAAGGCATCATTGAAGTGTAATACAGAATGCCATGGCCTGGTGGATGGTAGAATCAGCAGCAGGGTGTAGGAAATAGGAGCTACTGGATGTATATCCTCGGTGGCTTCACTGACTGTCCTGATATCCTTTACCAGGTCACCAGCAGCCCATGGGGCTCTCATGGTCAGGCCAATCCCAGGATATGGAGCTCACCTGGGCTGCATCCCGCACCCCACAGCCCACGGTTCTCTCGTGGTCAAGTCCTTCCAAGGGTATGGAGCTCACCTGTGCAGCTACCCAGCAGCCCATGGGGCTCTCATAGTCAGGCCCTTCCCAGGATATGGAACTCCCCAGGGCAGGTACCCCAGCAGGGATGGACACACAGGAACTGTGCACATAGCCCACCTTGCAGAGAAACCCCTGCTCACCTGTCGCTCACAGCTGACACAGAACACCTCAGAGCAGGACTTGAACTAACAAACAGCAGCTCTGACACGTCTGTGACCCTGGCTATCACTCTGTGCAGCCTCTCTCTGCCTGGTCTTCCAGACACTTCCACTGCAGCCAGGGCACCAGGCCTCTGTCTCCACCCACCATCACTCCTCTCCCTGACTCCTGGGTTCCTCTCATTAGGATAGGGTCTTCTTGAAGTCGTTTTCCACTCATGGAAAAGATAAAATGATAAGAAAACAAGCCGCAGCTGCAGCCCCTTGTCTATCCTGACTCTCAAGAGCCCACACCTCTTCCTTGGGCCTGGCCCGTTTAACAAGTTTCATTTTCTGCAACTGTGAGCCCCTGAGGGGTGAGGATTGGCTGATTTGGTCAGCCTGACACTGCCTGGCAGCCCTCCCCAGGTGTGCCTGGGTTGAGGTCAATATAAACACCTCTCCAGTCAGCAAGAGCCCCTGTAGCTGTGACTCACGCCATATTCTCTGCCCCGTCAGCAGTGTCGGGGCTGGGGTGGTGGTACGGAGGGAGAGGCCGTGGCTTTGTGGGTGGCAGAGTGTGAGTGGGGCTCTGTTGGACTTTCTGCAGGAGTTGCCAGGCTGCCACCTGCTAAAGAAGAGGATGTGTCATCCTTACCTGCTGCTGGAATTTCTCCCCAGGCAGATGTGAGGAAGTAAAAAAGCAGTGGGGGCCATGGCAGGAGGGGTATCTCAGGCAGGGAAATGGAAAGATTCCAGAAGAGCATCTGGGGCCAGGACCATCCTGACTGGCTTGCAGGCACCAAGTCGGCCTGCGTGCTGTCGCTGGTGTGGCTCCACAGCCCTTCCTCTAGGCTTGCAAGTGCTTGTACATATTCAGGAAAAACTATTTTTCTGTTTTATTTGATTAAATGTTATTTATTTATTTTTAATTTTTTTAAAATTTATTTATTTCTTTTATACAGCAGGTTCTTTTTGGATATCTATTTTATACATATAAGTGTGCACATGTGAATCCTAGTCTCCCAATTCATCCCTCCACCACCCTCACATGGTGTTCCCCCCTTGGTGTCCATATGTTTGTTCTCTACATCTGTGTCTCTATCTCTGCCCTGCAAACCGGTTCATCTGTACCAATTTTCTAGGTTCCACATATATGCATTAATATACAATATTTGTTTTTCTCTTTCTGACTTACTTCACTCTGTATGACAGTCTCTAGATCCATCAAGGTCTCTACAAATGACCCAATTTCATTCCTATGTATGGCTGAGTAATATTCCCTTGTATATATGTGCCAGATCTTCTTTATCCATTCATCTGTTGATGGACACTTAGGTTGCTTCCATGTCCAGGCTATTGCAAATAGAGCTGCAATGAACATTTTTGTACATAACTCTTTTTGAATTATGGTATTCACAAGGCAAATGTCCAGTAGTTGGATTGTTGTGTCGTATGGTACTTCTATTTTTATTTATTTAAAGGAACCTCCGTACTGTTCTCCCTAGTGCCCATATCAATTTACATTCCCACCCACAGTGCAAGTGTGTTCCCTTTTCTCCAATAAAGGCCTCTCCAGCATTTATTGCTTTGTAGATTTTTTTGATGATTGCCACTCTGACTGCTGTGAGGTGATACCTCACGGTAGTTTTGATTTGCATTTCTCTAATGATTAGTGATGTTCAGCATCCTTTCATGTGTTTCTTGGTAATCTGTATATCTTCTTTGGAGAAATGTCTATTTAGGTCTTCTGCCCGTTTTTGGATTGGGTTGTTTGTTTTTGTGATATTGAGCTACATGCGGTGCTTGTAAAGTTAGGAGATTAATCCTTTGTCAATTGCTTCATTTGAAAATATTTTCTCCCATTCTGAGGGTTGTTTTTGCATCTTGTTTATGTTTTCCTGTACTGTGTAAAAGCTTTTAAGTTTCATTAGGTCCCATTTGTTGATTTCTGTTTTTATTTCCATTTCTCTAAGTGGTGGGTCAAAAAGGATCTTGCTGTGATTTATGTCATAGAGTGTTCTGCCTGTGGTTTCCTCTAAGTGTTTTATAGTGTCTGGTCTTATATTTAGATCTCTAATCAATTTAGAGTTTATTTTTGTGTATGGTGTTATGGAGTGTTCTAATTTCATTCTTTTATGTGGAGGGGTCCAGTTTTCCCAGCACCAATTACTGAAGAGACTGTCTTTTCTCCATTGTATATCCTTAGCTCCTTTGTCATAGATGAGATAGCCATAGGTATGTAGGTTTATCTCTGGGCTTTCTGTCCTGTTCCATTGATCTGTGTTTATGCCAATCTACATACACTTGATTCCATTATGGAGACATATAAATATATGGGTTTCAAGGTTATTACCATTCAGATATATTCCTCTTCAGTGAATAGGGTGTTTTGTGTCCAGTTCATTGAGAAAGGAGTAGGTCTTGTCTATTACATATTTGGTATATGGAATGGGATCTGTGCTAATTTCAAACTCTGCTTTTACACATCACCCTACGTCACCTTTCCCCTTAAGGAGGCATAAGTGTGTTTTCTAAATGTGTAACTCTGTTCTCTTTTGAAATTCAGTTCATGTGTAGCCATGTTTACTTTCCCTCTATAAGTGATATATTACAATAAGTTTCTTTTACTTTGTGGCTCATTTCACTTAGCATCATCATACCTAAAGACACTCATTAAGCTGCTATTGGCCTTATGACATTGATTTTATGTCTGAGTGACATTCCATTGTATATAAGTACCACAACATCTATATCTATTTTTTTTCCTTTCCTGGGATATTTAAAGAGTACTGAAGTCGAGGTTCTTGTAAACAGAGCAGCCCTAAAGTTTGGGCTGGCTGTGTGTTGTGGATTTTTAGTTTTCCCAAAATACACGCCAATGAGTGGAAGTGTGCTATGCTCTGTAGCTCTGTTTTAGAAAACAACATACAGTTCTCCAGAGAGGCTGTTGGCAATTTACATCCTGTCCATCGGCGTAACCAGGCTCCCTTTTCTCCATGGCCTGTCCTGCATTTGTGGTTTTTACACTATTTGTGGATGGCCCTTTTGACTGGAGGTAAGGGACACTTCTCTGTAGTGTGGATTTGCAATGCCTGATGGCTTGCTTGGCCAAAAAGGTCATATGCATTTTTCCCGAATATATTCAAGAAAATACACATAGTCCCTTTTCAGCCAAGGGCAACATTGTCGAAATTCTGTCGCTTTTCATGTGCTTTAAAGACGACTCCAACCTACCTCTTGAAATCTGTTTCCTTCAATTCTGCCTTGCATTCAAATCCTCTTCACTGCCTTTCCTCAATATATTTCTGGATGATAGTTGTCCTTTATAACTCTGCAAGTTTGTGAATTGCTGTGCCCCTGATTTCCATTTTTCAACTCGCCTCTTTGTGAGCTGGCTGCAATACCGCAGGATGGCTTTAGGCCCTAGTCCTCTTCCGGGGCTTCAGGCTGAGCCTTTGGTTAATTCTTCTTCCTGGTGGGAAACTAGAGTGACATGTGCCCATCCAAACACCTACAGCTAATCTCTCATTTATTCCCCCTCTTCCTGTTCATCCTCTGCACAATTTGCAAACTGTGCATATCAGGAGGGTAAAGGTGCTTACACTCCAAGTGGGGAGATTTTTAGTAATGCAGATGGAATGGCGAAGCCGAGCACGACAAAAGGAAAAATGAGGTACCTTTTAGAAAACTTTCCCAATTACACAGTGTACCATCCACTGGGTTTCCCATGCATGTTTTAACTGTAGGAAGATTCCCTTAAACCTGGAGAGTTGGGACCACTAGAATGGGTAGCACACAGTATTGCTCTAAGTGGTGTTCTTTTGCTCACACAACCTCAGCAATCTTGTCAGCCCCAAGTGTCCAGTCTTATGTCTCATCCAGCTGTGGGTGTAAAGGTGGTCAATCCAGGTTGCATCACAGGCCCTGAACGAAATTTTTAAGACTTTCTCACTGTTTCGCTGTTTTTGCATTTTGCTTTTGAAATTTATTTATTTATTTATTTATTTATTTATTTATTTATTTATTTTTTGCGGCACGCGGGCCTCTCACTGCCGTGGCCTCTCCCGTTGCGGAGCACAGGCTCCGGACGCGCAGGCCCAGTGGCCATGGCTCACGGGCCCAGCCGCTCCGCGGTATATGTGATCCTCCCAGACCAGGGCATGAACCCGTATCCCCTGCATCGGCAGGCGGACTCCCAACCACTGCGCCACCAGGGAGGCCCTGAAATTTATTTTTATAAGTGGGTTTAACTGAATTTCAGTGCTTTGTTCATGCCGTTATACACACACATGATTCCTATATGGAGACATGAGAATACATATGTTTTAAAATACTGAGAGTCAGACATATTCCTTGCAATGAATAGGGGGTGTTTAATCCAGTTCATTGTGGCGGGATTAGGTGTTGTCTATTACATACTTGGTTTATGTAACGGTATCTGTGCTAATTTAAAACTGTGATTTTATGCATCACCCCACCTCGCCTTTCCCATTAAGCAGGCAGAAGCTTGTTTTCTAAATTTGTGACTCCGTTGTGTTTGTAAATCAGTTCATGTGTAGCCATGTGTACATTCCCGCTATGAGTGATATTTATGATAAGATTCGTTACTCTGGTATCTTTCCTAAATCAGTTCATGTGAGGCCATGTTTACAGGACCTTCATAAGTGATATCTTATGATAAGTTTCTTTTTCTGTGTGACTTATTTCACTTAGAATCATCGTACCTGAATCCACTCATTTTGCTGCTACTGGCCTTATGAAATTGATTTCATGACTGAGGAATATACCATCGTACGTAAGTACCAGAATTTCTTGAACCATTTTTGTCTTTCCTGGGATATTTAAGGTATACCCAAGTTGAGGTTCTTGTAAGCAGTGAAGCCCTAAATTTTGGTGTGGCTCTGTCTTATTGATTTTCAGTTTTCCCAAGGTATATTTCCTAGACTTGAAGTGCCCTTGACTCTGTAGCTCTGTTGTTTACTTGTTTTAGGGAACACAATGCACTCCTCCAGAGAGGCAGTTCGCAATTTAAATCCCGCCCATCAGCATAACAAGGCTCCCTGTTCTCCAGGGCCTGTCTTGCCTTTCTGGTTTTTACACATTTTGCAGATGTCCCTTTTGACCAGTGGGAATTGATACTTCTTTATAGTGCAGATTTGCATTGCCCGCTTGCTTGCTTGGCCAAAAAGGGTGTATGCGTGTTCTACTGCATATATTCAGGAGAAAACATATACGCCCTTTTTGGGCAAGTGCATCCTTGTCGAATTTGTGCCCCTCTTCCTGTGCTTTAAAGGCGATTCCAACATACCTCTTGAAATCTGTTTCCTGCTATACTGCCTCGCTTTCAAGTCCGCCTCGTTGCCTTCCTTCAGCAGATTTTTGGGCGATAGTTGTCCTTTATTACTCTGCCAGTTTCTGAATTGCTGTGCCCCTGAGCTCCATTTTTAAATTATGTGAGCAGACCGCAAGTCCAAAATTTTGGTTCAGGACCTATACTGGTTCCCAGCGCATGGCTGAGACTTTGGTTAATTCTTCTTCCTGCCGGGCAATTAATGTGACATGTACCCGTCCAAATGCCTAACATCTACTCTCTCATTTGTTCTCCCTCTTCCCTTTCATCTTTGCCAAATTGGCAACTGTGCGAACCAGGAGGTTAAAGGGGCTGTCTCTCCAAGTTGGCAGATTGATAGTAAAGCAGTTGGAAAGTCAAATCGGAGCACCAGGAGAGGGACTATTCGTTGAGTTTTAGAGACCTTTTGTATTCACAATGTGTCCATTCTCTAAGTTTCCCGTACATGTTATAGCTGTAGTAATATTCCCTTCAACCTGGACAGTTGGGACCCATGGAATGGGTGCCACACATTATTGCTTTAAAGGGTCTGCATTTGCTCACCCAATCTCACCAATACTCTCAGTCCCAAGTGTCCAGCCTTATGCCACATCCAGCTGTCATTGTAGATAGGGTCATTCCAGAAATCATCAGAGACCCTGAAGGAATTGTAAAGATTGTCCCTGTTTTATTGTTTTGTGTTTTAAATTCCATTTTATAGTGAGTTTGAGCTGATTCTCACTTCCATGTTTATGCCATTCTAGACCCAATTGATTCCCTTACGGAGACATATCAATACATAGGTTTTAAAGTTCTTACTAGTCACATATATTCCTCTGTGGGGAATATGGGGTTTTGAGTCCCTTTCACAGAGTAAGGTGTAGGTCTTGTCTATTCCTTATTTGGTTTTTGGAACGGTACCTCTGCTTATATCAAACTCTGGTTTTATGCATCAACCCACCTCACCTTCCCCCTTAAGCAGGCATAAGAGTGTTTTCTAAATGTGAGACTCTCTTCTCTTTCCTAACTCAGTTCATGTGTAGCCATGTTTACAGGATCTTCATAAGTGATATCTTATGATAAGCTTCTTTTTCTGTGTGACTTATTTCACTTAGAATCATCGTACCTGAATCCACTCATTTTGCTGCTACTGGTCCTGTGACATTGATTTCATGGCTGAGGGATATTCCATCGTATGTAAGTACCACAATTTTTTGAACCAATTTTATCTTTCCTGGGATATTTAAGGTGTACCCAGGTTGAGGTTCTTGTAAGCAGTGCTGCCCTAAATTTTGGTTTGGCTCTGTCTTATTGATTTTCAGTTTTCCAAAGGTATATTCCCTAGACGGGAAGTGCCCTTGGCTTTGTAGCTCTGTTGTTTACTTGTTTTAGGGAACACAATGCACTCCTCCAGAGAGGTAGTTGGCAATTTACATCCCACCCATTAGCATAACAAGACTCCCTGTTTTCCAGGGCCTGTCTTGCCTTTCTGGTTTTTAACCATTTTGTGGATGTCCCTTTTAACTGGTGGGAAGTGATACTACTTTGTAGTGCAGATTTGCATTGCCCGCTTGCTTGCTTGGCCAAAAAGGGCGTATGCGTTTTCTCCTGAATATATTCAGGAGAAAACGCACACGCCCTTTTTGGCCAAGTGCATCATTGTCGAAGTTTTGCCCCTCTTCCTGTGCTTTAAAGGGGATTCCAACGTACCTCTTGAAATCTGTTTCCTGCTATTCTGCCTCGCTTTCAAGTCCACCTTGTTGCCTTCCGTCAACAGATTTTTGGACGATAGTTGTCCTTTATTACTCTGCCAGTTTGTGAATTGTTGTGCCCCGAGCTCCATTATTTAACTCGTTTTTGTGAGCTGAACGCAAGTCTAATATTTTGGTTCAAGACCTATACTGGTTCCCAGTGGGTTGCTGAGACATTGATTAATTCTTCTTCCTCACGGGAAATAAGAGTGACATATGCCCGTCCAAATGCCTAACAGCTACTCTCTCATTGGTTCTCCCTCTTCCCTTTCATCGTCTGCCAAATTGGCAACCTGTGCGAACCAAGAGGTTAAAGATGCTGTCTCTCCAAGTTGGGAGATTGATAGTAAAGCAGTTGGAAAGTCAAACGGGAGCACCAAGAGAGGGACTATTCACTGAGTTTTAGAAACCTTTCGTATTCACAGTGTGTCCATTCTCTAGGTTTCCCGTACATGTTACAGCGGTAGTAATATTCCCTTCACCCTGGAGAGTTGTGACCCATGGAATGGGGGCCATGCCTTATTGCTTTAAACGGTCTGCATTTGCTCACCCAATCTCACCAATCCTCTCAGTCCCATGTGTCCAGCCTTATTCCACATCCAGCTGTTTTTGTAGACAGGGACATTCCAGGTTTCATCAGAAACCCTGCAGGAATTGTGAAGAATTTCCCTTTTTTTTGTTTTTGAAATTCCTTTTTATAGTTGGTTTCAGCTGATTCTCGCTGCCATGTTTATGCTAGTCTCGACACACTTGATTCCCTTATGGAGATATATCAATACATCGGTTTTAAGATTCTTACTAGTCAGATATATTCCTCTGCGGGAAATATGGGGTTTTGAGTCCCTTTCACTGAGGAATGTGTAGGTCTTGTCTATTCCACAGTTGGTTTTTGGAACGGTACCTGTGCTTATATCAAACTCTGGTTTTATGCATCACCCCACCGCTCCTTCCCCCTTAAGCAGGCATAAGAATATTTTCTAAATGTCAAACTCTTTTCTCTTCCCTAAGTCAGTTCATGTGTAGCCATGTTTACAGGAACTTCATAAGTGATATCTTATGATAAGTTTCTTTCTCTGTGTGACTTATTTCACTTAGAATCATCGTACCTGAATCCACTCATTTTGCTGCTACTGGTCTTATGACATTGATTTCATGGCTGGGGGATATTCCATCGTACGTAAGTACCACATTTTTTTGAACCATTTTTATGTTTCCTGGGATATTTAAGGTGTAGACAAGTTGAGGTTTTTGTAAGAAGTGCTGCCCTAAATTATGGACTGGCTCTGTCTTATTGATTTTCGGTTTGCCCAAGGTATATTCCCTAGACTGGAAGTGCTCTTGGCTCTGTAGCTCTGTTGTTTACTTGTTTTAGGGAACACAATTCAATCCTCCAGAGAGGCAGTTGACAACTTACATCCCGCCCATCAGCATAAAAAGGCTCCCTGTTCTCCAAGGCCTGTTTTGCCTTTCTGGTTTTTACCCATTTTGTGGATGTCCCTTTGGAACGGTGGGAAGTGATACTTCTTTTTAGTGCAGATTTGCATTGCCCGCTTGCTTGCTTGGCCAAAATGTGCGTATCCGTTTTCTCCTGCATATACTCAGGAGAAAATGCATATGCCCTTTTTGGCCAAGTGCATCAGTGTCGAAGTTGTGCCCCTCTTCCTGTGCTTTAAAGGCGATTCCAATGTACATCTTGAAATCTGTTTCCTGCTATTCTGCCTCGCTTTCAAGTCCGCCTCGTTGCCTTCCCTCAACAGATTTTTGGACGATAGTTTTCCTTTATTACTCTGCCAGTTTGTGAATTGCTTTGTCCCTGAGCTCAGTTATTTAACTTGTTTTTTGTGAGCTGAACGCAAGTCCAATATTTTGGTTCAGGACCTATACTGGTTCCCAGTGGGTGGCTGAGATTTTAGTTAATTCTTCTTCCTCCGGGAAATAAGAGTGACATGTGCCCGTCCAAATGCCTAACAGCTACTCTCTCATTGGTTCTCCCACTTCCCTTTCATCCTCTGCCAAATTGGCAACCTGTGGGAACCAGGAGGTTAAAAGTGCAGTCTCTCCAAGCTGGGAGATTGATAGTAAAGCAGTTGAAAAGTCAAAGCGTAGCACCACGAGAGGTTCTATACGTTGAGTTTTAGAGACCTTTTGTATTCACAGTGTGTCCATTCTCTAGGTTTCCCATACATGTTATAGCTATAGTAATATTCCCTTCACCCTGGAGAGTTCGGACCCATGGAGTGGGTGCCATGCATTATTGCTTTAAAGGGTCTGCCTTTGCTCACCCAATCTTACCAATCCTCTCAGTCCCATGTGTCCAGCCTTATGCCACATCCAGCTGTCGTTGTAGATAGGGTCATTCCAGGTTTCATCAGAGACCCTGAAGGAATTTTAAAGAATGTCCCTGCTTTTTTGTTTTGTTTCTCATATTCGTTTTGATAGTGTGTTTGAGCTGATTCTTGCTGCCATGATTATGCCAGTCTAGAAACACTTGATTCCCTTACAGAGACATATCAATACATAGGTTTTAAGATTCTTACTAGTCAAATATATTCCTCTGCGGGAAATATGGGGTTTGAGTCCCTTTCACTAAGAAAGGTGTAAGTCTTGTCTTTTACATAGTTGGTTTCTGGAACGGTACCTGTGCTTATATCAAACTCTGGTTTTATGCATCACCCCACCTGTCCTTCCCCCTTAAGCAGGCCTAAGAGTGTTTTCTAAATGTGAGACTCTGTTCTCTTTCCTAACTCAGTTCATGTGTAGCCATGTTTGCAGGATCTTCATAACTGACATCTTATGATACGGTTCTTTTTCTGTGTGACTTATTTCACTTAGAATCATCGTACCTGAATCCACTCATTTTGCTGCTACTGGTCTTAAGACATTGATTTCTTGGCTGATGGATATTTCATCGTACGTAAGTACCAAAATTTTTTGAACCATTTTTATATTTCCTGGAATATTTAAGGTGAACCCAAGTTGAGGTTCTTGTAATCAGTGCAGCCCTAAATTTTGGGGTGGCTCTGTCTTATTGTTTTTCAGGTATCCCAAGGTATATTCCCTAGACTGGAAGTGTCCTTGGCTCTGTAGCTCTGTTGTTTACTTGTTTAGGGAACACAGTGCACTCCTCCAGAGAGGCAGTTGGCAATTTACATCCCGCCCAACAGCATAAAAAGGCTCCCTGTTCTCAAGGGCCTGTCTTAAAATTCTGGTTTTTACCCTTTTTGTGGATGTCCCTTTGGACCGGTGGGAAGTGATACTTCTTTGTAGTGCATACTTACCTTGTCCGCTTGCTTGCTTGGCCAAAAAGGGCGTATGCGTTTTCTCCTGAATATACTCAGGAGAAAACGCATACGCCCTTTTTGGCCAAGTGCATCTTTGTCGAAGTTGTGCCCCTCTTCCTGTGCTTTAAAGGCGATTCCAACGTACCTCTTGGAATTTGTTTCCTGCTATTCTGCCTCACTTTCAAGTTCACCTCGTTGCTTTCCCTTAACAGATTTTTGGATGATAGTTGTCTTTATTACTCTGCCAGTTTGTGAATTGCTCTGCCCTATAACTCCATTTTTTAACTCGTTTTTTTGTGAGCTGAACGCCAGTCCTATATTTTGATTCAGGACCTATACTTGTTCCCGGTGGGTGGCTGAGACTTTGGTCAATTCTTCTTCGCCACGGGAAATAAGAGTGACATATGCCCTTCCTAATGCCTAATAGCTACTCTCTCATTGGTTCTCCCTCTTCCCATTCATTCTCTGCGAAATTGGCCACCTGTGCGAAACAGGAGGTTAAAGGTGCTCTCTCTCCAGGTTGGGAGATTGATAGTAAAGAGGTTGGAAAGTCAAACCGGAGCACCAGGAGAGGGACTATTCGTTGCGTTTTACAGACCATTCGTATTCACAGTGTGTCCATTCTCTAGGTTTCCCATACATGGTATAGCTATAGTAATATTCCCTTCAACCTGGAGAGTTGGGACCCATGGAATGGGTGCCATGCATTATTGATTTAAAGGGTCTGCGTTTGCTCACCCAATCTCACCAATCCTCTCAGTCCCATGTGTCCAGCCTTATGCCACATCCAGCTGTCGTTGTAGATAGGGTCATTCCAGGTTTCATTAGAGACCCTGAAGGAATTGTAAAGAATTTCCCTGTTTTTTTGTTTTGTTTTTGAAATTCCTTTTTATACTGGGTTTGAGCTGATGCTCACTGCCATGTTTATGCCAGTCTAGACACACTTGATTCCCTTATGGAGACATATCAATACATAGGTTTTAAGATTCTTACTAGTCAGATATATTCCTCTGCGGGAAATTTAGGGTTTTGAATCCCTTTCACTGAGGAATGTGTAGGTCTTCTCTATTCCATGTTTGGTTTTTGAAACAGTATATGTGCTTATATAAAACTCTGGTTTTATGCATCACCCCACCTCTCCTTCCCTCTTAAGCAGGCATAAGTGTGTTTTCTAAATGTGAGACTCTGTTCTCTTTCCTAACTCAGTTCATGTGTAGCCATGTTTACAGGATCTTCATAAGTGATATCTTATGATAAGCTTCTTTTTCTGTGTGACGTATTTCACTTAGAATCATCGTACCTGAATCCACTCATTTTGCTGCTACTGGCCTTATGACATTGATTTCATGGCTGAGGGATATTCCATCGTACGTAAGTACCACAGTTTTTTGAACCATTTTTATCTTTCCTGGGATATTTCTGGTGTACCCAAGTTGAGGTTCTTGTAAGTAGTGCAGCCCTAAATTTGGGGGTGGCACTGTCTTATTGATTTTCAGTTTTCCCAAGGTATATTCCCTACACTGGAAGTGCCCTTGGCTCTGTAGCTCTGTTGTTTATTTGTTTTAGGGAACACAGTGCACTCCTCCAGAGAGGCAGTTGGCAATTTACATCCTGCCCATCAGCATAAAACGGCTCCCTGTTCTCCAGGACCAGTCTTGCCTTTCTGGTTTTTACCCATTTTGTGGAGGTCCCTTTTGACCGGTGGGAAGTGATACTTCTTTGTAGTGCAGATTTGCATTGTCCGCTTGCTTGTTTGGCCAAAAAGGGTGTATGCGTTTTCTGCTGAATATATTCAGGAGAAAACACATATGCCCATTTTGGCCAAGTGCATCATTGTCGAAATTGTGCCCATCTTTCTGGGCTTTAAAGGCGATTCCAACATACCTCTTGAAATCTGTTTCCTGCTATTCTGCCTCGCTTTCAAGTCCACTTCATTGCCTTCCATCAACAGATTTTTGGACGATAGTTGTCCTTTATTATTCTGCCTGTTTGTGAATTGCTGTGCTCCAGAGATCCATTATTTAACCCATTTTCTGTGAGCTGAATGGAAGTCCAATATTTTGGTTCAGGACCTATACTGGTACCCGGTGGGTGGCTGAGGCTTTGATTAATTCTTCTTCCTCCCGGGGAACAAGTGTGACATGTGCCCGTCCACATGCCTAACAGCTACTCTCTCATTGGTTCTCACTCTTCCGTTTCATCCTCTGCCAAATTGGCAACCTGTGTGAAACAGGAGGTTAAAGGGGCTGTCTCTCCAAGTTGGGGGATTGATAGTAAAGCAGTTGGAAAGTCAAACTGGAGCACCAGGAGAGGGACTATTTGTTGAGTTTTAGAGACTTTTCGTATTCACAATGTGTCCATTCTCTAGGTTTCCCGCACATGTTATAGCTGTAGTAATATTCCCTTCACCCTGGAGAGTTGGGACCCATGGAATGGATGCCATGCATTATTGCTTTAAAGGGTCTGCATTTGCTCACCCAATCTTACCAATCCTCTCAGTCCCATGTGTCCAGCCTTATGCCACATCCAGCAGTCATTGTAAATAGGGTCATTCCAGGTTTCATCAGAGACCCTGAAGGAATTGAAAAGAATTTCCCTGTTTTTTTGTTTTCTTTTTGAAATTCCATTTTATAGTGTGTTTGAGCTGATTCTCACTGCCATGTTTACGCCAGTCTAGATACACTTGATTCCATTATGGGGACATATCAATACATAGGTTTTAAGATTCTGAATAGTAAATTATATCCCTCTGCATGGAATATGGTGAGTTGAGTCCCTTTCACTGAGGAAGGTGTAGTTCTTGTCTATTCCATATTTGGTTTTTGGAATGGTACCTGAACTAATACCAAAATCTGGTTTAATGCCTCACCCCACCTCTCCTTCCCCCTTTAGCAGGCATAAGAATGTTTTCTAAATGTCAAACTCTTTTCTCTTTCCTAAGTCAGTTTATGTGTAGCCATGTTTACAGGAACTTCATAAGTGATATCTTATGATAAGTTTCTTTCTCTGTGTGACTTATTTCACTTAGAATCATCATACCTGAATCCACTCATTTTGCTGCTACTGGTCTTATGACATTGATTTCACGGCTGGGGGATATTCCATCGTACGTAAGTACCACAATTTTTTGAACCATTTTTATGTTTCCTGGGATATTTAAGGTGTAGACAAGTTGAGGTTTTTGTAAGAAGTGCTCCCCTAAATTATGGACTGGCTCTGTCTTATTGATTTTCGGTTTGCCCAAAGTATATTCCCTAGACTGGAAGTGCTCTTGGCTCTGTAGCTCTGTTGTTTACTTGTTTTAGGGAACACAGTGCACTCCTCCAGAGAGGCAGTTGACAACTTACATCCCGCCCATCAGCATAACAAGGCTCCCTGTTCTCCAAGGCCTGTCTTGCCTTTCTGGTTTTTACCCATTTTGTGGATGTCCCTTTGGAACGGTGGGAAGTGATACTTCTTTTTAGTGCAGATTTGCATTGCCCACTTGCTTGCTTGGCCAAAAAGGGTGTATGCATTTTCTCCTGCATATATTCAGGAGAAAATGCATATGCCCTTTTTGGCCAAGTGCATCATTGTCGAAGTTGTGCCCCTCTTCCTGTGCTTTACAGACGATTCCAACGTACATCTTGAAATCTGTTTCCTGCTATTCAGCCTGAATTTCAAGTCCACTTCGTCGCCTTCCCTCAACAGATTTCTGGACGATAGTTGGCCTTTAATACTCTGCCAGTTTGTCAAATGCTCTGTCCCTGAGCTCCATTTTTCAACTCGTTTTTTGTGAGCTGAATGCAAGTCCAAAGTTTTGGTTCAGGACATATACTGTTTCCCGGTGAGTGGCTGAGACTTTGGTTAATCCTTCTTCCTGCCGGGCAATTAGAGTGACATGTGCCCGTCCAAATTCCTAACAGCTACTCTCTCATTGGTTCTCCCTCTTCCCTTTTATCCTCTGCCACATTTGAAACCTGTGGGAACCAGGAGTTTAAAGGGGCTGTCTCTCCAATTTGGGAGATTGATAGTAAAGCAGTTGGAAATTCAAACTGGAGCACCAGGAGAGGGATTATTCGTTGAGTTTTTGAAACCATTCGTATTCACAATGTGTCCATTCTCTAGGTTTCCCGTACATGTTATAGCTGTATTAATATTCCCTTCAACCGGGAGAGTTGGGACCCATGGAATGTGTGCCATGCATTATTGCTTTAAAGGGTCTGCATTTGCTCACCCAATCTCACCAATCCTCTCAGTCCCAAGTGTCCAGCCTTATGCCACATCCAGCTGTCATTGTCGACAGGGTCATTCCACGTTTCATCAGAGACCCTGAAGGAATTGTAAAGAATTTCCCTGTTTTTTTGTTTTGTTTTTGAAATTCCTTTTTATAGTGGGTTTGAGCTGATTCTCGCTGCCATGTTTATAACAGTCTAGACACAATTGATTCCCTTACAGAGACATATCAACACATAGGTTTTAAGATTCTTACTAGTCAGATATATTACTCTGTGGTGAATATGGGGTGTTGAGTCCCTTTCACTGAGGAAGGTGTAGGTCTTGTCTATTCCGTATTTGGTTTTTGGAAAGGTACCTGTACTAATATCAAACTCTGATTTTATGCATCACCCCACCTCTCCTTCCCCCTTAAGCAGGCATAAGCGTGTTTTTTAAGTGTGAGTCTCTGTTTCCTTTCCTAACTCAGTTCATGTGTAGCCATGTTTACAGGATCTTCATAAGTGATATCTTATGATAAGTTTCTTTTTCTGTGTGACTTATTTCACTTAGAATTATCGTACCTAAATCCACTCATTTTGCTGCTACTGGCCTTATGACATCGATTTCATGGCTGAGGGATATTCCATCGTATGTAAGTACCACAATTTCTTGAACCATTTTTGTCTTTCCTGGGATATTTAAGGTGTACGCAAGTTGAGGTTTTTGTAAGCAGTGCAGCCCTGAATTTTGGTGTCGATCTGTCTTATTTATTTTCAGTTTTCCCAAGGTATATTCCCTAGACTGGAAGTGCTCTTGGCTCTGTAGCTCTGTTGTTTTCTTGTTTTAGGGAACACAATGCACTCCTCCAGAGAGGCAGTTGGCAATTTACATCCCGCCCATCAGCATAACAAGGCTCCCTGTTCTCCAGGGCCTGTCTTGCCTTTCTGGTTTTTACACTTTTTGCGGATGTCCCTTTTGACCGGTGGGAAGTGATACTTCTTTGTAGTGCCGATTTGCATTGCCTGCTTGCTTGCTTGTCCAAAAAGGGCATATGTGTTTTCTCCTGAATATATTCACGTGAAAACCCATATGCCCTTTATGGCCATTTCCATAATTTTCGAAGTTGTAATGCTTTTCCTGTGTTTAAAGGCGATTCCAATGTACCTCTTGAAATCTGTTTCATGCCATTCTTCCTCATTTTCCCTTCCGCCTCGTGGCTTTCCCTCAACAGATTTTTCGAAGAGAGTAGTTCTTTATAACTCTGCAGGTTAGTGAATTGCTGTGGCCCTGAGCTCCATTTTTCAACTCGCGTTTTTGTGAGCTGACCGCAAATCAACTGTTTTGCTTCTAGAATTTTACTGGTTCTGGGGGGCAGGCTGAGACTTTGGTTAATTCATCTTTGTGACGGGAAATTAGAGAGACATGTGGCCGTCCAAATGCCTACAGCTACTCTCTCATTGGTTCTCTCTCTTCCCTTATATCCTGTGCACAATTTGCCAACTGTGCGAACCAGGATGTTATAGTGGCTGACTTTCCAAGTTGGGAGATTGATAGTAAAGCAGTTGGAATGTCAAACTGGAGTACAAGTAGAGATTTAGAAACCTTTCACCATCAGATGGTTTCCATTCTCTAGGTTCCCATACACGTTATAACTGTAGTGATATTCCCTTCTACCTGGAGAGTTGGGAACCATGGAATGGGTGGCAGGCATTATTGCTTTAAAGGGTCTGCATTTTTTCACCCAATCTCACCAAGCCTCTCAGTCCCAAGTGACCAGCCTTATGCCACATCCAGCTGTCATTGTAGATAGGGTCATTCCAGGTTTCATCAGAACCCCTGAAGTTATTGTGTAAGAATTTTACTGTTTATATGTTTTGTTTTGAAATTCATTTTTATAGTGGGTTTGAGCTGATTCTCACTGCCATGTTTATGTTGTTCTAGACACACTTGGTTCCCTTACGGAGACATATCAATACATAGGTTTTAAAATTCTTACTAGTCAGATATATTTCTCTGTGGGGAATAGGGATGTTGAGTTCCATTCACTGAGGAAGGAGTAGGGCTTGTCTCTTCTGTTTTTGGATTATGGAACGGCACCTGTGCTAATATCAATCTTATGTTTTGTGCATCTCCCCACCTCTCTTTCCCCTTAAGCAAGCGTTAGATAGTTTTCTAAATCTGAGACTCTGTTATCTTCCCTAAATCAGTTCATATGTAGCCATGTTTACATTCCTTTCATAAGTGATATCTTATGTCAGAATGCACCATGGCCGTTCTCATAATAATGCTCCATGTCACCTGTCATCACAATGTACCATGCCCTGGTTATCACAATGCTCCATGTCAATTGTCATCACAATTCTCCACCTCCTTGTCATCACAATGCTACATGACACTTCTCATCAAAATGTTACATGCTCTTGTCATCACAATTCTCCATCCACTTGACATTGCAATGCTCCTTGCACTTGTCATCAAAATGCTCCATGCACATGTCATCATAAAGCTCCATGCCCTTGTCATCACAATGCTCCATGCCATTGTCATCACAATGCTCCATGACCCCTGTCATCACAATGCTCCCTGACACCTGACATCACAATGCTTCATGCCCCATGTCATTACAGTGCTCCATGATGCTCGACATCACAATTACCCAAGGTCTTTTCATCACAATGCTCATTGGCCAATATCATCACAATGCTCCATGACCACTGTCATCACAACACTCCATGACACCTGACAACACAATGATTCCGGACTCTTGTCATCACAATGTTCCATTCCCTAGTCATCACAATGCTCCATGACACCTGGCATCACAATACTCCATGAACATTTTCAGCCCAATGTTCCAAGACCCTTGTCGTCACAATACTCCAAGCCATTATCATCACAATGCTCCATTACCTTTGTCATCAGAATCCTCCATGACACTTGGCATCACAATGCTCCATGCCATTGTCATCACAATGGGCCATTACATATGTCATCACAATTCTCCCTGACATCTGTCTTCACAATACTGCATGACCTGGTCATCACAATGCTCCATGTCCTTGTCATCACAATGCACCATTCCAACTGTCATCGCAAGAATCCTTGAAACTTATTAGACCAATGCTCCATGCCCTTGTCATCACAATGCTCCATGCCCTTGTTATCACAATGCTCCATGCCCCCTGTCATCACAATGCTCCGTGACTCCAGTCATCACAATGCTTCATGAACTTTGTCATCACAATGGTCCATGTCCTCGTCATCAACAGTCTCTGTGACCTTTTTAACGACAATGCTCCATGAAGTTTTCATCACAATGCTCTTTGACCCTTGACATCACAATGCTCTATGCCTTTCTCAGCACAATGCTCCTTGACCCTTGTCATCACAATGCTCCATGCGCTTGTTAGCAAAATGCTTCATGACACATGTCATCTCAATGCACCATGCGCTTGTCATCACAGTGCTCCACAAACTTCTCATCATCATGCTGCATAAAACTTCTCAACACAATGCTCCATGCACTTCTCATCAAAATGCTCTCTCACCACTGATATCCCAATGCTACATAACTATTGGTCACAATACCCCCTCACCCCTGTCATCACAATGTTCCATGACTCCTGTCATCACAATGATACATGCACTTATAATCACAATACTCGATGACCCCTGCCATCTCAATGTTCCATAACAACTGTCATCAAAATGCTCCATGACCCTTTTCATCAAAATGCACCATGACACCTGACATCACAGTGTTGCATAAAACCTGTCATCAAAATGTTCCATGACATTTTTCATCAAATTGCTCCATGACCCTGTCATCAAAAAGCTCCCTGCCCTTCTCATCACAATGCACAATGCCCGTGCCATCAGAATGCTCCATGACCTTTGTCATCACAAAGATCCATGACCCTTGGCATCACAATGCTACATTTCATTGTCATCACAATGCTCCATGAACTTTTCATCACAATGCTCTTTGACCCTTGTCATCACAATGCTCTTTGCCTTTCTCAGCAAAAGGCTCCATGAAACTTGTCATCACAATGCTCAATACACTTGTCATCAAAATGCTCCCTGACACTTGTTGTCTGTATGCTCCTTGAACCATGTCATGACAAGGCTCCATGTCTTTTTCATCACAATGATCCATGCCCTTTTCATCACAATGCTCCAAGACCCATATAATCAAAATGCTCCATGTCCTTGTCATCACAAAGCTCAAGGATGCATGGCATCAAAATGCTCCTTGGTCTTCTCCTCACAATGCTCCATGCCCTTGTCATCACAATGTTCCAAGACAACTGTAATCACAATGCTCCATGCCCCTTTTCATCAGTATGCTCCATGAGACTTGTCATCACAAGGCTCCATGGTTTTGTCATCACAATGCTCCAGGACCTTGTCATCACAATGCTTCTCGACCTTGTCATGAAAATATTCAATGGCACTTGTCATCACAATGCGCCATTCCAACTGTCATCGCAATAATCCATGAAACTCATTAGACAAATGCTCCATGCCCTTGTCATCACAATGCTCCATGCCCTTGTTATCACAATGCTCCATGACCCCTGTCATCACAATGCTCCGTGACTCCAGTCATCACAATGCTTCATGACCTTTGTCATCACAATGGTCCATGCCCTCGTCATCATCAGTCTCTGTGAGCTTTTTAACCAAAATGCTCCATGAACTTTTCATCACAATGCTCTTTGACCCTTGTCATCACAATGCTCTATGCCTTTCTCAGCACAATGCTCCATGACCCTTGTCATCACAATGCTCCATGCGCTTGTCAGCACAATGCTCCATGACACATGTCATCACAAATCTCCCTGACCCCTGTCATCACAATGCTCCGTGACTCCAGTCATCACAATGTTTCATAACATTTGTCATCACAATGGTCCATGCCCGTGTCATCACAAGTCTCTGTGACCTTTGTAACCACAATGTTCCATGAACTTTTCATCACAATTCTCTTTGACCCTTGTCATCACAATGCTCCATGTCTTTCTCAGAACAATGCTCCATGACCATTTTCTTCACAATATGCAACGCACATTTCATCACAACGGTCCACAACCTTGGCATTGCAATGCTCCATAAACCTTGTAATCACAATGCTCCATGCACTTCTCGTGAAAATGCTCTCTCACCAGATATATCGCAGTGTTCAGTCAATAGTCATCACAATGCTCCCTCAGCCCTGTAATCACAATGATCCATGACACTGTCATCACACTGCTACATTCCTTTATCATCACAATGTTCCATGAATGCTGACATCATAATGTTCCATAACCCCTGTCATCAAAATGCTCCATGACCCATTTTGTCCCAAAGCTCCAAGACCCCTGACATCACAATGGTCTATAACCCCTGCCATCAAAATGTTCCATTACACTTTTCATCAAATTGCTGCATGACCCGGTCATCAAAATGCTCCCTGCTCTTCTCATCACAATGCACCATTCCCTTCTCATCAAAATGCTCCATGACTTGTCATCACAAAGCTCCATGACCCTTGGCATCACAATGCTCCATGTCATTGTCATCACAATGCTCCATGAAACCACTCATTACATTACTCAATGCCCATGTCATCAGAAGGCTCCATGACACTTGTCATCATAATGCTCGATGCCCTTCTCATCACAATGCTCCTTGCCCTTGTCATTACATTCCAGCATGACCCATGTATCATAGTGTTCTGTGCCCTTGTCCTCACAATGCTTCATGCCCACTATCATCACAATAATCCATGAAACATTTCAGACCAATATTCCATGCCCTTCTCATCAAAATGCTCCATTACACCTGTCATAACAATGCACCATGACCCCTGCCATCACAATGTTCCACGGCCTAGTCATCACAAGGTTCCATGACACTTGCCATCACAATGCTCAAGACCACTGATATAAAAATGCTCCATGCCCTTGTAATCACAGAGCTCCATGACGCATGTCATCAGGATGTTCCATGGCCTTCTCATCACAATGCTCCATGCCCTTGTCATCACAATGCTCCAAGACCCTTGTAATCACAATGCTCCATGCCCCTTTACATCTCAATGCTCCATGAACCGTGTCATCACAATGCACCATGCCCATCATCATAATGCTTCAGGGTATTGTCATCACAATGAAATCAATATTCTCCATGACCTTTGTCATCATAATGCTCCAAACCCTTGTGATCACAATGTTACATAACACTTATCATCAAAACACCCCATGACGCTCATCTTCACAATTATCCACGGTCTTCTCATCACAATGCTCCATGATATTTGTCATCACAATGCTCAATACACTTGTCATCACAATGCTCCCTGACACTTGTCGTCAGTATGCTCCTTGAACCGTGTTATGAAAAGGCTCCATGCTTTTTTCATCACAATGATCCATGCCCTTTTCATCACAATGCTCCAAGATCCCTGTAATAACAATGCTCCTTGCCCTTGTCATCAGAAAACTCCATGACGCATGTCATCAGAATGCTCCATGGCCTTCTCATCAAAATGCTCCATGCCCTAGTCATCACAATGCTCCAAAACCCCTGTAATCAAAATGCTCCATGCCCCTTTTCATCAGAATGCTCCATAAGATTTGTCATCACAAGTCTCCATGCTACTCTCATCACAATGCTCCAGGAACTTGTCATCACGATGCTCCATTCCCTTGTCATCACAATGTTCCATGACCCCTGTCATCACAATAATCCATGAATATTTTCAGCCCAATGATCCACGACCTACTCATCACAATGCTCCATGGCCAATATCATCACAATTCTCCTTGACCACTGTCATCACAACACTCCATGACCACTGACAACACAATGATCCGGGATTCTTGTCATCACATTGCTCCATTCCCTAGTCATCACAGTGCTCCATGACCCATGTCATCACAACACTCCATGAACATTTTCAGCCCAGTGCTCCATGACACTTGTCATCAAAATGATCCATGCCCTTGTCATACCAATGCTCCATGACCCCTGTATTCACAATGCTCCGTGACACTTGTCATCACAGTGCTCCATGACACATGTCATCACAATGCTCCATGCCTTTGTCAGCAAAATGCTACATGACCTTGTCATTACACTGCTCTATGCGCTTGTCATCACAATACTCCATTTCCATTGTCATCACAATCCTCCATGAACCTTGGGATCACATTCCTTCATGCCCTTGTCATCACAATGCTCCATGATCCTTGAAATCAAAATGATCCATGACCTCTGTCATCACAATGCTCCAAACCCTTGTGATCACAGTGTCCCATAACACTTGTCATCACAACGCTCCATGATGCCTGTCATCACAATACTCCATGCCCTTTTCATCACAATGCTCCAAGATCTTTGTCATCACAATTTTAAATACACTTGTCATCACAATGCTCCCTGACACTTGTCATCAGAATGCTCCTTGAACCCTGTCACGAAAAGGCTCCATGCCTTTTTCATCACAATGCGCCATGCCGTTTTTTTCACAATGCTCCATGCCATTGTCATCAAAATACTCCACAAGCTTGTCCTCAGAATGCTCCATGACACTTGTAATCACAATTCTCCATGCACTTGTCAGCACAATGCTCCCTGAGCCTTGTCATCACAATGCTCCAAGCAATTGTCATCACAATGCTCCATTACCTTGTCATCAGAATCCTCCATGACACTTGGCATCCCAGTGCTCCATGCCGTTGTCATCACAATGTGCCATTACATATGTCATCACAATGCTCCCTAACAACTTTCTTCACAATACTGCATGACCTGGTCATCACAATGCTCCATGCCCTTGTCATCACAATGCGCCATTCCAACTGTCATTGCAATAATCCATGAAACATATTAGACCAATGTTACATGCCCTTGTCATCACAATGCTCCATGCCCTTGTTATCACAATGCTCCATGATCCCTGTCATCACAGATCTCCGTGATTCCAGTCATCACAATGCTTCATGACCTTTGTCATCACAATGGTCCATGCCCTCATCATCAACAGTCTCTGTGACCTTTTTAACCACAATGCTCCATGAACTTTTCATCACAATGCTCTTTGACCCTTCTCATCACAATGCTCCATGCACTTGTCAGCACAGTGCTCCATGACACATGTCATCACAATGCACCATGCGCTTGTCATCACAGTGCTCCACAATCTTGTCATCACAATGCTCCTTAAAATTTGTCATCACAATGCTCCATGCACTTGTCATCAAAATGCTCTCTCACCACTGATATCACAATGCTCCATCACTATGTGTCACAATACTCCCTCACCCCTGTCATCACAATGTTCCATGACTCCTTTCATCACAATGCTACATGCACTTATCATCACAATGTTCGATGACCCCTGACATCACAATGTTCCATAACACCTGTCATCAAAATCTTCCATGACACTTTTCATCAAATTGCTCCATGACCCTGTCATCAGAATGCTCCTTGCCCTTCTCATCACAATGCACAACGCCCTTGCCATCAAAATGCTCAATGAAATTTGTCATCACAAATATCCATGACCCTTGGCATCACAATGCTCCATGTCATTGTTATCACAATGCTCCATGAACGCTGTCATCACATTGCTCCTTGCCCTTGTCTTCACAAAGCTCCATGACACATGTCTTCAGAATGCTCCATGGCCATATCAACACAATGCTCCATGCCCTTGCCATCACAATGCTCCATTTCGCCTGTGAGAACAATGTTCCATGACTCCTGACATAACAATGTTCCGTGGCATTGTCATCACAAAGCTCCATGACCCTTCTCAACACAATGCTCCAAGAACCCTGTAATCACAATGCTCTATGCCCCTTTTCATCTCAATGATCCATGAACCCAGTCATCACAATGCACCATGCCCATCATCATAATGCTTCATGCTATTGTCATCACAATGAAATCAAAATGCTCCATGACCTCCGTCATAACAATGATCCAATCCCTTGTGATCACAATATTCCATAACACTTGTCATCAAAATGCCCCATGACGCTCGTCATCACAATTATCAATGGTCTTCTCATCACAATGCTCCATGATCTTTGTCATCACAGTGCTCAAAACACTTGTCATCACAATGCTCCCTGACACTTGTAGTCAGTATGCTCATTGAAACCTGTCATGACAAGGCTCCATGCCTTTTTCATCACAATGATACATGCCCTTTTTTTCACAATGCTCCAAGACCCATGTAATCACAATGCTCCATGCCCTTGTCATCACAAAGCTCAATGACGCATGCCATCAGAATGCTCCTTGGTCTTCTCCACACAATGCTCCATGCCCTTGTCATCACAATGTTCCAAGACCCCTGTAATCACAATGCTCCATGCCCCTTTTCATCAGTATGCTTCATGAGACTTGTCATCACAAGGCTCCATGATTTTGTCATCACAATGATCCAGGATCTTGTCATCACAATGCTTCTCGACCTTGTCATGAAAATTTTCAACGGACCTTGTCATCATAATGCTCCAAGCCCTAATCATCACAATGCTCAATTATATTTGTCATCACAATTTTCCATTACATTTGGCATCACAGTGCTCCATGCCATTGTCATCGCAATGGACCTTGACATATGTCATCACAATGCTCCCTGACAACTGTCTTCACAATACTCCCTGACCTCTTCATCACAATGCTCCATGCCCTTGTCAACACAAAGCTCGATGCCCTTGTCATCACAATGCACCATGTCCACTGTCATCACAATAATCTATGAATCTTGTCAGACAAATGCTCCATGCTCCTGTCATCACAAGGCTCCATGCCCTTGTCATCACAATGCTGCATGACTTGTCATCACAATCCTCCATGACCCATGACACATATATCACAGTGTTCCATGCCCTAGTCATCACAATGCTCCAAGATCCCTGTAATCACAATGCTCCATGCCCCTTTTCATCAGAATGCTCCATGAGACTTGTCATGACAAGTCTCCATGGTCTTCTCATCACAATGCTCCTGGACCTTGTCATCACCATGCTCCATCCCCTTCTCATCACAATGCTCCATGACCCCTGTCATCACAATAATCCATGAATATTTTCAGCCCAATGCTCCAAGAACTATTCATCACAATGCTCCATGTCCAATATCATCACAATGCTCCATGACCACTGTCATCACAACACTCCATGACACCCGACAACACAATGATCCGCGACTCTTGTCATCACAATGCTCCATGACCCCTGTATTCACAATGCTCCGTGACGCATGTCATCACAGTGCTCCATGACACATGTCATCACAATGCTCCATGCCTTTGTCAGCAAATTGCTACATGACATTGTCATTACAATGCTCTATGCGCTTGTCATCACAATACTACATTTCCATTTTCATCACAATCCTTCATGAAACTTGGGATCACATTGCTTCATGCCCTTCTCCTCACAATGCTCCATGCTCCTTAGAAATCAAAATGATCCATGACCTCTGTCATCACAATGCTCCAAACACTTGTGATCACAATGTTCCATAACACTTGTCATCACAACGCTCCATGATGCTTGTCATCACAATACTCCATGCTCTTTTCATCACAATGCTCCATAACCTTTGTCATCACAATTCTCAATACACTTGTCATCACAAGGCTCCCTGACCCTTGTCATCAGTATGCTCCTTGAACCCTGTCAGGAAAAGGCTCCATGACTTTTTCATCACAATGCTCCATGCCATTGTCATCAAAATACTCCACAAGCTTGTCATCAGAATGCTCCATGACCCTTGTCATCACATTTCTCCATGCACTTGTCAGCACAATGCTCCCTGACCCTTGTCGTCACAATGCTCCAAGCCATTGCCATCACAATGCTCCATTACCTTTGCCATCAGAATGCTCCATGACACATGGCATCCCAATGCTCCATGCCATTGTCATCACAATGGGCCATTACATATGTCATCACAATGCTCCCTGACACCTGTCTTCACAATACTGCATGACCTGGCCATCACAATTCTCCATGCCCCTGTCATCACAATGCGCCATTCCAACTGTCATCGCAATAATCCATGAAACTTATTAGACCAATGCTCCTTGCCCTGGTCATCACAATGCTCCATGCCCTTGTTATCACAATGCTCCATGACCGCTGCCATCACAATGCTCTGTGACTCCAGTCATCACAATGCTTCATGACCTTTGTCACCACAATGGGCCATGACCTCGTCATCATCACTCTCTGTGAGCTTTTTAACCAAAATGATCCATGAACTTTTCATCACAATGCTCTTTGACCCTTGTCATCACAATGCTCTATGCCTTTCTCAGCACAATGCTCCATGACACTTGTCATCACAATGCTCCATGCGCTTGTCAGCACAATGCTCCATGACACATGTCATCACAATGCCCCATTAAAACTCTCATCACAATGCTCCGTGACTCCAGTCATCACAATGCTTCATAACGTTTTTCATCACAATGATCCATGCCCGTGTCATCACAAGGTTCTGTGACCTTTGTAACCACAATGCTCCATGAACTTTTCATCACAATTCACAGTGACCCTTGTCATCACAATGCTCCATGTCTTTGTCAGAACAATTCTCCATGACCATTGTCTTCACAATGTGCCACGCGCATTTCATCACAAAGGTCCACAACCTTGTCATTGCAATGCTCCATAAACCTTGTAATCACAATGGTCCATGCACTTCTCATCAAAATGCTCTCTCACAAGAGATATCACAGTGTTCCATGACTAGTCATCACAATACACCGTCACCCCAGTAATCACAATGTTCCATGACACTGTCATCACACTGCTACATCCCCTTATCATCACAATGTTCCATGACCCCTGACATCACAATGTTCCATAACCCCTGTCATCAAAATTCTCCATGATCCATTTCATCCCAAAGCTCCAAGACCCCTGACATCACAATGTTGTATAACACCTGCCATCAAAATATTCCATTACACTTTTCATCAAATTGCTGCATGGCCCGGTCATCAAAATGCTCCCTGCACTTCTCATCACAATGCACCATGCCCTTATCATCAAAATGCTCCATGACTTGTCATCACAAAGCTCCATGACCCTTGGAATCACAATGCTCCATGTCATTGTCATCACAATGCTCCATGAACACTCTCATCACATTGCTCAATGCACTTGTCATCACAAAGCTCCATGACACTTGTCATCACAATGCTCCATGCCCTTCTCATCGCAATGCTCCATGCCCTTGTCATTACAATCCAGCATGACCCATGTATCATAGTGTTCCGTACCCTTTTCATCACAATGCTCCATGCCCACTCTCATCACAAAAATCCATGAAACATTTCAGACCAATGTTCCATGCCCTTCTCATCACAATGCTCCATTACCTCTGTCATAACAATGCTCCATGACCCCTGCCATCACGATGTTCCATGGGCTTGTCATCACAAAGCTCCATGACCCTTCTCATCACAATGCTCCAAGAACCCTGTAATCACAAAGCTCTATGACCCTTTTCATCTCAATGATCCATGAAACCTGTCATCACAATGCACCATGCCCATCATCATAATGCTTCATGCTATTGTCATCACAATGAAATCAAAATGCTCCATGACTTCTGTCATAACAATGCTCCAAACCCTTGTGAGCACAATATTCCATAACACTTGTCATCACAATGCATCCATGACGCTCGTCATCACAATTATCAATGGTCTTCTCATCACAATGATCCATGACCATTGTCATCACAATGCTCAATATACTTGTCATCAAAATGCCCCCATACACTTGTTGTCTGTATGCTCCTTGAACCCTGTCATGACAAGGCTCCATGCCTATTTCATCACAATGATCCATGCCTGTTTCATCACAATGCTCAATACACTTGTCATCAAAATGATCCCTGACACTTGATGTCTGTATGCTCCTTGAAACCTGTCATGACAAGGCTCCATGCCTATTTCATCACAATGATCCATGGCATTTTCATCACAGTGCTCCAAGACACAAGTAATCAAAATGCTCCATGCCCTTGTCATCACAAAGCTCGATGATGCATGCCATCAGAATGCTCCTTGTTCTTCTCCTCACAATGCTCCATGTCCTTGTCATCACAATGTTCCAAGATACTTTTCATCAGTATGCTCCATGAGACTTGTCATCACAAGGCTCCATGGTTTTGTCATCACAATGCTCAAGGAACTTGTCATCACAATACTTCACGACCTTGTCATGAAAATTCTCAATGGCCATTGTCATCATAATGCTCCAAGCCTTAGTCATCACAATGCTCCTTTATATTTGTCATCACAATCCTCCATTTCATTTGGCATCACAATACTCCCTACCATTGTCATCGCAATGGACCATGACATATGTCATCACAATGTTCTCTGACACCTGTCTTCACAGTACACCATGACCTTCTCTTCACAATGATCCATGCCCTTGTCATCACAATGCACCATGTCCACTGTCATCACAATAATCTATGAAACTTGTCAGACAAATGCTCCATGCTCCTGTCATCACAATGCTCCATGCCCTTGTCATCACAATGCTCCATGACTTGTCATCTCAATCCTCCATGACCCATGACACATGTATCACAGTGTTCCATGCCCTAGTCATCACAATGCTCCAAGACCCATGTAATCACAATGCTCCATGCCCCTTTTCATCAGAGTGCTCCAAGAGACTTGTCATCACAAGTCTCCATGGTCTTCTCATCACAATGCTCCATGTCCTTGTCATTACAATCCTGATTGACCCATGTATCATAGTGTTCCGTACCCTTGTCATTACAATGCTCCATGCCCACTCTCATGACAACACTCCATGACACCTGACAACACAATGATCCGGGACTCTTGTCAACACATTGCTCCATTCCCTAGTCATCACAATGTTCCATGACCCCTGACATCACAACACTCCATGAACATTTTCAGCCCAATGCTCCATGACAATTGTCATCACAATGATCCATGCCCTTGTCATCCAAATGCTCCATGACTCCTGTATTCACAATGCTCCGTGACGCTTGTCATCACAGTGCTCCATGACACCTGTCATCACAATGCTCCATGCCTTTGTCAGCAAAATGCTACATGACCTTGTCATTACAATGCTGTATGTGCTTGTCATCACAATACTCCATTTCCATTGTCATCACAATCCTCCATGAACAGTGGGATCACATTGTTTCATGCCCTTGTCATCACAATGCTCCATGCTCCTTGAAATCAAAATGATCCATGAGTTCTGTCATCACAATGCTCCAATCCGTTGTGATCACTATGTTCCATAACGCTTGTCATCAAAATGCTCCAAGATGCTTGTCATCAAAATACTCTATGCCACTTTCATCAGCATGGTCCATGACCTTTGTCATCACAATTCTCAATACACTTGTCATCACAATGCTCCCTGACACTTTTCATCAGAATGCTCCTTGAACCCTGTCAGGAAAAGGCTCCATGCCTTTTTCATCACAATTCCCCATGCCGTTTTCATAACAATGCTCCATGCCATTGTCATCAAAATACTCCACAGGCTTGTCATCAGAATGCTCCATGACCTTGGGCATCACAATTCTCCATGCACTTGTCAGCACAATGCTCCCTGACCCTTGTCATCTCAATGCTCCAAGCCATTGTCATCTCAATGCTCCATTACATTTGTCATCAGATTCCTCCATGACACTTGGCATCAGATGCTCCATGCCATTGTCATCACACTGGGCCATTACATATGTCATTACAATGCTCCCTGACACCTATCTTCACAATACTGCATGACCTAGTCTTCACAATTATCCATTCCAAATGTCATCGCAATAATCCATGAAACTTATTAGACAAATTTCCATGCCCTTGTCATCACAATGATCCATGGCCTTGTTATCACAATGCTCCTTGACTCCAGTCATCACAATGCTTCATGACCTTTGTCATCACAATGGTCCATGCCCTCGCCATCAACAGTCTCTGTGACCTTTTTAACCAAAATGCTCCATGAACTTTTCATCACAATGCTCTTTGACCCTTGTCAGCACAATGGTCCATGCACGTCTCAGCACAATGCTCCATGACTCATGTCATTACAATGCACCATGCGCTTGTCATCACAGTGCTCCACAATCTTATTATCACAATGCTCCATAAAATTTGTCATCACAATGCTCCATGCACTTCTCATCAAAATGCTCTCTCACCACTGATATCACAATGCTACATCACTATTTCTCACAATACCCTCTCACCCCTGTCAACACATTTTTCCATGACTCCTGTCATCATAATGCTACATGCACTTATCATCACAATGTTCGATGACCCCTGACATCACAATGTTCCATAACACCTGTCATCAAAATGTTCCATGACACATTTCATCCAATTGCTCCATGACCATGTCATCACAATGCTCCCTGCCCTTCTCATCACAATGCCCAACGCCCTTGCCATCAAAATGCTCCATGATTTTTTACATCACAAAGATCCATTACCCTTGGAATCACAATTCTCCATGTCATTGTCATCACAATGCTCCATGAACGCTCTCATCACATTGCCCCATGCCCCTGTCTTCACAAAGCTCCATGACACATATCATCAGAATGCTCCATGGCCTTCTCATCACAATGCTCCATACCCTTGCCATCACAAAGTTCCATTACCGCTGTCATAACTATGCTCCATGACCCCTGCCATCACGATGTTCCTTGGCCTCGTCATCACAAAGCTCCATGACCCTTCTCATCACAATGCTCCCAGAACCCTCTATTCACAATGCTCCATGCCTCTTTTCATCTCAATGCTCCATGAACCCTGTCATCACAATGCAACATGCCCATCACTATAATGCTTCATGCTATTGTCATCAAAATGAAATCAAAATGTTCCATGACTTCTATCATAACAATGCTCCAAACCCTTGTGATCACAATATTCCATAACACTTGTCATCACAATGCCCCATGACGCTCGACATCACAATTATCAATGGTCTTCTCATCACAATGCTCCATGACCTTTGTCATCACTATGCTCTATACACTTGTCAACAAAATGCTCCCTGACACTTGTGGTCTGTATGCTCCTTGAGCCCTGTCATGACAAGGCTCCATGCCATTTTCATCACAATGATCCATGCTCTTTTCATTACAATGCTCCAAGACCCAAGTGATCACAATTCTCCATGCCCTTTTCATCACAAACCTCAATGATGCATGCTAGCAGAATGGTCCTTGGACTTTTCCTCACAATGCTCCATACCCTTGTCATCAAAATGTTCCAAGACCCCTGTAATCACAATGCTCCATGCCCCTTTTCATCAGTATGCTCCATGAGACTTGTCATCAAAAGGATCCATGGTTTTGTCATCACAAAGCTCCAGGACCTTCTCATCACCATGTTCCATTCCCTTGTCTTCACAATGCTCCATGACCCGAGTCATCACAATACTCCATGAACATTTTCAGCCCAGAGCTTCATGACCCTTGTCTTCACAATGATCCATGCCCTTGTCATCCCAGAGCTCCCTGACCCCTGTATTCACAATACTGCATGACCTGGTCATCACAATGCGCCATTCCAACTGTCATCGCAATAATCCATGAAACTTATTAAACCAATGTTCCATGCCCTTGTTATCACAATCCTCCATGACCCCTGTCATCACAATTCTCCGTGACTCCAGTCATCACAATGCTTCATGACCTTTGTCATCACAATGGTCCATGCCCTCATCATCAACAGTCTCTGTGAACTTTTTAACCACAACGTTCCATGAACTTTTCATCACAATGCTCTTTGACCCTTGACATCACAATGCTCTACGCATTTATCAGCACAATGTTCCATGCCCTTGTCATCACAATGCTCCATGACCCCTGTCATCACAATGCTCTGTTACTCCAGTCATCACAATGCTTCATAACATTTGTCATCACAGTGGTCCATGCCCGCATCATCACAAGGCTCTGTGACCTATTTAACCACAATGCTCGATGAACTATTCATCACAGTGCTCCGTGACCCTTGTCATCACAGTGCTCCATGCCTTTGTTAGAAAAATGGTCCAAGACCCTTGTCATCACTATGTGCCACGCACTTTTTATCCCAACGGTCCACAAATTTGTCGTCACAGTGCTCTATAAAATTGTAATCAAAATGCTCCATGTCCTTCCCATCACAATGCTCCATTACCCCTGTCATAACAATGCTCCATGACACCTGCCATCACAATGTTCCACGGCCTTGTCATCACTAGGCTCCATGACACTTGTCATCACAATGCTCCAAGACCCCTGTAATCACAATGCTCCATGCCCCTTTTCATCTCTATGCTCCATGAACCCTGTCATCACAATGCATCATGCCCATCATCATAATGCTTCCGGCTATTGTCAGCACAATGAAATCAAAATTCTCCATGACCTCTGTCATCACAATGCCCCATGCCCTTTTCATCACAATGCTCCATGACCCCTGTCATCACAATGCTCCGTGACTCCAGTCATCACAGTGCTTCATAACTTTTGTCATCACAACGGTCCATGCCCGAGTCATCACAAGGCTTTGTGACCTTTGTAACCACAATGTTCCATGAACTTTTCATCACAATGCTCCGTGACCCTTGTCATCACAATGCTCCATGCCTTTGTCAGAACAATGTTCCATGACCCTTGTCATCACAATGTGCCACGTGCCTTTCATCACAGCGGTCTACAACATTGTCATCGATATGCTCCATAAACCTTGTAATCCCAATGCTCCATGTACTTCTCATCAAAATGCTCTCTCACATGGGATATCATAATGTTCCATCACTAGTCATCACATTACTCCCTCACCCCTGTAATCACAATATTCCATGACCCCTGTCATCACCATGCTACATCCCCTTATCATCACAATGTTCCATGACCCCTGACATCACAATGTTCCACAACCCCTGTCATCAAAATGCTCCATGACCCTTTTCATCCCAAAGCTCCATGACCCCTGACATCACAATGTTCTATAACACCTGTCATCAAAATGTTCCATTACAATTTTCATCAAATTGCTGCATGACCCTGTCCTCAAACTGCTCCCTGCCCTTCTCATCACAATGCACCACGCCCTTGTCATCAAAATGCTCCATGACTTTTGACATCACAAACCTCCATGACACTTGACATCACAATGCTCCATGTCATTGTCATCACAATGCTCCATGAACCCTCTCATCACATTGATCCATGCCCTTGTCATCACAAAGCTCCATGACACTTGTCATCACAATGCTCAATGCCCTTCTCATCACAATGCTCCATGCACTTGCCATTACAATCCTCCATGACCCATGTATCACAGCGTTCTGTGCTCTTGTCATCACAATGCTCCATGCCCACTCTCATTACAATAATCCATGAAACATTTCACAACAATGCTTCCTGCCCTTCTCATCACAATGCTCCATTACACCTGTCATAACAATGTTCCATGACCCCTGCCATCACAATGTTCCACGGCCTTGTCATTCACAAGGCTCCATGACACTTGTCATCACAATGTTCCAAGACCCCTGTAATCACAATGCTCCATGCCCTTGTCATCAGAAAGCTCCATGACGCATGTCATCAGAATGTTCCATGGACTTCTCATCACAATGCTCCATGCCCTTGTCATCACAATGGTCCAAGACCCTTGTTATCAAAATGCTCGATGCCCATTTTCATCTCAAAGCTCCATGAATCCTATCATCACAATGCACCATGCCCATCACAATAATGCTTCAGGCTGTTGTCATCACAATGAAATCAAAATGCTCCATGACCTCTGTCATCACAATGCTCCAAACCGTTGTGATCACAATATTCCATAACACTTATCATCACAACACCCCATGATGCTCATAATCACAGTTATCCATGGTCTTCTCATCACTATGCTCCATAACCTTAGTCATCACAATGCTCAGTACACTTTTCATCACAATGCTCCCTGACACTTGTCAGTATGTTCCTTGAACACTGTCATGACAAGGCTCCATGCCTTTTTCATCACAATGATCCATGCCCTTTTCATCACAGTGCTCCAAGACACCTGTAATCACAATGCTCCATGCACTTGTCATCACAGTGCTCCATGACGCATTCATCAGAATGCTCCATGTCCTTCTCTTCACAATGCCCCATGCCCTTGTCATAACAATGTTCCAAGACCACTGTAATCACAATGCTCTATGCCCCTTTTCATCACAATACTCCATGAGACTTGTCATCACATGTCTCCATGGTCTTCTCATCACAATGCTCCAGGACCAATATCAACACAATGCTCCATGACCACTGTCATCACAACACTCAATTACCCCTGACAACACAGTGATCCGGAACTCTTGTCATCACAAAGCTCCATGACCCCTGTCATCACAATACTCCATGAACATTTTCAGCCCAATCTTCCATGACGCTTGTCATCACAATGATCCATGCCCTTTTCATCCCAATGCTCCATGACACCTGTATTCACAGTGTTCTGTGACGCATGGCATCACAGTGCTCCATGACACCTGTCATCACAATGCTCCATGCCTTTGTCAGCAAAATGCTATATAAAGTTGTCATTACAATGTTCCATGCGCTTGTCATCACTATACTCCATTACCATTGTCATCAAAATCCTCCATGAACCTTTGTATCACATTGTTTCATGCCCTTGTCATCACAATGCTCCATGCTTCTTGAAATCAAAATGATCCATGACCTGTGTCATAACAATGCTCCAAACACTTGTGATCACCATGTTCCATAACACTTTTCATCACAACGCTCCATGATGCCTGTCATCACAATACTCCATGCACTTTTCATCACAATGACCCATGATCTTTGTCATCACAATTATCAATACACTTGTCATCACAGTGCTCCCTGACACTTGTCGTCAGAATGCTCCATGAACCCTGTCACGAAAAGGCTCCATGCCTTTTTCCTCACAATGACCCATGCAGTTTTCATCACAATGCTCAATGCCCTTGTCATCACAATGCTCCATGCCCTTGATATCACAAAGCTCCATGACCCCTGTCATCACAATGCTCCGTGACTCCAGTCATCACAATGCTTCATGACCTTTGTCATCACAATGGTCCATGCCCTCATCATCAACAGTCTCTGTGACATTTTAACCACAATGCTCCATGAACTTTTCATCACAATGCTCTTTGACCCTTGTCATCACATTTCTCTATGCCTTTCTCAGCACAATGCTCTATGACCGTTGTCATTACCATGCTCCATGCGCTTGTCAGCACAATGCTCCATGACACATGTCATCACAATTTGCCATGCGCTTGTCATCACAGTGCTCCACAATCTTGTCATCACAATGCTCCATAAACCTTGTCATCACAATGCTCCATGCACTTCTCATCAAAATGCTCTCTCACAACTGATATCAAAATGTTTCATCACTATTCATCACAATACTCCCTCAGCCCTGTCATCACAATGTTCCATGACTCCTGTCATCACAATGCTACATGCACTTATCATCACAAGTTCGATGACCACTGACATCACAATGTTCCATAACCTCTGTCATCAAAATGCTCCATGACCCCTTTCATCAAAATGTTCCATGACTCCTGTCATCACAATGCTCCATGCTCCTTGAAATCACAATGATCCATGACCTCTGTCTTCACAATGCTCCAAACCCATGTGATCACAATGTTCCATAACCCTTCTCATCACAACGCTCCATGATGCCTGTCATCACAATACTCCATGCCCTTGTCGTCACAATGCTCCGTGATATTTGTCATCACAATTCTCAATACACTTGTCATCACAATGCTCCCTGACACTTGTCATCAGTATGCTCCTTGAACACTGTCATGAAAAGGCTCCATGCATTTTTCAGCACAATGCTCCGTGCCCTTTTCATCACAATGCTCCATGCCATTGTCATCACAATACTCCACAAGCTTGTCATCAGAATGCTCCATGACACTTGTCATCACAAAGCTCCATGAGAACTGTCATCAAAATGCTCCATACTCCTTGTTATTACAGTGCTCCATGACGCTCGTCATTCACAATTATCCATGGTCTTCTCATCACAATGCTCCACACCCTTGTCATCAAAATGCTCCATGACTCTTTTCATCACAATGCTCCATGGCCACTGTCATCACAATTCTCCATACCTTTTGTCATTATAGCGCTCCATGGCGCTCATCATCACAATTATCCATGGTCTTCTCATCACAATGCTCCACGGTCTTACCATCACAATGCTCCATGCCCTGGTCATCACAATGCTCCATGTTCCCTGTCATCACAATTCTCCACGTTCTTGGCATAACTATGTTCCATGACACTTCCCATCACAGTGTTAAATGCTTTGTCATCACAATACTCCACAAGCTTGTCATCACAATACTCCATGACCCTTGTCATCACAATGATCCATGACCCCTGTCATCACAATGCTCAATGAGACGTATTATCACAATGCTCCATGCCACTTGTCATTACAGTGCTCCATGATGCTCGTCACTAAAATTATCCATGGTCTTCTCATCACAGTGCTCCACGGTCTTGCAATCACAATGCTCCATGCCCTGGTCATCACAATGCTCCATGTCCCTTGTCATCACAATTCTTCACGTCCTTGTCATCACAATGCTCCATGACAGTTCTCATCACAGTTTAACATGCTCTTGTCAACACAATTCTCCATGCACTTGTCATCGCAATGCCCCATGACCCCTGTCATAGCAAGCCCCATGCCTTTGTCATCACAATGCTTCACGACCTTTTCATCAAAATTCTCAATGGCCGTTGTCATCACAATGCTCCATGCCCTTGTCATCACAATGCTCCATGACCCTTGTCATCACAATGCTCCAAGCCCTTGTCATCACAATGCTCCATTACCTTTGTCATCACAATCCTCCATAACACTTGGCATCACAATGCTCCATGCCATTGTCATCACAATGGTACATGAAATATGCCATCACAATGCTCCCTGACACCTGTCTTCACCATACTCCATGACCTTGTCATCACAATGCTCCATGCCATTGTCCTCACAATGTGCCAGGCCCACTGTCAACACAATTATCCATGAAACTTGTCAGACCAATGCTCCATGCCCCTGTCATCACAATGCTACATGACCCAAGTCATCACAATGCTCCGTGTGTCCCGTCATCACAAGGTTTCATGACCTGTGTCATCACAATAGTCAATGACCTCATCATCACAAGGCTCTGTGAAATTTGTCACCACAATGCTCCATGAACTTTACATCACAATGCAGATACGTCCATGAGTGCAAGTGCCCTATGCTCTGTAGCTCATCTTTTAGATGTTTTAGCAAACACAATACACTTCGCCATAGTGGCCGTTGGCAAATTAAAATTCCACTATCAGCCTCACAGGGCTCCCTTTTCTCCTCAACCTGTCCTGCATTTCTGGTGTTTACACTTTATGTGGATGGCCCTTCTGACTGATGTGAAGTGATACATTTTGTAGTATTGATTTCCAGTGCCCACCTGTCTGGTTGGATAAAAAGTGTGTATGGCCATTACTTGAATATATTCAGAAAAAATTGCATACACCCTTTTGGGCCAACTGCATCATTGGCGATGTTCAGCCCCTTTTCTTGTGCTTTAATGGGGAGTCCTTTCTACCTCTTCAAATCTGTTTCCTGGCACTCTCCCTTGCTTACAACTCCTTTTCTGTGACTTACCTCAAGACATTTTTCGACGATAGATATTTTCAACTCTGCAGTTTCATGAATTTTAGTGCCCCTGAGTTCCATTATTCAACTTGTGTTTTTGGAAACTGGACACAAAACAGCGGGATTTCCTCTAGCCCTATTCTGTTTCCGTGGGCAATTCTAGCCTTTGATGAATTTGTCTTCCGGATTGGAAATTAGAGTGGCATGTGCCTGTCCGAACACCTAAGACTTGTCTCTAAATTTTTCTCATCCTTCCACTTCATCCTCTGGACAAATTCCAAATTGTGTGCAAGAGGATGTTGACGGTGCTGATATCCCCAAGTGAGGAGATTGTTAGGAAAGATCCTGGAGGGGTGAACCCGAGCACCAGACGATGAGGAGATGAGGTGCCTTTTCCAAACTCTTTCTGATCAAATGGTGTACCATCCTCTAGGTGTGACAGGCATGTTTTAGCTGTAGGAAGGGTCCAGTGCATGGAAGGAGAACACCAGGGATTTTTCCAAATCAGTGCCTCCCCGTACCCCAAACTGGGGAATTTTTAAGCTACGGCTACACGTATGTCCATTAAGGGCCTTGGGAAATAGGCAGAGCCCAAACTTTAGATGATTGAAATCTTCAGGGTCAGAAGCGTTCACCATCGGCCTTGCTTAGGTTACATTTTATCTGTCTTTGATAGACGATGTCAATAAAAATATCTATTCTTTTTCAGATTATTTCCCCTTATAGGTTATTGCAAAATATTCAGTGTAGTTCCCTGTGCTATACAGTAGTTCCTTGTTGATGATCTATTTTATACATAGCAGTGTGCATGTGTTAATCCCACACTGTTAATTTATCCCTTCTCCTACCTTTCCCCTTTGGTAATAATAAATTATAAGATTTTATACTTCCCAGAAATGGGGGAGCTGAAAGAGAGGTATCATTTTCAATGGAAAAGCATTCGAAACAAGATTGAAGCCTCAGCCAAGAGTACTCGATGTACATCCATGGAAATAAATCACTTCATTTCTCTAATGTTGACCTGACAAATAAGACAGACGTCTTCACTGAACTTGCTTATAGTAAAGTGATAGAAATATCAAAGGTAAGTCTTAGAAACATCTTATTTTACCCGAGCATTATACACTGCTCTGTGTTAACTACAGTTTGGCTCACACATCTGTTCATTGAAGTTACAATGTTCTCAATTTCTGTTACTGATCCTCCAGAGTGGACCCCAACAGAAGTCCCCGTGCCCAGTGTCATTGGAGCCAACAGATCAAGACTGAGTTTGGTTCAGAAGCAAAGGAAACATTATTTTGAAAACAGAATGGAGAGGTGAGAGAGTGCACTCCCCCATGGGCTGTGGGCTGGGATGCTGTGTAGGGATCCCAGCAGCGTCAGTGGGAGGGAGGGGATGGAGCTCTCGAGGGCTGGGTTGGCTGAAGCTCAGGCTCTATGCCGTGGAGTATGCATGGGACCCCGCTAGCTGAGGTGTTGACCCAGCCATTCTGCAATACGAAATCGGGTCTGAAGTGCCGGGTGTGGGACCTCTGCATGCGGAACCCTAGGAGCACGTGAAATTAGACAAAGCACAAAGGAAAAACAGCTTAGACTTTATTTTATTGCCCAGATTCTCTTTTTATCTCCCAGGAATTTTTAATGAACATTGCCAGAGATGAACACCTCCTCTGCTTTTTGTTCCGTTACTCATTCTTGGGGTGTTGAGGGTGCAGACCCCTCATTTGTAACTGCTTCATGCTGTGGTGGGAGCCCTGATACTTCCGGGGAGGGGCAAAACGTCTCCCCACCAGCCTCCAGGTGAGGTTGATTGTCCCAAGGCCTCCTGCCTCACTTCTCGTACGCCTGAGCACCAGCATTGGAAGTGTTATAGATTCTGATGACCTTTAAGGGTCCAGGAAAGAGATGTGCAGAGATGCTGAGGTGGCAGATTTCACTCCACCCCACATTTGTTCGGCGACCTTAGGCTGACGGTTTTTTCCAGCCTAGATGCTCTGACCAGTAGTCTGTGCTTTCTTTAATTAGGTCCCTGAATTAATGTACAAACAGCACCATGTGTCAGAACCCTGCCCGTGCAACTCCCAGACAGTCCAGGGTCAGTGGTGATCCAGGACCATGACGTCCACTGAGTCAACGGCCTTTAGAAGTAGCCAGCAGTCCAGCCGGTCATATTGGCCACCATCACCGCAGTGTCTGTAGGGTTTTCTATGGTGAAAGCGTGATATACGTTTCCCCCGCCAAGCTTATTAGCTCCCCTCTGGGTGCAGTAAGTCCTGCAAGCAGTAGTCTGCTCTTTCGGGGCACAGTCTTCTTGTTTTCTGAGAGAAACTCCAGGTCAAGTGATGGTCACACGAGTCATCTTGGGGGCCCGTTGCCCCCATTTGTCTCTCTGGAGGTTGGAGTTGGAGGGCCTCCTCACTCGAGGTCAGTGTGTCCACAGAGCAACCCCTGCAACTTCAGGGCATGATGGGTGGTTAGGATCACCACGTGGGGTCCTTTTCCCTTAGGAGGGAGCTGGCCTTGTGGGCTGCTGATTTCCAGCTTTTTAGATACCCCAGTATCCTGGCCTGATGAGTCAGTGGGCAAAGCCCTTGGTGAGCATAGTTTATCATACCTGAAGGGCATTCTTGTGTTGCTCCATTTCAAGTGGTCCCAGTTTTTGCACTAAGGCTCCAAGGGCAATTAACCTTTGACCGGGTATGTAAAGGTCAAAGGGTTTAGCTAAATTAGCGAGTTCCTGGGCAAGGATCTGAATTGACTGCTCTTTCCGTTCTTGAAAGGCTGCTTCTGGATTCTATACAAAAGGATCATCATCTTTTCGTGTCAGTGTTTCATGTAGAGGCCCAGCTATTAGACTGTAGTTAGGGATCCAGATGCAGAAAACCTTGGCCTCCCCACGAACCCCTAAGCTGTCTTCTAGTTTTAGAAGAGGTAAGGCTGCAAATAGCTTCTTCCCTATCCTGGGATGTGTTTCTCTGAATATCTGTGAGAATGAAGCCCAGTCATGTCACCTGAGCCTGGTATATTTGAGCCTTTTTCATGGACACCTTCTATCCTTTCATGGCTAGGTAGTTCAGAGGCGTCTTTAGTAGGCCTGGCGATCAGAATGTCATCTGCATATTGAAGGAGGGTTCCCTTTTACAGAGGTAGAACTTTTAGGTCTTTAGAGGACATTTCCCCAATGATGGTGTGGGGATTTTTGAACCATTGGGGCTGGACGGCCCAGCATTATTGCTTGTGTTGCATGTTGTGTCCTGCCACACACAAGCCAAAAATTCTTGTGACTCTGAGATGAATGGAATACAGAAGAAGGCATCATTGAAGTGTAATACAGAATGCCATGGCCTGGTGGATGGTAGAATGAGCAGCAGGGAGTAGGAAATAGGAGCTACTGGATGTATATCCTCAGTGGCTTCACTGACTGTCCTGATATCCTTTACCAGGTCTCCAGCAGCCCATGGGGCTCTCGTGGTCAGGCCAATCCCAGGATATGGAGCTCACCTGGGCTGCACCCCCCATCCCCACAGCCCACGGGGCTTTTGTGTTCAAGTCCCTCCCAGGGTATGGAACTCACCTGTGCAGCTACCCAGCAGCCCATGGGGCTCTCATAGTCAGGCCCTTCCCAGGATACGGAGCTCCCCAGGGCAGGTACCCTAGAAGGGCTGGACAGACAGGAACTGTGCACATAGCCCACCTTGCAGAGAACCCCCAGCTCACCTGTCGCTCACAGCTGACACAGAACACCTCAGAGCAGGACTTGAACTAACAAACAGCAGCTCTGACACGTCTGTGACCCTGGCTATCACTCTGTGCAGCCTCTCTCTGCCTGGTCTTCCAGACACTTCCGCTGCAGCCAGGGCACCAGGCCTCTGTCTCCAACCACCATCACTCCTCTCCCTGACTCCTGGGTTCCTCTCATTAGGATAGGGTCTTCTTGAAGTTGTTTTCCACTCATGGACCAGATAAAATGATAAGAAAACAAGCCGCAGCTGCAGCCCCTTGTCTAGCCTGACTCTCAAGAGCCCACACCTCTTCCTTGGGCCTGGCCCATTTAGCAAGATTCATTTTCTGCAACTGTGAGCCCCTGAGGGGTGAGGATTGGCTGATTTGGGCAGCCTGACACTGCCTGCTGGCCCTCCCCATGTGTGCCTGGGTTGAGGTCAATATAAACACCTCTCCAGTCAGCAAGAGCCCCTGTTGCTGTGCCTGACGCCATATTCTCTGCCCTGCCAGCAGTGTTGGGGCTGCGGTGGTGGTATGGAGGGAGAGGCCGTGGCTTTGTGGGTGGCCCAGTGTGAGGGGGGCTCTGCTGGACTTTCTGCAGGAGTTGCCAGGCTGCCACCTGCTAAAGAAGAGGATGTGTCACACTTACCTTCCACTGGAATTTCTCCCCAGGCAGAGGTGAGGAAGTAAAAAAGCAGTGGGGGCCGTGGCAGGAGGGGTATCTCAGACAGGGAAATGGAAAGCTTCCAGAAGAGCATCTGGTGCCAGGACCATCCTGGCTGGCCTGCAGGCACCAAGTCGGCCTGCGTGCTGTCGCTGGTGTGGCTCCACAGCCCTTCCTCTAGGCTTGCAAGTGCTTGTACATATTCAGGTGTTTTACCTGGAAAGGGTGGGAAGAGTTCAGCTGCAGCAGGACTGGGGCTCAGCTCACATTTACTTACAGACGCCTCGACACAGTCCCCCAGCTTTGCAATGAGGATGCTCCTTGTGGGGGGGAGTGCTGCTGACTGCATTGGAGACGATTTCCCAACTCTGACCAACTTAAGAATTTTTTACCACTGGAGCAAGTGCCCTTATAAGATTTTCCTCTGTATAACTGGTGGGTTCTGTTTTTTTTTTTTTTTTTTCTTTTTTTCTTTTTGGTTCAAGGTAGATTTTATGTATTCCTCTTTTTTTAAATTTGGAGATATAAACATGGAAATAATGCATTAATATAAAGACATCTATGTGAAGGGAAAAACTTTTTTTCTGTTTTATTTTATTAAATGTTATTTATTTATTTTTAATTTTTTAAAATTTATTTATTCATTTTATACAGCAGGTTCTTATTGGATATCTATTTTATACATATAAGTGTGCACATGTGAATCCTAGTCTCCCAATTCATCCCACCACCACCCTCACATGGTGTTCCCCCCTTGGTGTCCATATGTTTGTTCTCTACATCTGTGTCTCTATCTCTGCCCTGCAAACCGGTTCATCAGTACCATTTTTCTAGGTTCCACATATATGCATTAATATACAATATTTGTTTTTCTCTTTCTGACTTACTTCACTCTGTATGACAGTCTCTAGATCCATCAAGGTCTCTACAAATGACCCAATTTCATTCCTATGTATGGCTGAGTAATATTCCATTATATATATGTACCATATCTTTATCCATTCGTCTGTCTGTGGGCACTTAGGTTGCTTTCATTACCTGGCTATTGTAAATAGTGCTGCAATGAACATTGTGGTGAATGTGTCTTTTTTATTTATGGTTTTCTCTGGGTATATGCCCAGTAGTGGGATTGCTGGATTATATGGTAATTCTATTTTTAATTTTTTTAAGGAACCTCCATACTGTTCTCCATAGAGACTGTATCGATTTACATTCCCAACAATAGTGGAATAAGGTTCCTTTTCTCCACACCCTCTCCAGCATTTGTTGTTTGTAGATTTTCTGATGATTTGACGTGATACCTCATTGTAGTTTCGATTTCCATTTCTCTAATAATTAGTGATGTTGAGCAGATTTTCATGTGTGTACTGGCCATCTCTATGTCTTCTTGGAAGAAATATCTATTTAGATCTTCTTCCATTTTTGTATTGGGTTGTTTGTTTTATTAATATTGAGCTGCATGAGCTGTTTATATATATTGGAGATTAATCATTTGTCCATTGATTCGTTTGAAAATATTCTCTGCCATTCTGAGGGTTGTCTTTTCGTCTTGTTTGTAGTTTCCTTTGCTTTGCAAAAGCTTTTACGTTTCATTAGGTCCCATCTGTTTAGTTTTCTTTTTTATTTCATTACTATAGGAGGTGGATCAAAAAAGATCTTGCTGTGATTTACGTCAGAGTATCTTTCATAAGTTTTCCTCTCAGAGTTTTATACTGTCTGGTCTTACATTAAGGTCTCTAATCCATTTTGAATATATTTTTATGTATGGTGTTGGGGAGTGTTCTAATTTCATTCTTTTACATGTAGCTCTCCATATTTCCCAGCACCAATGATTGAAGAGACTGTCTTATCTCCATTGTATAGTCTTGCTTCCTTTGTCATAGATTAGTTGACTATAGGTGTGTAGGTTTATCCCTGGGCTTTCTTTTTTTTTTTTCTCCTTTTACACGTTTATTGGAGTAGAATTGCTTTACAATGGAGTGTTCCTTTCTGCTGTATAACAAAGTGAATCAGCTATACATATACAAATATCACCAGATCCCCTCCCTCTTGCATCTCCCTCACACACTCCATATCCCACCCCTTTATGTGCTCACAGAGCACCAAGCTGATCTCCCTGTTCTATGTGGCTGCTTCCCAGTAGCTATCGGTCTTACATTTGGTAATGTATTTATGTCCATGCCACTCTCTCACTTCGTCCCAGCTTACCCATCCCCCTTCCGGTGTCCTCAAGTCCTTTCTCTATGTCTGTGTCCTTAATCCTGTCCTGCCACTAGGTTCTTCAAAATCTTTTTTTTTTCTTCATTAGATTCTGTATATCTCTGTTAACATACAGTATTTGTTTTTCCCTTTCTGACTTACTTCACTGTGTAGGACAGATTCTAAGTCCATCCACCTCAGTACAAATAGCTCAGTTTGCTTCTTTTTTTGGCTGAGTAATATTCCATTGTATATATGTGCCAGATATTCTTTATCCATTCATCTGTCGATGGACACTTAGGTTGCTTCCATGTCCTGGCTATTGCAAATAGAGCTGCAATGAACATTTTTGTACATAACTCTTTTTGAATTATGGTTTTCAAAGGCAAATGTCCAGTAGTTGGATTGTTGTGTCATATGGTACTTCTATTTTTAGTTATTTAAAGGAACCTCCGTAATGTTCTCCCTAGTGCCCATATCAATTTACATTCCCACCCACAGTGCAAGTGTGTTCCCTTTTCTCCAATAAAGGTCTCTCCAGCGTTTATTGTTTTGTAGATTTTTTTGATGATTGCCACTCTGACTGCTGTGAGGTGATACCTCACGGTAGTTTTGATTTGCATTTCTCTAATGATTAGTGATGTTCAGCATCCTTTCATGTGTTTCTTGGTAATCTGTATATCTTCTTTGGAGAAATGTCTATTTAGGTCTTCTGCCCGTTTTTGGATTGGGTTGTTTGTTTTTGTGATATTGAGCTACATGCGGTGCTTGTAAAGTTTGGAGATTAATCCTTTGTCAATTGCTTCATTTGAAAATATTTTCTCCCATTCTAAGGGTTGTTTTTGCATCTTGTTTATGTTTTCCTGTACTGTGTAAAAGCTTTTAAGTTTCATTAGGTCCCATTTGTTGATTTTTGTTTTTATTTCCATTTCTCTAAGTGGTGGGTCAAAAAGGATCTTGCTGTGATTTATGTCATAGAGTGTTCTGCCTATAGTTTCCTCTAAGTGTTTTATAGTGTCTAGTCTTATATTTAGATCTCTAATCAATTTAGAGTCTATTTTTGTGTATGGTGTTATGGAGTGTTCTAATTTCATTCTTTTATGTGTAGGGGTCCAGTTTTCCCAGCACCAATTACTGAAGAGACTGTCTTTTCTCCATTGTATATCCTTAGCTCCTTTGTCATAGATGAGATAGCCATAGGTATGTAGGTTTATCTCTGGGCTTTCTGTCCTGTTCCATTGATCTGTGTTTATGCCAATCTACATACACTTGATTCCATTATGCAGACATATAAATACATGGGTTTCAAGGTTATTAACAGTCAGATGTATTCCTCCTCAGTGAATAGGGTGTTTTGTGTCCAGTTCATTGAGAAAGGTGTAGGTCTTGTCTATTACATATTTGGTATATGGAATGGGATCTGTGCTAATTTCAAACTCTGCTTTTACACATCACCCCACATCACCTTTCCACTTAAGGAGGCATAAGTGTGTTTTCTAAATGTGTAACTCTGTTCTCTTTTGAAATTCAGTTCATGTGTAGCCATGTTTACATTCCCTTTATAAGTGATATATTACAATAAGTTTCTTTTACTTTGTGGCTCATTTCACTTAGCATCATCGTACCTAAAGCCACTCATTAAGCTGCTATTGGCCTTATGACATTGATTTTATGTCTGAGTGACATTCCATTGTATATAAGTACCACAATATCTATATCCATTTTTTTTCCTTTCCTGGGATACTTAAAGTGTACTGAAGTCAAGGTTCTTGTAAACAGAGCAGCCCTAAAGTTTGGGCTGGCTGTGTGTTATGGATTTTTAGTTTTCCCAAAATACACGCCCATGAGTGGAAATGTGCTATGCTCTGTAGCTCTGTTTTAGAAAACAACATACAGTTCTCCAGAGAGGCTGTTGGCAATTTACATCCTGTCCATCGGTGTAACCAGGCTCCCTTTTCTCCATGGCCTGTCCTGCATTTGCGGTTTTTACACTATTTGTGGATGGCACTTTTGACTGGAGGTAAGGGACACTTCTCTGTAGTGTGGATTTGCAATGCCTGATGGCTTGCTTAGCCAAAAAGGGCGTATGCATTTTTTCCCGAATATATTCAAGAAAATACACATACTCCCTTTTCAGCCAAGGGCAACATTGTCGAAATTCTGTCGCTTTTCAGGTGCTTTAAAGACGACTCCAATCTACCTCTTGAAATCTGTTTCCTTCAATTCTGCCTTGCATTCAAATCCTCTTCACTGTCTTTCCTCAATATATTTCTGGATGATAGTTGTCCTTTATAATTCTGCAAGTTTTTGAATTGCTGTGCCCCTGATTTCCATTTTTCAACTCACCTCTTTGTGAGCTGGCTGCAATACCGCAGGATGGCTTTAGGCCCTAGTCTGGTTTCGGGGCTTCATGCTGAGCCTTTGGTTAATTCTTCTTCCTGGTGGGAAACTAGAGTGACATGTGCCCATCCAAACACCTACAGCTAATCTCTCATTTATTCCCCCTCTTCCTGTTCATCCTCTGCACAATTTGCAAACTGTGCATAACAGGAGGGTAAAGGCGCTGACACTCCAAGTGGGGAGATTTTTAGTAATGCAGATGCAATGGCGAAGCCAAGCACGACAAAAGGAAAAATGAGGTACCTTTTAGAAAACTTTCCCAATTACACAGTGTACCATCCACTGGGTTTCCCATGCATGTTTTAACTGTAGGAAGATTCCCTTAAACCTGGAGAGTTGGGAGCACTAGAATGGGTAGCACACAGTATTGCTCTAAGTGGTGTTCTTTTGCTCACACAAACTCAGCAATCTTGTCAGCCTCAAGTGTCCAGTCTTATATCTCATTCAGCTGTGGATGTAAAGGTGGTCAATCCAGGTTGCATCACAGGCCCTGAACGAAATTTTTAAGACTTTCTCTCTGTTTTTGCATTTTGCTTTTAAAATTTATTTTTATAAGTGGGTTTAACTGAATTTCAGTGCTGTGTTCATGCCGTTATACACACACATGATTCCTTTATGGAGACATGAGAATACATATGTTTTGAAATACTTAGAGTCAGACATATTCCTCTGCAATGAATAGGGGGTGTTGAGTCCAGTTCATTGTGGCGGGAGTAGGTGTTGTATATTACATACTTGGTTTATGTAACGGTATCTGTGCTAATTTAAAACTGTGATTTTATGCATCACCCCACCTCGCCTTTCCCCTTAAGCAGGCAGAAGATTGTTTTCTAAATGTGTGATTCCGTTGTTTTTGTAAATCAGTTCATGTGTAGCCATGTGTACATTCCAGCTATGAGTGATATCTTATGATAAGATTCGTTACTCTGGTATCTTTCCTAACTCAGTTCATGTGAGGCCATGTTTATAGGACCTTCATAAGTGATATCTTATGATAAGATTATTTTTCTGTGTGACTTATTTCACTTAGAATCATCGTACCTGAATCCACTCATTTTGCTGCTACTGGCCTTATGAAATTGATTTCATGGCTGAGGGATATTCCATCGTACGTAAGTACCAAAATTTCTTGAACCATTTTTGTCTTTCCTGGGATATTTAAGGTATACACAAGTTGAGGTTCTTGTAAGCAGTGAAGCCCTAAATTTTGGGGTGGCTGTGTCTTATTGATTTTCAGTTTTCCCAAGGTATATTTCCTAGACTGGAAGTGCCCTTGACTCTGTAGCTCTGTTGTATACTGGTTTTAGGGAACACAATGCACTCCTCCAGAGAGGCAGTTGGCAATTTACATCCCGCCCATCTGCATAACAAGGCTCCCTGTTCTCCAGGGCCTGTCTTGCCTTTCTGGTTTTTACACATTTTGCAGATGTCCCTTTTGACCAGTGGGAAGTGATACTACTTTGTAGTGCAGATTTGCATTGCCCGCTTGCTTGCTTGGCCAAAAAGGGCCTATGCGTTTTCTCCTGAATATATTCAGGAGAAAACGCATATGCTCATTTTGGCCAAGTGCATCATTGTCGAAGTTGTGCCCCTCTTCCTGTGCTTTACAGGTGATTCCAACGAACCACATGAAATCTGTTTCCTGCTATACTGCCTCCCTTTCAAGTCCGCCTCGATTCCTTCCCTCAACAGATTTTTAGGCGATAGTTGTCCTTTATTACTCTGCCAGTTTCTGAATTCCTGTGCCCCTGAGCTCCATTTATAAATTCGTTTTTTGTGAGCAGACAGCAAGTCCAAAATTTTGGTTCAGGAACTATACTGGTTCCCGGCGCGTGGCTGGGACTTTGGTTAATTATTCTTCCTGCGGGGCAATTAGTGTGACATGTACCCGTCCAAATGCCTAACATCTACTCTCTCATTTGTTCTCCCTCTTCCCTTTTATTTTTGCCAAATTGGTTACTGTGCGAACCAGGAGGTTAAAGGGGCTGTCTCTCCAAGTTGGCAGATTGATAGTAAAGCAGTTGGAAAGTCAAACCGGAGCACCAGGAGAGGGATTATTAGTTGAGTTTTAGAAACCTTTCGTATTCACAGTGTGTCCATTCTCTAGGTTTCCTGTACATGTTATAGCGGTAGTAATAGTCCCTTCAACCTGGAGAGTTGGGACCCATGGATTGGGTGCCATGCATTATTGCTTTAAAGGGTCTGCATTTGCTCACCCAATCTAACCAATCCTCTCAGTCCTATGTGTCCAGCTTTATGCCACATCCAGCTCTCATTGTAGATAGGATCATTCAGGGTTTCATCAGAGACACTGAAGGAATTGTAAAGAATATCCCTTTTGATTTGTTTTTCAAATTCCTTTTTATAGTGGGTTTGAGCTGAATCTCGCTGCCATGTTTATGCAAGTCTAGGCACACTTGATACCCTTACGGAGACATATCAGTACATAGGTTTTAAAATTCTTACTAGTCAGATATAATCCTCTGTGGGAAATATGGGGTTTTGAGTCTCTTTCACTGAGGAAGGTGTAGGTCTTGTCTCTTCCATAGTTGGTTTACGGAAAGGTACCTGTGCTTATATCTAACTCTGGTTTTATGCATCACCCGACCTCTCCTTCCCCGTTAAGCAGGCATAAGAGTGTTTTCTAAATGTGAGACTCTGTTCTCTTTCCTAACTCAGTTCATGTGTAGCCATGTTTTCAGGATCTTCATAAGTGATATCTTATGATAAGTTTCTTTTTCTGTGTGACTTATTTCACTTAGAATCATCGTACCTGAATCCACTCATTGTGCTGCTACTGGTCTTATGACATTGATTTCATGGCTGAGGGATATTCCATTGTATGTAAATAACATAATTTTTTGAAACGTTTTTATCTGTCCTTGGATATTTAAGGTGTACCCAAGTTGAGGTTCTTGTAAGCAGTGCAGCCCTAAATTTTGGAATGGCTCTGTCTTATTGATTTTCAGTTTTCCCAAGATATATTCCATAGACTGGATGTGCACTTGGCTCTGTAGCTCTGCTCTTTTCTTGGTTTAGGGAACACAATGCACACCTCCAGAGAGGCAGTTGGCAATTTACATCCCGCGCATCAGCATAACAATGCTCCCTGTTCTCCAGGGCCTGTCTTGCCTTTCTGGATTTTACCCATTTTGTGGATGTCCCTTTGACAGGTGGGTAGTGATACTTCTTTGTAGTGCAGTTATGCATTGCCCTCTTGCTTGCTTGGCCAAAAACGGTGTATGCGTTTTCTCTTGAATATATTCAGGAGAAAACGCATACACCCTTTTTGGCCAAGTGCATCATTGTCGAAGTTGTGCCCCTCTTCCTGTGCTTTAAAGGCGATTCCAACGTACCTCTTGAAATCTGTTTCCTGCTATTCTGCCTCGCTTTCAAGTCCACCTTGTTGCCTTCCCTCAACAGATTTTTGGATGATAGTTGTTCTTTATTACTCTGCCTGTTTGTGAATTGCTTTGCCCCTGAGCTCAATTATTTAACTCGTTTTTTGTGAGCTGAACGCAAGTCCAATATTTTGGTTCAGGACCTATACTGGTTCCCGGTGGGTGGCTGAGACTTTAGTTAATTCTTCTTCCTCCCGGGAAATAAGAGTGACATGTGCCCGTCCAAATGCCTAACAGCAACTCTTTCATTGGTTCTCCCTCTTCCCTTTCATCCTCTGCCAATTTGGCAACCTGTGCGAACCAGGAGGCTAAAGGGGCTGTCTCTATAAGTTGGGAGACTGATAGTAAAGCAGTTCGAAAGTCAAAGCGTAGCACCACGAGAGGTTCTATTCGTTGAGTTTTAGAGACCTTTTGTATTCACAGTGTGTCCATTCTGTAGGTTTCCCGTACATGTTATATCTGTAGTAATATTCCCTTCACCCTGGACAGTTGGGACCATTGGAATGGGTGCCATGTATTATTGCTTTAAAGAGTCTGCATTTGCTCACCCAATCTTACCAATCCTCGCAGTCCCATGTGTCCTGCTTTATTCCACATCCAGCTGTCATTGCAGATAGGGTCATTACAGGTTTAATCAGAGACCCAGAAGGATTTGTAAAGAATTTACCTTTTTTTTTGTTTTTCAAATTCCTTTTTATACTGGGTTTGAGCTGTTTCCCGCTGCCATGTTTATGCCAGTCTAGACACAGTTGATTCCCTTATGGAGACATATCAATACATAGGTTTTAAGATTCTTGATAGTCAGATATATTCCTCTGCGTGAAATATGGGGTTTTGAGTCCCTTTTACTGAAGAAGGTGTAGGTCTTGTTTATTCCATAGTTGGTTTTTGGAACGGTACCTGTGCTTATATCAAACTCTGGTTTTATTCATCACCCCACCTCTCATTCCCCCTTAAGCAGGCATAAGAGTGTTTTCTAAATGTGAGACTCTCTTCTCGTTCCTAACTCAGTTTTTGTGTAGCCATGTTTACAGGATCTTCATAAGAGATATCTTATGATATGTTTCTTTTTCTGTGTGACTTATTTCACTTAGAATCATCATACCTGAATCCACTCATTTTGCTGCTACTTGTCTTATGACATTGATTTCATGGCTGAGGGATATTCCATCGTACATAAGTACCACAATTTTTTGAACCATTTTTATCTTTTCTGGGATATTTAAGGTGTACCCAAGTTGAGGTTCTTGTAAGCAGTGCAGCCCTAAATTTTGGTGTGGCTCTGTGTTATTGATTTTCAGGTTTCCCAAGGTATATTCCCTTTACTGGAAGTGGCCTTTGCTCTATAGCTCTGTTGTTTACTTGTTTTAGGGAACACAATGCACTCCTCCAGAGAGGCAGTTAGAAATTTACATCCCGCCCTTCAGCATAACAAGGCTCCCTGTTCTCCAGGGCCTGTCTTGACTTTCTGGTGTTTATCCATTTTGTGGATGTGCTTTTTGACTGGTGAGAAGTGATACATCTTTGTAGTGCAGATTTGTATTGCCCACTTGCTTGCTTGGCCAAAAAGGGCGTATGCATTTTCTCCTGAATATATTCAGGAAAAAACACATACGCCCTTTTTGGCCAAGTGCATCATTGTCGAAGTTGTGCCTCACTTCCTGTGCTTTAATGGTGATTCTACGTACCTCTTGAAATCTGTTTCCTGCTATTCTGCCTCACTTTCAAGTCTGCCTCGTTGCCTTCCCTCAACAGATTTTTGGACGATAGTTTTCCTTTACTCCTCTGCCAGTTTGTGAATTGCTGTGCCCCTGAGCTCCATTTTTTAACTCGTTTTTTGTGAGCTGAATGCAAGTCCAAAATTTTGGTTCAGGACCTATACTGGTTCCCGTTGGGTGGCTGAGATTATGGTTAATTCTTCTTCCTTACGGGATATAAGAGTGACATGTGCCCGTCCAAATGCCTAGCAGCTACTCTCTCATTGGTTCTCCCACTTCCCTTTCATCCTCTGCCAAATTGGCAACCTGTGCGAACCAGGAGGTTAAAGGTGCTGTCTCTCCAAATTTGGAGATTGATAGTAAAGCAGTTGGAAAGTGAAACCGGAGCAACAGGAGGGGGATTATTCGCTGAGTTTTAGAGACCTTTCGTATTCACAGTTTGTCCATTCTCTAGGTTTCCCGTACATGTTATAGCTGCAGTAATATTCCCTTCAACCTGGAGAGTTGGGACCCATGGAATGGGTGCCATGCATTATTGTATTAAAGGGTCTGCATTTGCTCACCAGACTTACCAATCCTCTCAGTCCCATGTGTCCATCCTTATGCCACATCCAGCTGTCATTGCAGATAGGGTCATTGCAGGTTTCGTCAGAGACCCTGAAGGAATTGTAAAAAATTTACCTTTTTTTTTTTGTTTTTCAAATTCCTTTTTATACTGGGTTTGAGCTGATTCTCGCTTCCATGTTTATGCCAGTCTAGACACAGTTGATTCCCTTATGGAGACATATCAATACATATATTTTAAGATTCTTACTAGTCAGATATATTGCTCTGTGGGAAATATGGTGATTTGTGTCCTTTTCACTGAGGAAGGTTTAGGTATTTTCTATTCCATAATTGGTTTTTGGAACGGTGCCTGTGCTTATATCAAACTCTGGTTTTATGCATCACCCCACCTCTCCTTTCCCCTTAAGCATGCATAATCGTGTTTTCTAAATGTGTGGCTCTGTTCTCTTTCCTAACTCAGTTCATGTCTAGCCACGTTTACAGGATCTTCATAAGTGATATCTTATGATAAGTTTCTTTTTCTGTGTGACTTATTTCACTTAGAATTATCGTACCTGAATCCACTCATTTTGCTGCTACTGGTCTTATGACATTGATTTCATGGCTGAGTGATATTCCATTGTATGTAAATAACATAATTTTTTGAACCATTTTTATCTTTCCTTGGATATTTAAGGTGTACCCAAGTTGAGGTTCTTGTAAGCAGTGCAGCCCTAAATTTTGGAATGGCTCTGTCTTATTGATTTTCAGTTTTCCCAAGATATATTCCCTAGACTGGAAGTGTCCTTGGCTCTGTAGCTCTGCTGTTTACTTGGTTTAGGGAACACAATGCACACCTCCAGAGAGGCAGTTGGCAATTTACATCCCGCACATCAGCATAAGAATGCTCCCTGTTTTCCAGGGCCTGTCTTGCCTTTCTGGATTTTACCCTTTTTGTGGATGTCCCTTTTGACAGGTGGGAAGTGATACTTCTTTGTTCTGAAGATTTGCATTGCCCGCTTGCTTGCTTGGCCAAAAAGGGCGTATGCATTTTCTCCTGAATATATTCAGGAAAAAACGCATATACCCTTTTTGGCCAAGTGCATCATTGTCGAAGTTGTGCCCCTCTTCCTGTGCTTTAAAGGCGATTCCAACGTACCTCTTGAAATCTGTTTCCTGCTATTCTGCCTCGCTTTCATGTCCGCCTCGTTGCCTTCCCTCAACAGATTTTTGGACGATAGTTGTCCTTTATTACTCTGCCAGTTTGTGAATTGCTTTGCCCCTGAGCTCAATTATTTAACTCGTTTTTTGTGAGCTGAATGCAAGTCCAATATTTTGGTTCAGGACCTATACTGGTTCCCAGTGGGTGGCTGAGATTTTAGTTAATTCTTCTTCCTCCAGGAAATAAGAGTGACATGTGCACGTCCAAATGCCTAACAGCTACTCTTTCATTGGTTCTCCCTCTTCCCTTTCATCCTCTGCCTAATTGGCAACCTGTGCGAACCAGGAGATTAAAGGTGCAGTCTCTGCAACCTGGGAGATTGATAGTAAAGCAGTTGGAAAGTCAAACCAGAGCACCAGCAGAGGGACTATTTGCTGAGTTTTAGAGACCTTTCATGTTCACAGTGTGTCCATTCTCTAGGTTTCCCATACATGTTATAGCTGTAGTAATATTCCCTTAACTCTGGAGAGTTGGGACCCATGGAAGGGGGGCCATGCATTATTGCTTTAAAGGGTCTGCATTTGCTCACCCAATCTCACCAATCCTCTCAGTCCCAAGTGTCCAGCCTTATGCCAAATCCAGCTGTAATTGTACATAGGGTCATTCCAGGTTTCGTCAGAGACCATGAAGAAATTGTAAAGAATTTCCTGTTTTTTTTGTGTGTCTGAAATTCCTTTTTATAATGGGTTTGAGCTGATTCTCACTGCCATGTTTATGCCAGTCTAGACACAGTTGATTCCCTCATGGAGACATATCAATAAATAGGTTATAAGCTTCTTACTAGTCAGATATATTCCTCTGAGGGAAATATGGGGTTTTGAGTCCCTTTCACTGAGGAAGGTGTAGGTCTTGTCTATTCCGTATTTGATTTTTTGAACGGTACCTGTGCTTATATAAAACTCTGGGTTTTATGCATCACCCCACTTCTCCTTCCCCCTTAAGCAGGCATAAGAGTGTTTTCTAAATGTGAGACTCTGTTCTCTTTCCTAACTCAGTTCATGTGTAGCCATGTTTACAGAATCTCTATAAGTGATATCTTACGATAACTTTCTTTTTCTGTGTGACTTATTTCACTTAGAATCATCGTACCTGAATCCACTCATTTTGCTGCTACATGTCTTATGGCATTTATTTCATGGCTGAGGGATATTTCATCGGACGTAAGTACCACAAATTTTTGTACCATTTTTATCTTTCCTGGGATAATTAAGGTGAATCAAAGATGAGGGTCCTGTAAGCAGTGCACCCCTAAATATCGGGGTGGCTGTGTCTTATTGATTTTCTGTTTTCCCAAGGTATCTTATGTAGACTGGATGTGCCCTGGGCTCTGTAGCTCTGTTGTTTACTTGTTTTAGGGAACACAATGCACTCCTCCAGAGAGTCAGTTGGCAATTTACATCCCGCCCATCAGCATAACAAGGCTCCCTGTTCTCCAGTGCCTGTCTTGCCTGTCTGGTTTTTACACATTTTGTGGATATCCCTTTTGGCTGGTGGAAAGTGATAGTTCTTTGTCATGCAGATTTGCATTGCCCGCTTGCTTGCTTGGCCGAAAAGGGCATATGCGTTTTCTCCTGAATATATTCACGTGAGAGCCCACATGCCCTTTATGACCATTTCCATTATTTTCGAAGTTGTGATGATTTTCCTGTGTTTAAAGGTGATTCCAATGTACCTCTTGAAATCTGTTTCATGTCACTCTGCCTCATTTTCACTTCCGCCTCGTGGCTTTCCCTCAACAGATTTTTGGAAGAAAGTAGTCCTTTATAACTCTGCAGGTTAGTGAATTGCTGTGGCCCTGAGTTCCATTTTTCAACTCGCGTTTTTGTGAGCTGACCGCAAATCCACAGTTTTGCTTCTGAACCTATACTGGTTCTGGGGGGGCAGGCTGAGTCTTTGGTTAATTCCTCTTCATGACGGGAAATTAGAGTGAAATGTGGCCGTCCAAATGCCTACAGCTACTCTCTCATTGGTTCTCTCTGTTTCCTTATATCCTCTGCACAATTTGCCAGCTGTTCGAACCAGGAGGTTATAGGGCGTGACTCTCCAAGTTGGGAGATTGATAGTAAAGCAGTTGGAATGTCAAACTGGAGCACAAGGAGAGAAAAAAGTAGTAGAGTTTTAGAAACCTTTCACCATCAGATGGTTTCCATTCTCTAGGTTCCCATACATGTTATAACTGTAGTGATATTCCCTTCTACTTGGAGAGTTGGGAACCATGGAATGCGTGGCAGGCATTATTGCTTTAAAGGGTCTGCATTTTTTCACCCAATCTCACCAAACCTCTCAGTCCCAAGTGACCAGCCTTATGCCACATCCAGCTGTCATTGTAGATAGGGTCATTCCAGGTTTCATCAGAACCCCTGAAGGTATTGTGTAAGAATTTTACTGTTTTTATGTTTTGTTTTGAAATTCATTTTTATAGTGGGTTTGAGCTTATTCTCACTGCCATGTTTATGTCGTTCTAGACACACTTAGTTACCTTACGGAGACATATCAATACATAGGTTTTAAGATTCTTACTAGTCAGATATATTTCTCTGCGGGGAATAAGGATGTTGAGTTCCGTTCACTGAGGAAGGAGTAGGGCTTGTCTCTTCTGTTTTAGGATTATGGAACGGTACCTGTGCTAATATCAAACATTTTTTTGTGCATCTCCCCACCTGTCTTTCCCCTTAAGCAAGCGTTAGAGTGTTTTCTATATCTGAGACTCTGTTCTCTTCCCTAATTCAGTTCATATGTAGCCATGTTTACATTCCCTTCATAAGTGATATCTTATGTCAGAATGCACCATGGCCTTGTCATAATAATGCTCCATGGCCCCTGTCATCACAATGCTCCATGCCCTGGTTATCACAATGCTCCATGTCCCTTGTCATCACAATTCTCCACGTCCTTGTCATCACAATGCTACATGACACTTCTCATCAAAATATTACATGCTCTTGTCATCACAATTCTCCATGCACTTGAAATTGCAATGCTCCATGCACTTGTCATCACAATGCTCAATGCACTTGTCATCACAATGTTCCATGCCCTTGTCATCAGATTGCTCCATGACACCTGTCATCACAATGCTCCCTGACACCTGTCATCACAATGCTTCATGCCCTTGTCATTACAGTGCTCCATGATGCTCGACACCACAATTACTCAAGGTCTTCTTATCACAATGCTCCACAGTTTTGCCATCACCATGCTCCATGCCTTGTCATCTCAAAGCTCAATGTCCCTTGTCCTCAGAATTCTGCACGACCTTGTCATTACAATGCTCCATGGCACTTCACATCAAAATGTTATATGCTCTTGTCATCACAATACTCAATGCACTTGTCATCGCAATGCTCCATGACCCGTGTCATAGGAAGCTCCATGCGCTGTTCATCACAATGTTTCACGACCTGGATATTAAAATGATCAATGGCCCTTGTTATCAAAATGCTCCATGCCCTTGTCATCACAATGTTCCTTTAATTTGTCACAGCAATCCTCCATGACACTTGGCATCACAATGCTCCATGATATTGTCATCAAACTGGAACATGTCATATTTCATCACAATGTTCCCTGACACCTTTCTTCACAATAATCCATGACCTTGTCATCACAGTGCTCCATGCCCTTGTCATCACAATGTGCCATGGCCACTCTTATCACAATAATGCATGAAACTTGTCAGACCAATGCTCCATGCCACTTTTCATCACAATGCTCCATGAACGCTGTCATCACAATGCACCATGCCCATCATCATAATGCTTCATGCTATTGTCATCACAATGAAATCAAAATGCTCCATGACCTCTGTCCTCACAATGCTGCAAACCCTTGTGATCACAATGTTCCATAACACTTGTAATCACAATGCCCCATGACGCTGGTCAGCACAATTATCCATGGTCTTCTCATCACAATGCACCATGATTTTGTCATCACAATGTTCAATACACTTGTCATCACAATGCTCTCTGATTATTGCCCTCAGTATGCACCTTGAACTCTTTCATGACAAGGCTCTTTGCCTATTTCATCACAATGATCCATGCCCTTTGCATCACAATGCTCCAAGACACCTGTGAACACAATGCTCCTTGCACTTGTCATCACAAACCTCCATGACGCATGTCATCAGAATGCTCCATGGTCTTCTTATCATAATTTTCCATGCCCTTGTCATCACAATGCTCAAATACCCCTGTAATCACAATGTTCCCTACGCCTTTTCATCAGAATGCTCCATGAGAATTGTCATCACAATGTTCCAAGGTCTTCACATAACAGTGCTCCAGGACATTGTCATCACAGTGCTCCATTCCCTTGTCATCACAATGGGCCATTAAATATGTCATCACAATGCTCCCTGACATATGTCTTCACAATACTGCTTGACCTGGTCATCAAAATGCTCCATGCCCTTGTCATCACAATACGCCATTCGAACTGTCATCACAATAATCCATGAAATTTATTAGACCAATGCTCCATGCCCTTGACATCAAAATGCTCCATGCCCATCTTATCAAAATGCTCCATGACCCCTGTCATCACAATGTTCCATGACTCCAGTCATCACAATATTTCATGACGTTTGTCATCACAATGATCCATGCCCTCATCATCAACAGTCTCTGTGACCTTTTTAACCACAATGCTCCATGAACTTTTCATCACAATGCTCTTTGACCCTTGTCATCAATGTGCTCTATGCCTTTCTCAGCACAATGCTCCATAACACTTGTCATCACAATGCTCCATGAGCTTGTCAGCACAATGCTCCATGACACATGTCATCACAATGCGCCATGCACCTGTCATCACAGTGCTCCACAATCTTGTCATCATAATGCTCCATAAAACTTGTCATCACAATGCTCCATGCACTTCTCAACAAAATGCTCTCTCACCACTGATATCACAATGATACATCACTATTCGTCACAATACTACCTCACCACTGTCATCACAATATTCCATGACTCCTGTCATCACAATGCTACATGCACTTATCATCACAATGTTCGATGACGACTGACATCACAATGTTCCATAACCCATGTCATCAAAATGCTCCATGACCCTTTTCATCAAAATGCTCCATGACCACTGACAACACAATGTTCCATAACACCTGTCATCAAAATGCTCCATGGCATTTTTCATCAAAATGCTCCATGACCCCTGCCATCACGATGTTCCATGTCCTTGTCATCACAAAGCTCCCTGACCGTTCTCATCAAAATGCTCCAAGAACGCTGACATCACAATGTTCCATAACACCTGTCATCAAAATGTTCCATGACACTTTTCATCAAATAGCTCCATGACCCTGTCATCAGAATGCTCCCTGCCCTTCTCATCACAATGCACAATGCCCTTGCCATCAAAATGTTCCATGACCTTTGTCATCACAAAGATCCATGACCCTTGGCATCACAATGCTCCATGTCATTGTCATCACAATGCTCCATGAACGCTCTCATCACATTGCTCCATGCCCTTGTCTTCACAAAGCTCCATGACACATGTCATTAGAATGCTCCATGGCCTTCTCATCACAATGCTCCATGCCCTTGCCATAACAATGCTCCTTTACACCAGTCATAACAATGCTCCATGAACCCTGCCATCACGATGTTCCCTGGCCTTGTCATCACAAAGCTCCATGACCCTTCTCATCACAATGCTCCAAGAACCCTGTAATCACAATGCTCTATGCCCCTTTTCATCTCAATGATCCATGAACCCTGTCATCACAGTGCAACTCGCCCATCATCATAAGGCTTCAGGCTATTGTCATCACAATGAAATCAAAATTATCCATGACCACTGTCATCATAATGCTCCAAACCATTGTGATCGCAATGTTCCATAACACTTGTCATCACAACAACCTGTGATGCTCATCATAACAATTATCCATGGTCATCTCATCACAATGCTCCATGACCGTTGTCATCACAATTCTCAATACACTTGTCATCAAAATGCTCCCTGACACTTGTTGTCTGCATGCTCCTTGAAACCTGTCATGACAAGGCTCCATGCCATTTTCATCACAATGCCCCATGCCGTTTTCATCACAATGCTGCATGCCATTGTCATCAAAATACTCCACAATCTTGTCATCAGAATGCTTCATGACCCTTGTCATCACAATTCTCCATGCACTTGTCAGCCAAATGCTCCCTGACCGTTTTCATCACAATGCTCCAAGCCATTGTCATCACAATGCTCCATTACCTTTCTCATCAGAATCCTCCATGACACTTGGTATCACAATGCTGCATGCCATTGTCATCACAATGGGCCACTACATATGTCATCACAATGCTCCCTGACACCTCTCTTCACAATACTTCATGACCTGGTCATCACAATTCTCCATGTCCTTGTCATCACAATGCACCATTCCAACTCTCATCACAATAATCCATGAAACATATTAGACCAATGTTCCATACCCTTGTCATCACAATGCTCCATGCTCTTGTTATCAGAATTCTCCATGAACCCTGTCATCACAATGCTCCGTGATTCCAGTCATCACAATGCTTCATGACCTTTGTCATCACAATGGACCATGCCCTCGTCATCAACAGCTTCTGTGACCATTTTAACCACAATGCTCCATGAACTTTTCATCACAATGCTCTTTGACCCTTGTCATCACAATGCTCCTTGCGCTTGTCAGCACAAATATTCATGACCCATGTCATCACAATGCACCATACGCTTGTCATCACAGTGCTCCACAATCTTCTCATCACAATGCTCCTTAAAATTTGTCATCAAAATGCTCCATGCACTTCTCATCAAAATGCTCTCTCACCACTGATATCACAATGCTACATCACTATTTTCACAATACTCCCTCACCCCTGTCATCACAATGTTCCATGACTCCTGTCATCACAATGCTACATGCACTTATCATCACAATGTTCGATGACCCCTGACATCACAATGTTCCATAACAACTGTCATCAAAAGTTTCCATGACCCTTTTCATCAAATTGCTCCATGACCCTGTCATCACAATGCTCCAAGAACCCTGTAATCACAATGCTCTATGCCCCTTTTTATCTCAATGATCCATGAACCCTGTCATCACAATGCACCATGCCCATCATCATAATGCTTCATGCTATTGTCATCACAATGAAATCAAAATGCTCCATGACCTCTGTCATAACAATGCTCCAAACCCTTGTGATCACAATATTCCCTATCACTTGTCATCACAATGCCCCATGAAGCTCGTCATCACAATTATCAATGGTCTTCTCATCACAATGCTCCATGACCTTTGTCATCACAATGCTCAATACACTAGTCATCAAAATGCTCCCTGACACTTGTTGTCTGTATGCTCCTTGAACCCTGTCATGACAAGGCTCCATGCATTTTTCATCACAATGATCCATGATCTTTTCATTACAATGGTCCAAGACCCATGTAATCACAATGCTCCATGCCCTTGTCATCACAAAACTCAAGGACGAATTCCATCAGAATGCTCCTTGGATTTCTCCTTACAATGCTCCATACACTTGTCATCACAATGTTCCAAGACCCCTGTAATCACAATGCTCCATGCCCCTTTTCATCAGTATGCTCCATGAGACTTGTCATCACAAGGCTCCATGGTTTTGTCATCACAATGCTTCAGGACATTGTCATCACAATGCTTCTCGACATTGTCTTAAAAATTTTCAATGGCCCTTGTCATCATAATGCTCCAAGCCCTAATCATCACAAAGCTCCATTATATTTGTCATCACAATTCTCCATTACATTTGGCATCACAATGCTCCATGCCATTGTCATCGCAATGGACCATGACATATGTCATCACAATGCTCCCTGACACCTGTCTTCACAATACTCCATGACCTTCTCATCACAATGCTCCATGCCCTTGTCATCAAAATGCACCATGCCCACTGTCATCACAATAATCCATGAAAATTGTCAGACTAATGCTCCATGCCCCTATCATCACAATGCTCCATGCACTTGTCATCACAATGCTCCAGGAACCATGTCATCTCAATGCTCCGTGACTCCAGTTATCACAATGTTTCATAAAGTTTGTCATCACAATGGACCATGCCCGCGTCATCACAAGGCTCTGTGACCTTTGTAACCACAATGCTCCATGAACTTTTCATCAAAATTCTCTGTGATCCTTGTCATCACAATGCTCCATGTCTTTGTAAGAACAGTGCTCCATGACCATTGTCATCACAATGTTCCACGTGCATTTCATCACAACGGTCCACAAGTTTGTCATTGCAATGACACATAAACTTTGTAATCAAAATGGTCCATGCACTTCTCATCAAAATGCTCTCTCACCAGAGATATCACAATGTTCCATCACTAGTCATCACAATACTCCCACACCCCTGGTATCACAAAGTTCCATGACCCTATCATCACAATGCTATATCACTTTATCATCACAATGTTCCATGACCCCTGACATCATAATGTTCCATAACCCCTGTCATCAAAATGCTCCATGACCCTTTTCATCCCAAAGCTCCAAGACCCCTGACATCACAATGTTCTATAACCCCTGCCATCAAAATGTTCCATTACACTTTTTATCAAATTGCTGCATGACCCGTTCATCACAATGCTCCCTGCCTTTCTCATCACAATGCACCATGCCCTTGTCATCAAAATGCTCCATGACTTGTCTTCACAAAGCTCCATGACCCATGGCATCACAGTGCTCCATGTCATTGGCATCACAATGCTCCATGAACCCTCTGATCACATTGCTCCATGCCCTTGTCATCGCAAAGCTCCATGACACTTCTCATCACAATGCTCGATGCCCTTCTTATCACAATGCTCCATGCCCTTGTCATTACAATCCTGAATGACCCATGTATCACAGTGTTCCGTACCCTTGTCATCACAGTGCTCCATGCCCACTCTCATCACAATAATCCATGAAACATTTCAGACAAATGTTCCATACACTTCTCATCAAAATGCTCCATAACCCCTGTCATAACAATGCCCCATGACCCTTGCCATAACAATGTTCCACGGCCTAGTCATCACAAGGTTCCATGACACTTGTCATCACAATGCTCAAGACCCCTGAAATCACAATGCTCCATGCCGTTGTCATCACAAAGCTCCATGACGAATGTCATCAGAATGTTCCATGGACTTCTCATCACAGTGCTCCATGCCCATGTCATCACAATGCTCCAAGACCCTTGTAATCACAATGCTCCATGCCCCTTTTCATCTCAATGCTCCATGAACCCTGTCATCACAATACACCATGCCCATCATCATAATGCTTCAGGCTATTGTCATCACAATGAAATCAATATTCTCCATGACCTCTGTCATCATAATGCTCCAAACCCTTGTGATCACAATGTTCCATAACACTTATCATCACAACACCCCATGACGCTCATCATCACAATTATCCATGGTCTTCTCATCACAATGCTCCATGATCTTTGTCATCACAATGCTCAATACACTTGTCATCACAATGCTCCCTGACACTTGTCGTCAGTATGCTCCTTGTACCCTGTCATGACATGGCTCCATGCCTTTTTCATTACAATAATCCATGCCCTTTTCATCACAATGCTCCAAGATCCCTGTAATCACAATGCTCCATGCCCTTGTCATCAAAATGCTCCATGACGCATATCATCAGAATGCTTCATGGCCTTCTCATCACAATGCTCCATGCCCTTGTCATCACAATGCTCCAAGACCCCTGTAATCACAATGTTCCATGCCACTTTCAATCAGAATGCTCCATGAGACTTGTCATCACAATTCTCCATGGTCTTCTCATCATAATGCTCCAGGACCTTGTCATCACCATGCTCCATTCCCTTGTCATCACAATACTCCATGACCCCTGTCATCACAATAATCCATGAACATTTTCAGCCCAACGCTCCACGATCTACTCATCACAATGCTCCATGGCCAATATCATCACAATGCTCAATACAATTGACATCACAATGTTCCCTGACACTTGTCATCAGTATGCTCCTTGAACCCTGTAATGACAAGGCTCCATGCCTTTTTCAACACAATAATCCATGCCCTTTTCATCACAATGCTCCAAGATCCCTGTAATCACAATGCTCCATGCCCCTTTTCATCAGAATGCTCCATGAGACTTGTCATCACAAGTCTCCATAGTCTTCTCATCACAATGCTCAAGGACCTTGTCATCACCATGCTCCATTCCCTTGTCATCACAGTGCTCCATGACCCTGTTATCACAATAATCCATGAACATTTTCAGCCCAATGCTCCACGACCTACTCATCACAATTTTCCATGGCCAATATCATCACAATGCTCCATGACCCCTGTCATCACAACACTCCATGAACATTTTCAGCCCATTGCTCCATGACCCTTGTCATCACAATGATCCATGCCCTTGTCTTCCCAAAGCTCCATGACCCTTGTATTCACAATGATCCGTGACACTTGTCATCACAGTGCTCCATGACACATGTCATCACAATGCTCCATGCTTTTGTCAGCAAAATGCTATATGACCTTGACATTACAATGCTTTATGCGCTTGTCATCACAATACTCCATTTCCATTGTCATCACAATCCTCCATGAAAGTTGGGATCACATTGCGTCATTCCTTTGTCATCACAATGCTCCATGTTCCTTGAAATCAAAATGATCCATGACCTCTGTCATCATAGTGCTCCAAACCCTTGTGATCACAGTGTCCCATAACACTTGTCATCACAACGCACCATGATGCCTGTCATCACAATATTCCATGCCCTTTTCATCACAATGCTCCATGATCTTTGTCATCACAATTCTCAATACACTTGTCATTACAATGCTTCCTGACACTTGTCATCAGAATGCTCCTTGAACCATGTCACAAAAAGGTTCCATGCCTTTTTCATCACAATGCCCCATGCAGTTTTCATCACAATGCTGCATGCCATTGTCATCAAAATACTCCACAATCTTGTCATCAGAACGCTCCATGACTCTTGTCATCACAATTCTCCATGCACTTGTCAGCAAATTGCTCCCTGACCCTTGTCATCACAATGCTCCAAGCCATTGTCATCACAATGCTCCATTACCTTTCTCATCAGAATCCTCCATGACACTTGGCATCACAATGCTCCATGCCATTGTCATCACAATGGGCCACTACATATGTCATCACTATGCTCCCTGACACCTCTCTTCACAATACTGCATGACCTGGTCATCACAGTGCTCCATGCCCATGTCATCACAATGCAGCATTCCAAGTGTCATCACGATAATTCATGAAACGTATTAGACCAATGATCCATGCCCTTGTCATCACAATGCTCCATGCCCTTGTTATCACAATGCTCCATGAACCCTGTCATCACAATGCTCCGTGACTCCAGTCATCACAATTCTCCATGACCTTTTCATCATAATCGTCCATGCCCTCATCATCAACAGTCTCTGTGACCTTTTTAACCACAATGCTCCATGAACATTTCATCACAATGCTCTTTAACACTTGTCATCACAAAGCTCCTTGCCTTTCTCTGCACAATGCTCCATGCCCTTGTCATCACAATGCTCCATGAACCCTGTCATCACAATGCTCCTTGAGTCCAGTCATCACAGTCCTTCATAACATTTGTCATCATAATCGTCGATGCCCGCGTCATCTCAAGGCTCTGTTACCTTTGTAACCACAATGCTCCATGAACATTTCATCACAATGCTCCGTGACACTTGTCATCAAAATGCTCCATGCCTTTGTCCGAAAAATGCTCCATGACCCTTGTCATCACAATGTGCCACACGCTTTTCATCCCAACGGTCCACAAATTTGTCATCACAATGCTCCCTAAACCTTGTAATCACAATGCTCCATTACCCCTGTCATAACAATGCTCCATGACCCCTGCAATTACAATGTTCCACGGCATTGTCATCACAAAGCTCCATGACCCTTGTCATCACAATGCTCCAAGACCCCATAATCACAATGCTCAATGCCCTTGTCATCACAAAGCTCCATGACACATGTCATCAGAATGCTCCATGGCTTTCTCATCACAATGCGCCATGGCCTGGCCATCACAAATATCCATTACACCTGTCATAACAATGCTCCATGACCCTGCCATCACGATGTTCCATGGCCTTGTCATCACAAGGCTCCATGACCCTTCTCATCACAACACTCCTAGAACACTGTAATCACAATGCTCCATGCCCTTGTCATCACAAAGCTCAATGACACAGGCCATCAAAATGCTCCTTGGTCTTCTCCTCACAATGTTCCATGCCCTTGTCATCACAATGTTCCAAGACCCCTGTAATCACAATGCTCCATGCCCCTTTTCATCAGTATGCTCTATGAGACTTGTCATCACAAGGCTCCATAGATTTATTATCACAATGCTCCAGGACCTTGTCATCACAATGCTTCACGACCTTGTCATGAAAATTCTCAATGGCCCTTGTCATCATAATGCTCCAATCCCTAGTCATCACAATGCTCCAATATATTTGTCATCACAGTCCTCCATTACATTCGGCATCACAATGATCCATACCATTGTCATCACAATGGACCATGACATATATCCTCACAATGCTCCCTGACAACATTCTTCACAATACTCCATGACCTTCTCATCACAATGCTCCATGCCCTTGTCATCACAATGCACCATGCCCACTGTCATCACAATAATCTATGAAATTTGTTAGACGAATGCTCCATTCTCCTGTCATAACAATGCTCCATGCTCTTGTCATTACAATGCTCCATGACCCCTGTCATCACAATGCTCCGAGACTCCAGTCATCACAATGCTTCATAACTTTTGTCATCACAATGATCCATGCCAGCGTCATCACAAGGCTCTGTCAACTTTGTAACCACAATGATCTATGAACATTTCATCACAATTCTCTGTGACACTTGTCATCACAATGCTCCATGTCTTTGTCAGAACTATGCTCCATGACCATTGTCATCACAATGTGCCACGCGCATTTCATCACAACGGTCCACAACTTTGTCATTGCAAGGCTCCATAAACGTTGTAATCACAATGGTCCATGCACTTCTCATCAAAATGCTCTCTCACCAGGGATATCACAATGTTCCATCACTAGTCATCACAATACACCCTCACCCCTGTAATAACAAGGTTTCATGACACTGTCATCACAATGCTACATCCCCTTATCATCACCATGTTCCATGACCCCTGATATCACCATGTTCCATAACCCCAGTCATCAAAATGCTCCATGACCATTGTCAACACAATTCTCCATAAACTTGCCAGCACAATGCTCCGTGACCCTTGTAATCACAATGCTCCATTACCTTTGTCATCAGAATCCTCCATGACGCTTGTCATCGCAGTGCTCCATGACACCTGTCATCACAATGCTCCATGGCTTTTTCATCACAATGCTCAATACACTTGTAATCAAAATGCTCCCTGACACTTGTTGTCTGTATGCTCCTTGAACCCTGTCATGACAAGGCTCCATGCCTTTTTCATCACAATGATCCATGCCCTTTTCATGACAATGCTCCAAGACCAATGTAATCACAATGCTCCATGCACTTGTCATCAAAATACTCCATGACACATGTCATCAGAATGCTCCATGGCATTCTCATCAAAATGCTCCATGCCATAGTCATCACAGTGCTCCAAGACCCCTGAAATCACAATGCTCCAGGCCTCTTTTCATCAGAATGCTCCATGAGTCTTGTCATCACAACTCTTCATGGTCTTCTCATAACAGTGCTCCAGGACCTTGTCATCCCCATGCTCCATTCCCTTGTCATCACAATGCTCCATGACCACTGTCATCACAACACTCCATGACACCTGACAACACAATGATCCGGGACTCTTGTCATCACAATGCTCCATTCCCTAGTCATCACAATGCTCCATGACCCGTGTCATCACAATAGTCCATGAACATTTTCAGCCAAGTGCTCCATGACAATTGTCATCCCAATGACCCATGTCCTTGTCATCCCAATGCTCCATGACACCTGTATTCACAATGCTCCGTGACGCTTGTCATCACAGTGCTCCATGACACATGTCATCACAATGCTCCATGCCTTTGTCAGCAAAATGCTATATGACCTTGTCATTATAATGCTCTATGCGCTTGTCATCTCAATAATCCATTTCCATTGTCATCACAATCCTCCATGAAACTTGGGATCACATTGCTTCATGCCCTTGTCATCACAATGCTCCATGCTCCTTGAAATCAAAATGATCCATGACCTCTGTCATGACAATGCACCAAACCCTTGTGATCACATTGTTCCATAACACTTGTCATCACAACGCTCCATGATGCCAGTCATCACAATAATCCATGCCCTTTTCATCACAATGCTCCATGACCTTTGTCATCACAATGCTCAATACACTTGTCATCACAATGCTCCCTGACACTTGTCATCAGAATGCTCCTTGAACCCTGTCGGGAAAAGGCTCCATGCCTTTTTCATCACCATGACCCATGCCGTTTTCATCACAATGCTCCATGTCATTGTCATCAAAATACTCCACAAGCTTGTCATCAGAATGCTCCATGACCCTTGTCATCACAATTCTCCATGCACTTTTCAGCACAATGCGCCCTGACCCTTGTCATCACAATGCTCCAATCCATTGTCATCAAAATGCTCCATTACATTTGTCATCAGAATCCTTCATGACACTTGGCATCACAATGCTCCATGCCATTGTCATCACAAGGGCCATTACATATGTCATCACCATGCTCCCTGACACCAGTATTCACAATACTGCATGACCTGGTCATCACAATGCTCCATGCCCTTGTCATCACAATGTGCCATTCCAACTGTCATCGGAATAATCCATGCAACTTATTAGACCAATATTCCATGCCCTTGTCATCACAATGCTCCATGCCCTTGTTATCACAATGCTCCATGACCCCTGTCATCACCATGCTCTGTGACTCCAGTCATCACAATAGTTCATGACATTTGTCATCACAATCGTCCATGCCCTCGTCATCAACAGTCTCTGTGACCTTATTAACCACAATGCTCCATGAACATTTCTTCCCAATGCTCTCTGACATTTGTCATCACTATGCTCCATGACTTGTCATCACAAACCTCCATGACCCTTGGCATCACAATGCTCCATGTCATTTTCATCACAATGCTCCATGAACCCTCTCATCACCTTGCTCCATGCCCTTGTCATCACAAAGCTCCATGACACTTTTCATCACAATGCTCGATGCCCTTCTCAAAACAATGCTCCATGCCCTTGTCATTACAATCCTGCATGACCCATGTATCACAGTGTTCTGTGCCCTTGTCATCACAATGCTCCATACCAACTCTCATCACAATAATTCATGAAACATTTCAGACCAATGTTCCATGCCCTTCTCATCAAAATGCTCCATTACCCCTGTCATAAAAATGCACCATGACCCTTGCCATCACAATGTTCCATGGCCTAGTCATCACATGGTTCCATGACACTTGTCATCACAATGCTCCATGTGCCTGTCAGCACAGTGCTCTATGACACATGTCATCACAATGCACCAAGCGCTTGTCATCACAGTGCTCCACAATCTTGTCATCACAATGCTCCTTAAAATTTGGCATCACAATGCTCCATGTACTTCTCATCAAAATGCTCTCTCACCACTGATATCACAATGCTACATCACTATTTGTCATAATACTCCCTCACCACTGTCATCACAATTTTCCATGACTCCTGTCATCACAATGCTACATGCACTTATCATCACAATGTTCGATGACCCCTGACATCGCAATGTTCCATAACAACTGTTATCAAAATGTTCCATGACACTTTTCATCAAATTGCTCCATGACCCTGTCATCAGAATGCTCCCTGCCCTTCTCATCACCATGCACAACGCCCTTGCCATCAAAATGCTCCATGACCTTTGTCATCACAAAGATCCATGACCCTTGGCATCACAATGCTCCATGTCATTGTCATCACAATGCTCCATGAACGCTCTCATCACATTGCTCCATGCCCATGTCTTCACAAAACTCCATGACACATGTCATCAGAATGCTCCATGGCCTTCTCATCACAATGCTCCATGCCCTTGCCATCACAATGCTCCAATTCCCCAGTAATAACAATGCTCCATGACCTCTGCCATCACGATGTTCCATGGCCTTGTCATCACAAAGCTGATTGACCCTTCTCATCACAAGGCTCCAAGAACACTGTAATCACAATGCTCTATGCCCCTTTTCATCTCAATGATCCATGAACCCTGTCATCACAATTCACCATGCCCATCATCATAATGCTTCATGCTATTGTCATCACAATGAAATCAAAATGCTCCATGACCTCTGTCATAACAATGCTCCAAACCCTTGTGATCACAATATTCCATAACACTTGTCATCACAATGCCCCATGACTCTCGTCATCACAATTATCCATGGTCTTCTCATCACAATGCTCCATGACCATTGTCATCACAATGCTCAATACACTTGTCATCAAAATGCTCCCTGACACTTGTTGTCTGTATGCTCCTTGAACCCTGTCATGACAAGGCCTCATGCCTTTTTCAGCACAATGATCCATGCCCTTTTCATCACAATGCTCCAAGACCCATGTAATCACAATGCTCAATGCCCTTTTCATCACAAAGCTCAATGACGCATGCCATCCGAATGCTCCTTGGTTTTCGCCTCACAATGTTCCATGCCCTTGTCATCACCATGTTCCAAGACCCCTTTAATAACAATGCTCCATGCCCATTTTCATCAGTATGCTCCATGAGACTTGTCATCACAAGGCTCCATGGTTTTGTCATCACAATGCTCAAGGACCTTGTCATCACAATGCTTCTCGACCTTGTCCAGAAAATTTTCAATGGCCCTTGTCATCATAATGCTCCATGACCTATTCTTGACAATGCTCCATCATATTTGTCAAAACAATTCTCCATTACATTTGGCATCACAATGCTCCATGCCATTGTCATCGCAATGGACCATGACATATGTCATCACAATGCTCCCTGACACCTGTCTTCACAATACTCCATGACCTTCTCATCACAGTGCTCCATGCCCTTGTCGTCACAATGCACCATGCCCACTGTCATCACAATAATCTATAAAACTTGTCAGAGCAATGCTCCATGCCCCTGTCATCACAATGCTCCATGTCCTTGTCATCACAATGCTCCATGACCCCTGTCATCACAATGATCCGTGACTCCAGTCATCACAATGTTTCATAACGTTTGTCATCACAATGGTCCATGCCCGCGTCATCAAAAGTCTCTGTGACCTTTGTAACCACAATGCTCCATAAATTTTCATCACAATTCTCTGTGACCCTTCTCATCACAATGCTCCATGTCTTTGTCAGAACAATGCTCCATGACCATTGTCATCACAATGTGCCACACGCATTTCATCACAACGGTTCACAACTTTGTCATCGCAATGCTCCATTAACCTTGTAATCACAATGGTCCATGCACTTCTCATCAACATGCTCTCTCACCAGAGATATCACAATGTACCATCACTAGTCATCACAATACTCCCTCACCCCTGTAATCACAATGTTCCATGACCCTGTCATCCCAATGCTACATCCCCTTATCATCACAATATTCCATGACCCCTGCCATTACAATGTTCCATAAGCCCTGTCATCAAAATTCTCCATGAACATTTCATCCCAAAGCTCCAAGACTCCTGATATCACAATGTTCCTTTACACATTTCATCAAATTGCTGCATGACCCGGTCATCAGTATGCTTCCTGCCCTTCTCATCATAATGCACCATGCCCTTGTCATCAAAATGCTCCATGACTTCTCATCACAATGCTCCATGAAACTTGGCATCACAATGCTCCTTGTCATTGTCATCACAATGCTCCATGAATCTTCTCATCACATTGTTCCATGTCCTTGTCATCACAAAGCTCCATGAGACTTGTCATCACAATGCTCGATGCCCTTCTCATCACAATGCTCCATGCCCTTGTCATTACAATCCTGAATGACCCATGTATCACAGTGTTCTGCGCCCTTGTCATCACAGTGCTCCATGCCAACTCTCATGACAATAATCCATGAAATATTTCAGACCAATGTTCCATGCATTTCTCATCAAAATGCTCCATTACCCCTGTCATAACAATGCACCATGGCCCTTGCCATCACAATATTCCACGGCCTAGTCATCACAAGGTTCCATGACACTTGTCATCACAATGCTCAAGACCCGTGAAATCACAATGCTCCATGCCGTTGTCATCACAAAGCTCCATGATGCATGTCATCAGAATGTTCCAGGGCCATGGGCCTCCCTGGTGGCGCAGTGGTTGAGAGTCCGCCTGCCGATGCAGGGGATACGGGTTCATGCCCCGGTCTGGGAGGATCACATATGCCGCGGAGCGGCTGGGCCCGTGAGCCATGGCGGCTGGGCCTGCGCATCCGGAGCCTGTGCTCCGCAACGGGAGAGGCCACAACAGTGAGAGGCCCGCATACCGCAAAAAAAAAAAAAAAAAAAAAAAAGAATGTTCCAGGGACTTCTCAACAAAATGCTCCATGCCCTTGTCATCACAATGCTCCAAGACCATTGTAATCACAATGCTCCATGCCCCTTTTCATCTCAATGATCCATGAACCCTGTCATCACAATGCACCATGCCCATCATCATAATGCTTCAGGCTATTATCATCACAATGAAATCAATATTCTCCATGACCTCTGTCATCATAATGCTCCAAACCCTTGTGATCACAATGTTCCATAACACTTATCATCACAACACCCCATGACGCTCATCATCACAATTATCCATGATCTTCTCATCACAGTGCTCCATGATCTTTGTCATCACAATGCTCAATACACTTGTCATCACAATGCTCCCTGACACTTGTCGTCAGTATGCTCCTTGAAACCTGTCATGACAAGGCTCATTGACTTTTTCATAACAATGATCCATGCCTTTTTCATCACAATGCTCCAAGATCCCTGTAATCAAAATGCTCCATGCCCTTGTCATCACAAAACTCCATGATGCAAGTCATCAGAATGTTCCATGGCCTTCTCCTCACAATGCTCCATGCACTAGTCATCACCATGCTCCAAGACCCCTGTAATCACAATGCTCCATTCCCCTTTTCATCAGAATGCTCCATGAGACTTGTCATCACAAGTCGCCATGGACTTCTGTTCACAATGCTCCAGTACATTGTCATAACCATGCTCCAATCCCTTATCATCACAATGCTCCATGACACCTGTCATCACAATAATCCATGAACATTTTCAGCCCAGTGCTCCACGACCTACTTATCACAATGCTCCATGGCCAATATCATCACAATGCTCCATGACCACTGTTAACACAACACTCCATGACACCTGACAACACCATGATCCGGGACTCTTGTCATCACAATGCTCCATTCCCTAGTCCTCACAAGGCTCCATGACCCCTGTCATCACCACACTCCTTGAACATTTTCAGCCCAGTGCTCCATGAACCTTGTCATCACAATGATCCATGCCCATGTCATCCCAAAGCTCCATGACCCCTGTATTCACAATGCTCCATGATGCTTGTCATCAGAGTGCTCCATGACACCTGTCATCACAATGTTCCATGCCTTTTTCAGCAAAATGCTACATGATCTTGTCATTACAATACTGTATGCGCTTGTCATCACAATACTCCATGAACCTTGGGATCACAATGCTTCATGCCGTTTTCATCACAATGTTCCATGCTCCTTGAAATCAAAATGATCCATGACCTCTGTCATCACAATTCTCCAAACCCTTGTGATAACAATGTTCCATAACACTTGTCATCACAATGCTCCATGATGCCTATCATCACAATACTCCATGCCCTTTTCACCCCAATGATCCATGACCTTTGTCATCACAATTCTCAATACACTTGTCATCACAATGCTCCCTGACACTTTTCATCAGAATGCTCCTTGAACCCTGTCAGTAAAAGGCTCCATGTGATTTTCATCACAATACCCTAAGCCGTTTTCATCACAATTCTCCATGCCGTTGTCATCAAAACACTCCACAAGATTGTCATCATAATGCTCCATGACCATTGTCATCACAGTTCTCCATGCACTTGTCAGCACAATGCTCCCTGACCGTTTTCATCACAATGCACCAAGCCATTGTCATCACAATGCTCCATTATCTTTGTCATCTGAATCCTCCATGACATTTTTCATCACAATGCTCCATGCCATTGTCATCACACTGGGTCATTACGTATATCATCACAATGCTCCCTGACACCAGTCTTCACAATACTGCATGACCTGGTCATCACAATGCTCCATGACATTGTCATCACAATGTGCCATTCCAACTGTCATCGCAATAATCCATGAAACTTATTAGACCAATGTTCCATGCCCTTGTCATCACAATGCTCCATGCCCTTGTTATCACAATGCTCCATGACCACTGTCATCACAATGATCCGTGACTCCAGTCATCACAATGCTTCATGACCTTTGTCATCACAATGGTCCATGCCCTCGTCATCAACAGTCTCTGTGACCTTTTTAACCACAATGCTCCATGAACTTTTCATCACAATGCTCTTTGACCCTTGTCATCACAATGCTCCATGTGCTTGTCAGCACAATGCTCCATGACACGTAATCACAATGCACCATACGCTTGTCATCACAGTGCTCTACAATCTTGTCATAACACTTCTCCATAAAATTTGTCATCACAATGCTCCATGCACTTCTCATCAAAATGCTCTCTCACCACTGATATCACAATGCTACATCACTATTTGTCACAATACTCCCTCACCCCTGTCATCACAATGCTACATTCACTTATCATCACAATGTTCGATGACCCCTGACATCACAATGTTCCATAACACCTGTCATCAAAATGTTCCATGACACTTTTCATCAAATTGCTCCATGACCCTGTCATCACAATGCTCCCTGCCCTTCTCATCACAATGCACTATGCCCTTGCTATCAAAATTCTCCATGAGTTTTTTCATCACAAAGATCCATGACCTTTGGCCTCACAATGCTCCATGTCATTGTCATCACAATGCTCCCTGAACGCTCTCATCACATTGTTCCATTCCCTTGTCTTCACAAAGCTCCATGACACATGTCATCAGAATGCTCCATGGCCTTCTCATCACAATGCTCCACGCCCTTGCCATCAGAATTCTCCATTACACCTGACATAACAATGCTCCATGACACCTGCCATCACGATGTTCCATATCCTTGTCATCACAAAGCTCCATGACCCTTCTCATCACAATGCTCCAAGAACCCTGTAATCACAATGCTCTATGCCACTTTTCATCTCAATGATCCATGAACCCTGTCATCACAATGCACCATGCCCATCATCATAATGCTTCATGCTATTGTCATCACAATGAAATCAAAATGCTCCATGACCTCTGTCATAACAATGCTCCAAACCCTTGTGATCACAATATTCCATATCACTTGTCATCATAATGCCCCATGATGCTCGTCATCACATTTATCAATGGTCTTCTCATCTCAATGCTGCACGACCTTTGTCCTCACAGTGCTCAGTTCACTTGTCATCAAAATGCTCCCTGACACTTGTTGTCTGTATGCTGCTTGAATCCTGTCATGACAAGGCTCCATGCATTTTTCATCACAATGATCCATGTCCTTTTCATCACAATGCTCCAAGACACATATAATCTCAATGCTCCATGCTCTTGTCATCACAAAGCTCAATGATGCAGGCCATCAGAATGCTCCTTGGTCTTCTCCTCACAATGCTCCATGCCCTTGTCATCACAATGTTCCAAAACCCCTGTAATCACAAGGCTCCATGCCCTTGTCATCAAAAAACTCCATGACGCATGTCATCAGAATGCTTCATGGCCTTCTCATCACAATGCTCCATGCCCTAGTCATCACAATGCTCCAAGACCCCTGTAATCACAATGCTCCATGCCCCTTTTCATCAGAATGCTCCATGATAATTGTCATCACAAGTCTCCATGGTCTTCTCATCACAATGCTCCAGGACCTTGTCATCACGATGCTCCATTCCTTTGTCATCACAATGCTCCATGACCCCTTTCATCACAATAATCCATGAACATTTTCAGCCCAGTGCTCTACGACCTACTCATCACAATGCTCCATGGCCAATATCATCACAATGCTCCATGACCACTGTCATCACAACACTCCATGACACCTGACAACACAATGATCCGGGACTATTGTCATCACAATGCTCCATTCCCTAGTCATCACAATGCTCCATGACCCCTGCCATCACGATGTTCGATGGCCTTGTCATCACAAGGCTCCATGACCCTTCTCATCACATTGCTCCAAGAACACTGTAATCACAAAGCTCTATGACACTTTTCATCTCAATGATCCATGAACCCTGTCATCACAGTGCACCATGCCAATCATCATAATGCTTCATGCGATTGTCATAACAAAGAAATCAAAATGCTCCATGACCTCTGTCATAACAATGTTCCAAACCCTTGTGATCACAATATTCCATAACACTTGTCATCACAATGCCCCATGACGCTCGTCATCAAAATTATCCATGGTCTTCTCATCACAATGCTCCATGACCTTCGTCATCACAATGCTCAATACACTTTTCATCAAAATGCTCCCTGACACTGGTTGTCTGTATGCTCCTTGAACCCTGTCATGACAAGTCTCCATGCTTTTTTCATCACAATGATCCATTCTCATTTCATCACAATGCTCCAAGACCCATGTAATCACAATGCTCCATGCCCTTGTCATCACAAAGCTCAATGACGCATGCCATCAGAATGCTCCTTGGTCTTCTCCTCAAAATGCTCCATGCCCTTGTCATCACAATGTTCCAAGACCCTGTAATCACAATGCTCCATGCCCGTTTTCATCAGTATGCTCCATGAGATTGGTCACCTCAAGGCTCCATGGTTTTCTCATCACAATGCTCTAGGGCATTGTCATCAAAATGCTTCACAACCTTGTGATGAAAATTTTCAGTGGCACTTGTCATCATAATGCTCCAAGCCCTAATCATCACAATGCTCCATTATATTTGTCATCACAATCCTCCATTCCATTTGGCATCACAATGCTCGATGCCCTTCTCATCACAATGCTCCATGCCCTTGTCATTACAATCCTGCATGACCCATGTATCACAGTGTTCCGTGCCCTTGTCATCACAATGCTCCATGCCCTCTCTCATCACAATAATCCATGAAACTTTTCAGACCAATGTTCCATATCTTTCTCATCACAATGCTCCATTACCACTGTCATAAACATGCACCATGACCCCTGCCATCACAATGTTCCACGGCCTTGTCATCACAAGGTTCCACGACACTTCTCATCACAATGCTGAAGACCCCTCAAATCATAATGCTCCATGCCCTTGTCATCACAAAGCTCCATGACGCATGCCATCAGAATGTTCTATGGCCTTCTCATCACAATGCTCCATGCCCTTGTCATCACAATGCTCCAAGACCCTTGTAATCACAATGATCCATGCCTCTTTTCATCTCAAAGCTCCATGAACCCTGTCATCACAATGCACCATGCCCATCATCATTATGCTTCAAGCTATTGTCATCACAGTGAAATCAGTATTCAGCATGACCCATGTCATCATAATGCTCCAAACACTTGTGATCACAATGTTCCATTACACTTATCGTCACAACACTCCATGACACTCATCATCACAATTATCCATGGTCTTCTTATCACAATTCTCCATGATCTTTGTCATCACAATGCTCAATTCACTTGTCATCACAGTGCTCCCTGACATTTGTCATCAGTATGCTCCTGGAACACTGTCATGACAAGGCTCCATGCCCTTGTCATCACAATGCCCCATGCTGTTTTCATGACAATGCTTCATGACCTTTGTCATCACAATGGACCATGCCCTCACCATCAACAGTCTCTGTGACATTTTACCCACAGTGCTCAATGAAATTTTCATCAAAATGCTCTTTGACCCTTGTCATCACAATGCTCTATGCCTTTCTCAGCTCAATGCTCCATGCCCTCGTCATCACAATGCTCCATGACCCCTGTCATCACAATGCTCCGTGACTCCAGTCATCACAATGCTTCATAACATTTGTCATCACAATGGTCCATGCCCGCGTCATCACAGGCCTCTGTTACATTTGGAACCACATTGATCCAAGCACTTTTCATCACAATGCTCCGTGACACTTGTCATAACAATGCTCCATGCCTTTGTCAGAAAAATGCTCAATGACCCTTGTCTTCACACTGTGCCACGCACATTTCATCAGAAAGGTCTGAAAATTTGTCATTGCAATCCTCCATAAATAATGTAATAACAAAACTCCATGCCCTTCTCATCACAATGCTCCATTACACCTGTCATAACAATGCTCCATTACCCCTGTCATCACAATGTTCCAAGGCCTTGTCATCACAATGCTCCAAGACCCCTTTAATCAGAATGATCCATGCCCTTGACATCACAAAGCTCCATGACACATGTCATCAGAATGTTCCATGGACTTCTCATCAAAATGCTCCATGCCCGTTTCATCACTGTGCTCCAAGACCCATGTGATCACAATGCTCCATGCCCCATTTCATCTCAATGCCCCTTGAACCCTGGCATCAAAATGCATCATGCCCATCCTCATAGAGCTTCCGGCTATTGGCAGCACAATGAAATCAAAATTCTCCATGACCTCTGTCATCACAGTGCTCCATGACCCCTGTCATCATAATACTACATGAACATTTTCAGCCCAATTCTCCATGACCCTTGTCATCACAATGATCCATGCCCTTGTCATCCCAATGCTCCATGACCCCTGTATTCACAATGCTCCGTGACGCTTGTCATCACAGTGCTCCATGACACCTGTCATCACAATGCTCCATGCCTTTGTCAGCAAAATGCTACATGACATTGTCATTACAATGCTCTATGCGCTTGTCATCACAATTCTCCATTACCATTGTCATCACAATCCTCCATGAAACTTGGGATCACTTTGCTTCATGCCCTTGTCATCACAATGCTCCATGCTCCTTGAAATCAAAATGATCCATGACCTCTGTTATCACAATGCTTCAAACCCTTGTGATCACAATGTTTCAAAACACTTGTCATCACAACGATCCATGATGCCTGTCATCACAATACTCCATGCCCTTTTCATCACAATGCTCCATGACCTTTGTCATCACAATTCTCAATACACTTGTCATCACAATGCTCCCTGACACTTGTCATCAGAATGCTCCTGGAACCCTGTCACGAAAAGGCTCCATGTCTTTTTCATCACAAAGCCCCATGCAATTTTCATCACAATGCTCCATGCCATTGTCATCAAAATACTCCACAAGATTGTCATCAGAATGCTCCATGACCCTTGTCATCACAATTCTCCATGCACTTGTCAGCACAATGCTCCCTGACCCTTGTCATCACAATGCTCCAAGCCATTGTCATCACAATGCTCCATTACCTTTGTCATCAGAATCCTCCATGACAATTGGCATCACAATGCTCCATGCCATTGTCATCACAATGGGCCATTACATATGTCATCACAATGCTCCCTGACAACTCTCTTCACAATACTGCATGACCTGGTCATCACAATGCTCCATGCCCTTGTCATCACAATGCTCCATTCCCACTGTCATCACAATAATCCCTGAAACTTATTAGAGCAGTGCTCCATGCGCTTGTCATCACAATTCTCCATGACCCCTGTCATCACAATGCTGAATGACTCCAGTCATCACACTGCTTCATAACGTTTGTAATCAGAACGGTCCATGCCCGCCTCAACACAAGGCCCTGTGACATTTGTAACCACAATGCTCCATGAACATTTCATCACAATGCTCCGTGAACCTTGTCATCACAATGCTCCATGTCTTTGTCCGAACAATGCTCCATGACCCTTGTCATCACAATGTGCCATGTGTTTTTCATGACAATGATCCACAACCTTGCCATCGCTATGATCCATAAACCTTGTAATCACAATGCTCCATGCACTTCTCATCCAAATGCTCTCTCACATGAGATACCACAATGTTCCATTACTAGTCATCACAATCCTCCCTCACCCCTGTTATCACAATGTTCCACGACCCCTGTCATTCACAATGCTAAATCCCCTTATCAGCACACTGTTCCATGACCCCTGACATCACAATGTTCCATAACCCCTGTCATCAAAATGCTCCATCACCCTTTTCATCGCAAAGCTCCATGACCCCTGGCATCACAATGTTCTATAACCCCTGTCATCAGAATGTTCCACTACAATTTTCATCAAATTGCTGCATGACCATGTCATCAAAATGCTCCCTGCCCTTCTCAACACAATGCACCACACCCTTGTCATCAAAATGCTCCATGACCTTTGTCGTCACAAAGCTCCATGGCCCTTGGCATCACAATGCTCCATGACATTGTCACCACAATGCTCCATGAACCCTCTCATCACATTGCTCCATGCCCTTGTCATCACAAAGGTCCCTGACACTTGTCATCACAATGCTCGATGCCCTTCTCATCACAATGCTCCATGCCCTTGTCATTACAATCCCCCATGACCCATGTATCATAGTGTACCGTGCCCTTCTCATCACAATGCTCCATGTACACTCTCATCACAATAATCCATGGAACATTTCAGACCAATGTTCAATGCCCTTCTTATCACAATGATCCATTACCTCTGTCATAACAATGCTCCATGATACCTGCCATCACAATGTTCCACAGCCTTGTCATCACAAGGCTCCATGACCCTTGTCATCACAATGCTCCAAGACCCCTGTAATCACAAAGCTACATGCCCTTGTCATCACAAAGCTCCATGATGCATGCCATCAGAATGTTCCATGGCCTTCTCCTCAAAATGCTCCATGCCCTTGTCATCACAATGCTCCAAGACCCCTGTAATCACAATGCTCCATGCCCCTTTTCATCAGAATGCTCCATGAGACTTGTCATCACAAGTCTCCATGGTCATCTCATCACAATGCTCCAGGACATTCTCATCACCATGCTCCATTCCCTTGTCATCAGAATGCTCCATGACCCATGTCATCACAATACTCCATGAATATTTTCAGCAATATGCTACATGATCTTCTCATCACAATGCTCTATGACCAATATCATCACAATGCTCCATGACCACTGTCATCACAACACTCCATGACACCTGACAACACAATGATCCGGGACTCTTTTCATCACAATGCTCCAAGACCCCTGTAATCACAATGCTCCATGACCCCTGTCATCACAATACTCCATGAACGTTTTAAGCCCAATGCTCCATGACAATTGTCATCACAATGATCCATGCCCTTGTCATCCCAATGCTCCATGACCCTTGTATTCACAGTGATCTGTGACGCTTGTCATCACAGTGCTCCATGACACCTGTCATCACAATGCTCCATGCCTTTGTCAGTAAAATGCTACAGGACCTTGTCATTAAAATGCTCTATGCGCTTTTCGTCACAATACTCCATGACCATTGTCATCACAATCCTCCAAGAACCTTGGGATCACAATGCTTCATGCCCTAGTCATCACAATGCTCCATGCTCCTTGAAATCAAAATGATCCATGACCTCTGTCATCGCAATTCTCCAAACCCTTGTGATCACAATGATCCATAACACTTGTCATCATAACGCTCCATGATGCCTGTCATCACAATGCTCCATGCCCTTGTTATCACAATGTTCCAAGACCCGTGTAATCAGAATGCTCCATGCCCCTTTTCATCATTATGCTCCATGAGACCTGTCATCACAAGGCTCCATGGTTTTCTCTTCACAATGCTCCAGGACTTTGTCATCACAATGCTTCACGACATTGTCATGAAAATTCTCAATGGCCCTTGTCATCATAATGCTCCAAGCCCTAGTCATCACAATGCTCCATTATATTTGTCATCACAATCTTCCATTACATTTGGCATCACAATGCTCTATGCCATTGTCATCGCAATGGACCATGACATATGTCATCACAATGCTCCCTGACACATGTCTTCACAATACTCCATGCCCTTGTCATCACAATGCTCCATGGCCTTGTCATCACAGTGCACCATATCCACTGTCATCACAATAATCTATGAAACTTGTCAGACCAATGCTCCATGCCCCTGTCATCACAATGCTCCATGCCCTTGTCATCAGAATGCTCCATGAACCCTGTCATCACAATACTCCGTGACTCCAGTCATCACAATGCTTCATAAAGTTTGTCATCACAACGGTCCCTGCCCACGTCATCACAAGGCTCTGTGACCTTTGTAACCACAATGCTCCATGAACTTTTCATCACAATGCTCCGTGACCCTTGTCATCACAGTGCTCCATGTCTTTGTCAGAACAATGCTCCATGACCCTTGTCATCACAATGTGCCATGCGCTTTTCATCAAAATGATCCACAACCTTGTCATCGCTATGCTCCATAAACCTTGTAATCACAATGCTCCATGCACTTCTCATCCAAATGCTCTCTCACATGAGATATCACAATGTTCCATCACTAGTCATCACAATCCTCCCTCACCCCTGTTATCACAATGTTTCATGACCCCTGTCATTCACAATGCTACATCCCCTTATCAGCACAATGTTCCATGACACCTGACATCACAATATTCCATAACCCCTGTCATCAAAATGCTCCATCACCCTTTTCATCCTAAAGCTCCATGACCCCTGGCATCACAATGTTCTATAACCCCTTTCATGAAAATGTTCCATTACACTTTTCATCAAATTACTGCATGAACCTGTCATCAAAATGCTCCCTGCCCTTCTCATCACAATGCACCACACCCTTGTCATCAAAATGCTCCATGACCTTTGTCATCACAAATCACCATGACCCTTGGCAACACAATGCTCCATGTCATTGTCATCACAATGTTCCATTACCCTCTCATCACATTGCTCCATGCCCTTGTCATCACACATCTCCATGACACTTGTCATCACAATGCTCGATGCCCTTCTCATCACAATGCTCCATGCCATTGTCATTACAATCCCCCATGACCCATGTATCACCGTGTACGGTGCCCTTGTCATCACAATTCTCCATGCCCACTCTCATCACAGTAATCCATGAAACATTTCAGACCAATGCTCAATGCCCTTCTCATCACAATGCTCCATTACCTCTGTCATAACAATGCTCCATGACCCCTGCCATCACAATGTTCCACGGCCTTGCCATCACAAGGCTCCATGACACTTGTCATCACAATGCTCCAAGATCACTCTAATCACAATGCTCCATGCCCTTGTCATCACAAAGCTCCATGACGCATGTCATCAGAATGTTTCATGGCCTTCTCCTCACAGTGCTCCTTGCCCTTGTCATCACAATGCTCCAAGACCCCTGTAATCACAATGCTCCATGCCCCTTTTCATCAGAATGCTCCATGAGAATTGTCATCACAAGTCTCCATGGTCTTCTCATCACAATGCTCCAGGACCTTGTCATCACCACGCTCCTTTCCCTTGTCATCCCAATCCTCCATGACCCCTGTCATCACAATACTCCATGAACATTTTCAGCCCAATGCTCCATGACCTTCTCATCACAAAGCTCCATGACAAATATCATCACAATGCTCCAAGACCCCTGTAATCACAATGCTCCATGACCCCTGTCATCACAATACTCAATGAACATTTTCAGCCCAATTCTCCATGACCCTTGTCATCACAATGATCCATGCCCTTGTCATCCAAATGCTCCATGACCCCTGTATTCACAAGGCTCCTTGACGCTTGTCATCACAGTGCTCCATGACACCTGTCATCAAAATGCTCCATGCCTTTGTCAGCAAAATGCTACATGACCTTGTCATTACAATGCTCTATGCGTTTGTCATCACAATACTCCATGACCATTGTCATCACAATCCTCGATGAACCTTGGGTTCACTTTGCTTCATGCCCTTGTCATCACAATGCTCCATGCTCCTTGAAATCAAAATGATCCATGACCTCTGTCATCACAATGCTTCAAACCCTTGTGATCACAATGTTCCATAACACTTGTCATCACAACGCTCCATGATGCCTGTCACCACAATACTCCATGCCCTTTTCATCACAATGCTCCATGACCTTTGTCATCACAATTCTCAATACACTTGTCATCACAATGCTCCCTGACACTTGTCATCAGAATGCTCCTGGAACCCTGTCACGAAAAGGCTCCATGTCTTTTTCATCACAAAGCCCCATGCAATTTTCATCACAATGCTCCCTTGCATTGTCATCAAAATACTCCACAAGCTTGTCAACAGAATGCTCCATGACCCTTGTCATCACAAATCTCCATGCACTTGTCAGCACAATGCTCCCTGACCCTTGTCATCACAATGCTCCAAGCCATTGTCATCACAATGCTCCATTCCCTTTGTCATCAGAATCCTCCATGACACTTGGCATCCCAATGCTCCATGCCATTGTCATCACAATAGGCCATTACATATGTCATCACAATGCTCCCTGACACCTGTCTTCACAATACGGCATGACCTGGTCATCACAATGCTCCATGACCTTGTCATCACAATGCGCCATTCCAACTCTCATCGCAATAATTCATGAAACTTATTAGACCAGTGTTCCATGCCCTTTTGATCACAATGCTCCATGCCCTTGTTGTCACAATGCTCCATGACCACTGTCATCACAATGCTCCGTGACTCCAGTCATCACAATGCTTCATGACCTTTGTCATCACAATGGTCCATGCCCTCGTCATCAACAGTCTCTGTGACCATTTTAACCACAACGCTTCATGAACTTTTCATCTCAATGTTCTTTGACCCTTGTCATCAAAATGTTCTCTGCCTTTCTCAGCACAATGCTCCATGACCCTTGTCATCACAATGCTCCAGGCGCTTGTCAGCACAATGCTCCATGACACATGTCATCACAATGCACCATGCGTTGTCATCACAGTGCTCCACCATCTTTTCATCACAGTGCTCCATAAAGCTTGTCATCACAATGCTCCATGCACTTCTCATCAAAATGCTCTCTCACCACTGATATCACAATGCTACATCACTATTTGTCACAATAATCCCTCACCCCTGTCATCACAATGTTCCATGACTCCTGTCATCACAATGCTACATGCACTAATCATCACAATGTTCGATGACCCCTGACATCACAATTCTCCATAACCCCTGTCATCAAAATGCTCCATGACCCTTTTCATCAAAATACTCCATGACCCTTGACATCAAAATATTCCATAACCCCTGTCATCAAAATGTTCCATGACACTTTTCATCAAATCGCTCCATGACCCTGTCATCACAATGCTCCCTGCCCTTCTCATCACAATGCACAATGCACTTGTCATCAAAATGCTCCATGACATTTGTCATCACAAGGCTCCATCACCCTTCTCTTCACCATGCTCCAAGAACCCTGTAATCACAATGCTCTATGCCCCTTTTTATCTCAATGATCCAAGAACACTGTCATCACAATGCACCATGCACATAATCATAATGCTTCATGCTATTGTCATCACAATGAAATAAAAGCGCTCCATGACCTCTGTCATAGCAATGCTACAAACCCTTGTGAATACAATATTCCATAACACTTGTCATCACAATGCCCCATGACGCTCGTCATCACGATTTTCCATGGCCTTCTCATCACAATGCTCCATGACCTTTGTCATCACAATGCTCAATACACTTGTCATCAAAATGCTCCCTGACACTTGTTGTCTGTATGCTCCTTGAACACTGTCATGACAAGGCTCCATGCATTTTTCATCACAATGATCCATGCCCTTTTCATCACAATGCTCCAAGACCCAGGTAATCACAATGCTCCACGCCCTTGTCATCACAAAGCTCAATGACACATGCCATGAGAATGCTCCTTGGTCTTCTCCTCAAAACGCTCCATGCCCTTGTCATCACAAGGTGGCAAGACCCCTGTAATCACAATGCTCCATGCCTCTTTCCATCAGTATGCTCCATGAGACTTGTCATCACAAGGCTCCATGGTTTTGTCATCACAATGCTCCATTATATTTGTCATCACAATCCTCCATTACATTTGGCATCACAATGCTCCATGCCATTGTCATCGCAATGGACCATGACATATATCATCACAATGCTCCCTGACACCTGTCTTCACAATACTCGATGACCTTCTCATCACAATGCTCCATGCCCTTGTCATCACAATGCACCATGCCCACTGTCATCACAATAATCTATGAAACTTGTCAAACCAATGCTCCATGCCACTGTCATCACAATGCTCCATGCCCTTGTCATCACAATGCTACATGACCCCACTCATCACAATGATTCATAACGTTGTCATCTCAATGGTCCATGCCCGCGTCATCACAAGGCTCTGTGACCTTTGTAACCACAATGCTCCATGAACTTTTCATCACAATTCTCTGTGACCCTTGTCATCACAATGCTCCATGTCTTTGTCAGAACAATGCTCCATGACCATTGTCATCACCATGTGCCCCGGGCATTTCATCACAACGGTCCACAACCTTGTCATTGCAATGCTCCATAAAACTTTTAATCACAATGCTCCATGCACTTCTCATCAAAATGCTCTCTCACCAGAGATATCACAGTGTTCCATCATTAGTCATCACAATACACCCTCACACCTGTAATCACAATGTTCCATGACGCTGTCATCACAGTGCTACATCCCCTTATCATCACAATGTTCCATGACCGCTGACATCACAATATTCCATAACCCCTGTCATCAAAATGCTCCATGACCCTTTTCATCCCAAAGCTCTAAGACCCCTGACATCACAATGTTCTATAAACCCAGCCATCAAAATATTCCATTACGCTTTTCATCAAATTGCTGCATGACCCGGTCATCAAAATGCTCCCTGCCCTTCACATCACAATGCACCGTTCCCTTGTCATCAAAATGCACCATGACTTGTCATCACAAAGCTCCATGACCCTTGACATCACAGTGCTCCATGTCATTGTCATCACAATGCTCCATGAACACTCTCATTATATTGCTCAATACCCTTGTCATCACAAAGCTCCATGACACTTGTCATCACAATGCTCGATGCCCTTCTCATCACAATGCTCTATGCCCTTGTCATTACAATCCTGCATGACCCATGTATCATAGTGTTCCGTACCCTTGTCATCACAATGCTCCATGCCCACTCTCATCACAATAATCCATGAAACATTTCAGACCAATGTTCCATGTCCTTCTCATCACAATGTTCCATTACCTCTGTCATAACAATGCACCATGACCCCTGCCATCACAATGATCCACGGCCTAGTCATCACAAGGCTCCATGACACTTGTCATCACAATGCTGAAGGCCCCTGTATTCACAATGCTCCATGCCCTTGTCATCACAAAGCTCCAAGACGCATGTCATCAGAATGTTCCATGGCATTCTCATCACAATGCTCCAAGACCCCTGTAAACACAATGCTCAGTGCCACTTTTCATCTCAATGCTCCATGAACCCTGTCATCACAATGCACCATGCCCATCATCATAATGCTTCAGGCTATTGTCATCACAATGAAATCAATATTCTCCATGACCTCTGTCATCATCATGCTACAAAACCTTGTGATCACAATGTTCCATAACACTTATCATCACAACACCCCATGACGCTCATCATCACAATTATCTATGGCCTTCTCATCACAATGTTCCATGATCTTTGTCATCACAATGCTCAAAAGACTTGTCATCAAAATGCTCCCTGACACTTGTCGTCAGTATGCTCCTTGAACCGTGTCATGACAAGGCTCCATGCCTTTTTCATCACAATAATCCATGCCCTTTTCATCACAATGCTCCAAGATCCCTGTAATCACAATGCTCCCTGCCCTTGTCATCAAAAAGCTCCATGAGGCATGTCATCAGAATGCTTCATGTCCTTCTCATCACAATGCTCCATGTCATTGTCATCACAATGCTCCATGAACGCTCTCATCACATTGCTCCATGCACTTATCTTCACAAAGATCCATGACACATGTCCTCAGAATGCTCCATGGCCTTCTCATCACAGTGCTCCATGCGCTTGTCCTCACAATGCTCCATTACCCCTGTCATAACAATGCTCCATGACCCCTGCCATCATGATATTCCATGGCCTTGTCATCACAAGGCTCCATCACCCTTCTCATCACAATGCTCCAAGAACTCTGTAATCACAATGCTCTATGCCCCTTTTCATTTCAATGATCCATGAACCCTGTCATCACAATGCACCATGCCCATCATCATAATGCTTCATGCTATTGTCATCACAATGAAATCAAAATGCTCCATGACCTCTGTCATAGCAATGCTCAAAACGCTTGTGATCACAATATTCCATAATACTTCTCATCACAATGACCCATGACGCTCGTCATCACAATTATCCATGGTCTTCTCATCACAAAGTTCCATGACCTTTGTCATCACAATGCTCAATACACTTGTCATCAAAATGCTCCCTGACACTTGTTGTCTGTATGCTCCTTGAAACCTGTCATGACAAGGCTCCATGCCTTTTTCATCACTATGATCCATGTCCTTTTCATCACAATGCTTCCAGACCCCTGTAATCACAATGCTCCATGCCCTTGTCATCACAAAGCTCAATGACACATGTCATCAGAATGCTCCTTGGCCTTCTGCTCACAATGCTCCATGCCCTTGTCATCACAATGTGGCAAGGCCCCTGTAATCACAATGCTCCATGCCCTTTTACATCAGTATGCTCCATGAGACTTGTCATCACAAAGCCTCATGGTTTTCTTATCACAGTGCTGCAGGATATTTTCATCACAATTCTTCACGACCTTGTCATGAAAATTCTCAATGGCCCTTGTCATCATAATGCTCTAAGCCCTAGTCATCACAATGCTCCATTATATTGGTCATCACAATCCTCCATTACATTTGGCATCACATAACTCCCTGCCATTGTCATCGAAATGGACCATGACATATGTCATCCCAATGCTCCCTGACACCTGTCTTCACAATATTCCATGATCTTCTCTTCACAATGCTCCATGCCATTGTCATCACCATGCACTATGTCCACTGTCATCACAATAATCGATGAAACTTGTCAGACCAATGCTCCATGCCCCAGTCATAACAATGCTCCATGTCCCTGTCATCACAATGCTCCATGCACTTGTCATCACAATGTTCTAAGATTTTTCATCACAAAGCTCCATGACCCATGACCCATGTATCACAGTGTTCCGTGCCCTTGTCATCACAATGCACCATGCCACTCTCATCACAATACTCCATGAAATATTTCAGACCAATGCTCCATGCCCTTCTCATCAAAATGCTCCATTACCCCTGTCATAACAATGCTCCATGACACCTGCCATCACAGTGTTACACGGCCTTGTCATCAAAAGGCTCCATGAAACTTGTCATCACAATGCCCCATGATGCTCTTCATCACGATTATCCATGGTCATTTCATCACAATGCTACATGACCTTTGTCATCACAATGCTCAATACACTTGTCATCAAAATGCTCCCTGACACTTGTTGTCTGCATGCTCCTTGAAACCTGTCATGACAAGGCTCCATGCCTTTTTTATCACAATGATCCATGCCCTTTTCATCACAATGCTCCAAGACCCATGTAATCACAATGCTCCACGCCCTTGTCATCACAAATCTCAATGACGCATGCCATGAGGATGCTCCTTGGTCTTCTCCTCAAAATGCTCCATGCTCTTGTCATCACAATGTTCCAAGATCCCTGTAATCACAATGCTCCATGCCCCTTTCCATCAGTATGCTCCATGAGACTTGTCATCACAAGGCTCCATGGTTTTGTCATCACAATGCTCCAGGACCTTGTCATCACAATGCTTCACGACCTTGTCATGAAAATTTTCAATAGCCCTTGTCATCATAATGCTCCAAGCCCTAGTCATCACAATGCTCCATTATATTTGTCATCACAATCCTCCATTACATTTGGCATCACAATGCTCCATGCCATTGTCATCGCAATGCACCCTGACATATGTCATCACAATGCTCCCTGACACCTGTCTTCACAATACTCCATGACCTTCTCATCACAATGCTCCATGCCCTTGTCATCACAATGCACCATGCCCACTGTCATCACAATAATCTATGAAACTTGTCAAACCAATGCTCCATGCCACTGTCATCACAATGCTCCATGCCCTTGTCCTCACAATGCTCCATGACCCCACTCATCACAATGATTCATAACGTTTGTCATCACAATGGTCCATGCCCGCGTCATCACAAGGCTCTCTGACCTTTGTAACCACAATGTTCCATGAACTTTTCATCACAATTCTCTGTGACCCTTGTCATCACAATGCTCCATGTCTTTGTCAGAACAATGCTCCATGACCATTGTCATCACAATGTGCCACACGCATTTCATCACAACGGTCCACAACCTTGTCATTGCAATGCTCCATAAAACTTTTAATCACAATGCTCCATGCACTTCTCATCAAAATGCTCTCTCACCAGAGATATCACAGTGTTCCATCACTAGTCATCACAATACTCCCTCACCCCTGTAATCACAATGTTCCATGACGCTGTCATCACAGTGCTACATCCCCTTATCATCACAATGTTCCATGACCGCTGACATCACAATATTCCATAACCCCTGTCATCAAAATGCTCCATGACCCTTTTCATCCCAAAGCTCCAAGACCCCTGACATCACAATGTTCTATAAACCCAGCCATCAAAATGTTCCATTACACTTTTCATCAAATTGCTGCATGACCCGGTCATCAAAATGCTCCCTGCCCTTCACATCACAATGCACCATGCCCTTGTCATCAAAATGCTCCATGACTTGTCATCACAAAGCTCCATGACCCTTGACATCACAGTGCTCCATGTCATTGTCATCACAATGCTCCATGAAACCTCTCATTACATTGCTCAATGCCCTTGTCATCACAAAGCTCCATGACACTTATCATCACAATGCTCGATGCCCTTCTCATCACAATGCCCCAGGCCCTTGTCATTACAATCCTGCATGACCCATGTATCATAGTGTTCCGTACCCTTGTCATCACAATGCTCCATGCCAACTCTCATCACAATAATCCATGAAACATTTCAGACCAATGTTCCATGTCCTTCTCATCACAATGCTCCATTACCTCTGTCATAACAATGCACCATGACCCCTGCCATCACAATGATCCACGGCCTAGTCATCACAAGGCTCCATGACACTTGTCATCACAATGCTGAAGGCCCCTGTAATCACAATGCTCCATGCCCTTGTCATCACAAAGCTCCATGACGCATGTCATCAGAATGTTCCGTGGCCTTCTCATCACAATGCTCCAAGAACCCTGTAAACACAATGCTCTATGCCCCTTTTCATCTCAATGCTCCATGAACCCTGTCATCACAATGCACCATGCCCATCATCATAATGCTTCAGGCTATTTTCATCACAATGAAATCAATATTCTCCATGACCTCTGTCATCATAATGCTACAAACCCTTGTGATCACAATGTTCCATAACACTTATCATCACAACACCCCATGACGCTCATCATCACAATTATCCATGGCCTTCTCATCACAATGTTCCATGATCTTTGTCATCACAGTGCTCAAAACACTTGTCATCACAATGCTCCCTGACACTTGTCGTCAGTATGCTCCTTGAACCGTGTCATGACAAGGCTCCATGCCTTTTTCATCACAATAATCCATGCCCTTTTCATCACAATGCTCCAAGATCCCTGTAATCACAATGCTCCCTGCCCTTGTCATCAAAAAGCTCCATGACGCCTGTCATCAGAATGCTTCATGTCCTTCTCATCACAATGCTCCATGTCATTGTCATCACAATGCTCCATGAACGCTCTCATCACATTGCTCCATGCACTTATCTTCACAAAGATCCATGACACATGTCATCAGAATGCTCCATGGCCTTCTCATCACAGTGCTCCATGCGCTTGTCCTCACAATGCTCCATTACCCCTGTCCTAACAATGCTCCATGACCCCTGCCATCATGATATTCCATGGCCTTGTCATCACAAGGCTCCATCACCCTTCTCATCACAATGCTCCAAGAACCCTGTAATCACAATGCTCTATGCCCCTTTTCATTTCAATGATCCATGAACCCTGTCATCACAATGCACCATGCCCATCATCATAATGCTTCATGCTATTGTCATCACAATGAAATCAAAATGCTCCATGACCTCTGTCGTAGCAATGCTCAAAACGCTTGTGATCACAATATCCCATAACACTTCTCATCACAGTGACCCATGACGCTCGTCATCACAATTATCCATGGTCTTCTCATCACAAAGTTCCATGACCTTTGTCATCACAATGCTCAATACACTTGTCATCAAAATGCTCCCTGACACTTGTTGTCTGTATGCTCCTTGAAACCTGTCATGACAATGCTCCATGCCTTTTTCATCACTATGATCCATGTCCTTTTCATCACAATGCTTCCAGACCCCTGTAATCACAATGCTCCATGCCCTTGTCATCACAAAGCTCAATGACACATGTCATCAGAATGCTCCTTGGCCTTCTGCTCACAATGCTCCATGCCCTTGTCATCACAATGTGGCAAGGCCCCTGTAATCACAATGCTCCATGCCCTTTTACATCAGTATGCTCCATGAGACTTGTCATCACAAAGCCTCATGGTTTTCTTATCACAGTGCTGCAGGATATTTTCATCACAATTCTTCACGACCTTGTCATGAAAATTCTCAATGGCCCTTGTCATCATAATGCTCTAAGCCCTAGTCATCACAGTGCTCCATTATATTGGTCATCACAATCCTCCATTACATTTGGCATCACATAACTCCTTGCCATTGTCATCGAAATGGACCATGACATATGTCATCCCCATGCTCCCTGACACCTGTCTCCACAGTACTCCATGAGCTTCTCTTCACAATGCTCCATGCCATTGTCATCACCATGCACTATGTCCACTGTCATCACAATAATCTAAGAAACTTGTCAGGCCAATGCTCCATGCCCCGGTCATAACAATGCTCCATGTCCCTGTCATCACAATGCTCCATGCTCTTGTCATCACAATGCTCTATGATTTTTCAGCACAAAGCTCCATGACCCATGACCCATGTATCACAGTGTTCCGTGCCCTTGTCATCACAATGCACCATGCCACTCTCATCACAATACTCCATGAAATATTTCAGACCAATGCTCCATGCCCTTCTCATCAAAATGCTCCATTACCCCTGTCATAACAATGCTCCATGACCCCTGCCATCACAATGTTACACGGCCTTTTCATCACAAGGCTCCATGAAACTTGACATCACATTGCCCCATGACGCTCGTCATCACAATTATCCATGGACTTCTCATCACAATGTTCCATGATCTTTGTCATCACAATGCTCAAAACACTTGTCATCACAATGATCCATGACAGTTGTCATCAGTATGCGCCTTGAACCATGTCATGACAAGGCTCCATGCCTTTTTCATCACAATAATCCATGCCCTTTTCATCACAATGCTCCAAGATCCCTGTAATCACAATGCTCCATGCCCTTGTCATAACAAAGCTCCATGACTCATGTCATCAGAATGCTCCATGGACTTCTCATCACCATGATTCATGCCCTTGTCATCACAATGCTCCAAGACCCCTGTAATCACAATGCTCCATGCCCCTTTTCAACAGAATGCTCCATGAGACTTCTCATCAAAAATCTCCATGGTCTTCTTATCACAATGCTCCAGGACTTTGTCATCACCATGCTCCATTCCCTTGTCATCGCAATGCAACATGACCAATACCATCACAATTTTCCATGACCACTGTCATCACAACACTCCATGACACCTGACAACACAATGATCCGAGACACTTGTCATCACTATGCTCCATTCCCTAGTCATCACAATGCTCCATGACACTTGTCATCACAATGATCCATGCCCTTGTTATCCCAATGCTCCATAACCCCTGTATACACTAAGCTCTGTGACGCTTGTCATCACAGTGCTCCATGACAACTGTCATCACAATGCTCGATGCCTTTGTTAGCAAAATGCTACATGACCTTGTCATTACAATGTTCTATGTGCTTGTCATCACAATACTCCATTTCCATTGTCATCACAATCCTCCATGAACCTTGGGATCACATTGCTTCATTCCCTTGTCATCACAATGCTCCATGCTCCTTGAAATCAAAATGATCCATGACCTCTGTCATCACAATGCTCCAAGCCCTTGTGATCACAATGTTCCATAACACTTGTCATCACAACGCTCCATGATGCCTGTCATCACAATACTCCATGCCCTTTTCATCACAATGCTCCATGACCTTTGTCATCACAATGCTCAATACACTTGTCATCACAATGCTACCTGACACTTGTCGTCAGAATGCTCCTTGAACCCTGTCACAAAAACGCTCCATGCCTTTTCATCACAATGCCCCATGCCGTTTACTTCACAATGCTCCATTCCATTGTCGTCAGAATACTCCACAAGCTTGTCATCAGAATATTCCTTGCCCCTTGTCATCACAAATCTCCATGCACTTGTCAGCACAATGCTCCCTGACCCTTGTCATCACAATGCTCCAAGCCAATGTCATCACAATGCTCCATTACCTTTGTCATCAGAATCCTCCATGACACTTGGCATCACAATGCTCCATGCCATTGTCATCAAAATGGGCCATTACATATGTCATCACAATGCTCCCTGACACCTGTCTTCACAATACTGCATGACCTGGCCATCACAATGCTCCATGCCCTTGTCATCACAATGCGCCATTCCAACTCTCATCGCAATAATTCATGAAACTAATTAGACCAATGTTCCATGCCCTTGTCATCACAATGCTCCATGCCCTTGTTGTCACAATGCTCCATGACCCCTGTCATCACAATGCTCCGTGACTACAGTCATCACAATGCTTCATGACCTTTGTCATCACAATGGTCCATGCCCTCGTCATCAACAGTCTCTGTGACCATTTTAACCACAATGCTTCATGAACTTTTCATCTCAATGCTCTTTGACCCTTGTCATCAAAATTCTCTATGCCTTTCTCAGCACATTTCTCCATGACCCTTGTCATCACAATTCTCCATGCGCTTGTCAGCACAATGCTCCATGACACATGTCATCACAATGCACCATGCGCTTGTCATCACAGTGCTCCACCATCTTGTCATCACAATGCTCCATAAAACTTGTCATCAAAATGCTCCATGCACTTCTCATCAAAATGCTCTCTCACCACTGATATCACAATGCTACATCACTATTTGTCACAGTACTCCCTCATCCCTGTCATCACAATGTTCCATGACTCCTGTCACCACAATGCTACATGCACTTATCATCACAATGCTCGATGACCCCTGACATCACAATGTTCCATAACACCTGTCATCAAAATGCTCCATGACCCTTTCCATCAAAATGCTCCAAGACCCCTGACATCACAATGTTCCATAACTCCTGTCATCAAAATGTTCCATGACACATTTCATCCAATTGCTCCATGAACCTGTCATCACAATGCTCCCTGGCCTTCTCATCACAATGCACAACACACTTGCCATCAAAATGCTCCATGACCTTTGTCATCACAAAGATCCATGACCCTTGGCATCACAATGTCCCATGTCATTGTCATCACAATGCTCCATGAACGCTCTCCTCACATGGCTCCATGCCCTTGTCATCACAAAGCTCCATGACACATGTCATCAGAATGCTCCATGGCCTTCTCATCACAATGTTCCATGTCCTTGCCATCACAATGCTCCATTACCACTGTCATAACATTGCTCCATGAACCCTGCCATCACGATATTCCATGGCTTTGTCATCACAACGCTCCATCACCCTTCTCTTCACAATGCTCCAAGAACCCTGTAATCACAATGCTCTATGCCCCTATTCATCTCAATGATCCATGAACCCTGTCATCACAATGCACCATGAACATCATCATAATGCTTCATGCTATTGTCATCACAGTGAAATCAAAGTGCTCCATGACCTCTGTCATAGCAATGCTACCAACCCTTGTGAATACAATATTCTATAACACTTATCATCACAACACCCCATGACGCTCATCATCACAATTATCCATGGCCTTCTCATCACAATGTTCCATGATCTTTGTCATCACAGTGCTCAAAACACTTGTCATCACAATGCTCCCTGACACTTGTCGTCATTATGCTCCTTGAACCCTGTCATGACAAGGCTCCATGCCTTTTTCATCACAATAATCCATGCCCTTTCCATCACAATGCTCCAAGATCCCTGTAATCACAATGCTCCCTGCCCTTGTCATCAAAAAGCTCCATGACGCATGTCATCAGAATGCTTCATGTCCTTCTCATCACAATGCTCCATGTCATTGTCATCACAATGCTCCATGAACGCTCTCATCACATTGCTCCATGCACTTATCTTCACAAAGATCCATGACACATGTCATCAGAATGCTCCATGGCCTTCTCATCACAGTGCTCCATGCGCTTGTCCTCACAATGCTCCATTACCCCTGTCCTAACAATGCTCCATGACCCCTGCCATCATGATATTCCATGGCCTTGTCATCACAAGGCTCCATCACCCTTCTCATCACAATGCTCCAAGAACCCTGTAATCACAATGCTCTATGCCCCTTTTCATTTCAATGATCCATGAACCCTGTCATCACAATGCACCATGCCCATCATCATAATGCTTCATGCTATTGTCATCACAATGAAATCAAAATGCTCCATGACCTCTGTCATAGCAATGCTCAAAACGCTTGTGATCACAATATCCCATAACACTTCTCATCACAGTGACCCATGACGCTCGTCATCACAATTATCCATGGTCTTCTCATCACAAAGTTCCATGACCTTTGTCATCACAATGCTCAATACACTTGTCATCAAAATGCTCCCTGACACTTGTTGTCTGTATGCTCCTTGAAACCTGTCATGACAATGCTCCATGCCTTTTTCATCACTATGATCCATGTCCTTTTCATCACAATGCTTCCAGACCCCTGTAATCACAATGCTCCATGCCCTTGTCATCACAAAGCTCAATGACACATGTCATCAGAATGCTCCTTGGCCTTCTGCTCACAATGCTCCATGCCCTTGTCATCACAATGTGGCAAGGCCCCTGTAATCACAATGCTCCATGCCCTTTTACATCAGTATGCTCCATGAGACTTGTCATCACAAAGCCTCATGATTTTCTTATCACAATGCTCCAGGATCTTTTCATCACAATTCTTCACGACCTTGTCATGAAAATTCTCAATGGCCCTTGTCATCATAATGCTCTAAGCCCTAGTCATCACAGTGCTCCATTATATTGGTCATCACAATCCTCCATTACATTTGGCATCACATAACTCCCTGCCATTGTCATCGAAATGGACCATGACATATGTTATCCCAATGCTCCCTGACACCTGTCTTCACAATACTCCATGAGCTTCTCTTCACAATGCTCCATGCCATTGTCATCACCATGCACTATGTCCACTGTCATCACAATAATCTAAGAAACTTGTCAGACCAATGCTCCATGCCCCGGTCATAACAATGCTCCATGTCCCTGTCATCACAATGCTCCATGCCCTTGTCATCACAATGCTCTAAGATTTTTCATCACAAAGCTCCATGACCCATGACCCATGTATCACAGTGTTCCGTGCCCTTGTCATCACAATGCACCATGCCACTCTCATCACAATACTCCATGAAATATTTCAGACCAATGCTCCATGCCCTTCTCATCAAAATGCTCCATTACCCCTGTCATAACAATGCTCCATGACCCCTGCCATCACAATGTTACACGGCCTTGTTATCACAAGGCTCCATGAAACTTGACATCACATTGCCCCATGACGCTCGTCATCACAATTATCCATGGACTTCTCATCACAATGTTCCATGATCTTTGTCATCACAATGCTCAAAACACTTGTCATCACAATGATCCATGACAGTTGTCGTCAGTATGCGCCTTGAACCATGTCATGACAAGGCTCCATGCATGTTTCATCACAATAATCCATGCCCTTTTCATCACAATGCTCCAAGATCCCTGTAATCACAATGCTCCATGCCCTTGTCATAACAAAGCTCCATGACGCATGTCATCAGAATGCTCCATGGACTTCTCATCACCATGATTCATGCCCTTGTCATCACAATGCTCCAAGACCCCTGTAATCACAATGCTCCATGCCCCTTTTCAACAGAATGCTCCATGAGACTTCTCATCAAAAGTCTCCATGGTCTTCTCATCACAATGCTCCAGGACTTTGTCATCACCATGCTCCATTCCCTTGTCATCGCAATGCACCATGACCAATACCATCACAATTTTCCATGACCACTGTCATCACAACACTCCAGGACACCTGACAACACAATGATCCGAGACACTTGTCATCACAATGCTCCATTCCCTAGTCATCACAATGCTCCATGACACTTGTCATCACAATGATCCATGCCCTTGTTATCCCAATGCTCCATAACCCCTGTATACACAATGCTCTGTGACGCTTGTCATCACAGTGCTCCATGACAACTGTCATCACAATTCTCCATGCCTTTGTCAGCAAAATGCTACATGACCTTGTCATTACAGTGTTCTATGTGCTTGTCATCACAATACTCCATTTCCATTGTCATCACAATCCTCCATGAACCTTGGGATCACATTGCTTCATTCCCTTGTCATCACAATGCTCCATGCTCCTTGAAATCAAAATGATCCATGACCTCTGTCATCAGAATGCTCCAAGCCCTTGTGATCACAATGTTCCATAACACTTGTCATCACAACGCTCCATGATGCCTGTCATCACAATACTCCATGCCCTTTTCATCACAATGCTCCATGACCTTTGTCATCACAATGCTCAATACACTTGTCATCACAATGCTCCCTTACACTTGTCGTCAGAATGCTCCTTGAACCCTGTCACGAAAAGGCTTCATGCCTTTTCATCACAATGCCCCATGCCGTTTACTTCACAATGCTCCATTCCATTGTCATCAGAATACTCCACAAGCTTGTCATCAGAATATTCCTTGCCCCTTGTCATCACAAATCTCCATGCACTTGTCAGCACAATGCTCCCTGACCCTTGTCATCACAATGCTCCAAGCCAATGTCATCACAATGCTCCATTACCTTTGTCATCAGAATCCTCCATGACACTTGGCATCACAATGCTCCATGCCAATGTTATCAAAATGGGCCAATACATATGTCATCACAATGCTCCCTGACACCTGTCTTCACAATACTGCATGACCTGGCCATCACAATGCTCCATGCCCTTGTCATCACAATGCGCCATTCCAAATCTCATCGCAATAATTCATGAAACTTATTAGACGAATGTTCCATGCCCTTGTCATCACAATGCTCCATGCCCTTGTTGTCACAATGCTCCATGACCCCTGTCATCACAATGCTCAGTGACTACAGTCATCACAATGCTTCATGACCTTTGTCATCACAATGGTCCATGCCCTCGTCATCAACAGTCTCTGTGACCATTTTAACCACAATGCTTCATGAACTTTTCATCTCAATGCTCTTTGACCCTTGTCATCAAAATTCTCTATGCCTTTCTCAGCACATTTCTCCATGACCCTTGTCATCACAATGCTCCATGCGCTTGTCAGCACAATGCTCCATGACACATGTCATCACAATGCACCATGCGCTTGTCATCACAGTGCTCCACCATCTTGTCATCACAATGCTCCATAAAATTGTCATCACAATGCTCCATGCACTTCTCATCAAAATGCTCTCTCACCACTGATATCACAATGCTACATCACTATTTGTCACAGTACTCCCTCATCCCTGTCATCACCATGTTCCATGACTCCTGTCACCACAATGCTACATGCACTTATCATCACAATGTTCGATGACCCCTGACATCACAATGTTCCATAACACCTGTCATCAAAATGTTCCATGACCCTTTCCATCAAAATGCTCCAAGACCCCTGACATCACAATGTTCCATAACTCCTGTCATCAAAATGTTCCATGACACATTTCATCCAATTGCTCCATGAACCTGTCATCACAATGCTCCCTGGCCTTCTCATCACAATGCACAACACACTTGCCATCAAAATGTTCCATGACCTTTGTAATCACAAATATCCATGACCCTTGGCATCACAATGTTCCATGTCATTGTCATCACAATGCTCCATGAACACTCTCCTCACATGGCTCCATGCCCTTGTCATCACAAAGCTCCATGACACATGTCATCAGAATGCTCCATGGCCTTCTCATCACAATGTTCCATGTCCTTGCCATCACAATGCTCCATTACCACTGTCATAACATTGCTCCATGAACCCTGCCATCACGATATTCCATGGCTTTGTCATCACAACGCTCCATCACCCTTCTCTTCACAATGCTCCAAGAACCCTGTAATCACAATGCTCTATGCCCCTTTTCATTTCAATGATCCATGAACCCTGTCATCACAATGCACCATGAACATCATCATGATGCTTCATTGTATTGTCATCACAGTTAAATCAAAGTGCTCCATGACCTCTGTCATAGCAATGCTACCAACCCTTGTGAAAACAATATTCCATAACACTTGTTATCACAATGCCCCATGACGCTCGTCATCACGATTATCCATGGTCTTCTCATCACAATGCTACATGACCTTTTTCATCACAATGCTCAATATACTTGTCATCAGAATGCTCCCTGACACTTGTTGTCTGTATGCTCCATGAACCCTGTCATGACAAGGCTCCATGCCTTTTTCATCACAATGATCCATGCCATTTGCATCACAATGCTCCAAGACCCATGTAATCACAATGCTCCATGACCTTGTCATCACAAAGCTTAATGACACATGCCATCAGAATGCTCCTTGGTCTTCTCCTCACAATGTTCCATGCCCTTGTCATCACAATGTTCCATGACCCCTGTAATCACAATGCTCCATGCCCATTTTCATCAGTATGCTCCCTGAGACTGGTCATCACAAGGCTCCATATATTTGTCATCACAATGATCCAGGACCTTGTCATCAAAATGCTTCACGACCTTGTCATGAAAATTCTCAATGGCCCTTGTCATCATAGTGCTCCAAGCCCTAATCATCACAATGCTCCATTATATTTGTCATCACAATCCTCCATTCCATTTGGCATCACAATGCTCCATGCCATTGTCATCGCAGTGGACCATGTCATATGTCATCACAATGCTCCCTCACACCGGTCTTCACAATATTCCATGACCTTCTCATCACAATGCTCCATGCACTTGTCATCACAATGCACCATGCCTAATATCATCACAATAATCTATGAAATTTGTCAGATCAATGCTCCATTCCCCTGTCATCACAATGCTCCATGCCGTTGTCATCACAATACTCCATGACCCCTGTCATCACAATGCTCCGTGACTCCAGTCATCACAATGCTTCATAACTTTTGTCATCACAATGGTCCATGCTTGCGTCTTCACAAGGCTCTTTGACATTTGTATCCACAATGCTCCATGAACATTTCATCACCATTCTCTGTGACTCTTGTCATCACACTGCTCCATGTCTTTGTCAGAACAATGTTCCATGACCATTGTCATCACAGTGTGCCACGCACATTTCATCACAACGGTCCACAACCTTATCATTGCAATGCTCCATAAGCTTTGTAATCACAATTGTCCATGCACTTCTCATCAAAATGCTCTCTCACCAGAGATATCACAATGTTCCATCACTAGTCATCACAATACTCCCTCACCCCTGTAATCATAATGTTCCATGACCCTGTCATCACAATGCTACATCCCCTTATCATCACAATGTTCCATGACCCCTGACATAACAATGTTCCATAACCCCTGTCATCAAAATTCTCCATGACCCTTCTCATCCCAAAGCTCCAAGAACCCTGACATCACAATGTTCTATAACCCCTGCCATCAAAATGTTCCATTACACTTTTTATCAAATTGCTGCATGACCCGGTCATCAAAATGCTCCCTACACTTCTCATCACAATGCACCATTCCCTTGTCATAAAAATGCTCCATGACTTGTCATCACAAAGCTCCATGACACTTGGCATCAAAATGCTCCATGTCATGGTCATCACAATGCTCCATCAACACTCTCATCACATTGCTCCATGCCCTTGTCATCACAAAGCTCCATGACACTTGTTATCTCAATGATCGATGCCCTTCTCATCACAATGCTCCATGCCCTAGTCATTAAAATGCTGCATAACCCATGTATCACAGTGTTCCGTGCCCTTGTCATCACAACGCTCCATGCCCACTCTCATCACAATAATCCATGAAACATTTCAGACCAATATTCCATGCCCTTCTCATCACAATGCTCCATTACACCTGTCATAACAATGCTCCATGACCCCTGCCATCACAGTGCTCCACGGCCTTGTCATCACAAGCCTCCATGTCCCCTGTCATCACAATACTCCATGAACATTTTCAGCCCAGTGCTCCATGACACTTGTCATCACAATGATCCATGCCCTTGTCATCACAGTACTCCATGACACCTTTCATCACAATGCTCCGTGACTCCAGTCATCACAATGCTTCATAACATTTGTCATCACAGTTGTCCCTGCCCGCCTCATCACAAGGCTCTGTGACGTTTGTAACCACAATGCTCCATAACCTTTTCATCTCAATTATCCGTGATCCTTGTCATCACAGTTCTCCATGCCTTTGTCAGAAAAATGCTCCATGACCCTTGTCATCACAATGTGCCACGCGATTTTCATCACAACAGTCCACAAATTTGTCATAGCAATGTTCCATAAACTTTGTAATCACAATGCTCCATGCCGTTTTCATCACAATGCTCCATTACCCCTGTCATAACAATGCTCCATGACCACTGTCATCACAATGTTCCACCGCCTAGTCATCACAAGGCTCCAAGACACTTGTCATCACAGGGCTCCAAGACCCATTTAATCACAATGCTCCATGCCCTTTCATCAAAATGTTCCATAACACCTGTCATCAAAATGTTCCATGACACTTTTCATCAAATTGCTCCATGACCCGGTCATCACAATGCTACCTGCCCTTCTCATCACAGTGCACAACGCACTTGTCATCAAAATGCTCCATGACCTTTGTCATCACAAAGATTCATGACCCTTGGCATCACAGTGCTCCAAGTCATTGTCATCACAATGCTCCATGAACACTCTCATCACATTGCTCCATGACATGTCATCACAAAGCTCCATGACACATGTCATCAGAATGCTCCATGGCCATCTCATCACAATGCTCCATGCGCTTGCCATCACAGTGCTCCATTAACCCTCTCATAACAATGCTCCATGACCACTGCCATCACGATGTTCCGTGGCCTTGTCATCACAAAGCTCCATGACCCTTCTCATCACAATGCTCCAAGACCACTGTAATCACAATGATTCATGTCCCTTTTCATCTCAATGCTCCAAGAACCCTGGCATCACAGTGCACCATGCCCATCATCATAATGCTTCATGCTATTGTCATCACAATGAAATCAAAATGCTCCATGACCTCTGTAATAACAATGCTCCAAACCCTTTTGATCACAATATTCCATAACACGTGTCATCACAGTGCCCCGTGACGCTCGTCATCACAGTTATCCATGGTCTTCTCATCAGAATTCTCCATGACCTTTGTCATCACAATGCTCAATACACTTGTCATCAAAATGCTCCCTGACACTTGTTGTCTGTATGCTCCTTGAACCCTGTCATGACAAGGCTCCATGACTTTTTCATCACAATGATCCATGCCCTTTTCATCACAATGCTCCAAGACCCCTTTAAACACAATGCTCCATGCCCTTGGCATCACAAAGCTCAATGAAACATGTCTCCATAATGCTCCTTGGCCTTCTCACAATGTTCCATGCCCATGTCATCACAATGTTCCAAGACCCCTGTAATCACAATGCTCCATGCCCCTTTTCATCAGTATGCTCCCTGAGATTTGTCATCACAAGTCTCTATGCATTTCTCATCACAATGCTCCAGGACCTCGTCATCACAATGCTTCACGACTTTTTCTGAAAATTCTCAATGGCCCTTGTCATCATAATGCTCCAAGCTGTAGTCTTCACAATGCTCCATGATATTTCTCATCAAAATCCTCCATTACATTTGGCATCACAATGCTACCTGCCATTGTCATTGCAATGGACCATGACATATGTGATCACAATGCTCCCTGACACCTGTCTTAACAATACTCCATGACTTTCTCTTCGCAATGATCCATGGCCTTGTCATCAAAATGCACCATGTCCACTGTCATCACAATAATCTATGAAACTTGTCAGACCAATGCTACATGCCCCTGTCAACACAATGCTCCCTGCCCTTGTCATCACAATGCTCCATGACCCCTATCATCACAATGCTCCGTGACTCCATTCATCACAATGATTCATAACGTTTGTCATCAAAACGGTCCATGCCTGCGTCATCACAAGGCTCTGTGACCTTTGTAACCACAATGCTCAATGTACTTTTCATCACAATGCTCCGTGACCCTTGTCATCACAATGCTCCATGCCTTTGTCAGAACAATGCTCCTTGACCCTTGTCATCAAAATGTGCCACGTGCTTTTCATCACATCGGTCCACAAATTTGTAATTGCTATGCTCCATAAACCTTATAATCACAATGGTCCATGCACTTCTCATCACAATGCTCCATGACATGTCATCACAATGCTCCATGACTTGTCATCACAATCCTCCATGACCCATGACACATGTATCACAGTGTTCCATTCCCTTCTCATCACAATGCTCCATGACCCCTGTCATCACAATAATCCATTAATATTTTCAGCCCAATACTCCAAGACCTATTCATCACAATGCTCCATGGCCAATATCATCACAATGCTCCATGACCACTGTCATCACAACACTCCATGACACCAGACAACACAATGATCCGCGACTCTTTTCATCACAATGCTCCATTCCATAGTCATCACAATGCTCCAAGACACCTGTCATCACATCACTCCATGAACATTATCAGCCCAGTGCTCCATGACCCTTGTCATCACAATGATCCATGCCCTTGTCATCCAAGTGCTCCATGACCCCTGTATTCACAATGCTCCCTGACGCTTGTCATCACAGTGCTCCATTCCTTTTTCAGCAAAACACTACATGACCTTGTCATTACAATGCTCTATGCGCATGTCATCACAATACTCCATTTCCATTGTCATCACAATCCTCCATGAAACTTGGGATCACATTGTTTCATGCCCTTGTCCTCACAATGCTCCATGCTCCTTGAAATCAAACTGATCCATGAACTCTGTCATCACAATGCTCCAAACCCTTGTGATCACAATGTTCCATAACACATGTCATCACAACGCTCCATGATGCCTGTCATCACAATAATCCATGCTCTTTTCATCACAATGCTCCATGACATTTGTCATCACAATTCTCAATACACTTGTCATCACAATGCTCCCTGACACTTGTCATCAGTATGCTCCTTGAACCCTGTCAGGAAAAGGCTCCATGCCTTTTTTCATCACAATGATCCATGCCCTTTTCATCACAATGCTCCATGCGCTTGTCAGCACAATGCTCCATGACACATGTCATCACAATGCTCCATGACCCTTGATATCACAATGCTCCGTGATTCCAGTCATCACAAGGCTTCATAACGTTTGTCAACACAATGATCCATGCCCGTGTCATCACAAGGTTCTGTGACCTTTGTAAACACAATGCTCCATGAAATTTTCATCACAATTCACAGTGACACTTGTCATCACAATGCTCCATGTCTTTGTCAGAACAATGCTCCTTGACCATTGTCTTCACAATGTGCCACACGCATTTCATCACAACGGTCCACAAACTTGTCATTGCAATGCTCCATAAACCTTGTAATCACAATGGTCCATGCACTTCTCATCAAAAGGCTCTCTCACATGAGATATCACAGTGTTCCATGACTAGTCATCACAATACACCCTCACCCATGTAATCACAATGTTCCATGACCCTGGCATCACACTGCTACATCCCCTTATCATCACAATGTTCCATGACCCCTGACATCACAATGTTCCATAACCCCTGTCATCAAAATGCTCCATGATCCTTTTCATCACAAAGCTCCAAGACCCCTGACATCACAATGTTCTATAACACCTGCCATCAAAATATTCCATTACAATTTTCATCAAATTGCTGCATGGCCCGGTCATCAAAATGCTCCCTGCACTTCTCATCACAATGCACCATGCCCTTGTCATCAAAATGCTCCATGACTTGTCATCACAAGCTCCATGACCCTTGGCATCACAATGCTCCATGTCATTGTCATCATAATGCTCCATGAACCCTCTCATAACATTGCTCAATGCCCTTGTCATCACAAAGCTCCATGACACTTGTCATCACAATGCTCGCTGCAATTCTCATCACAATGCTCCATGCCTTTGTCATTACAATCCTGCATGACCCATGTATCATAGTGTTCCGTACCCTTGTCATCACAATGCTCCATGCCCACTCTCATCACAATAATCCATGAAACATTTCAGACCAATGTTCCATGCCCTTCTCATCACAATGCTCCATTACCTCTGTCATAACAATGCACCATGACCACTGCCATCACAATGTTCCACGGACTAGTCATCACAAGGCTCCATGACACTTGTCATCACAATGCTGAAGGCCCCTGTAATCACAATGCTACTTGCCCTTGTCATCACAAAGCTCCATGACGCATGTCATCAGAAAGTTCCATGGCCTTCTCATCACAATGCTCCATGCCCTTGTCATCACAATGCTCCAAGACCTTTGTAAACACAATGCTCCATGCCCTTTTTCATCTCAATGCTCCATGAACCCTGCCATCACAATGCACCATGCCCATCATCATAATGCTTCACGCTATTGTCATCACAACGAAATCAATATTCTCCATGACCTCTGTCATCATAATGCTCCAAACCCTTGTGATCACAATGTTCCATAACACTTATCATCACAACACCCCATGACGCTCATCATCAGAATTATCCATGTTCTTCTCTTCACAATGCTCCATGATCATTGTCATCACAATGCTCAATACACTTGTCATCACAAGGCTCCCTGACACTTGTCTTCAGTATGCTCCTTGAACCCTGTCATGACAAGGCTCCATGCCTTTGTCATCACAATAATCCATGCCCTTTTCATCACAATGCTCCAAGATCCCTGTAATCACAATGATCCATGCCCTTGTCATCAAAAAGCTCAATGACGCATGTCATCAGAATGCTTCATGGCCTTCTCATCATAATGCTCCATGCCCTTGTCATCACAATGCTCCGAGACCCCTGTAATCACAATGCTCCATCCCCCTTTTCATCAGAATGCTCCATGAGACTTGTCATCACAAGTCTCCATGGTCTTCTCATCACAATGCTCCAGGACCTTGTCATCACCATGCTCCATTCCCTTGTCATCACAATGCTCCATGACACCTGTAATCACAGTAGTCCATTAACATTTTCAGCCCAATGCTCCACGACCTACTCATCACAATGCTCCATGGTCAATATCTTCACAATGCTCCATGACCACTGTTATCACAACACTCCATGACAACTGACAACAAAATGATCTGGGACTCTTGTCATCACAATGCTCCATTCCTTAGTCATCAAAATGCTCCATGACCCCTATCATCACAATGATCCATGCCCTTGTCATCCCAATGCTCCATGACCCGTGTATTCACAATGCTCCGTGACGCTTGGCATCACAGTGCTCCATGACACATGTCATCACAATGCTCCATGCCTTTGTCAGCAAAATGCTACATGACCTTGTCATTACAATGCTCTATGCGCTTGTCATCACAATACTCCATTTCCATTGTCATCACAATCCTCCATGAAACTTGGGATCACATTGCTTCATGCCCTTGTCATCACAATGCTCCCTGCTCCTTGAAATCAAAATGATCCATGACCTCTGTCATCACAATACTCCAAACCCTTGTGATCACAAAGTTCCATAACACTTTTCATCACATCGCTCCATGATGCCTGTCATCACTATACTCCATGCTCTTTTCATCACAATGCTCCATGACCTTTGTCATCACAGTTCTCAATACACTTGTCATCACAATGCTCCCTGACACTTGTCATCAGAATGCTCCTTTAAACCTGTCACGAAAAGGCTCCATGCCTTTTTCATCACAATGCCCCATGCCGTTTTCATCAAAATGATCCATGCCATTGTCATCAAAATACTCCACAAGCTTGTCATCAGAATGCTCCATGACACTTGTCATTACAATTCTCCACGCACTTGTCAGCACAATGCTCCCTGACCCTTGTCATCACAATGCTCCAGGCCATTGTCATCACAATGCTCCATTACTTTTGTCATCAGGATCCTCCATGACACTTGGCATCACTATGCTCCATGCCATTGTCATCACAATGGGCCATTACATATGTCATCACAATGCTCCCTGATACCTGTCTTCACAATACTGCATGGCCTTGTCATCACAATGCTCCATGCCATTGTCATCAAAATGCGCCATTCTAACTGTCATCACAATAATCCATGAAACTTATTAGACCAATGTTTCATGCCCTTTTCATCACAATGCTCCATGCCCTTGTTATCACAATGCTCCATGACCCCTGTCATCACAATGCTCCGTGACTCCAATCATCACAATGCTTCATGACCTTTGTCATCACAATGGTCAATGCCCTGGTCATCAACAGTCTCTGTGACCTTTTTAACCACAATTCTCCATGAACTTTTCATCACAATGCTCTTTGTCCCTTGTCATCACAATGCTCCATGCGCTTGGCAGCACAATGCTCCATGACACATGTCATCACAATGCACCATGTGCTTGTCATCACAGTGCTCCACAATCTTGTCTTCACAATGCTCCATAAAATTTGTCATCACAATGCTCCATGCACTTCTCATCAAAATGCTCTCTCACCACTGATATCACAATGCTACATCACTATTTGTCACAATACTCCGTCACTCCTGTCATCACAATGCTACATGCACTTATCATCACAATGTTCGATGACCCCTGACATCACAATGTTCCATAACACCTGTCATCAAAATGTTCCATGACTCTTTTCATCAAATTGCTCAAAGACCCTGTCATCAGAATGTTCCCTGCCTTTCTCATCACAATGCACAACACACTTGCCATCAAAATGCTCCATGACCATTGTCATCTCAAAGATCCATGACCCTTGGCATCACAATGCTCCATGTCATTGTCATCACAATGCTCCATGCACGCTCTCATCACATTGCTCCATGCCCTTGTCTACACAAAGCTCCATGACACATGTCATCAGAATGCTCCATGGCCTTCTCATCACAATGATCCATGTCCTTGCCATCACAATGCTCCATTACCACTGTCATAACAATGCTCTCTGACACCTGTCATCACAATGCTTCATGGCCCTTGTCATTACAGTGCTCCATGATGCTCGACATCACAATTACCCAAAGTCTCCTCATCACAATGCTCCATGGCCAATATCATCACAATTCTCCATAACCACTGTCATCACAACACTCCATGACACCAAACAACACAATGATTCGGGACTCTTGTCATCACAATGTTCCATTCCCTAGTCATCACAATGCTCCATGACACCTGTCATCAAAATACTCCATGAATATTTTCAGCCCAATGTTCCATGACCCTTGTCATCACAGAGATCCACAAAGCTCCATGACACATGTCATCAGAATGCTCCATGGCCTTCTCATCACAATGATCCATGCCCTTGCCATCACAATGCTCCATTACCACTGTCATAACAATGCTCACTGACACCTGTCATCACAATGCTTCATGGCCCTTGTCATTACAGTGCTCCATGATGCTCGACATCACAATTACCCAAAGTCTCCTCATCACAATGCTCCATGGCCAATATCATCACAATTCTCCATAACCACTGTCATCACAACACTCCATGACACCTAACAACACAATGATTCGGGACTCTTGTCATCACAATGTTCCATTCCCTAGTCATCGCAATGCTCCATGACACCTGTCATCAAAATACTCCATGAATATTTTCAGCCCAATGTTCCATGACCCTTGTCATCACAGAGATCCATGTCGTTGTCATCCCTATGCTCCATGACCACTGTTTTCACAATGCTCCGTGACGCTTGTCATCACAGTGCTCCATGACACATGTCATCACAATGCTCCATGCCTTTGTCAGCAAAATGCTACATGACCTTGTCATTACAATGCTCTATGCGCTTGTCATCACAATACTCCATTTCCGTTTTCATCACAATCCTCCATGAACCTTGGGATCACATTGCTTCATGCCCTTGTCATCACAATGTTCCATGCTCCTTGAAATCAAAATGATCAATGACCTCTGTCATCAAAATGCTCAAATCCCATGTGATCACCTTGTTCCATAACCCTTGTCATCACAACACTCCATGATGCCTGTCATCACAATACTCCATGCCCTTTTCATCACAATGCTCCATGACCTTTGTCATCACAATTCTCAATACACTTGTCATCACAATGCTCCCTGATACTTTTCGTCAGAATGCTCCTTGAACCCTGTCACGAAAAGGCTCCTTGCCTTTTTCATCACAATGCCCCATGCCGTTTTTATCACAATGCTCCATGCCATTGTCATCAAAATACTCCACAAGCTTGTCATCAGAATGTTCCATGACCCTTGTCATCACAAATCCCCATGCACTTGTCAGCAAAATGCTCCCTGACCCTTGTCATCACAATGCTCCAATCCATTGTCATCACAATGCTCAAGTATCTTTGACAGCAGAATCCAACATGACAATTGTCATCACAATTCTCCATGCCCTTGTCATAACAATGCCCCATTCCAAATGTCATCACAATAATCCATGAAACTAAATAGACCACTGTTCCATCCCCTTGTCATCACAGTGCTCCATGCCCTTGTTATCACAATGCTCCATGACCCCTGTAATCACAATGCTCCATGACTCCAGTCATCACAATGCTTCATGAACTTTGTCATCACAATTCTCCATGTCCTCGTTATCAACAGTCTCTGTGACCTTTTTAACCACAATTTTCCATGAAATTTTCATCACAATGCTCTTTGATCCTTGTCATCAAACTGCTCTATGCCTTTCTCAGCACAGTGCTCCATGACACATGTCATCACAATGCACCATGCGCTTGTCATCACAATGCTCCTCAAATTTGTCATCACAATACTCCAAAAAACTTGTCATCACAATGCTCCATGCACTTCTCATCAAAATGCTCTCTCACCACTGATATCATAATGCTACATCACTATTTTTCACAATAATCCCTCACCAATGTCATCACAATGATTCATGGCATCTGTCATCACAATGCTACATGCAATTATCATCACAATGGTCGATGACCCCTGACATCAAAATGTTCCATAACACCTGTCATCAAACTGCTCCATGATCCTTTTCATCAATATGCTCCATGACCCCTGACATCACAATGTTCCATAACAACTGTCATCAAAATGTTCCATGACCGTTTTCATCAAATTGTTCCATGACCCTGTCATCAAAATGCTCCCTGCACTTCTCATCAAAATGCACCACACCCTTGTCATCAAAATGCTCCATGACATGTCATCACAATGCTCCATGCCCTTGCCATCACAGTGCTCCATTACTCCAGTCATAACAATGCTCCATGACCCCTGCTATCACGATGTTGCATGGCCTTGTCATCACAAAGCTCCATGACCCTTCTCATCACAATGCTCCAAGAACCCTCTAATCACAATGCTCTATGCCCCTTTTCATCTCAATGATCCATGAACCCAGTCATCACAATGCACCATGCCCATCATCATAATGCTTCATGCTATTGTCATCACAATGAAATCAAAATGCTCCATGAACTCTGTCATAACAATGCTACAAACCCTTGTGATCACAATATGCCATATCACTTATCATCACAATGCCCCATGACGCTCGTCATCACAGTTATCCATGGTCTTCTCCTCAGAATGCTCCATGACCTTTGTCATCACAATGCTCAGTACACTTGTCATCAACATGTTCCCTGACACTTGTTGTCTGCATGCTCCTTAAATCCACTCAGGACAAGGCTCCATGCATTTTTCATCACAATGATCCCTGCCCTTTTCATCACAATGCTCCAAGACCCCTCTAATCACAATGCTCCATGCCCTTGTCATCACAAAGCTCAATGACGCATGCCATCAGAATGCTCCTTGGCCTTCTCCTCACAATGCTCCACGCCCTAGTCATCACAATGAGCCAAGTCCCCTCTAATCACAATGCTCCAAGCCCATTTTCATCTGTATGCTCCAGGAGACTTGTCATCACAAGGCTCCATGGTTTTCTCATCACAATGATCCAGGACCTTGTCATCACAATGCTTCCTGACCTTGTCATGAAAATTCTCAATGGCCATTGTCATCATAATGCTCCTAGCCCTAGTCATCACAATACTCCATTATATTTGTCATCACAATCCTCCACTACATTTGGCATCACAATACTCCCAGCCATTGTCATCGCAATGGGCCATGACATATGTCATCACAATGCTCCCTGACACCTGTCTTCAAAATAATCCATGACCTTCTCTTCACAATGATCCATGCCCTTGTCATCACAATGCACCATGTCCACTCTCATAACAATAATCTATGAATCTTGTAAGACCAATGCTCCATGCCCCTGTCATCACAATGCTACATGCCCTTGTCATCACAATGCTCCATGACATCTCATCACAATACTCCAAGACCCCTGTAATCACAATGCTCCATGCCCCTTTTCATCAGAATGCTCCATGAGAATTGTCATCATAAGAATCCATGGTCTTCTCATCACAATGCTGCAGGACCTTGTCATCACCATGCTCCATTACCTTGTCATCACAATGCTCCATGACCCCTGTCATCACAATAATCCATGAATATTTTCAGCCCAATGCTCCACGACCTATTCATCACAATTCTCCATGGCCAATATCATCTCAATGCTCCATGACCACTGTCATCATAACACTCCATGACACATGACGACACAGTGATCCGGGACTCTTGTCATCACAATGCTCCATTCACTACTAATCACTATGCTCCATGACCCCTGTCATCACAACACTCCATGAAAATTTTCAACCCTGTGCTCCATGACATTTGTCATCACAATGATCCATGCACTTGTCATCCCAATGCTCCATGACCCCTGTATTCACAATGATCTGTGACGCTACTCATCACAGTGCTTCATGACACATGTCATTACAATGCTCCATGCCTTTGTCAGCAAAATGCTACATGACCTTGTCGTTACAATGCTCTATGCGCTTGTCATCACAATACTCCATTTCCATTGTCATCACAATCCTCCATGAACCTTGGGATCACATTGCTTCATGCCCTTGTCATCACAATGCTCCATGCTCCTTGAAATCAAAATGATCCATAACCTCTGTCATCACAATGCTCCAAACTCTTGTGATCACAATGATCCATAACACTTGTCATCACAACGCTCCATGATGCCTGTCATCACAATACTCCATGCCCTTTTCATCAAAATGCTCCATGACCTTTCTCATCACAATTCTCAATACACTTGTCATCACAATGCTCCCTGACACTTGTCTTCAGAATGGTCCTTGAACCCTGTCACGAAAAGGCTCCATGACATTTTCGTCACAACGCCCCATGCCTTTTTCATCACAATGTTCCATGCCATTGTCATCAAAATACTCCACAAGCTTGTCATCAGAATTCTCCATGACCCTTGTCATCACAATTCTCCATGCACTTGTCAGCACAATGCTCCCTGACCCTTGTCATCACAGTGCTCCAAGCCATTGTCATCACAATGCTCCATTACATTTGTCATCAGAATTCTCCATGACACTTGGCATCACAATGCTCCATGCCATTGTCATCACAATGGGCCATTACATATGTCATCACAATGCTCCCTGACACCTGTCTTCACAATACTGCATGAACTGGTCATCACAATGCTCCATGCCCTTGTCATCACAATGCACCATTCCAACTGTCATCGCAATAATCCATGAAAATTATTAGACCAATGCTCCATGTCCTTGTCATCACAATGTTCCATGCCCTTGTTATCACAATGCTCCATGACCCCTGTCATCATAATGCTCCATGACTCCAGTCATAACAATGCTCCATGACCTTTTTCATCACAATGATCAGTACACTTGTCATCAAAATGTTCCCTGACACTTGTTGTCTACATGCTCCTTGAATCCTGTCATGACAAGGCTGCATGCATTTTTCATCACAATGATCCATGCCCTTTTCATCACAATGCTCCAAGACCCCTGTAATCAAAATGTTCCATGCCCTTGTCATCACAAAGCTCAATGACGCATGCCATCAGAATGCTCCTTGTCCTTCTCCTCACAATTCTCCATGCCCTTGTTATCACAATGTGCCAAGACCCCTCTAATCACAATGTTCCATGCACATTTTCATCAGTATGCTCCAGGAGACTTGTCATCACAAAGCTCCATGGTTTTCTCATCACAGTGCTCCAGGAACTTGTCATCACAATGCTTCACGACCTTGTCATGAAAATTCTCAATGGCCATTGTCATCATAATGCTCCAAGCCCTACTCATCACAATGCTCCATTATATTTGTCATCACAATCCTCCATTACATTTGGCATCACAATACTCCCAGCCATTGTCATCGCAATGGACCATGACATATGTCATCACAATGCTCCCTGACAACTGTCTTCACAATACTCCATGACCTGCTCTTCACAATGTTCCATGCCCTTGTCATCACAATGCACCATGTCCACTGTCATCACAATAATCTATGAATCTTGTCAGACCAATGCTCCATGCCCATGTCATCACAATGCTCCATGCCCTTGTCATCACAATGCTCCATGATTTGTCATCACAAAGCTCCATGACCCATGTATCACAGAGTTCCATGCCCTAGTCATCACAATGCTCCAAGACCCCTGTAATCACCATGCTCCATGCCCCTTTTCATCAGAATGCTCCAGGAGAATTGTCATCATAATTATCCATGATCTTCTCATCACCGTGCTCCAGGACCTTGTCATCACCATGCTCCATTACCTTGTCATCACAATGCTCCATGAGCCCTGTCTTCACAATAATCCATGAATGTTTTCAGCCCAATGCTCCACGACCTATTCATCACAATGCTCCATGGCCAATATCATCACAATGCTCCATGACCACTGTCATCAATACACTCCATGACACCAGACGACACAATGATCCGGGAGTATTTTCATCACAGTGCTCCATTCCCTACTCATCACTATGCTCCATGACCCCTGTCATCACAACACTCCATAAACATTTTCAGCCCAGTGCTCCATGACACTTGTCATCAAAATTATCCATGCACTTCTCTTCCCAATGCTCCATGAACCCTGTATTCACAATGATCCTTAATGCTTGTCATCACACTGCTCCATGACACCTGTCATTAAAATGTTCCATGCCTTTGTCAGCAAAATGCTACATGACCTTGTCATTACAATGCTCTAGGAGCTTGTCATCAAAATACTCCATTTCTATTGTCATCACAATCCTCCATGAACCTTGGGATCACATTGCTTCATGCCCTTGTCATCACAATGCTCCATGCTCCTTGAAATCAAAATGATCCATGACCTCTGTCATCACAATGCTCCAAATTCTTGTGATCACAATGTTCCATAACACTTGTCATCACAACGCTCCATGATGCCTGTCATCACAATACTCCATGCCCTTTTCATCACAATGCTCCATGACCTTCTCATCATAATTCTCAATACACTTGTCATCACATTGCTCCCTGACACTTGTCGTCAGAATGCTCATTGTACCCTGTCACTAAAAGGCTCCATGCCTTTTTCATCACAATGCCCCATGCCGTTTTCATCACAATGCTCCATGCCATTGTCATCAAAATACTCCACAAGCTTGTCATCAGCATGTTCCATGACCCTTGTCATCACAAACCTCCATGCACTTGTCAGCACAATGCTCCCTGACCCTTGTCATCACAATGCTCCTAGCCATTGTCATCACAATGCTCAATTATCTTTGACAGCAGAATCCTACATTACAATTGGCATCACAATTCTCCATGCCCTTGTCATCACAATGCCCCATTCCAACTGTCATCACAATAATCCATGAAACTAAATAGACCACTGTTCCATCCCCTTGTCATCACAATGCTCCATGCCCTTGTTATCACAATGCTCCATGACCCCTGTAATCACAATTCTCCGTGACTCCAGTCATCACAATGTTTCATGAACTGTGCCATCACAATTGTCCAGGTCCTCGTCATCAACAGTCTCTGTGACCTTTTTAACCACAATGCTCCATGAAATTTTCATCACAATGCTCTTTGACCCTTGTCATCAAAATGCTCTATGCCTTTCTCAGCACAATGCTCCATGACACATGTTATCACAATGCACCATGCGCTTGTCATCACAATGCTCCACAAATTTGTCATCACAATACTCCATAAAACTTGTCATCACAATCATCCATGCACTTCTCATCAAAATGCTCTCTCACCACTGATATCACAATGCTACATCACTATTTGTCACAATACTCCCTCACCACTGTCATCACAATGTTTCATGGCATCTGTCATCACAATGCTACATGCACTTATCATCACAATGTTCGATGACCCCTGACATCAAAATGTTCCATAACACCTGTCATCAAACTGCTCCATGATCCTTTTCATCAAAATGCTCCAAGACTCCTGACATCACAATGTTCCATAACACCTGTTATCAAAATGTTCCATGACCCTTTTCATCAAATTGTTCCATGACCCTGTCATCAAAATGCTACCTGCCCTTCTCATCAAAATGCACCACACTCTTGTCATCAAAATGCTCCATGACTTGTCATCACAATGTTCCATTCCCTTGCCATCACAGTGCTCCATTACTCCAGTCATAAAAATGCTCAATGACACCTGCTATCACGATGATGCATGGCCTTGTCATCACAAAGCTCCAGGACCCTTCTCATCACAATGCTCCAAGAACCCTCTAATCACAATGCTCTATGACCCTTTTTATCTCAATGATCCATGAACCCTGTCATCTCAATGCACCATGCCCATCATCATAATGCTTCATGCTATTGTCATCACAATGAAATCAAAATGCTCCATGACCTCTGTCATAACAATGCTCCAAACACTTGTGATCACAATATTCCATATCACTTTTCATCACAATGCCCCATGACGCTCGTCATCACAGTTATCCACGGTCTTCTCATCAAAATGCTCCATGACCTTTGTCATCACAATGCTCAGTACACTTGTCATCAAAATGTTCCCTGACACTTGTTGTCTGCATGCTCCTTGAATCCTGTCAGGACAAGGCTCCATGCATTTTTCATCACAGTGATCCATGCCCTTTTCCTCACAATGCTCCAAGACCCCTGTAATCACAGTGCTCCATGCCCTTGTCCTCACAAAGCTCAATGATGCATGCCATCAGAATGCTCCTTGGCCTTCTCCTCACAATGCTCCATGCCGTTGTCATCACAATGGGCCAAGACCCCTCTAATCACAATGCTCAATGATCATTTTCATCAGTATGCTCCAGGAGACTTGTCATCACAAGGCTCCATGATTTTCTCATCACAATGCTCCAGGACCTTGTCATCGCAATGCTTCACGACCTTGTCATGAAAATTCTCAATGGCCATTGTCATCATAATGCTCCAAGCCCTACTCATCACAATGCTCCATTATATTTGTCATCACAATCCTCCATTATATTTGGCATCACAATACTCCCAGCCATTGTCATCGCAATGGACCATGACATATGTCATCACAATGCTCCCTGACAACTGTCTTCAAAATACTCCATGACCTTCTCTTCACAATGATCCATGCCCTTGTCATCACAATGCACCATGCCCACTGTCATCACAATAATCCATGAAAATTGTCAGACTAATGCTCCATGCCCCTATCATCACAATGCTCCATGCACTTGTCATCACAATGCTCCATGACTTGTCATCACAAAGCTCCATGACCCATGACCCATATATCACAATGTTGCATGTCCTAGTCATCACAATGCTCCAAGACCCCTGTAATCACAATGCTCCATGCCCCTTTTCATCAGAATGCTCCAGGAGAATTGTCATCATAAGTATCCATGGTCTTCTCATCACAATGCTCCAGGAACTTGTCATCACCAAGCTCCATTACCTTGTCATCACAATGCTCCATGACCCCTGTCATCACAATAATCCATGAATATTTTCAGCCCAATGCTCCACGAACTATTCATCACAATTCTCCATGGCCAATATCATCTCAATGCTCCATGACCACTGTCATCACAACACTCCATGACACCTGACAACACAATGATCCGGGAATCTTGTCATCACAATGCTCCATTCCCTAGTCATCACAATGCTCCATGAACCCTGTCATCACAACACTCGAAGAAACTTTTCAGCCCAGTGCTCCATGACACTTGTCATCACAATGATCCATGCACTTGTCATCCCAATGCTCCATGACCCCTGTATTCACAATGATCCGTGACGCTTGTCATCACAGTGCTCCATGACACATGTCATTACAATGCTCCATGTCTTTGTCAGCAAAATGCTACATGACCTTGTCATTACAATGCTCTATGGGCTTGTCATCACAATACTCCATTTCTATTGTCATCACAATCCTCCATGAACCTTGGGATCACATTGCTTCATGCCCTTGTCATCACAATGCTCCATGCTCCTTGAAATCAAAATGATCCATGACCTCTGTCCTCACAATGCTCCAAACTCTTGTGATCACAATGTTCCATAACACTTGTCATCACAACGCTCCATGATGCCTGTCATCACAATACTCCATGCCCTTTTCACCACAATGCTCCATGACAATTGTCATCACAATTCTCAATACACTTGTCATCACAATGCTCCCTGACACTTGTCGTCAGAATTCTCCTTGAAACCTGTCACGAAAAGGCTCCATGCTTTTTCATCACAATACCCCATGCCGTTTTCATCACAATGCTCCATCCATTGTCATCAAAATACTCCACAAGCTTGTCATCAGAATGCTCCATGACCCTTGTCATCACAATTCTCCATGCACTTGTCAGCACAATGCTCCCTGACCCTTGTCATCACAATGCTCCAAGCCATTGTCATCACAATGCTCCATTACATTTGTCATCAGAATCCTCCATGACAATTGGCATCACAATGTTCCATGCTATTGTCATCACAATGGGCCATTACATATGTCATCACAATGCTCCCTGACACCTGTCTTCACAATACTGCATGACCTGGTCATCACAATGCTCCATGCCCTTTTCATCACAATGCACCATTCCAACTGTCATCGCAATAATCCATGAAACTTATTAGATCAATGCTCCATGCCCTTGTCATCACAATGCTCAATGCCTTTGTTATCACAATGCTCCATGACACCTGTCTTCACAATGCTCCGTGACTCCAATCATCACAATGCTTCATGACCTTTGTCACCACAATGGTCCATGCCCTCGTCATCAACAGTCTCTGTGAACATTTTAACCACAATGCTCCATGAACTTTTCATCACAATGCTCTTTGACCCTTGTCATCACAATGCTCTATGCCTTTCTCAGCACAATGCTCCATGACCCTTGACATCACAATGCTCCATGCACTTGTCAGCACAATGCTCCATGACACATGTCATCACAATGCTCCATGACCCCTGTCATCACAATGCTCCATGACTCCAGTCATCACAATGCTTCATAACGTTTGTCATCACAATGGTCTATGCCCGTGTCATCACAAGGCTCTCTGACCTTTGTAACCACAATGCTCCATGAACATTTCATCACAATTCTCTGTGACCCTTGTCATCACAATGCTCCATTTCTTTGTGAGAACAATGCTCCATGACCATTGTCTTCAAAATGTGCCATGCACATTTCATCACAAAGGTTCTCATACTTGTCATTGCCATGCTCCATAAACCTTGTAATCACAATGCTCCAGGCACTTCTCATCAAAATGCTCTCTCACCACTGATATCACAATGCTACATCACTATTTCTCACAATACTCCCTCACCCCTGTCATCACAATGTTCCATGACTCCTGTCATCACAATGCTACATGCACTTATCATCACAATGTTCGATGACCCCTGACATCACAATGTTCCATAACACCTGTCATCAAAATGTTCCATGACACTTTTCATCAAATTGCTCCATGACCCTGTTATCAGAATGCTCCCTGCCTTTCTCATCACAATGCACAACGCCCTTGCCATCAAAATGCTCCATGTCGAGAGACTTCCGGGTAAGATGGCGGAATAGTAAGACACGGAGTTCACCGTCCTCCCCACGGATACACCAGAAATACAGCTGCACGTGGAGCAACTTTTACAGAACTCCTGCTGGATGTTGGCAGAGGACCCCGGACCTCCCAAAAGGCAAGAAACTCCCCACATTCCTTGGTAGGGCAAAGCGGAAAGATTCCCGCACAGAGGTTCGGTGCCGAGCGGCACTCACCAGCCCGAGAGGCTTGTCCGCTCGCCCCGGCGTCGCTGGAAGCTGAGGCTCGGGCTTCGGTCAGAGCGCAGTGAGAGGACTGGGGCTGGCGGCGAGAACTCAGCCGGAAGGGGGCTAATGAGCCACAGCTAGCCGGCAGGGAGTCCGGGAAAACTCTGGAGCTGCCGAAGAGGCAAGAGACTTTTTCTTCCCTCTTGGTTTCCTGGTGCGCAAGGAGAGGGGATTAAGAGCGCTGCTTAAAGGGGCTCCACAGATGGGCGCAAGACGCGACTGAAGGCGCGGAGCCCGGTGACGGGCGTGGGACGCTGGGGCTGCTGCTGCCACTGGCAAGATGCCTGTGTGCGAGCGTGGGTCACTGTCCACACCGACCTTCCTGGATCCTGTGCAGCCCGCCACTGCCGGGGTCCCGGGATCCAGGGGCGGCTTCTCTGGGAGAATGCACGGTGCGCCTCGGGCTGGTGCAACATCATGCCGACCTCTGCCGCTGCAGGCTCGCCCCGCACTCCGTGCCCCTCCCTCCCGCCCGGCCTGAGTCAGCCAGAGTCCCCGAAGAGGCTGCTCCTTTAACCCTGTCCTGTCTAAGTGAAGAACAGACGCCCTCCGGCGACCTATATGCAGAGGCGGGGCCAAATCCAAAGCTGAGACCCAGGAGCTGTGAGAACAAAGAGAAAGGGAAACCTCTCCCAGCAGCCTCAGAAGCAGCGGATTAAAGCTCCACAATCAACTTGATGTACCCTGCATCTGTGGAATACATGAATGGACAACAAATCATCCCAAATTGAGGAGCCAGCAGTCAGTGCTGTGCCTCTGAGGTGGGAGAGCCAACTTCAGGACACTGGTCCACAAGAGACCTCCCAGCTCCACATAATATCAAACGGCGAAAATCTTCCAGAGATCTCCATCTCAACACCAGCACCCAGCTTCACTCAACGACCAGCAAGCTACAGTGCTGGACACCCTATGCCAAACAACTAGCAAGACAGGAACACAACGCCACCCATTAGCAGAGAGGCTGCCTAAAATCATAAAAAGTCCGCAGACACCCCAAAACACACCACCAGACGTGGACCTGCCCACCAGAAAGACAAGATCCAGCCTCACCCACCAGAACACAGGCACTAGTCCCCTCCACCAGGAAGCCTACACAACCCACTAAACCAACCTTAGCCACTGGGGACAGACAACAAAAACAACGGAAACTACGAACCTGCATCCTGCAAAAAGGAGACCCCAAACACAGTAACATAAGCAAAATGAGAAGACAGAAAAACACACAGCAGGAGAAGGAGCAAGATAAAAACCTACCATACCTAACAAATGAAGAGGTAATAGGCAGTCTACCTGAAAAAGAATTCAGAATAATGATGGTAAAGATGATCCAAGATTCTATTTCCCAGATCCAAAATCTTGGAAATAGAATAGACAAAATGCAAGAAACAGTTAACAAGGACCTAGAAGAACTAAAGATGAATCAAGCATCGATTAAAAACACAATAAATGAAATAAAAAGTACTCTAGATGGGATCAATAGCAGAATAACTGAGGCAGAAGAACGGATAAGTGAGGTGGAAGATAAAATAGTGGAAATAACTGCTGCACAGCAAAATAAAGAAAAAAGAATGAAAAGAACAGAGGACAGTCTCAGAGACCTCTGGGACAACATTAAACGCACCAACATTCGAATTATAGGGGTTCCAGAAGAAGAAGAGAAAAAGAAAGGGACTGAGAAAATATTTGAAGAGATTATAGTTGAAAACTTCCCTAATATGGGAAAGGAAATAGTTAATCAAGTCCAGGAGGCACAGAGAGTCCCATACAGAATAAATCCAAGGAGAAATACGCCAAGACACATATTAATCAAACTGTCAAAAATTAAACACAAAGAAATCATATTAAAAGCAGCAAGGCAAAAACAACAAATAACACACAAGGGAATCCCCATCAGGATAACAGCTGATCTCTCAGCAGAAACTCTACAAGCCAGAAGGGAGTGGCAGGACATAATTAAAGTGATGAAAGAGAAATACCTGCAACCAAGATGACTCTACCCAGCAAGGATCTCATTCAGATTTGATGGAGAAATTAAAACGTTTACAGACAAGCAAAAGATGAAAGCGTTCAGCACCACCAAACCAGCTTTACAACAAATGCTAAAGGAACTTCTCTAGGCAAGAAACACAACAGAAGGAAAAGACCTACAATAACGAACCCAAAACAATTAAGAAAATGGGAATAGGAACATACATAACAATAATTACCTTAAATGTAAATGGACTAAATGCTCCCACCAAAAGACACAGATTGGCTGAATGGATACAAAAACAAGACCCATATATATGCTGTCTACAAGAGACCCACTTCAGACCTAGAGACACATACAGACTGAAAGTAAGGGGATGGAAAAAGATATCCCATGCAAATGGAAACCAAAAGAAAGCTGGAGTAGCAATTCTCATATCAGACAAAATAGAGTTTAAAATAAAGACTACTAGAAGAGACAGAGAAGGACACTACATAATGATCAAGGGATCGATCCAAGAAGAAGATATAACAAATGTAAATATTTATGCACCCAACATAGGAGCACCTCAATACATAAGGCAAATACTAACAGCCATAAAAGGAGAAATCGACAGTAACACAATCATAGTAGGGGACTTTAACACCCCACTTTCACCAATGGACAGATCATCCAAAATGAAAATAAATAAGGAAACACAAGCTTTAAATGATACATTAAACAAGATGGACTTAATTGATATTTATAGGACATCCCATCCAAAAACAACAGAATACACATTTTTCTCAAGTGCTCATGGAACATTCTCCAGGATAGATCATATCTTGGGTCACAAATCAAGCCTTGGTAAATGTAAGAAAATTGAAATTGTATCAAGTATCTTTTCTGACCACAATGCTATGAGACTAGATATCAATTACAGGAAAAGAGCTGTAAAAAATACCAACACATGGAGGCTAAATAATACACTACTTGGGCCTCCCTGGTGGGGCAGTGGTTGAGAGTCCGCCTGCCGATGCAGGGGATACGGGTTTGTGCCCCAGTCTGGGAGGATCCCATATGCCGCGGAGCAGCTGGGCCCGTGAGCCATGGCCGCTGGGCCTGCGCATCCGGAGCCTGTGCTCCGCAACGGGAGAGGCCACAGCAGTGAGAGGCCCGCATACCGCAAAAAAAAAAAATAATAATAATAATAATAATACACTACTTAATAACAAAGTGATCACTGAAGAAATCAAAGGGGAAATTTAAAAAATACCTAGAAACAAATGACAATGGAGACACGACGACCCAAAACCTATGGGACGCAGCAAAAGCAGTTCTAAGGGGGAAGTTTATAGCAATACAATCCCACCTTAAGAAACAGGAAACATCTCGAATAAACAACCTAATCTTGCACCTAAAGCAATTAGAGAAAGAAGAACAAAAACATCCCAAAGTTAGCAGAAGGAAAGAAATCATAAAAATCAGATCAGAAATAAATGAAAAAGAAATGAAGGAAGCGATAGCAAAGATCAATAAAACTAAAAGCTGGTTCTTTGAGAAGATAAACAAAATTGATAAACCGTTAGCCAGACTCATCAAGAAAAAAAAGGAGAAGACTCAAATCAATAGAATTAGAAATGAAAAAGGAGAAGTAACAACTGACACTGCAGAAATACAAAATATCATGAGAGATTACTACAAGCAACTCTATGCCAATAAAATGGACAAGCTGGAAGAAATGGACAAATTCTTAGAAATGCACAGCCTGCCAAGACTGAATCAGGAAGAAATAGAAAATATGAACAGACCAATCACAAGCACTGAAATTGAAACTGTGATAAAAAATCTTCCAACAAACAAAAGCCCAGGGCCAGATGGCTTCACAGGTGAATTCTATCAAGCATTTAGAGAAGAGCTAACACCTATCCTTCTCAAACTCTTCCAAAATATAGCAGAGGGAGGAACACTCCCAAACTCATTCTATGAGACCACCATCACCCTGATACCAAAACCAGACAAGGATGTCACAAAGAAAGAAAACTATAGGCCAATATCACTGATGAACATAGATGCAAAAATCCTCAACAAAATACTAGCAAACAGAATCCAACAGCACATTAAAAGGATCATACACCATGATCAAGTGGGGTTTATTCCAGGAATGCAAGGATTCTTCAATATACGCAAATCAATCAACGTGATACACCATATTACCAAATTGAAGGAGAAAAACCATATGATCATCTCAATAGATGCAGAGAAAGCTTTCGACAAAATTCAACACCCATTTATGATAAAAACCCTGCAGAAAGTAGGCATAGAGGGAACTTTCCTCAACATAATAAAGGCCATATATGACAAACCCCCAGCCAGCATCGTCTTCAATGGTGAAAAACTGAAACCATTTCCACTAAGATCAGGAACAAGACAAGGTTGCCCACTCTCACCACTCTTATTCAACCTAGTTTTGGAAGTTTTAGCCACAGCAATCAGAGAAGAAAAGGAAATAAAAGGAATCCAAATCGGAAAAGAAGAAGTAAAGCTGTCACTGTTTGCAGATGACATGATACTATACATAGAGAATCCTAAAGATGCTACCAGAAAACTACTAGAGCTAATCAATGAATTTGGTAAAGTTGCAGGATACAAAATTAATGCACAGAAATCTCTGGCATTCCTATATACTAATGATGAAATATCTGAAAGTGAAATTAAGAAAACACTCCCATTTACCATTGCAACAAAAAGAATAAAATATCTAGGAATAAACCTACCTAAGGAGACAAAAGACCTGTATGCAGAAAATTATAAGACACTGATGAAAGAAATTAAAGATGATACAAATAGATGGAGAGATGTACCATGTTCTTGGATTGGAAGAATCAACACTGTGAAAATGACTCTACTACCCAAAGCAATCTACAGATTCAATGCAATCCCTATCAAACTAGCACTGACATTTTTCACAGAACTAGAGCAAAAAATTTCACAATTTGTATGGAAACACAAAAGACCCCGAATAGCCAAAGCAATCTTGAGAACGAAAAATGGAGCTGGAGGAATCAGGCTCCCTGACTTCAGACTATACTACAAAGCTACAGTAATCAAGACAGTATGGTACTGGCACAAAAACAGAAAGATAGATCAGTGGAACAGGATAGAAAGCCCAGAGATAAACCCACGGACATATGGTCACCTTATCTTTGACAAAGGAGGCAGGAATGTACAGTGGAGAAAGGACAGTCTCTTCAATAAGTGGTGCTGGGAAAACTGGATAGGGACATGTAAAAGTATGAGATTAGATCACTCCCTAACACCATACACAAAAATAAGCTCAAAATGGATTAAAGACCTAAATGTAAGGCCAGACACTATCAAACTCTTAGAGGAAAACATAGGCAGAACACTCTATGACATAAATCACAGCAAGATCCTTTTTGACCCACCTCCTAGAGAAATGGAAATAAAGACAAAAATAAACACATGGGACCTAATGAAACTTAAAAGCTTTTGCACAGCAAAGGAAACCATAAACAAGACCAAAAGACAACCCTCAGAATGGGAGAAAATATTTGCAAATGAAGCAACTGACAAAGGATTAATCTCCAAAATTTATAAGCAACTCATGCAGCTCAATAACAAGAAAACAAACAACCCAATCCAAAAATGGGCAGAAGACCTAAATAGACATTTCTCCACAGAAGATATACAGACTGCCAACAAACACATGAAAGGATGCTCAACATCTTTGCTCATTAGAGAAATGCAAATCAAAACTACAATGAGATATCATCTCACACCAGTCAGAATGGCCATCATCAAAAAATCTAGAAACAATAAATGCTGGAGAGGGTGTGGAAAAAAAAGAACACTCTTGCACTGCTGGTGGGAATGTGAATTGGTACAGCCGTTATGGAGAACGGTATGGAGGTTCCTTAAAAAACTACAAATAGAACTACCATATGACCCAGCAATCCCACTACTGGGCATATACCCTGACAAAACCATAATTAAAAAAGAGACATGTACCAAAATGTTCATAGCAGCCCTATTTACAATAGCCCGGACATGGAAACAACCTAAGTGACCATAATCAGATGAATGGATAAAGAAGATGTGGCACATATATACAATGGAATATTACTCAGCCATAAAAAGAAATGAAATTGAGCTATTTGAATGAGGTGGATGGACCTAGAGTCTGTCATACAGAGTGAAGTAAGTCAGAAAGAGAAAGACAAATACTGTATGCTGACACATATATATGGAACTTAAGAAAAAAATGTCATGAAGAACATAGGGGTAAGACAGGAATAAAGACACAGACCTACTAGAGGATGGACTTGAGGATATGGGGAGGGGGAAGGGTAAGCTGTGACAAAGTGAAAGAGCGGCATGGACATATATACACTACCAAACGTAAGGTAGATAGCTAGTGGGAAGCAGCCGCATAGCACAGGGAGATCAGCTCGGTGCTTTCTGACTGCCTGGAGGGGTGGGATAGGGAGGGTGGGAGGGAGACGCAAAAGGGAGGGGATATGGGAATATAGGTATATGTATAACTGATTAAATTTGTTATAAAGCAAAAAAAAAATTTTAAGGAGGAAAAAAAAAAGAAACAAAGTCCCAACACAGCAAAAATAAATAAATTAAATAATAAAAACTCCTACACCCAACATTTAAAAAAAAATGCTCCATGTCTTTGTCATCACAAAGATCCATGACCCTTGGCATCACAATGCTCAATGTCATTGTCATCACAATGCTCCATGAACACTCTCATCACATTGCTCCATGCCCTTGTCTTCACAAAGCTCCATGACACATGTCATCAGAATGCTCCATGGCCTTCTCATCACAATGCTCCATGCCCTTGCATCACAATGCTCCATTACCCCAGTCATAAAAATGCTCCATGACCCCTGCTATCACGATGATCAATGGCCTTGTCATCACAAAGCTCCATGACCATTCTCATCACATTGCTCCAAGAACACTGTAATCACAATGCTCTATGCCCCTTTTCATCTCAATGATCCATGAGTCCTGTCATCACAATGCACCATGCCCATCATCATAATGCTTCAGGCTATTGTCATCACAATGAAATCAAAATGCTCCATGACTTCTGTCATAACAATGCTCCAAACCCTTGTGATCACAATATTCCATATCACTTGTCATCACAATGCCCCATGACGCTCGTCATCACAATTATCAATGGTCTTCTCATCACAATGCTCCATGACCATTGTCATCACAATGCTCAATACACTTGTCATCAAAATGCTCCCTGACACTTGTTGGCTGTATGCTCCTTGATTCCTGTCATGACAAGGCTCCATGACTTTTTCATCACAATGATCCATGTCCTTTTCATCACAATGCTCCAAGAACCATGTAATCTCAATGCTCCATGCCCTTGTCATCACAAAGCTGAATGACGCATGCCATCAGGATTCTCCTTGGTGTTCTCCTCACAGTGCTCCATGCCCTTGTCATCACAATGTTCCAAGACCCCTGTAATCACAATGCTCCATGCCCGTGTCATCAAAAAACTCCATGACGCATGTCATCAGAAGGCTCCATGGCCTTCTCATCACCATGCTCCATGCCCTAGTCATCACAATGCTCCAAGACCCCTGTAATCACAATGCTCCATGCCCCTTTTAATGAGAATGCTCCATGAGACTTATCATCACAAGTCTCCATGGACTTCTCATCACAGTGCTCCACAAACTTGTCATCACCATGCTCCATTCCCTTGTCATCACAATGCTCCATGACCCCTGTCATCATAATAATCCATGAACATTTTCAGCCCAATGCTCGACGACCTACTCATCACAATGCTCCATGGCCAATATCATCACAATGCTCCATGACCACTGTCATCACAGCAATCCATGACACCCGACAACACAATGATCCGGGACTCTTGTCATCACAATGCTCCATTCCCTAGTCATCACAATGCTCCATGACCCCTGTCATCACAACACTCCATGAACATTTTCAGCCCAGTGCTCCATGACCCTTGTCATCACAATGATCCATGTCCTTGTCATCTCAATGCACCATGAACCCTGTATTCAGAATGCTCCGTGACACTGGTCATCACAGTGCTCCATGACACATGTCATCATAATGCTCCATGCCTTTGTCAGCAAAATGCTACATGACCTTGTCATTACAAAGCTCTATGCGCTTGTCATCACAATACTCCATTTCCATTGGCATCACAATCCTCCATGAACCTTGGGATCACATTGCTTCATGCCCTTGTCATCACAATGCTCCATGCTCCTTGAAATCAAAATGATCCATGACCTCTGTCATCACAATGCTCCAAACCCTTGTGATCACAGTGTTCAATAACACTTGTCATCACAACGCTCCATGATGCCTGTCATCACAATAATCCATGCCCTTTTCATCACAATGCTCCATGACATTTGTCATCACAATTCTCAGTACACTTGTCATCAAAATGCTCCATGCGCTTGTCAGCACAATGCTCTATGACACATGTCATCAAAATGCACCATGCTCTTCTCATCACAATACTCCTTAAAATATGTCATCACAATGCTCCATGCACTTCTCATCAAAATGCTCTCTCACAACTGATATCACAATGCTACATCACTATTTGTCACAATACTCTCTAACCCCTGTCATCACAATGTTCCACGACTCCTGTCATCACAATGCTACATGCACTTATCATCACAATGTTGGATGACCCCTGACATCACAATGTTCCATAACACCTGTCATCAAAATGTTCCATGACACTTTTCATCCAATTGCTCCATGACCCTGTCATCAGAATGCTCCCTGCCTTTCTCATCACAATGCACAACGCCCTTGCCATCAAAATGCTCCATGACCTCTGTCATCACAAAGATCAATGACCCTTGGCATCACAATGCTCCATGTCATTGTCATCACAATGCTCCATGAACGCTCTCATCACATTGCTACATGCTCTTGTCTTCACAAAGCTCCATGACACATGTCATCAGAATGCTCCATGGACTTCTCATCACAATGCTCCATTACCTGTGATAACAATGCTCCATGACCCCTGCCATCACGATGTTCCATGGCCTTGTCATCACAAACCTCCATGACCCTTCTCATCACAATTCTCCAAGAACCCTGTAATCACAATGCTCTATACCCCTTTCCATCTCAATGATCCATGAACCCTGTCATCACAATGCACCATGCCTTTCATCATAATGCTTCATGCTATTGTCATCACAATGAAATCAAAATGCTCCATGACCTCTGTCATAACAATGCCACACACCCTTTTGATCACAATATTCCAAAACACTTGGCATCACAATGCCCCATGACTCTCGTCATCACAATTATCCATGGTCTTCTCATCACAAGGCTCCCTGATCTTTGTCATCACAATTCTCAAATACACTTGTCATCACAATGCTCCCTGACACTTGTCGTCAGTATGCTCCTTGAACCCTGTCATGACAAGGCTCCATGCCATTTTCATCACAATGATCCATGCCCTTTTCATCACAATGCTCCAAGACCCATGTAATCAAAATGCTCCATGCCTTTGTCATCACAAAGCTCCATGTCTTTGTCAGAACAATGCTCAATGACCATAGTCATCACAATTTGCAACGCACATTTCATCACAACGGTCCACAACATTGTCATTGCTATGCTTCATAAACCTTGTAATCACAATGGTCCATGCACTTCTCATCAAAAGCTCTCTCACCAGAGATATCACAATGTTCCATCTCTAGTCATCACAATACGCCCTCACCCCTGTAATCACAAAGTTCCAGGACCCTGTCATCACAATGCTTCATCCCCTTATCATCACAATGTTCCATGCACACTGACATCACAATATTCCATAACCCCTCTCATCAAAATGCTCCATGACCCTTTTCTTCGCAAAGCTCCAAAACCCCTGACATCACAATGTTCTATAACCCCTGCCATCAAAATATTCCTTTACAGTTTTTATCAAATTGCTGCATGACATGGTCATCAAAATACTCCATGCACTTCTCAGCACAATGCACCATGCCCTTGTCATCAAAATGCTCCATGACTTGTCATCACAATGCTCCATGACACTTGTCGTCAGTATCCTCCTTGAACCCTGTCATGACAAGGATCCATGCATTTTTTATAACAATGATCCATGCACTTTGCATCACAATGCTCCAAGATCCCTCTAATCACAAATGCTCCATGCCCTTGTCATCACAATACTCCATGACGCATGTCATCAGAATGCTCCATGGCTTTCTCATCACAATGCTTCATGCCCTAGTCATCACAATGCTCCAAGACCCCTGTAATCACAATGCTCCATGCCCCTTTTCATCAGAATGCTCCATGAGACTTCTCATCAGAAGTCTCCATGGTCTTCTCATCACAGTGCTCCAGGACCTTGTCATCACCATGCTCCATTCCGTTGTCATCACAATGCTCCATGACACATGTCATCACAATGCTCCATGCCTTTGTCAGCAAAATGCTACATGACCTTGTCATTACAATGCTCTATGTGCTTGTCATCAAAATACTCCATTTCCATTGTCATCACAATCCTCCATGAACCTTGGGATCACATTGCTTCATGCCCTTGTCATCACAATGCTCCATGCTCCTTGAAATCAAAATGATCCATGACCACTGTCATCACAATGCTCCAAACCCTTGTGATCACAGTGTTCCTAAACACTTGTCATCACAATGCTCCATGATGCCTGTCATCACAATACTCCATGCCCTTTTCATCACAATGCTCCATGACCTTTGTCATCACAATTCTCAATACACTTGTCATCACAATGCTCCCTGACACTTTTTGTCAGAATGCTCCTTGAACCCTGTCACGAAAATACTCCATGACATTTTCATCACAATACACCATGCCGTTTTCATCACAATGCTCCATGTAATTGTCATCAAAATACTCCACATGCTTGTCATCAGAATGCTCCATGACCCTTGTCATAACAATTCTCCATGCATTTATCAGCACAATGCTCCCTGACCCTTGACATCACAGTGCTCCAAGCCATTGTCATCACAATGCTCCATTACCTTTGTCATCAGAATCCTCCATGACACTTGGCTTCAGATGCTCCATGCCATTGTCATCACAATGGGCCATTACATATATCATCACAATGCTCCCTGACACCTGTCTTCACAATACTGCATGACCTGGTCATCACAATGCTCCATGCCCTTGTCATCACAATACGCCTTTCCAACTGTCATCACAATAATCCATGAAACTTATTAGACCAATGTTCCATGCCCTTGTCATCACAATGCTCCATGCCCTTGTTATCACAATGCTCCATGACCCCTGTCATCACAATGCTCCGTGACTCCAGTCATCACAATGCTTCATGACTTTGGTCATCACAGTTGTCCAAGCCCTCGTCATCAACAGTCTCTGTGACCTTTTTAACCACAATGCTCCATGAACTTTTCATCACAATGCTCTTTGACCCTTGTCATCACAATGCTACATGCGCTTGTCAGCACAATGCTCCATGACACATGTCATCACTATGCACCATACACTTGTCATCACAGTGCTCCACAATTTTGTCAACACAATGCTACTTAAAATTTGTCATCACAATTCTCCATGCAATTCTCATCAAAATGCTATCTCACCAATGATATCACAATGCTACATCACTATTTGTCACAATACTCCCTCACCCCTGTCATCACAATGTTCCATGACTCCTTTCATCACAATGCTACATGCACTTATCATCACAATGTTCGATGACGTCTGACATCACAATGTTCCATAACACCTGCCATCAAAATGTTCCATGACACTTTTCATCAAATTGCTCCATGATCCACTCATCAGAATGCTCCCTGCCCTTCTCATCACAATACACAACGCCCTTGCCATCAAAATGCTACATGACCTTTTTCATCACAAAGATCCATGACACTTGGCATCATAATGCTCCATATCATTGTAATCACAATGCTCCATTCAGGCTTTCATCACATTGCTCCATGCCCTTGTCTTCACAAAACTCCATGACACATTACATCAGAATGCTCCATGACTTTCTCATCCCAATGCTCCATGCGCTTGCCATCACAATGCTCCATTACCAAAGTCATAACAATGCTCCATGACCACTGCTATCACGATATTCCATGGCCTTGTCATCACATAGCTCCATGACCCTTCTCATCACAAAGATCCAAGAACCCTGTAATCACAATGCTCTATGCCCCTTTTCATCTCAATGATCCATGAAACCTTTCATCACAATGCACTATGCCCATCATCATAATGCTTCATGCTATTGTCATCACAAAGAAATCAAAATGCTCCATGACCTCTGTCCTAACAATGCTCCAAACACATGGGATCACAGTGTTCCATAACACTTGTCATCACAATGCTCCATGATGCCTGTCATCACAATGCTCCATGCCCTTTTCATCACAATGCTCCATGACCTTTGTCATCAAAATGATTTATACACTTGTCATCACAGTGCTCCCTGACCCTTGTCATCAGAATGCTCCTTGAACCCTGTCACGAAAAGGCTCCAAGCCATTGTCATCTCAATGCTCCATTACCTTTGTCATCAGAATCCTCCATGACACTTGGCATCACAATGCTCCATGCCATTTTCATCACAATGGACCATTACATATGTCATCACAATGCTCCCTGACACGTGTCTTCACAATACTGCATGACCTGGTCATCACAATGCTCCATGCCTTTCTCATCACAATGCGCCATTCCAACCGTCATCACAATAATCCATGAAACTTATTAGACCAATGTTCCATGCCCTTGTCATCACAATGTTCCATGCCCTTGTTATCACAAAGCTCCATGACCCATGTCATCACAGTGCTCCGTTACTCCAGTCATGACAATGCTTCATGACTTTTGTCATCACAATGGTCCATGCCTTCGTCATCAACAGTCTCTGTGACCTTTTTAAGCACAATGCTCCATGAACTTTTCATCACAATGTTCTTTGACCCATGTCATCACAATGCTCCATGCGCTTGTCAGCACAAAGCTCCATGACAAATGTCATCACAATGCACCATGCGCTTGTCACCACAGTGCTCCACATTCTTGTCATCACAATGGTCCTTAAAATTTGTCATCACAATGCTCCATGCACTTCTCATCAAAATGCTCTCTCACCACTGATTTCACAATGCTACATCACTATTTATCACAATACTCCCTCAACCCTGTCATCACAATGTTCCATGACTCCTGTCATCACAATGCTACATGCACTTCTCATCACAATATTCGATGACCCCTGACATCACAGTGTTCCATAACACCTGTCATCAAAATGTTCCATGACACTTTTCATCAAATTGCTCCATGACCCTGTCATCAGAATGTTCCCTGCCCTTCTCATCACAATGCACAATGCACTTGCCATCAAAATGCTCCATGTCCTTTGTCATCACAAAGATCCATGACCCTTGGCATCACAATGCTCCATGAACCCTGTCATCACAATACTCCATGGACATATTCAGCCCAGTGCTCCATGATATTCTCATCACAATGCTCCATGACAAATATCATCAAAATACTCCATGACCACTGTCATCACAACATTCCATGACACCTGACAACACAATGATCCGGGACTCTTGTCATCACAGTGCTCCATTCCCTACTCATCACAATGCTCCATGACCCCTGTCAACACAAAACTCCATGAACATTTTCAGCCCAATGCTCCATGACCCTTCTCATCACAAACATCCATGCCCTTGTCATCCCAATGCTCCATGACCCCTGTATTCACAAAGCTCCGTGACGCTTGTCATCACAGTGCTCCATGACACATGTCATCACAATGCTCCATGACTTTGTCAGCAAAATGCTACATGACCTTGTCATTACAATATTCTATGCGCTTGTCTTCACAATACTCCATTACCATTGTCATCACAATCCTCCATGAACCTTGGGATCACATTGCTTCATGCCCTTGTCATCACAATGCTCCATGCTTTTTGACATCAAAATGATCCATGACCTCTGTCATCACAATGCTCCAAACCATTGTGATCACAATGTTCCATAACACTTGTCATCACAACGCTCCATGATGCCTGTCCTCACAATACTCCATGCCCTTTTCATCACAATGCTCCATGCCCTTTTCATCACAATGCTCCATGACCTTTGTAATCACAATTCTCAATACACTTGTCATCACAATGCTCCCTGACTCTTGACTTTAGAATGCTCCTTGAACCCTGTCACGAAAAGGCTCCATGCCTTTTTCATTACAAAGCCCCATGCCATTTTCATCACAATGCTCCATGCCATTTTCATCAAAATACTCCACAAGCTTGTCATCAGAATGCTCCATGACCCTTGTCATCCCAATTCTCCATGCACTTGTTAGCACAGTGCTCCCTGACCCTTGTCATCACAATGATCCATGCCATTGTCATCACAATGCTCCATTAACTTTGTCAACAGAATCCTCCATGACACTTGGCATCACAATGCTCCATGCCATTGTCATCACAATGGGCCATTAAATATGTCATCACAGTGCTCCCTGACACCTCTCTTCACAATACTGTAAGACCTAGTCATCACAATGCTCCATGCCCTTGTCATCACAAAGCGCCATTCCAACTGTCATCGCAATACTCCATGAAAATTATTAGACCAGTGTCCCATTCCCTTGTCATCACAATGCTCCATGCCCTAGTTATCACAATGTTCCATGACCTCTGTCATCACAATGCTCCGTGACTCCAGTCATCACAATGCTCCATGACCTTTGTCATCACAATGGTCCATACCCTCATTATCAACAGTCTCTGTGACCTTTTTAAGCACAATGCTCCATGAACATTTCATCACAATGCTCTATGACCCTTGTCATCACAATGCTCTATGGCTTTCTCAGCACAATGCTCCATGCACTTCTAATCACATTTCTCCATGACCCCTGTCATCACAATGCTCCGTGACTCCTGTCCTCACAATTCTTCATAATATTTGTCATAACAAGTGTCGATGCCCGCGTCATCAAAAGGCTCTATTACCATTGTAACCACAATGCTCCATGAACATTTCATCACAATGCTCCATGACCCTTGTCATCACAATGTGCCACGCGCTTTTCATCCCAACGGTCCACAAATTTGTCTTTGCAATGCTCCATAAACCTTGTAATCACAATGTTCCATGCCTTTCTCATCACAATGCTCCATTACCCCTGTCGTAAAAATGCTCCATGACACCTGCCATCACAATGTTCCACGGCCTTGTCATCACATGGCTCCATGACCCTTGTCATCACAATGCTCCACGCCTCCTGTAATCACAATGCTCCATGCCCTTTTCATCACAAAGCTCCATGACACATGTCATCAGAATGTTCCATGGCCTTATCATCAAAATGCTCCATGCCCTTGTCATCACAATACACCATGTCCAATGTCATCACAATAATCTATGAAACTTGTCAGACCAATGCTCCATGCCCCTGTCATCACAATGCTCCATGCACTTGTCATCACAATGCTCCGTGACTCCAGTCATCACAGTGCTTCATAACGTTTGTCATCACAACGGTCCATGCCCGCGTCATCACAAGGCTCTGTGACCTTTGTAACCACAATGCTCCATGAACTTTTCATCACAATTCTCTGTGACCCTTGTCATCACAATGCTCCATGTCTTTGTCAGAACAATGCTCCATGACCATTGTCTTCACAATGTGCCACGCACATTTCATCACCACGGTCCACAAACTTGTAATTGCAATGCTCCATAAACATTGTAATCACAATGCTCCATGCACTTCTCATCCAAATGCTCTCTCACCAGAGATATCACAATGTTCCATCACTAGTCATCACAATACTCCCTCACCCCTGTAATCACAATGTTCCATGACCCCTGTCATCACAGTGCTACATACCCTTATCATCACAAGGCTCCATGACCCTTTTCATCACAATGCTCCAAGACCCCTGTAATCATAAAGTTCCATGCACCTGTCATCACAAAGCTCCATGACGCATGCCATCAGAATGTTCCATGGCCTTCTCATCACAATGCTCCATGCCCTTGTCATGACAATGCTCCAAGACCCCTGTAATCACAATGCTCCATGCTCCTTTTCATTTCAATGCTCCATGAAGCCTGTCATCAATATGCAACATGCCCATCATCATAATGCTTTAAGCTATTGTCATCACAATGAAATCAAAATTATCCATGACCACTGTCATCATAATGCTCCAAACCCTTGTGATCACAATGTTCCATAACACTTATCATCACAACACCCTATGACGCACATCATCACAATTATCCATGGTCTTCTCATCACAATGCTCCATAACTTTTGTCATCACAATTCTCAATACACTTGTCATCAAAATGCTCCGTGACACTTGTCGTCAGTATGCTCCTTGAAACCTGTCAGGACAAGGCTCCATGCCGTTTGATCACAATGATCCATGCCCTTTTCATCACAATGCTCCAAGACCCCTGTAATCACAGTGCTCCATGCCCTTGTCATCACAAGCTCCATGACACATGTCATCAGAATGCTCCATGGCCTTCTCCTCACAATGCTCCATGCCCTTGTCATCACAATGCTCCAAGACCCATGTAATCACAATGCTCCATGCCCCTTTTCATCAGAATGCTCCATGAGACTTGTCATCACATGTCTCCATGGTCTTATCATCACAAAGCTCCAGGACCTTGGCATCACCATGCTCCATTCCCTTGTCATCACAATGCTCCATGACCCCTGTCATCACAATAATCCATGAATATTTTCAGCCCAATACTCCATGAAATTCTCATCACAATGCTCCATGACAAATATCATCAAAATGATCCATGACCACTGTCATCACAACACTCCATGACACATGACAACACAATGATCCGGGACTCTTGTCATCACAATGCTCCATTCCCTACTCATCACAATGCTCCATGACACCTGTCATCACAATACTCCATGAATATTTTCAGCCCAATGTTCCATGACTCTTGTCATCACAATCATCCATGACCTTGTCATCCCAATGCTCCATGACCCCTGTATTCACAATGCTCCGTGACGCTTGTAATCACAGTTCTCCATGACACCAGTCATCACAATGCTCCATGACCTTTGTCATCACAATGCTCTATGCCCTCATCATCAACAGTCTCTGTGACCTTTTTAAGCACAATGCTCCATGAACATTTCATCACAATGCTCTTTGACACTTGTCATCCCAATGGTCTATGCCTTTCTCAGCACAATGCTCCATGCCCTTGTCATCACATTGCTCCTTGACCCCTGTCATCAAAATGCTCTGTGACTCCAATCATCACAATTCTTCATAACATTTGTCATCACAATGGTCAATGCTCGCGTCATCAATAGGCTCTGTTACCTTTGTAACCACAATGTTCCATGAACTTTTCATCACAATTCTCCGAGACACTTGTCATCACAATGCTCCATGCCTTTGTCAGAAAAATGCTCCATGACACTTGTCATCACAATGTGCCACACGCTTTTCATCCCAACGGTCCACAAATTTGTCAGCGCAATGCTCCAAAAAACTTCTAATCACAATGCTCCATGCCCTTCTCATCACAATGTTCCATTACACCAGTCATAACAATGCTCCATGACCCTTGTCATCACAATGCTCCTAAACCCCTGTAATCACAATGCTCCATGCCCTTGTCATCACAAATCTCCATGACACATGTCATCAGAATGTTCCATGGTCTTCTCCTCAAAATGCTCCATGCCCTTGTCATCACAATGCTCCCAAACCCCTGTAATCACAATGCTCCATGCCCCTTTTCAACTCAATGGTCCATGAAACCTGTCATCACAATGCATCATGCCCATCATCATAATGCTTCCAGCTATTGTCAGCACAATGAAACCAAAATTCTACATGACCTCTGTCATCATAATTCTCCATGACCCCTGTCATCACAATACTCCATGAACATTTCCAGACCACTACTCCATGACCCTTGTCATCCCAATGATCCATGACCCCTGTATTCACAATGCTTCATGACGCTTGTCATCACAGTGCTCCATGACACCAGTTATCACAATGCTCCATGCCTTTGTCACCAAAATGCTACATGACCTTGTCATTACAATGCTCTATGCGCTTGTCATCACAATACTCCTTTACCATTCTCATCACAATCCTCCATGAACCTTTTGATCACATTGCTAAATGCCCTTGTCATCAGAGTGCTCCATGCTCCTTGAAATCAAAATGATGCATAAGCTTTGTCATCACAATGCTCCAAAACATTGTGATCACAATGTTCCATAGCACTTGTAATCACAACGCTCCATGATGACTGTCATCACAATACTCCATGCCTTTTTCATCACAATGCTCCATGACCATTTTCATCACAATGCTCCAAAACTCCTGTAATCACAATGCTCCATGCCCTTGTCATCACAAATCTCCATGACACATGTCATTAGAATGTTCCATGGTCTTCTCCTCAAAATGCTCCATGCCCTTGTCATCACAATGCTCCCAAACCTCTGTAATCACAATGCTCCATGCCCCTTTTCAACTCAATGGTCCATGAAACCTGTCATCACAATGCATCATGCCCATCATCATAATGCTTCCAGCTATTGTCAGCACAATGAAATCAAAATTCTCCATGACCTGTGTCATCATAATGCTCCATGAGCCCTGTCATCACAGTACTCCATGAACATTTTCAGACCACTGTTCCATGACACTTGTCATCACAATGATCCATGCCCTTGTCATCCCAATGCTCCATTACCCGTGTATTCACAATGCTCCGTGACGCTTGTCATCACAGTGCTCCATGACACCAGTCATCACAATTCTCCATGCCTTTGTCAGCAAAATGCTACATGACCTTGTCATTAAAATGCTCTATGGACTTGTCATCACAATACTCCTTTACCATTGTCATCACAATCCTCCATGAACCTTGGGATCCCATTGCTTCATGCCCTTGTCATCAGAGTGCTCCATGCTCCTTGAAATCAAAATGATGCATGAGCATTGTCATCACAATGCTCCAAACCCTTGTGATCACAATGTTCCATAACACTTTTAATCACAACGCTCCATGATGACTGTCATCACAATCCTCCATGCCATTTTCATCACAATGCTCCATGACCTTTGTAATCACAATTCTCAATACACTTGTCATCACAATGCTCCCTGACACTTGTCGTCAGAATGTTCTTTGAAACCTGTCACGAAAAGGCTCCATGCCTTTTTCATCTCAAAGCCCCTTGCCGTTTTCATCACAATGCTCCATGCCATTGTCATCAAAATACTCTACAAGCTTGTCATCAGAATGCTCCATGACCGTTGTCATCACAATTCTCCATGCACTTGTCAGCACAATGCTCCCTGACCCTTGTCATCACAAAGCTCCAAGCCATTGTCATCACAATGCTCCATTTCCTTTGTCATCAAAATCCTCCATTACACTTGGCATCACAATGCTCCATGCCATTGTCATCACAATGGGCCATTACATATGTCATCACGATGCTCCCTGACACCTGTCTTCACAATACTGCAAGACCTGTTCATCGCAATGCTCCATGCCCTTGTCATCACAATATGCCATTCCAACTGTCATCGCAATAATCCATGAAACTTATTAGACCAATGCTCCATGCCCTTGTCATCACAATGCTCCATGCCCTTGTTATCACAGTGCTCCATTACCCCTGTCATCACAATGCTCCGTGGATCCTGTCATCACAATGCTCCATGAACTTTGTTATCACAATGGTCTATGCCCTCATCATCAACACTCTCTGTGACCTTTTTCACCACAATGCTCCATGAACATTTCATCACAATGCTTTTTGCCCCTTGTCATCACAATGTTCTATGCCTTTCTCAGCACAATGCTCCATGCCCTTGTCCTCACAATGCTCTATGACGCTTGTCATCACAATGATCTTTGAGTCCAGTCATCACAATTCTGCATAACATTTGTCATCACAGTGCTCGATGCCCGCATCATCACAGGGCTCTGTTACATTTGTAACCACAATGCTCCATGAAATTTTCATCACAATGCTCTGTGACCCTTGTCATCACAATGCTCCATGCATTTGTCAGAAAAATGCACCATGTTCCTTATCATCACAACGTGCCACGCGCTTTTCACACCAACGGTCCAGAAATTTGTCATGGCAATGCTCCATAAACCTTGTAGTCACAATGTTCCATGCCCTTCTCATCACAATGCTCCATTACACCTGTCATAACAATGCTCCATGATCCCTGCCATCACAATGTTACACGGCTTTGCCATCACAAGGCACCATGGCCCTTGTCATCACAATGTTCCAAAACACCTGTAATCACAATGCTCCATGCCCTTGTCATCACAAAGCTCCATGACACATGTCATCAGAATGTTCCATGGCCTTCTCAGAAAAATGCTCCATGCCCTTGTCATCACAATGCTCCCAGACACCTGTAATCACAATGCTCCATGCCCTTGTCATCACAATGCTCCCAGACCCCTGTAATCACAATGCTCCATGCCCCTTTTCATCTCAATGCTCCATGAAACCTGTCATCACAATGCACCATGCCCATCATGATAATGCTTCCGGCTATTGTCAGCCCAATGAAATCAAAATTCTCCATGACCTCTGTCATCACAATGCTCCATGACCCCTGTCGTCACAATGATCCATGCTCTTGTCATCCCAATGCTCCATGACCCCTGTATTCACAATGCTCCGTGACGCTTGTCATCACAGTGCTCCATGACACCTGTCATTTAATGCTCCATGCCTTTGTCAGCAAAATGCTACATGACCTTGTCATTACAATGCTCTATGCGCTTGTCAACACAATACTCCATTACCATTGTCATTACAATCCTCCATGAAACTTGGGATCACATTGCTTCATGACCTTGTCATCACAATGCTCCATGATCCTTGAAATCAAAATGATCCATGACCTCAGTCATCGCAATGATCCAAACCCTTCTGATCACAATGTTCCATAACACTTGTCATCACAACACTCCATGATGCCTGTCATCACAATACTGCATGCCCTTTTCATCACAATGCTCCATGACTGTGTCATCACAATTCTCAATACACTTGTCATCACAATGCTCACTGACACTTGTCGTCAGAATGCCTTTTGAGCCCTGTCACGGAAGGCTCTATGAATTTTTCATGAAAATGACCCATGCCGTTTTCATCACAATGCTCCATGTCACTGTCATCAAAATACTCCACAAGCTTGTCATTAGAATGCTCCATGAACCTTGTCATCATAATTCTCCATGCAATTCTCAGCACAAAGCTACCTGACCCTTGTCATCCCAATGCTCCATGCCACTGTCATCACAATGCTCCATTACCTTTGTCATCAGAATCCTCCATGACACTTGGCATCACAATGCTTCATGCCATTGTCATCACAATGGGCCATTATATATGTCATCACAATGCTCCCTCACACCTCTCTTCACAATACTGCATGACCTGGTCATCACAATGCTCCATGCCCTTGTCATCACAATGCACCATTCCAACTCTCATCGCAATAATCCATGAAACTTATTAGACCAATGCTCCATGTCCTTGTCATCACAATGTCCATTCCCTTGTTATTACAATGCTCCATGACCCCTGTCATCACAGTGCTCCCTGATTGCAGTCATCACAATGCTTCTTGACCTTTGTCATCACAATGGTCCATGCCCACATCATCAACAGTCACTGTGACGTTTTTAACCACCATGCTCCATGAACTTTTCATCACAATGCTCTTTGACCCCTGTCATCACCATGCTCTATGCCTTTCTCAGCACAATGCTCCATGACATTTCTCATCACAATGCTCCATGCGCTTGTCAGCACAATGCTCCACGACACATGTCATCACAATGCACCATGTGCTTGTCATAACAGTGCTCCACAATCTTGTCATCACAATGCTCCATAAACCTTGTCATCACAATGCTCCGTGCACTTCTCATCGAAATGCTCTCTCACCACTGATATCACAATATTACATCACTATTAGTCACAATACTCCCTCACCCCTGTCATCACAATGTTCCATGACTCCTGTCATCACAATGCTACATGCATTATCATCACAATATTTGATGACCACTGACATCACAATGTTACATAACCCCTGTCATCAAAATGCTCCATGACCAGTTTCATCAAAATGCTCCATGACCCCTGACATCACAATGTTCCATAACACCTGTCATCAAAGTGTTCCATGACTCTTTTCATCAAATTGCTCCATGACCCTGTCATCACTGTGCTCCCTGCACTTCTCATCACAATGCACAACGCCCTTGTCATCAAAATGCTCCATGACATTTGTCATCAAAAATATCGATGACGCTTGGCATCACAATGCTCCATGTCTTTGTCATCACGATGCTCCATGAACGCTCTCATCACATTGCTCCATGCCCTTGTCCTCACAAAGTTCCATGACACATGTCATCAGAATGTTCCATGGCTTTTTCATCGCAATGCTCCATGCCCTTGCCATCACAATGCTCCATTACCCCTGTCATAACAATGCTCCATGTCCCAAGCCAACACGATGACCCATGGCCTTTTCATCACAAGGCTCCATGACCCTTCTCATCACAATGCTCCAAGAACACTGTAATCACAATTCTCTATGCCCTTGTCATCACAAAGCTCCATGACACATGTCATCAGAATGTTCCATGGTCTTCTCATCAAAATGCTCCATGCCCTTTTCATCACAATGCTCCCAGACCCCTATAATCACAGTGCTCCATGCCCCTTTTCATATCAATGGTCCATGACCCCTGTCATCACAGTGCATCATGCCCATCATCATAATGCTTCTGGCTATTTTCAGCACAATGAAATCAAAATTCTCTATGACCTCTGTCATCACAATGCTCCATGACCCCTGTCATCACAATACTCCATGAACATTTTCAGCCCAATGCTCCATGACACTTGTCATCACAATGATCCATGCCCTTGTCATCCCAATGCTCCATGACCCCTGTATTCACAATGCTCCGTGACGGTTGTCATCACAGTGCTCCATGACACAAGTCATCACAATGCTCCATGCCTTTGTCAGCAAAATGCTACATGACGTTGTCATTACAATACTCTATGCGCTTGTCATCACAATACTCCATTTCCATTGTCATCACAATCCTCCATGAACCTTGGAATCACATTGCTTCATGCCCTTTTCATCACAATGCTCCATGCTCCTTGAAATCAAAATGATCCATGAACTCTGTCATCACAATGCTCCAAACACTTGTGATCACAATGTTCCATAACACTTGTCATCACAACGCTCCATGATGCCTTTCATCACAATACTCCATGCCCTTTTCATCACAATGCTCCATGACCTTTGTCATCACAATTCTCAATACACTTCTCATCACAATGCTCCCTAACACTTGTCGTCAGAATGCTCCATGAACCCTGTCACGAAATGGCTCCATGCCTTTTTCATCACAAAGCCCCATGCAATTTTCATCACAATGCTCCATGCCATTGTCATCAAAATACACCACAAGCTTGTCATCAGAATGCTCCATGACTCTTGTCATCACAATTTTCCATGCACTTGTCAGCACAATGCTCCCTGACCCATGTCATCACAATGCTCCAAGCCATTGTCATCACAATGCTCCATTACCTTTGTCTTCATAATCCTCCATGACACTTGGCATCACAATGCTCCATGTCACTGTTATCACAATGGGCCACTACGTATGTCATCACAATGCGCCCTGACAACTCTCTTCACAATACTGCATGACCTGGTCATCACAAAGCTCCATGCCCTTGTCATCACAAATCGCAATTCCAACTCTCATCACAATAATCCATGAAACTTATTAGACCAATGCTCCATGACCTTGTCATCACAATGCTCCATGCCATTGTTATCACAATACTCCATGACCCCTGTCATCACAACGTTCCGTGACTCCAGTCATCACAATGCTTCATGACCTTTGTCATCACAATGGTCCATGCCCTCATCATCAACAGTCTCTATGACATTTTTAACCACAATGCTCCATGAACTTTTCATCACAATGCACTTTGACCCTTGTCATCGCAATGCTCTATGCCTTTCTCAGCACATTGCTCCATGACCCTTGTCATCACAATGATCCATGCAATTGTCAGCAACATGCTCCTCCACACATGTCTTCACAATGCACCATGCGCTTGTCATCACAGTGCTCCACAATCTTGTCATCACAATGCTCCTTAAAACTTGTCATCACAATGCTCCATGCGCTTCTCATCAAAATGCTCTCTCCCCACTGACATCACAATGTTACATCACTATTCGTCACAATACTACCTCACCCCTGTCATCACAATCTTCCATGACTCCTCTGATCACAGTGCTACATGCATTATCATCACAATGTTCGATGACACCTGACATCACAATGTTACATAACCCTTGTCAACAAAATGCTCCATGACCGTTTTCATCAAAATGCTCCATGACCCCTGACATCACAGTGTTCCATAACGCCTGTCATCAAAATGTTCCATGACCCTTTTCATCAAATTGCTCCATGACCCTGTCATCACAATGCTCCCTGCCCTTCTCATCACAATGCACAATGCCCTTGTCATCAAAATGCTCCATGACATTTGTCATCACAAAGATCCATGACCGTTGGTATCACAATGCTCCATGTCATTGTCACCACGATGCTGCATGAACGCTCTCATCACATTGCTCCAAACCCTCGTCATCACAAAGCTCCATGACACATGTCATCAGAATGCTCCATGGACTTCTCATCACAATGCTCCATGTCCTTGCCATCACAAAGCTCCATTATCCCTGTCATAACAATGCTCCATGGCGCCTGCCAACACAATGTTCCATGGCCTTGTCATCACAAGGCTCCATGACCCTTCTCATCACAATGCTCCAAGACCCCTGCAATCACACTGCTCCATGCCGCTTTTCATCAAAATGTCCATGAACCTTGTCATCACAATGAACCATGCACATCATCATAATGCTTCATGCTATTGTCATCAAAATGAAATCAAAATGCTCCATGACCTCTGTCATAACAATGCTCCAAGCCCTTGTGATAACAATATTCCATAACACTTTTCATCACAATGCCCCATGACGCTCTTCATCACAATTATCCATGCTCTTCTCATCACAATGCTCCATGACCTTTGTCATCAGAATGCTCAATACACTTGTCCTCAAAATGCTCCCTGACACTTGTTGTCTGTATGCTCCTTGAAACTTGTCATGACAAGTCTCCTTGCCTTTTTCATCACAATGATCCATGCCATTTTCATCACAATGCTCCAAGACCGCTATAATCACAATGCTCCATGCCATTGTCATGACAAAGCTCAATGACACATGTCACTAGAATGCTCCTTGGCCTTCTCCTCACAATGCTCCATGCCCTTGTCATCACAATGTTCCAAGGCCCCTGTAATCACAATGGTCCATGCCCCTTTTCATCAGTATGCTCCATGAGATTTGTCATCACAAGGCTCCATGGTTTTCTCATCACAATTCTCCAGGACTTTGTCATCACAATGCTTCATGACATTGTTATCAAAATTATCAATGGCCCTTGTCATCATAATTCTCCAAGCCCTTGTCACCACAATGCTCCATTATATTTGTCATCACAATCCACCACTACATTTGGCATCACAATGCTCCATTACATTGTCATCGCAATGGACCATGACATATGTCATCACAATGCTCCCTGACACCTGTCTTCACAATACTCCATGCCCTTGTCATCACAATGCTCCATGCCCTTTTCATCACAATGCACCATGTCCACTCTCATCACAATAATCTATGAAACTTGTCACACCAATATTTCATGCCGCTGTCATCAAAATGTTCCATGACCCTTGTCATCAGAATGATACATGCCCTTGTCATTCCAATGCTCCATGACCCCTGTATTCACAGTGCTCCATGACGCATGTCATCACAGAGCTCCATGAAACCTGTCATCACAATGCTCCATGTCTTTGTCAGCAAAATGCTACATGACCTTGTCATTACAATGCTCTATGCACTTGTCATCAAAATACTCCATTACCATTTTCATCACAATCCTCCATGAACCTTGGAATCACATTGCTTCATGCCCTTGTCATCAGAATGCTCCATGCTCCTTGAAATCAATATGATCCATGACCTCTGTCATCACAATTCTCCAAACCCTTGTGATCACAATGTTCCATAACACTTGTCATCACAACGCTCCATGATGCCTGTCATCACAATACTCCATGCCCTTTTCATCACAATGCTCCATGACCATTGTCATCACAATGCTCAATACACTTGTCAGCACAATGCTCCCTGACACTTTTCGTCAGAGTGCTCCTTGAAACCTGTCACGAAAAGGCTCCATGCCTTTTCATCACAATGCCCCATGCCGTTTACATCACAATGCTCCATGCCATTTTCATCAAAATTGTCCACAAGTTTGTCATCAGAATGTTAGATGACCCTTGTCATCACAAATCTCCATGCACTTGTCAGCACAATGCTCCCTGACACGTGTCTTCACAATACTGCATGACCTGGTCATCACAATGCTCCATGCCCTTGTCACCAAAATGCGCCATTCCAACTCTCATCGCAATGATTAATGAAACTTATTAGACCAAAGTTCCATGCCCTTGTGATCACAATGCTCCATGCACTTCTCATCAAAATGATCTCTCTCCACTGGTATCACAATTCTACATCACTATTTGTCACAATACTCCCTCACCCCTCTCATCACATTGTTCCATGACTCCTGTCATCACAATGCTACATGCACTTATCATCACCATGTTCGATGACCCCTGACATCACAATGTTCCATAACACCTGTCATCAAAATGCTCCATGACCCTTTTCATCAAAATGCTCCATGACCCCTGACATCACAATGTTCCATAACTCCTGTCATCAAAATGTTCCATGACACATTTCATCCAATTGCTCCATGACCCTGTCATCACAATGATCCCTGCCCTTCTCATCAAAATGCACAGCGCCCTTGCCATTAAATGCTCCATGACCTTTGTCATCACAAAGATCCATGACCCTTGGCATCACAATGTTCCATGTCATTGTCATCCCACTGCTCAATGAATGCTCTCATCACATTGCTCCATGCACTTGTCTTCACAAAGATCCATGACACATGTCATCAGAATGATCCATGGCCTTCTCTTCACAATTCTCCATGCCCTTACAATCACAATGCTCCATTAAACCTGTCATAACAATGCTCCATAACCCATGCCATCACGATGTTCCATGGCCATGTCATCACAAGGCTCCATGACCCTTCTCATCACAATGCTCCAAGAACCCTGTCATCACAATGCACTATGCCCCATTTCATCTCAATGATCCATGAACCCAGTCATCACAATGCACCATGCCCATCATCATGCTTCATGCTATTGTCATCACAATGAAATCAAAATTCTCCATGACCTCTGTCATCATAATGCTCCAATCCCTTGTGATCACAATGTTCCATAACACTTATCATCACAACACCCCATGACGCTCATCATCACAATTATCCATGGTCTTCTCATCACAATGCTCCATGACCTTTGTCATCACAATGCTCAATACACTTGTCATCACAATGCTCCCTGACACTTGTCATCAGTATGCTCCATAAACCCTGTCATGACACGTCTCCATGCCTTTTTCATCACAATGATCCATGCCCTTTTAATCATAATGCTCCAAGACCCCTGAAATCACAATGCTCCATGAACTTGTCATCACAAATCTCAATGACGCATGTCATCAGAATTCTCCATGGCCTTCTCCTCACAATGCTCCATGCCCTTGTCATCACAATGCTCCTAGACACCTGTAATCACAATGCTCCATGTCCCTTTTCATCAAAATGCTCCATGAGACTTGTCATCACAAGTCTCTATTGTCCTCTCATCAAAGTGCTCCAGGAACTTGTCATCAAAATGCTCCATGATCCTTGTCATCACAATACTCCATGAATATTTTCAGCCCAATGCCCTATGACCTTCTCATCAAAATGCTCCATCACCCCTGTCATCACAATACTCCATGAATATTTTCAGCCAAATGCTCCATGACATTTGTCATCACAATGATCCATGCCCTTGTCATCACAATGCTCCATGACCCCTTTATTCACAATGCTCCGTGACGCTTGTCATCACAGTGCTCCATGACACCTGTCATCACAATGCTCCATGCCTTTGTCAGGAAAATGCTACCTGACCTTGTCATTGCAATGCTCTATTCGCTTGTCATCACAATACTCCATTACCATTGTCATCACAGTCCTCCATGAACATTGGGATCACATTGCTTCATGCCCTTGTCATCACAATGCTCCATGCTCCTTGAAATCAAAATGATCCATGAACTCTGTCATCACAATGCTCCAAACCCTTGTGATCACAATGTTCCATAACACTTGTCATCACAACGCTCCATGATGCCTGTCATCACAATAATCCATGCCCTTTTCATCACAATGCTCCATGACCTTTGTCATCACAATTCTCAATACACTTGTCATAACAATGCCTCATGCATTTTTCATCACAATGCTCCATGCCATTGTCATCAAAATACTCCACAAGCTTTTCATCAGAATACTCCATGACCCTTTTCATCACAATTCTCCATGCACCTGTCAGCACAATGCTCCCTGACCCTTGTCATCACAATGCTCCAAGCCATTGTCATCACAATGCTCCATTAGCTTTCTCATCAGAATCCTCCATGACCCCTGTCATCACAATGCTACATCCCCTTATCATCACAATATTCCATAACCGCTGTCATCAAAATGCTCCATGACCCTTTTCATCCCAATGCTCTATGACACCTGACATCACAATGTTCTATATCCCCTGTCATCAAAATGTTTCATTACACTTTTCATCAAATTTCTGCATGACCCTGTCATCAAAATGCTCCGTGCCCTTCTCATCACAATGCACCACACACTTGTCATCAAAATGCTCCATGACCTTTGTCATCACAAAGCTCCATGACCCTTGGCATCACAATGCTCCATGTCATTGTGATCACAATTCTACATGATCACTCTCATCACATTGCTCTAAGCCTTGTCATCACAAAGCTCCATGACACTTGTCATCACAATGCTCGATGCCCTTCTCATCACAATGCTTCATGCCCTTGTCATTACAATCCTTCATGACCCATATATCACAGTGTTCCATGCCCTTGTCATCACAATGCTCCATGCCCACTCTAATCACAATAAGCCATGAAATATTTCACACCAATGTTCAATGCCCTTCTCATCACAATGCTCCATTACCACTGTCATAACAATGCTCCATGACCCGTGCCATCAGAAAGTTCCACGGCCTTGTCCTCACAAGGCTCCATGACCCTTGTCATCACAATGCACCAAGACCCATGTAATCACAAGTCTCCATGCCCTTGTGATCACAAAGCTCCGTGAGGCATGTCATCAGAATGTTCCATGGCCTTCTCCTCACCATGCTCCATGCACTTGTCATCACAATGCTCCAAGACCCCTGTAATCACAGTGTTCCATGAGCCTTTTCATCTCAATGCTCCATGAACCCTGTCATCACAATGCACCATGCCCATCATCATGATGCTTCAGGCTATTGTCATCACAATGAAATCAAAATTCTCCATGACCTCTGTCATCATAATGCTCCAAACCCTTGTGATCACAATGTTCCTTAACACTTATCATCACAACACACCATGACGCTCATCATCACAATTATCCATGGTCTTCTCATCACAATGCTCCATTACCTTTGTCATCAGAATCCTCTATGACACTTGGCATCACAATGCTCCATGCCATTGTCATCACAATGGGCCATTACACATGTCATCACAATGCTCCCTGACACCTGTCTTCACAATACTGTATGTCCTGGTCATCACAATGCTCCATGCCCTTGTCATCACAATGCGCCATTCCAACTCTCATCGCAATAATCCATGAAACTTATTATTCCAATGCTCCATGCCCTTGTCATCACAATGCTCCTATCCCTTGTTATCACATTGTTCCATGACCCCTGTCATCACAATGCTCCGTGACTTCATTCATCACAATGATTCATGACCTTTATCATATCAATGGTCCATGCCCTCGTCATCAACAGTCTCTGTGACCATTTTAACCACAATGCTCCATGAACTTTTCATCACAATGCTCTTTGACCCTTGTCATCACAATCCTATATGCCTTTCTCAGCACAATGCTCCATGACCCTTGTCATCACAATGCTCCATGCGCTTGTCAGCACGATGCTCCATGACACAAGTCATCAAAATGCACCATGCGCTTGTCATCACAGTGCTCCACAATCTTGTCCTCACAATGCTCCATAAAACTTGTCATCACAATGCTCCATGCACTTCTCATCAAAATGCTCTCTCACCACTGATATCACAATGTTACATCACTATTCGTCACAATACTCACTCACCCCTGTCATCACAATGTTCCATGACTCCTGTCATCACAATGCTACATGCACATATCATCACAATGTTCGATGGCCTCTGACATCACAATGTTCCATAACCCCTGTCCTCAAAATGCTCCCAAAATCTTTTCATCAAAATGCTCCATGAACCCTGGCATCACAATGTTCCATAACCCCTGTCATCAAAATATTCCATGACCATTTTCATCAAATTGCTCCATGACCCTGTCATCACAATGCTCCCTGCCCTTGTCCTCACAATGCACAACGTCCTTGTCTTCAAAATCCTCCATGACCTTTGTCATCACAAAGATCCATGACCCTTGGCATCACAATGCTCCATGTCATTGGCATCACAATGCTCCATGAACGCATTCATCACATTGCTCAATGCCATTGTCATCACAAAGCTCCATGACACGTCATCAGAATGCTCCATGGCTTTCTCATCACAATCCTCCATGCCATTGCCATCACAATGTTCCATTACCCCTGTCATAACAATTCTCCATGACCCCCCCATCACGATGTTCCATGGACTTGTCATCACAAGGCTCCATGACCATTCTCATCACAATGCTCCTAGACACCTGTAATCACAATGTTCCATGACCCCTGTCATCACAGTGCTACATCCCCTTATCATCATAATGTTCCATGACCCCTGTCATCACAATGCTACATCCCCTTATCATCACAATGTTCTATAACCCCTGTCATCAAAATGTTCCATTACAATTTTCATCAAATTGCTGCATGACACTGTCATCAAAATGCTCCCTGCCCTTCTCATCACAATGCACCACGCCCTTGTCATCAAAATGCTCCGTGACTTTTGTCATCAAAAAGCTCCATGACCCTTGACATCACAATGCTCCATGTCATTGTCATCACAATGCTCCATGAACACTCTCATCACCTTGCTCCATGCCCTTGTCATCACAAAGCTCCATGACACTTTTCATCACAGTGCTCGATGCCCTTCTCATCACTATGCTCCATGCCCTTGTCATTACAATCCTCTATGATCATTGTATCACAGTGTTCCGTGCTCTTGTTATCACAATGCTCCATGCCCACTCTCATCACAATAATCCATGAAACATTTCACACCAATGCTTCCTGTCCTTCTCATCACAATGCTCCATTACAACTCTCATAACAATGTTCCATGACCCCTGACATCACAATGTTCCATGGCCTTGTCATTCACAAGGCTCCATGACACTTGTCATCACAATGTTCCAAGACCCCTGTAATCACAATGCTCCATGCCCTTGTCATCACAAAGTTCCATGACGCATGTCACTAGAATGTTCCATGGAATTCTCATCACAATGCTCCATGCCCTTGTCATCACAATGCTCCAAGACACATTTTTTCACAATGCTCCATGCCCCTTTTCATCTCAAAGCTCCATGAATCCTATCAACACAGTGCACCATGCCCATTATCATAATGCTTCAGGGTATTTTCATCATAATGAAATCAAAATGCTCCATGACCTCTTTCATCACAATGCTCCAAACTGTTGGGATCACAAAGTTCCGTAACACTTCTCATCACAACAACCCATGATGCTCATAATCACAATTATCCATGGTCTTCTCATCACTATGCTCCATAAACTTTGTCATCACAATGCTCAATACACTTGTCATCACAATGCTCCCTGACACTTGTCGTCAGTATGCTCCTTGAACACTGTCATGACAAGGCTCCACGCCTTTTTCATCACAATGTTCCATGCCCTTTTCATCACAATGCGCCAAGACAACTGTAATCACAATGCTCCATGCACTTGTCATCACAGTGCTCCATGACGCATTCATCAGAATGCTCCATGGCCTTCTCTTCATAATGATCCATGCCGCTTGTCATTATAGCGCTCCATGACGCTCGTCGTCACAATTATCCATGGTCTTCTCATCACAGTGCTCCACGGTCTTGCCATCACAATGCTCCATGCCCTTGTCATCACAATGCTCTATGTTCCCTGTCATCACAGTTCTCCACGTTCTGGGCATCACTATGTTCCATGACACTTCCCATCACAGTGTTAAATGCTTTGTCATCACAATACTCCACAAGCTTGTCATCAGAATACTCCATGACCCTTGTCATCACAATGACCCATGACCCCTGTCATCACAATGCTCCATGAGACGTATCATCACAATGCTCCATGCCCCTTGTCATTACAGTGCTCCATGTTGCTCGTCACCAGAATTGTGCATGGACTTCTCATCACAGTGCTCCACGGTCTTGCCATAACAATGCTGCATGCCCTGGTCATCACAATGCTCCATGTCCCTTGTCATCACAATTCTCCACGTCCTTGTCATCACAATGCTCCATGACAGTTCTCATCACAATGTTACATGCTCTTGTCATCACAATTCTCCATGCACTTGTCATCGCAATGCCCCATGACCCCTGTCATAGCAAGCTCCATTCATTTGTCATCACAATGCTTCACGACCATTTCATCAAAATTCTCAATGGCCGTTGTCATAACAATGTTACATGCGCTTGTCATCACAAAGCTCCATGACACATGTCATCAGAATGTTCCATGGCCTTCTCATCAAAATGCTCCATGCCCTTTTCATTACAGTGCTCCAAGACCCCTGTAATCACAATGCTCCATGCCCCTTTTCATCTCAATGCTCCATGAACCCTGTCATCACAATGCATCATACCCTTCATCATAATGCTTCCGGCTATTGTCAGCACAATGAAATCAAAATTCTCCATGACCTCTGTCATCAGAATGCTCCATGACCCCTGTCATCACAATACTCCATGAACATTTTCAGCCCAATGCTCCATGACACTTGTCATCAAAATGATCCATGCCCTTGTCATCCCAATGCTCCATGACCCCTGTATTCAAAATGCTCCGTGACGCTTGTCATCACAGTGCTCCATGACACCTGTCATCACAATGCTCCAAGGCTTTGTCAGCAAAATGCTACATGACCTTGTCATTACAATGCTCTATGCACTTGTCTTCACAATACTCCATTACCAGTCATCACAATCCTCCATGAACCTTGGGATCACATTGTTTCATGCCTTTGTCATCACATTGATCCATGCTCCTAGAAATCAAAATGATCCATGACCTCTGTCATCACAATGCTCCAAACACTTGTGATCACAATGTTCCATAACACTTGTCATCACAACGCTCCATGATGACTGTCATCACAATACTCCATGCCCTTTTCATCACAATGCTCCATGACCTTTGTCATCACAATTCTCAATACACTTGTCATCACAATGCTCCCTGACACTTGTCGTCAGAATGCTCCTTGAACCCTGTCACGAAAAGGCTCCATGCCTTGTTCATCACAATGCCCCATGCAGTTTTCATCACAATGCCCCATGCCATTGTGATCAAAATACTCCACAAACTTGTCATCAGAATGCTCCATGACCCTTGTCATCACAATTCTCCATGCACTTGTCAGCACAATGCTCCCTGACCCTTGTCATCACAATGCTCCAAGCCATTGCCATCACAATGCTCCATTACCTTTGTCATCAGAATCCTCCATGACATTTGGCATCACAATGCTCCATGCCATTGTCATCACAATGGGCCATTACATATGTCATCACAATGCTCCCTGACACCTGGATTCACAATACTGCATGACCTTGTCATCACAATGCTCCATGCCCTTGTCATCACAATGCGCCATTCCAACTGTCATCGCAATAATCCATGAAATTTATTAGACCAATGCTTCATGCCCTTGTCATCACAATGCTCCATGCCCTTTTTATCACAATGCTCCATGACCCCTGTCATCACAATTCTCCGTGACTCCAGTCATCACAATGCTTCATGACATTTGTCATCACAATGGTCCATTCCCCCTTCATCAACAGTCTCTGTGACCTTTTTAACCACAATGCTCCATGAACTTTTCATCACAATGCTCTTTCAACCTTGTTATCACAATGCTCTATGCCTTTCTCAGCACAATGCTCCATGATCCTTTTCATCACAATGCTCCATGAGCTTGTCAGCACGATGCTCCATGACACATGTCATCACAATGCACCATGCGCTTGTCATCACAGTGCTCCAAAATCTTGTCATCACAATGCTCCATAAACCTTGTCATCACAGTGTTCCATGCAATTCTCATCAAAATGCTCTCTCACCACTGATATCACAATGTTACATCACTATTCGTCACAATACTCCCTCACCCCTGTCATCACAATATTCCATGACTCCTGTCATCACAATGCTACATGCACTTATCATCACAATGTACGATGACCCCTGACATCACAATGTTCCATAACCCCGTCATCAAATTGCTCCGTGACCCTTTTCATCAAAATGTTCCATGACCCCTGACATCACAATGTTCCATAACCCCTGCCATCAAAATGTTCCATGACCCTTTTCATCAAATTGCTCCACGACCCTGTCATCGCAATGATCCCTGCCCTTCTCATCACAATGCACAATGCACTTCTCATCAAAATGCTCAATGACCTTTGTCATCACAAAGATCCATGACCCTTGGCATCACAATGTTCCATGTCATTCTCATCACAAAGCTCCATGAACGCTCTCATCACTTTGCTCCATGCACTTTTCATCACAAAGATCCATGAAACATGTCATCAGAATGCTCCATGGCCTTCTCTTCACAATGCTCCATGCCGTTGCCATCACAATGCACCATGTCCACTGTCATCACAATAATCTATGAAACTTGTCAGACCAATGCTCCATGACCCTGTCATCACAATACTCCATGCCCTTGTCATCACAATGCTCCATGACCCATGTCATCACAATGCTCCGTGACTCCAGTCATCACAGTGCTTCATAATGTTTGTCATCACAATGGTCCATGCCCGGGTCATCACAAGGCTATGTGACCTTTGTAACCACAATGCTTCATGAACATTTCATGACAATGCTCCGTGACCCTTGTCATCACAATGCTCCATGCCTTTGTCAGAACAATACGCAATGACCCTTGTCATCACACTGTGCCACATGCTTTTCATCACAACGGTCCACAACCTTGTCATTGCTATGCACAAAAAAACTTGAAATCACAATGCTCCATGCACTTTTCATCCAAATGCTCTCTCACCAGAGATATCAATATATTCCATCCGTAGTCATCAAAATACTCCCTCACCCCGGTAATCACAATGTTCCATGACCACTGTCATCACAATGATACATCCCCTTATCATCTCAATGTTCCATAACCCCTGTCATCAAAATGCTCCATGACCCTTTTCATCCCAAAGCTCCATGATCCCTGGCATCACAATGTTCTATAACCCCTGTCATCAAAATGTTCCATTACACTTTTCATCAAATTGCTGCATGACCCTCTCATCAAAATTATCCCTGCCCTTCTCATCACAACGCACCATGCCCTTGTCATCAAAATGCTCCGTGACATTTGTCATCACAAAGCTCCATGACCCTTGACATCACATTGCTCCATGTCATTGTCATCACAATGCTCCATGAACCCTCTCATCATATGGCTCTTGCCCTTGTCATCACAAAGCTCCATGACACTTGTCTTCACAATGTTCGATGCCCTTCTCATCCCAATGCTCGATTCCCTTGTCATTAAAATCCTCTATGATCATTGTATCACAGTGTTCCGTGCTCTTGTCATCACAATGCTCCATGCCCACTCTCATCACAATAATCCATGAAACATTTCACACCAATGTTTCCTGTCCTTCTCATCACAATGCTCCATTACAACTTTCATAACAATGTTCCATGACCCCTGCCATCACAATGTTCCACGGCCTTGTCATTCACAAGGCTTCATGACACTTGTCATCACAATGTTACAAGACCACTGTAATCACAATGCTCCATGCCCTTTTCATCACAAAGCTCCATGACGCATATCATTAGAATGTTCCATGGACTTCTCATCACAATGCTCCATGCCCTTGTCATCACAATGCTCCAAGACACTTTTTATCACAATGCTCCATCCCCCTTTTCATCTCAAAGCTCCATGAATCCTATCATCACAATGCACCATGCCCATTATCATAATGCTTCAGGGTATTTTCATCACAATGAAATCAAAATGCTCCATGACCTCTGTCATCACAATGCTCCAAACCATTGGGATCACAATGTTCCATAACACTTCTCATCACAAAAACCCATGATGCTCATAATCACAATTATCCATGGTCTTCTCATCACTATGCTCCATAAACTTTGTCATCACAATGCTCAATACACTTGTCATCACAATGCTCCCTGACACTTGTCGTCAGTATGCTCCTTGAACACTGTCATGACAAGGCTCCATGCCTTTTTCATCACAATGATCCATGCCCTTTTCATCACAATGCTCCAAGACACCTGTAATCACAATGCTCCATGCACTTGTCATCACAGTGCTCCATGACGCATTCATCAGAATGCTCCATGGGCTTCTCTTCACAATGCTCCATGCCCTTGTCATCACAATGCTCCAAGACCCCTGTAATCACAATGCTCCATGCCGCTTGTCATTATAGCGCTCCATGACGCTCGTCATCACAATTATCCATGGTCTTCTCATCACAGTGCTCCACGGTCTTGCCATCACAGTGCTCCATGCCCTGGTCATCACAATGCTCTATGTTCCCTGTCATCACAATTCTCCACGTTCTTGTCATCACTATGTTCCATGACACTTCCCATCACAGTGTTAAATGCTTTGTCATCACAATACTCCACAAGCTTGTCATCAGAATACTCCATGACCCTTGTCATCACAGTGATCCATGACCCCTGTCATCACAATGCTCCATGAGACGTATCATCACAATGCTCCATGCCCCTTGTCATTACAGTGCTCCATGATGCTCGTCACCAGAATTATCCATGGTCTTCTCATCACAGTGCTCCACAGTCTTGCCATAACAATGCTCCATGCCCTGGTCATCACAATGCTCCATGTCCCTTGTCATCACAATTCTCCACGTCCTTGTCATCATAGTGCTCCATGACAGTTCTCATCACAATGTTACATGCTCTTGTCATCACAATTCTCCATGCACTTGTCATCGCAATGCCCCATGACCCCTGTCATAGCAAGCTCCATTCCTTTGTCATCACAATGCTTCACGACCTTTTCATCAAAATTCTCGAATGCCGTTGTCATCAGAATGCTCCATGCCCTTGTCATCACAAAGCTCCATGACCCTTGTCATCTCAGTGCTCCAAGCCCTTGTCGTCACAGTGCTCCATTACCTTTGTCATCACAATCCTCCATAACACTTGGCATCACAATGCTCCATGTCATTGTCATCACAATGGAACATGAAATATGCCATCACAATGCTCCCTGACACCTGTCTTCACAATACTCCATGACCTTGTCATCACAATGCTCCATTCCCTTGTCATCACAATGTGCCATGCCCACTGTCAACACAATTATCCATGAAACTTGTCAGACCAATGCTTCATGCTCCTGTCATCACAATGCTACATGACCCCAGTCATCACAGTGCTCCGTGTGTCCTGTCATCACAAGGCTCCATGACCTTTGTCACCACAAATATCAATGTCCTCATCATCACAAGACTCTGTGAAATGTGTCACCACAATGCTCCATGAACTTTTCATCACAATGCTCAATGTCATTGTCATCACAATGCTCCATGAACGCTCACATCACAATGCTCCATGACCTTTGTCATCACAATGCTCAATACACTTGTCATCACAATGCTCCCTGACACTTGTCGTCAGTATGCTCCCTTAACCCTGTCATGACAAGGCTCCATGCCTTTTTCATCACAATGTTCCATGCCCTTGTCTTCAAAAGCTCCATGATGCATGTCATCCAAACGCTCCATGGCCATCTCATCCCAATGCCTCATGCCGTTGTCATCACTATGCCCCAAGACCCCTGTAATCACAATGCTCCATGCCCCTTTTCATCAGAATATTCCATGAGACTTGTCATCACATGTCTCCATGGTCTTCTCATCACAATGCTCCAGTACCTTGTCATCACAAGCCTCCATGGCCCCTGTCATCACAATACTCCATGAACATTTTCAGCCCAATGCTCCTTGACCTTCTCATCACAATGCTCCATGACCCCTGTCATCACAATTCTCCATGACTCCTGTCATCACAATGATCCATGAACCCTGACAACACAATGATCCGGGACTCTTGTCATCAAAATGCTCCATGCCCTTGTCATCCCAATGCTCCATGACCCCTGTAATCACAATGCTCCGTGACACTTGTCATCACAGTGCTCCATGAAACTTGTCATCACAATGCTCCATGCCTTTGTCAGCAATATGCTACATAATCTTGTCATCACAATGCTCCATGCGCTTGTCATCACAATCCTTCATGACACTTTGGATCATATTGCTTCATGCCCTTGTCATCTCCCTCTTGCCTTTCTGGTTTTTACAGATTTTCAGATGTCCCTTTTGACCCGTGGGAAGTGACAATTCTTTGTAGTGTGGATTTGCATTGTGCGCTTGCTTGATTGTCCAAAAAGGTCGTATGCGTTTTCTCCTGAATATATTCAGGAGAAAACGCATACGCCCTTTTTGGCCAAGTGCATCATTGTCGAAGTTTTGATGCTTTTCCTGTGCTTTAAAGGCGATTCCTATTTACCTCTTGAAATATGTTTTGTGCAATTCTGCCTCATTTTCAAGTCAGCTTCGTTGCCTTCCCTCAACAGATTTTTGGAAGACAGTAGTCCTTTATAACTGTAGGTTTGTGAATTGCTGTGCCCGTGAGCTCCAATTTTCAAATCCCATTTTTGGGAGCTGACCGCAAATCCACAATTTTGCTTCAGGACCTATACTTGTTCCAGGGGTGGATATACTGTTCCCTGCGGGTGGCTGAGGCTTTGGTTAATTCTTCTTCCTGACGGGAATTTAGAGTGACATGTGCCCGTCCAAATGCCTACATCTACTCTCTGATTGGTTCTCCCTCTTCCCTTTCATCCTCTGCACAATTTGCCAACTGTGCGAACCAGGAGGTTATAGGGGCTGGCTCTCCTAAGTTGGGAGATGGATAGTAAAGCAGTTGGAATGCCAAACTGGAGCACAAGGAGAGGAAAAATTAGGAGACTTTTAGAAATCTTTCACCATCACAGGGTGTCCATTCTCTAGGTTTCCCATACATGTTATAACTGTAGTGATATTCCCTACTACCTGGAGATTTGGTATCCATGGAATCGTGGCATGCATTAGTACTTTAAAGGGTCTGCATTTTCTCTCCCAATCTCACCAGTCCTCTCAGTCCCAAGTGTCCAGCCTTAGGTCTCATCCAGCTGTCTTTGCAGATATGGTCATTCCCGGTTTCATCAGAACCCCTGAAGGAATTGTGTAAGAATTTTGCTGTTTTTTTGTTTGTTTTTGAAATTCATTTTTATAGTGCGGTTGAGCTGATTTTCACTGACGTGTTTATGCCAGTCTAGACACACTTGATTCCCTTATGGAGACAAATCTATACATAGGTTTTAAGATTCTCACTAGTCAGATATATTCCTCTGTGTGGAATAGGGGGTTTGAGTCCCGTTCACTGAGTAAGGGGTAGGTCTCGTCTATTCTCTATTTGGTTTATGGAATGGTACCTGTGCTAATATCAAACTCTGGTTTTATGCATCACCCCACCTCTCCTATCCCATTAAACAGGTATAAGAGTGTTTTCTAAATGTGAGACTCTGTTCTCTTTCTTAATTCAGTTCATGTGTTGTGATGTTGACATTCCCTCTGTAAGTGATATCTTATGAATAGATTCTTTTTCTGTGTGACTAATTTCACTTAGAATCATCATACCTAAATCCACTCTTTATGCTGCTACTGGCCTTATGACATTGATTCCACGTCTGCGTAATATTCCGTTGTACAAAATTACCCCAAGTTATTTATGCATTTCTCTTTTTCCTGGGATATTTTAGGTGTACCGAAGTTGAGGTTCTTGTATGCAGAGCAGCCCTAAACTTTGGGGTGCCTGTGTCTTGTCGATATTTAGTCTTCCCAAGTTATATGTCCATGAGTTGAAGTCCCCTTTGCTCGGGGGCTTTGTATTTAAATGTTTTAGGAAACAACATACACTTCTTCAGAGTGGCTCTTGGATATTTATACCCCACCCATCAGCGTGACTAGGCTCCCTGTTCTCCATGGCCTCTCCAGCATTTCTGGTTTGTACACATTTTTTGGATGGCCTTTCTGAGCAGTGGAAATTGAGACTTCTTTGTTGTGCGGATTTTCATTTCCCGCTTGGTTGGTTGGCCAAAAACCCTGTATGTGTTTTTTTTCCTGAAGATATTCACGAAAAAAAGGCATACACCCTTTTGCCCAACTACATCATTTTAGAAATTCTGCTGCTTTTCATATGCTTTAAATGTGAGTACAATCTACCTTTTGAAATCTGTTTCCTGCAATTCTGCCTCTCATTCAGATCCTCTTCGTTGCCTTACCTGAATATATTTTTGGACGTTGGTTATCATTTATATCTTTGCAGGTCTTTGAATTGTCTGCTCCTGAGCTCCATTTTGCAACTGGCTTTTTTTGTGAGCTGGCCGCCAAACCTTTGGATTGCTTCTGGCCATATTCTGGTTCTGAGGAGGCAGGCTGAGCCTTTGGTTAATTCTTCTTCTAATGGGAAATTAGAGTGACATGTGCCTGTCAAAAATCCTACAGCTAATCTCTCATTGGTTCCCCCCTTCCCATTTATCCTCTGCACAAAATGCAAACTGTGTGAAACAGGAGGTTAAAGGTGCTGATTCTCAAAGTGGGGAGATTTTTAGTAATGTGGCTGGAATGGCGAACCCCAGCACCAGGAGATCAAAAATGAGGTGCATTTTAGACACCTTTCCTGAGCACACGGTGTACATTCATCTCGGTTTCGCAGGCATGTTTTCGCTGTCAAAAGATTCCCTTGAACCTGCCGATTTGGGACCCATGGAATGGGTGCCCGGCAGTATTACTTTAAAAGGTCTGCATTTCCTCACCCAGCCTCTCTAACATCTCTTAGCGTGCATAGCTTCCAGCCTTATATATCATCCTGCTGTGGGTCTACATGTGTTCAATCCATGTTACATCGTAGCCCTTCAACAAAAGTTGTAAGAATTTTTGTCTGTCTCACCGTTTTTATAAATATTTTTAAATTTATTTTTATATTGGTTACAGCTGATTTTCAAAGCTCTGTTTTTTGCTGCTGTACATCCACTTGATTCATGTACTGTGAGACAACAAGAAATTATTTTTCAGATGCTTACGAGTCATATGTATTATTGGCCAGTGACTTGAGTGGGCTGAGTGAAGTTCTTTGAGGTACCGTGTAGGCCTTGTCAGTTATTCAATTTGGTACTTGGAATGGTATATTTGCTAATTTCAACCTCCTGGATAATACCTCACCATTCCCCACCTTTCCCATTTAGCAGCCTTATGTCTATTTTCTACATATTTGACTATGTTTCTGTTTTGTAGTTTATTTCATGTGTAGCCATTTTTGATTCCACCTTTAAGTGACATCTTATGATATGTGTCATTTTCTTTCTGACATATGTCACTTAGAATGATCGTATGTAACTCCTCCAGAGTTGTTCCATGTGGCCTTATTTCATTGATTTCGGGATGAGTAATATTCCACTCTACATAAGTACCCCATCTCTTTTATCCATTTTATCCTTCCAGGGACATTTAGGTTATATCCAAGTGGAGGCCCTTTTTAACAGAGAGGTGGTAAACGTTGTGGTGCCTGTTTACTGTCCATTTTTGTTTTTCCCAAGGTATACGCCCATGAGTGCAAGTGCCCTATGCTCTGTAGCTCAGTTTTCAGATGTTTTAGCAAACACAATACACTTCTCCAGAGTGGCCGTTGGCAAATTACATTTCCACTATCAGCCTCACAGGGCTCCCTTTTCTCCTCGCCCTGTCCTGCATTTCTGGTGTTTACACATTATGTGGATGGCCCTTCTGACTGATGTGAAGTGATACATTTTGTAGTATTGATTTCCAGTGCCCACCTGTTTGGTTGGATAAAACGTGTGTATGGCCTTTACTTGAATATATTCAGAGAAAAATGCATACGCCCTTTTGTGCCAACTGCATCATTGGCGATGTACAGCCCCTTTTCTTGTGCTTTAATGGGGAGTCCTTTATACCTCTTCAAATCTGTTTCCTGCCACTCTCCCTTGCTTACAAGTCCTTTTCTGTGATTTACCTTAAGACATTTTTCGACGATAGATATTTTCAACTCTGCAGTTTCATGAATTTTCGTGCCCCTGAGTTCCATTTTTCAACTTGTGTTTTTGGAAACTGGACACAAAACAGCAGGATTTCCTCTAGACCTATTCTGTTTCCGTGGGCAATTCTAGCCTTTGATTAATTTGTCTTCCAGATTGGAAATTAGAGTGGCATGTGCCTGTCCGAACACCTAAGACTTGTCTCTAAATTTTTCTCATCCTTCCGCTTCATCCTCTGGACAAATTCCAAACTGTGTGCAACAGGATGTTGACGGTGCTGATATCCCCAAGTGAGGAGATTGTCAGGAAAGATGCTGGTGGGGTGAACCCGAGCACCAGGCGATGAGGAGATGAGGTGCCTTTTCCAAACTCTTTCCGATCAAATGGTGTACCATCCTCTAGGTGTGACAGGCATGTTTTATCTGTAGGAAGGGTCCCGTGCATGGAAGGAGAACACCAGGGATTTTTCCAAATCAGTGCCTCCCCGAACCCCAAACTGGGGAATTTTTAAGTTACAGCTACACATATGTCCATTAAGGGCCTTAGGAAATAGGCAGAGCCCAAACATTAGATGATTGAAATCTTCAGGATCAGAAGCGTTCACCATCGGCCTTGCTTAGGTTACATTTTATCTGTCATTGATAGATGATGTCAATAAAAATATCTATTCTTTTTCAGATTATTTCCCCTTATAGGTTATTGCAAAATATTCAGTGTAGTTCCCTGTGCTATACAGTTGTTCCTTGTTGATGATCTATTTTATACATAGCAGTGTGTATGTGTTAATCCCAAACTGTTAATTTATCCCTTGTCCTACCTTTCCCCTTTGGTAATAATAAATTATAAGATTTTATACTTCTCAGAAATGGGGGAGCTGAAAGAGAGGTATCCTTTTCAATGGAAAAGCATTCAAAACAAGATTGAAGCTTCAGCCAAGAGTATTTGATGTACATCCATGGAAATAAATCACTTCATTTCTCTAATGTTGACCTGACAAATAAGACAGATGTCTTCACTGAAATTGCTTATAGTAAAAAGATGGAAATATCAAAGGTAAGTCTTAGAAACATCTTATTTTACCCGAGCATTATACACTGCTCTATGTTAACTACAGTTTGGCTCACACATCTGTTCATTGAAGTTACAATGTTCTCAATTTCTGTTACTGATCCTCCAGAGTGGACCCCAACAGGTGTCCCCGTGCCCAGTGTCATTGGAGCCAACAGATCAAGACTGAGTTTGGTTCAGAAGCAAAGGAAACATTATTTTGAAAACAGAATGGAGAGGTGAGAGTGTGCACTCCCCCACGGGCTGTGGGCTGGGATGCTGTGTAGGGATCCCAGCAGCTTCAGTGGGAGGGAGGGGATGGAGCTCTCGAGGGCTGGTTTGGCTGCAGCTCAGGCTCTATGCCGTGGAGTCTGCATGGGACCCCGCTAGCTGAGGTGTCGACCCAGCCATTCTGCACTAGGAAATCGGGTCTGAAGTGCCGGGTGTGGGACCTCTGCATGCGGAACCCTAGGAGCACGTGAAATTAGACAAAGCACAAAGGAAAAACAGGTTAGACTTTATTTTATTGCCCAGGTTCTCTTTTTATCTCACAGGAATTTTTAATGAACGTTGCCGGAGACGAACCCCTCCTCTGCTTTTTGTTCCGTTCCTCATTCTTGGGGTGTTGAGGGTGCAGACCCCTCTTTTGTAACTGCTTCATGCTGTGGTGGCAGCCCTGTTACCTGGGGGGAGGGGCAAAACGTCTCCCCACCAGCCTCCAGGTGAGGTTGATTGTCCCAAGGCCTCCTGCCTCATTTCCCGTACGCCTGAGCACCAGCATTGGATGTGTTATAGATTCTAATGACCTTTAAGTGTCCAGGAAAGAGATGCGCAGAGATGCTGAGGTGGCAGGTTTCACCCCACCCCACATTTGTTCGGCGACCTTAGGCTGACGGTTTTTGCCAGCCTAGATGCTCTGACCAGTAGTCTGTGCTTTCTTTAATGAGGTCCCTGAATTAATGTACAAACAGCACCATGTGTCAGAACCGTGCCCGCGCAACTCCCAGACAATCCAGGGTCAGTGGTGATCCAGGACCATGACGTCCACTGAGTCAACGGCATTTAGAAGTAGCCAGCAGTCCAGCCGGTCATATTGGCCACCATCACTGCGGTGTCTGTAGGGTTTTCTATGGTGAAAGCGTGATATACGTTTCCCCCGCCAAGCTTATTAGCTCCCCTCTGGGTGCAGTAAGTCCTGCAAGCAGTAGTCTGCTCTTTCGGGGCACAGTCTTCTTGTTTTCTGAGAGAAACTCCAGGTCAAGTGATGGTCACACGAGTCATCTTGGGGCCCCGTTGCCCCCGTTTGTCTCTCTGGAGGTGGAGTTGGAGGGCCTCCTCACTCGATGTCAGTGTGTCCATAGAGCGACACCTGCAACTTCAGGGCATGATGGGTGGTTAGGATCACCACGTGGGGTCCTTTTCCCTTAGGAGGGAGCTGGCCTTGTGGGCTGCTGATTTCTTGCTTTTTAGATAACCCAGTATCCTGGCCTGATGAGTCAGTGGGCAAAGCCCTTGGTGACCATAGTTTATCATACCTGAAGGGCATTCTTGTGTTGCTCCATTTCACCTGGTCCCAGTTTTTGCACTAAGTCTCCAAGGGCAATTAACCTTTGACCGGGTATGTAAAGGTCAAAGGGTTTAGCTAAATTAGGGAGTTCCTGGGCAAGGGTCTAAATTGACTGCTCTTTCCATTCTGGAAAGGCTGCTTCTGGATTCTATTCAAAAGGATCATCATCTTTTCGTGTCAGTGTTTCAGGTAGAGGCCCAGCTATCAGACTGTAGTTAGGGATCCAGATGCAGAAAACCTTGGCCTACCCCAGAAATCCCTAAGCTGTCTTCTAGTTTTAGAAGAGGTAAGGCTGCAAATGGCTTCTTCCCTATCTTGGGATGCGTTTCTCCGAGTATCTGTGAGAATGAAGCCCAGGCATGTCACCTGAGCCTGGTATATTTGAGCCTTTTTCTTGGACACCTTCTATCCTTTCTTGGCTAGGTAGTTCAGAGGCGTCTTTAGTAGGCCTGGCGATCAGAATGTCATCTGCATATTGAAGGAGGGTTCCCTTTTACAGAGGTAGAACGTTTAGGTCTTTAGAGGACATTTCCCCAATGATGGTGTGGGGATTTTTGAACCATTGGGGCAGGACGGCCCAGCATTATTGCTTGTGTTGCATGTTGTGTCCTGCCACTCACAAGCCAAAAATTCTTGTGACTCTGAGATGAATGGAATACAGAAGAAGGCATCATTGAAGTGTAATACAGAATGTCATGGCCTGGTGGATGGTAGAATCAGCAGCAGGGTGTAGGAAACAGGAGCTACTGGATGTATATCCTCGGTGGCTTCACTGACTGTCCTGATGTCCTTTACCAGGTCTCCAGCAGCCCATGGGGCTCTCGTGGTCAGGCCAATCCCACGATATGGAGCTCACCTGGGCTGCATCCCGCACCACACATCCCACGGGGCTCTCGTGGTCAAGTCCTTCCAAGGGTATGGAGCTCACCTGTGCAGCTACCCAGCAGCCCATGGGGCTCTCATAGTCAGGCCCTTCCCAGGATACGGAACTCCCCAGGGCAGGTACCCCAGCAGGGCTGGACACACAGGAACTGTGCACATAGCCCACCTTGCAGAGAACCCCCAGCTCACCTGTCGCTCACAGCTGACACAGAACACCTCAGAGCAGGACTTGAACTAACAAACAGCAGCTCTGACAGGTCTGTGACCCTGGCTATCACTCTGTGCAGCCTCTCTCTGCCTGGTCTTCCAGACACTTCCACTGCAGCCAGGGCACCAGACCTCTGTCTCCACCCACCATCACTCCTCTCCCTGACTCCTGGGTTCCTCTCATTAGGATAGGGTCTTCTTGAAGTTGTTTTCCACTCATGGACCAGATAAAATGATAAGAAAACAAGCTGCAGCTGTAGCCCCTTGTCTAGCCTGACTCTCAAGAGCCCACACCTCTTCCTTGGGCATGGCCCGTTTAACAAGTTTCATTTTCTGCAACTGTGAGCCACTGAGGGGTGAGGATTGGCTGATATGGGCAGCCTGACAATGCCTGCCAGCCCTCCCCAGGTGTGCCTGTGTTGAGGTCAATATAAACACCTCTCCAGTCAGCAAGAGCCCCTGTAGCTGTGCCTGACGCCATATTATCTGCCCCGTCAGCAGTGTCGGGGCTGGGGTGGTGGTACGGAGGGAGAGGCTGTGGCTTTGTGGGTGGCCCAGTGTGAGTGGGGCTCTGCTGGACTTTCTGCAGGAGTTGCCAGGCTGCCACCTGCTAAAGAAGAGGATGTGTCATCCATACCTGCCGCTGGAATTTCTCCCCAGGCAGAGGTGAGGAAGTAAAAAAGCAGTGGGGGCCATGGCAGGAGGGGTATCTCAGGCAGGGAAATGGAAAGATTCCAGAAGAGCATCTGAGGCCAGGACCATCCTGGCTGGCCTGCAGGCACCAAGTCGGCCTGTGTGCTCTCGCTAGTGTGGCTCCACAGCCCTTCCTCTAGGCTTGCAAGTGCTTGTACATATACAGGTGTTTTACCTGGAAAGGGTGGGAAGAGTTCAGCTGCAGCAGGACTGGGGCTCAGCTCACATTTACTCACAGACCCCTCGACACAGTCCCCCAGCTTTGCAATGAGGATGCTCCTTGTGGGGGGGAGTGCTGCTGAGTGCATGGGAGACGATTTCCCACCTCTGACCAACTTAAGAATTTTTTACCACTGGAGCAAGTGCCCTTATAAGATTTTCCTCTGTATAACTGGTGGGTTCTGTTTTTTTTTTTTTCTTTTTTTCTATTTTTCTTTTTGGTTCAAGGTAGATTTTATTTATTCCTCTTTTTTTTAATTTGGAGATATAAACATGGAAATAATGCATTAATATAAAGACATCTATGTGAAGGGAAAAACTTTTTTTCTGTTTTATTTGATTAAATGTTATTTATTTATTTCTAATTTTTTAAAATTTATTTATTTCTTTTATACAGCAGGTTCTTATTGGATATCTATTTTATACATATAAGTGTGCACATGTGAATCCTAGTCTCCCAATTCATCCCACCACCACCCTCACATGGTGTTCCCCCCTTGGTGTCCATATGTTTGTTCTCTACATCTGTGTCTCTATCTCTGCCCTGCAAACCGGTTCATCTGTACCATTTTTCTAGGTTCCACATATATGCATTAATATACAATATTTGTTTTTCTCTTTCTGACTTACTTCACTCTGTATGACAGTCTCTAGATCCATCAAGGTCTCTACAAATGACCCAATTTCATTCCTATGTTTGGCTGAGTAATATTCCATTGTATATATGTGCCAGATCTTCTTTATCCATTCATCTGTTGATGGACACTTAGGTTGCTTCCATGTCCTGGCTATTGCAAATAGAGCTGCAATGAACATTTTTGTACATAACTCTTTTTGAATTATGGTTTTCAAAAGGCAAATGTCCAGTACTTGGATTGTTGTGTCGTATGGTACTTCTATTGTTAGTTATTTAAAGGAACCTCCGTACTGTTCTCCCTAGTGGCCATATCAATTTACATTCCCACCCACAGTGCAAGTGTATGCCCTTTTCTCCAATAAAGGCCTCTCCAGCATTTATTGTTTTGTAGATTTTTTTGATGATTGCCACTCTGACTGCTGTGAGGTGATACCTCACAGGTAGTTTTGATTTGCATTTCTCTAATGATTAGTGATGTTCAGCATCCTTTCATGTGTTTCTTGGTAATCTGTATATCTTCTTTGGAGAAATGTCTATTTAAGTCTTCTTCCCGTTTTTGGATTGGGTTGTTTGTTTTTGTGATATTGAGCTACATGCGGTGCTTGTAAAGTTAGGAGATTAATCCTTTGTCAATTTCTTCATTTGAAAATATTTTCTCCCATTCTGAGGGTTGTTTTTGCATCTTGTTTATGTTTTCCTGTACTGTGTAAAAGCTTTTAAGTTTCATTAGGTCCCATTTGTTGATTTCTGTTTTTATTTCCATTTCTCTAGGAGGTGGGTCCAAAAGGATCTTGCTGTGATTTATGTCATAGAGTGTTCTGCCTATGGTTTCCTCTAAGTGTTTTATAGTGTCTAGTCTTATATTTAGATCTCTAGTCAATTTAGAGTTTATTTTTGTGTATGGTGTTATGGAGTGTTCTAATTTCATTCTTTTATGCGTAGGGGTCCAGTTTTCCCAGCACCAATTACTGAAGAGACTGTCTTTTCTCCATTGTATATCCTTAGCTCCTTTGTCATAGATGAGATAGCCATAGGTATGTAGGTTTATCTCTGGGCTTTCTGTCCTGTTCCATTGATCTGTGTTTATGCCAATCTACATACACTTGATTCCATTATGGAGACATATAAATACATAGGTTTCAAGGTTATTACCAGTCAGATATATTCCTCTTCAGTGAATAGGGTGTTTTGTGTCCAGTTCATTGAGAAAGGAGTAGGTCTTGTCTATTACATATTTGGTATATGGAATGGGATCTGTGCTAATTTCAAACTCTGCTTTTACACATCACCCCACGTCACCTTTCCCCTTAAGGAGGCATAAGTGTGTTTTCTAAATGTGTAACTCTGTTCTCTTTTGAAATTCAGTTCATGTGTAGCCATGTTTACATTCCCTCTATATGTGATATATTACAATAAGTTTCTTTTACTTTGTGGCTCATTTCACTTAGCATCATCATACCTAAAACCACTCATTAAGCTGCTATTGGCCTTATGACATTGATTTTATGTCTGAGTGACATTCCATTGTATATAAGTACCACAACATCTATATCTAATTTTTTTTCCTTTCCTGGGATATTTAAAGTGTACTGAAGTTGAGGTTCTTGTAAACAGAGCAGCCCTAAAGTTTGGGCTGGCTGTGTGTTGTGGATTTTTAGTTTTCCCAAAATACACGCCCATGAGTGGAAGTGTGCTATGCTCTGTAGCTGTGTTTTAGAAAACAACATACAGTTCTCCAGAGAGGCTGTTGGCCATTTACATCCTGTCCATCGGCGTAACCAGGCTCCCTTTTCTCCATGGCCTGTCCTGCATTTGCGGTTTTTACACTATTTGTGGATGGCCCTTTTGACTGGAGGTAAGGGACACTTCTCTGTAGTGTGGATTTGCAATGCCTGATGGCTTGCTTGGCCAAAAAGGGCATATGCATTTTTTCCCGAATATATTCAAGAAAATACACATAGTCCCTTTTCAGCCAAGGGCAACATTGTCGAAATTCTGTCGCTTTTCATGTGCTTTATAGACGACTCCAATCTACCTCTTGAAATCTGTTTCCTTCAATTCTGCCTTGCATTCAAATACTCTTCACTGCCTTTCCTCAATATATTTCTGGATGATAGTTGTCCTTTATAACTCTGCAAGTTTGTGAATTGCTGTGCCCCTGATTTCCATTTTTCAACTCGCCTTTTTGTGAGCTGGCTGAAAAACCGCAGGATGGCTTTAGGCCCTAGTCTGGTTCCAGGGCTTCAGGCTGAGCCTTTGTTTAATTCTTCTTCCTGGTGGGAAAGTAGAGTGACATATTCCCATCCAAACACCTACAGCTAATCTCTCCTTTATTCCCCCTCTTCCTGTTCATCGTCTGCACAATTTGCAAACTGTGCATATCAGGAGGGTAAAGGCGCTGATACTCCAAGTGGGGAGATTTTAGTAAGGCAGATGGAATGGTGAAGCCAAGCACGACAAAAGGAAAAATGAGGTACCTTTTAGAAAACTTTCCCAATTACACAGTGTACCATCCACTGGGTTTCCCATGCATGTTTTAACTGGAGGAAGATTCCCTTAAACCTGGAGAGTTGGGACCACTAGAATGGGTAGCACAGAGTATTGCTCTAAGTGGTGTTCTTTTGCTCACACAACCTCAGCAATCTTGTCAGCCCCAAGTGTCCAGTCTTATGTCTCATCCAGCTGTGGGTGTAAAGGTGGTCAATCCAGGTTGCATCACAGGCCCTGAACGAAATTTTTAAGACTTTCTCACTGTTTCGCTGTTTTTGCATTTTGCTTTTGAAATTTATTTTTATAAGTGGGTTTAACTGAATTTCAGTGCTCTGTTCATGCCGTTATACACACACATGATTCCTTTATGGAGACATGAGAATACATATGTTTTAAAATACTGAGAGTCAGACATATTCCTTGCAATGAATAGGGGGTGTTGAGTCCAGTTCATTGTGGCGGGATTAGGTGTTGTCTATTACATACTTGGTTTATGTAACGGTATCTGTGCTAATTTAAAACTGTGATTTTATGCATCACCCCACCTCGCCTTTCCCATTAAGCAGGCAGAAGCTTGTTTTCTAAATTTGTGACTCCGTTGTGTTTGTAAATCAGTTCATGTGTAGCCATGTGTACATTCCCGCTATGAGTGATATCTTATGATAAGATTCGTTACTCTGGTATCTTTCCTAAATCAGTTCATGTGAGGCCATGTTTACAGGACCTTCATAAGTGATATCTTATGATAAGATTCTTTTTCTGTGTGACTTATTTCACATAGAATCATCGTACCTGAATCCACTCATTTTGCTGCTATTGACCTTATGAAATTGATTTCATGGCTGAGGGATATACCATCGTACGTAAGTACCACAATTTCTTGAACCATTTTTGTCTTTCCTGGGATATTTAAGGTATACCCAAGTTGAGGTTCTTGTAAGCAGTGAAGCCCTAAATTTTGTGGTGGCTCTGTCTTATTGATTTTCAGTTTTCCCAAGGTATATTTGCTAGACTGGAAGTGCCCTTGACTCTGTAGCTCTGTTGTTTACTTCTTTTAGGGAACACAATGCACTGCTCCAGTGAGGCAGTTCGCAATTTAAATCCCGCCCATCAGCATAACAAGGCTCCCTGTTCTCCAGGGCCTGTCTTGCCTTTCTGGTTTTTACACATTTTGCAGATGTCCCTTTTGACCAGTGGGAAGTGATACTTCTTTGTAGTGCAGATTTGCATTGCCGGCTTGCTTGCTTGGCCAAAAAGGGTGTATACGTGTTCTCCTGCATATATTCAGGAGAAAACATATACGCCCTTTTTGGACAAGTGCATCATTGTCGAAGTTGTGCCCCTCTTCCTGTGCTTTAAAGGCGATTCCAACATACCTCTTGAAATCTGTTTCCTGCTATACTGCCTCGTTTTCAAGTCTGCCTCGTTGCCTTCCCTCAGCAGATTTTTGGGCGATAGTTGCCCTTTATTACTCTGCCAGTTTCTGAATTGCTGTGCCCCTGAGCTCCATTTTTAAATTCGTTTTTTGTGAGCAGACCGCAAGTCCAAAATTTTGGTTCAGGACCTATACTGGTTCCCGGCGTGTGGCTGAGACTTTGGTTAATTCTTCTTCCTGCCGGGCAATTAATGTGACATGTACCCGTCCAAATGCCTAACATCTCCTCTCTCATTTGTTCTCCCTCTTCCCTTACATCTTTGCCAAATTGGCAACTGTGCGAACCAGGAGGCTAAAGAGGCTGTCTCTCCAAGTTGGCAGATTGATAGTAAAGCAGTTGGAAAGTCAAACTGGAGCACCAGGAGAGGGATTATTAGTTGAGTTTTAGAAACCTTTCGTATTCACTGTGTGTCCATTCTCTAGGTTTCCCGTACATGTTATAGCTGTAGTAATATTCCCTTCAACCTGGACAGTTGGGACCCATGGAATGGGCGCCACACATTATTGCTTTAAAGGGTCTGCAATTGCTCACCCAATCTCACCAATCCTCGCAGTCCCATGTGTCCAGCCTTATGCCACATCCAGCTGTCATTGTAGATAGGGTCATTCCAGGTTTCATCAGAGACCCTGAAAGAATTGTAAAGAATGTCCCTGTTTCATTGTTTTGTGTTTGAAATTCCATTTTAGAATGGGTTTGAGCTTATTCTCACTGCTATGTTTATGCCAGTCTAGACACACTTGATTCCCTTTTGGAGACATATCAATACATAGGTTTTAAGATTCTTACTAGTCAGATATATTCCTCTGCGGGGAATATGCGGGGTTGAGTCCCTTTCACTTAAGAAGGTGTAGGAAATATCTATACTGTATTTGGTTTTTAGAATGGTAGCTGTACTAATATCAAACTCTTGTTTTGTGCATTACCCACCTCTCCTTCCCCTTTAAGCGGGCATACGATTGTTTTCTAAATGTGAGAATCTCTTACATTCCTAACTCAGTTCCTGTGTAGCCATGTTTACAGGAGCTACATAAGTGATATCTTATGATAAGATTCTTTTTCTGTGTGACATATTTCACTTAGAATCATCGTACCTGAATCCACTCAATTTGCTGCTACTGGCCTTATGACATTGATTTCATGGCTGAGGGATAATCCATCGTACGTAAGTACCACAATTTTTTGATCCATTTTTATCTTTCCTGGGATATTTAAAGTGTACCAAAGTTGACGTTTTTGTAAGCAGTGCAGCCCTAAATTTTGGGGATGCTCTGTCTTTTTGATTTTCAATTTTCCCAAGGTATATTCCCTAGACTGGAAGTGCCCTTGGCTCTGTAGCTCTATTGTTTACTTGTTTTAGGGAACACAATGCATCCTCCAGCGAGGCAGTTGGCAATTTACATCCCGCCCATCAGCATAAAAAGGCTCCCTGTTCTCAAGGGCCTGTCTTGCCTTTCTGGTTTTTACACATTTTGAGGATGTCCCTTTTGACCAGTGGGAAGTGATACATCTTTGTAGTGCAGATTTGCATTGCCCGCTTGCTTGCTTGGCCAAAAAGGGCGTATGCGTTTTCTCCTGAATATATTCAAGAGAAAACGCATAAGCCCTCTTTGGCCAAGTGCATCATTGTCGAAGTTGTGTCCCTTTTCCTGTGCTTTAAAGCCAATTCCAACGTAACTCTTGAAATCTGTTTCCTGCTATTCTGCCTCGTTTCAAGTCCGCATCGTTGCCTTCCCTCAACAGATTTTTGGACGATAGTAGTCCTTTATTACTCCGCCAGTTTGTGAATTGCTGTGCCCCTGATCTCCATTTTTCTTCTCGTTTTTTGTGAGCTGAACCCAAGTCCAAAATTGTGATTAAGGACCTATACTGGTTCCCGGTGTGTGGCTGATACTTTGGTTAATTCTTCTTCCTGCTGGGAAATTAGAGTGATATGTGCCCGTCCAAATGCCTAACAGCTACTCTCTCATTGGTTCTCCCTCTTTTCTTTCATCCTTTCCCAAATAGGCAACCTTTGCGGACCAGGAGGTTAAAGGGGCTGTCTCTCCAATTTGGCAGATTGATAGTAAAGCAGTTGGAAAGTCAAACCGGATCACCAGGAGAGGGACTATTTGTTGAGTTGTAGAAACATTTTGTATTCACAGTGTGTCCATTCTCTAAGTATCCCTTACTTGTTATATCTATAGTAATATTACCTTCAACCAGGAGAGTAGGGACCCATGGAATGGGTGACATGCATTATTGCTTTAAAGGGTCTGCATTTGCTCACCCATTCTCAACAATCCTCTCAGTCCCATGTGTCCATCCTTATGCCACATCCAGCTGTCGTTGAAGATAGGGTCATTCCAGGTTTCAACAGAGACCCGGAAGGAATTGTAAAGAATTTCCAAGTTTTTTTGTTTTGTTTTTGAAATTCCTTTTTATATAGGGTTTGAGCTGATTCTCGCTGCCATGTTTATGCCAGTCTAGACACACTTGATTCCCTTACAGAGACATATCAATACATAGGTTTTAAGATTCTTACTAGTCAGATATATTCTTCTGCGGGAAATATGGGATTTTGAGTCCCTTTCACTGAGGATGTTGTAGGTAGATCTTGTCTATTCCATAGTTGGTTTATGGAACGGTACCTGTGCTTATATCAAACTCTGGTTTTATGCATCAACCCACCTCTCCTTCCCCCTTAAGCAGGCATAAGAGTGTTTTCTAAATGTGAGACTCTGTTCTCTTTCTTAACTCAGTTCATGTGTAGCCATGTTTACAGGATATTCATAAGTGATATCTTATGATAAGCTTCTTTTTCTGTGTGACTTATTTCACTTAGAATCATCGTACCTGAATCCACTCATTTTGCTGCTACTGGTCCGGTGACATTGATTTCATGGCTGAGGGATATTCCATCGTACGTAAGTACCACAATTTTTTGAACCAATTTTATCTTTCCTGGGATAGAAAAGGTGTACGCAGGTTGAGGTTTTTGGAAGCAGTGCAGCCCTAAATTTTGGGTTGGCCCTGTCTTATTGATTTTCAGTTTTCCAAAGGTATATTCCCTAGACGGGAAGTGCCCTTGGCTCTGTAGCTCTGTTGTTTAATTGTTTTAGGGAACACAATGCACTCCTCCAGAGAGGTAGTTGGCAATTTACATCCCGCCCATTAGCATAAGAAGACTCCCTGTTTTCCAGGGCCTGTCTTGCCTTTCTGGTTTTTAACCATTTTGTGGATGTCCCTTTTAACCGGTGGGAAGTGATACTACTTTGTAGTGCAGATTTGCATTGCCCGCTTGCTTGCTTGGCCAGAAAGGGCGTATGCGTTTTCTCCTGAATATACTCAGGAGAAAACGCACACACCCTTTTTGGCCAAGTGCATCATTGTCGAAGTTTTGCCCCTCTTCCTGTGCTTTAAAGGGGATTCCAACGTACCTCTTGAAATCGGTTTCCTGCTATTCTGCCTCGTTTTCAAGTCCACCTCATTGCCTTCCGTCAACAGATTTTTGGACGATAGTTGTCCTTTATTACTCTGCCAGTTTGTGAATTGTTGTGCCCCTGAGCTCCATTATTTAACTCATTTTTTGTGAGCTGAACGCAAGTCTAATATTTTGGTTCAAGACCTATACTGGTTCCCAGTGGGTTGCTGAGACATTGATTAATTCTTCTTCCTCACCGGAAATAAGAGTGACATATGCCCGTCCAAATGCCTAACAGCTACTCTCTCATTGGTTCTCCCTCTTCCCTTTCATCGTCTGCCAAATTGGCAACCTGTGCGAACCAGGAGGTTAAAGATGCTGTCTCTCCAAGTTGGGAGATTGATAGTAAAGCAGTTGGAAAGTCAAACGGGAGCACCAAGAGAGGGACTATTCACTAAGTTTTAGAAACCTTGTGTATTCACAGTGTGTCCATTCTCTAGGTTTCCCGTACATGTTACAGCTGTATTAATATTCCCTTCACCCTGGAGAGGCGTGACCCATGGAATGGGGGCCATGCCTTATTGCTTTAAACGGTCTGCCTTTGCTCATCCAATCTCACCAATCCTCTCAGTCCCATGTGTCCAGCCTTATTGCACATCCAGCTGTTTTTGTAGATAGGGACATTCCAGGATTCATCAGAAACCCTGAAGGAATTGTGAAGAATTTCCCTTTTTTTTGTTTTTGAAATTCCTTTTTATAGTAGGTTTCAGCTGATTCTCACTGCCATGTTTATGCTAGTCATGACACACTTGATTCCCTTATGGAGACATATCAATACATAGGTTTTATGATTCTTACTAGTCAGATATATTCCTCTGCGGGATATATGTGGTTTTGAGTCCCTTTCACTGAGGAATGTGTAGGTCTTGTCTATTCCACAGTTGGTTTTTGGAACGGTATTTGTGCTTATATCAAAGTCTGGTTTTATGCATCACCCCACCTCTCCTTCCCCCTTAAGCAGGCATAAGAGTGTTTTCTAAATGTGAGACTCTGTTCTCTTTCGTAACTCACTTCAAGTGTAGCCATGTTTACAGGATCTTCATAAGTGATATCTTATGATAAGCTTCTTTTTCTGTGTGACTTATTTCACTTAGAATTATCGTACCTGTATCCACACACTTTGCTACTACTGGTCTTATGATATTGATTTCATTGCTGAGGGATATTCCATCGTACGTATGTACCAAAATTTTTTGAACCATTTTTATCTTTCCTGGGATACTTAAGTTGTACCCAAGTTGAGGTTCTTGTAAGCAGTGCAGCCCTAAATTTTGGGATGACTCTGTCTTATTGATTTTCAGTTTTCCCAAGGTATATTACCTAGACTGGAAGTGCCCTTGGCTCTGTAGCTGTGTTGTTTACTTGTTTTAGGGAGCACAATGCACTCCTCCAGATTGGCAGTTGTCAATTTACATCCTGCCCATCAGCATATCAAGGCTCCCTGTTCTCCAGGGCATATCTTGCTTTTCTTGTTTTTACCCATTTTGTGGATGTCCATTTTGACTGCTGGGAATTGATACTTCTTTGTATTGCAGATTTGCATTGCCCGCTTGCTTGCTTGGCCAAAAAGGGCGTATGCATTATTTCCTGAATATATTCAGGAGAAAACACATACGCACTTTTTGGCGAAGTGCATCATTGTCGAATTTGTGCCACTCTTTCTGTGCTTTAAAGGCAATTCCAACGTACCTCTTGAAATATGTTCCCTGCTATTCTGCCTCGCTTTCAATTCCGCCTCGTTGCCTTCGCACAACGGATTTTTGGACGATATTTGTCCTTTATTTTTCTGCCTGTTTGTGAATTGCTCTGCCCTGAGCTCCATTTTATAACTCGTTTTTTCTGAGCTGAATGCAAGTCCAATAATTTGTTTCAGGAACTATACTGGTTCCCAGTGGGTGGCTGAGACATTGGTTAATTCTTCTTCTTCCCGGGAAATAAGAGTGACTTGTGCCCGTCCAAATGCCTAACAGCTACTCTCTCATTGGTTCTCCCTCTTCCCTTTCTTCCACTGTCAAATTGGCAACCTGTGCGAACCAGGAGGTTAAAGCGGCTGTCTCTCCAAGTTGGGAGATTGATAGTAAAGCAGTTGCAAAGTCAAACCGGAACACCAGGAGGGTGAGAATTCGTTGAGTTTTAGAGACCTTTCGTATTCACAGTGTGCCCGTTCTCTAGGTTTCCCGTACATGTTATAGCTGTAGTAAAATTCCCTTCAACCTGGAGACATGGGACGCATGGAATGGGTGTCATGCACTATTGCTTTAAAGGGTCTGCATTTGCTCACCCAATCTCACAAATCCTCTCAGTCCCATGTGTCCAGCATTATGCCACATCCAGCTGTCATTGTAGATAGGGTCATTCCAGGTTTCATCAGAGACCCTGAAGGAATTGTAAAGAATTTCCCTTTTTTTTGTTTTTCAAATTCCTTTTTATAGTGGGTTTGAGCTGATTCTCGCTGCCATGTTTATGCCTGTCTAGACACTCTTGATTCCCTTATGGAGACATATCAATACATAGGTTTTAAGATTCTTACAAGTCAGATATATTCCTCTGTGGGACATGGGGTTTTGAGTCCCTTTCACTGAGGAAGGTGTCGGTCTTGTCTATTCCTTAGTTGGTTTTTGGAACAGTACCTGTGCTTATATCAAACTCTGGTTTTATGCATCACCCCACCTCTCCTTCCCCCTTAAGCAGGCATAAGAGTGTTTTCTAAATGTGAGTCTCTGTTCTCTTGCCTAAGTCACTTCAAGTGTAGCCAAGTTTACAGGATCTTCATAAGTGATATCTTATGATAAGCTTCTTTTTCTGTGTGACTTATTTCACTTAGAATCATCGTACCTGAATCCAGTCATTTTGCTGCTACTGGTCTTATGACATTGATTTCATGGCTGAGGGATATTCCATCGTATGTAAGTACCACAATTTTTTGAACCATTTTTATATTTCCTGGGATATTTTAGTTGTACCCAAGTTGAGGTTCTTGTAAGCAGTGCAGCCCTAAATTTGGGGGTGGCTCTGTCTTATTGATTTTCAGTTTTCCCAAGGTATATTCCCTAGACTGCAAGTGCCCTTGGCTCTGTAGCTCTGTTGTTTAATTGTTTTAGGGAACACAATGCACTCCTCCAGTGAGGCAGTTGGCAATTTACATCCCCCCCATCAGCATAACAAGTCTCCCTGTTCTCCAGGGCCTGTCTTGCATTTCTGGTTTTTATGCATTTTGTGGATGTCCCTTTTGCCCGGTGGGAAGTGATACTTCTTTGTAGTGCAGATTTGCATTGCCCGCTTGCTTGCTTGGCCAAGAGTGCGTATGCGTTTTCCCCTGCATATATTCAGGAGAAAATGCACAAGCCCTTTTTGGCCAAGTGCATCATTGTCGAAGTTGTGCCCCACTTCCTGTGCTTTACAGGTGATTCCAACGTACCTCTTGAAATCTGTTTCCTGCTATTCTGCCTCGCTTTCATTTCTGCTTCGTTGCCTTCCCTCAACAGATTTTTGGATGATAGTTGTCCTTTATTACTTTGCCAGTTTGTGAATTGCTGTGCCCTTGAGCTTCATTTTTCAACTAGGTTTTTGTGAGCTGAACGCATGTGCAAAATTTTGGTTCAGGACCTATACTGGTTCCCGGTGGGTGGTTGCATCTTTGGTTAATCCTTCTTCCTGCAGGAAATTATAGTGACATATGCCCCTCCAAATGCCTAACAGCTACTTTCTCATTGGTTCTCCCTCTTCCCCTTCATCCTCTGCCAAATTGGCAACCTGTGAGAACCAGGAGGTTAAAGGGGCTGTCTCCCCAATTTGGGAGATTGATAGTAAAGCAGTTGGAAAGTCAAACTGGAGCACCAGGAGAGGGACTATTCGTTGAGTTTTTGAAACCTTTCGTATTCACAGTGTTTCCATTCTCTAGATTTCCCGTACATGTTATAGCTGTAGTAATATTCCCTTCAACCTCTAGAGTTGGGACCCATGGAATGGGTGCCATGGATTATTGCTTTAAAGCGTCTGCATTTGCTCACCCAGTCTCACCAACCTTCTCAGTCCCAAGTGTCCAGCCTTATGCCACATCCAGCTGCCATTGTAGACAGTGTCATTCCAGGTTTCATCAGAGACCCTGAAGGAATTGTAAAGAATGTCCCTTTTTTTTTGTTTTGTTTTTGAAATTCCTTTTTATAGTGGGTTTGAGCTGATTCTCGCTGCCATGTTTATGCCAGTCTAGACACACTTGATTCCCTTATGGAGACAAATCAATACATAGGTTTTAAGATTCTTACTAGTCAGATATATTGCTCTGTGGAAAATATGGGGTTTTGAGTCTCTTTCACTTAGGAAGGTATAGGTAGGTCTTGTCTATTCCATAGTTAGTTTTTGGAACGGTACCTGTGCTTATATCAAACTCTGGTTTTATGCATCACCCCACCTCTACTTCCCCCTTAAGCAGGCATAAGTGTGTTTTCTAAATGTGAGACTCTGTTCTCTTTCCTAACTCAGTTCATGTGTAGCCATTTTTACAGGACCTTCATAAGTGATATCTTATGATAAGTTTATTTTTCTGTGTGACTTATTTCACTTAGAATCATCGTACATGAAAGCAATCATTTTGCTGCTACTGGTCTTATGACATTGATTTCATGGCTGAGGGATATTCCATCGTATGTAAGTACCACAATTTTTTGAACCATTTTTATATTTCCTGGGATATTTTAGTTGTACCCAAGTTGAGGTTCTTGTAAGCAGTGCAGCCCTAAATTTGGGGGTGGCTCTGTCTTATTGATTTTCAGTTTTCCCAAGGTATATTCCCTAGACTGCAAGTGCCCTTGGCTCTGTAGCTCTGTTGTTTAATTGTTTTAGGGAACACAATGCACTCCTCCAGTGAGGCAGTTGGCAATTTACATCCCCCCCATCAGCATAACAAGTCTCCCTGTTCTCCAGGGCCTGTCTTGCATTTCTGGTTTTTATGCATTTTGTGGATGTCCCTTTTGCCCGGTGGGAAGTGATACTTCTTTGTAGTGCAGATTTGCATTGCCCGCTTGCTTGCTTGGCCAAGAGTGCGTATGCGTTTTCCCCTGCATATATTCAGGAGAAAATGCACAAGCCCTTTTTGGCCAAGTGCATCATTGTCGAAGTTGTGCCCCACTTCCTGTGCTTTACAAGTGATTCCAACGTACCTCTTGAAATCTGTTTCCTGCTATTCTGCCTCGCTTTCATTTCTGCTTCGTTGCCTTCCCTCAACAGATTTTTGGATGATAGTTGTCCTTTATTACTTTGCCAGTTTGTGAATTGCTGTGCCCTTGAGCTTCATTTTTCAACTAGGTTTTTGTGAGCTGAACGCATGTGCAAAATTTTGGTTCAGGACCTATACTGGTTCCCGGTGGGTGGTTGCATCTTTGGTTAATCCTTCTTCCTGCAGGAAATTATAGTGACATATGCCCCTCCAAATGCCTAACAGCTACTTTCTCATTGGTTCTCCCTCTTCCCCTTCATCCTCTGCCAAATTGGCAACCTGTGAGAACCAGGAGGTTAAAGGGGCTGTCTCCCCAATTTGGGAGATTGATAGTAAAGCAGTTGGAAAGTCAAACTGGAGCACCAGGAGAGGGACTATTCGTTGAGTTTTTGAAACCTTTCGTATTCACAGTGTTTCCATTCTCTAGGTTTCCCGTACATGTTATATCTGTAGTAATATTCCCTTCAACCTCTAGAGTTGGGACCCATGGAATGGGTGCCATGGATTATTGCCTTAAAGCGTCTGCATTTGCTCACCCAGTCTCACCAATCTTCTCAGTCCCAAGTGTCCAGCCTTATGCCACATCCAGCTGCCATTGTAGACAGTGTCATTCCAGGTTTCATCAGAGACCCTGAAGGAATTGTAAAGAATGTCCCTGTTTTTTTGTTTTGTTTTTGAAATTCCTTTTTATAGTGGGTTTGAGCTGATTCTCGCTGCCATGTTTATGCCAGTCTAGACACACTTGATTCCCTTATGGAGACAAATCAATACATAGGTTTTAAGATTCTTACTAGTCAGATATATTGCTCTGCGGAAAATATGGGGTTTTGAGTCTCTTTCACTTAGGAAGGTATAGGTAGGTCTTGTCTATTCCATAGTTGGTTTTTGGAACGGTACCTGTGCTTATATCAAACTCTGGTTTTATGCATCACCCCACCTCTACTTCCCCCTTAAGCAGGCATAAATGTGTTTTCTAAATGTGAGACTCTGTTCTCTTTCCTAACTCAGTTCATGTGTAGCCATTTTTACAGGACCTTCATAAGTGATATCTTATGATAAGTTTATTTTTCTGTGTGACTTATTTCACTTAGAATCATCGTACATGAAAGCAATCATTTTGCTGCTACTGGTCTTATGACATTGATTTCATGGCTGAGAGATATTCCATCGTACGTAAGTACCACAATTTTTTGAACCATTTTTATATTTCCTGGGATATTTAAGGTGTACCCAAGTTGAGGTTCTTGTAAGCAGTGCAGCCCTAAATTTGGGGGTGGCTCTGTCTTATTGATTTTCAGTTCACCCAAGGTATATTCCCTAGACTGGAAGTGCCCTTGGCTCTGTAGCTCTGTTGTTTACTTGTTTTAGGGAACACAGTGCACTCCTCCAGTGAGGCAGTTGGCAATTTACATACCGCCCATCAGCATAACAAGGCTCCCTGTTCTGCAGGGCCTGTCTTTCCTTTCTGGTTTTTATATATTTTGTGGATGTCCCTTTTGACCTGTGGGAAGTGACACTTCTTTGTAGTGCAGATTTGCATTGCCCGCTTGCTTGCTTGGCCAAAAAGTTCGTATGCGTTTTCTCCTGCATATATTCAAGGGAAAATGCATACGCCCTTCTTGGCCAAGTGCATCATTTTCGAAATTGTGCCCCTCGTCCTGTGCTTTACAGGTGATTCCAATGTACCTCTTGCAATCTGTTTCCTGCTATTCTGCCTCGCATTCAAGTCCGCTTCGTTGCCTTCCCTCAACAGATTTTCGGATGATAGTTGTCCTTTATTACTCTGCCAGTTTGTGAATTGCTGTGCCCTTGAGCTCCATTTTTCATCTCGTTTTTTGTGAGCTGAACGCATGTGCAAAATTTTGGTTCAGGACATATACTTGTTGCAGGTGTGTGGCTGCAACTTTGGTTAATTTTTCTTCCTGCCGGGCAATTAGAGTGACATATGCCCGTCCAAATGCCTAACAGCTACTTTCTCATTGGTTCTCCCTCTTCCCTTTCATCCTCTGCCAAATTGGCAACCTGTGAGAACCAGGAGGTTAAAGGGGCTGTCTCTCCAAGTTGGGAGATTGATAGTAAAGCCGGTGGAAAGTCAAACCGGAGCACCAGGAGAGGGAATATTCGTTGAGATTTAGAAACCATTCGTATTCACAGTGTGTCCATTCTCTAGGTTTCCCGTACATGTTATAGCTGTAGTAATATTCCCTTCAACCTGGAGAGTTGGGACCCATGGAATGGGTGCCATGCATTATTGCTTTAAAGGGTCTGCATTTGCTCACACAATCGCAACAATCCTCTCAGTCCCAAGTGTCCAGCCTTATGACACATCCAGCTGTCATTTTAGACAGGGTCATTCCAGGTTTCATCAGAGACCCTGAAGGAATTGTAAAGAATTTCCCTGTTTTTCTGTTTTGTTTTAGAAATTCCTTTTTAAAGTGGGTTTGTGATGATTCTCCCTGCCATGTGTATGCCAATCTAGACACACTTGATTCCCTTACGGAGACATATCAATACTTAGGTTTTAAGATTCTTACTAGTCAGATATATTCTCATGCGGGAAATATGGGGTTTTGAGTCCCTTTCACTGAGGAAGGTATAGGTAGGTCTTGTCTATTCCATAGTTCGTTTTTGGAACGGTACCTGTGCTTATATCAAACTCTGGTTTTATGCATCACCCCACCTCTCCTTCCCCCTTAAGCAGGCATTAGAGTGTTTTCTAAATGTGAGACTCTGTTCTCTTTCCTAACTCAGTTGATGTGTAGCCATGTTTACAGGTTCTTCATAAGTGATATCTTATGATAAGCTTCTTTTTCTGTGTGACTTATTTCCCTTAGAATCATCGTACCTGAATCCACTCATTTTGCTGCTACTGGTCTTATGACATTGATTTCATGGATGAGGGATATTCCATCATACGTAAGTACCACAATTTTTTGAATCATTTTTATATTTCCTGGGATACTTAAGGTGTACCCAAGTTGAGGTTCTTGTAAGCAGTGCAGCCCTAAATTTAGGGGTGGCTCTGTCTTATTGATTTTCAGTTTTCCCAAGGTATATTCCCTAGACTGGAACTGTCCTTGGCTCTGGAGCTCTGTTGTTTCCTTCTTTTAGGGAACACAATGCACTCCTCCAGAGAGGCAGTTGGCAATTTACATCCCGCCCATCAGCATAACAAGGCTCCTTATTCTCCAGGGCCTGTCTTGAATTTCTGGTTTTTACCCTTTTTGTGGATGTCCTTTTGGACCGGTGGGAATTGATACTTCTTTGTAGTGCAGACTTACATTGTCCGCTTGCTTGCTTGGCCAAAAAGGGCATATGCGTTTTCTCCTGAATATACTCAGGAGAAAACGCATAATCCCTTTTTGGCCAAGTGCATCATTGTCGAAGTTTTGCCCCTCTTCCTGTGCTTTACAGGTGATTCCAACGTACCTCTTGAAATCTGTTTGCTGCTATTCTGCCTCACTTTCATGTCTGCCTCGTTGCCTTCCCTCAAATGATTTTTGGATGTCAGTTGTCCTTTATTACTCTGCCAGTTTGTGAATTGCTTTGCCCTATAGCTCCTTTTTTTAACTCGTTTTTATTGAGCTGAACGCCAGTCCCATATTTTGGTTCAGGACCTATACTGTTTGCCGGTAGGTGGCTGAGACTTTGGTTAATTCTTCTTCCTCCCGGGAAATAAGAGTGACATGTGCCCGTCCAAATGCCTAACAGCTACTCTCTCTTTGGTTCTCCCTCTTCCCTTTCATCCTTTGCCAAATTGGCAACCTGTGCAAAACAGGAGGTTAAAGGTGCTGTCTCTCCAGGTTGGGAGATTGATAGTAAAGCAGTTGGAATGTCAAACCGGAGTACCAGGAGAGGGACTATTCATTGAGTTTTAGAGACCTTTCGTATTCACAGTGTGTCCATTCTCTAGGTTTCCCGTACATGTAATAGCTGTAGTAATATTCCCTTCAACCTGGAGAGTTGGAGCCCATGGAATGGGTGCCTTGCATTATTGCTTCAAAGGGTCTGCATTTGCTCACCCTATCTCACCATTACTCTCAATCCCATGTGTCCAGCCTTATGCCACATCCAGCTGTCGTAGATAGGGTCATTCCAGGTTTCATCAGAGACCCTGAAGGAATTATAAAGAATTTCCCTGTTTTTTTGTTTTGTTATTGAAATTCCTTTTTATATTGGGTTTGAGCTGATTCTCGCTGCCATTATTATGCCAGTCTAGAAATTTTTGATTCTCTTACAGAGACATATCAATACATAGGTTTTAAGATTCTTACTAGTCAGATATATTTTTCTGCTGGAAATATGGGGTTTTGAGTCCCTTTCACTGAGGAAGGTGTAGGTCTTGTCTTTTCCATACTTGGTTTTTTGAACGGTACCTGTGCTTATATCAAACTCTGGTTTTATGCATCTCCCGACATCTCCTTCTCCCTTAAGCTGGCATAGGCGTGTTTTCTAAATGTGAGACTCTCTTCTCTTTCCTAAGTCAGTTCATGTGTAGCCATGTTTACAGGATCTTCATAAGTGAGATCTTATGATAAGTTTCTTTTTCTGTGTGACTTATTTCACTTAGAGTCATCATACCTGAATCCACTTATTTTGCTGCTACTGGTCTTATGACATTGATTTCATGGCTGAGGGATATTCCATTATACGTAAGTAACACAATTTTTTGAACCATTTTTATCTTTCCTGGGATACTTAAGGTGTACCCAAGTTGATGTTCTTGTAAGCAGTGCAGCCCTAAATTTAGGGGTGGCTCTGTCTTATTGATTTTCAGTTCTCCCAAAGTATATTCCCTATACTGGAGGTGCCCTTGGCTCTGTAGCTCTGTTGATTACTTGTTTTATGGAACACAATGCACTCCTCCATAGAGGCATTTGGCAATTTACATCCCGCCCATCAGCATAACAAGGCTCGCTGTTCTCCAGGGCCTGTCTTGCCTTTCTGGTTTTTACCCATTTTGTGGATGTCCCTTTTGACCGGTGGGAAATGATACTTCTTTGTAGTGAAGATTTGCATTGCCCGCTTGCTTGCTTGGCGAAAAAGGGCGTATGTGATTTCTCCTGATTATATTCAGGAGAAAATGCATACGCCCTATTTGGCCAAGTGCATCATTGACAAAGTTGTGCCCTCTACCTGTTCTTTCAAGGCAATTCCAACGTACCTCTTGAAATCTGTTTCCTGCTATTCTGCCTCGCTTTCAAGTCCGCCTCGTTGCCTTCACTCAACAGATTTTTGGATGATAGTTGTCCTTTATTACTCTGCATGTTTGTGAATTGGTGTTCCCCTGAGCTCCTTTTTTGAACTCGTTTTTTGAGCTGAACGCAAGTCCAAAAGACTGCTTCACGACCTATACTGGTTTACTGTGCTTGGCTGAGTCTTTGGTTAATTCTCCTTCCTGACATGAAATTAGAGTGACATGTGACCGTCCAAACGCCTAAAAGCTAATCTCTCCGTGATTCTCCCTCTTCCCTTTCATCCTCTGCCAAATTGGCAACATGGGCAAACTAGGAGGTTAAAGGGGCTGTTTCTCCACGTTGGGAGATTGATAGTAAAGCAGTTGGAAAGTGAAACCAGAGCACCAGCAAAGGGACTATTAGTTGAGTTTTAGAAACCTTTCGTATTCACAGAGTGTACTTTCTCTAGGTTTCCCATACATGTTATATCTGTAGTAATATTCCCTTCAAACTGGAGAGTTGGGACCCATGGAAAGGGTGCCACACATTATTGCTTTAAGGGGTCTGCATTTGCTCACCCAATCTCACCAATCCTGTCAGTCCGAAGTGTCCAGCCTTATGCCACATCCAGCTGTCGATGTAGATAGGGTCATTCCAGGTTTCGTCAAAGACCCTGAAGAAATTGTAAAGAATTTCCTCTTTTTTTTGTGTGTTTGAAATTCCTTTTTATAGTGGGTGTGAGCTGATTATTGCTGCCATGTTTATGCCAGTCTAGAAACACTTGATTGCCTCATGGAGACATATCAATAAATAGGTTATAAGATTCTTACTAGTCAGATATATTCCTCTGCAGGTAATATGGGGTTTTGAGTGCCTTTCACTGAGGTAGGTGTAGGTCTTGTCTATTCCATATCTGATTTTTGGAAAGGTACATGTACTAATATCAAACTCTGGGTTTATGCATCACCCCACCTCTCCTCCCCCTTAAGCAGGCATAAGAGTGTTTTCTAAATGTGAGACTCTCTTCTCTTGCCTAACTCATTTCATGTGTTTCCATGTTTACAGGACCTTCATACGTGATATCTTATGATAAGTTTCTTTTTCTCTGTGACTTATTTCACTTAGAATCATCGTACCTAAATCCACTCATTTTGCTGCTACTGGTCTTTTGACATTGATTTCATGGGTGAGGGATATTCCATCGTACATATGTACCCCAATTTCTTGAACCATTTTTATCTTTCCTGTGATATTTAAGATGTACACAAGTTGAGGTTCTTGTAAGCAGTGCAGCCCTAAATTTGGGGGTGGCTCTGTCTTTTTAATTTTCAGTTTTCCCAAGGTATATTCACTAGGCTGGTAGTGCCCTTGGCTCTGTAGCTCTGTTGTTTACTTGTTTTGGGGAACACAATGCACTCCTCCAGAGAGGCAGTTGTCAATTTACGTCCCGCCCATCAGCATAACAAGGCTCCCAGTTTCCAGCGGCTGTCTTGCCTTTCTGCTTTTTACACATTTTGCAGATATCCCTTTTGACTGGTTGGAGGTGATAATTCTTTGTAGTGCAGATTTGCATTGCCCGCTTGCTGGATGGCCAAAAAGGGCGTATTCATTTTTTCCTGAATATATACAGGAGAAAAGGAATACGCCCTTTTTGGCCAAGTGCATCATTGTCGAAGTTGTGCCCGTCTTCCTGTGATTTAAAGGTGATTCCAACATACCTCTTGAAATCTGTTTCCTGCTATTCTGCCTCGCTTTCAAGTCCGCCTCGTTGCCTTCCATTAAACAGATATTTGGACGATAGTTGTCCTATATTTCTCTGCCAGTTTGTGAATTGCTGTTCCCCTGAGCTCCATTTTTCAACTCGTTTTTTGTGAGTTGAATGCAAGTCGAAACTTTGGTTCAGGACCTATACTGGTGTCCGGTGGGTGGCTGAGACTTTGGTTAATTCTTCTTCCGGCCGGGAAATTAGAGGGACATGTTCCCGTCCAAATGCCTAACAGGTACTCTCTCATTGGTTCTCCCTCTTCCCTTTCATCCTCTGCCAAATTGGCAACCTGTGAGAACCAGGAGGTTAAAGGGGCTGTCTCTCCAAGTTGGGAGATTGATAGTAAAGCAGTTGGAAAGTAAAACTGGAGCAACAGGAAAGGGACTATTAGTTGAATTTTAGACACATTTCGTATTCACAGTGTGTCCATTCTCTAGGTTTCCCGTACATGTTATAGCTGTAGTAATATTCCCTTCAACCTGGAGAGTTGGGACCCATGGAATGGGTGCCACTCATTACTGCTTTAAAGGTTCTGCATTTGCTCACCCAATCTCACCAATCCTCTCAGTCCCAAGTATCCAGCCTTATGCCACCTCCAGCTGTCATTGTACATAGGGTCATTCCAGGTTTCATCAGAGACCCTGAAGGAATTGTAAGAAATTTCGCTGTTTTTTTTGTTTTGTATTTGAAATTCCTTTTTATAGTGGGTTTGAGCTGATTCTCACTGTCATGTTTATGCCAGTCTAGACACACTTGATTCCCTTACGGAGACATATCAATACACACGTTTTAAGATTCATACTAGTAAGATATATTACTCTGTGGTGAATATGGGGTGTTGAGTCCCTTTCACTGAGGAAGGTGTAGGTCTTGTCTATTCCGTATTTGGTTTTTAGAAAGGTACCTGTACTAATATCAAACTCTGATTTTATGCATCACCCCACCTCTCCTTCCCCCTTAAGCAGGCATAAGCGTGTTTTTTAAATGTGAGTCTCTCTTCTCTTTCCTAACTCAGTTCATGTGTAGCCATGTTTACAGGATCTTCATAAGTGATATCTTATGATAAGTTTCTTTTTCTGTGTGACTTATTTCACTTAGAATTATCGTACCTAAATCCACTCATTTTGCTGCTACTGGCCTTATGACATTGATTTCATGGCTGAGGGATATTCCATCATATGTAAGTTCCACAATTTCTTGAACCATTTTTGTCTTTCCTGGGATATTTAAGGTGTACGCAAGTTGAGGTTTTTGTAAGCAGTGCAGCCCTGAATTTTGGTGTCGATCTCTCTTATTTATTTTCAGTTTTCCCAAGATATATTCCCTACACTGGAAGTTCCCATGGCTCTGTAGCTGTGTTGTTTACGTGTTTTAGGGAACACAATGCACTCCTCCAGAGAGGCAGTTGGCAATTTACATCCCGCCCATCAGCATAACAAGGCTCCCTGTTCTCCAGGGCCTGTCTTGCCTTTCTGGTTTTTACACTTTTTGCGGATGTCCCTTTTGACCGGTGGGAAGTGATACTTCTTTGTAGTGCCGATTTGCATTGCCCACTTGCTTGCTTGTCCAAAAAGGGCATATGTGTTTTCTCCTGAATATATTCACGTGAAAACCCATATGCCCTTTATGGCCATTTCCATAATTTTCGAAGTTGTAATGCTTTTCCTGTGTTTAAAGGCGATTCCAATGTACCTCTTGAAATTTGTTTCATGCCATTCTTCCTCATTTTCCCTTCCGCCTCGTGGCTTTCCCTCAACAGATTTTTGGCAGCGAGTAGTCCTTTATAACTCTGCAGGTTAGTGAATTGCTGTGGCCCTGATCTCCATTTTTCAACTCGCGTTTTTGTGAGCTGACTGCAAATCAACAGTTTTGCTTCTAGACTTATACTGGTTCTGGGGAGCAGGCTGAGACTTTGGTTAATTCCTCTTTGTGACGGGAAATTAGAGAGACATGTGGCCGTCCAAATGCCTACAGCTACTCTCTCATTGGTTCTCTCTCTTCCCTTATATCCTGTGCACAATTTGCCAACTGTGCGAACCAGGAGGTTATAGTGGCTGACTTTCCAAGTTGGGAGATTGATAGTAAAGCAGTTGGAATGTCAAACTGGAGTACAAGTATAGTTTTAGAAACCTTTCACCATCAGATGGTTTCCATTCTCTAGGTTCCCATACACTTTATAACTGTAGTGATATTCCCTTCTACCTGGAGAGTTGGGAACCATGGAATGGGTGGCAGGCATGATTGCTTTAAAGGGTCTGCATTTTTTCACCCAATCTCACCAATCCTCTCAGTCCCAAGTGACCAGCCTTACGCCACATCCAGCTGTCATTGTAGATAGGGTCATTCCAGGTTTCATCAGAACCCCTGAAGGTATTGTGTAAGAATTTTACTGTTTATATGTTTTATTTTGAAATTCATTTTTATAGTGGGTTTGAGCTGATTCTCACTGCCAAGTTTATGTCATTCTAGACACACTTGGCTCCCTTACGGAGACATATCAATACATAGGTTTTAAAATTCTTACTAGTCAGATATATTTCTCTGCGGGGAATAGGGATGTTGAGTTCCATTCACTGAGGAAGGAGTAGGGTTTGTCTCTTCCGTTTTTGGATTATGGAACGGTACCTGTGCTAATATCAATCTTATGTTTTGTGCATCTCCCCACCTCTCTTTCCCCTTAAGCAAGCATTAGATTGTTTTCTATATCTGAGACTCTGTTCTCTTCCCTAAATCAGTTCATATGTAGCCATGTTTACATTCCTTTCATAAGTGATATCTTATGTCAAAATGCACCATGGCCATTCTCATAATAATGCTCCATGTCCCATGTCATCACAGTGCACCATGTCCTGGTTATCACAATGCTCCATGTCCCATGTCATCACAATTCTCCACATCCTTGTCATCACAATGCTACATGACACTTCTCATCAAAATGTTACATGCTCTTGTCATCACAATTCTCCATCCACTTGACATTGCAATGCTCCATGCACTTGTCATCACAATGCTCCATGCACATGTCATCACAAAGCTCCATGCCCTTGTCATCACAATGCTCCATGACGCCTGTCATCACAATGCTCCCTGACACCTGTCATCACAATGCTTCATGCCCCATGTCATTACAGTGCTCCATGATGCTCGACATCACAATTACCCAAGGTCTTTTCATCACAATGCTCATTGGCCAATATCATCACAATGCTCTATGACCACTGTCATCACAACACCCCAGGACACTTGACAACACAATGATTCCGGACTCTTGTCATCACAATGTTGCATTCCCTAGTCATCACAATGCTCCATGACACCTGTCATCACAATAGTCCATGAATATTTTCAGGCCAATGTTCCATGACCCTTGTCATCACAATACTCCAAGCCATTGTCATCACAATGCTCCATTACCTTTGTCATCAGAATCCTCCATGACACTTGGCATCACAATGCTCCATGCCATTGTCATCACAATGGGCCATTACATATGTCATCACAATTCCCCCTGACACCTGTCTTCACAATACTGCATGGCCTGGTCATCACAATGCTCTATGCCCTTGTCATCACAATGCGCCATTCCAACTGTCATCGCAAGAATCCTTGAAACTTATTAGACCAATGCTCCATGCCCTTGTTATCACAATGCTCCATGACCCCTGTCATCACAATGCTCCGTGACTCCAGTCATCACAATGCTTCATGAACTTTGTCATCACAATTGTCCATGTCCTCGTCATCAACAGTCTCTGTGACCTTTTTAACGACAATGCTCCATGAACTTTTCATCACAATGCTCTTTGACCCTTGTCATCACAATGCTCTATGCCTTTCTCAGCACAATGCTCCATGACCCTTGTCATCACAATGCTCCATGCGCTTGTTAGCACAATGCTTCATGACACATGTCATCTCAATGCACCATGCGCTTGTCATTACAGTGCTCCACAAACTTCTCATCACCATGCTGCATAAAACTTCTAATCACAATGCTCCATGCACTTCTAATCAAAATGCTCTCTCACCACTGATATCCCAATGCTACATAACTATTGGTCACAATACCCCCTCACCCCTGTCATCACAATGTTCCATGACTCCTGTCATCACAATGATACATGCACTTATAATCACAATGTTCGATGACCCCTGCCATCTCAAAGTTCCATAACACCTGTCATCAAAATGCTCCATGACCCTTTTCATCAAAATGCTCCATGACACCTGACATCACAGTGTTCCATAAAACCTGTCATCAAAATGTTCCATGACATTTTTCATCAAATTGCTCCATGACCATGTCATCAAAAAACTCCCTGCCCTTCTCATCACAATGCACAATGCCCGTGCCATCAGAATGCTCCATGACCTTTGTCATCACAAAGATCCATGACCCTTGTCATCACAATGCTACATTTCATTGTCATCACAATGCTCCATGAACTTTTCATCACAATGCTCTTTGACCCATGTCATCACAATGCTCTATGCCTTTCTCAGCAAAATGCTCCATGACCCTTGTCATCACAATGCTCAATACACTTGTCATCAAAATGCTCCCTGACACTTGTTGTCTGTATGCTCCTTGAACCCTGTCATGACAAGGCTCCATGCATTTTTCATCACAATGATCCATGCCCTTTTCATCACAATGCTCCAAGACCCATATAATCAAAATGCTCCATGTCCTTGTCATCACAAAGCTCAAGGATGCATGCCATCAAAATGCTCCTTGGTCTTCTCTTCACAATGCTCCATGCCCTTGTCATCACAATGTTCCAAGACAACTGTAATCACAATGCTCCATGCCCCTTTTCATCAGTATGCTCCATGAGACTTTTCATCACAAGGCTCCATGGTTTTGTCATCACAGTACTCCAGGTCCTTGACATAACAATGTTTCTCGACCTTGTCATGAAAATTTTCAATGGCAATTGTCATCACAATGCGCCATTCCAACTGTCATCGCAATAATCCATGAAACTTATTAGACCAATGCTCCTTGCCCTGGTCATCACAATGCTCCATGCCCTTGTTATCACAATGCTCCATGACCCCTGCAATTACAATGCTCTGTGACTCCAGTCATCTCAGTGCTTCATGACCTTTGTCATCACAATGGTCCATGCCCTCGTCATCATCAGTCTCTGTGAGCTTTTTAACCAAAATGCTCCATGAACTTTTCATCACAATGCTCTTTGACTCTTGTCATCATAATGCTCTATGCCTTTCTCAGCACAATGCTCCATGACCCTAGTCATCACAATGCTCCATGCGCTTGTCAGCACAATGCTCCATGACACATGTCATCACAATGCTCCATGACCCCTGTCATCACAATGCTCCATGACTCCAGTCATCACAATGTTTCATAACGTTTGTCATCACAATGGTCCATGCCCATGTCATCACAAGTCTCTGTGACCTTTGTAACCACAATGTTCAATGAACATTTCATCACAATTCTCTTTGACCCTTTTCATCACAATGCTCCATGTCTTTCTCAGAACAATGCTCCATGACCATTTTCTTCACAATATGCAACACGCATTTCATCACAACTGTCCACAAACTTGTAATTGCAATGCTCCATAAACCTTGTAATCACAATGCTCCATGCACTTCTCGTCAAAATGCTCTCTCACCTGAGATATCACAGTGTTCAGTCAATAGTCATCACAATGCTCCCTCACCCCTGTAATCACAATGATCCATGACCCTGTCATCACACTGCTACATTCCTTTATCATCACAATGTTCCATGAATGCTGACATCATAATATTCCATAACACCTGTCATCAAAATGCTCCATGACCCTTTTCATCCCAAAGCTCCAAGACCCCTGACATCACAATGTTCTATAACCCCTGCCATCAAAATGTTCCATTACACTTTTCATCAAGTTGCTGCATGACCCGGTCATCAAAATGCTCCCTGCCATTCTCATCACAATGCACCATGCCCTTGTCATCAAAATGCTCCATGACTTGTCATCACAAAGCTCCATGACCCTTGGCATCACAATGCTCCATGTCATTGTCATCACAATGCTCCATGAAACCACTCATTACATTACTCAATGCCCATGTCATCAGAAGGCTCCATGACACTTGTCATCATAATGCTCGATGCCCTTTTCATCACAATGCTACATGCCCTTGTCATTACATTCCTGCATGACCCATGTATCATAGTGTTCCGTGCCCTTGTCCTCACAATTCTTCATGCCCACTCTCATCACAATAATCCATGAAACATTTCAGACCAATATTCCATGCCCTTCTCATCAAAATGCTCCATTACACCTGTCATAACAACGTACCATGACCCCTGCCATCACAATGTTCCACGGCCTAGTCATTACAAGGTTCCATGACACTTGTCATCACAATGCTCAAGACCACTGAAATAACAATGCTCCATGCCCTTGTCATCATAGAGCTCCATGACGCATGTCATCAGAATGTTCCATGGCCTTCTCATCACAATGCTCCATGCCCTTGTCATCACAATGCTCCAAGACCCTTGTAATAACAATGTTCCATGCCCCTTTTCATCTCAATATCCATGAACCCTGTCATCACAATGCACCATGCCCATCATCATAATGCTTCAGGCTATTGTCATCACAATGAAATCAATATTCTCCATGACCTCTGTCATCAAAATGCTCCAAACCCTTGTGATCACAATGTTACATAACACTTATCATCAAAACACCCCATGACGCTCATCTTCACAATTATCCACGGTCTTCTCATCACAATGCTCCATGATCTTTGTCATCACAATGCTCAATACACTTGTCATCACAATGCTCCCTGACACTTGTCGTCAGTATGCTCCTTGAACCCTGTTATGACAAGGCTCCATGCTTTTTTCATCACAATGCTCCATGCCCTAGTCATCGCAATGCTCCAAGACCCCTGTAATCACAATGCTCCATGCCCCTTTTCATCAGTATGCTTCATGAGACTTGTCATCACAAGGCTCCATGATTTTGTCATCACAATGATCCAGGATCTTGTCATCACAATGCTTCTCGACTTTGTCATGAAAATTTTCAACGGCCCTTGTCATCATAATGCTCCAAGCCCTAATCATCACAATGCTCCATTATATTTGTCATCACAATTTTCCATTACATTTGGCATCACAGTGCTCCATGCCATTGTCATCGCAATGGACCTTGACATATGTCATCACAATGTTCCCTGACACCTGTCTTCACAATACGCCCTGACCTACTCATCACAATGCTCCATGCCCTTGTCATCACAAAGCTCCATGCCCTTGTCATCACAATGCACCATGTCCACTGTCATCACAATAATCTATGAAACTTGTCAGACAAATGCTCCATGCTCTTGTCATCACAATGCTCCATGCCCTTGTCATCACAATGCTCCATGACTTGTCATCACAATCCTCCATGACCCATGACACATGTATCACAGTGTTCCATGCCCTAGTCATCACAGTGCTCCAAGACCCCTGTAATCACAATGCTCCATGCCCCTTTTCATCAGTATGCTCATTGAGACTTCTCATCACAAGTCTCCATGGTCTTCTCATCACAATGCTCCTGGACCTTGTCATCACCATGCTCCATTCCCTTCTCATCACAATGCTCCATGACCACTATCATCACAATAGTCCATGAATATTTTCAGCACAATGCTCCAAGACCTATTCATCACAATGCTCCATGGCCAATATCATCACAATGCTCCATGACCACTATCATCACAACACTCCATGACACCCGACAACACAATGATCCGTGACTCTTGTCATCACAATGCTCCATTCCATAGTCATCACAATGCTCCATGATACCTGTCATAACAACACTCCATGAAATTTATCAGCCCAGCGATCCATGACCCTTGTCATCACAATGATCCATGCCCTTGTCATCCCAATGCTCCATGACCCCTGTATTCACAATTCTCCGTGACGCTTGTCATCACAGTGCTCCATGACACCTGTCATCACAATGCTCCATGCCTTTGTCAGCAAAATGCTACATGACTTTGTCATTACAATGCTCTATGCGCTTGTCATCACAATACTCCATTTCCACTGTCATCACAATCCTCCATGAAACTTGGGATCACATTGCTTCATGCCCTTCCCTCACAATGCTCCATGCTCCTTAGAAATCAAAATGATCCATGACCTCTGTCATCACAATGCTCCAAACACTTGTGATCACAATGTTCCATAACCCTTGTCATCACAACGCTCCATGATGCCTGTCATCACAATACTCCATGCCCTTTTCATCACAATGCTCCATGACCTTTGTCATCACAATTCTCAATACACTTGTCATCACAAGGCTCCCTGACACTTGTCATCAGTATGTTCCTTGAAACCTGTCAGGAAAAGGCTCCATGCCTTTTTCATCACAATGCTCCATGCCATTGTCATCAAAATACTCCACAAGCTTGTCATCAGAATGCTCCATGACCCTTGTCATCACATTTCTCCATGCACTTGTCAGCGCAATGCTCCTTGACCCTAGTCATCACAGTGCTCCAAGCCATTGTCATCACAATGCTCCATTACCTTTGCCATCAGAATGCTCCATGACACTCGGCATCCCAATGCTCCATGCCATTGTCATCACAATGGGCCATTACATATGTCATCACAATGCTCCCTGACATCTGTCTTCACAATACTGCATGACCTGGCCATCACAATGCTCCATGCCCTTTTCATCACAATGCGCCATTCCAACTGTCATCGCAATAATCCATGAAACTTATTAGACCAATGCTCCTTGCCCTGGTCATCACAATGCTCCATGCCCTTGTTATCACAATGCTCCATGACCCCTGCCAACACAATGCTCTGTGACTCCAGTCATCACAATGCTTCATGAGCTTTGACACCACAGTGGGCCATGACCTCGTCATCATCACTCTCTGTGAGCTTTTTAACCAAAATGATCCACGAACTTTTCATCACAATGCTCTTTGACCCTTGTCATCACAACGCTCTATGCCTTTCTCAGCACAATGCTCCATGACACTTGTCATCACAATGCTCCATGCGCTTGTCATTACAGTGCTCCAAAAACTTCTCATCACCATGCTGCATAAAACTTCTCATCACAATGCTCCATGCACTTCTAATCAAAATGCTCTCTCACCACTGATATCCCAATGCTACATAACTATTGGTCACAATACCCCCTCACCCCTGTCTTCACAATGTTCCTGACTCCTGTCATCACAATGATACATGCACTTATAATCACAATGTTCGATGACCCCTGCCATCTCAAAGTTCCATAACACCTGTCATCAAAATGCTCCATGACCCTTTTCATCAAAATGCTCCATGACACCTGACATCACAGTGTTCCATAAAACCTGTCATCAAAATGTTCCATGACATTTTTCATCAAATTGCTCCATGACCATGTCATCAAAAAACTCCCTGCCCTTCTCATCACAATGCACAATGCCCGTGCCATCAGAATGCTCCATGACCTTTGTCATCACAAAGATCCATGACCCTTGTCATCACAATGCTACATTTCATTGTCATCACAATGCTCCATGAACTTTTCATCACAATGCTCTTTGACCCATGTCATCACAATGCTCTATGCCTTTCTCAGCAAAATGCTCCATGACCCTTGTCATCACAATGCTCAATACACTTGTCATCAAAATGCTCCCTGACACTTGTTGTCTGTATGCTCCTTGAACCCTGTCATGACAAGGCTCCATGCATTTTTCATCACAATGATCCATGCCCTTTTCATCACAATGCTCCAAGACCCATATAATCAAAATGCTCCATGTCCTTGTCATCACAAAGCTCAGGGATGCATGCCATCAAAATGCTCCTTGGTCTTCTCTTCACAATGCTCCATGCCCTTGTCATCACAATGTTCCAAGACAACTGTAATCACAATGCTCCATGCCCCTTTTCATCAGTATGCTCCATGAGACTTTTCATCACAAGGCTCCATGGTTTTGTCATCACAATACTCCAGGTCCTTGACATCACAATGCTTCTCGACCTTGTCATGAAAATTTTCAATGGCAATTGTCATCACAATGCGCCATTCCAACTGTCATCGCAATAATCCATGAAACTTATTAGACCAATGCTCCTTGCCCTGGTCATCACAATGCTCCATGCCCTTGTTATCACAATGCTCCATGACCCCTGCCAACACAATGCTCTGTGACTCCAGTCATCACAATGCTTCCTGAGCTTTGACACCACAATGGGCTATGACCTCGTCATCATCAGTCTCTGTGAACTTTTTAACCAAAATGATCCACGAACTTTTCATCACAATGCTCTTTGACCCTTGTCATCACAATGCTCCATGCGCTTGTCATCACAATGCCCCATGACACCTGTCATCACAATGCTCCGTGACTCCAGTCATCACAATGCTTCATAAAATTTTTCATCAAAATGATCCATGCCCGTGTCATCACAAGGTTCTGTGACCTTTGTAACCACAATGCTCCATGAATTTTTCATCACAATTCACAGTGACCCTTGTCATCACAATGCTCCATGTCTTTTTCAGAACAATGCTCCATGACCACTGTCTTCACAATGTGCCACGCGCATTTCATCACAACGGTCCACAACCTTGTCATTGCCATGCTCCATAAACCTTGTAATCAAAATGCTCCATGAACTTCTCATCAAAATGCTCTCTCACAAGAGATATCACAGTGTTCCATGACTAGTCATCACAATACACCCTCACCCCTGTAATCACAATGTTCCATGACCCTGTCATCACACTGCTACATCCCCTTATCATCACAATGTTCCATGACCCCTGACATCACAATGTTCCATAACCCCTGTCATCAAAATGCTCCATGATCCTTTTCATCCCAAAGCTCCAAGACCCCTGACATCACAATGTTGTATAACACCTGCCATCAAAATATTCCATTACACTTTTCATAAAATTGCTGCATGGCCCGGTCATCAAAATGATCCGTGCACTTTTCATCACAATGCACCATGCCCTTATCATCAAAATGCTCCATGACATATCATCAAAAAGCTCCATGACCCTTGGCATCACAATGCTCCATGTCATTGTCATCACAATGCTCCATGAACCCTCTCATAACATTGCTCAATGCCCTTGTCATCACAAAGCTCCATGACACTTGTCATCACAATGCTTGATGCCCTTCTCATCGCAATGCTCCATGCCCTTGTCATTACAATCCTGCATGACCCATGTATCATAGTGTTCCGTACCCTTGTCATCACAATGCTCCATGCCCACTCTCATCACAATAAAACATGAAACATTTCAGACCAAAGTTCCATGCCCTTCTCATCACAATGCTCCATTACCTCTGTCATAACAATGCACCATGACCTCTGCCATCACAATGTTCCACGGCCTAGTCATCACAAGGTTCCATGACACTTGTCATCACAATGCTGAAGGCCCCTGTAATCACAATGCTCCTTGCCCTTGTCATCACAATGCTCCAAGACCTTTGTAAACACAATGCTCCATGCCCCTTTTCATCTCAATGCTCCATGAACCCTGCCATCACAATGCACCATGCCCATCATCATAATGCTTCAGGCTATTGTCATCAAAATGAAATCAATATTCTCCATGACCTCTGTCATCATAATGCTCCAAACACTTGTGATCACAATGTTCCATAACACTTATCATCACAACACCCCATGACGCTCATCATCACAATTATCCATGGCCTTCTCATCACAATGCTCTATGAACTATGTCATCACAATTCTCAATACACTTGTCATCACAATGCTCACTGACACTTGTCGTCAATATGCTCCTTGAACCCTGTCATGACAAGGCTCCATGCCTTTTGCATCACAATGATCCATGCCCTTTTCATCACAATGCTCCAAGACCCTTGTCATCACAATGCTCCATGCGCTTGTCATCACAAATCTCCAGGACGCATGTCATCAGAATGCTCCATGGCCTTCTCATCACAATGCTCCATGCCCTTGTCATCACAATGCTCCAAGACGCTTGTAATCACAATGCTCTATGACCGTTTTCATCTCAATGCTCCATGAACCTTGTCATCACAATGCACCATGCCCATCATCATAATGTTTCAGGCTATTGTCATCACAATGAAATCAATATTCTCCATGACCTCTATCATCATAATGCTCCAAACCCTTGTGATCACAATGTTCCATAACACTTATCATCACAACACTCCATGACGCTCATTATCACAATTATCCATGGTCTTCTCATCACAATGCTCCATGAACATTGTCATCACAATTCTCAATACACTTGTCATCACAATGCTCCCTGACACTTGTCGCCAGTATGCTCCTTGAACCCTGTCATGACCAGGCTCCATGACTTTTTCATCACAATAATCCATGCACATTTCATCACAATGTTCCAAGATCCCTGTAATCACAATGTTCCATGCCCTTGTCATCAGAAACTCCATGACGCAGGTCATGAGAATGCTTCATGGACTTCTCATCACAATACTCCATGCCCTTGTCATCACAATGCTCCAAGACCCCTGTAATCTCAATGCTGCATGCCCCTTTTCATCAGAATGCTTCAAGAGACTTGTCATCACATGTCTCCATTGTCTTCTCATCACAATGCTCCAAGACCTGTCATCACCATGCTCCATTCCCTTGTCATCACAATGCTCTATGACCACTGTCATCACAATAATCCATGAACATTTTCAGCACAGTGCTCCAGGACCTACTCATCACAATGCTCGATGGCCAATATCATTGCAATGCTCCATGACCACTGTCATCACAACACTCCATGACACCTGACAACACAATGATCCGGGACTCTTTTCATCACATTGCTCCATTCCCTAGTCATCACAATGCTCTATAACCCCTGTCATCACAACACTCCATGAACATTTTCAGCCCTGTGCTCCATGACCCTTGTCATCACAATGATCCATGCGCTTGTCATCACAGTGCTCCATGACACATGTCATCACAATGCTCCATGCCTTTGTCAGCAAAAAGATACATGACCTTGTCATTACAATGCTCTATGTGCTTGTCATCACAATACTCCATTTCCATTGTCATCACAATCCTCCATGAACCTTGGGATCACATTGTTTCATGCCCTTGTCATCACAATGCTCCATGCTCCTTGAAATCAAAATGATCCATGACCTCTGTCATCACAATGCTCCAAACTCTTGTGATCACCATGTTCCATAACACTTGTGATCACAACTCTCCATGATGACTGTCATCACAATACTCCATGCCCTTTTCATCACAATGCTCCAAGCCATTGTCATCACAATGCTCCATTACCTTTGTCATCAGAATCCTCCATGACACTTGGCATCACAATGTGCTATGCCATTGTCATCACAATGGGCCATTACATATTTCATCACAATGCTCCCTGACACCTGTCTTCACAATACTCCATGACGTTCTCATCACAATGCTCCATGCCCTTGTCATCACGATGCACGATGTCCGCTGTCATCACAATAATTTATGAAACTTGTCAGACCAATGCTCCATGCCCCTGTCTTCACAATGCTCCATGCCCTTGTTATCACAATGCTCCATGACCCCATTCCTCACAATGCTCCTTGACTCCAGTCATCACAATGCTTCATAACGTTTGTCATCACAGCGGTCCATGCCCGCGTCATCACAAGGCTCTGTGTCCTATGTAACCACAATGCTCCATGAACATTTCATCACAATGCTCCGTGACACTTGTCATCACAGTGCTCCATGTCTTTGTCAGAACAATGCTCCATGACCCTTATCATAACAGTGTGCCACGCGCTTTTCATCACAATGATCCACAACCTTGTCATCACTGTGCTCCATAAACCTTTTAATCACAATGGTCCATGCACTTCTCATCCAAATGCTCTCTCACCAGAGATATCACAGTGTTCCATCAGTAGTCATCACAATACTCCCTCATACCTATAATCACAATGTTCCATGACCCTGTCATCACAAGGCTACATCCCCTTATCATCACAATGTTCCATGACCCCTGACATCAAAATGTTCCATAACCACTGTCATCAAATTCCCCATGACCCATTTCATCCCAAAGCTCCATGACCCCTGTTATCACAATGTTTTATAACCCCTGTCATCAAAATGTTCCATTACACTTTTCATCAAATTGCTGCATGACCCTGTCATCAATATGCTCCCTGCCCTTCGCATCACAATGCACCACACCTTTGTCATCAAAATGCTCCATGACCTTTGTCATCACAAACCTCCATGACCCTTGGCATCACAGTGCTCCATGTCATTGTCGTTACCATGCTCAATGAACAATCTCATCACATTGCTCCATGCCCTTGTCATCACAAAGCTCCATGACACTTGTCATCCCAATGCTCGATGCCCTTCCCATCACAGTGCTCCATGCTCTTGTAATTACAATCCTCCATGACCCATGTATCACAGTGTTCCTTGCCCTTATCATCTCAATGCTCCATGCCCACTCTCATCTCAATAATCCATGAAATATTTCAGACCAATGCTCAATGCCCTTCTCATCAAAATGCTCCATTACTTCTGTCATAACAATGCTCCATGACCACTGCCATCACAATGTTCCACGGCCTTGTTATCACAAGGCTCCATGACACTTGTCATCACAATGTTCCAAGAACCCTGTAACCACAATGCTCCATGCCCTTGTCATCAAAATGCTCCAAGATCCCTGTAATCACAATGCTCCATGCCCCTTTTCATCTCAATGCTCCGTGAACCCTGTCATCACAATGCACCATGCCCATCATCATAATGCTTCAGGCTATTATCATCACAATGAAATCAATATTCTCCATGACCTCTGTCATCATAATGCTACAAAACCTTGTGATCACAATGTTCCATAACACTTATCATCAAAACACCCCATGACAGTCATCATCACAATTATCCATGGCCTTCTCATCACAATGCTCCATGACCTTTGTCATCACAGTTCTCAATACACTTGTCATCACAAAGCTCCCTGACACTTGTCGTCAGAATGCTCCTTGAACCCTGTCACAAAAAGGCTCCATGCCATTTTCATCACACTGCCCCATGCCGTTTTCATCACAATGCTCCATACCATTGTCATCAAAATACTCCACAAGCTTGTCATCAGAATGCTCCATGACCCTTGTCATCACAATTCTCCATGCACTTGTCAGCACAATGCTCCCTGACCCTTGTCATCACAATGCTCCAAGCCATTGTCATCACATTGCTCCATTACCTTTGTCATCAGAATCTTCAATGACACTTTGCATCACAATGCTCCATGCCATTGTCATCACAATGGGCCATTACATATGTCATCACAATGCTCCCTGACACCTGTCTTCACAATACTGCGTGACCTGGTCATCACAATGCGCCATTCCAACTGTCATCACAATAATCCATGAAACTTATTAAACCAATGCTCCATGCCCTTGTCATCACAGTGCTCCATGCCCTTGTTATCACAATCCTCCATGACCCCTGTCATCACAATTCTCCGTGACTCCAGTCATCACAATGCTTCATGACCTTTGACATCACAATGGTCCATGCCCTCATCATCAACAGTCTCTGTGACCTTTTTAACCACAATGTTCCATGAACTTTTCATCACAATGCTCTTTGACCCTTGACATCACAATGCTCTACGCCTTTATCAGCACAATATTCTATGCCCTTGTCATCACAATGCTCCATGACCCCTGTCATCACAATGCTCTGTTACTCCAGTCATCACAATGCTTCATAACATTTGTCATCACAGTGGTCCATGCCCGCATCATCACAAGGCTCTGTGACCTATTTAACCACAATGCTCCATGAACTTTTCATCACAGTGCTCCGTGACCCTTGTCATCACTATGTGCCACGCACTTTTTATCCCAACGGTCCACAAATTTGTCGTCACAGTGCTCTATAAATCTTGTAATCAAAATGTTCCATGCCCTTCCCATCACAATGCTCCATTACCCCTGTCATAACAATGCTCCATGACCCCTGCCATCACAATGTTCCCCGGCCTTGTCATCACTAGGCTCCATGACACTTTTCATCACAATGCTCCAAGACCCCTGTAATCACAATGCTCCATGCCCCTTTTCATCTCTATGCTCCATGAACCCTGTCATCACAATGCATCATGCCCATCATCATAAGCCTTCCGGCTATTGTCAGCACAATGAAATCAAAATTCTCCGTGACCTCTGTCATCACAATGCCCCATGCCCTTTTCATCACAATGCTCCATGACCCATGTCATCACAATGCTACGTGACTCCAGTCATCACAGTGCTTCATAACTTTTGTCATCAGAACGGTCCATGCCCACGTCATCACAAGGCTTTGTGACCTTTGTAACCACAATGTTCCATGAACATTTCATCACAATGCTCCGTGACCCTTGTCATCACAATGCTCCATGCCTTTGTCAGAACAATGTTCCATGACCCTTGTCATCACAATGTGCCACGTGCCTTTAATCACAGTGTTCCAAAACTTTGTCATCGATATGCTCCATAAACCTTGTAATCCCAATGCTCCATGTACTTCTCATCAAAATGCTCTCTCACATGAGATATCATAATGTTCCATCACTAGTCATCACATTACTCCCTCACCCCTGTAATCACAATGTTCCATGACCCCTGTCATCACCATGCTACATCCCCTTATCATCACAATGTTCCATGACCCCTGACATCACAATGTTCCACAACCCCTGTCATCAAAATGCTCCATGACCCTTTTCATCCCAAAGATCCATGACCCCTGACATCACAATGTTCTATAACACTTGTCATCAAAATGTTCCATTACAATTTTCATCAAATTGCTGCATGACCCTGTCCTCAAACTGCTCCCTGCCCTTCTCATCACAATGCACCACGCCCTTGTCATCAAAATGCTCCATGACTTTTGACATCACAAACTTCCATGACACTTGACATCACTATGCTCCATGTCATTGTCATCACAATGCTCCATGAACCCTCTCATCACATTGATCCATACCCTTGTCATCACAAAGCTCCATGACACTTGTCATCACAATGCTCAATTCCCTTCTCATCACAATGCTCCATGCCTTTGCCATTACAATCCTCCATGGCCCATGTATCACAGCGTTCCGGCTCTTGTCATCACAATGCTCCATGCCCACTCTCATTACAATAATCCATGAAACATTTCACAACAATGCTTCCTGCCCTTCTCATCACAGTGCTCCATTACACCTGTCATAACAATGTTCCATGACCCCTGCCATCACAATGTTCCACGGCCTTGTCATTCACAAGGCTCCATGACACTTGTCATCACAATATTCCAAGACCCCTGTACTCACAATGCTCCATGCCCTTGTCATCAGAAAGCTCCATGACGCATGTCATCAGAATGTTCCATGGACTTCTCATCACAATGCTCCATGCCCTTCTCATCACAATGCTCCAACACCCTTGTTATCAAAATGCTCGATTCCAATTTTCATCTCAAAGCTCCATGAATCCTATCATCACAATGCACCATGCCCATCACAATAATGCTTCAGGCTGTTGTCATCACAATGAAATCAAAATGCTCCATGACCTCTGTCATCACAATGCTCCAAACCGTGGTGATCACAATATTCCATAACACTTATCATCACAACATCCCATGATGCTCATAATCACAGTTATCCATGGTCTTCTCATCACTATGCTCCATAACCTTAGTCATCACAATGCTCAATACACTTTTCATCACAATGCTCCCTGACACTTGTCGTCAGTATGTTCCTTGAATACTGTCATGACAAGGCTCCATGCCTTTTTCATCACAATGATCCATGCCTTTTTCATCACAGTGCTCCAAGACACCTGTAATCACAATGCTCCATGCACTTGTCATCACAATGCTCCATGACGCATTCATCAGAATGCTCCATGTCCTTCTCTTCACAATGCCCCATGCCCTTGTCATAACAATGCTCCAAGACCACTGTAATCACAGTGCTCCATGCCCCTTTTCATCAGAATACTCCATGAGACTTGTCATCACATGTCTCCATGGTCTTCTCATCACAATGCTCCAGGACCAATATCAACACAATGCTCCATGACCACTGTCATCACAACACTCAATTACCCCTGACAACACAGTGATCCGGAACTCTTGTCATCACAATGCTCCATGACCCCTGTCATCACAATACTCCATGAACATTTTCAGCCCAATCTTCCATGACGCTTGTCATCACAATGATCCATGGCCTTTTCATCCCAATGCTCCATGACCCATGTATTCACAATGCTCTGTGATGCATGGCATCACAGTGCTCCATGACACCTGTCATCACAATGCTCCATGCCTTTGTCAGCAAAATGCTACATGAACTTGTCATTACAATGTTCCATGCACTTGTCATCACTATACTCCATTACCATTGTCATCAAAATCCTCCATGAACCTTTGTATCACATTGTTTCATGCCCTTGTCATCACAATGCTCCATGCTTCTTGAAATCAAAATGATCCATGACCTGTGTCATCGCAATGCTCCAAACACTTGTGATCACCATGTTCCATAACACTTGTCATCACAACGCTCCATGATGCCTGTCATCACTATACTCCATGCACTTTTCATCACAATGCCTCATGACCTTTGTCATCACAATTCTCAATACACTTGTCATCACAGTGCTCCCTGACACTTGTCGTCAGAATGCTCCATGAACCCTGTCATGAAGAGGCTCCATGCCTTTTTCCTCACAATGACCCATGCAGTTTTCATCACAATGCTCCATGCCATTGTCATCAGAATACACCACAAGCTTGTCATCAAAATGCTCCATGACCTTGGCATCACAAATCCCCATGCACTTGTCAGCACAATGCTCCCTGACCCTTGTCATCATAATGCTCCAAGCCATTGTCATCTCACTGTTCCATTACCTTTGTCATCAGAATCCTCCATGACACTTGCATCACAATGCTCCATGCCATTTTCATCACAATGGGCCATTACATATGTCATCACAATGCTCCCTGACACCTGTCTTCACAATACTGTATGAGCTGGTCTTCACAATGCTCCATGCCCTTGTCATCATAATGCACCATTCCACCTGTCATTGCAATAATTCATGAAACTTATTAGACCAATGATCCATGCCCTTGTCATCACAATGCTCCATGCCCTTGATATCACAAAGCTCCATGACCCCTGTCATCACAATGCTCCGTGACTGCAGTCATCCCAAAGCTTCATGTCCTTTGTCATCACAGTGGTCCATGCCCTCATCATCAACAGTCTCTGTGACTTTTTTAACCACAATGCTCCATGAACTTTTCATCACAATGCACTTTGACCCTTGTCATCACAATAGTCTATGCCTTTCTCAGCACAATGCTCTATGACCGTTGTCATTACAATTCTCCATGCCCTTGTCAGCACAATGCTCCATGACACATGTCATCACAATTTGCCATGCGCTTGTCATCACAGTGCTCCACAATCTTGTCATCACAATGCTCCATAAACCTTGTCATCACAATGCTCCATGCACTTCTCATCAAAATGCTCTCTCACAACTGATATCAAAATGTTTCATCACTATTCATCACAATACTCCCTCAGCCCTGTCATCACAATGTTCCATGACTCCTGTCATCACAATGCTACATGCAATTATCATCACAATGTTCGATGACCACTGACATCACAATGTTCCATAACCCCTGTCATCAAAATGCTCCATGACCCCTTTCATCAAAAAGTTCAATGACTCCTGTCATCACAATGCTCCATGCTCCTTGAAATCACAATGATCCATGACCTCTGTCTTCACAATGCTCCAAATCCATGTGATCACAATGTTCCATAACCCTTGTCATCCCAACGCTCCATGATGCCTGTCATCACAATACTCCATGCCCTTGTCGTCACAATGCTCCATGATATTTGTCATCACAATTCTCAATACACTTGTCATCACAATGCTCCCTGACACTTGTCGTCAGTATGCTCCTTGAACACTGTCATGAAAAGGCTCCATGCATTTTTCATCACAATGCTCCATGCCCTTTTCATCACAATGCTCCATGCCATTGTCATCACAATACTCCACAAGCTTGTCATCAGAATGCTCCATGACACTTGTCATCACAATTCTCCATGAGCACTGTCATCACAATGCTCCATACTCCTTGTCATTACAGTGCTCCATGACGCTCGTCATTCACAATTATCCATGGTCTTCTCATCACAATGCTCCACACCCTTGTCATCAAAATGCTTCATGACACTTTTCATCACAATGCTCCATGGCCACTGTCATCACAATTCTCCATACCTTTTGTCATTATAGCACTCCATGGCGCTCATCATCACAATTATCCATGGTCTTCTCATCACAATGCTCCACGGTCTTACCATCACAATGCTCCATGCCCTGGTCATCACAATGCTCCATGTTCCCTGTCATCACAATTCTCCACGTTCTTGGCATAACTATGTTCCATGACACTTCCCATCACAGTGTTAAATGCTTTGTCATCACAATACTCCACAAGCTTGTCATCACAATACTCCATGACCCTTGTCATCACAATGATCCATGACCCCTGTCATCACAATGCTCAATGAGACGTATCATCACAATGTTCCATGCCCCTTGTCATTACAGTGCTCCATGATGCTCGTCACTAAAATTATCCATGGTCTTCTCATCACAGTGCTCCACGGTCTTGCCATCACAATGCTCCATGCCCTGGTCATCACAATGCTCCATGTCCCTTGTCATCACAGTTCTTCACGTCCTTGTCATCACAATGCTCCATGACAGTTCTCATCACAGTTTAACATGCTCTTGTCATCACAATTTTCCATGCACTTGTCATCGCAATGCCCCATGACCCCTTTCATAGCAAGCCCCATGCCTTTGTCATCACAATGCTTCACGACATTTTCATCAAAATTCTCAATGGCCGTTGTCATCACAATGCTCCATGCCCTTGTCATCACAATGCTCCATGACCCTTGTCATCACAATGCTCCAAGCCCTTGTCATCACAATGCTCCATTACCTTTGCCATCACAATCCTCCATAACACTTGGCATCACAATGCACCATGCCATTATCATCACAATAGTACATGAAATATGCCATCACAGTGCTCCCTGACACCTGTCTTCACCATACTCCATGACCTTGTCATCACAGTGCTCCATGCCCTTGTCATCACAATGTGCCATGCCCACTGTCAACACAATTATCCATGAAACTTATTAGACCAATGCTCCATGCCCCTGTCATCACAATGCTACATGACCCCAGTCATCACAATGCTCCGTGTGTCCGGTCATCACAAGGTTTCATGACCTGTGTCATCACAATAGTCAATGCCCTCATCATCACAAGGCTCTGTGAAATTTGTCACCACAATGCTCCATGAACTTTTCATCACAATGCAGATACGTCCATGAGTGCAAGTGCCCTATGCTCTGTAGCTAATCTTTTAGATGTTTTAGCAAACACAATACACGTCGCCATAGTGGCCGTTGGCAAATTACAATTCCACTATCAGCCTCACAGGGCTCCCTTTTCTCCTCACCCTGTCCTGCATTTCTGGTGTTTACACTTTATGTGGATGGCCCTTCTGACTGATGTGAAGTGATACATTTTGTAGTATTGATTTCCAGTGCCCACCTGTTTGGTTGGATAAAAAGTGTGTATGGCCTTTACTTGAATATATTCAGAAAAAATTGCATACTCCCTTTTGGGACAACTGCATCATTGGCGATGTTCAGCCCCTTTTCTTGTGCTTTAATGGGGAGTCCTTTCTTCCTCTTCAAATCTGTTTCCTGCCACTCTCCCTTGCTTACAAGTCCTTTTCTGTGACTTACCTCAAGACATTTTTCGACGATAGATATTTTCAACTCTGCAGTTTCATGAATTTTAGTGCCCCTGAGTTCCATTATTCAACTTGTGTTTTTGGAAACTGGACACAAAACAGCGGGATTTCCTCTAGCCCTGTTCTGTTACCGTGGGCAATTCTAGCCTTTGATGAATTTGTCTTCCGGATTGGAAATTAGAGTGGCATGTGCCTGTCCGAACACCTAAGACTTGTCTGTAAATTTTTCTCATCCTTCCACTTCATCCTCTGGACAAATTACAAACTGTGGGCAACAGGATGTTGACGGTGCTGATATCCCCAAGTGAGGAGATTGTTAGGAAAGATGCTGGAGGGGTGAACCCGAGCACCAGACGATGAGGAGATGAGGTGCCTTTCCAAACTCTTTCTGAACAAATGGTGTACCATCCTCTAGGTGTGACAGGCATGTTTTAGCTGTAGGAAGGGTCCCGTGCATGGAAGGAGAACACCAGGGATTTTTCCAAATCAGTGCCTCCCCGTACCCCAAACTGGGGAATGTTTAAGCTACGGCTACACGTATGTCCATTAAGCACCTTGGGAAATAGGCAGAGCCCAAACATTAGATGAATGAAATCTTCAGGGTCAGAAGCGTTCACCATCGGCCTTGCTTAGGTTACATTTTATCTGTCTTTGATAGACGATGTCAATAAAAATATCTATTCTTTTTCAGATTATTTCCCCTTATAGGTTATTGCAAAATATTCAGTGTAGTTCCCTGTGCTATACAGTAGTTCCTTGTTGATGATCTATTTTATACATAGCAGTGTGTATGTGTTAATCCCACACTGTTAATTTATCCCTTCTCCTACCTTTCCCCTTTGGTAATAATAAATTATAAGATTTTGTACTTCCCAGAAATGGGGGAGCTGAAAGAGAGGTATCATTTTCAATGGAAAAGCATTCGAAACAAGATTGAAGCCTCAGCCAAGAGTACTCGATGTACATCCATGGAAATAAATCACTTCATTTCTCTAATGTTGACCTGACAAATAAGACAGACGTCTTCACTGAACTTGCTTATAGTAAAGGGATGGAAATATCAAAGGTAAGTCTTAGAAACATCTTATTTTACCCGAGCATTATACACTGCTCTGTGTTAACTACAGTTTGGCTCACACATCTGTTCATTGAAGTTACAATGTTCTCAATTTCTGTTACTGATCCTCCAGAGTGGACCCCAACAGAAGTCCCCGTGCCCAGTGTCATTGGAGCCAACAGATCAAGACTGAGTTTGGTTCAGAAGCAAAGGAAACATTATTTTGAAAACAGAATGGAGAGGTGAGTGAGTGCACTCCCCCACGGGCTGTGGGCTGGGATGCTGTGTAGGGATCCCAGCAGCGTCAGTGGGAGGGAGGGGATGGAGCTCTCGAGGGCTGGGTTGGCTGAAGCTCAGGCTCTATGCCGTGGAGTCTGCATGGGACCCCGCTAGCTGAGGTGTTGACCCAGCCATTCTGCACTACGAAATCGGGTCTGAAGTGCCGGGTGTGGGACCTCTGCATGCGGAACCCTAGGAGCACGTGAAATTAGACAAAGCACAAAGGAAAAACAGCTTAGACTTTATTTTATTGCCCAGATTCTCTTTTTATCTCCCAGGAATTTTTAATGAACATTGCCAGAGACGAACACCTCCTCTGCTTTTTGTTCCGTTACTCATTCTTGGGGTGTTGAGGGTGCAGACCCCTCTTTTGTAACTGCTTCATGCTGTGGTGGGAGCCCTGATACTTCGGGGGAGGGGCAAAACGTCTCCCCACCAGCCTCCAGGTGAGGTTGATTGTCCCAAGGCCTCCTGCCTCTCTTCTCGTACTCCTGAGCACCAGCATTGGAAGTGCTATAGATTCTGATGACCTTTAAGTGTCCAGGAAAGAGATGTGCAGAGATGCTGAGGTGGCAGGTTTCACCCCACCCCACATTTGTTCGACGACCTTAGGCTGACGGTTTTTGCCAGCCTAGATGCTCTGACCAGTAGTCTGTGCTTTCTTTAATTAGGTCCTTGAATTAATGTACAAACAGCACCATGTGTCAGAAGCCTGCCCACGCAACTCCCAGACAGTCCAGGGTCAGTGGTGATCCAGGACCATGACGTCCACTGAGTCAACGGCCTTTAGAAGTAGCCAGCAGTCCAGCCGGTCATATTGGCCACCATCACCGCGGTGTCTGTAGGGTTTTCTATGGTGAAAGCGTGATATACGTTTCCCCCGCCAAGCTTATTAGCTCCCCTCTGGGTGCAGTAAGTCCTGCAAGCAGTAGTCTGCTCTTTCGGGGCACAGTCTTCTTGTTTTCTGAGAGAAACTCCAGGTCAAGTGATGGTCACACGAGTCATCTTGGGGGCCCGTTGCTCCCGTTTGTCTCTCTGGAGGTTGGATTTGGAGGGCCTCCTCACTCGAGGTCAGTGTGTCCACAGAGTGACCCCTGCAACTTCAGGGCATGATGGGTGGTTAGGATCACGACGTGGGGTCCTTTTCCCTTAGGAGGGAGCTGGCCTTGTGGGCTGCTGATTTCCAGCTTTTTAGATACCCCAGTATCCTGGCCTGATGAGTCAGTGGGCAAAGCCCTTGGTGACCATAGTTTATCATACCTGAAGGGCATTCTTGTGTTGCTCCATTTCAAGTGGTCCCAGTTTTTGCACTAAGGCTCCAAGGGCAATTAACCTTTGACCGGGTATGTAAAGGTCAAAGTGTTTAGCTAAATTAGCGAGTTCCTGGGCAAGGGTCTGAATTGACTGATCTTTCTATTCTTGAAAGGCTGCTTCTGGATTCTATACAAAAGGATCATCATCTTTTCGTGTCAGTGTTTCATGTAGAGTCCCAGCTATTAGACTGTAGTTAGGGATCCAGATGCAGAAAACTTTGGCCTCCCCACGAACCCCTAAGCTGTCTTCTAGTTTTAGAAGAGGTAAGGCTGCAAATGGCTTCTTCCCTATCCTGGGATGCGTTTCTCTGAATATCTGTGAGAATGAAGCCCAGTCATGTCACCTGAGCCTGGTATATTTGAGCCTTTTTCTTGGACACCTTCTATCCTTTCTTGGCTAGGTAGTGCCGAGGCGTCTTTAGTAGGCCTGGCGATCAGAATGTCATCTGCATATTGAAGGAGGGTTCCCTTTTACAGAGGTAGAACTTTTAGGTCTTTAGAGGACATTTCCCCAATGATGGTGTGGGGATTTTTGAACCATTGGGGCAGGACGGCCCAGCATTATTGCTTGTGTTGCATGTTGTGTCCTGCCACACACAAGCCAAAAATTCTTGTGACTCTGAGATGAATGCAATACAGAAGAAGGCATCATTGAAGTGTAATACAGAATGCCATGGCCTGGTGGATGGTAGAATGAGCAGCAGGGAGTAGGAAATAGGAGCTACTGGATGTATATCCTCGGTGGCTTCACTGACTGTCCTGATATCCTTTACCAGGTCTCCAGCAGCCCATGGGGCTCTCGTGGTCAGGCCAATCCCAGGATATGGAGCTCACCTGGGCTGCACCCCCCACCCCACAGCCCAGGGGGCTCTCGTGTTCAAGTCCCTCCCAGGTTATGGAGCTCACCTGTGCAGCTACCCAGCAGCCCATGGGGCTCTCATAGTCAGGCCCTTCCCAGGATACGGAGCTCCCCAGGGCAGGTACCCCAGCAGGGCTGGACACACAGGAACTGTGCACATAGCCCACCTTGCAGAGAACCCCCAGCTCACCTGTCGCTCACAGCTGACACAGAACACCTCAGAGCAGGACTTGAACTAACAAACAGCAGCTCTGACAGGTCTGTGACCCTGGCTATCACTCTGTGCAGCCTCTCTCTGCCTGGTCTTCCAGACACTTCCACTGCAGCCAGGGCACCAGGCCTCTGTCTCCACCCACCATCACTCCTCTCCCTGACTCCTGGGTTCATCTCATTAGGATAGGGTCTTCTTGAATTTGTTTTCCACTCATGGACCAGATAAAATGATAAGAAAACAAGCCGCAGCTGCAGCCCCTTGTCTATCCTGACTCTCAAGAGCCCACACCTCTTCCTTGGGCCTGGCCCGTTTAGCAAGGTTCATTTTCTGCAACTGTGAGGCCCTGAGGGGTGAGGATTGGCTGATTTGGGCAGCCTGACACTGCCTGCTGGCCCTCCCCAAGTGTGCCTGTATTGAGGTCAATATAAACACCTCTCCAGTCAGCAAGAGCCCCTGTTGCTGTGCCTGACGCCATATTCTCTGCCCTGTCAGCAGTGTCGGGGCTGGGGTGGTGGTAGGGAGGGAGAGGCCGTGGCTTTGTGGGTGGCCCAGTGTGAGGGGGGCTCTGCTGGACTTTCTGCAGGAGTTGCCAGGCTGCCACTTGCTAAAGAAGAGGATGTGTCACCCATACCTGCCACTGGAATTTCTCCCCAGGCAGAGGTGAGGAAGTAAAAAAGCAGTGGGGGCCGTGGCAGGAGGGGTATCTCAGACAGGGAAATGGAAAGCTTCCAGAAGAGCATCTGGGTCCAGGACCATCCTGGCTGGCCTGCAGGCACCAAGTCGGCCTGCGTGCTGTCGCTGGTGTGGCTCCACAGCCCTTCCTCTAGGCTTGCAAGTGCTTGTACATATTCAGGTGTTTTACCTGGAAAGGGTGGGAAGAGTTCAGCTGCAGCAGGACTGGGGCTCAGCTCACATTTACTCACAGACGCCTCGACACAGTCCCTCAGCTTTGCAATGAGGATGCTCCTTGTGGGGGGGGGAGTGCTGCTGACTGCATTGGAGACGATTTCCCAACTCTGACCAACTTAAGAATTTGTTACAACTGGAGCAAGTGCCCTTATACGATTTTCCTCTGTATAACTGGTGGGTTCTGGTTTTTTTTTTTTTTTTTGGTTCAAGGTAGATTTTATTTATTCCTCTTTTTTTTAAATTTGGAGACATAAACATGGAAATAATGCATTAATATAAAGACATCTATGTGAAGGGAAAAACTTTTCTTCTGTTTTATTTTATTAAATGTTATTTATTTATTTTTAATTTTTTAAAATTTATTTATTCATTTTATACAGCAGGTTCTTATTGGATATCTATTTTATACATATAAGTGTGCACATGTGAATCCTAGTCTCCCAATTCATCCCACCACCACCCTCACATGGTGTTCCCCCCTTGGTGTCCATATGTTTGTTCTCTACATCTGTGTCTCTATCTCTGCCCTGCAAACCGGTTCATCTGTACCATTTTTCTAGGTTCCACATATATGCATTAATATACAATATTTGTTTTTCTCTTTCTGACTTACTTCACTCTGTATGACAGTCTCTAGATCCATCAAGGTCTCTACAAATGACCCAATTTCATTCCTATGTATGGCTGAGTAATATTCCATTATATATATGTACCATATCTTTATCCATTCGTCTGTCTGTGGGCACTTAGGTTGCTTTCATTACCTGGCTATTGTAAATAGTGCTGCAATGAACATTGTGGTGAATGTGTCTTTTTGATTTATGGTTTTCTCTGGGTATATGCCCAGTAGTGGGATTGCTGGATTATATGGTAATTCTATTTTTAATTTTTTTAAGGAACCTCCATACTGTTCTCCATAGAGACTGTATCAATTTACATTCCCAACAATAGTGGAAGAAGGTTCCTTTTCTCCACACCCTCTCCAGCATTTGTTGTTTGTAGATTTTCTGATGATTTGACGTGATACCTCATTGTAGTTTCGATTTCCATTTCTCTAATAATTAGTGATGTTGAGCAGATTTTCATGTGTGTACTGGCCATCTCTATGTCTTCTTGGAAGAAATATCTATTTAGATCTTCTTCCATTTCTGTATTGCATTGTTTGTTTTATTAATATTGAGCTGCATGAGCTGTTTATATATATTGGAGATTAATCATTTGTCCATTGATTCGTTTGCAAATATTTTCTTCCATTCTGAGGGTTGTCTTTTCGTCTTGTTTGTAGTTTTCTTTGCTTTGCAAAAGCTTTTACGTTTCATTAGGTCCCATCTGTTTAGTTTTCTTTTTTATTTCATTACTATAGGAGGTGGATCAAAAAAGATCTTGCTGTGATTTACGTCAGAGTATCTTTCGTAAGTTTTCCTCTCAGAGTTTTATACTGTCTGGTCTTACATTAAGGTCTCTAATCCATTTTGAATATATTTTTATGTATGGTGTTGGGGAGTGTTCTAATTTCATTCTTTTACATGTAGCTGTCCATATTTCCCAGCACCAATGATTGAAGAGACTGTCTTATCTCCATTGTATAGTCTTGCTTCCTTTGTCATAGATTAGTTGACCATAGGTGTGTAGGTTTATCCCTGGGCTTTCTTTTTGTTTTTTTTTTCCTTTTACACGTTTATTGGAGTAGAATTGCTTTACAATGGAGTGTTCGTTTCTGCTGTATAACAAAGTGAATCAGCTATACATATACAAATATCACCAGATCCCCTCCCTCTTGCATCTCCCTCCCACACTCCATATCCCACCCCTTTATGTGGTCACAAAGCACCGAGCTGATCTCCCTGTTCTATGTGGCTGCTTCCCAGTAGCTATCGGTGTTACATTTGGTAATGTACTTATGTCCATGCCACTCTCTCACTTCGTCCCAGCTTACCCATCCCCCTTCCGGTGTCCTCAAGTCCTTTCTCTATGTCTGTGTCCTTAATCCTGTCCTGCCACTAGGTTCTTCAAAATCTTTTTTTTTCTTCATTAGATTCCGTATATCTCTGTTAACATACAGTATTTGTTTTTCCCTTTCTGACTTACTTCACTGTGTAGGACAGATTCTAAGTCCATCCACCTCAGTACAAATAGCTGAGTTTGATTCTTTTTTTGGCTGAGTAATATTCCATTGTATATATGTGCCAGATCTTCTTTATCCATTCATCTGTCGATGGACACTTAGGTTGCTTCCATGTCCTGGCTATTGCAAATAGAGCTGCAATGAACATTTTTGTACATAACTCTTTTTGAATTATGGTTTTCACAAGGCAAATGTCCAGTAGTTGGATTGTTGTGTCGTATGGTACTTCTATTGTTAGTTATGTAAAGGAACCTCCGTAATGTTCTCCCTGGTGCCCATATCAATTTACATTCCCACCCACAGTGCAAGTGTATGCCCTTTTCTCCATAAAGGCCTCTCCAGCATTTATTGTTTTGTAGATTTTTTTGATGATTGCCACTCTGACTGCTGTGAGGTGATACCTCACAGGTAGTTTTGATTTGCATTTCTCTAATGATTAGTGATGTTCAGCATCCTTTCATGTGTTTCTTGGTAATCTGTATATCTTCTTTGGAGAAATGTCTATTTAGGTCTTCTGCCCGTTTTTGGATTGGGTTGTTTGTTTTTGTGATATTGAGCTACATGCGGTGCTTGTAAAGTTAGGAGATTAATCCTTTTTCAATTGCTTCATTTGAAAATATTTTCTCCCATTCTGAGGGTTGTTTTTGCATCTTGTTTATGTTTTCCTGTACTGTGTAAAAGCTTTTAAGTTTCATTAGGTCCCATTTGTTGATTTCTGTTTTTATTTCCATTTCTCTAGGAGGTGGGTCCAAAAGGATCTTGCTGTGATTTATGTCATAGAGTGTTCTGCCTATGGTTTCCTCTAAGTGTTTTATAGTGTCTGGTCTTATATTTAGATCTCTAATCAATTTAGAGTTTATTTTTGTGTATGGTGTTATGGAGTGTTCTAATTTCATTCTTTTATGTGTAGGGGTCCAGTTTTCCCAGCACCAATTACTGAAGAGACTGTCTTTTCTCCATTGTATATCCTTAGCTCCTTTGTCATAGATGAGATAGCCTTAGGTATGTAGGTTTATCTCTGGGCTTTCTGTCCTGTTCCATTGATCTGTGTTTATGCCAATCTACATACACTTGATTCCATTATGCAGACATATAAATACATAGGTTTCAAGGTTATTACCAGTCAGATATATTCCTCTTCAGTGAATAGGGTGTTTTGTGTCCAGTTCATTGAGAAAGGAGTAGGTCTTGTCTATTACATATTTGGTATATGGAATGGGATCTGTGCTAATTTCAAACTCTGCTTTTACACATCACCCCACGTCACCTTTCCCCTTAAGGAGGCATAAGTGTGTTTTTTAAATGTGTAACTCTGTTCTCTTTTGAAATTCAGTTCATGTGTAGCCATGTTTACATTCCCTCTATAAGTGATATATTACAATAAGTTTCTTTTACTTTGTGGCTCATTGCACTTAGCATCATCGTACCTAAAGCCACTCATTAAGCTGCTATTGGCCTTATGACATTGATTTTATATCTGAGTGACATTCCATTGTATATAAGTACCACAACATCTATATCCATTTCTTTTTTCCTTTCCTGGGATATTTAAAGATTACTGAAGTCGAGGTTCTTGTAAACAGAGCAGCCCTAATGTTTGGGCTGGCTGTGTGTTATGGATTTTTAGTTTTCCCAAAATACACGCCCATGAGTGGAAGTGTGCTATGCTCTGTAGCTCTGTTTTAGAAAACAACATACAGTTCTCCAGAGAGGCTGTTGGCAATTTACATCCTGTCCATCGGCGTAACCAGGCTCCCTTTTCTCCATGGCCTGTCCTGCATTTGCGGTTTTTACACTATTTGTGGATGGCCCTTTTGACTGGAGGTAAGGGACACTTCTCTGTAGTGTGGATTTGCAATGCCTGATGGCTTGCTTAGCCAAAAAGGGCGTATGCATTTTTTCCCGAATATATTCAAGAAAATACACATAGTCCCTTTTCAGCCAAGGGCAACATTGTCGAAATTCTGTCCCTTTTCATGTGCTTTAAAGACAACTCCAATCTACCTCTTGAAATCTGTTTCCTTCAATTCTGCCTTGCATTCAAATCCTCTTCACTGCCTTTCCTCAATATATTTCTGGATGATAGTTGTCCTTTATAACTCTGCAAGTTTGTGAATTGCTGTGCCCCTGATTTCCATTTTTCAACTCGCCTCTTTGTGAGCTGGCTGCAATACCGCAGGATGGCTTTAGGCCCTAGTCTGGTTCCGGGGCTTCAGGCTGAGCCTTTGGTTAATTCTTCTTCCTGGTGGGAAACTAGAGTGACATGTGCCCATCCAAACACCTACAGCTAATCTCTCATTTATTCCCCCTCTTCATGTTCATCCTCTGCACAATTTGCAAACTGTGCATAACAGGAGGGTAAAGGTGCTGACACTCCAAGTGGGGAGATTTTTAGTAATGCAGATGGAATGGCGAAGCCGAGCACGACAAAAGGAAAAATGAGGTACCTTTTAGAAAACTTTCCCAATTACACAGTGTACCATCCACTGGGTTTCCCATGCATGTTTTAAGTGTAGGAAGATTCCCTTAAACCTGGAGAGTTGGGACCACTAGAATGGGTAGCACACAGTATTGCTCTAAGTGGTGTTCTTTTGCTCACACAACCTCAGCAATCTTGTCAGCCCCAAGTGTCCAGTCTTATGTCTCATCCAGCTGTGGGTGTAAAGGTGGTCAATCCAGGTTGCATCACAGGCCCTGAACGTAATTTTTAAGACTTTCTCACTGTTTCGCTGTTTTTGCATTTTGCTTTTGAAATTTATTTTTATAAGTGGGTTTAACTGAATTTCAGTGCTCTGTTCATGCCGTTATACACACACATGATTCCTTTATGGAGACATGAGAATACATATGTTTTAAAATACTGAGAGTCAGACATATTACTCTGCAATGAATAGGGGGTGTTGAGTCCAGTTCATTGTGGCAGAAGTAGGTGTTGTCTATTACATACTTGGTTTATGTAACGGTATCAGTGCTAATTTAAAACTGTGATTTTATGCATCACCCCACCTCGCCTTTCCCCTTAAGCAGGCAGAAGATTGTTTTCTAAATGTGTGATTCCGTTGTGTTTGTAAATCATTTCATGTGTAGCCATGTGTACATTCCCGCTATGAGTGATATCTTATGATAAGATTCGTTACTCTGGTATCTTTCCTAACTCAGTTCATGTGAGGCCATGTTTATAGGACCTTCATAAGTGATATCTTATTTTAAGATTCTTTTTCTGTGTGACTTATTTCACTTTGAATCATCGTACCTGAATCCACTCATTTTGCTGCTACTGGCCTTATGAAATTGATTTCATGGCTGAGGGATATTCCATCGTACGTAAGTACCAAAATTACTTGAACCATTTTTGGCTTTCCTGAGATATTTAAGGTATACACAAGTTGAGGTTCTTGTAAGCAGTGAAGCCCTAAATTTTGGGGTGGCTCTGTCTTATTGATTTTCAGTTTTCCCAAGGTATATTTCCTAGACTGGAAGTGCTCTTGACTCTGTAGCTCTGTTGTATACTGGTTTTAGGGAACACAATGCACTTCTCCAGAGAGGCAGTTGGCAATTTACATCCCGCCCATCAGCATAACAAGGCTCCCTGTTCTCCAGGTCCTGTCTTGCCTTTCTGGCTTTTACATATTTTGCAGATGTCCCTTTTGACCAGTTGGAAGTGATACTACTTTGTGGTGCAGATTTGCATTGCCCGCTTGCTTGCTTGGCCAAAAAGGGCGTATTCGTTTTCTGCTGAATATATTCAGGAGAAAACGCATACGCTCATTTTGGCCAAGTGCATCATTTTCGAAGTTGTGCCCCTCTTCCTGTGCTTTAAAGGCGATTCCAACATACCTCTTGAAATCTGTTTCCTGCTATACTGCCTCCCTTTCAAGTCCGCCTCGATTCCTTCCCTCAACAGATTTTTTGGCGATAGTTGTCCATTATTACTCTGCCAGTTTCTGAATTCCTGTGCCCCTGAGCTCCATTTTTAAATTCGTTTCTTGTGAGCAGACCGCAAGTCCAAAATTTTGGTTCAGGACCTATACTGGTTCCCGGCGCGTTTCTGAGTCTTTGGTTAATTATTCTTCCTGCGGGGCAATTAGTGTGACATGTACCCGTCCAAATGCTTAACATCTACTCTCTCATTTGTTCTCCCTCTTCCCTTTTATTTTTGCCAAATTGGTAACTGTGCGAACCAGGAGGTTAAAGGGGCTGTCTCTCCAAGTTGGCAGATTGATAGTAAAGCAGTTGGAAAGTCAAACCGGAGCACCAGCAGAGGGATTATTATTTGAGTTTTAGAAAACTTTCGTATTCACAGTGTGTCCATTCTCTAGGTTTCCCATACATGTTATAGTGGTAGTAATAGTCCCTTCAACCTGGACACATGGGACCCATGGAATGGGTGCTATGCATTATTTCTTTAAAGGGTCTGCATTTGCTCACCCAATCTCACCAATCCTCTCAGTCCCATGTGTCCAGCTTTATGCCACCTCCAGCTCTCATTGTAGATAGGGTCATTCAAGGTTTCATCAGAGACACTGAAGGAATTGTAAAGAATATCCCTTTTGATTTGTTTTTCAAATTCCTTTTTATAGTGGGTTTGAGCTGAATCTCGCTGCCAAGTTTATGCAAGTCTAGGCACACTTGATTCCCTTACGGAGACATATCAATACGTAGGTTTAAAAATTCTTAATAGTCAGATATAATCCTCTGTGGGAAATACGGGGTTTTGAGTCTCTTTCACTGAGGAAGGTATAGGTCTTGTCTATTCCATAGTTGGTTTTTGGAACGGTACCTGTGCTTATATCAAACTCTGGTTTTATGCATCACCCCACCTCTCCTTCCCCGTTAATCAGGCATAAGAGTGTTTTCTAAATGTGAGACTCTGTTCTCGTTCCTAACTCAGTTCATGTGTAGCCATGTTTACAGGATCTTCATAAGTGATATCTTATGATAAGTTTCTTTTTCTGTGTGACTTATTTCACTTAGAATCATCGTACCTGAATCCACTCATTTTGCTGCTACTGGTCTTATGACATTGATTTCATGGCTGAGGGATATTCCATTGTATGTAAATAACATAATTTTTTGAAACGTTTTTATCTTTCCTTGGATATTTAAGGTGTACCCAAGTTGAGGTTCTTGTAAGCAGTGCAACCCTAAATTTTGGAATGGCTCTGTCTTATTGATTTTCAGTTTTCCCAAGATATATTCCCTAGACTGGAAGGGCCCTTGGCTCTGTAGCTCTGCTGTTTACTTGGTTTAGGGAACACAATGCACACCTCCAGAGAGGCAGTTGGCAATTTACATCCCGCGCATCAGCATAACAATGCTCCCTGTTCTCCAGGGCCTGTCTTGCCTTTCTGGATTTTACCCATTTTGTGGATACCCCTTTTGACAGGTGGGAAGTGATACTTCTTTGTAGTGCAGATTTGCATTGCCCTCTTGCTTGCTTGGCCAAAAAGGGTTTATGCATTTTCTCCTGAATATATTCAGGAGAAAACGCATAAACCCTTTTTGGCCAAGTGCATCATTGTCAAAGTTGTGCCTCACTTCCTGTGCTTTAAAGGCGATTCCAACGTACCTCTTGAAATCTGTTTCCTGCTATTCTGCCTCGCTTTCAAGTCCGCCTCGTTGCCTTCCCTCAACAGATTTTTGGATGATAGTTGTTCTTTATTACTCTGCCTGTTTGTGAATTGCTTTGCCCTTGAGCTCAATTATTTAACTTGTTTTTTGTGAGCTGAACGAAAGTCCAATATTTTGGTTCAGGACCTATACTGGATCTCGGTGGGTGGCTGAGACTTTAGTTTATTCTTCTTCCTCCCGGGAAATAAGAGTGACATGTGCGCGTCCAAATGCCTAACAGCTACTCTTTCATTGGTTCTCCGTCTTCCCTTTCATCCTCTGCCAAATTGGCAACCTGTGCGAACCAGGAGGCTAAAGGGGCTGTCACTATAAGTTGGGAGATTGATAGTAAAGCAGTTCGAAAGTCAAAGCATAGCACCACGAGAGGTTCTATTCGTTGAGTTTTAGAGATCTTTTGTATTCACAGTGTGTCCTTTCTGTAGGTTTCCCGTGCATGTTATAGCTGTAGTAATATTCCCTTCACCCTGGACAGTTGGGACCCATGGAATGGGTGCCATGCATTATTGTTTTAAAAGGTCTGCATTTGCTCACCAATCTTACCAATCCTCTCAGTCCCATGTGTCCATCCTTATTCCACATCCAGCTGTCATTGCAGATAGGGTCATTGCAGGTTTCATCACAGACCCTGAAGGAATTGTAAAAAATTTACCTTTTTTTATTGTTTTTCAAATTCCTTTTTATAGTGGGTTTGAGCTGATTCTCGCTGCCATGTTTATGCCAGTCTAGACACACTTGATTCCCTTACGGAGACATATCAATACATATGTTTTAAGATTCTTACTAGTCAGATATATTGCTCTGCAGGAAATAAGGTGTTTTGTGTCCCTTTCACTGAGGAAGGTGTAGGTATTTTCTATTCCATAATTGGTTTTTGGAACGGTACCAGTGCTTATATCAAACTCTGGTTTTATGCATCACCCCACCTCTCCTTTCCCCTTAAGCAGGCATAAGAGTGTTTTCTAAATGTGTGGCTCTGTTCTCTTTCCTAACTCAGTTCATGTGTAGCCATGTTTACAGGATTTTCATAAGTGATATATTATGATAAGTTTCTTTTTCTGTGTCACTTATTTCACTTAGAATTATCGTACCTGAATCCACTCATTTTGCTGCTACTGGTCTTATGACATTGATTTCATGACTGAGGGATATACCATTGTATGTAAATAACATATTTTTTTAACCGTTTTTATCTTTCCTTGGATATTTAAGGTGTACCCAAGTTGAGGTTCTTGTAACAGTGCAGCCCTAAATTTTGGAATGGCTCTGTCTTATTGATTTTTAGTTTTCCCAAGATATATTCCCTAGACTGGAAGTGCCCTTGGCTCTGTAGCTCTGCTGTTTACTTGGTTTAGGGAACACAGTTCACACCTCCAGAGAGGCAGATGGCAATTTACATCCCGCCCATCAGCATAACAAGACTCCCTGTTCTCCAGGGCCTCTCTTGCCTTTCTGGATTTTACCCATTTTGTGGATGTCCCTTTTGACAGGTGGGAAGTGATACTTCTTTGTAGTGCAGATTTGCATTGCCCGCTTGCTTGCTTGGCCAAAAAGGGCGTATGTGTTTTCTCCTGAATATATTCAGGAGAAAACGCATACACACTTTTTGGCCAAGTGCATCATTGTCGAAGTTGTGCCCCTCTTCCTGTGCTTTAAAGGCGATTCCAACGTACCTCTTGAAATCTGCTTCCTGCTATTCTGCCTCGCTTTCAAGTCCGCCTCGTTGCCTTCCCTCAACAGATTTTTGGACGATAGTTGTCCTGTATTACTCTGCCTGTTTGTGAATTGCTTTGCCCCTGAGCTCAATTTTTTAACTCGTTTTTTGTGAGCTGAATGCATGTCCAATATTTTGGTTGAGGACCTATACTGGTTCTCGGTGGGTAGCTGAGACTTTAGTTAAATCTTCCTCCTCCAGGAAATAAGAGTGACATGTGCGCGTCCAAATGCCTAACAGCTACTCTTTCATTGGTTTTCCCTCTTCCCTTTCATCCTCTGCCTAATTGGCAACCTGTGCGAACCAGGAGGTTAAAGGTGCAGTCTCTGCAACCTGGGAGATTGATAGTAAAGCAGTTGGAAAGTCAAACTGGAGCACCAGGAGAGGGACTATTAGTTGAGTTTTAGAAACCTTTCGTATTCACAGTGTGTCCATTCTCTAGGTTTCCCGTACATGTTATAGCTGTTGTAATATTCCCTTCAACCTGGAGAGTTGGGACCCATGGAATGGGTGCCACTCATTATTGCTTTAAAGGGTCTGCATTTGCTCACCCAACCTCAACAATCCTCTCAGTCCAAAGTGTCCAGCCTTATGCCACCTCCAGCTGTCATTGTAGATAAGGTCATTCCAGGTTTCATCAGAGACCCTGAAGGAATTTTAAGGAATTTCCCTGTTTTTTTTGTTTTGTTTTTGAAATTCCTTTTTATAGTGGGTTGAGCTGATTCTCACTGCCATTTTTATGCCTGTCTAGACACACTTGATTCCCTTACGGAGACATATCAATACATAGGTTTTAAGATTCTTACTAGTAAGATATATTACTCTGCGGTGAATATGGGGTGTTGAGTCCCTTTCACTGAGGAAGGTGTAGGTCTTGTCTATTCCGTATTTGGTTTTTGGAACTGTACCTGTACTAATATCAAACTCTGGTTTTATGCATCACCCCACCCCTCCTTCCCCCTTAAGAAGGCATAACGGTGTTTTCTAAATGTGAGACTCCCTTCTCTTTCCTAACTCAGTTCATGTGTAGCCATGTTTACAGGATCTTCATCATTGATATCTTATGATAATTTTATTTCTCTGTGTGACTTATTTCACTTAGAATTATCGTACCTGAATCCACTCATTTTGCTGCTACTGGCCTTATGACATTGATGTCATGGCTGAGGGATATTCCATCATACGTAAGTACCACAATTTCTTGAACCATTTTTGTCTTTCCTGGGATATTTAAGTTGTACCCAAGTTGAGGTTTTTGTAATCATTGCAGGCCTGAATTTTGGTGTGGATCTGTCTTATTAATTTTCAGTTTTCCCAAGCTATATTCCCTAGACTGGAAGTGCCCTTGGCTCTGTAGCTCTGTTGTTTACTTGTTTTAGGGAACACAATGCACTCCTCCAGTGAGGCAGGTGGCAATTTACATCCCGCCCATCAGCATAACAAGGCTCCCTGTTCTCCAGTGCCTGTCTTGCCTGTCTGGTTTTTACACATTTTGTGGATATCCCTTTTGGCTGGTGGAAAGTGATAGTTCTTTGTAATGCAGATTTGCATTGCCCGCTTAATGGCTTGGCCGAAAAGGGCATATGCGTTTTCTCCTGAATATATTCACGTGAAAACCCACATGCCCTTTCTGACCATTTCCATTATTTTCGAAGTTGTGATGCTTTTCCTGTGTTTAAAGGCGATTCCAATGTACCTCTTGAAATCTGTTTCATGCCACTCTGCCTCATTTTCACTTCCGCCTCGTGGCTTTCCCTCAACAGATTTTTGGAAGAGAGTAGTCCTTTATAACTCTGCAGGTTAGTGAATTGCTGTGGCCCTGAGTTCCATTTTTCAACTCACGTTTTTGTGAGCTGACCGCAAATCCACAGTTTTGCTTCTGGACCTATACTGGTTCTGGGGGGGGCAGGCTGAGTCTTTGGTTAATTCCTCTTCGTGACGGGAAATTAGAGTGAAATGTGGCCGTCCAAATGCCTACAGCTACTCTCTCATTGGTTCTCTCTGTTCCCTTGTATCCTCTGCACAATTTGCCAGCTGTTCGAACCAGGAGGTTATAGGGCCTGACTCTCCAAGTTGGGAGATTGATAGTAAAGCAGTTGGAATGTCAAACTGGAGCACAAGGAGAGAAAAAAGTAGTAGAGTTTTAGAAACCTTTCACCATCAGATGGTTTCCATTCTCTAGGTTCCCATACATGTTATAACTGTAGTGATATTCCCTTCTACTTGGAGAGTTGGGAACCATGGAATGCGTGGCAGGCATTATTGCTTTAAAGGGTCTGCATTTTTTCACCCAATCTCACCAATCCTCTCAGTCCCAAGTGACCAGCGTTATGCCACATCCAGCTGTCATTGTAGATAGGGTCATTCCAGGTTTCATCAGAACCCCTGAAGGTATTGTGTAAGAATTTTACTGTTTTTATGTTTTGTTTTGAAATTCATTTTTATAGTGGGTTTGAGCTTATTCTCACTGCCAAGTTTATATCGTTCTAGACACACTTAGTTCCCTTACGGAGACATATCAATACATAGGTTTTAAGATTCTTACTAGTCAGATATATTCCTCTGTGGGAAATATGGGGTTTTGAGTCCCTTTCAGTGAGGAAGGTGTAGGTCTTGTCTATTCCATAGTTGGTTTTTGGAACGGTACCTGTGCTTATATCAAACTCTGGTTTTATGCATCACCCCACCTCTCCTTCCCCGTTAAGCAGGCATAAGAGTGTTTTCTAAATGTGAGACACTCTTCTCTTTCCTAACTCAGTTCATGTGTAGCCATGTTTACAGCATCTTCATAAGTGATATCTTATGATAAGCTTCTTTTTCTGTGTGACTTATTTCACTTAGAATCATCGTACCTTAATCCACTCATTTTGTTGCTACTGGTCTTATGACATTGATTTCATGGCTGAGGTGTATTCCATTGTATGTAAGTAACATAATTTTTTGAACCGTTTTTATCTTTCCTGGGATATTTAAAGTGTACCCAAGTTGAGGTTCTTGTAAGCAGTGCAGCCCTAAATTTTGGAATGGCTCTGTCTTATTGATTTTCAGTTTTCCCAAGATATATTCTGTAGAATGCAAGTGCCTTTGGCTCTGTAGCTCTGTTGTTTACTTGGTTTAGGGAACACAATGCACTCCTCCAGAGAGGCAGTTGGCAATTTACATCCCGCCCATCAGCATAACAAGGCTCCCTGTTCTCCAGGGCCTCTCTTGCCTTTCTGGATTTTACCCATTTTGTGGATGTCCCTTTTGACCGGTGGGAAGTGATACTTCTTTGTAGTGCAGATTTGCATTGCACACTTGCTTGCGTGGCCAAAAAGGGCGTATGCGTTTTCTCCTGAATATATTCAGGAGAAAACACATACGCCCTTTTTGGCCAAGTGCATCATTGTCAAAGTTGTGCCTCACTTCCTGTGCTTAAAAGGCGATTCCAACGTACCTCTTGAAATCTGTTTCCTGCTATTCTGCCTCGCTTTCAAGTCCGCCTCGTTGCCTTCCCTCAACAGATTTTTGGGCGATAGTTGTCCTTTATTACTCTGCCTGTTAGTGAATTGCTGTGCCCCTGAGCTCAATTATTTAACTTGTTTTTTGTGAGCTGAACGCACGTCCAAAATTTTGGTTCAGGACCTGTACTGGTTCCAAGTGTGTGTCTGAGAGTTTAGTTAATTCTTCTTCCTCCCGGGAAATCAGAGTGACATGTGAACATCCAAATGCCTTACAGCTACTCTTTCATTGGTTCTCTCTCTTCCCTTTCATCCTCTGCCAAATTGGCAACCTGTGGGAACCAGGAGGTTAAAGGTGCTGTCTCTCCAAGCTGGGAGATTGATAGTAAAGCATTTGGAAAGTCAATGCATAGCACCACGAGAGGTTCTAATCGTTGAGATTTAGAGACCTTTCGTATTCACAGTTTGTCCATTCTCTAGGTTTCCCATACATGTTATAGCTGCAGTAATATTCCCTTCAACCTGGAGAGTTGGGACCCATGGAATGGGTGCCATGCATTATTGTTTTAAAAGGTCTGCATTTGCTCACCAATCTTACCAATCCTCTCAGTCCCATGTGTCCATCCTTATTCCACATCCAGCTGTCATTGCAGATAGGGTCATTGCAGGTTTCGTCAGAGACCCTGAAGGAATTGTAAAAAATTTAACTTTTTTTATTGTTTTTCAAATTCTTTATATAGTGTGTTTGAGCTGATTCTCGCTGCCATGTTTATGCCAGTCCAGAAACACTTGATTCTTTAATGGAGACATATCAATACATAGTTTTTAAGATTCTTACTAGTCAGATATATTCCTCTGCGGGAAATAAGGGTTTTTGAGTCCCTTTCACTGAGGAAGGTGTAGGTCTTGTATATTCCATAGTTGGTTTTGGAACGGTACCTGTGCTTATATGAAACTCTGGTTTTATGCATCACCCCACCTCTCCTTCCCCCTTAAGCGGGAATAAGAGTGTTTTCTGAAAGTGAGACTCTGCTCTCTTTCCTAACTCAGTTCATGTGTAGCCATGTTTACAGGATCTTCAAAAGAGATATCTCATGATAAGTATCTCTTTCTGTGTGACTTATTTCACTTAGAATCATCGTACCTGAATCCACTCATTTTGGTGCTACTGGTCTTATGACATTGATTTCATGGCTGATGGATATTCCATCGTACGTAAGTACCACAATTTTTTGAACCATTTTTATATTTCCTTGGATATTTAAGGTGTACCCAAGTTGAGGTTCTTGTAAGCAATGCAGCCCTAAATTTTGGAATGGCTCTGTCTTATTGATTTTCAGTTTTCCCAAGATATATTCCCTAGACTTGAAGTGCCATTGGCTCTGTAGCTCTGCTGTTTACTTGGTTTAGGGAACACAATGCACACCTCCAGAGAGGCAGTTGGCAATTTACATCCCGTGCATCAGCATAACAATGCTCCCTGTTCCCCAGGGCCTGTCTTGCCTTTCTGCTTTTTACCCATTTTGTGGATGTCCCTTTTGACAGGTGGGAAGTGATACTTCTTTGTAGTGCAGATTTGCATTGCCCGCTTGCTTGCTTGGCCAAAAAGGGCGTATGTGTTTTCTCCTGAATATATTCAGGAGAAAACGCATACACACTTTTTGGCCAAGTGCATCATTGTCGAAGTTGTGCCCCTCTTCCTGTGCTTTAAAGACGATTCCAACGTACCTTTTGAAATCTTTTTCCTGCTATTCTGCCTCGCTTTCAAGTCCGCCTCGTTGCCATCCCTCAACAGATTTTTGGACGATAGTTGTCCTGTATTACTCTGCCTGTTTGTGAATTGCTTTGCCCCTTAGCTCAATTATTTAACTCGTTTTTTGTGAGCTGAATGCAAGTCCAATATTTTGATTCAGGACCTATACTGGTTCTCGGTGGGTGGCTGAGACTTTAGTTAATTCTTCTTCCTCCAGGAAATAAGAGTGACATGTGCACGTCCAAATGCCTAACAGCTACTCTTTCATTGGTTCTCCCTCTTCCCTTTCATCCTCTGCCTAATTGGCAACCTGTGCGAACCAGGAGGTTTAAGGTGCTGTCTCGGAAACCTGGGAGATTGATAGTAAAGCAGTTGGAATGTCAAACCAGAGCACCAGCAGAGGGACTATTTGTTGAGTTTTAGAGACCTTTCATGTTCACAGTGTGTCCATTCTCTAGGTTTCCCATACATGTTATAGCTGTAGTAATATTCCCTTCACCCTGGAGAGTTGGGACCCATGGAAGTGGGGCCATGCATTATTGCTTTAAAGGGTCTGCATTTGCTCACCCAATCTCACCAATCCTCTCAGTCCCAAGTGTCCAGCCTTATGCCAAATCCCGCTGTCGTTGTAGATAGGGTCATTCCAGGTTTCATCAGACACCATGAAGAAATTGTAAATAATTTCCTGTTTTTTTTGTGTGTCTGAAATTCCTTTTTATAATGGGTTTGAGCTGTTTCTCGCTTCCATGTTTATGCCAGTCTACACACAGTTGATTCCCTCATGGAGACATATCAATAAATAGGTTATAAGATTCTTACTAGTCAGATATATTCCTCTGAGGGAAATATGGGGTTTTGAGTCCCTTTCACTGAGGAAGGTGTAGGTCTTGTCTATTCCATATTTGATTTTTTGAACGGTACCTGTGCTTATATAAAACTCTGGTTTTATGCATCACCCCACCTCTCCTTCCCCCTTAAGCAGGCATAAGAGTGTTTTCTAAATGTGAGACTCTGTTCTCTTTCCTAACTCAGTTCATGTGTAGCCATGTTTACAGAATCTCTATAAGTGATATCTTATGATAACATTCTTTTTCTGTGTGACTTATTTCACTTATAATATTCGTACCTGAATCCACTCATTTTGCTGCTACATGTCTTATGGCATTGATTTCATGGCTGAGGGATATTTCATCGGACGTAAGTACCACAAATTTTTGTACCATTTTTATCTTTCCTGAGATATATAAGGTGAATCCAAGAATAGGGTCTTGTAAGCAGTGCACCCCTAAATATCGGGGTGGCTGTGTCTTATTGATTTTCAGTTTTCCCAAGGTATCTTATGTAGACTGGATGTGCCCTGGGCTCTGTAGCTCTGTTGTTTCTTGTTTTAGGGAACACAATGCACTGCTCCAGAGAGGCCATTGGTAATTTGCCTCCCACCCATCAGCATAACAATTCTCCCAGTTCGCCAGTGCCTGTCTTGCCTTTCTGGTTTTTACCCATTTTGTGGATATCCCTTTTGACTTGTGGGAAGTTATACTTCTTTGTAGTGCAGATTTCCATTGCCTGCTTGCTTGCTTGGCCAAAAAGGGTGTATGTGTTTTCTCCTGAATATATTCAGGAGAAAACTCATACACCCTTTTTGGCCAAGTGCATCATTGTCGAAGTTGAGCCCCTCTTCCCGTGCTTTAAAGGTGATTCCAGCATACCTCTTGAAATCTGTTTCCTGCTATTCTGCCTCGCTTTCACGTCTGCCTCTTAACCTTCCCTCAACAGAGTTTTGGACGAGAGTTGTCCTTTACTACTCTGCCATTTGGTGAATTGCTGTGCCACTGAGCTCCATTATACACCTCGTTTTTTGTGAGCTGAATGCAAGTCCAAATTTTGGTTCAGGACTTATACTGGTGTCCGGTGGGTGGCTGAGACTTTGGTTAATTCTTCTTCCGGCCGGAAAATTAGAGTGACATTTGCCGGTCCAAATGCCTAACAGCTACTCTCTCATTGGTTCTCCCTCTTCCCTTTCATCCTCTGCCAAATTGGCAACCTGTGTGAAACAGGAGGTTAAAGGGGCTGTCTCTCCAAGTTGGGAGATTGATAGTAAATGAGTTGGAAAGTCAAACCGGAGCACCAGGAGAGGGACTATTAGTTGAGTTTTAGAAACCTTTCGTATTCACAGTGTGTCCATTCTCTAGGTTTCCTGTACATGTTATAGCTGTTGTAATATTCCCTTCAACCTGGAGAGTTGGGACCCATGGAATGGGTGCCACTCATTATTGCTTTAAAGGTTCTGCATTTGCTCACCCAATCTCAACAATCCTCTCAGTCCAAAGTGTCCAGCCTTATGCCACCTCCAGCTGTCATTGTAGATAGGGTCATTCCAGGTTTCATCAGAGACCCTGAAGGAATTTTAAGGAATTTCCCTGTTTTTTTTGTTTTGTTTTTGAAATTCCTTTTTATACTGGGTTGAGCTGATTCTCACTGCCATTTTTATGCCAGTCTAGACACACTTGATTCCCTTACGGAGACATATCAATACATAGGTTTTAAGATTCTTACTAGTAAGATATATTACTCTGCGGTGAATATGGGGTGTTGAGTCCCTTTCACTGAGGAAGGTGTAGGTCTTGTCTATTCCGTATTTGGTTTTTGGAACTGTACCTGTACTAATATCAAACTCTGGTTTTATGCATCACCCCACCCCTCCTTCCCCCTTAAGAAGGCATAAGGGTGTTTTCTAAATGTGAGACTCCCTTCTCTATCCTAACTCAGTTCATGTGTAGCCATGTTTACAGGATCTTCATCATTGATATCTTATGATAATTTTATTTTTCTGTGTGACTTATTTCACTTAGAATTATCGTACCTGAATCCACTCATTTTGCTGCTACTGGCCTTATGACATTGATCTCATGGCTGAGGGATATACCGTCATACGTAAGTACCACAATTTCTTGAACCATTTTTGTCTTTCCTGGGATATTTAAGGTGTACCCAAGTTGAGGTTTTTGTAATCATTGCAGCCCTGAATTTTGGTGTGGATCTGTCTTATTAATTTTCAGTTTTCCCAAGCTATATTCCCTAGACTGGAAGAGCCCTTGGCTCTGTAGCTCTGTTGTTTACTTGTTTTAGGGAACACAGTGCACTCCTCCAGAGAGGCAGTTGGCAATTTACATCCCGCCCATCAGCATAACAAGGCTCCCTGTTCTCCAGTGCCTGTCTTGCCTGTCTGGTTTTTACACATTTTTTGGATATCCCTTTTGGCTGGTGGAAAGTGATAGTTCTTTGTAATACAGATTTACATTGCCCGCTTAATGGCTTGGCCGAAAAGGGCATATGCGTTTTCTCCTGAATATATTCACGTGAAAACCCACATGTCCTTTATGACCATTTCCATTATTTTCGAAGTTGTGATGCTTTTCCTGTGTTTAAAGGCGATTCCAATGTACCTCTTGAAATCTGTTTCATGCCACTCTGCCTCATTTTCACTTCCGCCTCGTGGCTTTCCCTCAACAGATTTTTGGAAGAGAGTAGTCCTTTATAACTCTGCAGGTTAGTGAATTGCTGTGGCCCTGAGTTCCATTTTTCAACTCACGTTTTTGTGAGCTGACCGCAAATCCACAGTTTTGCTTCTGGACCTATACTGGTTCTGGGGGGGGCAGGCTGTGTCTTTGGTTAATTCCTCTTCGTGACGGGAAATTAGAGTGAAATGTGGCCGTCCAAATGCCTACAGCTACTCTCTCATTGGTTCTCTCTGTTCCCTTATATCCTCTGCACCATTTGCCAGCTGTTCGAACCAGGAGGTTATAGGGCCTGACTCTCCAAGTTGGGAGATTGATAGTAAAGCAGTTGGAATGTCAAACTGGAGCACAAGGAGAGAAAAAAGTAGTAGAGTTTTAGAAACCTTTCACCATCAGATGGTTTCCATTCTCTAGGTTCCCATACATGTTATAACTGTAGTGATATTCCCTTCTACTTGGAGAGTTGGGAACCATGGAATGCGTGGCAGGCATTATTGCTTTAAAGGGTCTGCATTTTTTCACCCAATCTCACCAATCCTCTCAGTCCCAAGTGACCAGCGTTATGCCACATCCAGCTGTCATTGTAGATAGGGTCATTCCAGGTTTCATCAGAACCCCTGAAGGTATTGTGTAAGAATTTTACTGTTTTTATATTTTGTTTTGAAATTCATTTTTATAGTGGGTTTGAGCTTATTCTCACTGCCATGTTTATGTCATTCTAGACACACTTAGTTTCCTTACGGAGACATATCAATACATAGGTTTTAAGATTCTTACTAGTCAGATATATTTCTCTGCGGGGAATAAGGATGTTGAGTTCCGTTCCCTGAGGAAGGAGTAGGGCTTGTCTCTTCTGTTTTTGGATTATGGAACGGTACCTGTGCTAACATCTAACTTTTTTTTGTGCATCTCCCCACCTGTCTTTCCCCTTAAGCAAGCGTTAGAGTGTTTTCTATATCTGAGACTCTGTTCTCTTCCCTAATTCAGTTCATATGTAGCCATGTTTACATTCCCTTCATAAGTGATATCTTATGTCAGAATGCACCATGGCCTTGTCATAATAATGCTCCATGGCCCCTGTCATCACAATGCTCCATGCCCTGGGTATCACAATGCTCCATGTCCCTTGTCATCACAATTCTCCACGTCCTTGTCATCACAATGCTACATGACACTTCTCATCAAAATATTACATGCTCTTGTCATCACAATTCTCCATGCACTTGAAATTGCAATGCTCCATGCACTTGTCATCACAATGCTCAATGCACTTGTCATCACAATGTTCCATGCCCTTGTCATCAGATTGCTCCATGACACCTGTCATCACAATGCTCCCTGACACCTGTCATCACAATGCTTCATGGCCCTTGTCATTACAGTGCTCCATGATGCTCGACACCACAATTACCCAAGGTCTTCTCATCACAATGCTCCACAGTTTTGCCATCACCATGCTCCATGCCTTGTCATCTCAAAGCTCAATGTCCCTTCTCCTCAGAATTCTCCACGACCTTGTCATTACAATGCTCCATGGCACTTCACATCAAAATGTTATATGCCCTTGTCATCACAATACTCCATGCACTTGTCATCGCAATGCTCCATGACCCCTGTCATAGGAAGCTCCATGTGCTGTTCATCACAATTTTTCATGACCTGGATATTAAAATGATCACTGGCCCTTGATATCACAATGCTCCATGCCCTTGTCATCACAGTGCTCCTTTAATTTGTCACAGCAATCCTCCATGACACTTGGCATCACAATACTCCATGATATTGTCATCAAACTGGAACATGTCATATTTCATCACAATGCTCCCTGACACCTTTCTTCACAATAATCCATGACCTTGTCATCACAGTGCTCCATGCCCTTGTCATCACAATGTACCATGGCCACTCTTATTACAATGATGCATGAAACATGTCAGACCAATGCTCCATGCCACTTTTCATCACAATGCTCCATGAACGCTGTCATCACAATGCACCATGCCCATCATCATAATGCTTCATGCTATTGTCATCACAATGGGCCATTACATATATCATCACAATGCTCCATGACCACTGGCCTCACAATGCTGCAAACCCTTGTGATCACAATGTTCCATAACACTTGTCATCACAATGCCCCATGACGCTGGTCAGCACAATTATCCATGGTCTTCTCATCACAATGCACCATGATTTTGTCATCACAATGTTCAATACACTTGTCATCACAATGCTCTCTGACTATTGCCCTCAGTATGCACCTTGAACTCTTTCATGACAAGGCTCTTTGCCTATTTCATCACAATGATCCATGCCCTTTTCATCACAATGCTCCAAGACACCTGTGATCACAATGCTCCTTGCACTTGTCATCACAAAGCTCCATGACGCATGTCATCAGAATGCTCCATGGTCTTCTTATCATAATTTTCCATGCCCTTGTCATCACAATGCTCCAAGACCCCTGTAATCACAATGTTCCCTACGCCTTTTCATCAGAATGTTCCATGAGAATTGTCATCACAAGGTTCCATGGTCTTCACATAACAGTGCTCCAGGACATTGTCATCACAGTGCTCCATTCCCTTGTCATCACAATGGGCCATTACATATGTCATCACAATGCTCCCTGACATATGTCTTCACAATACTGCTTGACCTGGTCATCAAAATGCTCCATGCCCTTGTCATCAAAATACGCCATTCGAACTGTCATCGCAATAATCCATGAAACTTATTAGACCAATGCTCCATGCCCTTGACATCACAATGCTCCATGCCCATGTTATCAAAATGCTCCATGACCCCTGTCATCACAATGTTCCATGACTCCAGTCATCACAATATTTCATGACGTTTGTCATCACAATGATCCATGCCCTCATCATCAACAGTCTCTGTGACCTTTTTAACCACAATGCTCCATGAACTTTTCATCACAATGCTCTTTGACCCTTGTCATCAATGTGCTCTATGCCTTTCTCAGCACAATGCTCCATAACACTTGTCATCACAATGCTCCATGAGCTTGTCAGCACAATGCTCCATGACACATGTCATCACAATGCGCCATGCACCTGTCATCACAGTGCTCCACAATCTTGTCATCACAATGCTCCATAAAACTTGTCATCACAATGCTCCATGCACTTCTCATCAAAACGCTCTCTCACCACTGATATCACAATGATACATCACTATTCGTCACAATACTACCTCACCCCTGTCATCACAATATTCCATGACTCCTGTCATCACAATGCTACATGCACTTATCATCACAATGTTCGATGACGACTGACATCACAATGTTCATTAAGCCATGTCATCAAAATGCTCCATGACCCTTTTCATCAAAATGCTCCATGACCACTGACATCACAATGTTCCATAACCCCTGTCATCAAAATGCTCCATGGCATTTTTCATCAAAATGCTCCATGACACCTGCCATCACGATGTTCCATGGCCTTGTCATCACAAAGCTCCCTGACCCTTCTCATCAAAATGCTCTAAGAACGCTGACATCACAATGTTCCATAACACCTGTCATCAAAATGTTCCATGACACTTTTCATCAAATAGCTCCATGACCCTGTCATCAGAATGCTCCCTGCCCTTCTCATCACAATGCACAATGCCCTTGCCATCAAAATGTTCCATGACCTTTGTCATCACAAAGATCCATGACCCTTGGCATCACAATGCTCCATGTCATTGTCATCACAATGCTCCATGAACGCTCTCATCACATTGCTCCATGCCCTTGTCTTCACAAAGCTCCATGACACATGTCATTAGAATGCTCCATGGCCTTCTCATCACAATGCTCCATGCCCTTGCCATAACAATGCTCCATTACACCAGTCATAACAATGCTCCATGAACCCTGCCATCACGATGTTCCATGGCCTTGTCATCACAAAGCTCCATGACCCTTCTCATCACAATGCTCCAAGAACCCTGTAATCACAATGCTCTATGCCCCTTTTCATCTCAATGATCCATGAACCCTGTCATCACAGTGCACCTTGCCCATCATCATAAGGCTTCAGGCTATTGTCATCACAATGAAATCAAAATTATACATGACCACTGTCATCATAATGCCCCAAACCCTTGTGATCACAATGTTCCATAACACTTGTCATCACATCACCCTGTGATGCTCATCATAAAAATTATCCATGGTCTTCTCATCACAGTGCTCCATGACCTTTGTCATCACAATGCTCAATACACTTGTCATCACAATTCTCCCTGACACTTGTCGTCAGTATGCTCCTTGAAACCTGTCATGACAAGGATCCATGCCTTTTCATCACAATGATCCATGCCCTTTTCATCACAATGCTTCAAGACCCCTGTAATCACAATGCTCCATGCGCTTGTCATCACAAAGCTCCATGACACATGTCATCAGAATGCTCCATGGCCTTCTCCTCACAATGCTCAATGCCCTTGTCATCACAATGATCCAAGACCCCTGTAATCACATTGCTCCATGCCCCTTTTCATCAGAATGCTCCATGAGACTTGTCATCACAAGTCTCCATGGTCTTATCATCACAATGCCCCAGGACCTTGTCATCAGCATGCTCCATTCCCTTGTCTTCACAATGCTCCATGACCCCTGTCATCACAATAATCCATAAATATTTTCAGCCCAATGCTCCATGATATTCTCATCACAATGCTCCATGACAAATATCATCAAAATGCTCCATGACCACGGTCATCACAACACTCCATGACACCTGACAACACAATGATCAGGGACTCTTGTCATCACAATGCTCCATTCTCTACTCATCACAATGCTCCATGACCCTTGTCATCACAATGATCCATGCCCTTGTCATCCCAATGCTCCATGACCCATGTATTCACAATGCTCCGTGACGCTTATCATCACAGTGCTCCATGACATATGTCATCACAATGCTCCATGCCTTTGTCAGCAAAATGCTACATGACCTTGTCATTAAAATGCTCTATGCGTTTGTCATCACAATACCCCATTACCATTGTCATCACAATCCTCCATGAACATTGGGATCACATTGCTTCATGCCCTTGTCATCACAATGCTCCATGCTCCTTGAAATCAAAATGATCCATGACCTCTGTCATCTCAATGCACCAAACCCTTGTGATCACAATGTTCCATAACACTTTTCATCACAATGCTCCATGATGCCTGTCATCACGATACTCCATGCCCTTTTCATCACAATGCTCCATGACATTTATCATCACAATTCTCAATACACTTGTCATTACAATGCTTCCTGACACTTGTCATCAGAATGCTCCTTGAACCATGTCACAAAAAGGCTCCATGCCTTTTTCATCACAATGCCCCATGCCGTTTTCATCACAATGCTGCATGCCATTGTCATCAAAATACTCCACAATCTTGTCATCAGAATGCTCCATGACCCTTGTTATCACAATTCTCCATGCACTTGTCAGCAAAATGCTCCCTGACCCTTGTCATCACAATGCTCCAAGCCATTGTCATCACAATGCTCCATTACCTTTGTCATCAGAATCCTCCATGACACTTGGCATCACAATGCTCCATGCCATTGTCATCACAATGGTCCACTACATATGTCATCACAATGCTCCTTGACACCTCTCTTCACAATACTGCATGACCTGGTCATCACAATGCTCCATGTCCTTGTCATCACAATGCGCCATTCCAACTGTCATCACAATAATCCATGAAACATATTAGACCAATGTCCCATGCCCTTGTCATCACAATGCTCCATGCTCTTGTTATCAGAATTCTCCATGAACCCTGTCATCACAATGCTCCGTGACTCCAGTCATCACAATGCTTCATGACCTTTGTCATCACAATGGTCCATGCCCTCGTCATCAATAGATTCTGTGACCTTTTTAACCACAATGCTCCATGAACTTTTCATCACAATGCTCTTTGACCCTTGTCATCACAATGCTCCTTGCGTTTGTCAGCACAAATATCCATGACCCATGTCATCACAATGCACCATGCGCTTGTCATCACAGTGCTCCACAATCTTCTCATCACAATGCTCCTTAAAATTTGTCATCACAATGCTCCATGCACTTCTCATCAAAATGCTCTCTCACCACTGATATCACAATGCTACATCACTATTTGTCACAATACTCCCTCACCCCTGTCATCACAATGTTCCATGACTCCTGTCATCACAATGCTACATGCACTTATCATCACAATGTTCGATGACCCCTGACATCACAATGTTCCATAACACCTGTCATCAAAAGGTTCCATGACCCTTTTCATCAAATTGCTCCATGACCCTGTCATCACAATGCTCCAAGAACCCTGTAATCACAATGCTCTATGCACCTTTTCATCTCAATGATCCATGAACACTGTCATCAGAATGCACCATGCCCATCATCATAATGCTTCATGCTATTGTCATCACAATGAAATCAAAATGCTCCATAACCTCTGTCATAACAATGCTCCAAACCCTTGTGATCACAATATTCCATAACACTTGTCATCACAATGCCCCATGAAGATCGTCATCACATTTATCAATGGTCTTCTCATCACAATGCTCCATGACCTTTGTCATCACAATGCTCAATACACTTGTCATCAAAATGCTCCCTGACACTTGTTGTCTGTATGCTCCTTGAACCCTGTCATGACAAGGCTCCATGCCTTTTTCATCACAATGTTCCATGGTCTTTTCACTACAATGGTCCAAGACCCATGTAATCACAATGCTCCATGCGCTTGTCATCACAAAACTCAAGGACGAATGCCATCAGAATGCTCCTTGGATTTCTGCTTACAATGCTCCATGCCCTTGTCATAACAATGTTCCAAGACCCCTGTAATCACAATGCTCCATGCCCCTTTTCATCAGTATGCTCCATGAGACATGTCATCGCAAGGCTCCATGGTTTTGTCATCACAATGCTTCAGGACCTTTTCATCACAATGCTTCTCGACATTGTCTTAAAAATTTTCAATGGCCCTTGTCATCATAATGCTCCAAGCCCTAATCATCACAAAGCTCCATTATATTTGTCATCACAATTCTCCATTACATTTGGCATCACAATGCTCCATGCCATTGTAATCGCAATGGACCATGACATATGTCATCACAATGCTCCCTGACACCTGTCTTCACCATACTCCATGACCTTCTCATCACAATGCTCCATGCCCTTGTCATCACAATGCACCATACCCACTGTCATCACAATAATCCATGAAAATTATCAGACTAATGCTCCATGCCCCTATCATCACAATGCTCCATGCCCTTGTCATCACAATACTCCAGGAACCATGTCATCTCAATGCTCCGTGACTCCAGTTATCACAATGTTTCATAAAGTTTGTCATCACAATGGACCATGCCCTCATCATCAACAGTCTCTGTGACCTTTTTAACCACAGTGCTCCATGAAATTTTCATCACAGTGCTCTTTGACCCTTGTCATCAATGTGTTCTATGCCTTTCTCAGCACAGTGCTCCATAACACTTATCATCACAATGCTCCATGAGCTTGTCAGCACAATGCTCCATGACACATGTCATCACAATGCGCCATGCACCTGTTATCAGAGTGCTCCACAATGTTGTCATCACAATGCTCCATAAAACTTGTCATCACAATGCTCCATGCACTTCTCATCAAAACGCTCTCTCACCACTGATATCACAATGATACATCACTATTCGTCACAATACTACCTCACCCCTGTCATCACAATATTCCATGACTCCTGTCATCACAATGCTACATGCACTTATCATCACAATGTTCAATGACGACTGACATCACAATGTTCCATAAGCCATGTCATCAAAATGCTCCATGACCCTTTTCATCAAAATGCTCCATGACCACTGACATCACAATGTTCCATAACCCCTGTCATCAAAATGCTCCATGGCATTTTTCATCAAAATGCTCCATGACACCTGCCATCAAGATGTTCCATGGCCTTGTCATCACAAAGCTCCCTGACCCTTCTCATCAAAATGCTCCAAGAACGCTGACATCACAATGTTCCATAACACCTGTCATCAAAATGTTCCATGACACTTTTCATCAAATAGCTCCATGACCCTGTCATCAGAATGCTCCCTGCCCTTCTCATCACAATGCACAATGCCCTTGCCAGCAAAATGTTCCATGACTTTGTCATCACAAAGATCCATGATCCTTGGCATCACAATGCTCCATGTCATTGTCATCACAATGCTCCATGAACGCTCTCATCACATTGCTCCATGCCCTTGTCTTCACAAAGCTCCATGACACATGTCATTAGAATGCTCCATGGCCTTCTCATCACAATGCTCCATGCCCTTGCCATAACAATGCTCCATTACACCAGTCATAACAATGCTCCATGAACCCTGCTACCACGATGTTGCATGGCCTTGTCATCACAAAGCTCCATGACCCTTCTCATCACAATGCTCCAAGAACCCTGTAATCACAATGCTATATGCCCCTTTTCATCTCAATGATCCATGAAACCTGTCATCACAGTGCACCTTGCCCATCATCATAAGGCTTCAGGCTATTGTCATCACAATGAAATCAAAATTATCCATGATCACTGTCATCATAATGCCCCAAACCCTTGTGATCACCATGTTCCATAACACTTGTCATCACAACACCCTGTGATGCTCATCATAAAAATTATCCATGGTCTTCTCATCACAATGCTCCATGATCTTTGTCATCACAATGCTCAATACACTTGTCATCACAATGCTCCCTGACACTTGTCGTCAGTATGCTCCTTGAAACCTGTCATGACAAGGCTCCATGCCTTTTCATCACAATGTTCCATGCCCTTTACATCACAATGCTTCAAGACCCCTGTAATCACAATGCTCCATGCGCTTGTCATCACAAAGCTCCATGACACATGTCATCAGAATGCTCCATGGACTTCTCCTCACAATGCTCAATGCCCTTGTCATCACAATGCTCCAAGACCCCTGTAATCACAATGCTCCATGCCCCTTTTCATCAGAATGCTCCATGAGACTTGTCATCACAAGTCTCCATGGTCTTATCATCACAATGCTCCAGGACATTGTCATCAGCATGCTCCATTCCCTTGTCATCACAATGCTCCATGACCCCTGTCATCACAATAATCCATGAATATTTTCAGCCCAATGCTCCATGATATTCTCATCACAATGCTCCATGACAAATATCATCAAAATGCTCCATGACCACGGTCATCACAACACTCCATGACACCTGACAACACAATGATCAGGGACTCTTGTCATCACAATGCTCCATTCTCTACTCATCACAATGCTCCATGACCCTTGTCATCACAATGATCCATGCCCTTGTCATCCCAATGCTCCATGACCCATGTATTCAGAATGCTCCGTGACGCTTATCATCACAGTGCTCCATGACATATGTCATCACAATGCTCCATGCCTTTGTCAGCAAAATGCTACATGACCTTGTCATTAAAATGCTCTATGCGTTTGTCATCACAATACTCCATTACCATTGTCATCACAATCCTCCATGAACATTGGGATCACATTGCTTCATGCCCTTGTCATCACAATGCTCCATGCTCCTTGAAATCAAAATGATCCATGACCACTGTCATCTCAATGCTCCAAACCGTTGTGATCACAATGTTCCATAACACTTTTCATCACAATGCTCCATGATGCCTGTCATCACGATACTCCATGCCCTTTTCATCACAATGCTCCATGACATTTATCATCACAATTCTCAATACACTTGTCATTACAATGCTTCCTGACACTTGTCATCAGAATGCTCCTTGAACCATGTCACAAAAAGGCTCCATGCCTTTTTCATCACAATGCCCCATGCCGTTTTCATCACAATGCTGCATGCCATTGTCATCAAAATACTCCACAATCTTGTCATCAGAATGCCCCATGACCCTTGTCATCACAATTCTCCATGCACTTGTCAGCAAAATGCTCCCTGACACATGTCATCACAATGCTCCAAGCCATTGTCATCACAATGCTCCATTACCTTTGTCATCAGAATCCTCCATGACACTTGGCATCACAATGCTCCATGCCATTTTCATCACAATGGTCCACTACATATGTCATCACAATGCTCCTTGACACCTCTCTTCACAATACTGCATGACCTGGTCATCACAATGCTCCATGTCCTTGTCATCACAATGCGCCATTCCAACTGTCATCACAATAATCCATGAAACATATTAGACCAATGTCCCATGCCCTTGTCATCACAATGCTCCATGCTCTTGTTATCAGAATTCTCCATGAACCCTGTCATCACAATGCTCCGTGACTCCAGTCATCACAATGCTTCATGACCTTTGTCATCACAATGGTCCATGCCCTCGTCATCAATAGATTCTGTGACCTTTTTAACCACAATGCTCCATGAACTTTTCATCACAATGCTCTTTGACCTTTGTCATCACAATGCTCCTTGCGTTTGTCAGCACAAATATCCATGACCCATGTCATCACAATGCACCATGCGCTTGTCATCACAGTGCTCCACAATCTTCTCATCACAATGCTCCTTAAAATTTGTCATCACAATGCTCCATGCACTTCTCATCAAAATGCTCTCTCACCACTGATATCACAATGCTACATCACTATTTGTCACAATACTCCCTCACCCCTGTCATCACAATGTTCCATGACTCCTGTCATCACAATGCTACATGCACTTATCATCACAATGTTCGATGACCCCTGACATCACAATGTTCCATAACACCTGTCATCAAAATGTTCCATGACCCTTTTCATCAAATTGCTCCATGACCCTGTCATCACAATGCTCTATGCCCCTTTTCATCTCAATGATCCATGAACACTGTCATCACAATGCACCATGCCCATCATCATAATGCTTCATGCTATTGTCATCACAATGAAATCAAAATGCTCCATGACCTCTGTCATAACAATGCTCCAAACCCTTATGATCACAATATTCCATAACACTTGTCATCACAATGCCCCATGAAGCTCGTCATCACAATTATCAATGATCTTCTCATCACAATGCTCCATGACCTTTGTCATCACAATGCTCAATACGCTTGTCATCAAAATGCTCCCTGACACTTGTTGTCTGTATGCTCCTAGAACCCTGTCATGACAAGGCTCCATGCCTTTTTCATCACAATGTTCCATGGTCTTTTCATTACAATGTTCCAAGACCCATGTAATCACAATGCTCCATGTGCTTGTCATCACAAAACTCAAGGATGAATGCCATCAGAATGCTCCTTGGATTTCTCCTTACAATGCTCCATGCACTTGTCATCACAATGTTCCAAGACCCCTGTAATCACAATGCTCCATGCCCCTTTTCATCAGTATGCTCCATGAGACTTGTCATCACAAGGCTCCATGGTTTTGTCATCACAATGCTTCAGGACCTTGTCATCACAATGCTTCTCGACATTGTCTTAAAAATTTTCAATGGCCCTTGTCATCATAATGCTCCAAGCCCTAATCATCACAAAGCTCCATTATATTTGTCATCACAATTCTCCATTACATTTGGCATCACAATGCTCCATGCCATTGTAATCGCAATGGACCATGACATATGTCATCACAATGCTCCCTGACAACTGTCTTCACCATACTCCATGACCTTCTCATCACAATGCTCCATGCCCTTGTCATCACAATGCACCATGCCCACTGTCATCACAATAATCCATGAAAATTGTCAGACTAATGCTGCATGCCCCTATCATCACAATGCTCCATGCCCTTGTCATCACAATGCTCCAGGAACCATGTCATCAAAACACTCCATCAACATTTTCAGCCCAGTGCTCCATGACCCTTGTCATCACAATGATCCATGAACTTGTCATCCAAAAGCTCCATGACCCCTGTATTCACAATGCTCCGTGACACTTGTCATCACAGTGCTCCATGACACATGTCATCACAATGCTCCATGCTTTTGTCAGCAAAATGCTACATGATCTTGTCATTACAATGCTTTATGCGCTTCTCATCACAATACTCCATTTCCATTATCATCACAATCCTCCATGAATCTGGGGATCAGATTGCTTCATTCCTTTGTCATCACAATGCTCCATGCTCCTTGAAATCAAAATGATCCATGACCTCTCTCATCACAATGCTCCAAACCCTTGTGATCACAGTGTCCCATAACACATGTCATCCCAACGCTCCATGATGCCTGTCATCACAATATTCCATGCCCTTTTCATCACAATGCTCCATGATCTTTGTCATCACAATTCTCAATACACTTGTCATTACAATGCTTCCTGACACTTGTCATCAGAATGCTCCTTGAACCATGTCACAAAAAGGCTCCATGCCTTTTTCATCACAATGCCCCATGCCGTTTTCATCACAATGCTGCATGCCATTGTCATCAAAATACTCCACAATCTTGTCATCAGAATGCTCCATGACCCTTGTCATCACACTTCTCCATGCACTTGTCAGCAAAATGCTCCCTGACCCTTGTCATCACAATGCTCCAAGCCATTGACATCACAGTGCTCCATTACATTTGTCATCAGAATCCTCCATGACACTTGGTATCACAATGCTGCATGCCATTGTCATCACAATGGGCCACTACATATGTCATCACAATGCTCCCTGACACCGCTCTTCACAATACTGCATGGCCAGGTCATCACAATGTTCCATGCCCATGTCATCACAATGCGCCATTCCAACTGTCATCACGATAATCCATGAAACATATTAGAACAATGATCCATGCCCTTGTCATCACAATGCTCCATGCCCTTGTTATCACAATGCTCCATGAACCCTGTCATCACAATGCTCCGTGACTCCAGTTATCACAATGCTCCATGACCTTTTCATCATAATGGTCCATGCCCTCATCATCAACAGTCTCTGTGACGTTTTTAACCACAATGCTCCATGAACATTTCATCACAATGCTCTTTAACACTTGTCATCACAAAGCTCCTTGCCTTTCTCAGCACAATGCTCCATGCCCTTGTCATCACAATGCTCCATGACGCCTGTCATCACAATGCTCCTTGACTCCAGTCATCACAATTCTTCATAACATTTGTCATCACAATCGTCGATGCCCGCGTCATCACAAGGCTCTGTTACCTTTGTAACCACAATGCTCCATGAACATTTCATCACAATCCTCCGTGACCCTTGTCATCAAAATGCTCCATGCCTTTGTCCGAAAAATGCTCCATGACCCTTGTCATCACAATGTGCCACACGCTTTTCATCCCAACGGTCCACAAATTTGTCATCGCAATGCTCCCTAAACCTTGTAATCACAATGCTCCATTACCCCTGTCATAACAATGCTCCATGACCCCTGCCATCACAATGTTCCACGGCATTGTCATCACAAGGCTCCATGACCCTTGTCATCACAATGCTCCAAGACCCCATAATCACAATGCTCAATGCCCTTGTCATCACAAAGCTCCATCACACATGTCATCAGAAAGTTCCATGGCCTTCTCATCAAAATGCTCCATGCCCTTGTCATCACAATGCTACCACACCCCTGTAATCACAATGCTCCAGGCCGCTTTTCATCTCAATGCTCCATGAACCCTGTCATCACAATGCATCATGCCCATCATCATAATGCTTCTGGCTATTGTCAGCACAATGAAATCTAAATTCTCTATGACCTCTGTCATCACAATTCTCCATGACCCCTGTCATCACAATACTCCATGAACATTTTCAGCCCAATGCTCCATGACCCTTGTCATCACAATGATCCATGCCCTTGTCATCCCAATGCTCCATGACCCCTGTATTCACAATGCTCCTTGACTCTTGTCTTCACAGTGCTCCATGACACATGTCCTCACAATGCTCCATGCCTTTGTCAGCAAAATGCTACATGACCCTGTCATTACAATGCTCTATGCACTTGTCATCACAATACTCCATTTCCACTGTCATCAGAATCCTCCATGAACCTTGGGATCACATTGCTTCATGCCCTTGTCATCACAATGCTCCATGCTCCTTGAAATCAAAATGATCCATGACCTCCGTCATCGCAATACTCCAAACCCTTGTGATAACAATGTTCCATAACACTTGTCATCACAACACTCCATAATGACTGTAATCACAATACTCCATGCCCTTTTCATCACAATGCACCATGACCTTTGTCATCACCATTCGCAATACACTTGTCATCACAGTGCTCCATGACACTTGTCGTCAGAATGCTCCTTGAACCCTGTCACGAATGTTTCCATGACTATTTCATCACAATGCCCCATGGCATTTTCATCAAAATGTTCCTTGTCATTGTCATCAAAATACACCAAAGCTTGTCATCAGAATGCTACATGACTCTTGTCATCATAATTCTCTATGCACTTGTCTGCAAAATTCTCCCTGACACTTGTCATCACAATGTTCCAAGCCATTGTCATCACAATGCTCCATTACATTTGTCATCAGAATCCTCCATTACACTTGGCATCACAATGCTCCATGCCATTGACATCACAATGGTCCATTACATATGTCATCACAATGTGCCCTGACACCTCTCTTCACAATACTGCATGACCTGGTCATCACAATGCTCCATGCCCTTTTCATCACAAATCGCCATTCCAACTCTCATCGCAATAATTCATGAAACTTATTAGACCAATGCTCCATGCCCTTGTCATCACAATGCTCCATGCCCTTATTATCACAATGCTCCATGACCCCTGTCATCACAATGCTCCTTGACTCCATTCATCAAGATTCTCTTTAACATTTGTCAGCACAATGGTCGATGCCCGCGTCATCACAAGGCTCTGTTACCTTTGTAACCACAATGCTCCATGAACGTTTCATCACAATGCTCCGTGAACCTTGTCATCACAATGCTCCATGCCTTTGTCCGAAAAATGCTCCATGACCCTTGTCATCACAATGTGCCACGCGCTTTGAATCACAATTGTCCACAAATTTGTCATCACAATGCTCCATAAAACTTGTAATCACTATGCTCCATGCCATTCTCATCACAATGCTCCATTACCCCTGTCATAACAGTGCTCCATGAGCCCTGCCATCACAATGTTCCACGGCCTTGTAATCACAAGGCTCCAAGACATATGTAATCACAATGCTCCATGCCCTTGTCATCACAAAGCTCCATGACACATGTCATCAGAATGTTCTATGGCCTTCTCATCAAAATGCTCCATGCCCTTGTCATCACAATGCTCCCAGACCCCTGTATTCACAATGCTCCATGCCCCTTTTCATCTCAATGCTCCATGACCCCTGTCATCACAATACTCCATGAACATTTTCAGCCCAATGCTCCATGACGCTTGTCATCACAATGATCCATGCCCTTATCATCCCAGTGCTCCATGACCCCTGCATTCACAATGCTCCATGACGCTTGTCATCACAGTGCTCCATGACACCTGTCATCACAATGCTCCATGCCTTTGTCAGCAAAATGCTACATGACCTTGTCATTACAATGCTCTATGTGCTTGTCATCAATATACTACATTACCATTGTCATCACAATTCTCCATGAACTTTGGGATCACATTGCTTCATGCCCTTGTCATCACAATGATCCATGCTCCTTGAAATCAAAATGATCCATGACCTCTGTCATCGCAATGCTCCAAACACTTGTGATCACAATGCTCCAAACACTTGTGATCACAATGTTCCATAACACTTGTCATCACAACGCTCCATGATGCCTGTCATCACAATATTCCATGCCCTTTTCATCACAATGCTCCATGACCTTTGTTATCACAATTCTCAATACACTTGTCATCAAAATGCTCCCTGACACTTGTCTTCAGAATGCTCCTTGAACCCTGTCACGATAAGGCTCCTTGACGTTTCCATCACAATGCCCCATGCCGTTATCATCACAATGCTCCGTGCCATTGTCATCCCAATGGGCCATTGCATATGTCATCACAATGCTCCCTGACACCTATCTTCACAATACTGCATGACCTGGTCATCACAAATTTCCATGCCCTTGTCATCACAATGTGACATTCCAACTGTCATCACAATAATCCATGAAATATATTAGACCAATGATCCATGCCCTTTTCATCATAATGCTCCTTGACCCCTGTCATCACAATGCTCCTTGACTCCAGTCATCACAATGCTCCATGACCTTTGTCATCACTATGATCCTTGCCCTCATCATCAACAGTCTCTGTGACCTTTGTAACCACAGTGCTCCTTGAACATTTCATCACAATTCTCCATGACCCTTGTCATCACAATGCTCCATGCCTTTGTCAGAACAATGTTCAATGACCCTTTTCATCACACTGTGCCACGCGCATTTCATTACAACGGTCCACAAACTTGTCATCGCTATGCTCCATAAATATTGTAATCACAATGCTCCATGCACTTTTCATCCAAATGCTCTCTCACCAGATATATCACAAGGTTCCATCCCTAGTCATCACAATGCTCCCTCACCCCTTAACATCACAATGTTCCATGACCCCTGATATCACAATGTTACATAACCCCTGTCATCAAAATGCTCCATGACCATTTTCATCCCAAAGCTCCATGACCACTGGCAACACAATGTTCTATAACCCCTGTCATCAAAATGTTCCATGACACTTTTAATCAAATTGCTGCATGACCCTGTCATCAAAATGCTCCCTGCCCTTCTCATCACAATGCACCACACCCTTCTCATCAAAATGCTCCATGACCTTGTCATCACAAAGCTCCATGACCCTTGGCATCAAAATGCTCCATGTCATTGTCATCACAATGCTCCATGAACACTCTCATCACATTGCTCCATGCCCTTGTCATCACAAAGCTCCATGACACTTGTCATCACAATGCTCGATGCCCTTCTCATCACAATTATCCATGCCCTTGTCATTACAATCCTCCATGACCCATGTATCACAGAGTTCCGTGCCCATGTCATCACAATGCTCCATGCCCACTCTCATCACAATAATCCATGAAACATATCAGACCAGTGCTCAGTGCTCTGCTCATCACAATGCTCCATTACCTCTGTCATCTCAATGCTCCAAGACCCCTGTAATCACAATGCTCCATGCCATTGTCATCACAAAGCTCCATGACACAAGTCATCAGAATGTTCCATGGAATTCTCATCACAGTGCTCCATGCCCTTGTCATCACAATGCTCCAAAACCCCTGTAATCATAGTGCTCCATGACCCTTTTCATCTCAATGCTCCATGAACCCTGTCATCACAATGCACCGTGCCCATCATCATAATGCTTCAGGCTATTGTCATCACAATGTAATCAAAATTCTCCATGACCTCTGTCATCATAATGCTCCAAACCCTTTTGATCACAATTTTCCATAACACTTATCATCACAACACACCATGATGCTCATCATCACAATTATCCATGGTCTTCTCATTACAATGTTCCATGACCTTTGTCATCAAAATGCTCAATACACTTTTCATTACAATGCTCCCTGACACTTGCCTTCAGTATGCTCCTTGAACCCTGTCATGACAAGGCTCCATGACTTTTTCATCACAATGATCCATGCCCTTTTCATCACAATGCTCCAAGACCCGTGTAATCACAATGCTCCATGCCCTTGTCATCACAAAGCTCCATGACGCATGTCATCAGAATGCTACATGGCCGTCTCATGACAATGCTTAATGCCCTTGTCATCACAATGCTCCAAGACCACTGTAATCACAATGATCCATGCCCCTTTTCATCAGAATGCTCCATGAAACTTGTCATCACAAGCCTCCATGGTCTTTTCATCACAGTGATACAGGACCTTGTCATCACCATGCTACATGACCATTGTCATCACAATACTCCATGAATATTATCAGCACAATGCTCCGTGACCTTCTCATCACAATGCTCCATGACCAATATCATCACAATGAACCATGACAACTGTCATCACAATACTCCATGAATATTATCAGCACAATGCTCCATGACCTTCTCATCACAATGCTCCATGACCAATATCATCACAATGCACCATGACAAATGTCATCATAACACTCCATGACACCTGAGAACACAATGATCCGGGACTCTTGTCATCACTATGCTCCATTCCCTAGTTATCACAATGCTCCATGACCACTGTCATCACAATGCTCCGTGACACCAGTCATCACAATGCTTCATAACGTTTGTCATCACAATGGTCCATGCCCGCGTCATCACAAGTCTCTGAGACCTTTATAACCACAATTCTCAATGAAATTTTCATCACAATGCTCCGTGACCCTTGTCATCACAATGCTCCATGACACATGTCATCAGAAAGTTCCATGGCTTTCTCATCACAACGCTCCTTGCCCTTGCCATCAAAATGCTACATTACCCCTGTCATAACAATGCTCCATGATACTTGCCATCACGATGTTCCATGGCAATGTCATAACAAGGCTCCATGACCCTTCTCATCACAATGCTCCAAGAACCCTGTAATCACAATGCTCTATGCCTCTTTTCATCTCAATGATCCATGAACCCTGTCATCACAATGCACCATGCCCATCATCTTAATGCTTCATGCTATTGTCATCACAATGAAATCAAAATGCACCATGACCTCTGTCATAACAATGCTCCAAACCCTTGTGATCACAATATTCCATAACACTTGTCATCACAATGCCCCATGACGCTCATCATCACAGTTATCTATGGTCTTCTCATCACAATGCTCCATGACCTTTGTCATCACAATGCTCAATACTCTTGTCATCAAAATGCTCCCTGACACTTGTTGTCTGTACTCTCCTTGAACCCTGTCATAACAAGGTTCCATGCCATTTTCATCACAATGTTCCAAGACCCCTATAATCACAATGGTCCATGACCCTTTTCATCAGTATGCTCCATGAGATTTCTCATCACAAGGCTCCATGGATTTCTCATCACAATGCTCCAGGACCTTATCATCACAATGCTTCACGACCTTGTCATGAAAATTCTCAATGGCCCTTGTCATCATAATTCTCCAAGCCCTAGTCATCACAATCCTCCACTATATTTGTCATAACAATCCTCCATTACATTTGGCATCACAATGCTCCATGCCATTGTCATCGCAATGGACCATGACATAGGTCATCACAATGCTCCCTGAAACCTGTCTTCACAATACTCCATGACCTTCTCATCACAATGCTCCATGCCCTTGTCATCACAATGCTCCGTGACTCCAGTCATCACAATGCTTCATGATATTTGTCATCACAATGCTCCATGCCTTTGTCATTACAATCCTGCATGACTCATGCATCATAGTGTTCCATACCCTGGTCATCAAAATGCTCTATGCCCACTCTCATTACAATAATCCATGAAATATTTTAGACCAATATTCCATGCCCTTCTCATCACAATGCTCCATTACCTCTGTCATAAAAATGCAACATGACCCCTGCCATCACAATGTTCCACGGCCTAGTCATCACAAGGTTCCATGACACTTGTTATCACAATGCTGAAGACCCTGGTAATCGCAATGCTCCATGCCCTTGTCATCACAAAGCTCCATGACGCATGTCATCAGAATGTTCCATGTCCTTCTCATCACAATGCTCCATGCCCTTGTCATCACAATGCTCCAAGAACCCTGTAAACAAAATGCTCCATGCCCCTTTTCATCTCAATGCTCCATGAACCCTGTCATCACAATGCACCATGCCCATCATCATAATGCTACAGGCTATTGTCATCAAAATGAAATCAATATTCTCCATGACCTCTGTCATCATAATGCTCCAAACCCTTGTGATCACAATGTTCCATAACACATAGCATCACAACACCCCATGACGCTCATCATAACAATTAACCATGGTCTTCTTATCTCAATGCTCCATGAGCTTTGTCATCACAATGCTCAATAAACTAGTCATCACAATGCTCCCTGACACTAGTCGTCAGTATGCTCATTGAACCCTGTCATGACAAGGTTCCATGCCTTTTTCATAACAATGATCCGTGCCGTTTTCATCACAATGTTCCAAGATCCCTGTAATCACAATGCTCTATGCCCTTGTCATCAAAAAACTCCATGACACATGTCATCAGAATGCTCCATAGCCTTCTCATCACAAAGCTCCATGCTCTAGTCATCACAGTGCTCCATGACCCATGTAATCACAATGCTCCATGCCCCTTTTCATCAGAATGCTCCATGAGACTTGTCATCACAAGTCTCCATGGTCTTCTCATCGCAATGCTCCAGGACATTGTCATCACCATGCTCCATTCCCTTGTCATCACAATGCTCAATGACCCGTATCATCACAATAATCCATGAACATATTCAGCCCAATGCTCCACGACCTACACATCACAGTGCTCCATGGCCAATATCATCACAATGCTTCATGACCACTGTCATCCCAACACTCCATGACTCCTGACAACACAATGATCCGGGTCTCTTGTCATCACAATGCTCCATTCACTAGTCATCACAATGCTCCATGACCACTTTCATCACAACACTCCATGAACATTTCAGCCCAGTGCTCCATGAAACTTGTCATCACAATGATCCATGCACTTGTCATCCCAATGCTCCCTGACGCCTGTATTCAAAATGCTCCGTGACGCCTGTCATCACAGTTCTCCATGACACATGTCCTCACAATGCTCCATGCCTTTGTCACCAAAATGCTACATGACATTGTCATTACAATGCTATATGCACTTGTAATCAAAATACTCCATTTCCATTGTCATCACCAATCTCCATGAACCTTGGGATCACATTGCCTCATGCCCTTGTCATCACAATGTTCCATGCTCCTTGAAATCAAAATGATCCATGACCTCTGTCATCACAATGTTCCAAACCCATGTGATCACAGTGTTCAATAACCCTTGTCATCACAACGCACCATGATACCTATCATCACAATATTCCATGCACTTTTCATCACAATGTTCCATGACCTTTGTCATCACAATGCTCAATACACTTGTCATTACAATGCTCCCTGATATTTGTCATCAGAATGCTCCTTGAACCCTGTCACGAAATGGCTTCATGCCTTTTTCATCACAATGCCCCATGCCGTTTTCATCACAATGCTCCATGTCACTGTCATCAAAATACTCCATAAGCTTGTCATCAGAATGCTCCATGACCCTTGTCATCACATTTCTCCATGCATTTGTCAGCACAATGCTCCCTGACCCTTGTCATCACAATGCTCCAAGCCATTGTCATCACAATGCTCCATTCCCTTATTATCACAATGCTCCATGACCCCTGTCATCACAATGCTCCGTGACTACAGTCATCACAATGCTTCATGACCTTTGTCCTCACAATGGTCCATGCCCTCGTCATCAACAGTCTCTGTGACCTTTTTAACCACAATGCTCCATGAAATTTTCATCACAGTGCTCTTTGACCATTGTCATCACAATGTTCTATGCCATTCTCAGCACAATGCTCCATGACCCTTGTCATCACAATGCTCCATGCGCTTGTCAGCACAATGCTCCATGACACATGTCATCACATTGCTCCATGACCCCTGTCATCACAATGCTCCGTGACTCCAGTCATCGAAATGCTTCATAACCTTTGTCATCACAGTGGTCCATGCCCGCGTCATCACAAGGCTCTTTGACATTTGTAACCACAATGCTCCATGAACTTTTCTTCACAATTCTCTGTGACCATTGTCATCACAATGCTCCATGTCTTTGTCAGAACAATGCTCCATTACAATTATCATCACAATGTTCCACAAGCATTTCATCACAACGGTCCACATCCTTGGCATTGCAATGCTCCATAAAGCTTGGAATCACAATGCTCCATGCTCTTCTCATCAAAATTCTCTCCCAACAGAGATATCACATTGTTCAATCACTAGTCATCACAATACTCCATCACCCCTGTAATCACAATGTTCCATGACCCTGTCATCACACTGATACATCCCCTTATAATCACAATGTTCCATGACCCCTGAAATCACAATGTTCCATAACCCCTGTCATCAAAATGCTCCATGACCCTTTTCATCCCAAAGCTCCAAGATCCCTGACATCACAATGTTCTATAACCCCTGCCATAAAAATGTTCCATTACACTTTTCATCAAATTGCTGCATGACATGGTCATCAAAATGCTCCCTGCCCTTCTCATCACAATGCACAACACACTTTTCATCAAAATGCTCCATGACTTTTGTCATCACAAAGCTCCATGACCCTTGGCATCACAGTGCTCCATGTCATTGTCATCACAATGCTCCATGAACCCTCTCATAACGTTGCTGAATGCCCTTGTCATCACAATGCTCCATGACACTTTTCATCACAATGCTCGATGCCCTTCTCATCACAATGCTCCATGCCTTTGTCATTACAATCCTCCATGACCCATGTATCATAGTGTTCCGTACCCTTGTCATCAAAATGCTCCATGTCCACTCTCATCACAATAATCCATGAAACATTTCAGACCAATGTTCCAAGCCCTTCTCATCACAATGCTGCATTACCTCTGTCATAACAAAGCACCATGACCACTGCCATGACAATGTTCCAACGCCAAGTCATCACAAGGATCCATGACACTTGTCATCACAATGCTGAAGACCCCTGTAATCACAGTGCTCCATGCACTTGTCATCACAAAGCTCCATGATGCATGTCATCAGAATGTGCCATGGCCTTCTCCTCACAATGCTCCATGACCTTGTCATCAAAATGCTAATATACCCCTGTAAACACAATGCTCCATGCCAATTTTCATCTCAATGCTCCATGAATCCTGTCATCACAATGCACCATGCCCATCATCATAAAGCTTCAGGCTATTGTCATCACAATGAAATCAATATTCTCCATGACCTCTGTCATCATAATGCTCCAAACCCTTGTGATCACAATGTTCCATAACACTTGTCATCACAATGCTCCATGATGCCTGTCATCACAATACTCCATGCACTTTTGATCACAATACTCCATGAACTTTGTCATCACAATTCTCAATACACTTGTCATCACAATGCTCCCTGACACTTGTCATCAGAATGCTCCTTGAACCCTGTCACGAAAAGGCTCCAAGTCATTTTCATCACAATACCCCATGCCGTTTTCATCACAATGCTCCATGCCATTGTCATCAAAATACTCCACAAGCTTGTCATCAGAATTCTCCATGACCCTTGTCATCACAATTCTCCATGCACTTGTCAGCACAATGCTCAGTGACCCTTGTCATCACAATGTTCCAAGCCATTGTCATCACAATGCTCCATTACATTTGTCATCAGAATCCTCCATGACACTTGGCATCACAATGCTCCATGCCATTGTCATCACAATGGGCCATTACATATGTCATCACAATGCTCCCTGACACATGTCTTCACAATACTGCATGACCTGGTCATCACTATGATCCATGCCCTTGTCATCTCAATGCGCCATTCCAACTGTCATTGCAACAATCCATGAAATTTATTAGACCAATGTTCCATGTCCTTGTCATCACAATGCTCCATGCCCTTGTTATCACAATGCTCCATGACCCCTGTCATCAGTATGCTCCGTGACTCCAGTCATCACAATGCTTCATGTCCTTTGTCATCACAATGGTCCATGCCCTCTTCATCAACAGTCTCTGTGACCATATTAACCACAATGCTCCGTGAACTTTTCATCACAATGCTCTTTGACCCTTGTCATCACAATGCTCTATGCCTTTCTCAGCACAATGCTCCATGACCCTTGGCATCACAATGCTCCATGTGCTTGTCAGCACAATGCTCCACGACACATGTCATCACAGTGCACCATGTGCTTGTCATCACAGTGCTCCACAAACTTGTCATCACAGTGCTCCATAAACATTGTAATCATAATGCTCCATGCACTTCTCATCAAAATGGTCTCTCACCACTGATATCACAATGCTACATCACTATTCGTCACAATACTCCCTAACCCCTGTCATCACAATGTTCCATGACTCCTGTCATCACAATGCTACATGCACTCATCCTCACAATGTTCGATGACCCCCGACATCAGAATGTTCCATAACACCTGTCATCAAAATGTTCCATGACACTTTTCATCCAATTGCTCCATGACCCTGTCATCACAGTTCTCCCTGCCCTTCTCATCACAATGCACAACGCCCTTGCCATCAAAATGCTCCATGACTTTTGTCATCACAAAGATCCATGAGCCTTTGCATCAAAATGCTTCATGTCATTGTCATCACAATGCTCCATGAACGCTCTCATCACATTGCTCCATGCCCTTTTCTTCACAAAGCTCCATGACACATGTCATCAGAATGCTCCATGGCCTTCTCATCACAATGCTCCATGCCCTTGCCATCACAATTCTCCATTTCCCCTGTCATAACAATGCTCTATGACCCTGCCATCACGATGTTCCATGGCCTTGTCATCACAAGGCTCCATGACCCTTCTCATCACAACACTCCAAGAACCCTGTAATCACAATGCTCCATGCCCCTTTTCATCTCAATGATCCACGAACCCTGTCATCACAATGCACCATGCCCATCACCATAATGCTTCATGCTATTTTCATCACAATGAAATCAAAATGCTCCATGACCTCTGTCATAACAATGCTCCAAACCCTTGTGATCACAATATACCATAACACTTGTCATCACAATGCCCCATGAGGCTCGTCATCACAGTTATCTATGGTCTTCTCATCACAGTGCTCAATGACCATTGTCATCACAATAATCCATGCCCTTTTCATCACCATGCTCCAAGACCCATGTAATCACAATGCTCCATGCCCTTGTCATCACAAAGCTCAATGACACATGCCATCAGAATGCTCCTTGGTCTTCTCCTCACAATGTTCCATGCCCTTGTCATCACAATGTTCCAAGACCACTGTAATCACAATGCTCCTTGCCCCTTTTCATCAGTATGCTCCATGAGACTTGTCATCACAAGGCTCCATAGATTTGTTATCACAATGCTCCAGGACCTTGTCATCACAATGCTTCACGACCTTGTCATGAAAATTCTCAAAGGCCCTTGTCATCATAATGCCCCAAGCCCTAGTCATCACAGTGCTCCATTATATTTGTCATCACAGTCCTCCATTACATTCGGCATCACAATGTTCCATGCCATTGTCATCACAATGGACTATGACATGTATCATCACAATGCTCCCTGACAACTTTCTTCACAATAATCCATGACCTTCTCATCACAATGCTCCATGCCCTTGTCATCACAATGCACCATGCCCACTGTCATCACAATAATCTATGAAATTTGTTAGACGAATGCTCCATTCTCCTGTCATAACAATGCTCCATGCTCTTGTCATTACAATGCTCCATGACCCCTGTCATCACAATGCTCCCTGACTCCAGTCATCAAAATGCTTCATAACGTTTGTCATCACAATGATCCATGCCAGCGTCATCACAAGGCTCTGTGACGTTTGTAACCACAATGCTCTATGAACATTTCATCACAATTCTCTGTGACCCTTGTCATCACAATGCTCCATGTCTTTGTCAGAACTATGCTCCATGACCATTGTCATCACAATGTGTCACGCGCATTTCATCACAACGGTCCACAACCTTGTCATTGCAAGGCTCCATAAATGTTGTAATCACAATGGTCCATGCACGTCTCATCAAAATGCTCTCTCACCAGAGATATCACAATGTTCCATCAATAGTCATCACAATACTCCCTCACCCCTGTAATCACAAGGTTTCATGACCCTGTCATCACAATGCTACATCCCCTTATCATCACAATGTTCCATGACCGCTGACATCACAATGTTCCATAACCCCAGTCATCAAAATGCTCCATGACCATTGTCAACACAATTCTCCATGCACTTGCCAGCACAATGCTCCGTGACCCTTGTAATCACAATGCTCCAAGCCATTGTCATCACAGTGCTCCTTTACCTTTGTCATCAGAATCCTCCATGACTCTTGTCATAACAGTGCTCATGACACCTGTCATCACAATGCTCCATGGCTTTGTCATCACAATGCTCAATACACTTGTCATCAAAATGCTCCCTGACACTTGTTGTCTGTATGCTCCTTGAACCCTGTCATGACAAGGCGCCATGCCTTTTTCATCACAATGATCCATGCTCTTTTCATCACAATGCTCCAAGACCCATGTAATCACAATGCTCCATGCCCTTGTCATCACCAAGCTCAATGACGCATGCCATCAGAATGCTCCTTGGTCTTCTCCTCACAATGTTCCATGCCCTTGTCATCACAATGTTCCAAGACCCCTGTAATGACAATGCTCCATGCCCCTTTTCATCAGTATGCTCCATGTGAATTCTCATCACAAGGCTCCATGGTTTTGTCATCACAATGCTCCATGACCCCTGTCATCACAACGCTCCGTGACACCAGTCATCACAATGCTTCATAACGTTTTTCATCACAATGATCCATGCCCGACTCATCACAAGGCTCTGTGACCTTTGTAACCACAATGCTCTATGAACTTTTCATCACAATTCTCTGTGACACTTGTCATCAAAATGCTACATGTCTTTGGCAGAACAATGCTCCATGGCCATTGTCATCACAATGTGCCATGCGCATTTCATCACAACGGTCCAAAACTTTTTCATTGCAATGCTCCATAAACATTGTAATAACAATGGTCCATGCACTTCTCATCCAAATGCTCTCTCACCAGATATATCACAGTGTTCCATCACTAGAAATCACAATACTCCCTCACCCCTGTAATAACAATGTTCCATGACACTGTCATCACAATGCTACATCGGCTTACCATCAAAATGTTCCATGACCCCTGACATCAAAATGTTCCATAACACGTGTCATCAAAATGGTCCATGACCCTCTTCATCCAAAAGCTCCAAGAACCCTGACATCACAATGTTCTATAACCCGTGCCATCAAAATGTTCCATTACACATTTCATCAAATTGCTGCATGACCCGGTCATCAAAATGCTCCCTGCCATTCTCATCACAATGCACCATGCCCTTGTCATCATAATGCTCCATGACTTGTCATCACAAAACTCCATGACAGTTGGCATCACAATGCTCCATGTCATTGTCATCACAATGCTCCATGAACCCTCTCATAACATTGCTCCATGCCCTTGTCATCACAAAGCTCCATGACACATGTCTTCACAATGCTCGATGCACTTCTCATCACAATGCTCCATGCCCTGTCATTACATTCCTGCAAGACCCATGTATTATAGTGTTCCGTACCCTTGTCATCACAATGCTCCATGCCCACTCTCATCACAATAATTCATGAAACATTTCAGACCAATATTCCATGTACTTCTCATCACAATGCTCCATTACCCCTTTCATAACAATGCACCATGACCCCCGCAATCACAATGTTCCATGGCCTAGTCATCACACGGCTCCATGACAATTGACATCACCATGCTCAAGACGCCTGAAATCACAATGCTCCATGCCCTTGTCATCACAAAGCTCCATGACGCATGTCATCAGAATGTTCCATGGCCTTCTCATCACAGTGCTCCATGCCCTTGTCATCACAATGCTCCAAGACCATTGTAATCACAATGTTCCATGCCCTTTTCATATCAATGCTCCATGAACCCTGTCATCACAATGCACCATGCCCATCATAATGCTTCAGGCTATTGTCATCACAATGAAATCAAAATGCTCCATGACCTCTGTCATCATAATACTCCGAACCATTGTGATCAAAATGTTCCATAACACTTATCATCACAACAACCCATGACGCTCATCATCACAATTATCCATGGCCTTCTAATCACAGAGCTCTATGATTTTTGTCATCACAATGCTCAATACACTTGTCATCACAATGCTCCCTGACACTTGTCTTCAGTATGCTCCTTGAAACCTGTCATGACAAGGCTCCATGCCTTTTTCATCACAATGATCCATGCCCTTTTCATCACAATGCTCCAAGACCCCTTTAATCACAATTCTCCACGCCCTTGTCATCACAAAGCTCCTGGACACATGTCATCAGAATGTTCCATGGCCTTCTCATCACCATGATCCATGCCCTTGTCATCACAATGCTCCATGGCCCTTTTCAACAGAATGCTCCATGAGAATTCTCATCAAAAGTCTCCATGGTCTTCTCATCAAAATGTTCCAGGACTTTGTCATCACCATGCTCCATTCGCTTGTCATCGCAATGCTCCATGACCAATATCATCACAATTCTCCATGACCACTGTCATCACAACACTCCATGACACCTGACAGCACAATGATCCGGGACTCTTTTCATCACAATGTTCAATTCACTAGTCATCACAATGCTCCAGGACATTTGTCATCACAATGATCCATGCCCTTTTCATCCCAATGCTCCATAACCCCTGTATTCACAATGCTCCATGAGGCTTGTCATCACAGTGCTCCATGACACCTGTCATCACAATGCTCCATGCCTTTGTCAGCAAAATGCTTCATGACCTTGTCATTACAATGCTCTGTGTGCTTGTCATCCCAATACTCCATTACCGTTGTCATCACAACCCTCCATGAACCTTGGGATCACACTGCTTCATGCCCTTGTCATCACAATGCCCCATGCTCCTTGAAATCAAAATGATCCATGATCTCTGTCATCACAATGCTCCAAGCCCTTGTGATCACAATGTTCCATAACACTTGTCATCACAACGCTCCATGATGCCTGTCATCACAATACTCCATGCCCTTTGCATCAAAATGCTCCATGACCATTGTCATCACAATTCTCAATACACTTGTCATCACAATGCTCCCTGACACTTGTCATCAGAATGCTCCTTGAACCCTGTCACGAAAAGGCTCCATGCAATTTTCATCACAATGCCTCATGCCATTTACATCACAATGCTCCATGCCATTGTCATCAAAATACTCAACAAGCTTGTCATCAGAATGTTCCATGACCCGTGTAATCACAAATCTCCATGCACTTGTCAGCACAATGCTCCCTGACACTTGTCATCACAATGTTCCAAGCCATTGTCATCACAAAGCTCCATTAACTTTGTCATCAGAATCCTCCATGACACTTGGCATCACAATGCTCCATGCCATTGTCATCCCAATGGGCCATGACATATGTCATCAAAATGCTCCCTGACACCTGTCTTCACAATACTGCATGACGTGGTCATCACAATGATTCACGCCCTAGTCATCACAATGCGCCATTCCAACTCTCATCGCAATAATTCATGAATCTTATTAGACCAATGTTCCATGCCCTTGTCATCACCATGCTCCATGTCCTTGTTATCACAATACTCCATGACCCCTGTCATCACAATGCTCCGTGACTCCAGTCATCACAATGCTTCATGAACTTTCTCATCACAGTGGTCCATGTCCTCGTCATCAACTGTCTCTGTGACCTTTTTAACAACAATGCTCCATGAATTTTCATCACAATGCTCTTTGACCCTTGTCATCAAAATGCTCTATGCCTTTCTCAGCACAATGCTCCATGACCGTTGTCATCACAATGCTCCATGCGCTTGTCAGCACAATTCTCCATGACACATGTCATCACGATGAACCATGCGCTGGTCATCACAGTGCTCCACAATCTTCTCATCACAATGCTCCATGCACATCTCATCAAAATGCTCTCTCACCACTGATATCACAATGCTACATCACTATTTGTCACAGTACTCCCTCATCCCTCTCATCACAATTTTCCATGACTCCTGTCATCACAATGCTACATGCACTTATCATCACAATGTTCGATGACCCCTGACATCACAATGTTCCATAACATCTGTCATCAAACTGCTCCATGACCATTTTACTCAAAATGCTCCATGACCCCTGACATCACTATGTTCCATAACACCTGTCATCAAAATGTTCCATGACACATTTCATCAAATTGCTCCATGATCCTGTCATCACAATGCTCCCTGCCCTTCTCATCACAATGCACAACGCACTTGCCATCAAAATGCTCCATGGTTTGTCATCACAATGCTCTAGGACCTTGTCATCTCAATGCTTCACGACTTTGTCATGAAAATTCTCAGTGGCCCTTGTCATCATAATGCTCCAAGCCCTAGTCATCACAATGCTCCATTATATTTGTCATCACAATCCTCCATTACATTTGGCATCACAATGCTCCATGCCATTGACATCGCAATGGACCATGACATATGTCATCACAATGCTCCCTGACACCTGTCTTCACAATACTCCATGACCTTCTCATCACAATGCTCCATGCCCTTGTCATCACAATGCACCATGCCCAATGTCATCACAATAATCTATGAAACTAGTCAGAGCAATGCTCCATGCCCCTGTCATCACAATGCTCCATGCCCTTGTCCTCACAATGCTCCATGATCCCTGTCATCACAGCGCTCCATGACTCCAGTCATCACAATGCTTCATAACGTTTGTCATCACAGTGTTCTATGCCCGACTCATCACAACGTTCCATGCCCGACTCATCACAAGGCTCTGTGACCTTTGTAACCACAATGCTTCATGAACTTTTCATCACAATTCTCTGTGACACTTGTCAACACAATGCTGCATGTCTTTGTCAGAACAATGCTCCATGACACATGTCATCACAATGCACCATGCACTTGTCATCACAGTGTTCCACAATCTTTTTATCACAATGCTCCATAAACCTTGTCATCACAGTGCTCCATGCACTTCTCATCAAAATGCTCTCTCACCACAGATATCACAATGTTACATCACTATTCGTCACAATAAACCCTCAACCCTGTTATCACAATGTTCCATGACTCCTGTCAACACAATGCTACATGCACTTATCATCACATTGTTCGATGACCCCTGACATCACAATGTTCCATAACCGCTGTCATCAAAATGCTCCATGACCCTTTTCATTCCAAAGCTCCAAGACCACTGACATCACATTGTTCTATAACCACTGCCATCAAAATGTTCCATTACACATTTCATCAAATTGCTGCATGACACGGTCATCAAAATGCTCCCTGCCCTTCTCATCACAATGCACCGTGCCCTTGTCATCAAAATGCTCCAAGACTTGTCATCACAAATCTCAATGAGCCTTGGCATCACAATGCTCCATGTCATCGTCATCACAATGCTCCATGAACCTTCTCATAATATTGCTCAATGCACGTGTCTTCACAAAGCTCTATGATAATTGTCATCACAATGCTCGATGCCCTTCTCATCAAAATGCTCCATGCCCTTGTCATTACAATCCTGCATGACCCATATATCATAGTGTTCCGTACCCTTGTCATCACAGTGCTCCATGACCACTCACATCACAATAATCCATGAAATATTTCAGACCAATATTCCATGCCCTTCTCATCACAATGCTCCATTACCCCGTTCATAACAATGAACCATGACCCCCGCCATCACAATGTTCCACGGCCTAGTCATCACATGGTTTCATGACAATTGTCATCACAATTCTCAAGACCCCTGAAATCACAATGCTCCATGCCCTTGTCATCACAAAGCTCCATGACGCATGTCATCAGAATGTTCCATGGCCTTCTCCACACAATGCTCCATGCCCTTGTCATCACAATTTTCCAAGACCATTGTAATCACAATGCTCCATGCCCCTTTTCATATCAATGCTCCATGAACACTGTCATCACAATACAGCATGCCCATCATCATAATGCTTCAGGCTATTGTCATCACAATGAAATCAAAATGCTCCATGACATCTGTCATCATAATACTCCGAACCCTTGTGATCACAATGTTCCATAACACTTATCATCACAACACCCCATGACGCTCATCACCACAATTATCTATGGCCTTCTCATCACAGTGCTTTATGACTTTTGTCATCACAATGCTCAATACACTTGTCATCACAATGCTCCCTGACACTTGTCTTCACTATGCTCTTGAAACCTGTCATGACAAGGCTCCATGCCTTTTTCATCACAATGATCCATGCCCTTTTCATCACAATGCTCCAAGACCCCTTTAATCACAATGCTCCATGCCCTTGTCATCACAAAGCTCCTGGACGCATGTCATCAGAATGCTCCATGGCCTTATCATCACCATGATCCATGCCCTTGTCATCACAATGCTCCAACACCCCTGTAATCACAATGCTCCATGCCCCTTTTCAACAGAATGCTCCATGAGACTTCTCATCAAAAGTCTCCATGGTCTTCTCATCAAAATGTTCCAGGACTTTGTCATCACCATGCCCCATTCGCTTGTCATCGCAATGCTCCATGACCAATATCATCACAATTCTCCATGACCACTGTCATCACAACACTCCATGACACTTGACAGCACAATGATCCGGGACTCTTTTCATCACAATGTTCCATACCCTAGTCATCACAATGCTCCAGGACACTTGTCATCACAATGATCCATGCCCTTGTCATCCCAATGCTCCATGACCCCTGTATTCACAATGCTCCATGACGCTTGTCATCACAGTGCTCCATGAAACCTGTCATCACAATGCTCCATGCCTTTGTCAGCAAAATGCTTCATGACCTTGTCAATTCAATGCTCTGTGTGCTTGTCATCCCAATACTCCATTACCATTGTCATCACAACCCTCCATGAACCTTGGGATCACATTGCTTCATGCCCTTGTCATCACAATGCCCCATGCTCCTTGAAATCAAAATGATCCATGACCTCTGTCATCACAATGCTCCAAGCGCTTGTGATCACAATGTTCCATAACACTTGTCATCACAACGCTCCATGATGCCTGTCATCACAATACTCCATGCCCTTTTCATCAAAATGCTCCATGACCTTTGTCATCACAATTCTCAATACACTTGTCATCACAATGCTCCCTGACAATTGTCATCAGAATGCTCCTTGAACCCTGTCACGAAAAGGCTCCATGCCTTTTTCATCACAATGCCCCATGCCATTTACATCACAATGCTCCATGCCATTGTCATCAAAATACTCCACAAGTTTGTCATCAGAATGTACCATGACCCGTGTCATCACAAATCTCCATGCACTTGTCAGCACAATGCTCCCTGACCCTTGTCATCACAATGCTCCAAGCCATTGTCATCACAAAGCTCCATTACCTTTGTCATCAGAATCCTCCATGACACTTGGCATCACAATGCTCCATGCCATTGTCATCACAATGGGCCATGACATATGTCATCACAATGCTCCCTGACAACTGTCTTCACAATACTGCATGACCTGTTCATCACAATGATCCATGCTCTTGTCATCACAATGCGCCATTCCAAATCTCATCGCAATAATTCATGAAACTTATTAGACCAATGTTCCATGCCCTTGTCATCACCATGCTCCATGCCCTTGTTATCACAATGCTCCATGACCCCTGTCATCACAATGCTCCGTGACTCCAGTCATCACTATGCTTCATGAACTTTCTCATCACAATGGTCCATGTCCTCATCATCAACTGTATCTGTGACCTTTTTAACAACAATGCTCCATGAATTTTCATCACAATGCTCTTTGACCCTTGTCATCAAAATGCTCTATGCCTTTCTCAGCACAATGCTCCATGACCCTTGTCATCACAATGCTCCATGCGCTTGTCAGCACAATGCTCCATGACACATGTCATCACAGTGAACCATGCGCTTGTAATCACAGTGCTCCACAATTTTGTCATCACAATGCTCCATGCACTTCTAATCAAAATGCTCTCTCACCACTGATATCACAGTGCTACATCACTATTTGTCACAGTACTCCCTCATCCCTCTCATCACAATGTTCCATGACTCCTGTCATCACAATGCTACATGCACTTATCATCACAATGTTCGATGACCCCTGACATCAAAATGTTCCATAACATCTGTCATCAAAATGCTCCATGACCCATTTCATCAAAATGCTCCATGACACCTGACATCACAATGTTCCATAACACATGTCATCAAAATGTTCCATGACACATTTCATCAAATTGCTCAATGACCCTGTCATCACAATGCTCCCTGCCTTTCTCATCACAATGCACAACGCACTTGCCATCAAAATGCCCCATGACCTTTGTCATCACAAAGATCCTTGACCCTTGGAATCACAATGCTCCATGAACACTCTCATCACTTTGCTCCATACCCTTGTCATCACAAAGCTCCATGACACATGTCATCAGAATGTTCCATGGCCTTCTCATCACAATGTTCCATGCCCTTGCCATCACAATGCTCCATTACCTCTGTCATAACAATGCTCCATGACCACTGCCATCACAGTGTTCCACGGCCTTTTCATCACAAGGCTCCATGACCCTTGTCATCACAATGCTCCATGCCCTTGTCATCACAAACTCCATGACGCATGTCATCAGAATGTTAGATGGCCTTCTCATCACAATGCTCGATGCCCTTGTCATCACAATGCTCCATGCCCCTTTTCATCTCAATGCTCCATGAACCCTGTCATCACAATGCACCATGCCAATCATCATAATGCTTCAGGCTATTGTCATCACAATGAAATCAAAATTCTGCATGACCTCTGTCATCATAATGCTCCAAACCCTTGTGATCACAATGTTCCATAACACTTATCATCACAACACCCCATGACGATCATCATCACAATTATCCATGGCTTCTCATCACAATGCTTCATGACATTCTTCATCACAATTCTCAATACACTTGTCATCACAATGCTCCCTGACACTTGTCATCACAATGCTCCAAACCATTGTCATCACAATGCTCCATTACCTTTGTCATCAGAATTCTCCATGACATTTGGCATCACAATGTTCCATGCCATTGTTATCACAATAGGCCATACATATATCATCACAGTGCTCCCTGAAAACTCTCTTTACAATACTGCATAACCTGGTCATCACAATGCTCCATGCCCTTGTCATCAGAATGCGCCATTCCAAATGTCATCACAATAATCCATGAAAATTGTCAGACCGATACTCCATGCCCCTGGCATCACAAAGCTCCATGCCCTTGTTATCACAATGCTCCATGACCCCTGCCATCACAATGCTCTTTGGCTCCAGTCATCACAATGCTTCATGACCTTTGTCACCACAATGGTCCTTGCCCTCGTCATCATCGCACTCTGTGAGCTTTTTAACCAAATTGATCCATGAACTTTTCATCACAATGCTCTTTGACCCTTGTCATCACAATGCTCTATGCCTTTCTCAGCACAATGCTGCGTGACCCTTGTCATCACAGTGCTCCATGCGCTTGTCAGCACAATGCTCCATGACACATGTCATCACAATGCTCCATGACCCCTGTCAACACAGTGCTCCGTGACTCCAGTCATCACAATGCTTCATAATGTTTGTCATCACAATGGTCCATGCCCGCGTCATCACAAGGCTCTGTGACCTTTTTAACCACAATGCTCCATGAACATTTCATCTCAATGCTGCGTGACCCTTGTCATCACAGTGCTCCATGCCTTTGTCAGAAAAATGCTCCATGACCCTTGTCATCACAATGTGCCACGTGCATTTTCTCCCAACGTTCCACATATTTGTCATCGCAATGCTCCATAGAAATTGTAATCACAATGCTCCATGCCCTTCTCATCACAATGCTCCATTACCCCTGTCATAACCATGCTCCATGACTCTGTGATCACAATGTTCCACGGCCTTGTCATTACAAGGCTCCATGCCCTTGTCATCACAAAGCTCCATGACGCATGTCATCAGAATGCTCCATGGCCTTCTCCTCACAATGCTCCATGCCCTTGTCATCACAATGCTCCAAGACCCCTGTAATCACAATGCTCCATGCCCCTTTTCATCAGAATGCTCCATGAAACTTGTCATCACAAGTCTCCATGTTCATCTCATCACAATGCTCCAAGACATTTTCATCAGCATGCTCTCTTCCCTTGTCATCACAATGCTCCATGACCCCTGTCATCACAATTCTCCATGAATATTTTCAGGCCAATGCTCCATGAACATTTTCAGGCCAATGCTCCATGACATTCTCATCACAATGCTCCATGACCAATATCATCACAATGCTCCATGATCACTGTATCACAACACTCCATGACACCTGACAACACAATGATCCGGGACTCTTGTCATCACAATGCTCCATGACCCCTGTCATCACCATACTCCATGAATATTTTCAGCCCAATGCTCCATGACCCTTGTCATCACAATGATCCATGCCCTTGTCATCCCAATGCTCCATGACCCCTCTATTCACAATGCTCCGTGACGCTTGTCATCACAGTGCTCCATGACACCTGTCATCACAATGCTCCATGCCTTTGTCAGCAAAATGCTACATGACATTGTCATTAAAATGCTCTATGCGCTTGTCATCACAATACCCATTTACCATTTTCAACACAATCATCCATGAACCTTGGGATCACATTGCTTCATGCCCTTGTCATCACAGTGTTCCATGCTCCTTGTAATCAAAATGATCCATGACCTCTGTCATCACAATGCTCCAAACCCTTGTGATCACAATGTTCCATAGCACTTGTCATCACAACGCTCCATGATGCCTGTCATCAAATACTCCATGCCTTTTTCATCACAATGCTCCACGACCTTTGTCATCACAATTCTCAATACATTTGTCATCACAATGCTCCCTGATACTTGTCGTCAGAATGCTCCTTGAACCCTTTCACGAAAAAGCTCCATGCCTTTTTCATCACAATGCCCCATGCCGTTATCATCACAATGCTCCATGCCATTGTCAACAAAATACTCCACAAACTTGTCATCAGAATGTTCCATGACCATTGTCATCACAATGCTCCATGCACTTGTCAGCACAATGCTCCCTGACCCTTGTCATCAAAATGCTCCAAGCCATTGTCATCACAATGCTCCATTACCTTTGTCATCAGAATCCTCCATGACACTTGGCATCACAATGCTCCATGCCATAGTCATCACAATGGGCCATTACATATGTCATCACAGTGCTCCCTGACACCTGTCTTCACAATACTGCATCACCTGGTCATCACAATGCTACATGCCCTTGTCATCACAATGCTCCATGCCCTTGTTATCACAGTGCTCCATGACCACTGTCATCACAATGCTCCGTGACACCAGTCATCACATTGCTTCATAACCTTTGTCAACTCAATGGTCCATGCCCTCACCATCGACAGTCTCTGTGACATTTTAACCACAATGCTCAACGAAATTTTCATCACAATGCTCTTTGACCCTTGTCATCACAATGCTCTATGACTACAGTCATCACAGTGCTTCATAACATTTGTCATCACAATGGTCCATGCCCGCGTCATCATAATGTTCTGTTACATTTGTAACCACATTGCTCCAAGAACTTTTCATCACAATGCTCCGTGACCCTTGTCATCACAATCCTCCATGCCTTTGTCAGAAAATGGATCAATGACCCTTGTCTTCACACTGTGTCACGTGCTTTTCATCACAGTGGTCTGCAAATTTGTCATTGCAATGCTCCATAAATATTGTAATCACAGTGCTACATGCCCTTCTCATCACAATGCTCCATTACCCCTGTCATAACAATGCTCCATGACCCCTGTCATCACAATGTTCCACGGCATTGTCATCACAAGGCTCCATGACACTTGTCATCCCAATGCTCCAGGACCCCTTTAATCAGAATAATCCATGCCCTTGACATCAAAAAGCTCCATGACACCTGTCATCAGAATGTTCCATGAACTTCTCATCAAAATGCTCCGTGCCCGTTTCATCACTATGCTCCAAGACCCATGTGATCACAATGCTCCATGCCCCTATTCATCTCAATGTTCCATGAACCCTGTCATCACAATGCATCATGCCCATCATCATAAAGCTTCCGGCTATTGTCAGCACAATGAAATCAAAATTCTCCATGACCTCTGTCATCACGATGTTCCATGACCCCTGTCATCACAATACTCCATGAATATTTTCAGCCCAATGCTCCATGACCTTTGTCATCACAATCACCCATGCGCTTTTCATCACAATCCTCCCTCACCCCTGTTATCACAATATACCATGACCCCTGTCATCAAAATGCTACATCCCGTTATCAGCACAATGTTTCATGACCCCTGATATCACAATGTTCCATAAACCCTGTCATCAAAATGCCCCCTGACCCATTTCATCCCAAAGATCCATGACCCCTGGCATCACAAGGTTCTATAACCAATGTCAACAAAATGTTCTATTACACTTTTCATCAAATTGCTGCATCACCCTGTCATCAAAATACTCCCTGCCCTTCACATCACAATGCACCACACCCTTGTCAACAAAATGCTCCATGACCTTTGTCATCACAAAGCTCCATGACATTTGGCATCACAATGCTCCATGTCATTGTCATCACAATGCTCCATGAACACTCTCATCACATTTCTCCATGCCCTTGTCATCACAAAGCTCCATGACACTTGTCATCACAATGCTCGATGCCCTTCTCATCACAATGATCCATGCCCTTTTCCTTACAATCCTCCATGACCCATGTATCACAGTGTACCTTGCCCTTGTCATCACAATGCTCCATGCCCACTCTCATCACAATAATCCATGAAACATTTCAGACCAATGCTCAATGCCCTTCTCATCACAATGATCCATTACATCTGTCATAACAATGCTCCATGATCCCTGCCTTCACAATGTTCCACAGCCTTGTCATCACAAGGCTCCATGACCCTTGTCATCACAATGCTCCAAGACCCCTGTAATCACAAAGCTCCATGCACTTGTCATCACAAAGCTACATGACGCATGTCATCAGAATGTTCCATGGCCTTCTCCTCACAATGCTCCATGCCCTTGTCATCAGAATGCCCCAAGACCCCTGTAATCACAATGCTCCATGCCCCTTTTCATTAGAATGCTCCATGAGACTTCTCATCACAATAATCCATGAATATTTTTCAGCCCAATGCTCCATGACCTTCTCATCACAATGCTCCATGACCAATATCATCACACTGCTCCATGACCACTGTCATCACAACACTCCATGACACCTGACAACACAATGATCCGGGTCTCTTGTCATCACAATTCTCAAAGACCCCTGTAATCACAATGCTCCATGACCCCTGTCATCACTATGCTCCATGCACATGTCATCACAATTCTCCATGCACTTGTCATCACAATGCTCCCTGACCCATGTCATCAAAATGCTCCAAGCCATTGTCATCACAATATTCCATTACCTTTGTCATCACAATCCTCCAAGACACTTGACATCACAATGTTCCATGCCATTGTCATCACAATTGGCCATTACATATGTCATCAAAATGTTCCCTGACACCTCTCTTCACAATACTGCATGACCTGGTCATCACAAAGCTCCATGCCCTTGTCATCACAATGCGCCATTCCAACTTTCATCACAACAATCCATGAAATTTATTAGACTAATGTTCCATGCCCTTGTCATCACAATGCTCCATGCCTTTGTTATCACAATGCTCCCTGACTCCTGTCATCACAAAGCTCCGTGACTCCAGTCATCGCAATGATTCATGACCTTTGTCATCACAATGGTCCATACCCTAGTCATCAACAGTCTCTGTGACCATTTTAACCACAATGCTCCATGAACTTTTCATCACAATGCTCTTTGACCCTTGTCATCACAATGCTCTATGCCTTTCTCAGCACAATGCTCCATGACCCTTGTCATCACAGTGCTCCATGCGCTTGTCTGCACAATGCTCCATGACACATGTCATCACAATGCACCATGCGCTTGTCATCACAATGCTCTACAATCTTGTCATCACAATGCTCCATCCACTTCTCATCAAAATGCTCTCTCACCACTGATATCACAATGCTACATCACTATTTGTCACAATACTCCCTCACCCCTGGCATCACAATGTCCCATGACTCCTGTCATTACATTGCTATATGCACTTATCATCACAATGTTCGTTGAACCCTGACATCACAATGTTCCATAACATCTGTCATCAAAATATTCCATGACAATTTTCATCAAATTGCTCCATGACCCTGTCATCACAATACTCCCTGACCTTCTCATCACAATGCACAACGCACTTGCCATCAAAATGCTCCATGACCATTGTCATCACAAAATCCATGACCCTTGGAATCATATTGCTCCATGCCCTTCTCTTCACAAAGCTCCATGACACATGTCATCAGAATGCTCCATGCCCTTCTCATACAAATGCTCCATGCCCTTGCCATCACAATGCTCCATTACACCAGTCATAACAGTGCTCTATGACCCCTGCCATCATGATGTTCCATGGACTTGTCATCACAAAGCTCCTTGACACTTCTCATCACAATGTTGCAAGAACACTTTAATCACAATGCTCTATGCCCCTTTTCATATAAATGATCCATGAACCCTGTCATCACAATGCACCATGCTCTTCATCATAATGCTTCATGCTATTGTCATCACAATGAAATCAAAATGTTCCATGACCTCTGTCATAACAATGCTCCAAACCCTTGTGATCACAATATTCCAAAACACTTGTCACCATAACGCCCCATGACGCTCGTTATCACAATTATCAATGGTCTTCTCATCCCAATGCTCCATGACTTTGTCACGACAATGCACAATACACATGTCATCAAAATGTCCCCTGACCCTTGTTGTCTGTATGCTACTTGAACCCTGTCATGACAAGGCTCCATGCCTTTTTCATCACAATGATCCATGCCCTTTTCATCACAATGCTCCAAGACCCATGTAATCACAATGCTCCATGCCCTTGTCATCACAAAGCTCAATGGCGCATGCCATCAAAATGCTCCTTGGAATTCTTCTCACAATGCTCAATGCCCTTGTCATCACAATGTTCCAAGACCCTGGTCATCACAATGATCCATGACCCTTTTCATCAGTATGATCCATGAGACTTGTCATCACAAGACTCCATGGTTTTGTCATCACAATGCTCCAAGCCTTAATCATCACAATGCTCCATTATATTTGTCATCACAATTCTCCATTACATTTGGCATCATAATGATCCATGCCATTGTCATCGCAATGGACCATGACATATGTCATCACAATTCTCCCTGACACCTGTCTTCACAATACTCCATGAGCTTCTCATCACAATGCTCCATGCCCTTGTCATCACAATGCTCCATGACCCCTGTCATCACAATAATCCATGAACATTTTCAGCACAGTGCTCCACGACCAATTCATCACAATGCTCCATGGCCAATATCATCACAATGCTCCATGACCACTGTCATCAAAACATTCCATGACACCCGACAACACAATGATCCGGGACTCTTGTCATCACAGTGCTCCATTCCCTAGTCATCACAATTCTCCATGACCCTGTCATCACAACACTCCATGAACATTTTCAGCCCAGTGCTCCATGAAACTTGTCACCACAATGATCCATGCCCTTGTCATCCCAATGCTCCATGACCCCTGTATTCACAATGCCCCGTGACGCTTGTCATCACAGTGCTCCATGACACCAGTCATCACAATTCTCCATGCCTTTGTCAGCAAAATGCTACATGACCTTGTCATTACAATGCTCTATGCGCTTGTCATCACAATACTCCATTACCATTGTCATCACAATCTTCCATGAACCTTGGGATCACATTGCTTCATGCCCTTGTCATCACAATGCTCCATGCTCCTTGAAATCAAAATGATCCATGACCTCTGTCATCACATTTCTCCAAACCCTAGTGATCACAATGTTCCATAACACTTGTCATCACAGCGCTCCATGATGCCTGTCATCACAATATTCCATGCCCTTTTCATCACAATGTTCCATGACCTTTGTCATCACAATTCTCAATAAACTTGTCATCACAATGCTCCATGCGCTTGTCAGCACAATGCTCCATGACACATGTCATCACAATGCACCATGCACTTCTCATCACAATGCTGCTTAAAATATGTCATCACAATGCTCCATGCACTTCTCATCAAAATGCTCTCTCACCACTGATATCACAATGCTACATCACTAATTGTCACAGTACTCCCTCAACCCTGTCATCACAATATTCCATGACTCGTGTCATCACAATGCTACATGCACTTATCATCACAATGTTCGATGACCCCTGACATCACAATGTTCCATAACACCTGTCATCAAAAGGTTCCATGACCCTTTTCAACAAATTGCTCCATGACCCTGTCATCAGAATGCTCCCTGCCTTTCTCATCACAATGCACAACGCCCTTGCCATCAAAATGCTCCATGACCTTCATCATCACAAAGATCCATGACACTTGGCATCACATTGCTCCATGCCCATGTCTTCACGAAGCTCCATGACACGTCATCAGAATGCTCCATGGCCTTCTCATCACAATGCCCCATGCCATTGCCATCACAATGCTCCATTACCCCAGTCATAACAATGCTCCATGACCCCTGCCATCACGATGTTCCTTGGCCTTGTCATCACAAAGCTCCATGACCCTCTTCATCACAACGCTCCAATAACCCTTTAATCACAATGCTCTATGCCCCTTTTCATCTCAATGCTCCATGAACCCTGTCATCACAATGCACCATGCCCATCATCATAATGCTTCTTGCTATTGTCAGCACAATGAAATCAAAATTCTCCATGACCTATGTCATCACAATTCTCCATGCCCCATGTCATCACAATACTTCATGAATATTTTCAGCCCAATGCTCCTTGATACTTGTCATCACAATGATGCATGCCCTTTTCAGTCCAATGCTCCATGACCCCTGTGTTCACAATCCTCCGTGATGCTTGTCATCACAATGCTCCATGACACCTGTCATCACAATGCTAGATGACTTTGTCAGCAAAAGGCTAAATGACCTTGTAATTACAATGCTCTATGCGCTTGTCATCACAATACTCCATTACCATTGTCATCACAATCCTCCATGAACCTTGGGATCACATTGCTTTATGCCCTTGTCATCACAATGTTCCATGCTCCTTGATATAAAAATGCTCCATGAACTCTGTCATCAAAATGCACCATGACCATCATCATAATGCTTCAGGCTATTGTCATCACAATGAAATCAAAATATTCGATGATCTATTTCATCACAATGCTCCAAATCCTTGTGATCACAATGTTCCATAACACTTATCATCACAACGCCCCATGAAGCTCATCATCACAGTTATCCATGGTCTTCTCATCACAGTGCTCCATGACCTTTGTCATCACAATGCTCTATACACATGTCATCACAATGCTCCCTGACACTTCTCATCAGTATGCTCCTGGAACCCTTTCATGACAAGGCTCCATACCATTTTCATAACAATGATCCATGCCAATTGCATCACAATGCTCCAAGACACCAGTAATCACAATGCTCCATGCCCTTGTCATCACAATGCTCCAATACCCCTGTAATCACAATAATCCATGCCCCTTTTCATCAGAATGCTCCATGAGACTTCTTATTACGAGGCTCCATGGTCTCCTCATCACAGTGCTCCAGGAAACTTTCATCACAGTGCTCCATTCCCGTTTCATCACAATGCTCCATGTCAACTGTAATCACAATGCTCCATGCCCCTTTTCATTAGAATGCTCCATGAGACTTGTCATCACAAGTCTCCATGGTCATCTCATAACAATGCTCCAGGACATTGTCATCACCATGCTCTATTCCCTTGTCATCACAATGCTCCATGACCACTGTCATAACAATACTCCATTAATATTTTCAGCCCAATGAACCATGACCTTCTCATCACAATGCTCCATTACCAATATCACCACAATGCTCCATGACCACTGTCATCACAACCACCCATAACACCTGACAACACAATGATCCGGGACTCTTGTCATCAAAATGCTCCATGCCCTTGTCATCACAATGCACCATGTCCACTGTCATCACAATAATCTATGAAACTTGTCAGACCAATGCTCCATTCCCCTGTCATCACAATGCTCCATGCCCTTGTTATCACAATGCTCCATGACACCTGTCATCACAATGCTCCGTGACTCCAGTCATCACAATGTTCCATAACCCCTGTCATCAAAATGCTCCATGATCCTTTTCATCCCAAAGCTCCATGATCCCTGGCATCACAATGTTCTATAACCCCTGTCATCAAAATGTTCCATTACACTTTTCATCAAATTGCTGCATGACCCTGTAATCAAAATACTCCCTGCCCTTCTCATCACAATGCTCCACGCCCTGGTCATTACAATCTTCCATGACCCATGTATCACAGTGTTCTGTGCCCTTGTCATCACAATGCTCCATGCCCACTCTCATCACAATAATCCATGAAACATTTCAGACCAATGCTCAATGCCATTCTGATTACAATGCTCCATTACTTCTGTCATAACTATGCTCCATGACCGCTGCCATCACAATGTTCCACGGCCTTGTCATCAAAAGGCTACATGACCCTTGTCATCACAATGCTCCAAGACCCCTGTAATCACAATGCTCCATGCCCTTGTCATCACAAAACTCCATGACGCATGGCATCAGAATGTTCCATGGACTTCTACTCACAATGCTCCATGCCCTTGTCATCACAGTGCTCCAAGACCCCTGTAATCACAAAGCTCCTTGCCCCTTTTCGTCAGAATGCTCCATGAGACTTGTCATCACAACTCTCCATCGTCATCTCATCACAATGCTCCAGGACCTTGTCATCACCATGCTCCATTCCCTTGTCATTACAATGCTCCTTGACACCTGTCATCACAATACTCTATGAACATTTTCAACCCAATGCTCCATGACGGTCTTATCACAATGCTCCACGAGCAGTATCATCACAATGCTCCATGACCACTGTCATCACAATGCGCCATTCCAACTGTCTTCACAATAATGCATGAAACTTATTAGACCAATGCTCCATGCCCTTGTCATCACAGTGCTCCATGCCCTTGCTATCACAATGTTCCAAGACCCCTGTAATCAGAATGCTCCATGCCCCTTTTCATCAGTATGCTCCATGAGACCTGTCATCACAAGGTTCCATGCCTTTTTCATCACAATGCCCCATGCCGTTTTCATCACAATGCTCCATGCCATTTTCATCAAAATACTCCACAAGCTTGTCACCAGAATGCTCCATGACCCTTGTCATCACAATTCTCCATGCAGTTGTTAACACAATGCTCCTTGAACCTTGTCATCGCAATGCTCCAAGCCATTGTCATCACAATGCTCTATTAACTTTGTCATCAGAATCCTCCATGACACTTGGCATCACAATGCTCCATGCAATCGTCATAACATTGGGCAATTACATATGTCATCACAATGCTCCCTGACACCTGTCTTCACAATACTGCATGACCTGGTCATCACAATGCTCCATGCCCTTGTCATCACAATGCGCCATTCCAACTGTCATCGCAATAATCCATGAAACTTATTAGACCAATGCTCCATGCCCTTGTCATCACAATGCTCCACGACCACGGTAAACACAATGTTCCATGCCCCTTTTCATCTCAATGCTCCATTATCCCTGTCATCACAATGCACCATGCCCATCATCATAGTGCTTCAGGCTATTGTCATCACTATGAAATCAATATTCTCCATGACCTCTGTCATCATAATGCTCCAAACCCTTGTGATCACAATGTTCCATAACACTTATCATCACAACACACCATGACGCTCATCATGACAATTATCCATGATCTTCTCATCACAATGCTCCATGACCTTTGTCATCACAATGCTCAATACACTTGTTCTCACAATGCTCCCTGAGCCTTGTCTTCAGTATACTCCATTAACCCTGTCATGACATGTCTCCATGACTTTTTCATCACAATGATCCGTGCCCTTTTCATCACAATGCTCCAAGACACCTGAAATTACAATGCTGCAAGCCCTTGTCATCACAAAGCTCCATGCCCCTTTTCATCAGAATGCTCCATGAGACTTCTTATTACGAGGCTACATGGTCTCCGCATCACAGTGCTCCAGGAACCTTTCATCACAGTGCTCCATTCCCTTGTCATCACAATGCTCCATGACCCCTGTCCTCACAATACTTCCTGAACATTTTCACGCCAATTCTCCAGGAATTTCTCATCACAGTGCTTCATGATCCCTATCATCACAATGCTCCATGACCACAGTCATCACAATGCTCCATGACCCCTGACAACACAGTGATCCTGGACTCTAGTCATCACAATGCTCCATTCCCTAGTCATCACAATGCTCCATTAATATTTTCCACCCAATGCTCCATGACACTTGTCATCACAATGATCCATGACCTTGACTTCCCAATGCTCCATGACCCCTGTAATCACAATGACCCGTGATGCTTCTCATCAAAGTGATCTATGACCCTTATCATCACAATACTCCATGCCTGTGTCAGCAAAATGCTAAATGACCTTGCCATCAAAATGCTCCATTTGCTTGTCATCACAATACTCCCTTAGCATTGTCATCACAATCATCCATGAACATTGGGATCACATTGCTTCATGCCCTTGTCATCACAATGCTCCATGCTCCTTGAAAACAAAATGATCCATGACTTCTATCATCACAATGCTCCAAACCCTTGTGATCACAATGTTTCATAACACTTGTCATCACAACGCTCCATGATGCCTGTCATCACAATACTCTATGCCCTTTTCGTCAAAATATTCCATGATCTTTTTCATCACAATTATCAATACACATGTCATCACAATGTTCCCTGACACTTGTCATCAGAATGCTCCTTGAAACCTGTCATGAAATGGCTTCATGCCTTTTTCATTACAATGCCCCATGCCCTTTTCATCACAATGCTCCAAGCCATTGTCGTAACAATACTCCACAAGCTTGTCATCAGAATGCTCCATGACACTTGTCATCACATTTCTCCATGGCCACTGTCACCACAATGCTCCATACCCCTTGTCATTACTGTGCTCCATGACGCGCGTCATCACAATTATCCATGGCCTTCTCATCAAAATGCTCGACGCCATTGTCATCAAAATGCTCCATGACCCATGTAATCAAAATGCTCCATGCCCTTGTCATCACAAAGCACCATTTCTTTGTCAGAACAATGCTCAATGAACATAGTCATCACAGTGTGCCACACGCATTTCATCACAACGATCCACAACCTTGTCATTGCTATGCTTCATAAACCTTGTAATCACAATGGTCCATGCACTTCTCATCAAAATGCTCTCTCACCAGAGATATCACAATGTTCCATCTCTAGTCATCACAATACTCCCTCATCCCTGTAATCACAATGTTCCAGGACCCTGTCATCACAATGCTACATACCCATATCTGCACAGTGTTCCATGACCCCTGACATCACAATGTTCCATAACCCCTGTCATCAAAATGCTCCATGACCCTTTTCATCCCAAAGCTCCAAGACACCTGACATCACAATGTTCTATAACCCCTGCCATCAAAATGTTCCTTTACAATTTTTATCAAATTGCTGCATGACCTGGTCATCAAAATGCTCCCTGCATTTCTCAGCACAATGCACCATGCCCTTGTCATCAAAGTGCTCCATGACTTGTCATCACAAAGCTCCATGACCCTTGGCATCACAATGCTCCATGTCATTGTCATCACAATGGTCCATGAACCCTCTCATCATATTGCTCCATGCAATTGTCATCACAAAGCTCCATGACACTTGTCATCACAATGCTCGATGCCCTTCTCATCACAATGCTCCATGCCCTTGTCATTACAATCCTCCATGACCCATGTATCACAGTGTTCCGTGCCCTTGTCATCAAAATGCTCAATGCCCACTCTCATCACAATAATCCATGAAACATTTCAGACCAAAGTTACTTGCTCTTCTCATCAAAATGCTCCATTACACCTGTCATAAAAATGCACCATGACCCTTGCCATCAAAATGTTCCACGGCCTAGTCATCACAGGGTTCCATGACACTTGTCATCACAGTGCTCCAGACACCTGAAAACACAATGCTCCATGCCCTTGTCATCACAAAGCTCCATGACGCATGTCATCAGAAAGTTCCATGGCCTTCTCATCACAGTGCTCCATGCCCTTGTCATCACAATGCTCCAAGACCCTTGTAATCACAATGTTCCATGCCCCTTTTCATCTCAATGCTCCATGAACCCTGTCATCACAATGCACCATTCCCATCATCATAATGCCACAGGCTATTGTCATCACAATGAAATCAATATTCTCCATGACCTCTGTCATCATAATGTTCCAAAGCCTTGTGATCACAAGGTTCCATAACACTTATCATCACAACACCCCATGACGCTCATCATCACAATTATCCATGGTCTTCTCATCACAATGCTCCATGATCTTTGTCATCACAATGCTCAATACACTTGTCATCACAATGCTTCCTGACACTTGTCGTCAGAATGCTCCATGAACACTGTCATGACAAGGCTCCATGCCTTTTTCATAACAATGATCCATGCACTTTTCATCACAATGCTCCAAGATCCCTGTAATCACAAATGCTCCTTGCTCTTGTCATCACAATACTCCATGACACACGTCATCAGAATGCTCCAAGGCCTTCTCATCACAATGCTCCATGCCCTAGTCATCACAGTGCTCCAAGACACCTGTAATCACAATGCTCCATGCTCCTTTTCATCAGAATGCTCCATGAGACTTCTCATCAGAAGTCTCCATGGTCTTCTCATCACAATGCCCCAGGACCTTGTCATCACCATGCTCCATTCCGTTGTCATCACAATGCTCCATGACACATGTCATCACGATGCTCCATGCCCTTGTCATCAAAAAGCTCCATGACACATGTCATCAGAATGCTTCATGGCCTTCTCGTCACAATGCTCCATGCTCTTGTCATCAAAATGCTCCAAGACCCCTGTAATCACAATGCTATATGCCCCTTTTCATCAGAATGCTCCATGAGACTTATCATCACAAGTCTCCATGGTCTTCTCATCACAATGCTCTAGGACCTTGTCATCACCATGCTCCATTCCCTTGTCATCACAATGCTCCATGACACCTGTCTTCACAATAATCCATGAACATTTTCATCCCAATGCTCCACGACCTACTCATCACAATGCTCCATGGCCAATATCATCACAATGCTCCATGACCACTGTAATCACAACACTCCATGACACCTGACAACACAATGATCCGGGACTCTTGTCATCACAATGTTCCATTCCCTAGTCATCAAAATGCTCCATGAACCCTGTCATCACTACACTCCATGAACATTTTTAGCCCAGTGCTCCATGACCCTTGTCATCACAATGATCCATGCCCTTGTCTTGCCAATGCTCCATGACCCCTGTATTCACAATGCTCCGTGACGCTTGTCATCACAGTGCTCCATGACACATGTCATCACAATATTCCATGCCTTTGTCAGCAAAATGCTACATGACCTTGTCATCACAATGCTCTATGCGCTTGTCATCACAATACTCCATTTCCATTGTCATCACAATCCTCCATGAAACTCAGGATCACATTGCTTCATGCCCTTGTCATCACAATGCTCCATGCTCCTTGAAATCAAAATGATCCATGACCTCTGTCATCACAATGCTCCAAATCATTGTGATCACAGTGTTCCATAACACTTGTCATCACAACGCTCCATGATGCTTGTCATAACAATACTCCATGCCCTTTTCATCACAAAGCTCCATGACCTTTGTCATCACAATTCTCCATACATTGTCATCACAATGCTCCCTGACATTTGTCATCAGAATGCTCATTGAACCCTGTCACGAAAAGTCTCCATGCCTTTTTCATCACAAAGCCCCATGCGGTTTTCATCACAATGCTCCATGCCATTGTCATCAAAATACTCCACAAGCTTGTCACCAGAATGCTCCATGACCCTTGTCATCACAATTCTCCATGCACTTGTCAGCACAATGCCCCCTGACCCTTGTCATCACAATGCTCAAAGCCATTGTCATCACAATGCTCAATTACCTTTGTCTTCAGAATCCTCTATGACACTTGGCATCACAATGCTCCATGCCATTGTCATCACAATGGGCCATTACATATGTCATCAAAATGCTCCCTGACACCTGTCTTCACAATACTGCATGACCTGGTTATCACAATGCTCCATGCCCTTGTCATCACAATGCTCCATGCCCTTGTTATCACAATGCTTAATGACCCCTGTCATCACAATGCTCCGTGACTCCAGTCATCACAATGCTTCATGACCTTTGTCATCACAATGGTCCATGCCCTCATCATCAACAGTCTCTGTGACCTTTTTAACCACAATGCTCCATGAAATTTTCTTCACAATGCTCTTTATCCCCTGTCATCACAATGCTCTATGCCTTTCTCAGCACAATGCTGCATGACGTATGTCATTAGAATGCTCCTTGGATTTCTCCTCACAGTGCTCCATGCCCTTGTCATCACAATGCTCCAAGACCCCTGTAATCACAATGCTCCATGCCCCTTTTCCTCAGAATGCTCCATGAGACTTGTCATCACAAGTCTCCTTGTTCATCTCATCACAATGCTCCAGGAACTTGTCATCACAATGCTCCATGACACCTGTCATCACAATGCTCTGTGACTCCAGTCATCACAATGCTTCATAATATTTGTCATCACAATGGTCCATGCCCGCGTCATCACAAGGCTCTGTTACCTTTGTATCCACAATGCTCCATGAACATTTCATCACAATGCTCCGTGACAGTTGTCATCACAATGCTCCATGCCTTTGTCAGTAAAATGCTCCATGACCATGGTCATCACAATGTGCCACGCGCTTTTCATCCCAACGGTCCAAAAATTAGTCATCACAATGCTCCATAAAAATTGTAATCACAATGCTGCATGTCCTTCTCATCACAATGCTCCATTACCCCTGTCATAACAATGCTCCATGACCCCTGCCATCACAATGTTCCACGGCCTTGTCATCACAAGGCTCCATGACACTTGTCATCACAATGCTCCAAGACCCCTTTAATCACAACGCTCCATGCCGTTGTCATCACCGAGCTCCATGACACATGTCATCAGATTGTTCCTTGGGCTTCTCATCAAAATGCTCCATGCCCTTGTCATTACAATGCTCCAAAACCCCTGTAAACACAGTGCTCCATGCCCCTTTTCATCTCAATGCTCCATGAACCCTGTCATCACAATGCATCATGCTGATCATCATAATGATTCAGGCTATTGTCATCACAATGAAATAAAAATTATCCATGACCTCTGTCATCACAATGCTCCATGACCCCTGTCATCACAACACTCCATGAATATTTTCAGCCCAATGCTCCATGACACTTGTCATCACAATGATCCATGCACTTGTCATCCCAATGCTTCATGACCCCTGTATTCACAATGCTCCGTGACAGTTGTCATCACAGTACTCCATGACACCTGTCATCACAATGCTCCATGCCTTTGTCAGGAAAATTCTACATGACCTTGTCATTACAATGCTCTATGCGCTTGTCATCACAATGCTCCAAGACCCCTGTAATCACAGTGCTCCATGCCCCTTTTCATCTCAATGCCCCATGAACTCTGTCATCAAAATGCACCATGCCCATCATCATAATGCTTCAGGCTATTGTCATCACAATGAAATCAAAATTCTCCATGACCTCTGTCATCATAATGCTCCAAACCTGGTGATCACAATGTTCCCTAACACTTATAATCACAATACCCCATGACGATCATCATCACTATTATCCATGGCCTTCTCATCACCATGCTCCATGACCTTTGTCATCACAATTCTCAATACACTTGTCATCACAATGCTCCCTGACACTTGTCGTCAGAATGCTCCTTGAACCCTGCCACAAAAAGGCTACATGCCTTTTTCATCACATTGCCCCATGCCGTTTTCATCACAATGCTCCATGCCTTTGTCATCAAAATACTCCACAAGCTTGTCATCAGAATGCTCCATGACCCTTGTCATCACAATTCTCCATGCACTTGTCAGCACAGTGCTCCCTGACCCTTGTCATCACAATGCTCCAAGCCATTGTCATCACAATGCTCCATTACCTTTGTCATCAGAATCTTCCATGACACTTGGCATCACAATGCTCCATGCCATTTTCATCACAATGGGCCATTACATATGTCATCAAAATGCTCCCTGACACTTCTCTTCACAATAATGCATGACCTGGTCATCACAATGCTCCATGCCCTTGTCATCACAATGTGCCATACCAAATGTCATCGCAATAATCCATGAAACATAGAACAATGCTCCATGCCCTTGTCATCACAATGCTCCATGACCCCTGTCATCACCATGCACCGTGACTCCACTCATCACAATGATTCATGAACTTTGTCATCACAGTGATCCATTCCCTCATCATCAACAGTCTGTGTGACCTTTTTAACCACAATGCTCCATGAAATTTTCATCACAATGCTCTTTGACCCTTGACATCACAGTGAACTATGCCTTTCTCAGCACAATGCTCCATGCCCTTGTCATCACAATGCTCCATGACCCTGTCATCACAATGCTCCTTGACTCCAGTTATCACAATGCTTCATAACATTTGTCATAACAATGGTCCATTCCCGTGTCATCACAAGGCTTTGTGACCTTTTTAACCACAATGATTCATGAACTTTTCATCACAGTGCTCTTTGACACCTGTCATCACAGTGCTCCATGCCTTTGTCAGAAAAATGCTCCATGACCCTTGTCATCACAATGTGCCACGCGATTTTTATCCCAACGGTCAACAAATTTGTCATCGCAATGCTCCATAAAACTTGTAATCACAATGCTCCATGGCCTTCTCATCACAGTGCTCCATTACACCTGTCATAACAATGCTCCTTGACCCCTGCCATCACAATGGTCCACGGCCTTGTCATCACAAGGCTCAATGACACTTGTCATCACAATGCTCCAAGACACCTGTAATCACAATGCTTCATGCCCTTGTCATCACAAAGCTCCATAACACATGTCATCAGAATGTTCCATGGACTTCTCATCAAAATGCTCCATGCCCTTGTCATCACAATGCTCCAAGACCCCTGTAATCAAAATGCTCCCTGCCCCTTTTCATCTCAATGCTCCATGAACCCTGTCATCACAATGCATCATGCCCATCATCATAATGCTTCCGGCTATTGTCAGCACAATGAAATCAAAATTCTCCATGATCTCTGTCATCACAATGCTCGATGACCCCTGTCATCAAAATACTCCATGAACATTTTCCGCCCAATGCTCTATGACCCTTGTCATCACAATGATCCATGACCCCTGTATTCACAATGCTCCGTGACACATGTCATCACAGTGCTCCATGACACCTGTCATCAGAGTGCTCCATGCATTTGTCTGCAAAATTCTACATGATCTTGTCATTACAATGCTCTATGCGCTTGTCATCACAATGCTACAAGACCCCTGTAATCACAATGCTCCATGCACCTTTTCATCTCAATGCTCCATGAAACCTGTCATCACAATGCACCACGCCCATCATCATAATGCTTCAGGCTATTGTCATTACAATGAAATCAAAAGTCTCCGTGACCTCTGTCATCATAATGCTCCAAACCCTTGTGATCACAATGTTCCATAACATTTATCATCACCACACCCCACGACGATCATCATCACAATTATCCTTGGTCTTCTGATCCCAATGCTCTCTGATCTTTTTCATCACAATGCTCAATACACTTTTCTTCACAATGCTCCCTGACACTTGTCGTCAGTATGCTCCTTGAACAATATCATGACAAGGCTCCATGCCTTTTTCATCACAATGATCCATGCCCTTTTCATCACAATGCTCCAAGACACCTGTAATCACAATGCTCCATGCACTTGTCATCAAAAGCTCCATGACGCATGTCATCAGAATGCTCCATGGCCTTTTCCTCACTATGCTCCATGGCATTGTCATCACAATGCTCCATGTACCCTCTCATCACATTGCTCCATGAAATTGTCATTACAATCCTCCATGACCCATGTATCACAGTGTTCCGTGCCCTTGTCATCACAATGCTCCAGTCCACTCTCATCACAATAAAATATGAAATATTTCAAACCAATGCTCAATGCACTTCTCATCACAATGCTCCATTACCTCTGTCATAACAATGCACCACGACCACTGCCATCACAATGTTCCACGGCCTTGTCATGACAAGGCTCCATGACCCTTGTCATCACAATGCTCCAAGAAACATGTAATCAAAATTCTCCATGCCCTTGTCATAACAAAGCTCCATGACGCATGTCATCAGAAGTTTCCATGGCCTTCTCGTCACAATGCTCCATGCCCTTGTCATCACAATGCTCCAAGACCCCTGTAATCACAATGCTCCATGCCCCTTTTCATCTCAATGCTCCAAGAACCCTATCATCACAATGCACCATGCCCATCTTCATAATGCTTCAGGCTATTGTCACTACAATGAAATCAAAATTCTCCATGACTTCTGTCATCATAATGCTCCAAACCCTTGTGATCACAATGTTCCATAACACTTATCATCACAACACCCCATGACGATCATCATCACAGTTTTCCATGGTGTTCTCATCACAATGCTCCATGATCATTGTCATCACAATGCTCAGTACACTTGTCATTACAATACTCCCTGACACCTGTCGTCAGTATGCTCCTTGAACCTTGTGATGACAAGGCTCCATGCCTTTTACATCACAATGATCCATGCCTTTTCATCACAATGCTCCAAGACCCCTGTTATCACAATGCTCCATGGCCTTGTCAGCACAAAGCTCCATGACGCATGTCATCAGAATTCTCCATGGCCTTCTCCTCACAATGCTCCATGCCCTTGTCAAAACAATGCTCCAAGACCCTTGTAATCACAATGTTCCATGCCCTTTTTCATCAGAATGCTCCATGAGACTTGTCATCACAAGTCTGCATGGTCATCTCATCACAATGCTCCAGGACCTTGTCATCACCATGCTCTATTCCCTTGTCATCACAATGCTCCATGACCCCTGTCATTACAATAATCCATTAACATTTCCAGCCGAATGCTACATGACACACTCATCACAATGCTCCATGACCAATATCATCACAATGCTCCATGACCACTGTCATCACAACCATCCATAACACCTGACAACACAATGATCCGGGACACTTGACATCACAATGCTCCATTCCCTAGTCATCACGATGCTCCATGACCCCTGTCATCACAATAGTCCATGAAACTTGTCATCACAATGATCCATGCCCTTGTCATCCCTATGCTCCATGACCCCTGTATTCACAATGCTCCTTGACGCTTGTCATCACAGTGCTCCATGACACCTGTCATCACAATGCTCCATGCCTTTGTCAGTAAAATGCTACATGACCTTGTCATTACAATGTTCTATGGGGTAGTCATCACAATACTCCATTACCATTGTCATCACAATCCTCCTTGAACCTTGGGATCACATTGCTTCATGCCCTTGTCATCACAGTGCTCCATGTGCCTTGAAATCAAAATGATCCATGACTTCTCTCATCACAATGCTCCAAACCGTTGTGATCACAATGTTCCATAACACTTGTCATCACAATGCTCCATGATGCCTGTCATCACAATACTCCATGCCCTTTTCATCAGAATGCTCCATGACCTTTTTATCACCATGCTCCATGACCCCTGTCATCACAATGCTCCGTGACTCCAGTCATCACTGTGCTTCATTACCTTTGTCATCACAATGGTCCATGACCTCGTCATCAACAGTCTCTGTGACATTTTTAACCACAATGCTCCATGAACTTTTCATCAAAATGCTCTTTGACCCTTGTCATCACAATGCTCTATGCCCTTCTCAGCACAATGCTCCATGACCCTTGTCATCACAATGCTCCATGCGCTTGTCAGCACAATGTTCCATGACACATGTCATCACAATGCACCATGCGCTTATCATCACAGTGCTCCACAATTTTGTCATCACAATGTTCCATAAAATTTGTCATCACAATGCTCCAATCACTTCTCATCAAAATGCTCTCTCAACACTGATATCACAGTGCTACATCACTATTTGTCACAATACTCCCTCACCCCTGTCATCACAATGTTCCATGACTCCTGTCATCACAATGCTACATGCACTTATCATCACAATGTTCGATGACCCATGACATCACAATGTTCCATAACACCTGTCATCAAAATGTTCCATGACACTTTTCATCAAATTGCTCCATGACCCTGTCATCACAATGCTCCCTGCCCTCCTCAGCACAATGCACAACTCCCTTGCCATCAAAATGCTCCATGACCATTGTCATCACAAAGATCCATGACACTTGGCATCACAATGTCCCAAGTCATTGTCATCACAATGCTCCATGAACGCTCTCATCACATTGCTCTATGCCCTTGACTTCACATAGCTCCATGACACATGTCATCAGAATGCTCCAAGACCTTCTCATCACAATGCTCCATGCCCTTGCCATCACAATGCTCCATTATCCCTGTCATAACAATGCTCCATGACCCCTGCCATCACGATGTTCCATGGCCTTGTCATCACAAGGCTCCATGACCCTTCTCATCATAATGCTCCAAGAACACTGTAATCACAATGCTCCATGACCCTTCTCATCACAATGCTCCAAGAACACTGTAATCACAATGCTCTATGCCCCTTTTCATCTCAATGATCCATGAAACCTGTCATCACAATGCACCATGCCCATCATCATAATGCTTCATGCTATTGTCATCACAATGAAATCAAAATGCTCCATGACCTCTGTCATAACAATGCTCCAAACCCTTGTGATCACAATATTCCATAACACTTGTCATCACAGTGCCCCATGACGCTCGTCATCACAATTATCCATGGTCTTCTCATCACAATGCTCCATGACCTTCGTCATCACAATGCTCAATACACTTGTCATCAAACTGCTCCCTGACACTTGTTGTCTGTATGCTCCTTTTACCCTGCCATGACAAGGCTCCATGCCTTTTTCATCACAATGATCCATGCCCTTTTCATCACAGTGCTCCAAGACCCATGTAATCACGATGCTCCATGCCCTTGTCATCACAAAGCTCAATGATGCATGCCATCAGAATGCTCCTTGGACTTCTCCTCACAATGCTCCATGCCCTTGTCATCACAAAGTTCCAAGACACCTGTAATCACAATGCCGCATGCCATTTTTCATCAGTATGCTCCATGAGACTTCTCATCACATGGTTCCATGGTTTTGTCATCATAATGCTCCAAGCCCTAGTCATCACAATGCTCCATTATGTTTGTCATCACAGTCCTCCATTGCATTTGCCATCAAAATGCTCCCTGCCATTGTCATCTCAATGGACCATGCCATATGTCATCCCAATGTTCCATGACCCCTGTATTCACAATGCTCCATGATGCTTGTCATCACAGTGCTCCATGACACCTGTCATCACAATGATCCATGCCCTTGTCATCCAAATGCTCCATGACCACTGTCATCACAATACTCCATTAACATTTTCAGCCCAATGCTCCATGACCTTCTCATCACAATGCTCTATGACCAATATCATCACAATGCTCCATGACCACTGTCATCACAACCATCCATGACACCTGACAACACAATGATCCGGGATTCTTGTCATCACAATGCTCCTTTCCCTAGTCATCACAATGCACAATGACCCCTCTCATCACAATACTCCATGAACATTTTCAGCCCAATGCTCCATGACCCTTGTCATCACAATGATCCATGCCCTTGTCATCCCAATGCTCCATGACCCCTGTATTCACAATGCTCCATGACGCTTGTCATCACAGTGCTCCATGACATCTGTCATCACAATGCTCCATGACTTTGTCAGCAAAATGATACATGACCTTTTCATTACAATGCTCTATGCGCTTGTCATCACAATACTCCATTACCATTTTCATCACAATCCTCCATGAAACTTGGGATCACATTGCTTCATGCCCTTGTCATCACAGTGCACCATGCTCCTTGAAATCAAAATGATCCATGACATCTGTCATCGCAATGCTCCAAACACTTGTGATCCCAGTGTTCCATAACACTTGTCATCACAACGCTCCATGATGCCTGTCATCACAATACTCCATGCAGTTTTCATCACAATGCTCCATGACCTTTGTCATCACAATTCTCAATACACTTGTCATCACAATGCCCCCAGACACTTGTCATCAGAATGCTCATTGAACCCTGTCATGAAAAGGCTCCATGCTCTTTTCATCACAAAGCCCCATGCCATTTTCATCACAATGCACCATGCCATTGTCATCAATATACTCCACAAGCTTGTCATCAGAATGCTCCATGACCCTTGTCGTCACAATTCTCCATGCACTTAACAGCACAATGCTCCCTGACCCTTGTCATCACAAAGCTCCATTAACTTTGTCATCAGAATCCTCCATGAAACTTGGCATCACAATGCTCCAGGCCGTTGTTATCACAATGGGCCAGTACATATGTCATCACAGTGCTCCATCACAACTCTCTTCACAATACTGCAAGACCTTGTCATCACAGGGCTACATGTCCTTGTCATCACAATGCGCCATTCCAAGTGTCATCGCAATACTCCATGAAAATTATTAGACCAGTGCTCCATGCCCTTGTCATCACAATGCTCCATGCCCTTGTTATCACAATGTTCCATGATCCCTGTCATCACAATGCTCCGTGACTCCAGTCATCACAATGCTCCATGACTTTTGTCATCACAGTGGTCTATGCCCTCATCATCAACACTCTCTGTGACTTTTTTAAGCACAGTGCTCCATGAACATTTCATCACAATGCTCTTTGACACTTGTCATCACAATGCACTATGCCTTTCTTAGCACAATGCTCCATGCCCTTGTCATCACATTGCTCCATGACCCCTGTCATCACAATGCTCCGTGACTCATGTCATCAAAATTCTTCATAACATTTGTCATCACAATGGTCAATGCTCGCGTCATCAAAAGGCTCTGTTACCTTTGTAACAACAATGTTCCATGAAATTTTCATCACAATGCTCCGAGACCCTTGTCATCACAATGCTCCATGCCTTTGTCAGAAAAATGCTCCATAACCCTTGTCATCACAATGGGCGACGCGATTTTCATCCCAACGGTCCACAAATTTGTCATCGCAATGCTCCATAAATCTTGTAATCACAATGCTCCATGCCCTTCACATCACAATGCTCCATTACCCCTGTCATAACAATGCTCCATGACCCCTGCCATCACAGTGTTCCATGGCCTTGTCATCACAAGGCTCCATGACCCTTGTCATCACAGTGCTCCAAGACCCCTGTAATCAAAATGCTCCATGCCCTTGTTATCACAAAGCTCCATGACACATGTCATCAGAATGTTCCATGGTCTTCTCATCAAAATGCTTCATGCTCTTGTCATCACAATGCTCCCAGACCCCTGTAATCACAATGCTCCATGCCCCTTTTCAACTCAATGTTCCAAGAAACCTGTCATCACAAGGCATCATGCCCATCATCATAATGCTTCCAGCTATTGTCAGCACAATAAAATAAAAATTATCCATGATCTCTGTCATCACAATGCTCCATGACCCCTGTCATCACAATACTCCATGAACATTTTCAGACCACTGCTCCATGACAGTTGTCATCACAATGATCCATGCCCTTGTTATCCCAATGCTCCATGACCCCTGTAATCACAATGTTCCGTGACGCTTGTCATCACAGTGCTCCATGACACCAGTCATCACAATGTTCCATGCCTTTGTCAGCAAAATGCTACATGACCTTGTCATTACAATGCTCTATGCGCTTGTCATCACAATTCTCCATTACCATTGTCATCACAATCCTCCATGAATATTTTGGTCACATTGCTTCATGCCCTTGTCATCACAGTGCTCCATGCTCTTTGAAATCGAAATGATGCATGACCTCTGTCATCACAATGCTCCAAACCCTTGTGATCACAATGTTCCATAACACTTGTGATCACAACTCTCCATGATGACTGTCATCACAATACTCCATGCCCTTTTCATCACAATGCTCCAAGCCATTGTCATCACAATGCTCCATTACCTTTGTCATCAGAATCCTCCATGACACTTGGCATCACAATGCGCTATGCCATTGTCATCACAATGGGCCATTACATATTTCATCACAATGCTCCCTGACACCTGTCTTCACAATACTGCATGACGTGGTCCTCACAATGCTCCATGACCTTGTCATCACAATGTGCCATTCCAACTGTCATCACAATAATCCATGAAACATTTCAGACCAAAGCTCAATGCCCTTCTCATCACAATGCTCCATTATCTCTGTCATAACAATGCTCCATGACCCCTGCCATCACAATGTTCCACGGCCTTGTCATCACAAGGCTCCATGACCCTTGTCATCACAATGCTCCAAAACGCCTGTAATCACAATGCTCCAAGCCCTTGTCATCACAAAGCTCCATGACGCATGTCATCAGAATGTTCCATGCCTTCTCCTCACAATTCTACATGCCCTTGTCATCACAATGCTCCAAGACCCCTGTAATCACAATGCTCCATGCCCCTCTTCATCAGAATGCTCCATGAGACTTGTCATCACAAGTCTCCATGGTCTTCTCATCACAGTGCTCCAGGACCTTGTCATCACCATGCTCCATTCCCTTGTCATCACAATGCTCAATGACCCCTGTCATCACAATACTCCATGAATATTTTCAGCCGAATGCTCCATGACCTTCTCATCACAATGCTCCAAGACAAATATCATCACAATTCTCCATGACCACTGTCATCACAGCACTCCATGACACCAGACAACACAATGATCCGGGACTCTTGTCATCACAATGCTCCATACCCTTGTCATCACAATGCACCATGTCCACTGTCATCAGAATCATCTATGAAACTTGTAAAACCAATGCTCCATGCCCCAGTCATCACAGTGCTCCATGCCCTTGTCATCACAGTGCTCCATGAGCCCTGTCATCACATTGCCTGTGACTCCAATACTCACAATGCTTCATAATGTTTGTCATCACAACGGTCCATGCCCGTGTCATCACAAGGCTCTGTGACCATTTTAACCACAATGCTCCATGAACTTTTCATCACAATGCTCCATGACCCTTGTCATCACAATGCTCCATGCCTTTGTCAGAACAATGCTCCATGACCCTTTTCATCAAAATGTACCATGCGCTTTTCATCACAATGATCCACAACCTTGTCATCGCTATGCTCCATAAATCTTGTAATCACAATGCTCCATGAACTTCTCATCCAAATGCTCTCTCACATGAGATATCACAATGTTCCATCACTAGTCATCACAATCCTCCCTCACCCCTGTTATCACAATGTTCCTTGACACCTGTCATCACAATGCTACATCCCCTTATCTGCAAAATGTTCCATGACCCCTGACATCACAATGTTTCATAACCCCTTTCATCAAAATGCTCCATGACCCTTTTTATCCCAAAGATCCATGACCCCTGGCATCACAATGTTCTATAACCCCTGTCATCAAAATGTTCCATTACAATTTTCATCAAATTGCTGCATGACCCTGTCATCAAAATGCTCCCTGCACTTCTCATCACAATGCACCACACCCTCGTCATCAAAATGCTCCATGACTTTGTCATCACAAAGCTCCATTACCCTTGGCATCACAATGCTCCATGTCATTGTCATCACAATGCTCCATGAACCCTCTCATCACATGGCTCCATGCCCCTTGTCATCAGAAAGCACCATGACACTTGTCATCACAATGCTCGATGCCCTTCTCATCACAATGCTCCATGCCTTGTCATTACAATCCTCCATGACCGATGTATCACAGTGTTCCGTGCCCTTGTCATCACAATGCTCCATGCCCACTCTCATCACAACAATCCATGAAATATTTCAGACCAATGCTCAATGCTGTTCTCATCACAATGCTCCATTACCTCTGTCATAACAGTGCTCCATGACACCTGCCATCACAATGTTCCACGGCCTTGTCATCACAAGGCTCCATGACCCTTGTCATCACAATGCTCCAAGACCCCTGTAATCACAATGCTCCATGCCCTTTTCATCACAAGGCTCCATGACGCATGTAATCAGAATGTTCCATGGCCTTCTCCTCACAATGCTCCATGCCCTTGTCATCACAATGCTCCAAGACCCCTGTAATCACAATGCTCCATGCCCCTTTTCATCCGGATGCTCCATGAAAATTGTCATCACAAGTCTCCCTGGTCACCTCATCACAATGCTCCAGGACCTTGTCTTCACCATGCTCCATTCCATTGTCATCACAATCCTCCATGTCCCCCGTCATCACAATACTCCAGGAACATTTTCAGCCCAATTCTCCATGACCCTTGTCATCACAGTGATCCATGCCCTTGTCATCCTAATGCTCCATGACCCCTGTATTCACAATGCTCCGTGACGCTTGTCATTACAATGCTCCATGACACATGTCATCACAATGCTCTATGCCATTCTCAGCACAATGCTCCATGCCCTTTTCATCACAATGCTCCATGACCCCTGTCATCACAATGCTCCGTTACTCCAGTCATCACAATTCTTCATAACATTTGTCATCACAATGGTCAATACCCGTGTCATCACAAGGCTCTGTTACCTTTGTAACCACAATGCTCCATGAACTTTTCATCACAATGCTCCGTGACACTTGTCATCACAATGCTCCATGCCCTTGTCAGAAAAATGCTCCATGAACTTGTCATCACAATGTGCCACACGCTTTTCATCCAAACGGTCCAGAAATTTGTCATCGCAATGCTCCATAAACCTTGTAATCACAATGCTCCATTCCCTTCTCATCACAATTCTCCATTACCTCTGTCATCACAATGCACCAAGACCCCTGTAATCACAAAGCTCCATGCCCTTGTCATCACAAAGCTCCATGACGCATGTCATCAGAATGTTCCATGGCCTTCTCCACACAATGCTCCATGCCCTTGTCATCCCAATGTTCCATGACCCCTGTATTCACAATGCTCTGTGACGCTTGTCATCACAGTGCTCCATGACACCTGTCATCACAATGCTCCATGCCTTTGTCATCAAAATGCTACATGACCTTCTCATTACAATGCTCTATGTGCTTGTCATCACAATACTGCATTACCATTGTCATCACTATCCTCCATGAACCTTGGGATCACATTGCTTCATGCCCTTGTCATCACAATGCTCCATGCTCCTTGAAATCTAAACGATCCATGACCTCTGTCATCGCAATGCTCCAAACCCTTGTGATCACAATGTTCCATAACACTTTTCATCACAACGCTCCATGATGCCTGTCATCACAATACTCCATGCCCTTTTCATCACAATGCTCCATGACCTTTGTCATCACAATTCTCAATACACTTGTCATCACAATGCTCCCAGACACTTGTCGACAGAATGCTCCTTGAACCCTGTCACAAAAAGGCTCCTTGCTTTTTCATCACAAAGCTCCATGCCGTTTTCATCACAATGCTCCATGCCATTGTCATCAAAATACTCCACAAGCTTGTCATCAGAATGCTCCATGACCCTTGTCATCACAATTCTCCATGCACTTGTCAGCACAATGCTCCCTGAACCTTGTCATCACTTTGCTCCAAGCCATTGTCATCACAGTGCTCCTTTACCTTTGTCATCAGAATCCTCCATGAAACTTGGCATCACAATGCTCCATGCCATTGTCATCACAATGGGCTAATACATATGTCATCACAATGCTCCGTGACACCTCTTCTCACAATACTGCATGACCTGGTCATCACAATGCTCCATGCCCTTGTCATCACAATGTGCCATTCCAACTGTCATCACAATAATCCATGAAACTTATTAGACAAATGCTCCATGCCCTTTTCATCACAATGCTCCATGCCCTTGTTATCACAATGTTCCAAGACCCCTGTAATCAGTATGCTCCATACCCCTTTTCATCAGTATGCTCCATGAGACTTGTCATCACAAGGCTCCATGGAATTCTCATCACAATGCTCCAGGACCTTGTCATCACAATGCTTCACGACATTGTCATGAAAATTCTCAATGACCCTTGTCATCATAATGCTCCAAGCAGTAGTCATAACAATGCTCCATTATATTTGTCATTACAATCCTTCAGTACATTTGGCATCACAATGCTCCATGCCATTGTCATCGCAATGGACCATGACATATGTCATCACAGTGCTCCCTGACACCTGTCTTCACAATAATCCATGCCCTTGTCATCACAATGCTCCATGCCCTTGTCATCACAATGCACCATGTCCACTGTCATCACAATCATCTATGAAACTTGACAGACCAATGCTCCATGCCCCTATCATCACAGTGATCCATGCCCTTGTCATCACAATGCTCCATGACCCCTGTCATCACAATGCCCCGTGACTCCAGTCATCATAATGCTTCATAAGGTTTGTCATCACAACGGTCCTTTCCCGCATCATCACAAGGCTCTGTGACCTTTGTAACCACAATGCTCCATGAACTTTTCATCACAATGCTCCGTGACCCTTGTCATCACAATGCTCCATGCCTTTGTCAGAACAATGCTCCATGACCTTTCTCATCACAATGTGCCATGCAATTTTCATCACAATGATCCACAACCTTGTCATCGCTATGCCCCATAAACCTTGTAATCTCAATGCTCCATGAACTTCTCATCCAAATGCTCTCTCACATGAGATATCACAATGTTCCACCACTAGTCATCACAATCCTCCCTCACCCCAGTTATCACAATGTTCCATGACCCCTGTCATCACAATGCTACATCCACTTACCTGCACAATGTTCCATGACCCCTGACATCACAATGTTCCATAACCACTGTCATCAAAATGCTCCATGACCCTTTTCATCCCAAAGATCCATGACCCCTGGCAACACAATGTTCTATAACCCATGTCATCAAAATGTTCCATTACACTTTTCAACAAATTGCTGCATGACACTGTCATCAAAATGCTCCCTGCCCTTCTCATCACAATGCACCACACCCTTTTCATCAAAATGCTCCATGACCATTGTCATCACAAAGCTGCATGGCCCTTGGCATCACAATGCTCCATGTCATTGTCATCACAATGCTCCATGAACACTCTCATCACATGGCTCCATGCCCTTGTCATCACAAAGCACCATGACACTTGTCATCACAATGCTCGATGCCCTTCCCATCACAATGCTCCATGCCTTTGTCATTACAATCCTCCATGACACATGTATCACAGTGTTCCATGCCATTGTCATCACAATGCTCCATGCCCACTCTCATCACAATAATCCATGAAACATTTCAGACCCATGCTCAATGCCCTTCTCATCAGAATGCTCCATTATCTCTGTCATAACAGTGCTCCATGACCCCTGCCATCACAATGTTCCACGGCCTTGTCATCACAAGGCTCCATGACCCTTGTCTTCACAATGCTCCAAAACCCCTGTAATCACAATGCTCCATGCACTTGATATCACAAAGCTCCATGACACATGTCATCTGAATGTTCCATGGACTTCTCCTCACAATGCTACATGCCCTTGTCATCACAATGCTCCAAGACCCCTGTAATCACAATGCTCCATGCCCCTTATCATCAGAATGCTCCATGAGACTTGTCATCACAAGTCTCCATGGTCTTCTCATCACAATGCTCCAGGACCTTGTCATCACCATGCTCCATTCCCTTGTCATCACAATGCTCCATGACCCCTGTCATCACAATACTCCATGAATATTTTCAGCCCAATGCTCCGTGACCTTCTCATCACAATGCTCTAAGACCAATATCATCACAATTCTCCATGACCACTGTCATCACAACACTCCATGTCACCTGACAACAGAATGATCCGGGACTGTTGTCATCACTATGCTCCATTCCCTAGTCATCACAATGCTCCATGACCATTGTCATCACAATACTCCATGAATATTTTCAGCCCAATACTCCATGACGCTTGTCATCACAATGATCCATGCCCTTGTCATCCCAATGCTACATGACCACTGTATTCACAATGCTCCGTGACGCTTGTCATCACAGTGCTCCATGACACCTGTCATCACAATGCTCCATGCCTTTGTCATCAAAATGCTACATGACCTTCTCATTACAATATTCTTTGCACTTGTCATCACAATACTCCATTACCATTGTCATCACACTCCTCCATGAACCTTGGGATCACATTGCTTCATGCCCTTGTCATCACAATGCTCCATGCTCCTTGAAATCTAATTGATCCATGACCTCTGTCATCGCAATGCTCCAAACACTTGTGATCACAATGTTCCATAACACTTTTCATCACAACGCTCCATGATGCCTGTCATCACAATACTCCATGCCCTTTTCATCCCAATGCTCCATGACCTTTGTCATCACAATTCTCAATACACTTGTCATCACAATGCTCCCAGACACTTGTCGACAGAATGCTTCTTGAACCCTGTCACGAAAGGGCTCCTTGCTTTTTCATCACAAATCCCCATGCCGTTTTCATCACAATGCTCCATGCCATTGTCATCAAAATACTCCACAAGCTTGTCATCAGAATGCTCCAAGACCCTTGTCATCACAATTCTCCATGCACTTGTCAGCACAATGCTCCCTGAACCTTGTCATCACTATGCTCCAAGCCATTGTCATCACAATGCTCCTTTACCTTTGTCATCAGAATCCTCCATGACACTTGTCATCACAATGCTCCATGCCATTGTCATCACAATGGGCCAATACATATTTCATCACAATGCTCCGTGACACCTCTTTTCACAATACTGTATGACCTGGTCATCACAATGCTCCATGCCCTTGTCATCACAATGCGCCATTCCAACTGTCATCACAATAATCCATGAAATTTATTAGACAAATGCTCCATGCCCTTGTCATCACAGTGCTTCATGCCCTTGTTATCACAATGTTCCAAGACCACTGTAATCAGAATGCTCCATGCCCCTTTTCATCTGTATGCTCCATGAGACTTGTCATCACAAGGCTCCATGGTTTTCTCATCGCAATGATCCAGGACATTGTCATAACAATGATTCACGACATTGTCATGAAAATTCTCATTTGCCCTTGTCATCATAATGCTCCAAGCCATAGTCATCACAATGCTACATTATATTTGTCATTACAATCCTCCATTACATTTGGCATCACAATGCTCCATGCCATTGTCATCGCAATGGACCATGACATATGTCATCACAATGCTCCCTGACACCTGTCTTCACAATACACCATGCCCTTGTCATCACAATGCTCCATGCCCTTGTCATCACAATGCACCATGTCCACTCTCATCACAATCATCTATGAAACTTGTCAGACCAATGCTCCATGCCCCTGTCATCACAGTGCTCCATGCCCTTGTCATCACAATGCTCCATGACCCCTGTCATCACAATGCCCCGTGAATCCAGTCATCACAATGCTTCATAAGGTTTGTCATCACAACGGTCCATGCCCGCGTCATCAAAAGGCTCTGTGACCATTTTAACCACAATGCTCCATGAACTTTTCATCACAATGCTCCGTGACACTTGTCATCACAATGCTCCATGCCTTTATCAGATCAATGCTCCATGACCCTTGTCATCACAATGTGCCATGCACTTTTCATCACAATGATCCACAACTTTGTCATCGCTATGCTCCATAAACCTTGTAATTACAATGCTCCATGCACTTCTCATCCAAATGCTCTCTCACATGAGATATCACAATGTTCCCCCACTAGTCATCACAATCCTTCCTCACCCCTGTTATCACAATGTTCCATGACCCCTGTCATAACAATGCTACATCCCCCTATCTGCACAATATTCCATGACCCCTGACATCACAATGTTCCATAACCCCTGTCATCAAAATGCTCCATGACCCTTTTAATCCCAAAGATCCATGACCCCTGGCATCATAATGTTCTATAACCCCTGTCATCAAAATGGTCCATTACACTTTTCATCAAATTGCTGCATGACACTGTCATCAAAATGCTCCCTGCCCTTCTCATCACAATGCACCACACCCTTGTCATCAAAATGCTCCATGACCATTGTCATTACAAAGCTCCATGGCCCTTGGCATCACAATGCTCCATGTCATTGTCATCACAATGCTCCATGAACCCTCTCATCACATGGCTCCATGCCCTTGTCATCACAAAGCACCATGACACTTGTCATCACAATGCTCGATGCACTTACCATCACAATGCTCCATGCCTTTGTCATTACAATCCTCCATGACCCATGTATCACAGTGTTCCGGGCCCTTGTCATCACAATGCTCAATGCCCACTCTCATCACAATAATCCATGAAACATTTCAGACCAATGCTCAATGCCCTTCTCATCACAATGCTCCATTATCTCTGTCATAACAATGCTTCATGACACCTGCCTTCACAGTGTTCCACGGCTTGTCATCACAAGGCTCCATGACCCTTGTCATCACAATGCTCCAAAACCCCTGTAATCACAATGCTCCATGCCCTTGTCATCACAAAGCTCCATGACACATGTCATCAGAATGCTCCATGGCCTTCTCCTCAAAATGCTCCATGCCCTTGTCATCACAATGCTCCAAGACCCCTGTAATCACAATGCTCCATGCCCCTTATCATCAGAATGCTCCATGAGACTTGTCATCACAAGTCTCCATGGTCATCTCATCACAATGCTCCAGGAACTTGTCATCACCATGCTGCAATCCCTTGTCATCACAATGCTCCATGACACCTGTCATCACAATACTCCATGAACATTTTCAGCCCACTGCTCCATGAACTTCTCATCACAATGCTCCATGAACAATATCATCACAATGCTCCATGACCACTGTCATCACAACACTCCATGACAGCTGACAACCCAGTGCTCCGGGACCTCTGTCATCATAATGCTCCAAGACCCCTGTAATCACAATGCCCCATGACAGCTGTCATCACAATACTCCAGGAACATTTTCAGCCCAATTCTCCATGACCCTTGTCATCACAATGATCCATGCCCTTGTCATCCTAATGCTCCATGACCCCTGTATTCTCAATGGTCTTTGACGCTTGTCATCACAGTGCTCCATGACACATGTCATCACAATGCTCTATGTCTTTCTCAGCACAGTGTTCCATGCGCTTTTCATCACAATGCTCCATGACCCCTGTCATCACAATGCTCCATGACTCCAGTCATCACAATTCTTCATAACATTTGTCATCACGATGGGCGATACCCACGTCATCACAAGGCTCTGTTACCTTTGTAACCACAATGCTCCATGAACTTTTCATCACAATGCTCCGTGACCATTGTCATCACAATGCTCCATGCCTTTGTCAAAAAAATGCTCCATGACCCTTGTCATCACCATGTGCCACGTACTTTTCATCCCAACGGTCCACAAATTTGTCATCGCAATGCTCCATGAACCTTGTAATCTCAATGTTCCATGCCCTTCTCATCACAGTGCTGCATTACCCCTGTCATAACAATACTCCATGACCCCTGCCATCACAAATTTCTATGCCCTTGTCATCACAAAGCTCCATGACACGTCATCAGAATGTTCCATGTACTTCTCATCAAAATGCTCAATGCCCTTGTCATCACAATGCTCCAAGACCCCGGTAATCACAATGCTCCATGCCCCTCTTCATCTCAATGCTCCATGAACCCTGTCATCACAATGCATCATGTCAATCATCATAATGCTTCCGGCTATTGTCAGCACAATGAAATCAAAATTCTTCATGACCCCTGTCATCACAGTATTCCATGAATATTTTCAGCCCAATGCTCCATGACCCTTGTCATCACAATGATCCATGCCCTTGTCATCCCAATGCTCCATGACCCCTGTATTCACAATGCTCCGTGACGCTTGTCATCACAGTGCTCCATGAATCTTGTCATCACAATGCTCCATGCATTTGTCAGCAAAATGCTACATGACCTTGTCATTACAATGCTCTTTGCGCTTGTCATCACAATACTCCTTTACCATTGTCATCACAATCCTCCATGAAACTTGGGATCACATTGCTTCATACCCTTGTCATCACAATGCTCCCTGCTCCTTGAAATCAAAATAATCCATGACCTCTGTCATCACAATGCTCCAAACCCTTGTGATCAAAATTTTCCATAACACTTGTCATCACAAAGCTCCATGATGCCTGTCATCACAATAATCCATGCCCTTTTCATCACAATGCTCCATGACCTTTGTCATCGCAATTCTCAATACACTTGTCATCACAATGCTCCCTGACATTGTCGTCAGAGTGCTCCTTGAACCCTGTCACCAAAAGGCTCCATTCCTTTTTCATCACAATGCCCGATGCCATTTTCATCACAATGCTCCATGCAATTGTCATCAAAATACTCCACAAGCTTGTCATCAGAATGCTCCATGTCTCTTGTCATCACAATTCTCCATGCACTTGTCAGCACAATGCTCCCTGACCCTTGTCATCACAATGCTCCAAACCCTTGTCATCACAATGCTCCGTTACCTTTGTCATTAGAATCCTCCATGACACTTGGCATCACAATGCTCCATGCCATTGTCATCACAATGGGCCATTACATATGTCATCACAATGCTCCCTGACACCTCTCTTCACAATACTGCATGCCCTTGTCATCACAATGCTCCATGCCCTTGTATCACAATGTTCCAAGTCCCCTGTAATCAGAATGCTCCAGGCCCCTTTTCATCAGTAGGCTCCTTGAGATTTGTCATCACAAGCCTCCATGGTTTTCTCATCACAATGCTCCAGGACATTGTCATCACAATGCTTCACGACATTGTCATGAAAATTCTCAATGGTCCTTGTCAACATAATGCTCCAAGCCCTAATCATCACAATGCTCCATTATATTTGTCATCACATCCTCCATTACATTTGGCATCACAATGTTCCATGCTATTGTCATCGCAATGGACCATGACATAGGTCATCACAATGCTCCCTGACACCTGTCTTCACAATAATCCATGCCCTTGTCTTCACATTGCTCCATGCCCTAGTCATCACAATGCACCATGTCCACTGTCATCACAATAATCTATGAAACTTGTCAGACCAATGCTCCATGACACTGTCATCACAGTGCTCCATGCCCTTGTCATCACAATGCTCCATGACGCCTGTCATCACAATGCTCCGTGACTCCAGTCATCACTATGCTTCATAACGATTGTCATCACAACGGTCCATGCGCGCGTCATCACAAGGCTCTGTGACCATTTTAACCACAATGCTCCATGAACTTTTCATCACAATGCTCTGTGACCCTTGTCATCACAATGCTCCATGCCTTTGTCAGAACAATGCTCCATGACCTTTGTCATCAAATTGTGCCATGCAATTTTCATCACAATGATCCACAACCTTGTCATCGCTATGCTCCATAAACCTTGTAATCACAATGCTCCATGCACTTCTCATCCAAATGCTCTCTCACATGAGATATCACAATGTTCCATCACTAGTCATCACAATCCTCGCTCAACCCTGTTATCACAATGTTCCATGACCCCTGTCATCACAATGCTACATCCCCTTATCAGCACAATGTTCCTTGACCCCTGACATCACAATGTTCCATAACCCCTGTCATCAAAACGCTCCATGACCCTTTTCATCCCATAGCTCCATGATCCCGGGCAACACAATGTTCTATAACCCACGTCATCAAAATGTTCCATTACACTTTTCATCAAATTGCTGCATGACACTGTCATCAAAATGCTCCCTCCCCTTCTCATCACAATGCACAACACACTTGTCATCAAAATGCTCCATGACTTTTGTAATCACAAAGCTCCATGACACTTGGCATCACAATGCTCCATGTCATTGTCATCACAATGATCCATGAAACATCTCATCACATTGCTCCATGCCCTTGTCATCAAAAGCTCCATGACACTTGTCATCACAATGCTCGATGCCGTTCTCATCACAATGCTCAATGCCCTTGTCATTACAATCCTCCATGACCCATGTATCACAGTGTACCGTGCCCTTGTCATCACAATGCTCCAAGCCATTGTCATCAAAATGCTCCATTACCTTTGTCATCAGAATCATCCATGACCATTTGTATCACAATGCTCCATGCCATTGTCATCACAATGGGCCAATACATATGTCATCACAATGCTCCGTAATACCACTTTTCACAATACTGAATGACCTGGTCATCACAATGCTCCATGCCCTTCTCATCACAATGCTCCATTACATCTGTCATCACAATGCTCCAAGACCCCTGTAATCACAAAGCTCCATGCCCTTGTCATCACAAAGCTCCATGACGCATGTCATCAGAATGTTCCATGGCCTTCTCCACACAATGCTCCATGCCCTTGTCATCACAATGCTCAAAGACCCATGTAATCACAATGCTCCATGCCCCTTTTCATCAGAATGCTCCATGAGACTTGTCATCACAAGTTTCCATGGTCATCTCATCACAATGCTCCAGGACTTTGTTATCACCATGCTCCATTCCCTAGTGATCACAATGCTCCATGACCCCTGTCATCACAATAGTCCATGAACATTTTCAGCCCATTGCCCCATGACCTTTTCATCACAATGCTCCAAGACCAATATCATCACAATGCTCCATGATCACTGTCATCACAACACTCAATGACACCTGACAACACAATGATCTGGTACTCTTGTCATCACAATGCTCCATTCCCTAGTCATCACAATGCTCCATGACCGCTGTCATCACAATACTCCAGGAACATTTTCAGCCCAATTCTCCATGACTCTTGTCATCACAATGATCCATGCCCTTGTCATCCGAAAGCTCCGTGACCCCTGTATTCACAGTGCTCCATGACGATTGTCATCACACTGCTCCATGACACATGTCATCACAATGCTGTATGCCATTCTCAGCACAATGCTCCATGCCCTTTTCATCACAATGCTCCATGACCCCTGTCATCACAATGCTCCATGATTCCAGTCAACACAATTCTTCATAACATTTGTCATCACAATGGTCGATACCCATGTCATCACAAGGCTCTGTGACTTTTGTAAACACAATGCTCCATGAACTTTTCATCACAATGCTCCGTGACACTTGACATCACAATGCTCCATGCCTTTGTCAGAAAAATGGTCCATGACCCTTGTCATCACAATGTGCGACACGCTTTTCCTCCGAACGGTCCACAAATTTGTCATCGCAATGCTCCATAAACCTTGAAATCACAATGCTCCATTCCCTTCTCATCACAATGCTCCATTACCCCGGTCATAACAATGCTCCATTACCACTGCCATCACAATGTTCCACGGCCATGTCTTCACAAAGCACCATGACACTTGTCATCACAATGCTCCAAGACTCCTGTAAGCACAATGCTCCATGCCCTTGTGATCACAAAGCTCCATGACACATGTCATCAGAATGTTCCATGTCCTTCTCCACACAATGCTCCATGCCCTTGTCATCAAAATGCTCCAAGACCCCTGTAATCACAATGCTCCATGCCACTTTTCATCTCAATGCTCCATGAACCCTCTCATCACAATGCATCATGCCAATCATCATAATGCTTCCGGCTATTGTCAGCACAATGAAATCAAAATTCTCCATGACCTCTGTCATCACAATGCTCCATGACCCCTGTCATCACAATACTCCATGAACATTTTCAGCACAATGCTCCATGACCATTGTCATCACATTGAACCATGCCCTTGTCATCCCAATGCTCCATGACCACTGTATTCACAATGCTCCGTGACGCTTGTTATCACAGTGCGCCATGACACCTGTCATCACAATGCTCCATACCTTTGTCAGCAAAATGCTAAATGACCTTGTCTTTATAATGCTCTAAGTGTTTGACATCACAATACTCCATTACCGTTGTCATCACAATCCTCCATGAAACTTAGGATCACATTGCTTCATGCCCTTGTCATCACAATGCTCCATGCTCCTTGAAATCAAAATGATCCATGACCTCTGTCATCACAATGCTCCAAACCCTTGTGATCACAATGTTCCATAACACTTGTCATCACAACGCTCCATGATGCCTGTCATCACAATACTCCATGCCCTTTTCATCACAATGCTCCATGACCTTTGTCATCACAATTCTCAATACACTTGTCATCACAATGCTCCCTGACACTTGTCATCAGAATGCTCCTTGAACCCTGTCACAAAAAGGCTCCATGCCTTTTTCATCAGTATGCCCCATGCCGTTTTCATCACAATGCTCCATGCCATTGCCATCAAAATACTCCACAAGCTTGTCCTCAGAATGCTCCATGACCCTTGTCATCACAATTCTCCATGCACTTGTCAGCACAATGCTCCCTGACCCTTGTCATCACAATGCTCCAAGCCATTGTCATCACAATGCTCCATTACCTTTGTCATCAGAATCTTCCATGACACTTGGCATCACAATGCTCCATGCCATTGTCATCACAATGGGCCATTACATATGTCATCACAATGCTCCCTGACACCTGTCTTCCCTATAATGCATGACCTGGTCATCACAATGCTCCATGCCGTTGTCATCACAATGCGCCATTCCAACTGTCATCGCAATAATCCTTGAAACTTATTAGACCAATATTCCATGCCCTTGTCATCACAATACTCCATGCCCTTGTTATCACAATGCTCCATGACCCCTGTCATCACAATGCTCCGTGACTCCAGTTATCACAATTTTTCATGACCTTTGTCATCACAATGGTCCATGACCTCGTCATCAACAGTCTCTGTGACCTTTTTAACCACAATGCTCCATGAACTTTTCATCAGAATGCTCTTTGACCTTTGTCATCACAATGCTCTATGCCTTTCTCAGCACAATGCTCCATGACCCTTGTCATCACAATGCTCCATGCGCTTGTCAGCACAATGCTCCATGACACATGTCATCCCAATGCACCATGCGCTTGTCATCACAGTGCTCCCCAATCTTGACATCACAATGCTCCATGAACCTTTTCATCACAATGCTCCATGGACTTCTCACCAAAATGCTCTCTCACCACTGATGTCACAATGTTACATCAATATTCGTCACAATATTCCCTCACCCATGTCATCAAAATTTGCCATGACTCCTGTCATCACAATGCTACATGCACTTATCATCACAATGTTCGATGACCCCTGGCATCACAATGTTCCTTAACCACTGTCATCAAAATGTTCCTTGACACTTTTCATCAAATTGCTCCATGACCCTGTCATCACAATGCTCCCTACCCTTCTCATCACAATGCACAACCCCCTTGTCATCAAAATGCTCCATGACCTTTGTCATCACAAAGATCCATAACCCTTGTCATCACAATGCTCCATGTCATTGTCATCACAATGCTCCATTAAGGTTCTCATCACATTGCTTCATGTCCTTGTCATCACAAACCTCCATGACACATATCATGAGAATGCTCCATGGCCTTCTCATCACAATGCTCCTTGCCCTGCCATCACAATGCTCCATTATTCCTGTCATACCCATGATCCATGACCACTGCCATCACGATGTTCCATGGCCTTGTCATCACAAGGCTCCATGACCATTCTCATCACAATGCTCCAAGAACCCTGTAACCACAATGATCCATGCCCATATTCATCTCAATGTTTCATGAACCCTGTCAACACAATGCACCATGACCATCATCATAATGCTTCATGCTATTGTCATCACAATGAAATCAAAATGCTCCATGATCTCTGTCATAACAATGCTCCAAACGCTTGTGATCACAATATTCCAAAACACTTGTCATCACAATGCACCATGACGCTCGTCATCACAGTTATCCATGGTCTTCTCATCACAATGCTCCATGACCATTGTCATCACGATGCTCAATACACTTGTCATCAAAATGCTCCCTGACACTTGTTGTCTGTATGCTCCTTGAACCCTGTCACGACAAGGCTCCATGCTTTTTCATCACAATGCTCCAAGACCCATGTAATCACAATGCTCCATGCCCTTGTCATCACAAAGCACCATGACACATGTCATCAGAATGTTCCATGGCCTTCTCATTAAATGCTCCATGCCCTTGATATCACAGTTCTCCAAGACCCCTGTAATCACAATGCTCCATGCCCTTTTTCATCTCCATGCTCCATGAACCCTGTAATCACAATGCATCATGCCCATCATCATATTGCTTCTGGCTATTGTCAGCACAATGAAATCAAAATTCTCCTTGACTTCTGTCATCACAATGCTCCATGACCCCTGTCATCACAATACTCCATGAACATTTTCAGCCCACTGCTCCATGACACTTGTCATCACAATGATCCTTGCCCTTGTCATCCCAATGCTCCATGAACCCTGTATTCACAAAGCTCCGTTACCCTTGTCATCACAGTGCTCCATGACACCTGTCATCACAATGCTCCATGACTTTGTCAGCAAAATGCTACATGACTTTGTCATTACAATTCTCTATGTGCTTGTCATCAGAATACTCCATTTCCATTGTCATCACAATCCTCCATGAACCTTGGGTTCACATTGCTTCATGCCCTTGTCATCACAATGCTCCATGCTCCTTGAAATCAAAATGATCCATGACCTCTGTCATCACAATGCTCCAAACCATTGTGATCACAAAGTTCCATAACACTTGTCATCACAATGCTCCATGATGACTGTCATCACAGAATTTCATGCCCTTTTCATCACAATGCTCCATGACATTTGTCATCACAATGCTCAGTACATTTGTCATCAAAATGCTCCCTGACACTTGTCATCAGAATGCTCCTTGAACCCTGTCACGAAAAGGCTCCATGCCATTTTCATCACAATGCCCCATGCCGTTTTCATCACAATGCTCTCTGACCATTGTCATCAAAATGCTCCATTCCTTTCTTTGAAAAATGTTCCATGACCCTTCTCATCACAATGTGCCATTCGCTTTTCATCACAACGGTCCAGAAACTTGTCATTGCAATGCTCCATAAACCTTGTAATCACAATGCTCCATACACTTCTCATCAAAATGCTCTCTCACCAGAGATATCACAGTGTTTCATCACTAGTCGTCACAATATTCCCTCACCCCAGTAATCAAAATGTCCCATGACCCCTGTCATCACAATGCTACATCCCCTTATCATCACAATGTTCCATGACCCCTGACATCACAATGTTCTATAACCCCTGTCATCAAAATGTTCCAATACACTTTTCATCTAATTGCTGCATGACCCTGGCATCAAAAAAACCCTGCCATTCTCATCACAATGCACCATGCACTTGTCATCAAAATGCTTCATGACCTTTGTCATCACAAAGCTCCATGACCCCTGGCATCACAGTGCTCGATGTCATTGTCATCACAATGCTCCATGAACCCTCTCATCACATTTCTCCATGCCCTTGTTATCACAAAGCTCCATGACACTTGTAATCACAATGCTCGATGCCCTTCTCATCACAATGTCCCATGCCCTTGTCATTAGATTCCTCCATGACCCATGTATCACAGTGTTCCATGCCCTTATCATCACAAAGCTCTATGCCCACTCTCATCACAATAATCCATGAAACATTTCAGACCAATGCTCCATGCCCTTCTCATCACAATGTTCCTTTACCTCTGTCATAACTATGCTCCATGACACCTGCCATCACAATGTTCCACGGCCTTGTCATCACAAGGCTCCATGACACTTGTCATCACAATGCTCCACGACCCATCTAATCAAAATGCTCCATGCCCTTGTCATCAAAAAGCTACATGACGCATGTCATCAGAATGTTCCATGGCCTTGTCATCAAAATTCTCCATGCCCTTGTCATCACAATGCTCCAAGACCCTTTTAATCAAAATGCTCCATGCGCCTTTTCATCTCAATGCTCCATGAACCCTGTCATCACAATGGACGATGCCCATCATCATAATGCTTCAGGCTATTTTCATCACAATGAAATCAAAATGCTCCATGACCTCTGTCATCACAATGCTCCAAACCCTGGTGATCACAATGTTCCATAACACTTATCATCACAACACCCCTTGACACTCATCATCACAATTATCCATGGTCTTCTCATCACAATGCTCCATGACCTTTGTCATCACAATGCTTAATACACTTGTTATCACAATGCTCCCTGACACTTGTCATCAGTATGCTCCATTCACCCTGTCATGACACGTCTCCATGCCTTTTTCATCACAATGATCCATGCCATTTTAATCACAATGCTAGAAGACCCATGTAATCACAATGCTCCATGCCCTTGTCATCATAATGCTCAATGATGCATGTCATCAGAATGCTCCATGGCCTTCTCATCTCAATGATCCATGCGCTTGTCATCACAATGCTCCAAGACCCCTGTAATCACAATGCTCCATGTCCCTTTTCATCAAAATGCTCCATGAGACTTGTCATCAGAAGTCTCCATTGTCTTCTCATCATAGTGCTACAGGAACTTGTCATCAAAATGCTCCATGATCCCTGTCATCACAATACTCCATGAACATTTTCAGCCCAATGCTCCATGAACCTTGTCATCAAAAACATCCATGCCCTTGTCATCCCAATGCTCCATGACCCCTGTATTCACAATGCTCCGTGACACTTGTCATCACAGGGCTCCATGACACCTGTCATCACAATGCTCCCTGCCTTTGTCAGCAAAATACTACCTGACCATGTCATTGCAATGCTCTATGCGCTTGTCATCACAATACTCCATTCCCATTGTCATCACAGTCCTCCATGAACCTTGGGATCACATTGCTTCATGCCCTTGTCATCACAATGCTCCATGCACCTTGAAATCAAAATGATCCATGACCTCTGTCATCACAATGCTCCAAACTCTTGTGATCACAATGTTCCATAGCACATGTTATCACAGTGCTCTAAGATGCCTGTCATCACATTACTCCATGCCTTTTTCATCACAATGCTCCATGACCTTTGTCATCACAATTCTCAATACACATGTCATCACAATGCTCCCTGACACTTGTCATCAGAATGCTCCTTGAACCCTTTCACGAAAATGTTCCATGCCTTTTTCATCACAATGCCCATGCCGTTTTCATCACAATGATCCATGCCATTGTCATCAAAATACTCCACAAGCTTGTCATCATAATGCTCCATGACGCTTGTCATCACAATTCTCCATGCACTTCTCAGCACAATGCTCCCTGACCCTTGTCATTACAATGCTCCAAGCCATTGTCATCACAATGCTCCATTTCCATTGTCATCAGAATCCTCCATGACACTTGGCATCACAATGCTCCATGCCGTTGTCATCACAATGGGCCATTACATATGTCATCACAATGCTCCCTGACACCTGTCTTCACAATACTGCATGCTCTTGTCATCACAATGCGCCTTTCCAACTGTCATCACAATAATCCATCAAACTTATTAGACCAATGTTCCCTGCCCTTGTCATCACAATGCTCCATGCCCTTGTTATCACAATGCTCCATGACCCCTGTCATCACAATGCTCCATGAATCGATTCATCACAATGCTTCATGACCTTTGTCATCACAATGGTCCATGCCCTCGTCATCCACAGTCTCTGTGACATATTTAACCACATTGCTCCATGAAATTTTCATCACAATGCTCTTTGACCCTTGTCATCACAATGCTCTATGCCTTCCTCAGCACAATGCTCCATGACCCTTGTCATCACAATGCTCCATGCGCTTGTCAGCACAATGCACCATGACCCATGTCATCACAATGTACCCTGCGCTTGTCATCACAGTGCTCCACAATCTTGTCACCACAATGCTCCATAAAACTTGTCATCACAATTCTCCATGCACTTCTCATCAAAATGCTATGTCACCACAGATATCACAATTTTACATCACTATTCAACACAATACTCCCTCACCACTGTCATCACAATGTTCCATGACTCCTGTCTTTGCAATGCTACATGCACTTATCATCACAATGTTCGATGACCCCTGACATCACAATGTTCCATAACCCCTGTCATCAAAATATTCCATGACCCTTTTAATCAAATTGCTCTATGACCCTGTCATCACAATGCTCCCTGCCCTTCTCATCACATTGCACCACCACTTGTCATCCAATTGCTCCATGACCTTTGTCATCACAAAGCTCCATGAGAATTGGCATCTCAATGCTCCATGCCATTGTCATCAAAATGCTCCATGAACCCTCTAATCACAATGCTCCATGCCCCTTTGCATCACAATGCTCCATGAACCCTGTCATCAAAATGCACCATGCCCATCATCATAATGCTTCAGGCTCTTGTCATCACAATGAAATCAAAATATTCGATGATCTGTCTCATCACAATGCTCCAAATCCTTGTGATCACAATGTTCTATAACACTTATCATCACAACGCCCCATGACGCTCATCATCACAATTATCCATGCTCTTCTCATCACAGTGCTCCATGACCTTTGTCATCACAGTGCTCAATACACTTGTCATCACAATGCTCCCTGACACTTGTCGTCAGTATGCTCCTTGAACCCTGTCATGACAAGGTTCCATGCCTTTTCCATCACAATGATAAATGCCCTTTTCATCACAATGCTCCAAGACCCCTTTAATCACAATGCTCCATGCCCTTGTTATCACAATGTTCCAAGACCCCTGTAATCAGAATGCTCCATGCCCCATTTCATCTGTATGCTCCATGAGACTTGTCTTCACAAGGCTCCATGGTTTTCTCATAACAAACTGCAGGACATTTTCATCACAATGCTTCTCGACCTTGTCATGAAAATTCTCAATGGCCATTGTCATCATAATGCTGCAAGCCCTAGTCATCACAATGCTCCATTATATTTGCCATCACAATCCTCCATTACATTTGGCATCACACTTCTCCCTGCTATTGTCATCGCAATGGACCATGACATATGTCATCACAATGCTCCCTGACACCTCTCTTCACTGTACTCCATGACGTTCTCATCACAATGCTCCATGCCCTTGTCATCACAATGCACGATGTCCGCTGTCATCACAATAATTTATGAAACTTGTCAGACCAATGCTACATGCCCCTGTCTTCACAATGCTCCATGACCCCTTTCCTCACAATGCTCCATGACTCCAGTCATCACAATGCTTCATAACGTTTGTCATCACAGCGGTCCATGCCCGCGTCATCACAAGGCTCTGTGTCCTATGTAACCACAATGCTCCATGAACATTTCATCACAATGCTCCGTGACACTTGTCATCACAGTGCTCCATGTCTTTGTCAGAACAATGCTCCATGACCCTTATCATCACAGTGTGCCACGCGCTTTTCATCACAATGATCCACAACCTTGTCATCGCTGTGCTCCATAAACCTAGTAATCACAATGGTCCATGCACTTCTCATCAAAATGCTCTCTCACCAGAGATATCACAGTGTTCCATCAGTAGTCACCACAATACTCCCTCACCCCTATAATCACAATGTTCCATGACCCTGTCATCACAATGCTACATCCCCTTATCATCACAATGTTCCATGACCTCTGACATCACAATGTTCCATAACCACTGTCATCAAAATGCCCCATGACCCATTTCATCCCAAAGCTCCATGACCCCTGTTATCACAATGTTTTATAACCCCTGTCATCAAAATGTTCCATTACACTTTTCATCAAATTGCTGCATGAACCTGTCATCAAAATGCTCCCTGCCCTTCGCATCACAATGCACCACACATTTGTCATCAAAATGCTCCATGACCTTTGTCATCACAAATCTCCATGACCCTTGGCATCACAGTGCTCCATGTCATTGTCGTTACCATGCTCAATGAACAATCTCATCACATTGCTCCATGCCCTTGTCATCACAAAGCTCCATGACACTTGTCATCACAATGCTCGATGCCCTTCCCATCATAATGCTCCATGTCCTTGTCATTAAAATCCGCCTTGACCCATGTATCACAGTGTTCCTTGCCCTTATCATCTCAATGCTCCATGCCCACTCACATCTCAATAATCCATGAAATATTTCAGACCAATGCTCAATGCCCTTCTCATCAAAATGCTTCATTACTTCTGTCATAACAATGCTCCATGACCACTGCCATCACAATGTTCCACGGCCTTGTTATCACAAGGCTCCATGACACTTGTCATCACAATGTTCCAAGAACCCTGTAACCACAATGCTCCATGCCCTTGTCATCACAATGCTTCAAGATCCCTGTAATCACAATGCTCCATGCCCCATTTCATCTCAATGCTCCATGAACCCTGTCATCACAATGCACCATGACCATCATCATAATGCTTCAGGCTATTGTCATCACAATGAAATCAAAATTCTCCATGACTCTGTCATCATAATGCTCCAAAACCTTGTGATCACAATGTTCCATAACACTTATCATCAAAACACCCCATGACAATCATCATCACAATTATCCATGGCCTTCTCATCACAATGCTCCATGACCTTTGTCATCACAGTTCTCAATACACTTGTCATCACAATGCTCCCTGACACTTGTCGTCAGAATGCTCCTTGAAACCTGTCACAAAAAGGCTCCATGCCATTTTCATCACACTGCCCCATGCCGTTTTCATCAAAATACTCCATACCATTGTCATCAAAATACTCCACAAGCTTGTCATCAGAATGCTCCATGACCCTTGTCATCACAATTCTCCATGCACTTGTCAGCACAATGCTCCCTGACCCTTGTCATCACAATGCTCCAAGCCATTGTCATCACATTGCTCCATTACCTTTGTCATCAGAATCTTCAATGACACTTGGCATCACAATGCTCCATGCCATTGTCATCACAATGGGCCATTACATATGTCATCACAATGCTCCCTGACACCTGTCTTCACAATACTGCATGACCTGGTCATCACCATGCACCATTCCAACTGTCATCGCAATAATCCATGAAACTTATTAAACCAATGCTCCATGCCCTTGTCATCACAGTGCTCCATGCCCTTGTTATCACAATCCTCCATGACCCCTGTCATCACAATACTCCGTGACTCCAGTCATCACAATGCTTCATGACCTTTGTCATCACAATGGTCCATGCCCTCATCATCAACAGTCTCTGTGACCTTTTTTTTTTTTTTTTTTTTTTTTTTTTTTTTTTTGCGGTACGCGGCCTCTCACTGTTGTGGCCTCTCCCGTCGCAGAGCACAGGCTCTGGACGTGTAGGCTCAGTGGCCATGGCTCACGGGCCCAGCCGCTCCGCGGCATGTGGGATCCTCCCGGACCGGGGCACAAACCCGTTTCCCCTGCATCGGCAGCGGACCCTCAACCACTGCGCCACCAGGGAAGCCCTCTGTGACCATTTTAACCACAATGTTCCATGAACTTTTCATCACAATGCTCTTTGACCCTTGACATCACAATGCTCTACGCCTTTATCAGCACAATGTTCCATGCCCTTGTCATCACAATGCTCCATGACCCCTGTCATCACAATGCTCTGTTACTCCAGTCATCACAATGCTTCATAACATTTGTCATCACAGTGGTCCATGCCCGCATCATCACAAGGCTCTGTGACCTATTTAACCACAATGCTCCATGAACTTTTCATCACAGTGCTCTGTGACCCTTGTCATCACAGTGCTCCATGCCTTTGTCAGAAAAATGCTCCATGACCCTTTTCATCACTATGTGCCACGCACTTTTTATCCCAACGGTCCACAAATTTGTCGTCACAGTGCTCTATAAACATTGTAATCAAAATGCTCCATGCCCTTCCAATCACAATGCTCCATTACCCCTGTCATAACAATGCTCCATGACCCGTGCCATCACAATGTTCCACGGCCTTGTCATCACTAGGCTCCATGACACTTGTCATCACAATGCTCCAAGACCCCTGTAATCACAATGCTCCATGCCCCTTTTCATCTCTATGCTCCATGAACCCTGTCATCACAATGCATCATGCCCATCATCATAAGGCTTCCGGCTATTGTCAGCACAATGAAATCAAAATTTTCCATGACCCCTGTCATCACAATCCTCCGTGACTCCAGTCATCACATTGCTTCATAACTTATGTCATCACAACGGTCCATGCCCGCGTCATCAAAAGGCTATGTGACCTTTGTAACCACAATGTTCCATGAACTTTTCATCACAATGCTCCGTGACCCTTGTCATCACAATGCTCTATGCCTTTGTCAGAACAATGCTCCATGACCCTTGTCATCACAATGTGCCACGTGCCTTTCATCACAGCGGTCCACAAACTTGTCATCGATATGCTCCACAAACATTGTAATCCCAATGCTCCATGTACTTCTCATCAAAATGCTCTCTCACATGAGATATCATAATGTTCCATCACTAGTCATCACATTACTCTCTCACCCCTGTAATCACAATGTTCCATGACCCCTGTCATCACAATGCTACATCCCCTTATCATCACAATGTTTCATGACCCCTGACATCACAGTGTTCCACAACCCCTGTCATGAAAATGCTCCATGACCCTTTTCATGCCAAAGCTCCGTGACCCCTGACATCAAAATGTTCTATAACACCTTTCATCAAAATGTTCCATTATAATTTTCATCAAATTGCTGCATGACGCTGTCCTCAAGCTGCTCCCTGCCCTTCTCATCACAATGCACCACGCCCTTGTCATCAAAATGCTCCATGACTTTGACATCACAAACCTCCATGACACTTGACATCACAATGCTCCATGTCATTGTCATCACAATGCTCCATGAACCCTCTCATCACATTTCTCCATGCCCTTGTCATCACAAAGCTCCATGACACTTGTCATCACAATGCTCAATGCCCTTCTCATCACAATGCTCCATGCCCTTGCCATTAAAATCCTCCATGACCCATGTATCACAGCGTTCCGTGCTCTTGTCATCACAATACTCCATGCCCACTCTCATTACAATAATCCATGAAACATTTCACAACAATGCTTCCTGCCCTTCTCATCACAATGCTCCATTACACCTGTCATAACAATGTTCCATGACCCCTGCCATCACAATGTTCCACGGCCTTGTCATTCACAAGGCTCCATGACACTTGTCATCACAATGTTCCAAGACCCCTGTAATCACAATGCTCCATGCCCTTGTCATCAGAAAGCTCCATGACGCATGTCATCAGAATGTTCCATGGATTTCTCATTACAATGCTCCATGCCCTTCTCATCACAATGCTCCAACACCCTTGTTATCAAAATGCTCGATGCCCATTTTCATCTCAAAGCTCCATGAATCCTATCATCACAGTGCACCATGCCCATCACAATAATGCTTCAGGCTGTTGTCATCACAATGAAATCAAAATGCTCCATGACCTCTGTCATCACAAAGCTCCAAACCGTTGTGATCACAATATTCCATAACACTTATCATCACAACACCCCATGATGCTCATATTCACAGTTATCCATGGTCTTCTCATCACTATGCTCCATAACCTTAGTCATCACAATGCTCAATACACTTTTCATCACAATGCTCCCTGACACTTGTCGTCAGTATGTTCCTTGAACACTGTCATGACAAGGCTCCATGCCTTTTTCATCACAATGATCCATGCCCTTTTCATCACAGTGCTCCATGACACCTGTAATCACAATGCTCCATGCACTTGTCATCAAGTGCTCCATGACGCATTCATCAGAATGCTCCATGTCCTTCTCTTCACAATGCCCCATGCCCTTGTCATAACAATGCTCCAAGACCACTGTAATCACAATGCTCCATGCCCCTTTTCATCAGAATACTCCATGAGACTTGTCATCACATGTCTCCATGGTCTTCTCATCACAATGCTCCAGGACCAATATCAACACAATGCTCCATGACCACTGTCATCACAACACTCAATTACCCCTGACAACACAGTGATCCGGAACTCTTGTCATCACAATGCTCCATGACCCCTGTCATCACAATACTCCATGAACATTTTCAGCCCAATCTTCCATGACGCTTGTCATCACAATGATCCATGCCTTTTTCATCCCAATGCTCCATGACCCATGTATTCACAATGCTCTGTGATGCATGGCATCACAGTGCTCCATGACACCTGTCATCACAATGCTCCATGCCTTTGTCAGCAAAATGCTACATGAACTTGTCATTACAATGTTCCATGCGCTTGTCATCACTATACTCCATTACCATTTTCATCAAAATCCTCCATGAACCTTTGTATCACATTGTTTCATGCCCTTGTCATCACAATGCTCCATGCTTCTTGAAATCAAAATGATCCATGACCTGTGTCATCACAATGCTCCAAACACTTGTGATCACCATGTTCCATAACACTTGTCATCACAACGCTCCATGATGCCTGTCATCACAATACTCCATGCACTTTTCATCACAATGCCTCATGACCTTTGTCATCACAATTCTCAATACACTTGTCATCACAGTGCTCCCTGACACTTGTCGTCAGAATGCTCCATGAACCCTGTCACGAAAAGGCTCCATGCCTTTTTCCTCACAATGACCCATGCAGTTTTCATCACAATGCTCCATGCCATTGTCATCAGAATACTCCACAAGTTTGTCATCAAAATGCTCCATGACCTTGGCATCACAATTCTCCATGCACTTGTCAGCACAATGCTCCCTGACCCTTGTCATCACAATGCTCCAAGCCATTGTCATCACACTGTTCCATTACCTTTGTCATCAGAATCCTCCATGACACTTGCATCACAATGCTCCATGCCATTGTCATCACAATGGGCCATTACATATGTCATCACAATGCTCCCTGACACTTGTCTTTACAATACTGTATGACCTGGTCTTCACAATGCTCCATGCCCTTGTCATCACAATGCACCATTCCAACTGTCATTGCAATAATCCATGAAACTTATTAGACCAATGATCCATGCCCTTGTCATCGCAATGCTCCATGCCCTTGATATCACATAGCTCCATGACCCCTGTCAACACAGTGCTACGTGACTCCAGTCATCACAATGCTTCATGACCTTTGTCATCACAATGGTCCATGCCCTCATCATCAACAGTCTCTGTGACCTTTTTCACCACAATGCTCCATGAACTTTTCATCACAATGCTCTTTGACCCTTGTCATCACAATACTCTATGCCTTTCTCAGCACAATGCTCTATGACCATTGTCATTGCAATGCTCCATGCGCTTGTCAGCACAATGCTCCATGACACATGTCATCACAATTTGCCATGCGCTTGTCATCACAGTGCTCCACAATCTTGTCATCACAATGCTCCATAAACCTTGTCATCACAATGCTCCATGCACTTCTCATCAAAATGCTCTCTCACAACTGATATCAAAATGTTTCATCACTATTCATCACAATACTCCCTCAGCCCTGTCATCACCATGTTCCATGACTCCTGTCATCACATTGCTACATGCACTTATCACCACAATGTTCGATGACCACTGACATCACAATGTTCCATAACCCCTGTCATCAAAATGCTCCATGACCCCTTTCATCAAAATGTTCCATGACTCCTGTCATCACAATGCTCCATGCTCCTTGAAATCACAATGATCCATGACCTCTGTCTTCACAATGCTCCAAACCCATGTGATCACAATGTTCCATAACCCTTGTCATCACAACGCTCCATGATGCCTGTCATCACAATACTCCATGCCCTTGTCGTCACAATGCTCCATGATATTTGTCATCACAATTCTCAATACACTTGTCATCACAATGCTCCCTGACATTTGTCGTCAGTATGCTCCTTGAACACTGTCATGAAAAGGCTCCATGCATTTTTCATCACAATGCTCCATGCCCTTTTCATCACAATGCTCCATGCCATTGTCATCACAATACTCTACAAGCTTGTCATCAGAATGCTCATTGACACTTGTCATCACAATGCTCCATGAGCACTGTCATCACAATGCTCCATACTCCTTGTCATTACAGTGCTCCATGACGCTCGTCATTCACAATTATCCATGGTCTTCTCATCACAATGCTCCACACCCTTGTCTTCAAAATGCTCCATGACTCTTTTCATCACAATGCTCCATGGCCACTGTCATCACAATTCTCCATACCTTTTGTCATTATAGCGCTCCATGGCGCTCATCATCACAATTATCCATGGTCTTCTCATCACAGTGCTCCACGGTCTTACCATCACAATGCTCCATGCCCTGGTCATCACAATGCTCCATGTTCCCTGTCATCAAAATTCTCCACGTTCTTGGCATAACTATGTTCCATGACACTTCCCATCACAGTGTTAAATGCTTTGTCATCACAATACTCCACAAGCTTGTCATCACAATACTCCATGACCCTTGTCATCACAATGATCCATGACCCCTGTCATCGCAATGCTCAATGAGACGTATCATCACAATGCTCCATGCCCCTTGTCATTACAGTGCTCCATGATGCCCGTCACTATAATTATCCATGGTCTTCTCATCACAGTGCTCCACGGTCTTGCCATAACAATGCTCCATGCCCTGGTCATCACAATGCTCCATGTCCCTTGTCATCACAATTCTTCACGTCCTTGTCATCACAATGCTCCATGACAGTTCTCATCACAGTTTAACATGCTCTTGTCATCACAATTCTCCATGCACTTGTCATCGCAATGCCCCATGACCCCTGTCATAGCAAGCCCCATGCCTTTGTCATCACAATGCTTCACGACATTTTCATCAAAATTCTCAATGGCCGTTTTCATCACAATGCTCCATGCCCTTGTCATCACAATGCTCCATGACCCTTGTCATCACAATGCTCCAAGCCCTTGTCATCACAATGCTCCATTACCTTTGTCATCACAATCCTCCATAACACTTGGCATCACAATGCTCCATGCCATTGTCATCACAATGGTACATGAAATATGCCATCACAATGCTCCCTGACACCTGTCTTCACCATACTCCATGACCTTGTCATCACAATGCTCCATGCCCTTGTCATCACAATGTGCCATGCCCACTGTCAACACAATTATCCATGAAACTTGTCAGACCAATGCTCCATGCCCCTGTCATCACAATGCTACATGACCCCAGTCATCACAATGCTCCGTGTGTCCCGTCATCACAAGGATTCATGACCTGTGTCATCACAATAATCAATGCCCTCATCATCAGAAGGCTCTGTGAAATTTGTCACCACAATGCTCCATGAACTTTTCATCACAATGTAGATACGTCCATGAGTGCAAGTGCCCTATGCTCTGTAGCTCATCTTTTAGACGTTTTAGCAAACACAATACACTTTGCCATAGTGGCCGTTGGCAAATTACAATTCCACTATCAGCCTCACAGGGCTCCCTTTTCTCCTCACCCTGTCCTGCATTTCTGGTGTTTACACTTTATGTGGATGGCCCTTCTGACTGATGTGAAGTGATACATTTTTTAGTATTGATTTCCAGTGCCCACCTGTTTGGTTGGATAAAAAGTGTGTATGGCCTTTACTTGAATATATTCAGAAAAAAATGCATACGCCCTTTTGGGCCAACTGCATCATTGGCGATGTTCAGCCCCTTTTCTTGTGCTTTAATGGGGAGTCTTTTCTACCTCTTCAAATCTGTTTCCTGCCACTCTCCCTTGCTTACAAGTCCTTTTCTGTGACTTACCTCAAGACATTTTTCGACGATAGATATTTTCAACTCTGCAGTTTCATGAATTTTAGTGCCCCTGAGTTCCATTATTCAACTTGTGTTTTTGGAAACTGGACACAAAACAGCGGGATTTCCTCTAGCCCTATTCTCTTTCCGTGGACAATTCTAGCCTTTGATGAATTTGTCTTCCGGATTGGAAATTAGAGTGGCATGTGCCTGTCCGAACACCTAAGACTTGTCTCTAAATTTTTCTCATCCTTCCACTTCATCCTCTGGACAAATTACAAACTGTGTGCAACAGGATGTTGACGGTGCTGATATCCCCAAGTGAGGAGATTGTTAGGAAAGATGCTGGAGGGGTGAACCCGAGCACCAGACGATGAGGAGATGAGGTGCCTTTTCCAAACTCTTTCCGATCAAACGGTGTACCATCCTCTAGGTGTGACAGGCATATTTTAGCTGTAGGAAGGGTCCAGTGCATGGAAGGAGAACACCAGGGATTTTTCCAAATCAGTGCCTCCCCGTACCCCAAACTGGGGAATTTTTAAGCTATGGCTACACATATGTCCATTAAGCGCCTTGGGAAATAGGCAGAGCCCAAACTTTAGATGATTGAAATCTTCAGGGTCAGAAGCGTTCACCATCGGCCTTGCTTAGGTTACATTTTATCTGTCTTTGATAGACGATGTCAATAAAAATATCTATTCTTTTTCAGATTATTTCCCCTTATAGGTTATTGCAAAATATTCAGTGTAGTTCCCTGTGCTATACAGTAGTTCCTTGTTGATGATCTATTTTATACATAGCAGTGTGTATGTGTTAATCCCACACTGTTAATTTATCCCTTCTCCTACCTTTCCCCTTTGGAAATAATAAATTATAAGATTTTATACTTCTCAGAAATGGGGGAGCTGAAAGAGAGGTATCCTTTTCAATGGAAAAGCATTCAAAACAAGATTGAAGCCTCAGCCAAGAGTACTCGATGTACATCCATGGAAATAAATCACTTCATTTCTCTAATGTTGACCTGACAAATAAGACAGACGTCTTCACTGAACTTGCTTATAGTAAAGTGATGGAAATATCAAAGGTAAGTCTTAGAAACATCTTATTTTACCCGAGCATTATACACTGCTCTGTGTTAACTACAGTTTGGCTCACACATCTGTTCATTGAAGTTACAATGTTCTCAATTTCTGTTACTGATCCTCCAGAGTGGACCCCAACAGAAATCCCCGTGCCCAGTGTCATTGGAGCCAACAGATCAAGACTGAGTTTGGTTCAGAAGCAAAGGAAACATTATTTTGAAAACAGAATGGAGAGGTGAGAGTGTGCACTCCCCCACGGGCTGTGGGCTGGGATGCTGTGTAGGGATCCCAGCAGCGTCAGTGGGAGGGAGGGGATGGAGCTCTCGAGGGCTGGGTTGGCTGAAGCTCAGGCTCTATGCCGTGGAGTCTGCATGGGACCCCGCTACCTGAGCTGTTGACCCAGCCATTCTGCACTACGAAATCGGGTCTGAAGTGCCGGGTGTGGGACCTCTGCATGCGGAACCCTAGGAGCACGTGAAATTAGACAAAGCACAAAGGAAAAACAGCTTAGACTTTATTTTATTGCCCAGATTCTCTTTTTATCTCCCAGGAATTTTTAAAGAACGTTGCCAGAGACGAACACCTCCTCTGCTTTTTGTTCCGTTACTCATTCTTGGGGTGTTGAGGGTGCAGACCCCTCTTTTGTAACTGCTTCATGCTGTGGTGGGAGCCCTGATACTTGGGGGAAGGGGCAAAACGTCTCCCCACCAGCCTCTACGTGAGGTTGATTGTCCCAAGGCCTCCTGCCTCACTTCTCGTACGCCTGAGCACCAGCATTGGAAGTGTTATAGATTCTGATGACCTTTAAGTGTCCAGGAAAGAGATGTACAGAGATGCTGAGGTGGCCGGTTTCACCCCACCCCACATTTGTTCGGCGACCTTAGGCTGACGGGTTTTGCCAGCCTAGATGCTCTGACCAGTAGTCTGTGCTTTCTTTAATTAGGTCCCTGAATTAATGTACAAACAGCACCATGTGTCAGAACCCTGCCCACGCAACTCCCAGACAGTCCAGGGTCAGTGGTGATCCAGGACCATGACGTCCACTGAGTCAACGGCCTTTAGAAGTAGCCAGCAGTCCAGCCGGTCATATTGGCCACCATCACCGCGGTGTCTGTAGGGTTTTCTATGGTGAAAGCGTGATATACGTTTCCCCCGCCAAGCTTATTAGCTCCCCTCTGGGTGCAGTAAGTCCTGCAAGCAGTAGTCTGCTCTTTCGGGGCACAGTCTTGTTGTTTTCTGAGAGAAACTCCAGGTCAAGTGATGGTCACACGAGTCATCTTGGGGGCCCGTTGCTCCCGTTTGTCTCTCTGGAGGTTGGAGTTGGAGGGCCTCCTCACTCGAGGTCAGTGTGTCCACAGAGCGACCCCTGCCACTTCAGGGCATGATGGGTGGTTAGGATCACGACGTGGGGTCCTTTTCCCTTAGAAGGAAGCTGGCCTTGTGGGCTGCTGATTTCCAGCTTTTTAGATACCCCAGTATCCTGGCCTGATGAGTCAGTGGGCAAAGCCCTTGGTGACCATAGTTTATCATACCTGAAGGGCATTCTTGTGTTGCTCCATTTCAAGTGGTCCCAGTTTATGCACTAAGGCTCCAAGGGCAATTAACCTTTGACCGGGTATGTAAAGGTCAAAGGGTTTAGCTAAATTAGCGAGCTCCTGGGCAAGGGTCTGAATTGACTGATCTTTCTATTCTTGAAAGGCTGCTTCTGGATTCTATACAAAAGGATCATCATCTTTTCATGTCAGTGTTTCATGTAGAGGCCCAGCTATTAGACTGTAGTTAGGGATCCAGATGCAGAAAACTTTGGCCTCCCCACGAACCCCTAAGCTGTCTTCTAGTTTTAGAAGAGGTAAGGCTGCAAATGGCTTCTTCCCTATCCTGGGATGCGTTTCTCTGAATATCTGTGAGAATGAAGCTTGGCATGTCACCTGAGCCTGGGATATTTGAGCCTTTTTCTTGGACACCTTCTATCCTTTCTTGGCTAGGTAGTTCAGAGGCGTCTTTAGTAGGCCTGGCGATCAGAATGTCATCTGCATATTGAAGGAGGGTTCCCTTTTACAGAGGTAGAACTTTTAGGTCTTTAGAGGACATTTTCCCAATGATGGTGTGGGGATTTTTGAACCATTGGGGCAGGACGGCCCAGCATTATTGCTTGTGTTGCATGTTGTGTCCTGCCACACACAAGCCAAAAATTCTTGTGACTCTGAGATGAATGGAATACAGAAGAAGGCATCATTGAAGTGTAATACAGAATGCCATGGCCTGGTGGATGGTAGAATGAGCAGCAGGGAGTAGGAAATAGGAGCTACTTGATGTATATCCTCGGTGGCTTCACTGACTGTCCTGATATCCTTTACCAGGTCTCCAGCAGCCCATGGGGCTCTCGTGGTCAGGCCAATCCCAGGATATGGAGCTCACCTGGGCTGCACCCCCCACCCCACAGCCCACGGGGCTCTCGTGTTCAAGTCCCTCCCAGGGTATGGAGCTCACCTGTGCAGCTACCCAGCAGCCCATGGGGCTCTCATAGTCAGGCCCTTCCCAGTATACGGAGCTCCCCAGGGCAGGTACCCCAGCAGGGCTGGACACACAGGAACTGTGCACGTAGCCCACCTTGCAGAGAACCCCCAGCTCACCTGTCGCTCACAGCTGACACAGAACACCTCAGAGCAGGACTTGAACTAACAAACAGCAGCTCTGACAGGTCTGTGACCCTGGCTATCACTCTGTGCAGCCTCTCTCTGCCTGGTCTTCCAGACACTTCCACTGCAGCCAGGGCACCAGGCCTCTGTCTCCACCCACCATCACTCCTCTCCCTGACTCCTGGGTTCCTCTCATTAGGATAGGGTCTTCTTGAAGTTGTTTTCCACTCATGGACCAGATAAAATGATAAGAAAACAAGCCGCAGCTGCAGCCCCTTGTCTATCCTGACTCTCAAGAGCCCACACCTGTTCCTTGGGCCTGGCCCGTTTAGCAAGGTTCATTTTCTGCAACTGTGAGCCCCTGAGGGGTGAGGATTGGCTGATTTGGGCAGCCTGACACTGCCTGCTGGCCCTCCCCATGTGTGCCTGGGTTGAGGTCAATATAAACACCTCTCCAGTCAGCAAGAGCCCCTGTAGCTGTGCCTGATGCCATATTCTCTGCCCCGTCAGCAGTGTCGGGGCTGGGGTGTTGGTAGGGAGGGAGAGGCCGTGGCTTTGTGGGTGGCCCAGTGTGAGGGGGGCTCTGCTGGACTTTCTGCAGGAGTTGCCAGGCTGCCACCTGCTAAAGAAGAGGATGTGTCACCCATACGTGCCACTGGAATTTCTCTCCAGGCAGAGGTGAGGAAGTAAAAAAGCAGTGGGGGCCGTGGCAGGAGGGGTATCTCAGACAGGGAAATGGAAAGCTTCCAGAAGAGCATCTGGGTCCAGGACCATCCTGGCTGGCCTGCAGGCACCAAGTCGGCCTGCGTGCTGTCGCTGGTGTGGCTCCACATCCCTTCCTCTAGGCTTGCAAGTGCTTGTACATATTCAGGTGTTTTACCTGGAAAGGGAGGGAAGAGTTCAGCTGCAGCAGGACTGGGGCTCAGCTCACATTTACTCACAGACGCCTCGACACAGTCCCCCATCTTTGCAATGAGGATGCTCCTTGTGAGGGGGAGTGCTGCTGACTGCATTGGAGACGATTTCCCAACTCTGATCAACTTAAGAATTTTTTACCACTGGAGCAAGTGCCCTTATACGATTTTCCTCTGTATCACTGGTGGGTTCTGTTTTTTTTTTTTTTTTTTTTTTCTTTTTTTCTTTTTGGTTCAAGGTAGATTTTATTTATTCCTCATTTTTTTTAAATTTGGAGATATAAACATGGAAATAATGCATTAATATAAAGACATCTATGTGAAGGGAAAAACTTTTTTTCTGTTTTATTTTATTAAATGTTATTTATTTTTAATTTTTTAAAATTAATTTATTCATTTTATACAGCAGGTTCTTATTGGATATCTATTTTATACATATAAGTGTGCACATGTGAATCCTAGTCTCCCAATTCATCCCACCACCACCCTCACATGGTGTTCCCCCCTTGGTGTCCATATGTTTGTTCTCTACATCTGTGTCTCTATCTCTGCCCTGCAAACCGGTTCATCAGTACCATTTTTCTAGGTTCCACATATATGCATTAATATACAATATTTGTTTTTCTCTTTCTGACTTACTTCACTCTGTATGACAGTCTCTAGATCCATCAAGGTCTCTACAAATGACCCAATTTCATTCCTATGTATGGCTGAGTAATATTCCATTATATATATGTACCATATCTTTATCCATTCGTCTGTCTGTGGGCACTTAGGTTGCTTTCATTACCTGGCTATTGTAAATAGTGCTGCAATGAACATTGTGGTGAATGTGTCTTTTTGATTTATGGTTTTCTCTGGGTATATGCCCAGTAGTGGGATTGCTGGATTATATGGTAATTCTATTTTTAATTTTTTTAAGGAACCTCCATACTCTTCTCCATAGAGTCTGTATCGATTTACATTCCCAACAATAGTGGAAGAAGGTTCCTTTTCTCCACACCCTCTCCAGCATTTGTTGTTTGTAGATTTTCTGATGATTTGACATGATACCTCATTGTAGTTTCGATTTCCATTTCTCTAATAATTAGTGATGTTGAGCAGATTTTCAGGTGTGTACTGGCCATCTCTATGTCTTCTTGGAAGAAATATCTATTTAGATCTTCTTCCATTTTTGTATTGGGTTGTTTGTTTTATTAATATTGAGCTGCATGAGCTGTTTATATATATTGGAGATTAATCATTTGTCCATTGATTCGTTTGCAAATATTTTCTGCCATTCTGAGGGTGGTCTTTTCGTCTTGTTTGTAGTTTCCTTTGCTTTGCAAAAGCTTTTACGTTTCATTAGGTCCCATCTGTTTAGGTTTCTTTTTTTATTTCATTACTATAGGAGGTGGATCAAAAAAGATCTTGCTGTGATTTACGTCAGAGTATCTTTCGTAAGTTTTCCTCTCAGAGTTTTATACTGTCTGGTCTTACATTAAGGTCTCTAATCCATTTTGAATATATTTTTATGTATGGTGTTGGGGAGTGTTCTAATTTCATTCTTTTACATGTAGCTGTCCATATTTCCCAGCACCAATGATTGAAGAGACTGTCTTATCTCCATTGTATAGTCTTGCTTCCTTTGTCATAGATTAGTTGACCATAGGTGTGTAGGTTTATCCCTGGTCTTTCTTTTTTTTTTTTTCCTTTTACAAGTTTATTGGAGTATAATTGCTTTACAATGGAGTGTTCGTTTCTGCTGTATAACAAAGTGAATCAGCTATACATATACAAATATCACCAGATCCCCTCCCTCTTGCATCTCCCTCCCACACTCCATATCCCACCCCTTTATGTGCTCACAGAGCACCAAGCTGATCTCCCTGTTCTATGTGGCTGCTTCCCAGTAGCTATCGGTCTTACATTTGGTAATGTATTTATGTCCATGCCACTCTCTCACTTCGTCCCAGCTTACCCATCCCCCTTCCGGTGTCCTCAAGTCCTTTCTCTATGTCTGTGTCCTTAATCCTGTCCTGCCACTAGGTTCTTCAAAATCTTTTTTTTTTCTTCATTAGATTCCGTATATCTCTGTTAACATACAGTATTTGTTTTTCCCTTTCTGACTTACTTCACTGTGTAGGACAGATTCTAAGTCCATCCACCTCAGTACAAATAGCTCAGTTTGCTTCTTTTTTTGGCTGAGTAATATTCCATTGTATATATGTGCCAGATCTTCTTTATCCATTCATCTGTCGATGGACACTTAGGTTGCTTCCATGTCCTGGCTATTGCAAATAGAGCTGCAATGAACATTTTTGTACATAACTCTTTTTGAATTATGGTTTTCACAAGGCAAATGTCCAGTAGTTGGATTGTTGTGTCGTATGGTACTTCTATTGTTAGTTATTTAAAGGAACCTCCGTAATGTTCTCCCTAGTGACCATATCAATTTACATTTCCACCCACAGTGCAAGTGTGTTCCCTTTTCTCCAATAAAGGCCTCTCCAGCGTTTATTGTTTTGATGATTGCCACTCTGACTGCTGTGAGGTGATACCTCAGGGTAGTTTTGATTTGCATTTCTCTAATGATTAGTGATGTTCAGCATCCTTTCATGTGTTTCTTGGTAATCTGTATATCTTCTTTGGAGAAATGTCTATTTAGGTCTTCTGCCCGTTTTTGGATTGGGTTGTTTGTTTTTGTGATATTGAGCTACATGTGGTGCTTGTAAAGTTAGGAGATTAATCCTTTGTCAATTGCTTCATTTGAAAATATTTTCTCCCATTCTAAGGGTTGTTTTTGCATCTTGTTTATGTTTTCCTGTACTGTGTAAAAGCTTTTAAGTTTCATTATGTCCCATTTGTTGATTTCTGTTTTTATTTCCATTTCTCTAAGTGGTGGGTCAAAAAGGATCTTGCTGTGATTTATGTCATAGAGTGTTCTGCCTATGGTTTCCTCTAAGTGTTTTATAGCGTCTGGTCTTATATTTAGATCTCTAATCAATTTAGAGTTTATTTTTGTGTATGGTGTTATGGAGTGTTCTAATTTCATTCTTTTATGTGTAGGGGTCCAGTTTTCCCAGCACCAATTACTGAAGAGACTGTCTTTTCTCCATTGTATATCCTTAGCTCCTTTGTCATAGATGAGATAGTCATAGGTATGTAGGTTTATCTCTGGGCTTTCTGTCCTGTTCCATTGATCTGGGTTTATGCCAATCTACATACACTTGATTCCATTATGGAGACATATAAATACATGGTTTCAAGGTTATTACCAGTCAGATATATTCCTCTTCAGTGAATAGGGTGTTTTGTGTCCAGTTCATTGAGAAAGGAGTAGGTCTTGTCTATTACATATTTGGTATATGGAATGGGATCTGTGCTAATTTCAAACTCTGCTTTTACACATCACCCCACGTCACCTTTCCCCTTAAGGAGGCATAAGTGTGTTTTCTAAATGTGTAACTCTGTTCTCTTTTGAAATTCAGTTCATGTGTAGCCATGTTTACATTCCCTCTATAAGTGATATATTACAATAAGTTTCTTTTACTTTGTGGCTCATTTCACTTAGCATCATCGTACCTAAAGCCACTCATTAAGCTGCTATTGGCCTTATGACATTGATTTTATGTCTGAGTGACATTCCATTGTATATAAGTACCACAACATCTATATCCATTTTTTTTCCTTTCCTGGGATATTTAAAGTGTACTGAAGTCGAGGTTCTTGTAAACAGAGCAGCCCTAAAGTTTGGGCTGGCTGTGTTTTATGGATTTTTAGTTTTCCCAAAATACACGCCCATGAGTGGAAGTGTGCTATGCTCTGTAGCTCTGTTTTAGAAAACAACATACAGTTCTCCAGAGAGGCTGTTGGCAATTTACATCCTGTCCATCGGCGTAACCAGGCTCCCTTTTCTCCATGGCCTGTCCTGCATTTGCGGTTTTTACACTATTTGTGGATGGCCCTTTTGACTGGAGGTAAGGGACACTTCTCTGTAGTGTGGATTTGCAATGCCTGATGGCTTGCTTAGCCAAAAAGGGCGTATGCATTTTTTCCCGAATATATTCAAGAAAATACACATAGTCCCTTTTCAGCCAAGGGCAACATTGTCGAAATTCTGTCGCTTTTCATGTGCTTTAAAGACGACTCCAATCTACCTCTTGAAATCTGTTTCCTTCAATTCTGCCTTGCATTCAAATCCTCTTCACTGCCTTTCCTCAATATATTTCTGGATGATAGTTGTCCTTTATAACTCTGCAAGTTTGTGAATTGCTGTGCCCCTGATTTCCATTTTTCAACTCGCCTCTTTGTGAGCTGGCTGCAATACCGCAGGATGGCTTTAGGCCGTAGTCTGGTTCCGGGGCTTCAGCCTGAGCCTTTGGTTAATTATTCTTCCTGGTGGGAAACTAGAGAGACATGTGCCCATCCAAACACCTACAGCTAATCTCTCATTTATTCCCCCTCTTCCTGTTCATCCTCTGCACAATTTGCAAACTGTGCATAACAGGAGGGTAAAGGCGCTGACACTCTAAGTGGGGAGATTTTTAGTAATGTAGATGGAATGACGAAGCCGAGCACGACAAAAGGAAAAATGAGGTACCTTATAGAAAACTTTCCCAATTACACAGTGTACCATCCACTGGGTTTCCCATGCATGTTTTAACTGTAGGAAGATTCCCTTAAACCTGGAGAGTTGGGACCACTAGAATGGGTATCACACAGTATTGCTCTAAGTGGTGTTCTTTTGCTCACAAGACCTCAGCAATCTTGTCAGCCCCAAGTGTCCAGTCTTATGTCTCATCCAGCTGTGGGTGTAAAGGTGGTCAATCCAGGTTGCATCACAGGCCCTGAACGTAATTTTTAAGACTTTCTCACTGTTTCGCTGTTTTTGCATTTTGCTTTTGAAATTTATTTTTATAAGTGGGTTTAACTGAATTTCAGTGCTCTGTTCATGCCGTTATACACACACATGATTCCTTTATGGAGACATGAGAATACATATGTTTTAAAATACTGAGAGTCAGACTTATTCCTCTGCAATGAATAGGTGGTGTTGAGTCCAGTTCATTGTGGCGGGAGTAGGTGTTGTCTATTACATACTTGGTTTATGTAACGGTATCAGTGCTAATTTAAAACTGTGATTTTATGCATCACCCCACCTCGCCTTTCCCCTTAAGCAGGCAGAAGATTGTTTTCTAAATGTGTGATTCCGTTGTGTTTGTAAATCAGTTCATGTGTAGCCATGTGTACATTCCCGCTATGAGTGATATCTTATGATAAGATTCGTTACTCTGGTATCTTTCCTAACTCAGTTCATGTGAGGCCATGTTTATAGGACCTTCATAAGTGATATCTTATGATAAGATGCTTTTTCTGTGTGACTTATTTCACTTAGAATCATCGTACCTGAATCCACTCATTTTGCTGCTCCTGGCCTTATGAAATTGATTTCATGGCTGAGGGATATTCCATCGTACGTAAGTACCAAAATTTCTTGAACCATTTTTGTCTTTCCTGGGATATTTAAGGTATACCCAAGTTGAGGTTCTTGTAAGCAGTGAAGCCCTAAATTTTGGGGTGGCTCTGTCTTATTGATTTTCAGTTTTCCCAAGGTATATTTGCTAGACTGGAAGTGTCCTTGACTCTGTAGCTCTGTTGTATACTGGTTTTAGGAAACACAATGCACTCCTCCAGAGAGGCAGTTGGCAATTTACATCCCGCCCATCAGCATAACAAGGCTCCCTGTTCTCCAGGGCCTGTCTTGCCTTTCTGGTTTTTACACATTTTGCAGATGTCCCTTTGGACCAGTGGGAAGTGATACTATTTTGTAGTGCAGATTTGCATTGCCTGCTTGCTTGCTTGGCCAAAAAGGGCGTATGCGTTTTCTGCTGAATATATTCAGGATTAAACACATACGCTCATTTTGGCCAAGTGCATCATTGTCTAAGTTGTGCCCCTCTTCCTGTGCTTTAAAGGCGATTCCAACATACCTCTTGAAATCTGTTTCCTGCTATACTGCCTCCCTTTCAAGTCCGCCTCGATTCCTTCCCTCAACAGATTTTTAGGCGATAGCTGTCCTTTATTACTCTGCCAGTTTCTGAATTCCTGTGCCCCTGAGCTCCATTTTTAAATTCGTTTTTTGTGAGCAGACCGCAAGTCCAAAATGTTGGTTCAGGACCTATACTGGTTCCCGGCGCGTGGCTGAGACTTTGGTTAATTATTCTTCCTGCGGGGCAATTAGTGTGACATGTACCCGTCCAAATGCCTAACATGTACTCTCTCATTTGTTCTCCCTCTTCCCTTTTATTTTTGCCAAATTGGTAACTGTGCGAACCAGGAGGTTAAAGGGGCTTTCTCTCCAAGTTGGCAGATTGATAGTAAAGCAGTTGGAAAGTCAAACCGGAGCACCAGGAGAGGGATTATTAGTTGAGTTTTAGAAACCTTTCGTATTCACAGTGTGTCCATTCTCTAGGTTTCCCGTACATGTTATAGCGGTAGTAATAGTCCCTTCACCCTGGACAGTTGGGACCATTGGAATGGGTGCATGTATTATTGCTTTAAAGAGTCTGCATTTACTTACCCAATCTTACCAATCCTCGCAGTCCCATGTGTCCTGCCTTATGCCACATCCAGCTGTCGTTGCAGATAGGGTCATTACAGGTTTCATCAGAGACCCAGAAGGATTTGTAAAGAATTTACCTTTTCTTTTTTTTTTCAAATTCCTTTTTATACTGGGTTTGAGCTGTTTCTCGCTGCCATGTTTATGCCAGTCTAGACACAGTTGATTCCCTTATGGAGACATATCAGTACATAGGTTTTAAGATTCTTACTAGTCAGATATATTCCTCTGCATGAAATATGGGGTTTTGAGTCCCTTTTCCTGAAGAAGGTGTAGGTCTTGTCTATTCCATAGTTGGCTTTTGGAACGGTACGTGTGCTTATATCAAACTCTGGTTTTATGCATCACCCCACCTCTCATTCCCCCTTAAGCAGGCATAAGAGTGTTTTCTAAATGTGAGACTCTCTTCTCTTTCCTAACTCAGTTCTTGTGTAGCCATGTTTACAGGATCTTCATAAGTGATATCTTATGATAAGTTTCTTTTTCTGTGTGACTTATTTCACTTAGAGAATCATCGTACCTGAATCCACTCATTTTGCTGCTACTGGTCTTATGACATTGATTTCATGGCTGAGGGATATTCCATCGTACCTAAGTACCACAATTTTTTGAACCATTTTTATCTTTCCTGGGATATTTAAGGTGTACCCAAGTTGAGGTTCTTGTAAGCAGTGCAGCCCTAAATTTTGGTGTGGCTCTGTCTTATTGATTTTCAGGTTTCCCAAGGTATATTCCCTTGACTGGAAGTGGCCTTTGCTCTGTTGCTCTGTTGTTTACTTGTTTTAGAGAACACAATGCACTCCCACAGAGAGGCAGTTAGAAATTTACATCCCGCCCTTCAGCATAACAAGGCTCCCTGTTCTCCAGGGCCTGTCTTGACTTTCTGGTGTTTATCCATTTTGTGGATGTGCCTTTTGACTGGTGAGAAGTGATACATCTTTGTAGTGCAGATTTGCATTGCCCACTTGCTTGCTTGGCCAAAAAGGGCCTATGCGTTTTCTCCTGAATATATTCAGGAGAAAACACATATGCCCTTTTTGGACAAGTGCATCATTGTCAAAGTTGTGCCTCACTTCCTGTGCTTTAAAGGTGATTCCAACGTATGTCTTGAAATCTGTTTCCTGCTATTCTGCCTCACTTTCAAGTCTGCCTCGTTGCCTTCCCTCAACAGATTTTTGGATGATAGTTGTCCTTTATTACTCTGCCAGTTTGTGAATTGCTGTGCCCCTGAGCTCCATTTTTTAACTCGTTTTTTGTGAGCTGAACGCAAGACCAAGTTTTTGGTTCAGGACCTATACTGGTTCCCGTTGCGTGGCTGAGATTATGATTAATTCTTCTTCCTCACGGGATATAAGAGTGACATATGCCCGTCCAAATGCCTAACAGCTACTCTCTCATTGGTTCTCCCACTTCCCTTTCATCCTCTGCCAAAATGGCAACCTGTGCGAACCAGGAGGTTAAAGGTGCTGTCTCTCCAAATTTGGAGATTGATAGTAAAGCAGTTGGAAAGTGAAACCGGAGCACCAGGAGGGGGATTATTCGCTGAGTTTTAGAGACCTTTCATATTCACAGTGCGTCCATTCTCTAGGTTTCCCGTACATGTTATAGCGGTAGTAATATTCCCTTCAACCTGGACACATGGGACCCATGGAATGGGTGCTATGCATTATTGCTTTAAAGGGTCTGCATTTGCTCACCCAATCTCACCAATCCTCTCAGTCCCATGTGTCCAGCCTTATGCCACATCCAGCTCTCATTGTAGATAGGGTCATTCCAGGTTTCATCAGAGACACTGAAGGAATTGTAAAGAATATCCCTTTTTTTGTTATTCAAATTCCTTTTTATAGTGGGTTTGAGCTGATTCTCACTGCCAAGTTTATGCAAGTCTAGACACACTTGATTCCCTAACGGAGACATATCAATACATAGGTTTTAAAATTCTTACTAATCAGATATATTCCTCTGTGGGAAATATGGGCTTTTGAGTTCCTTTCACTGAGGAAGGTGTAGGTCTTGTCTATTCCATAGTTGGTTTTTGGAACGGTACCTGTGCTTATATCAAACTCTGGTTTTATGCATCACCCCAACTCTCCTTCCCCGTTAAGCAGGCATAAGTGTGTTTTCTAAATGTGAGACTCTCTTCTCTTTCCTAACTCAGTTCATGTGTAGCCATGTTTACAGGATCTTCCTAAGTGATATCTTATGATAAATTTCTTTTTCTGTGTGACTTATTTCACTTAGAATCATCGTACCTGAATCCACTCATTTTGCTGCTACTGGTCTTATGACATTGATTTCATGGCTGAGGTATATTCCATTGTATGGAAGTAACACAATTTTTTGAACCGTTTTTATCTTTCCTGGGATATTTAAAGTGTACCCAAGTTGAGGTTCTTGTAAGCAGTGCAGCCCTAAATTTTGGAATGGCTCTGTCTTATTGATTTTCAGTTTTCTCAAGATATATTCCCTAGAATGGAAGTGCCCTTGGCTCTGTAACTCTGTTGTTTACTTGGTTTAGGGAACACAATGCACTCCTCAAGAGAGGCAGTTGGCAATTTACATCCCGCCCATCAGCATAACAAGGCTCCCTGTTCTCCAGGGCCTCTCTTGCCTTTCTGGATTTTACCCATTTTGTGGATGTCCCTTTTGACCGGTGGATAGTGATACTTCTTGTAGTGCAGATTTGCATTGACCGCTTGCTTGCTTGCCCAAAAAGGGTGTATGTGTTTTCTCCTGAATATATTCAGGAGAAAACGCATACACCCTTTTTGGCCAAGTGCATCATTGTAGAAGTTGTGCCCCTCTTCCTGTGCTTTAAAGGCGATTCCAACGTACCTCTTGAAATCTGTTTCCTGCTATTCTGCCTCGCTTTCAAGTCCGCCTCGTTGCCTTCCCTCAACAGATTTTTGGGCGATAGTTGTCCTTTATTACTCTGCCTGTTTGTGAATTGCTGTGCCCCTGAGCTCTATTATTTAACTTGTTTTTTGTGAGCTGAACGCACGTCCAAAATTTTGTTTCAGGACCTATACTGGTTCCCAGTGTGTGTCTGAGACTTTAGTTAATTCTTGTTCCTCCCGGGAAATAAGAGTGACATGTGAACGTCCAAATGCCTAACTGCTACTCTTTCATTGGGTCTCTCTCTTCCCTTTCATCCTCTGCCAAATTGGCAACCTGTGGGAACCAGGAGGTTAAAGGTGCTGTCTCTCCAAGCTGGGAGATTGATAGTAAAGCATTTGGAAAGTCAATGCATAGCACCACGAGAGGTTCTATTCGTTGAGTTTTAGAGACCTTTCATATTCACAGTTTGTCCATTCTCTAGGTTTCCCGTACATGTTATAGCTGCAGTAATATTCCCTTCAACCTGGAGAGTTGGGACCCATGGAATGGGTGCCATGCATTATTGTTTTAAAGGGTCTGCATTTGCTCACCAATCTTACCAATACTCTCAGTCCCATGTGTCCATCCTTATGCCACTTCCAGCTGTCATTGCAGATAGGGTCATTGCAGGTTTTGTCAGAGACTCTGAAGGAATTGTAAAAAATTTACCTTTTTTTTTTGTTTTTCAAATACCTTTTTATAGTGGGTTTGAGCTGATTCTCGCTGCCATGTTTATGCCCGTCTAGACACACTTGATTCCCTTACGGAGACATATCAATACATATGTTTTAAGATTCTTACTAGTCAGATATATTGCTCTGTGGGAAATATGGTGTTTTGTGTCCCTTTCACTGAGGAAGGTGTAGGTATTTTCTATTTCATATTTGGTTTTGGGAACGGTGCCTGTGCTTATATCAAACTCTGGTTTTATGCATCACCCCACCTCTCCTTTCCCCTTAAGCAGGCATAAGAGTGTTTTCTAAATGTGTGGCTCTGTTCTCTTTCCTAACTCAGTTCATGTGTAGCCATGTTTACAGGATCTTCATAAGTGATATATTATGATAAGTTTCTTTTTCTGTGTGACTTATTTCACTTAGAATTATCGTACCTGAATCCACTCATTTTGCTGCTACTGGTCTTATGACATTGATTTCATGGCTGAGGGATATTCCATTGTATGTAAATAACATAATTTTTTGAACCGTTTTTATCTTTCCTTGGATATTTAAGGTGTACCCAAGTTGAGGTTCTTGTAAGCAGTGCAGCCCTAAATTTTGGAATGGCTCTGTATTATTGATTTTTAGTTTTCCCAAGATATATTCCCTAGACTGGAAGTGCCCTTGGCTCTGTAGCTCTGCTGTTTACTTGGTTTAGGGAACACAATGCACACCTCCAGAGAGGCAGTTGGCAGTTTACATCCCGCGCATCAGCATAACAATGCTCCCTGTTCTCCAGGGCCTGTCTTGCCTTTCTGGATTTTACCCATTTTGTGGATGTCCCTTTTGACAGTTGGGAAGTGATACTTCTTTGTAGTGCAGATTTGCATTGCCCGCTTGCTTGCTTGGCCAAAAAGGGCGTATGCGTTTTCTCCTGAATATATTCAGGAGAAAACGCATACGCCCTTTTTGGCCAAGTGCATCATTGTCGAAGTTGTGCCCCTCTTCCTGTGCTTTAAAGGCGATTCCAACGTACCTCTTGAAATCTGTTTCCTGCTCTTCTGCCTCGCTTTCAAGTCCGCCTCGTTGCCTTCCCTCAACAGATTTTTGGACGATAGTTGTCCTTTATTACTCTGCCTGTTTGTGAATTGCTTTGCCCCTGAGCTCAATTATTTAACTCGTTTTTTTGTGAGCTGAATGCAAGTCCAATATTTTGGTTCAGGACCTATACTGGTTCTCATTGGGTGGCTGAGACTTTAGTTAATTCTTCTTCCTCCAGGAAATAAGAGTAACATGTGCGCGTCCAAATGCCTAACAGCTACTCTTTCATTGGTTCTCCCTCTTCCCTTTCTTCCTCTGCCTAATTGGCAACCTGTGCGAACCAGGAGGTTAAAGGTGCAGTCTCTGCAACCTGGGAGATTGATAGTAAAGCAGTTGGAAAGTCAAACCAGAGCACCAGCAGAGGGACTATTTGTTGAGTTTTAGAGACCTTTCATGTTCACAGTGTGTCCATTCTCTAAGTTTCCCATACATATTATAGCTGTAGTAATATTCCCTTCACCCTGGAGAGTTGGGACCCATGGAAGGGGGACCATGCATTATTGCTTTAAAGGGTCTGCATTTGCTCACCCAATCTCACCAATCCTCTCAGTCCCAAGTGTCCAGCCTTATGTCAAATCCAGCTGTCATTGTAGATAGGGTCATTCCAGGTTTTGTCAGAGACCATGAAGAAATTGTAAAGAATTTCCTGTTTTTTTTTTTGTGTCTGAAATTCCTTTTTATAATGGGTTTGAGCTGATTCTCACTGCCATGTTTATGCCAGTCTAGACACAGTTGATTCCCTCATGGAGACATATCAATAAATAGGTTATAAGATTCTTACTAGTCAGATATATTCCTCTGAGGGAAATATGGTGTTTTGAGTCCCTTTCACTGAGGAAGGTGTAGGTCTTGTCTATTCCGTATTTGATTTTTTGAACGGTACCTGTGCTTATATAAAACTCTGGGTTTTATGCATCACCCCACCTCTCCTTCCCCCTTAAGCAGGCATAAGAATGTTTTCTAAATGTGAGACTCTGTTCTCTTTCCTAACTCAGTTCATGTGTAGCCATGTTTACAGAATCTCTATAAGTGATATCTTATGATAACTTTCTTTTTCTGTGTGACTTATTTCACTTAGAATTATCGTACCTGAATCCACTCATTTTGCTGCTACTGGTCTTATGACATTGATTTCATGGCTGAGGGATATTTCGTCATACGTAAGTACCACAATTTCTTGAACCATTTTTGTCTTTCCTGGGATATTTAAGGTGTACCCAAGTTGAGGTTTTTGTAATCATTGCAGCCCTGAATTTTGGTGTGGATCTGTCTTATTAATTTTCAGTTTTCCCAAGCTATATTCCCTAGACTGGAAGTGCCCTTGGCTCTGTAGCTCTGTTGTTTACTTGTTTTAGGGAACACAATGCACTCCTCCAGGGAGGCAGTTGGCAATTTACATCCCGCCCATCAGCATAACAAGGCTCTCTGTTCTCCAGTGCCAGTCTTGTCTGTCTGATTTTTACACATTTTGCGGATATCCCTTTTGGCTGGTGGAAAGTGATAGTTCTTTGTAATGCAGATTTGCATTGCCCGCTTGATGGCTTGGCCGAAAAGGGCATATGCGTTTTCTCCTGAATATATTCACGTGAAAACCCACATGCCCCTTATGACCATATCCATTATTTTCGAAGTTGTGATGCTTTTCCTGTGTTTAAAGGCGATTCCAATGTTCCTCTTGAAATCTCTTTGATGCCACTCTGCCTCATTTTCACTTCCGCCTCGTGGCTATCCCTCAACAGATTTTTGGAAGAGAGTAGTCCTTTATAACTCTGCAGGTTAGTGAATTGCTGTGGCCCTGAATTCCATTTTTCAAATCGCGATTTTTGAGCTGACCGCAAATCCACAGTTTTGCTTCTGGACCTATACTGTTTCTGGGGGGGGGGCAGGCTGAGTCTTTGGTTAATTCCTCTTCGTGACGGGAAATTAGAGTGAAATGTGGCCGTCCAAATGCCTACAGCTACTCTCTCATTGGTTCTCTCTGTTCCCTTATATCCTCTGCACAATTTGCCAGCTGTTCGAACCAGGAGGTTATAGGGCGTGACTCTCCAAGTTGGGAGATTGATAGTAAAGCAGTTGGAATGTCAAACTGGAGCACAAGGAGAGAAAAAAGTAGTAGAGTTTTAGAAACCTTTCACCATCAGATGGTTTCCATTCTCTAGGTTCCCATACATGTTATAACTGTAGTGATATTCCCTTCTACTTGGAGAGTTGGGAACCATGGAATGCGTGGCAGGCATTATTGCTTTAAAGGGTCTGCATTTTTTCACCCAATCTCACCAATCCTCTCAGTCCCAAGTGACCAGCCTTATGCCACATCCAGCTGTCATTGTAGATACGGTCATTCCAGGTTTCATCAGAACCCCTGAAGGTATTGTGTAAGAATTTTACTGTTTTTATGTTTTGTTTTGGAATTCATTTTTATAGTGGGTTTGAGCTTATTCTCACTGCCATGTTTATGTCGTTCTAGACACACTTAGCTCCCTTATGGAGACATATCAATACATAGGTTTTAAGATTCTTACTAGATAGATATATTTCTCTGCGGGGAATAAGGATGTTGAGTTCCATTCACTGAGGAAGGAGTAGGGCTTGTCTCTTCTGTTTTTGGATTATGGAACGGTACCTGTGCTAATATCAAACTTTTTTTGTGCATCTCCCCACCTGTCTTTCCCCTTAAGCAAGCGTTAGAATGTTTTCTATATCTGAGACTCTGTTCTCTTCCCTAATTCAGTTCATATGTAGCCATGTTTACATTCCCTTCATAAGTGATATCTTATGTCAGAATGCACCATGGCCTTGTCATAATAATGCTCCATGGCCCCTGTCATCACAATGCTCCATGCCCTGGTTATCACAATGCTCCATGTCCCTTGTCATCACAATTCTCCACGTCCTTGTCATCACAATGCTACATGACACTTCTCATCAAAATATTACATGCTCTTGTCATCACAATTCTCCATGCACTTGAAATTGCAATGCTCCATGCACTTGTCATCACAATGCTCAATGCACTTGTCATCACAATGTTCCATGCCCTTGTCATCAGATTGCTCCATGACACCTGTCATCACAATGCTCCCTGATACCTGTCATCACAATGCTTCATGCCCCTTGTCATTACAGTGCTCCATGATGCTCGACACCACAATTACCCAAGGTCTTCTCATCACAATGCTCCACAGTTTTGCCATCACCATGCTCCATGCCTTGTCATCTCAAATCTCAATGTCCCTTGTCCTCAGAATTCTCCACGACCTTGTCATTACAATGCTCCATGGCACTTCACATCAAAATGTTATATGCTCTTGTCATCACAATACTCCATGCACTTGTCATCGCAATGCTCCATGACCCCTGTCATAGGAAGCTCCATGCGCTGTTCATCACAATGTTTCACGACCTGGATATTAAAATGATCAGTGGCCCTTGATATCACAATGCTCCATGCCCTTGTCATCACAATGCTCCTTTAATTTGTCACAGCAATCCTCCATGACACTTGGCATCACAATGCTCCATGATATTGTCATCAAACTGGAACATGTCATATTTCATCACAATGCTCCCTGACATCTTTCTTCACAATAATCCATGACCTTGTCATCACAGTTCTCCATGCCCTTGTCATCACAATGTGCCATGGCCACTCTTACCACAATAATGCATGAAACTGGTCAGACCAATGCTCCATGTCACTTTTCATCACAATGCTCCATGAACGCTGTCATCACAATGCACCATGACCATCATCATAATGCTTCATGCTATTGTCATCACAATGAAATCAAAATGCTCCATGACCTCTGTCCTCACAATGCTGCAAACCCTTGTGATCACAATGTTCCATAACACTTGTAATCACAATGACCCATGACGCTGGTCAGCACAATTATCCATGGTCTTCTCATCACAATGCACCATGATTTTGTCATCACTATGTTCAATACACTTGTCATCACAATGCTCTCTGACTATTGCCCTCAGTATGCACCTTGAACTCTTTCATGACAAGGCTCTTTGCCTATTTCATCACAATGATCCATGCCCTTTTCATCACAATGCTCCAAGACACCTGTGATCACAATGCTCCTTGCACTTGTCATCACAAAGCTCCATGACGCATGTCATCAGAATGCTCCATGGTCTTCTTATCATAATTTTCCATGCCCTTGTCATCACAATGCTCCAAGACCCCTGTAATCACAATGTTCCCTACGCCTTTTCATCAGAATGCTCCATGAGAATTGTCATCACAAGGTTCCATGGTCTTCACATAACAGTGCTCCAGGACATTGTCATCACAGTGCTCCATTCCCTTGTCATCACAATGGGCCATTACATATGTCATCACAATGCTCCCTGACATATGTCTTCACAATACTGCTTGACCTGGTCATCAAAATGCTCCATGCCCTTGTCATCAAAATACGCCATTCGAACTGTCATCGCAATAATCCATGAAACTTATTAGACCAATGCTCCATGCCCTTGACATCACAATGCTCCATGCCCATGTTATCAAAATGCTCCATGACCCCTGTCATCACAATGTTCCATGACTCCAGTCATCACAATATTTCATGACGTTTGTCATCACAATGATCCATGCCCTCATCATCAACAGTCTCTGTGACCTTTTTAACCACAATGCTCCATGAACTTTTCATCACAATGCTCTTTGACCCTTGTCATCAATGTGCTCTATGACTTTCTCAGCACAATGCTCCATAACACTTGTCATCACAATGCTCCATGAGCTTGTCAGCACAATGCTCCATGACACATGTCATCACAATGCGCCATGCACCTGTCATCACAGTGCTCCACAATATTGTCATCACAATGCTCCATAAAACTTGTCATCACAATGCTCCATGCACTTCTCATCAAAACGCTCTCTCACCACTGATATCACAATGATACATCACTATTCGTCACAATACTACCTCACCCCTGTCATCACAATATTCCATGACTCCTGTCATCACAATGCTACATGCACTTATCATCACAATGTTCGATGACGACTGACATCACAATTTTCCATAACCCATGTCATCAAAATGCTCCATGACCCTTTTCATCAAAATGCTCCATGACCACTGACATCACAATGTTCCATAACCCCTGTCATCAAAATGCTCCATGGCATTTTTCATCAAAATGCTCCATGACCCCTGCCATCACGATGTTCCATGGCCTTGTCATCACAAAGCTCCCTGACCCTTCTCATCAAAATGCTCCAAGAACGCTGACATCACAATGTTCCATAACACCTGTCATCAAAATGTTCCATGACACTTTTCATCAAATAGCTCCATGACCCTGTCATCAGAATGCTCCCTGCACTTCTCATCACAATGCACAATGCCCTTGCCATCAAAATGTTCCATGACCTTTGTCATCACAAAGATCCATGACCTTTGGCATCACAATGCTCCATGTCATTGTCATCACAATGATCCATGAACGCTCTCACACATTGTTCCATGCCCTTGTCTTCACAAAGCTCCATGACACATGTCATTAGAATGCTCCATGGCCTTCTCATCACAATGCTCCATGCCCTTGCCATAACAATGCTCCATTACACCAGTCATAACAATGCTCCATGAAACCTGCCATCACGGTGTTCCATGGCCTTGTCATCACAAAGCTCCATGACCCTTCTCATCACAATGCTCCAAGAACCCTGTAATCACAATGCTCTATGCCCCGTTTCATCTCAATGATCCATGAACTCTGTCATCACAGTGCACCTTGCCCATCATCATAAGGCTTCAGGCTATTGTCATCACAATGAAATCAAAATTATCCATGACCACTGTCATCATAATGCCCCAAACCCTTGTGATCACAATGTTCCATAACACTTGTCATCACAACACCCTGTGATGCTCATCATAACAATTATCCATGGTCTTCTCATCACAATGCTCCATGACCTTTTTCATCACAATTCTCAATACACTTGTCATCACAATGCTCCCTGACACTTGTCATCAGAATGCTCCTTGAAACCTTTCACGAAAATGCTCCATGCCTTTTTCATCACAGTGCCCATGCCGTTTTCATCACAATGCTTCAAGGCCCCTGTAATCACAATGCTCCATGTGCTTGTCATCACAAAGCTCCATGACACATGTCATCAGAATGCTCCATGGTTTCTCCTCACAATGCTCCATGCACATGTCATCAAAATGCTCCAAGACCCCTGTAATCACAATGCTCCATGTCCCTTTTCATCAGAATTCTCCATGAGACTTGTCATCACAAGTCTCCATGGTCTTATCATCACAATGCTCCAGGACCTTGTCATCACCATGCTCCATTCCCTTGTCATCACAATGCTCCATGACCCCTGTCATCACAATAATCCATGAATATTTTCAGCCCAATGCTCCATGATATTCTCATCACAATGCTCCATGACAAATATCATCAAAATGCTCCATGACCACGGTCACCACAACACTCCATGACACCTGACAATACAATGATCCGGGACTCTTGTCATCACAATGCTCCATTCTCTACTCATCACAATGCTCCATGACACTTGTCATCACAATGATCCATGCCCTTGTCATCCCAATGCTCCTTGACCCATGTATTCACAATGCTCCGTGATACTTGTCATCACAGTGCTCCATGACACATGTCATCACAATGCTCCATGCCTTTGTCAGCAAAATGCTACATGACCTTGTCATTAAAATGCTCTATGCGTTTGTCATCACAATACTCCATTACCATTGTCATCAGAATCCTCCATGAACCTTGGGATCACATTGCTTCATGCCCTTGTCATCACAATGCTCCATGCTCCTTGAAATGAAAATGATCCATGACCTCTGTCATCTCAGTGCACCAAACCCTTGTGATCACAATGTTCCATAACACTTTTCATCACAACGCTCCATGATGCCTGTCATCACGATACACCATGCCCTTTTCATCACAATGCTCCATGACATTTGTCATCACAATTCTCAATACACTTGTCATCACAATGCTCCCTGACACTTGTCATCAGATTTCTCCTTGAACCCTGTCACGAAAAGGCTCCATGCCTTTTTAATCACAATGCCCCATGCCATTTTCATAACAATGCTCCATGCCATTTTCATCAAAATACTCCACAAGCTTGTCATCAGAATGCTCCATGACCCTTGTTATCACAATTCTCCATGCACTTGTCAGCACAATGCTCCCTGACCCTTGTCATCACAATGCTCCAAGCCATTGTCATCACAATGCTCCATTACATTTGTCATCAGAATCCTCCATCACACTTGGCATCACAATGCTCCATGCCATTGACATCACAAAGGGCCATTACATATGTCATCACAATGCTCCCTGACACCTCTCTTCACAATAATGCATGACCTGGTCATCACAATGCTCCATGCCCTAGTCATCACAATGCACCATTTCAACTGTCTTCACAATAATCCATGAAACTTATTAGACCAATGTTCCATGCCCTTGTCATCACAATGCTCCATGCCCTTGTTATCACAATGTTCCAAGACCCCTGTAATCAGAATGCTCCATGCCCCATTTCATCAGTATGCTCCATGAGACTTGTCTTCACAAGGCTCCATGGTTTTCTCATAACAAACTGCAGGACATTTTCATCACAATGCTTCTCGACCTTGTCATGAAAATTCTCAATGGCCATTGTCATCATAATGCTGCAAGCCCTAGTCATCACAATGCTCCATTATATTTGCCATCACAATCCTCCATTACATTTGGCATCACACTGCTCCCTGCCATTGTCATCGCAATGGAGCATGACATATGTCATCACAATGCTCCCTGACACCTGTCTTCACAGTACTCCATGACGTTCTCATCACAATGCTCCATGCCCTTGTCATCACAATGCACGATGTCCGCTGTCATCACAATAATTTAAGAAACTTGTCAGACCAATGCTACATGCCCCTGTCTTCACAATGCTCCATGCCCTTCTTATCACAATGCTCCATGACCCCTTTCCTCACAATGCTCCATGACTCCAGTCATCACAATGCTTCATAACGTTTGTCATCACAGCGGTCCATGCCCGCGTCATCACAAGGCTCTGTGTCCTATGTAACCACAATGCTCCATGAACATTTCATCACAATGCTCCGTGACACTTGTCATCAGAGTGCTCCATGTCTTTGTCAGAACAATGCTCCATGACCCTTATCAACACAGTGTGCCACGCGCTTTTCATCACAATGATCCACAACCTTGTCATCGCTGTGCTCCATAAACCTAGTAATCACAATGGTCCATGCACTTCTCAACAAAATGCTCTCTCACCAGAGATATCACAGTGTTCCATCAGTAGTCACCACAATACTCCCTCACCCCTATAATCACAATGTTCCATGACCCTGTCATCACAATGCTACATCCCCTTATCATCACAATGTTCCATGACCCCTGACATCACAATGTTCCATAACCACTGTCATCAAAATGCCCCATGACCCATTTCATCCCAAAGCTCCATGACCCATGTTATCACAATGTTTTATAACCCCTGTCATCAAAATGTTCCATTACACTTTTCATCAAATTGCTGCATGAACCTGTCATCAAAATGCTCCCTGCCCTTCGCATCACAATGAACCACACATTTGTCATCAAAATGCTCCATGACCTTTGTCATTACAAATCTCCATGACCCTTGGCATCACAGTGATCCATGTCACTGTCGTTACCATGCTCAATGAACAATCTCATCACATTGCTCCATGCCCTTGTCATCACAAAGCTCCATGACACTTGTCATCACAATGCTCGATGCCCTTCCCATCACAATGCGCCATGCTCTTGTTATTTCAATCCTCCTTGACCCATGTATCACAGTGTTCCTTGCCTTTATCATCTCAATGCTCCATGCCCACTCACATCTCAATAATCCATGAAATATTTCAGACCAATGCTCAATGCCCTTCTCATCAAAATGCTCCATTACTTCTGTCATAACAATGCTCCATGACCTCTGCCATCACAATGTTCCACGGCCTTGTTATCACAAGGCTCCATGACACTTGTCATCACAATGTTCCAAGAACCCTGTAATCACAATGCTCCATGCCCCTTTTCATCTCAATGCTCCATGAACCCTGTCATCACAATGCACCATGACCATCATCATAATGCTTCAGGCTATTGTCATCACAATGAAATCAAAATTCTCCATGACCTCTGTCATCATAATGCTCCAAAACCTTGTGATCACAATGTTCCATAACACTTATCATCAAAACACCCCATGACAATCATCATCACAATTATCCATGGCCTTCTCATCACAATGCTCCATGACCTTTGTCATCACAGTTCTCAATACACTTTTCATCACAATGCTCCCTGACACTTGTCATCAGAATGCTCCTTGAAACCTGTCACAAAAAGGCTCCATGCCATTTTCATCACACTGCCCCATGCCGTTTTCATCAAAATACTCCATACCATTGTCATCAAAATACTCCACAAGCTTGTCATCAGAATGCTCCATGACCCTTGTCATCACAATTCTCCATGCACTTGTCAGCACAATGCTCCCTGACCCTTGTCATCACAATGCTCCAAGCCATTGTCATCACATTGCTCCATTACCTTTGTCATCAGAATCTTCAATGACACTTGGCATCACAATGCTCCATGCCATTGTCATCACAATGGGCCATTACATATGTCATCACAATGCTCCCTGACACCTGTCTTCACAATACTGCATGACCTTGTCATCACAATGCGCCATTCCAACTGTCATCGCAATAATCCATGAAACTTATTAAACCAATGCTCCATGCCCTTGTCATTACAGTGCTCCATGCCCTTGTTATCACAATCCTCCATGACCCCTGTCATCACAATGCTCCGTGACTCCAGTCATCACAATGCTTCATGACCTTTGTCATCACAATGGTCCATGCCCTCATCATCAACAGTCTCTGTGACCTTTTTAACCCCAATGTTCTATGTACTTTTCATCACAATGCTCTTTGACCCTTGACATCACAATGCTCTACGCCTTTATCAGCACAATGTTCCATGCCCTTGTCATCACAAAGCTCCATGACCCCTGTCATCACAATGCTCTGTTACTCCAGTCATCACAATGCTTCATAACATTTGTCATCACAGTGGTCCATGCCCGCATCATCACAAGGCTCTGTGACCTATTTAACCACAATGCTCCATGAACTTTTCATCATAGTGCTCCGTGACCCTTGTCATCACAGTGCTCCATGCCTTTGTCAGAAAAATGCTCCATGACCCTTGTCATCACTATGTGCCACGCACTTTTTATCCCAACGGTCCACAAATTTGTCATCACAGTGCTCTATAAACCTTGTAATCAAAATGCTCCATGCCCTTCCCATCACAATGCTCCATTACCCCTGTCATAACAATGCTCCATGACCCCTGCCATCACAATGTTCCACGGCCTTGTCATCACTAGGCTCCATGACACTTGTCATCACAATGCTCCAAGACCCCTGTAATCACAATGCTCCATGCCCCTTTTCATCTCTATGCTCCATGAACCCTGTCATCACAATGCATCATGCCCATCATCATAAGGCTTCCGGCTATTGACAGCACAATGAAATCAAAATTTTCCATGACCTCTGTCATCACAATGCCCAATGCCCTTTTCATCACAATGCTCCATGAATCCTGTCATCACAATCCTCCGTGACTCCAGTCATCACATTGCTTCATAACTTTTGTCATCACAACGGTCCATGCCCGCGTCATCAAAAGGCTTTGTGACCTTTGTAACGACAATGTTCCATGAAATTTTCATCACAATGCTCCGTGAACCTTGTCATCACAATGCTCCATGCCTTTGTCAGAACAATGCTCCATGACCCTTGTCATCACAATGTGCCACGTGCCTTTCATCACAGCGGTCCACAACCTTGTCATCGATATGCTCCATAAACCTTGTAATCCCAATGCTCCATGTACTTCTCATCAAAATGCTCTCTCACATGAGATATCATAATGTTCCATCACTAGTCATCACATTACTCCCTCACCCCTGTAATCACAATGTTCCATGACCCCTTTCATCACAATGCTACATCCCCTTATCATCACAATGTTCTATGACCCCTGACATCACAATGTTCCACAACCCCTGTCATCAAAATGCTCCATGACCCTTTTCATGCCAAAGTTCCGTGACCCCTGACATCAAAATGTTCTATAACACCTGTCATCAAAATGTTCCATTATAATTTTCATCAAATTGCTGCATGACCCTGTCCTCAAGCTGCTCCCTGCCCTTCTCATCAAAATGCACCACGCCCTTGTCATCAAAATGCTCCATGACTTTTGACATCACAAACCTCCATGACACTTGACATCACAATGCTCCATGTCATTGTCATCACAATGCTCCATGAACCCTCTCATCACATTTCTCCATGCCCTTGTCATCACAAAGCTCCATGACACTTGTCATCACAATGCTCAATGCCCTTCTCATCACAATGCTCCATGCCCTTGCCATTACAATCCTCCATGACCCATGTATCACAGCGTTCCATGCTCTTGTCATCACAATGCTCCATGCCCACTCTCATTACAATAATCCATGAAACATTTCACAACAATGCTTCCTGCCCTTCTCATCACAATGCTCCATTACACCTGTCATAACAATGTTCCATGACCCCTGCCATCACAATGTTCCACCGCCTTGTCATTCACAAGGCTCCATGACATTTGTCATCACAATGTTCCAAGACCCCTGTAATCACAATGTTCCATGCCCTTGTCATCAGAAAGCTCCATGACGCATGTCATCAGAATGTTCCATGGACTTCTCATCACAATGCTCCATGCCCTTGTCATCACAATGCTCCAAGACCCTTGTTATCAAAATGCTCGATGCCCATTTTCATCTCAAAGCTCCATGAATCCTATCATCACAGTGCACCATGCCCATCACAATAATGCTTCAGGCTGTTGTCATCACAATGAAATCAAAATGCTCCATGACCTCTGTCATCACAAAGCTCCAAACCGTTGTGATCACAATATTCCATAACACTTATCATCACAACACCCCATGATGCTCATATTCACAGTTATCCATGGTCTTCTCATCACTATGCTCCATAACCTTAGTCATCACAATGCTCAATTCACTTTTCATCACAATGCTCCCTGACACTTGTCGTCAGTATGTTGCTTGAACACTGTCATGACAAGGCTGCATGCCTTTTTCATCACAATGATCCATGCCCTTTTCATCACAGTGCTCCAAGACACCTGTAATCACAATGCTCCATGCACTTGTCATCACAGTGCTCCATGACGCATTCATCAGAATGCTCCATGTCCTTCTCTTCACAATGCCCCATGCCCTTGTCATAACAATGCTCCAAGACCACTGTAATCACAATGCTCCATGCCCCTTTTCATCAGAATACTCCATGAGACTTGTCATCACATGTCTCCATGGTCTTCTCATCACAAGGCTCCAGGACCAATATCAACACAATGCTCCATGACCACTGTCATCACAACACTCAATTACCCCTGACAACACAGTGATCCGGAACTCTTGTCATCACAATGCTCCATGACCCCTGTCATCACAATACTCCATGAACATTTTCAGCCCAATCTTCCATGACGCTTGTCATCACAATGATCCATGCCTTTTTCATCCCAATGCTCCATGACCCATGTATTCACAATGCTCTGTGACGCATGGCATCACAGTGCTCCATGACACCTGTCATCACAATGCTCCATGCCTTTGTCAGCAAAATGCTACATGAACTTGTCATTACAATGTTCCATGCGCTTGACATCACTATACTCCATTACCATTGTCATCAAAATCCTCCATGAAACTTTGTATCACATTGTTTCATGCCCTTGTCATCACAATGCTCCATGCTTCTTGAAATCAAAATGATCCATGACCTGTGTCATCACAATGCTCCAAACACTTGTGATCACCATGTTCCATAACACTTGTCATCACAACGCTCCATGATGCCTGTCATCACAATACTCCATGCACTTTTCATCACAATGCTCCATGACCTTTGTCATCACAATTCTCAATACACTTGTCATCACAGTGCTCCCTGACACTTGTCATCAGAATGCTCCATGAACCCTGTCACGAAAAGGCTCCATGCCTTTTTCCTCACAATGACCCATGCAGTTTTCATCACAATGCTCCATGCCATTGTCATCAGAATACTCCACAAGCTTGTCATCAAAAGGCTCCATGACCTTGGCATCACAATTCTCCATGCACTTGTCAGCACAATGCTCCCTGACCCTTGTCATCACAATGCTCCAAGCCATTGTCATCACACTGTTCCATTACCTTTGTCATCAGAATCCTCCATGACACTTGCATCACAATGCTCCATGCCATTGTCATCACAATGGGCCATTACATATGTCATCACAATGCTCCCTGACACCTGTCTTCACAATACTGTATGACCTGGTCTTCACAATGCTCCATGCCCTTGTCATCACAATGCACCATTCCAACTGTCATTGCAATAATCCATGAAATTTATTAGACCAATGATCCATGCCCTTGTCATCGCAATGCTCCATGCCCTTGATATCACATAGCTCCATGAGCCCTGTCATCACAATGCTCCGTGACTCCAGTCATCACAATGCTTAATGACCTTTGTCATCACAATGGTCCATGCCCTCATCATCAACAGTCTCTGTGACCTTTTTAACCACAATTCTCCATGAACTTTTCATCACAATGCTCTTTGACACTTGTCATCAGAATACTCTATGCCTTTCTCAGCACAAAGCTCTATGACCGTTGTCATTGCAATGCTCCATGCGCTTGTCAGCACAATGCTCCATGACACATGTCATCACAATTTGCCATGCGCTTGTCATCACAGTGCTCCACAATCTTGTCATCACAGTGCTCCATAAACATTGTCATCACAATGCTCCATGCACTTCTCATCACAATGTTCTCTCACAACTGATATCAAAATGTTTCATCACTATTCATCACAATACACCCTCAGCCCTGTCATCACCATGTTCCATGACTCCTGTCATCACAATGCTACATGCATTTATCATCACAATGTTCGATGACCACTGACATCACAATGTTCCATAACCCCTGTCATCAAAATGCTCCATGACCCCTTTCATCAAAATGTTCCATGACTCCTGTCATCACAATGCTCCATGATCCTTGAAATCACAATGATCCATGACCTCTGTCTTCACAATGCTCCAAATCCATGTGATCACAATGTTCCATAACCCTTGTCATCACAACGCTCCATGATGCCTGTCATCACAATACTCCATGCCCTTGTCATCACACTGCTCCATGATATTTGTCATCACAATTCTCAATACACTTGTCATCACAATGCTCCCTGACATTTGTCGTCAGTATGCTCCTTGAACACTGTCATGAAAAGGCTCCATGCATTTTTCATCACAATGCTCCATGCCCTTTTCATCACAATGCTCCATGCCATTGTCATCACAATACTCCACAAGCTTGTCATCAGAATGCTCATTGACACTTGTCATCACAATGCTCCATGAGCACTGTCATCACAATGCTCCATACTCCTTGTCATGACAAGTGTTATGGAATATTGTGATCACAAGGGTTTGGAGCATTGTTATGACAGAGGTCAGGGAGAATTTTGATTTCATTGTGATGACAATAGCATGAAGCATTACGATGATGGGCATGGTGCATTGTGATGACAGGGTTCATGGATCATTGAGATGAAAAGGGACATAGAGCATTGTGATTACAATGGTCTTGGAGCATTGTGATGACAAGGGCATGGAGCACTGAGATGAGAAGGCCATGGAACATTCTGATGACATGCATCATGGAGCTTTGTGATGACAAGGGCATGGAGCATTGTGATTTCAGGGGTCTTGAGAATTGTGATGACAATTGTCATGGAACCATGTGATGACTAGGCCGTGGAATATTGTGATGGCGGGGGTCCTGGTGCATTGTTATGAAAGGGGTAATGGAGCATTGTGATGAGAAGGGCATGGAATATTGGTCTGAAATATTTCATGGATTATTGTGATGTGAGTGGTCATGGAGCACTGTGATGACAAGGGTACGGAACACTATGATACATGGGTCATGTAGGACTGTAATGACAAGGGCATGGAACATTGTGATGAGAAGGGCATCGAGCATTGTCATGACAAGTATCATGGAACTTTGTTATGACAAGGGCATTGAGCAATGTTATGAGAATCTTCATGGAGCATTGTGATGCCAAGGGTCATGGAGATTTGTGATGACAAGTCTTGGAGCATTTTGATGACAAGGGCAAGGTGCGTTGTGATGCGAAGGGCAGGGAGCATTTTGATGACCGGGTCATGCAGCAATTTGATGAAATGTGTAATGGAACATTTTGATGGCAGGGGTTATAGAACAATGTGATGTCAGTGGTCTTGGAGATTTGGAATGAAAAGGGTCATGGAGCATTTTGATGACAGCGGTTATGGAACATTGTGATGTCAGGGGTCATCGAACAATGTGATGATAAGTGCATGTAGCATTGTGATGACAGGAGTCATGGAACATTGTGACAACAGGGTTGAGGGATTATTGTGACGAATAGTGATGTAACATTGTGATATCTGTGGTGAGAGAGCATTTTGATGAGAAGTACATGGAGCATTGTGATGACAAGTTTTATGGAGCATTGTGATAAAAAGATTGTGGAGCACTGTGATGACAAGTGCATGGTGCATTGTGATGACATGTGTCATGGAGCATTGTTCTGACAAAGACATGCAGCATTGTGTTGACAAGTGTCACAGAGAATTGTGATGAAAATTTCATGGAGCATTGTGGTTACAAAGTTCACAGAGCCTTGTGATGAGTCGGGCATGGAACATTGTGATGACAAACATTATGAAGCATTGTGATGACTGGAGTCACGGAGCGCTGTGATGACAGGGGTCATGGAGCATTGTGAGGACAAGGGCATGGAGCATTGTGATGACAGTGGTATGGAGCATTGGTCTGACAAGTTTCATAGATTATTGTGATGACAGTGGGCATGGTGCATTGTGATGACAAGGGCATGGAGCATTGTGATGAGAAGGTCATGGAGTATTGTGAAGACAGGTGTCAGGGAGCATTGTGATGACATATGTCATGGTCCATTGCGATGACAATGGCATGGAACATTGTGATGCCAAATGTAATGGAGGATTGTGATGACAAATATAATGGAGCATTGTGATGACTAGGGCTTGGAGCATTATGATGACAAGGGCCATTGAAAATTTTCATGACAAAGTCGTGAAGCATTGTGATGACAAGGTCCTGGAGCATTGTGATGACAAAACCATGGAGCCTTGTGATGAGAATTCTCATTGAGCATACTGATGAAAAGGGGCATAGAGCATTGTGATTACAGGAGTCTTTGAACATTGTGATGAAAAGGGCATGGAACATTGTGAGGAGAAGTCCAGGGAGCATTCTGATGGCATGCATCATTGAGCTTTGTGATGACAAGGGCATAGAGCATTGTAATTACATGGGTCTTGGAGCATTGTGATGAAAAAGGCATGGTTCATTGTGATGAAAATGGCATGGAACCTTGTCATGACAGGGTTCAAGGAGCATACAGACAACAAGTGTCAGGGAGCATTTTGATGACAAGTGTATTGAGCATAGTGATGACAAAGGTCATGGAGCATTGTGATGAGAAGACCATGGATAATTGTGATGACGAGCGTCATGGGGCATTGTGATGACAAGTGTTATGGAATATTGTGATCACAAGGGTTTGGAGCATTGTTATGACAGAGCTCATGGAGCATTTTGATTTCATTGTGAAGACAGTAGCATGAAGCATTATGATGATGAGCATGGTGCATTGTGATGACAGGCTTCATGGATCATTGAGATGAAAAGTGGCATAGAGCATTGTGATTACAGGGTTCTTGGAGCATTGTGATGAGAAGGGTCATGGAGCCTTGTGATGACAAGGCCATGGAACATCCTGATGGCAGGGGTCATGGAGTATTGTTATGACACGGGTAAAGGAGCATTGTGATGGCAAGAGCATGGAACATTGTGAGGAGAAGACCATGGAGCATTCTGATGACATGTGTCATGGAGCTTTGTGATGACAAGGGCATGGAGCAATGTGATGAGAGTGTTCATGGAGCATTGTGATGACAATGACATGGAGCATTGTGAGGCCAAGGGTCATGGATCATTGTGATGACAACGGTCATGGAGCATTTTGATGGCAAGTGCGTTGTGCATTGTGATGAGAAGGGCAGGGAGTATTGTGATGACAGGGTCATGGAGCAATTTGATGAAATGTGTCATGGAACATTTTGATGTCAGTTGTTATGGAACATTGTGATGTCAGGGGTCATGGAGCATTTTGATGAATATGGTCATGGAGCATTTTGATGACAGATGTTATGGAACACTGTGATGTCAGGGGTCATTGAACATTGTGATGATAAGTGCATGTAGCATTGTGATGAGAGGAGTCATGGAAAATTGTGATGAGAGGGATGAGGGAGTACTGTGACAAATAGTGATGTAGCATTGTGATATCAGTGGTGAGAGAGCATTTTGATGAGATGTGCATGGAGCATTGTGATGACAAGATTGTGGAGCACTGTGATGACAAGCGCATGGTTCATTGTGATGACATGTGTCATGGAGCATTGTGCTGACAAGCGCATGGAGCATTTTGATGATAAGGGTCATGGAGCATTGTGCTGAGAAAGGCATAGAGCATTTTGATGAAAAGGGTCAAAGAGCATTGTGATGAAAATTCATGGAGCATTGTTGATAAAAAGGTCACAGAGACAGTTGATGACGAGGACATGGACCATTGTGATGAGAAAGTTCATGAAGCATTGTGATGACTGGAGTCACGGTGCATTGTGATGACAGGGGTCATGGAGCATTGTGATAACAAGGGCATGGAGCATGGTGATGACAAGGGCATGGAACATTGGTCTAATAAGTTTCATGAATTATTGCGATGAGAGTTGGAATGGCGCATTGTGATGACAAGGGCATGGATCATTGTGATGACCAGGTCATGCAGTATTGTGAAGGCAGGTGTCAGGGAGCATTGTGATGACATATGTCATGGCCCATTGTGATGACAATGGCATGGAGCATTGTGATGCCAAGTGTCATGGAGGATACTGATGACTAAGGTAATGGACATTTGTGATGACAATGGCTTGGAGCATTGTGATGACAAGGGTCAGGGAGCATTGTGCTGACAAGTGCATGGAGTTTTGTGATGACACGGGTCATGGAACATTCTGATGATAAGCTTGTGGAGTATTTTGATGACAATGGCATGGAGCATTGTGATGTAAATGGCATGAGGCATTGTGATGAAAAAGGCATAGAGCCTTTTCGTGACAGGGTTCAAGGAGCATTCTGATGACAAGTGTCAGGGAGCATTGTGAGGACAAGTGTATTGAGAATTGTGATGACAAAGGTCATGGAGCATTTTGCTGAAAAGGGCATGGAGTATTGTGATGACAGGCATCATGGAGCGTTGTGATGACAAGTGTTATGGAACATTGTGATCACAAGGGCTTGGAGCATTGTGATGACAGAGGTCATGGATCATTTAGATTTCAAGGAGCATGGGGCATTGTGATGACAAGGGCATGAATCAATGTGATCCCAAGGTTCATGGAGGGTTGTGATGATAATGGTAATGGAGTATTGTGATGACAAGCATATAGAGGATTGTAATGACAAGGTTATGTAGCCTTTTGCTGACAAAGGCATGGAGCATTGTGATGACAGGTGTCATTGAGCACTGTGATGACAAGCGAAATGGAGCATTGTGAATACAGGGGCTATGGAGCATTGGGATGACAAGGGCATGGATCATTTTGATGACAAGAGTCCTGGAGCATTGTGATGACTACGGAATGGAACATTGTGATGAAAAGAGTCCCGGATCATTGTGCTGTCAAGTGTCATGGAGTGTTGTGATGACAGTGGTCATGGAGCATTGCGATGACAAGCGAATGGAGCATGGTGATGACAAAGTCCTGGAACATTTTGATGAGAAGACCATGGAGACTTTTGATGAGAAGTCTCATGGAGCATTCTGTTGAAAAGGGGCATGGAGCATTGTGATTACAGGGGTCTTGGAGCATTGTGATGACAAGGGCATGGATCATGTTGATGAGAAGGCCATGGAGCATTCTGATGACATGCATCCAGGAGCTTTGTGATGAAAAGAGCATGGAGCATTGTGATTAAAGGGGTCTTGGAGCATTGTGATGAAAAGGGCATGGATCATTGTGATGAAAAAGGCATGGAGCCTTGTCATGACAGGTTTCAAGGAGCATACTGAAGACAAGTGTCAGGGAGCATTGTGATGACAAGTGTATTGAGCATTGTGATGACAAAAATCATAGAGCACTGTGATGAGAAGGCCATGGATAATTGTGATGATGAGTGTCATGTTTTGTTGTGATGACAAGTGTTATGGAACATTGTGATCACAAGGCTTCGGAGTATTATAATGACAGAGGTCATGGAGCATTTTGATTTCATTGTGATGACAATAGCCTGAAGCATTATGATGATGGGCATGGTGCATTGTGATGACAGGGTTCATGGAGCATTGATATGAAAAGGGGCATGGAGCATTGTGATTACAATGGTCTTGGAGCATTTTGATGACAAGGGCATGGAGCATTGAGATGAGAAGGCCATGGAACATTCTGATGACATGCGTCATGGAGCTTTGTGATGACAAGGGCATGGAGCATTGTGATTTCAGGGGTCTTGAGAATTGTGATGACAATTGTCATGGAACCATGTGATGACTAGGCCGTGGAACATTGTGATGGCGGGGGTCATGGTGCATTGTTATGAAAGGGGTAATGGAACATTGTGATGAGAAGGGCATGGAATATTGGTCTGAAATATTTCATGGATTATTGTGATGTGAGTGGTCATGGAGCACTGTGATGACAAGGTTACGGAATACTATGATACATGGGTCATGCAGGATTGTAATGACAAGGGCATGGAGCATTGTGAAGAGAAGGGCATCGAGCATTGTGATGACAAGTATCATGGAGCTTTCTGATGACAAGGGCATTGAGCAATATTATGAGAATGTTCATGGAGCATTGTGATGACGATGACATGGAGCATTGTGATGCCAAGGGTCATGGAGATTTGTGATGACAAGTCTTGGAGCATTTTGATGACAAGGGCACGGTGCGTTGTGATGAGAAGGGCAGGGAGCATTTTGATGACCGCCTCATGCAGCAATTTGATGAAATGTGTAATGGAACATTTTGATGGCAGGGGTTAGAGAACAATGTGATGTCAGTGGTCTTGTAGCTTTGGAATGAAAAGGGTCATGGAGCATTTTGATGACAGCGGTTATGGAACATTGTGATGTCAGGGGTCATCGAACAATGTGATGATAAGTGCATGTAGCATTGTGATGACAGGAGTCATGGAACATTGTGACAACAGGGTTGAGGGATTATTGTGACGAATAGTGATGTAACATTGTGATACCTGTGGTGAGAGAGCATTTTGATGAGAAGTACATGGAGCATTGTGATGACAAGGTTTATGGAGCATTGTGATAAAAAGATTGTGGAGCACTGTGATGACAAGTGCATGGTGCATTGTGATGACATGTGTCATGGAGCATTGTTCTGACAAAGACATGCAGCATTGTGTTGACAAGTGTCACAGAGAATTGTGATGAAAAGTTCATGGAGCATTGTGGGTACAAAGGACACAGAGTCTTGTGATGAGTCGGGCATGGAACATTGTGATGATTCGGGCATAGAACATTGGGATGACAAACGTTATGAAGCATTGTGATGACTGGAGTCATGGAGCGCTGTGATGACAGGGGTCATGGAGCATTGTGAGGACAAGGGCATGGAGCATTGTGATGACAGGGGCATGGAGCATTGGTCTGACAAGTTTCATAGATTATTGTGATGACCGTGGGCATGGTGCATTGTGATGACAAGGGCATGGAGCATTGTGATAAGGAGGTCATGGAGTATTGTGAAGACAGGTGTCAGGGAGCATTGTGATGACATATGTCATGGTCCATTGCGATGACAATGGCATGGAGCATTGTGATGCCAAATGTAATGGAGGATTGTGATGACAAATAAAATGGAGCATTGTGATGACTAGGGCTTGGAGCATTATGATGACAAGGGCCATTGAAAATTTTCATGACAAAGTCATGAAGCATTGTTATGACAATGTCCTGGAGCATTGTGATGACATAACCATGGAGCCTTGTGATGAGAATTCTCATGGAGCATAAGGATGAAAAGGGGCATAGAGCATTTTGATTACAGGAGTCTTGGAACATTGTGATGAAAAGGGCATGGAACATTGTGAGGAGAAGTCCAAGGTGCATTCTGATGGCATGCGTCATTGAGCTTTGTGATGACAAGGGCATGGAGCATTGTGATTACATGGGTCTTGGAGCATTGTGATGAAAAAGGCATGGATCATTGTGATGATAATGGCATGGAACCTTGTCATGTCAGGGTTCAAGGAGCATACAGACAACAAGTGTCAGGGAGCATTTTGATGACAAGTGTATTGAGCATAGTGATGACAAAGGTCATGGAGCATTGTGATGAGAAGACCATGGATAATTGTGATGACGAGCGTCATGGGGCATTGTGATGACAAGTGTTATGGAATATTGTGATCACAAGGGTTTGGAGCATTGTTATGACAGAGGTCATGGAGCATTTTGATTTCATTGTGATGACAATAGCAGGAAGCATTATGATGATGGGCATGGTGCATTGTGATGACAGGGTTCATGGATCATTGAGATGAAAAGGGGCATGGAGCATTGTGATTACAGGGGTCTTGGAGCATTGTGATGAGAAGGGTCATGGAGCCTTGTGATGACAAGGCCATGGAACATCGTGATGGCAGGGGTCATGGAGTATTGTTATGACAGGGGTAAAGGAGCATTGTGATGGCAAGAGCATGGAACATTGTGATGAGAAGGCCATGGAGCATTCTGATGACATGTGTCATGGAGCTTTGTGATGACAAGGACATGGAGAAATGTGATGAGAGTGTTCATGGAGCATTGTGATGACAATGACATGGAGCATTGTGATGCCAAGGGTCATGGATCATTGTGATGACAAAGGTCATGGAGCATTTTGATGGCAAGTGCGTTGTGCACAGTGATGAGAAGGGCAGGGAGCATTGTGATGACAGGGTCATGGAGCAATTTGATGAAATGTGTCATGGAACATTTTGATGACAGGTGTTATGGAACATTGTGATGTCAGGGGTCATGGAGCATTTTGATGAAAATGGTCATGGAGCATTTTGATGACAGATGTTATGGAACATTGTGATGTCAGGGTCATCGAACATTTTGATGATAAGTGCATGTAGCATTGTGATGACAGGAGTCATGGAAAATTGTGATGAGAGGGATGAATGAGTACTGTGACAAATAGTGATGTAGCATTGTGATATCAGTGGTGAGAGAGCATTTTGATGAGATGTGCATGGAGCATTGTGATGACAAGATTGTGGAGCACTGTGATGACAAGCGCATGGTTCATTGTGATGACATGTGTCATGGAGCATTGTGCTGACAAGCGCATGGAGCATTGTGATGACAAGGGTCATGGAGCATTGTGCTGAGAAAGGCATAGAGCATTTTGATGACAAGGGTCAAAGAGCATTGTGATGAAAATTCATGGAGCATTGTTGTTAAAAAGGTCACAGAGACAGTTGATGACGAGGACATGGACCATTGTGATGAGAAAGTTCATGAAGAATTGTGATGACTGGAGTCACGGTGCATTGTGATGACAGGGGTCATGGAGCATTGTGATAACAAGGGCATGGAGCATGGTGATGACAAGGGCATGGAACATTGGACTAATAAGTTTCATGAATTATTGCGATGAGACTTGGAATGGCGCATTGTGATGACAAGGGCATGGATCATTGTGATGACCAGGTCATGCGCTATTGTGAAGACAGGTGTCAGGGAGCATTGTGATGACATATGTCATGGCCCATTGTGATGACAATGGCATGGAGCATTGTGAGGCAAAGTGTCATGGAGGATTCTGATGACAAATGTAATGGAGATTTGTGATGACAATGGCTTGGAGCATTGTGATGACAAGCGTCAGGGAGCATTGTGCTGACAAGTGCATGGAGATTTGTGATGACACGGGTCATGGAACATTCTGATGACAAGCTTCTGGAGTATTTTGATGACAGTGGCATGGAGCATTGTGATGTAAATGGCATGAGGCATTGTGATTAAAAAGGCATGGAGCCTTTTCGTGACAGGGTTCAAGGAGCATTCTGATGACAAGTGTCAGGGAGCATTGTGATGACATGTGTATTGAGAATTGTGATGACAAAGTCATGGAGCATTTTGATGAAAAGGGCATGGATTATTTTGATGACAGGCATCATGGAGCGTTGTGATGACAAGTGTTATGGAACATTGTGATCACAAGGGCTTGGAGCATTGTGATGACTGAGGTCATGGATAATTTTGATTTCAAGGAGCATGGGGCATTGTGATGACAAGGGCATGAATCAATGTGATCCCAAGGTTCATGGAGGGTTGTGATGACAATGGTAATGGAGTATTGGGATGACAAGCACATAGAGCATTGTAATGACATGGTCATGAAGGATTTTGCTGACAAAGGCATGGAGCATTGTGATGACAAGCGTCACGGAGCATTCTGAATACAGGGTTTATAGAGCATTGGGATGACAAGGGCATGGATCATTGTGATGACAAGTGTCTGGAGCATTGTGATGACTAGGGAATGGAACATTGTGATGAAAAGAGTCCCGGATCATTGTGCTGTCAGGTGTCATGGAGTGTTGTGATGACAGTGGTCATGGAGAATTGTGATGATATTGGTCATGGAGCATTGCGATGGCAAGCGAATGGAGCATGGTGATGATAAAGTCCTGGAACATTTTGATGAGAAGACCATGGAGACTTTTGATGAGAAGTCTCATGGAGCATTCTGTTGAAAAGGGGCATGGAGCATTGTGATTACAGGGGTCTTGGAGCATTGTGATGACAAGGGCATGGATCATGGTGATGAGAAGGCCATGGAGCATTCTGATGACATGCGTCCAGGAGATTTGTGATGACAAGGGCATGGAGCATTGTGATTAAAGGGGTCTTGGAGCATTGTGATGAAAAGGGCATGGATCATTGTGAGGAAAAAGGCATGGAGCCTTGTCATGACAGGTTTCAAGGAGCATACTGAAGACATGTGTCAGGGAGCATTGTGATGACAAGTGTATTGAGCATTGTGATGACAAAAATCATAGAGCACTGTGATGAGAAGGCCATGGATAATTGTGATGATGAGCGTCATGGGGTGTTGTGATGATAAGTGTTATGGAACATTGTGATCACAAGGGTTCGGAGTATTATGCTGACAGAGGTCATGGAGCATTTTGATTTCATTGTGATGACAAAAGCCTGAAGCATTATGATGATGGGCATGGTGTATAGTGATGACAGGGTTCATGGAGCATTGATATGAAAAGGGGCATGGAGCATTGTGATTACAATGGTCTTGGAGCATTGTGATGACAAGGGCATGGAGCATTGAGATGAGAAGGCCATGGAACATTCTGATGACATGCGTCATGGAGCTTTGTGATGACAAGGGCATGGAGCATTGTGATTTCAGGGGTGTTGAGAATTGTGATGACAATTGTCATGGAACCATGTGATGACTAGGCCGTGGAACATTGTGATGGCGGGGGTCATGGTGCATTGTTATGAAAGGGGTAATGGAGCATTGTGATGAGAAGGGCATGGAATATTGGTCTGAAATATTTCATGGATTATTGTGATGTGAGTGGTCATGGAGCACTGTGATGACAAGGGTACGGAACACTATGATACATGGGTCATGCAGGATTGTAAAGACAAGGGCATCGAGCATTGTGATGAGAAGGGCATCGAGCATTGTGATGACAAGTATCATGGAGCTTTGTGATGACAAGGGCATTGAGCAATGTTATGAGAATGTTCATGGAGCATTGTGATGACGATAACATGGAGCATTGTGATGCCAAGGGTCATGGAGATTTGTGATGACAAGTCTTGGAGCATTTTGATGACAAGGGCAAGGTGCGTTGTGATGCGAAGGGCAGGGAGCATTTTGATGACCGGGTCATGCAGCAATTTGATGAAATGTGTAATGGAACATTTTGATGGCAGGGATTATAGAACAATGTGATGTCAGTGGTCTTGGAGATTTGGAATGAAAAGGGTCATGGAGCATTTTGATGACAGCGGTTATGGGACATTGTGATGACAGGGGTCAAGGAGCATTATGATGAAAAGGGCATGGATCATTGGTCTAATATGTTTCATGGAGTATTGTGATGACAGTTGGAATGTCAAATTGTGGTGACAAGGGCATGGAACATTGTGATGACCAGGTCATGCAGTATTGTGAAGATAGGTGTCAGGGAGCATTGTGATGACATATGCAATGGCTCATTGGGATGACAATGGCATGGAGCATTGTGATGATAACGGCATGGGGCATTGTGATGAAAACATCATGGAGCCTTTTCGTGACAGGGTTCAAGGAGCATTCTGAAGACAAGTGTCAGGGAGCATTGTGATGACAAGTGTATTGAGAATTGTGATGACAAAGGTCATGGAGCATTGTGATGAAAAGGGCATGGAATATTGTGATGACAGGCATCATGGAGCGTTGTGATGACAAGTGTTATGGAACATTGTGATCACAAGTGTTTGGAGCATTGCGATGACAGAGGTCATGGATCATTTTGTTTTCAAGGAGCATGGAGCATTGTGATGACAAGGGCATGAAGCAATGTGATCCCAAGGTTCATGGAGGATTGTGATGACAATGGTAATGGAGTATATTGATGACAAGCGCATAGAGCATTGTAATGACAAGGTCATGTAGCATTTTGCTGACAAAGGCATGGAGCATTGTGATGACAGGTGTCATGGAGCACTGTGATGAGAAGCGTCAAGGAGCATTGTGAATGCAGGGGTCATGGAGCACTGGGATGAAAAGGGCATGGATCATTGTGATGACAAGCGTCATGGAGCATTGGGCTGAAAATGTTTATGGAGTATTGTGATGACAGGGGTCATGGAGCATTGTGATGACAGAGGTCATGGAGAATTTTGATTTCATTGTGCTGACAATAGTCGGAAGCATTATGATGATGTGCATGATGCATTGTGATGACAGGGTTCATGGAGCATTGAGATGAAAAGGGGCATGGATCATTGTGAATACCGGGGTCTGGGAGCATTGTGATGACAAGGGCATGGAGCATTTTGATGAGAAGGCCATGGAACATTCTGATGACATGTGTCATGGAGCTTTGTGATGACAAGGGCATGGAGCATTGTGATTACATATGTCTTGGAGCCTTGTGATGACAAGGCCATGGAACATTGTGATGGCAGGGCTCATGGAGCACTGTTATGACTGGGGTAATGGAGCATTGTGATGAGAAGGGCATGGAGCATTGTGATTACAAGGATTATGGAGCATTGTGATGACAAATTTGTGGACAATTGTGATCAAAGCGCGTGGCACATTGTGATGACAAGGGTCATGGAGCATTTTTCGTACAAAGGCATGGAGCATTGTGATGACAAGGTTCACGGAGCATTGTGATGAAAAGTTCATGGAGCATTGTGGTTACAAAGGTAACAGAGCCTTGCGATGATGTGGGCATCGAGCATTGTGATGACAAATGTTAAAGAGAATTGTGATGAATGGAGTCAAGGAGCAATGTGATGACAGGGGTCATGGAGCATTGTGATGAGAAGGGCATGGAGCATTGAGCTGAGAAGGGCATAGATCATTGTGATGACAGGGTCAAAGAGCATTGTGATGAAACGTTCATGTAACATTGTGGTTAAAAAGGTCACAGAGACTTTTGATGATGAGGGCATGGACCATTGTGATGAGAAAGGTCATGGCGCTTTGTGATGACTGGAGTCACGGAGCATTGTGATGACAGGGGTCATGGAGCATTGTCATAACAAGGGCATGGAACATTTTGATGACAAGGTCATGGATCATTGGTCTAATAAGTTTCATGGATTATTGTGATGAAAGTTGGAAAGGTGCATTGTGATGACAAGGGCATGGAGCATTGTGATGACCAGGTCATGCAGTATTGTGAAGATAGTGGTCAGGGAGCATTGTGATGACATATGTAATGTCCCATTGTGATGACAATGGCATGGAGCATTGTGATGAAAACGGCATGGGGCATTGTGATGAAAACGTCATGGAGCCTTTTCGTGACAGTGTTCAAGGAGCATTCTGACGACAAGTGTCAGGGAGCATTGTGATGACAAGTGTATTGAGCATTGTGATGACAAAAATCATAGAGCACTCTGATGAGAAGGCAATGGATAATTGTGATGATGAGCGTCATGGGGTGTTGTGATGATAAGTGTTATGGAACATTGTGATCACAAGGGTTCGGAGTATTATGATGACAGAGGTCATGGAGCATTTTGATTTCATTGTGATGACAAAAGCCTGAAGCATTATGATGATGGGCATGGTGTATTGTGATGACAGGGTTCATGGAGCATTGATATGAAAAGGGGCATGGAGCATTGTGATTACAATGGTCTTGGAGCATTGTGATGACAAGGGCATGGAGCATTGAGATGAGAAGGCCATGGAACTTTCTGATGACATGCGTCATGGAGCTTTGTGATGACAAGGGCATGGAGCATTGTGATTTCAGGGGTGTTGAGAATTGTGATGACAATTGTCATGGAACCATGTGATGACTAGGCCGTGGAACATTGTGATGGCGGGGGTCATGGTGCATTGTTATGAAAGGGGTAATGGAGCATTGTGATGAGAAGGGCATGGAATATTGGTCTGAAATATTTCATGGATTATTGTGATGTGAGTGGTCATGGAGCACTGTGATGACAAGGGTATGGAACACTATGATACATGGGTCATGAAGGATTGTAAAGACAAGGGCATCGAGCATTGTGATGAGAAGGGCATCGAGCATTGTGATGACAAGTATCATGGAGCTTTGTGATGACAAGGGCATTGAGCAATGTTATGAGAATGTTCATGGAGCATTGTGATGACGATGACATGGAGCATTTTGATGCCAAGGGTCATGGAGATTTGTGATGACAAGTCTTGGAGCATATTGATGACAAGGGCAAGGTGCGTTGTGATGCGAAGGGCAGGGAGCATTTTGATGACCGGGTCATGCAGCAATTTGATAAAATGTGTAATGGAACATTTTGATGGCAGGGGTTATAGAACAATGTGATGTCAGTGGTCTTGGAGATTTGGAATGAAAAGGGTCATGGAGCATTTTGATGACAGCGGTTATGGGACATTGTGATGACAGGGGTCAAGGAGCATTATGATGAAAAGGGCATGGATCATTGGTCTAATATGTTTCATGGAGTAATGTGATGACAGTTGGAATGTCAAATTGTGGTGACAAGGGCATGGAACATTGTGATGACCAGGTCATGCAGTATTGTGAAGATAGGTGTCAGGGAGCATTGTGATGACATATGCAATGGCCCATTGGGATGACAATGGCATGGAGCATTGTGATGATAACGGCATGGGGCATTGTGATGAAAACATCATGGAGCCTTTTCGTGACAGGGTTCAAGGAGCATTCTGAAGACAAGTGTCAGGGAGCATTGTGATGACAAGTGTATTGAGAATTGTGATGACAAAGGTCATGGAGCATTGTGATGAAAAGGGCATGGAATATTGTGATGACAGGCATCATGGAGCGTTGTGATGACAAGTGTTATGGAACATTGTGATCACAAGGGTTTGGAGCATTACGATGACAGAGGTCATGGATCATTTTGTTTTCAAGGAGCATGGAGCATTGTGATGACAAGGGCATGAAGCAATGTGATCCCAAGGTTCATGGAGGATTGTGATGACAATGGTAATGGAGTATATTGATGACAAGCGCATAGAGCATTGTAATGACAAGGTCATGTAGCATTTTGCTGACAAAGGCATGGAGCATTGTGATGACAGGTGTCATGGAGCACTGTGATGAGAAGCGTCAAGGAGCATTGTGAATGCAGGGGTCATGGAGCACTGGGATGAAAAGGGCATGGATCATTGTGATGACAAGCGTCATGGAGCATTGGGCTGAAAATGTTTATGGAGTATTGTGATGACAGGGGTCATGGAGCATTGTGATGACAGAGGTCATGGAGAATTTTGATTTCATTGTGCTGACAATAGTCGGAAGCATTATGATGATGTGCATGATGCATTGTGATGACAGGGTTCATGGAGCATTGAGATGAAAAGGGGCATGGATCATTGTGAATACCGGGGTCTGGGAGCATTGTGATGACAAGGGCATGGAGCATTTTGATGAGAAGGCCATGGAACATTCTGATGACATGTGTCATGGAGCTTTGTGATGACAAGGGCATGGAGCATTGTGATTACATATGTCTTGGAGCCTTGTGATGACAAGGCCATGGAACATTGTGATGGCAGGGCTCATGGAGCACTGTTATGACTGGGGTAATGGAGCATTGTGATGAGAAGGGCATGGAGCATTGTGATTACAAGGATTATGGAGCATTGTGATGACAAATTTGTGGACAATTGTGATCAAAGCGCGTGGCACATTGTGATGACAAGGGTCATGGAGCATTTTTCGGACAAAGGCATGGAGCATTGTGATGACAAGGTTCACGGAGCATTGTGATGAAAAGTTCATGGAGCATTGTGGTTACAAAGGTAACAGAGCCTTGTGATGATGTGGGCATCGAGCATTGTGATGACAAATGTTAAAGAGAATTGTGATGAATGGAGTCAAGGAGCAATGTGATGACAGGGGTCATGGAGCATTGTGATGAGAAGGGCATGGAGCATTGAGCTGAGAAGGGCATAGATCATTGTGATGACAGGGTCAAAGAGCATTGTGATGAAACGTTCATGGAACATTGTGGTTAAAAAGGTCACAGAGACTTTTGATGATGAGGGCATGGACCATTGTGATGAGAAAGGTCATGGCGCTTTGTGATGACTGGAGTCACGGAGCATTGTGATGACAGGGGTCATGGAGCATTGTCATAACAAGGGCATGGAACATTTTGATGACAATGTCATGGATCATTGGTCTAATAAGTTTCATGGATTATTGTGATGACAGTTGGAAAGGTGCATTGTGATGACAAGGGCATGGAGCATTGTGATGACCAGGTCATGCAGTATTGTGAAGATAGTGGTCAGGGAGCATTGTGATGACATATGTAATGTCCCATTGTGATGACAATGGCATGGAGCATTGTGATGAAAACGGCATGGGGCATTGTGATGAAAACGTCATGGAGCCTTTTCGTGACAGTGTTCAAGGAGCATTCTGACGACAAGTGTCAGGGAGCATTGTGATGACAAGTGTATTGAGCATTGTGATGACAAAAATCATAGAGCACTCTGATGAGAAGGCAATGGATAATTGTGATGATGAGCGTCATGGGGTGTTGTGATGATAAGTGTTATGGAACATTGTGATCACAAGGGTTCGGAGTATTATGATGACAGAGGTCATGGAGCATTTTGATTTCATTGTGATGACAAAAGCCTGAAGCATTATGATGATGGGCATGGTGTATTGTGATGACAGGGTTCATGGAGCATTGATATGAAAAGGGGCATGGAGCATTGTGATTACAATGGTCTTGGAGCATTGTGATGACAAGGGCATGGAGCATTGAGATGAGAAGGCCATGGAACATTCTGATGACATGCGTCATGGAGCTTTGTGATGACAAGGGCATGGAGCATTGTGATTTCAGGGGTGTTGAGAATTGTGATGACAATTGTCATGGAACCATGTGATGACTAGGCCGTGGAACATTGTGATGGCGGGGGTCATGGTGCATTGTTATGAAAGGGGTAATGGAGCATTGTGATGAGAAGGGCATGGAATATTGGTCTGAAATATTTCATGGATTATTGTGATGTGAGTGGTCATGGAGCACTGTGATGACAAGGGTATGGAACACTATGATACATGGGTCATGAAGGATTGTAAAGACAAGGGCATCGAGCATTGTGATGAGAAGGGCATCGAGCATTGTGATGACAAGTATCATGGAGCTTTGTGATGACAAGGGCATTGAGCAATGTTATGAGAATGTTCATGGAGCATTGTGATGACGATGACATGGAGCATTGTGATGCCAAGGGTCATGGAGATTTGTGATGACAAGTCTTGGAGCATATTGATGACAAGGGCAAGGTGCGTTGTGATGCGAAGGGCAGGGAGCATTTTGATGACCGGGTCATGCAGCAATTTGATAAAATGTGTAATGGAACATTTTGATGGCAGGGGTTATAGAACAATGTGATGTCAGTGGTCTTGGAGATTTGGAATGAAAAGCGTCATGGAGCATTTTGATGACAGTGGTTATGGGACATTGTGATGACAGGGGTCAAGGAGCATTATGATGAAAAGGGCATGGATCATTGGTCTAATATGTTTCATGGAGTAATGTGATGACAGTTGGAATGTCAAATTGTGGTGACATGGGCATGGAACATTGTGATGACCAGGTCATGCAGTATTGTGAAGATAGGTGTCAGGGAGCATTGTGATGACATATGCAATGGCCCATTGGGATGACAATGGCATGGAGCATTGTGATGATAACGGCATGGGGCATTGTGATGAAAACATCATGGAGCCTTTTCGTGACAGGGTTCAAGGAGCATTCTGAAGACAAGTGTCAGGGAGCATTGTGATGACAAGTGTATTGAGAATTGTGATGACAAAGGTCATGGAGCATTGTGATGAAAAGGGCATGGAATATTGTGATGACAGGCATCATGGAGCGTTGTGATGACAAGTGTTATGGAACATTGTGATCACAAGGGTTTGGAGCATTGCGATGACAGAGGTCATGGATCATTTTGTTTTCAAGGAGCATGGAGCATTGTGATGACAAGGGCATGAAGCAATGTGATCCCAAGGTTCATGGAGGATTGTGATGACAATGGTAATGGAGTATATTGATGACAAGCGCATAGAGCATTGTAATGACAAGGTCATGTAGCATTTTGCTGACAAAGGCATGGAGCATTGTGATGACAGGTGTCATGGAGCACTGTGATGACAAGCGTCAAGGAGCATTGTGAATGCAGGGGTCATGGAGCACTGGGATGAAAAGGGCATGGATCATTGTGATGAAAAGCGTCATGGAGCATTGGGCTGAAAATGTTTATGGAGTATTGTGATGACAGGGGTCATGGAGCATTGTGATGACAGAGGTCATGGAGAATTTTGATTTCATTGTGCTGACAATAGTCGGAAGCATTATGATGATGTGCATGATGCATTGTGATGACAGGGTTCATGGAGCATTGAGATGAAAAGGGGCATGGATCATTGTGAATACAGGGGTCTGGGAGCATTGTGATGACAAGGGCATGGAGCATTTTGATGAGAAGGCCATGGAACATTCTGATGACATGTGTCATGGAGCTTTGTGATGACAAGGGCATGGAGCATTGTGATTACATATGTCTTGGAGCCTTGTGATGACAAGGCCATGGAACATTGTGATGGCAGGGCTCATGGAGCACTGTTATGACTGGGGTAATGGAGCATTGTGATGAGAAGGGCATGGAGCATTGTGATTACAAGGATTATGGAGCATTGTGATGACAAATTTGTGGACAATTGTGATGCAAAGCGCGTGGCACATTGTGATGACAAGGGTCATGGAGCATTTTTCGGACAAAGGCATGGAGCATTGTGATGACAAGGTTCACGGAGCATTGTGATGAAAAGTTCATGGAGCATTGTGGTTACAAAGGTAACAGAGCCTTGTGATGATGTGGGCATCGAGCATTGTGATGACAAATGTTAAAGAGAATTGTGATGAATGGAGTCAAGGAGCAATGTGATGACAGGGGTCATGGAGCATTGTGATGAGAAGGGCATGGAGCATTGAGCTGAGAAGGGCATAGATCATTGTGATGACAGGGTCAAAGAGCATTGTGATGAAACGTTCATGGAACATTGTGGTTAAAAAGGTCACAGAGACTTTTGATGATGAGGGCATGGACCATTGTGATGAGAAAGGTCATGGCGCATTGTGATGACTGGAGTCACGGAGCATTGTGATGACAGGGGTCATGGAGCATTGTCATAACAAGGGCATGGAACATTTTGATGACAAGGTCATGGATCATTGGTCTAATAAGTTTCATGGATTATTGTGATGACAGTTGGAATGGTGCATTGTGATGACAAGGGCATGGAGCATTGTGAGGACCAGGTCATGCAGTATTGTGAAGATAGGGGTCAGGGAGCATTGTGATGACATATGTAATGTCCCATTGTGATGACAATGGCATGGAGCATTGTGATGAAAACGGCATGGGGCATTGTGATGAAAACGTCATGGAGCCTTTTCGTGACAGTGTTCAAGGAGCATTCTGACGACAAGTGTCAGGGAGCATTGTGATGACAAGTGTATTGAGCATTGTGATGACAAAAATCATAGAGCACTGTGATGAGAAGGCCATGGATAATTGTGATGATGAGCGTCATGGGGTGTTGTGATGATAAGTGTTATGGAACATTGTGATCACAAGGGTTCGGAGTATTATGATGACAGAGGTCATGGAGCATTTTGATTTCATTGTGATGACAAAAGCCTGAAGCATTATGATGATGGGCATGGTGTATTGTGATGACAGGGTTCATGGAGCATTGATATGAAAAGGGGCATGGAGCATTGTGATTACAATGGTCTTGGAGCATTGTGATGACAAGGGCATGGAGCATTGAGATGAGAAGGCCATGGAACATTCTGATGACATGCGTCATGGAGCTTTGTGATGACAAGGGCATGGAGCATTGTGATTTCAGGGGTGTTGAGAATTGTGATGACAATTGTCATGGAACCATGTGATGACTAGGCCGTGGAACATTGTGATGGCGGGGGTCATGGTGCATTGTTATGAAAGGGGTAATGGAGCATTGTGATGAGAAGGGCATGGAATATTGGTCTGAAATATTTCATGGATTATTGTGATGTGAGTGGTCATGGAGCACTGTGATGACAAGGGTACGGAACACTATGATACATGGGTCATGCAGGATTGTAAAGACAAGGGCATCGAGCATTGTGATGAGAAGTGCATCGGGCATTGTGATGACAAGTATCATGGAGCTTTGTGATGACAAGGGCATTGAGCAATGTTATGAGAATGTTCATGGAGCATTGTGATGACGATGACATGGAGCATTGTGATGCCAAGGGTCATGGAGATTTGTGATGACAAGTCTTGGAGCATTTTGATGACAAGGGCAAGGTGCGTTGTGATGCGAAGGGCAGGGAGCATTTTGATGACCGGGTCATGCAGCAATTTGATGAAATGTGTAATGGAATATTTTGATGGCAGGGGTTATAGAACAATGTGATGTCAGTGGTCTTGGAGATTTGGAATGAAAAGGGTCATGGAGCATTTTGATGACAGCGGTTATGGAACATTGTGATGACAGGGGTCAAGGAGCATTATGATGAAAAGGGCATGGATTATTGGTCTAATATGTTTCATGGAGTATTGTGATGACTGTTGGAATGTCACATTGTGATGACAAGGGCATGGAATATTGTGATGACCAGGTCATGCAGTATTGTGAAGATAGGTGTCAGGGAGCATTGTGATGACATATGCAATGGCCCATTGGGATGACAATGGCATGGAGCATTGTGATGATAACGGCATGGGGCATTGTGATGAAAACATCATGGAGCCTTTTCGTGACAGGGTTCAAGGAGCATTCTGAAGACAAGTGTCAGGGAGCATTGTGATGACAAGTGTATTGAGAATTGTGATGACAAAGGTCATAGAGCATTGTGATGAAAAGGGCATGGAATATTGTGATGACAGGCATCATGGAGCGTTGTGATGACAAGTGTTATGGAACATTGTGATCACAAGGGTTTGGAGCATTGCGATGACAGAGGTCATGGATCATTTTGTTTTCAAGGAGCATGGAGCATTGTGATGACAAGGGCATGAAGCAATGTGATCCCAAGGTTCATGGAGGATTGTGATGACAATGGTAATGGAGTATATTGATGACAAGCGCATAGAGCATTGTAATGACAAGTTCATGTAGCATTTTGCTGACAAAGGCATGGAGCATTGTGATGACAGGTGTCATGGAGCACTGTGATGACAAGCGTCAAGGAGCATTGTGAATGCAGGGGTCATGGAGCACTGGGATGAAAAGGGCAAGGATCATTGTGATGACAAGCGTCATGGAGCATTGGGCTGAAAATGTTTATGGAGTATTGTGATGACAGGGGTCATGGAGCATTGTGATGACAGAGGTCATGGAGAATTTTGATTTCATTGTGCTGACAATAGTCGGAAGCATTATGATGATGTGCATGATGCATTGTGATGACAGGGTTCATGGAGCATTGAGATGAAAAGGGGCATGGATCATTGTGAATACCGGGGTCTGGGAGCATTGTGATGACAAGGGCATGGAGCATTTTGATGAGAAGGCCATGGAACATTCTGATGACATGTGTCATGGAGCTTTGTGATGACAAGGGCATGGAGCATTGTGATTACATATGTCTTGGAGCCTTGTGATGACAAGGCCGTGGAACATTGTGATGGCAGGGCTCATGGAGCACTGTTATGACAGGGGTAATGGAGCACTGTGATGAGAAGGGCATGGAGCATTGTGATTACAAGGATTATGGAGCATTGTGATGACAAATTTGTGGACAATTGTGATCAAAGCGCGTGGCACATTGTGATGACAAGGGTCATGGAGCATTTTTCGGACAAAGGCATGGAGCATTGTGATGACAAGGTTCACGGTGCATTGTGATGAAAAGTTCATGGAGCATTGTGGTTACAAAGGTAACAGAGCCTTGTGATGACGTGGGCATCGAGCATTGTGATGACAAATGTTAAAGAGAATTGTGATGAATGGAGTCAAGGAGCAATGTGATGACAGGGGTCATGGAGCATTGTGATGAGAAGGGCATGGAGCATTGAGCTGAGAAAGGCATAGATCATTGTGATGACATGGTCAAAGAGCATTGTGATGAAACTTTCATGGAACATTGTGGTTAAAAAGGTCACAGAGACTTTTGATGATGAGGGCATGGATCATTGTGATGAGAAAGGTCATGGAGCATTGTGATGACAGGAGTCACGGAGCATTGTGATGACAGGGGTCATGGAGCAGTGTCATAACAAGTGCATGGAACATTTTGATGACAAGGTCATGGATCATTGGTCTAATAAGTTTCATGGATTATTGTGATGACAGTTGGAATGGTGCATTGTCATGACAAGGGCATGGAACATTGTGATGACCAGGTCATGCAGTATTGTGAAGATAGGGGTCAGGGAGCATTGTGATGAAATATGTAATGTCCCATTGTGATGACAATGGCATGGAGCATTGTGATGAAAACGGCATGGGGCATTGTGATGAAAACGTCATGGAGCCTTTTCGTGACAGGGTTCAAGGAGCATTCTGACGACAAGTGTCAGGGAGCATTGTGATGATAAGTGTATTGAGGATTGTGATGAAAAAGGTCATGGAGCATTGTGATGAAAAGGGCATGGAAAATTGTGACGACAGGCATCATGGAGCGTTGTGATGACAAGTGTTATGGAACATTTTGATCACAAGGGTTTGAAGAATTGTGATGCCAAAGGTCATGGTTCATTTTGATTTCAAGGATCATGGAGCATTGTGATGACAAGGGCATGAAGCAATGTGATTCCCAGGTTCATGGAGGATTGTGATGAAAATGTTAATGGAGTACTGTGATGGCAAGCACATAGAGCATTGTAATGAAAAGGTCATGTAGCATTTTGCTGACAAAGGCATGGAGCATTGTGATGACCGGTGTGATGGAGCACTGTGATGACAAGCGTCATGGAGCATTGTGAATAGAGGGGTCATGGAGCATTGTGATGACAAGGGCATGGAACATTGTGATGACACGGGCATGAAACATTGGTCTGACATGTTGCTTAGATTATTGTGATGACAGTGGACATGGTGCATTGTGATGACTAGGGCATGGAGCATTGTGATGAGAAGGTCATGGATTATGGTGAAGACAGATGTTAGGGAGCATTGTGATGACATATGTCATGGTCCATTGCGATGACAGTGTAATGGAGCATTGTGATGCGAAATGTAATTGAGGATTGTGATGAAAAATATAATGGAGCATTGTGATGACTAGGGCTTGGAGCATTATGATGACAAGGGCCATTGAGAATTTTCATAACAAGGTCATGAAGCATTGTGATAAAAAGGTCCTGGAGCATTTTGATGAGAAAACCATGGAGCCTTGAGATGAAATATCTCACGGAGCATACTAATGAAAAGGGGCATGGACCATAGTGATTACATGGGTCTAGGAACATTGTGATGACAAGGGCATGGAGCATTGAGATGAGTAGGTCATGGAATATGGTGAAGACAGATGTCAGGGAGCATTGTGATGACATATGTAATGGCCCATTGTGATGACAATGGCATGGAGCATTGTGATGCCAATTGTCATGGAGGATTCTGATGACAAAGGTAATGGAGTTTTGTGATGACAATGGCTTGGAGCATTGTGATGACAAGGGTCAGGGAGCATTGTGCTGACAAGTGCATGGAGAATTGTGATGACAAGGGTCATGGAGCATTCTGATGACAAGCTTGTGGAGTATTTTGATGACAATGGCATGGAGCATTGTGATGAAAATGGCATGGGGCTTTGTCATTAAAAAGGCATGGAGACGTTTCGTGACAGGGTTCAAGGAGCATTCTGACGACAAGTGTCAGGGAGCATTGTGATGACAAGTGTATTGAGAACTGTGATGACAAAGTCATGGAGCATTGTGATGAAAAGGGCATGGAGTATTGTGATGACAGGCATCGTGGAGCATTGTGATGACAAGTGTTATGGAACATTGTAATCACAAGTGTTTGGAGCATTGTAATGAGGGAGGTCATGGATCATTTTGATTTCAAGAAGCATGGAGCATTGTGATGACAAGGGCATGAAGCAATGTGATCCCAAATTTCATGGATCATTTTGATGACAAGGGTCATGGAGCATTGGGCTGAAAATATTCATGGAGTATTGTGATGACTGGGGTCAAGGAGCATTGTGATGGCTAGGGAATGGAGCATTGTGATGACAAATGTCCCAGATCATTGTGTTGTCAGGTGTCATGGAGTGTTGTGACGACAGTGGTCATGGACCATTGTGATGATATTGGTCATGGAGCATTGTGATGAGAAGGTTATGGAGCATTGGGCTTAAAACGTTCATGGAGTATTGCGATGAAAATTGTCAAAGAGCATTGTGATGAAAAGTTCATGGAGCATTGTGCTTAAGAAGGTCACAGAGACTGTTGATGATGAGGGCATGGACCATTGTGATGACAAACGTCATGAAGCATTTTGATGACTGGAACCACGGAACATTGTGATGACAGGGGTCATGGAGCATTGTGATAACAAGGGCATGGAGCATTGTGATGACAATGGCATGGAGCATTGGTCTAATGAGTTTCATGAATTATTGCAATGAGAGTTGGAATGGCGATTTGTGGTGAAAAGGGCATGGAGCATTGTGATGACCAGGTCATGCAGTATTGTGAAGAGAGGTGTCAGGGCACATTGTGATGACATATGTAATGGACCATTGTGATGACAATGCCATGGAGCATTGTGATGCCAAGTGTCATGGAGGATTCTGATGACAAATGTAATGGAGCATAGTGATGACAATGGCTTGGAACATTGTGATGACAAGTGTCAGTGAGCATTTTGCAGACAAGTGCATATAGAATTATGATGACAAGGGTCATGTAGCATTCTGATGACAAGCTTTGGTGTATTTTGATGACAATGACATGGAACATTTTGATGAAAACGGCATGGGGCATTGTGATGAAAAAGTCATGGAACCTTTCGTGACAGGGTTCAAGGAGCATTCTGACGACAAGTGTCATGGAGCACTGTGATGACAAGTGTATTGCGAATTGTGATGACAAAGGTCATGGTGCATTGTGATGAAAAGGGCATGGAATATTGTGATTACAGGCATTATGGAGTGTTGTGATGACAAGTGTTATGGAACATTGTTATCACAAGGGTTTGGTGTATTGCGATGACAGAGGTCATGGATCATTTTGATTTCAAGGAGCATGGAGCATTGTGATGACAAGGGCATGAAGCAATGTGATCCCAAGGTTCATGGAGGATTGTGATGACAATGGTAATGGAGTATTGTGATGACAAGCGCATAGAGCATTGTAAAGACAGGGTCATGTAACATTTTGCTGACAAAGGCATGGAGCATTGTGATGACACGTGTCATGGAACACTGTGAAGACAAGTGTCAAGGAGCATTGTGAATACATGGGTCATGGAGCATTGGGATGACAAGGGCATGGATCATTGTGATGACAAGGGTCATGGAGCATTGGGCTGAAAATGTTCATGGAGTATTGTGATGACAGGGGTCATGGAGCATTGTAATGACAGAGGTCATAGAGAATATTGATTTCATTGTGCTGACAATAGCCAGAAGCATTATGATGATGGGCATGATGCATTGTGATGAGAGGTTTCATGGAGCATTGAGATGAAAAGGGGCCTGGAGCATTGTGATTACAGGGGTGTGGTAGCATTTTGATGACAAGTGCATGGAGCATTTTGATGAGAAGGCCATGGAACATTCTGATGACATGTGTGATGGAGCTTTGTGATGACAAGGGCATTGAGCATTGTGATTATGGGGTCTTGGAGCATTGTGATGACAAGGGTCATGGAGCCTTGTGATGACAATGCCGTGGAACATTGTGATGGCAGGGGTCATGGAGCATTGTTATGACAGGGGTAATGGAGCATTGTGATTACAAGGTTTAGGGAGCATTGCGATGACAAATTTGTGGACCGTTTGAATGAAAAGCGTGTGGCACATTGTGATGACAAGGGTCATGGAGCATTTTTCGGACAAAGGCATGGAGCATTTTGATGACAAGGGTCACGGAGCATTGTGATGAAATGTTCATGGAGCATTTTGGTTACAAAGGTAACAGAGCTTTGTGATAACGCGGGCATCGATGATTGTGATGACAAATGTTATGAAGAATTGTGACGACTGGAGTCAAGGAGCATTGTGATGACAGGGGTCATGGAGCATTGTGATGACAAGGGCATGGAGCATTGTGCTGAGAAAGGCAAGGAGCTTTGTGATGACAAGTGTTAAAGAGCATTGTGATGAAATGTTCATGGAGCATTGTGGTTAAAAAGGTCACCGAGACAGTTGATGATGAGGGCATGGACCATTATGATGAAAAGGTCATGGAGCATTGTGATGACTGGAGTCACGGAGCATTGTGAGGACAGGGTTCATGGAGCATTGTGATAACAAGGGCATGAAGCATTGTGATGACAAGGGCATGGATCATTGGTATAATACGTTTCATGGATTATCGTGATGACAGTTGGAATGGGGCATTGTGATGACATGGGCATGGAACATTGTGATGACCAGGTCATGCAGTGTTGTGAAGAGAGGTGTCAGGGAGCATTGTGATGACATATGTAGTGGCCCATTGTGATGACAATGGCATGGAGCATTGTGATGCCAAGTGTCATGGAGGATTCTGATGAGAAAGGTCATGGAGCATTGTGATGACAATGGCTTGGAGCATTGTGATGACAAGGGTCAGGGAGCATTATGCTGACAAGTGCATGGAGAATTGTGATGACAAGGGTCATGGAGCATTCTGATGACAAGATTGTGGAGTATTTTGATGACAATGGCATGCAGCATTGTGATGAAAACGGCATGTGGCATTGTGATGAAAAAGGCATGGAGCCTTTATGTGACATGTTTCAAGGAGCATTCTGATGACAAGTGTCAGGAAGCATTGTAATGACAAGTGTATTGAGAATTGTGATGACAAAGATCATGGAGCATTGTGATGAAAAGGGCATGGAATATTGTGATGACAGGCATCATGGAGCGTTGTGATGACAAGTGTTATGGGACACTGTGATCACAAGGGTTTGGAGCATTGTGATGACAGAGGTCATGGATCATTTTGATTTCAAGGAGCATGGAGCATTGTGATGACAAGAGCATGAAGCAATGTGATCCCAAGGTTCATGGAGGATTGTGATGACAATGGAAATGGAGTATTGTGATGACAAGCGCATAAAGCATTGTAATGACAAGGTCATGTAGCATTTTGCTGACAAAAGCATGGAGCATTGTGATGACATGTGTCATGGAGCACAGTGATGACAAGTGTCACGGAGCATTGTGAATACAGGGGTCATGGAGCTTTGGGATGACAAGGGCATGGATCATTGTGATGACAGGGGTCATGGAGCACTGGGCTGAAAATGTTCACGGAGTGTTTTGATGACAGGGTTCATGGAGCATTGTGATAACTAAGGAATGGAGCAATGTGATGACAAGAGTCCGGATCATTGTGTTGTCAGGTGTCATGGAGTGTTGTGATGACAGTGGTCATGGAGCATTGTGATGATATTGGCCATGGAGCATTGTGATGAGTAGGTCGTGGAGCATTGGGCTGAAAATGTTCATGGATTATTGTGATGACAGGGGTCATGGAGCATTGTGATGACAAGGGAATGGAGCATGGTGATGACAAGGTCCTGGAGCATTGTGATGAGAAGACCATGGAGAATTGTGATGACAAGTCTCATGGAGCATTCTGATTGAAAGGGGCATGGAGCATTGTGATTACATGGGTCTTGGAGCATTGTGATGAAAAGGGCATGGAGCATTGTGATGAGAAGGCCATGAAGCATTCTGATGACATGCGTAATGGAACTTTTTGATGACAAGGGCATGGAGCATTGTGATTACAGGCATCTTGGAGCATTGTGATGAAAACGGCATGGATTATTGTAATGAAAAACGCATGAAGCCTTGTCATGAAAGGGTTCAAGGAGCATACTGATGACAAGTGTCAGGGAGCATTGTGATGACATGTGTATTGAGCATTGTGATGACAAAGATCATGGAGCATTGTGATGAGAAGACCATGGATAATTGTGATGATGAGTGTCATGGGGTTTTGTGATGATAAGTGTTATGGAACATTGTGATCACAAGGGTTTGGAGCATTATGATGACAGAGGTCATGGAGAATATTGATTTCATTGTGATGACAATAGCATGAAGCATTACGATGATGGGCATGGTGCATTGTGATGACAGGGTTCATGGAGCATTGAGATGAAAAGGGGCATGGAGCATTGTGATTACAAGGGTCTTGGAGCATTGTGATGACATGGGCATGGAGCACTGTGATGAGAAGACCATGGAACATTCTGATGACATTCGTCATGGAGCTATGTGATGACAAGGGCATGGAGCATTGTGATTTCAGGGTTCTTGAGCATTGTGATGACAAGTGTCATGGAACCTTGTGATGACTAGGCCGTGGAACATTTTTATGGCAAGGGTCATGGTGCATTGTTATGACAGGGGTTATGGAGCATTTTGATGAGAAGGGTATGGAACATTTGTCTGAAATGTTTCATGGGTTATTGTGATGAGAGTGGGCATGGAGCACTGTGATGACAAGGGTACGGAACACTGTGATACATGGGTCATTCAGGATTGTAATGAAAAGGGCATGGGGCATTGTGAGGAGAAGGGCATCGAGCATTGTGATGACAAGTGTCATGTAGCTTTGTGATGACAAGGGCATGGAGCAATGTGATGAGAGTGTTCATGGAGCATTGTGATGACAATGACATGGATCACTGTGATGCCATGGATCATGGAGCTTTGTGAAGACAAGTTATGGAGCATTTTGATGACAAGTGCATGGTGCATTGTGATGAGAAAGGCAGGGAGCATTTTTATGAACGGCTCATGCAGCAATTTGATAAAAAGTGTAATGGATCATTTTGATGGCAGGGGTTATAGAACATTGTGATGTTAGGGGTCTTGGAGCTTTGGGATGAAAAGGTTCATGGAGCATTTTGATGACAGGGGTTATGGAACATTATGATGTCAGGGGTCATGGAACCTTGTGATGATATAGTGATATAGCATTGTGATGATAGGGTCATGGAACTTTGTGATACCATGGGTGTGGGAGTATTGTCATGACTAGTGATGGACCATTGTGATATCTCTGTCGAGAGAGCATTTTGATGAGAAGTGCATGGACCATTTTGATTACAAAGTTTATGTAGCATTGCAATGACAAAGTTGTGGACCGTTGTGATGAAATGCGCGTGGAACATTGTGATGACAATGGTCATGGAGCACTGTTCTGACAAAGACATGGAGCATTGTGATGACAAGGATCACAGAGAATTGTGATGAAAAGTTCATGGAGCATTGTGGTTTCCAATGTCACAGAGCCTTGTGATGACGCGGGCATGGTCCATTGTGATGACAAACTTTATGAAACACTGTGAAAACTGGAGTCACTGAGCATTGAGATGACATGGTTCCTGGAGCATTGTGATGACAAGGGCATGGAGCATTGTGATGATAGGGGCATGGAGCATTAGTCTGACAGTTTTCATGGATTATTGTAATGACAGTGGGCATGGTGCATTGTGATGACAAGGGCATGGAGCATTGTGATGAGAAGGTCATGGAGTATTGTGAAGACAGATGTCAGGGAGCATTGTGATGACATATGTCGTGGTCCATTGCGATGACAATGGCATGGAGCATTGTGATGCCAAATGTAATGGAGAATTGTGATGACAAATATAATGGAGCTTTGTGATGATTAGGGCTTGGAGCATTATGATGACAAGGGCCATTGAAAATTTTTAAGACAATGTCGAGAAGCATTGTGATGACAAGGTCCTGAAGCATTGTGATGGCAAAACCATGGAGCCTTGTGATGACAAGTCTCATGGAGCATACTGATGAAAAGGGGCATGGAGCATTGTGTTTACAGGGGTCTTGGAACATTGTGATGATAAGGGCATGGAGCATTGTAAGGAGAAATCCAAGGAGCATTCTGATGGCATTCGTCCTTGAGTTTTGTGATGACAAGGGCATGGAGCATTGTGATTACATGGGTCTTGGACCATTGTAATGAAAAGACCATGGATCATTGTGATGAAAAAGGCATGGAGCCTTGTCATGACAGGGCTCAAGGAGCATACAGACAACAAGTGTCAGGGAGCATTTTGATGACAAGTGTATTGAGCATTGTGATGACAAAGGTCATGGAGCATTGTGATGAGAAGACCATTGATAATTGTGATGAAGAGCTTCATGGGGCATTGTGATGACAAGTGTTATGGAATATTGTGATCACAAGGGTTTGGAGCATTGTTATGACAGAGGTCATGGAGCATTTTGATTTCATTGTGATGACAATAGCATGAAGCATTAAGATGATGGGCATGGTGCATTGTGATGACAGTGTTCATGGACATTGAGATAAAAAGGGGCATAGAGCATTGTGATTACAGGGTTCTTGGAGCATTGTGATGACAGGGTCATAGAGCAATTTTATGAAAAGGGTGATGGAACCTTTTGATGACAGGTGTTATGGAACATTGTGATGTCAGGGGTCATCGAACATTGTGATGATAAGTGCATGTAGCATTGTGATGACAGGAGTCATGGATCATTGTGATGACAGGGGTGAGGGAGTATTGTGACAAATAGTGATGTAGCATTGTGATATCAGTGGTGAGAGAGCATTTTGATGAGAAGTGCATGGAGCATTGTGATGACAAATTTTAAGGAGCATTGTGATGAGAAGATTGTGGAGCACTGTGATGACAAGCGCATGGTGCATTGTGATGACATGGGTCATGGACATTTGTGCAGACAAGCGCAAGGAGCATTGTGATTACAAGTGTCAAAGAGCATTGTGATGAAAAGTTCATGGAGCATTGTGGTTCAAAAGGTCACAGAAACTATTGATGACGAGGGCATGGACCATTGTGATGACAAAGGTCATGAAACATTGTGATGACTGGAGTCACGGAGCATTGTGATGACAGGGTTCATGGAGAATTCTGATAACAAGAGCATGGAGCATTGTTATGACAAGGGCATGGAACATTGGTCTAATATGTTTCATAGATTATTGTGATGACAGTTGGAATGGCGCATTGTGATGACAAGGACATGGAGCATTGTGATGACCAGGTCATGCAGTATTGTGAAGAGAGGTTTCAGGGAGCATTGTGATGACATATGCAGTGGCCCATTGTGATGACAATGGCATGGAGCATTGTGATGCCAAGTGTCATGGAGGATTCTGATGAGAAAGGTAATGGAGCATTGTGATGACAAAGGTCAGGGAGCATTTTTCTGACAAGTGCATGGAGAATTGTGATGACAAGGGTCATGGAGCATTCTGATGACAAGATTGTGGAGTATTTTGATGACAATGGTATGCATCATTGTGATGAAAATGGCATGGGGCCTTGTGATGAAAATGGCATGGAGCCTTTTCATGACATGGTCAAAGGAGCATTCTGATGACAAGTGTCAGGAAGCATTGTAATGACAAGTGTATTGAGAATTGTGATGACAAAGATCATGGAGCATTGTGATGAAAAGGGCATGGAGTATCGTGATGACAGGCATCATGGAGCGTTGTGATGAAAAGTGTTATGGAACATTGTGATCACAAGGGTTTGGTGCACTGAGATGACAGAGGTCATGGATCATTTTCATTTCAAGGAGCATGGAGCATTGTGATGACAAGGGCATGAAGCAATGTGATCCCAAGGTTAATGGAGGATTCTGATGACAATGGTAATGGAGTATTGTGATGACAAACGCATAGAGCTTTTTAATGACAAAGTCATGTAGCATTTTGCTGACAAAGGCATGGAGAATTGTGATGACATGTGTAATGGAGCACTGTGATGACAAGTGTCACGGAGCATTGTGAATACATGGGTCATGGAGCATTGGGATGACAAGGGCATGGATCATTGTGATGACAAGGGTCATGGAGCATTGTGATGAGTAGAGAATGGAGCATTGTGATGACAAGAGTCCCGGATCATTGTGTTGTCAGGTGTCATGGAGTGTTGTGATGACCGTGGTCACGGAGCATTTTGATGATATTTGTCATGGAGCATTGTGATGAGAATATCATGGAGCATTGGGCTGAAAATATTCATGGATTATTGTGATGACAGGGGTCATGGTGCATTGTGATAACAAGGGAATGGAGCATGGTGATGACAAGGTCCTGGAGCATTGTGATGATAAGACCATGGAGACTTGTGATGACAAGTCTCATGGAGCATTCTGATGAAAAGGGGCATGGATCATTGTGATTACATGGGTCTTGGAGCATTGTGATGACAAGGGCATTGAGCATTGTGAAAAGAAGTCCATGGAGCATTCTGATGACATGTGTCATGGAGCTTTGTGATGACAAGCGCATGGAGCATTGTGATTACAGGGGTCTTGAAGCATTGTGATGAAAAGGGCATGGATCATTGTGATGAAAAAGCATGGAGCCTTGTCATGACAGGGTTCAAGGGGCATACTGATGACAAGTGTCAGTTAGCATTGTGATGACAAGTGTATTGAGCATTGTGATGACAAAGATCATGGAGCATTGTGATGATAAGACCATGGATAATTGTGATGATGAGTGTCATGCAGCTTTTTGATGACAAGGGCATTGAGCAATGTTATGAGAGTGTTCATGGAGCATTGTGATGACAATGACATGGAGCCTTGTGATGCCAAGGGTCATGGAGATTTGTGATGACAAGTCATGGAGCATTTTCATGACAAGGGCATGGTGCATTGTGATGAGAAGGGCAGGGAGCATTCTGATGACAGGGTCATGGAGCTATTTGATGAAAAGTGTCATGGAACATTTTGATGACAGGTGTTATGGAACATTGTGATGTCAGCGTTCTTGGAGCATTTTGATGAGAAGGGTCAGGGAGCTTTGTGATGGCAAGGCCATGGAACATCGTGATGGCAGGGGTCATGGAGCATTTTGATGAAAAATGCCATGGAGCCTTTTGATGATAGGGGTTATGGAACATTGTGATGTCAGTGGTCATGGAGCATTTTGATGAAAAGGGTCATGGAGCATTTTGATGACATGGGTTATGGAAAATTGTGATGTCAGTCGTCATCGAACATTTTGATGATAAGTGCATGTAGCATTGTGATGACAGGAGTTATGGAATATTGTGATGACGGGTGAGGTAGTATTGTGACGAATAGTGATGTATCATTGTGATATCAGTGGTGAGAGAGCGTTTTGATGAGAAGTGCATGGAGCATTGTGATGACAAGTTTTATGGAGCATTGTGATGACAAGATTGTGGAGCACTGTGATGACAGTTGCATGGTGCATTGTGATGACATGTGTCATGGAGCATTGTGCTGACAAGCTCATGGAGCATTGTGATGACAAGTGTTATTGAGCATTGTGCTGAGAAAGGCATAGAGCACATCGATGACAAGGGTCAAAGAGTATTGTGATGAAAAATTCATGGAGAATTGTGGTTAAAAAGGTCACAGAGATTGTTGATGATGAGGGCATGGATCATTGTGATGACAAACGTCATGAAATATTGTGATGACTGGAGTCATGGAACATTGTGATGACAGGGGTCATGGAGCATTTTGATAACATGGGCATGGAGCATTGTGATGTCAAGGGCATGGAGCATTGGTCTAATAAGTTTCATGGATTATTGCGATGACAATTCGAATGGCGTATTGTGATGACAAGGGCATGGAGCATTTTGATGACCAGGTCAAGCATTATTGTGAAGACATTTGTCAGGGAGCATTGTGATGACATATGTAATGGCCCATTGTGATGACAAGGGAATGGAGCACTGTGATGACAATGTCCTGGAGCACTGTTATGTGAAGACCATGGAACCTTGTGATGACAATTCTCATGGAGCATTCTGAAGAAAAGGCGTAGGGAACATTGTGATTACAGGGGTCTTGGAGCATTGTGATGACAAGGGCATGGAAAATTATGATAAGAAGTCCATGGAGCATTCTGGTGACATGCGTCATGGAGCTTTGTGATGACAAGTGCAAGGAGCATTGTGATGAAAAGGGCATGGATCATTGTGATGAAATAGGCAAAGAGCCTTGTCATGAAAGAGTTCAAGGTGCATACTGAGGGCAATAGTCAGAGAGCATTGTGATGACAAGTGTATTGAACATTGTGATGACAAAATCATGGTGCATTGTGATGAGAAGACCATGGATAATTGTGCTGACCAGCGTCATGTGTCATTGTGATGACAAGTGTTATGGAACATTGTGATAACAAGGGTTTGCAGCATTGTGAGGACAGAGGTCATGGAGCATTTTGATTTCATTGTGATGACAATAGCATGAAGCATTATGATGATGGGCATGGTGCATTGTGATGACAGCGTTCATGGAGCATTGTGATGAAAAGTGGCATGGAGCATTGGTCTGACAAGTTTCATGCATTATTGTGATAAGAGTGGTCATGGCACATTGTGATGACAAGGGCATGGAGAACTCTGATGACAAGGTCATGGATTATTGTGAAGAAAGGTGTCAGGGAGCATTGTGATGAAATATGACATGTTCCAGTTTGATGACAATATCATGGAGCATTGTGATGCCAAGTGTCATGGAGGATTGTTGTGACAAATTAAAGGAGCATTGTGATGACAAGGGCATGGAGCATTGTGATATCAAGGGCCATTGATCATTTTAATATCCAGGTCGTGAAACATTGTGATGAACAGCGCATGGAGCTTCCTATGACAGGGGTCATGGGGCATTGCGATGACAAGTGCATGGAGTATTGTGATGACAAGAGCATATAACATTTTGATGTGAAGTGCCATGGAGCATTGTAATGACAAGGTCGTGCAGAATTCTGAGGACAAGGGACATTGAGCTTTGAGATGACAAGGCATGGAGCATGGTGATGGCAAAACTGTGGAGCATTGTGATGAGAAGACTTTTGGTAATTGTGGTGTCGAGCATCATGGAGCACTGTAATGACAAGGGGCATGAAGCATTGTGATGACAGGTGTCAGTGAGCATTGTGATGACAGGTGTCATGGAGCAATCTGATGACAAGGGCATGGAACATTGTGATGACAAGTGCATTGAGCATTGTGATGACAAGTGCATGGAGCATTGCAATTTCAAGTGCATGGAGAATTGTGATGACAAGAGCATGTAATATTTTGATGAGAAGTGTCATGTAGCATTGTGATGACAAGGACGTGGAGAATTGTGATGACAAGGGACATGGAGCATTGTGATACCCAGGGCATGGAGCATTGTGATGACAGGGGCCATGGAGCATTATTATGACAAGGCCATGGTGCATTCTGACATAAGATATCACTTGTGAAGGGAATGTAAACATGGCTACACATGAACTGAGTTAGGAAAGAGAAGGGAGTCTCACATTTAGAAAACACCCTTATGCCTTCTTAAGGGGAAAGAGGGGTGGGGTGATGCATAAAACAAGAGTTTGATATTAGTACGGGTACAGTTCCAAAAACCAAATACGGAATAGACAAGATCTACAACTTCCTAAGTGAAAGGGACTCAACACCCCATATTCACCACAGAGTAAAATATCTTACTAGTAAGAAACCTAAAACCTATGTATTGATATGTCTCCGTAAGGGAATCAACTGTGTCTAGACTGGCATAAAAATGGCAGTGAGAATCAGCTCAACCCACTATAAAAAGGAATATCAAAAACAAAACAAAAAAAAAACAGGGAAATTCCTTAAAATTCCTTCAGGGTCTCTGATGAAACCTGGAATGAACCTATCTACAATGACAGCTGGATGTGGCATAAGGCTGGACACTTTGGACTGAGAGGATTGTTGAGATTGGGTGAGCAAATGCAGACCCTTTAAAGCAATAATGAGTGGCACCCATTCCATGGGTCCCAACTCTCCAGGTTGAAGGGAATATTACAACAGCTATAACATGTACGGGAAACCAAGAGAATGGACACACTGTGAATACGAAAGGTTTCTAAAACTCAACTAATAGTCCCTCTCCAGGTGCTCCTGTTTGACTTTCCAACTGCTTTACTATCAATCTCCCAACTTAGAGAGACAGCCCCTTTAACCTCCTGCTTCTCACAGGTTGCCAATTTGGCAGAGGATGAAAGGGAAGAGGGAGAACCAATGAGAGAGTAGCTGTTAGGCATTTGGACCGGCAAATGTCACTCTAATTTTCTGGCCGGAAGAAGAATTAACCAAAGTCTCAGCCACCCACCGGACACCAGTATAAGTCCTGAACCAAAGTTTGGACTTGCATTCAGCTCACAAAAAACGAGGTGAATAATGGAGCTCAGTGGCACAGCAATTCACCAAATGGCAGAGTATAAAGGACAACTCTCATCCAAAACTCTGTTGAGGGAAGGTTAAGAGGCAGACGTGAAAGCGAGGCAGAATAGCAAGAAATAGATTTCAAGAGGTATGCTGGAATCGCCTTTAAAGCACGGGAAGAGGGGCTCAACTTCGACAATGATGCACTTGGCCAAAAAGGGCGTATGAGTTTTCTCCTGAATATATTCAGGAGAAAACGCATACGCCCTTTTTGGCCAAGCAAGCAAGCGGGCAATGCAAATCTGCACTACAAAGAAGTATAACTTCCCACAAGTCAAAAGGGTTATCCACAAAATGGGTAAAAACCAGAAAAGCAAGACAGGCCCTGGCGCACTGGGAGCCTTGTTATGCTGATGGGTGGGAGGCAAATTGCCAATGGCCTCTCTGGAGCAGTGCATTGTGTTCCCTAAAACAAGTAAACAACAGAGCTACAGAGCCCAGGGCACATCCAGTCTACATAAGATACCTTGGGAAAACTGAAAATCAATAAGACACAGCCACCCCGATATTTAGGGGTGCACTGCTTACAAGACCCTCATCTTGGTTTCACCTTAAATATCCCAGGAAAGATAAAAATGGTACAAAAATTTGTGGTACTTACGTCCAATGAAATATCCCTCAGCAACGAAGTCAATGCCATAAGACATGTAGCAGCAAAATGAGTGGATTCAGGTACGATGATTCTAAGTGAAATAAGTCACACAGAAAAAGAAAGTTATCATAAGATATCACTTATAGAGATTCTGTAAACATGGCTACACATGAACTGAGTTAGGAAAGAGAACAGAGTCTCACATTTAGAAAACATTCTTATGCCTGCTTAAGGGGGAAGGAGAGGTGGGGTGATGCATAAAACCCAGAGTTTTATATAAGCACAGGTACCGTTCAAAAAATCAAATATGGAATAGAGAAGACCTACACCTTCCTCAGTGAAAGGGACACAAAACCCCATATTTCCCTCAGAGGAATATATCTGACTAGTAAGAATCTTATAACCTATTTATTGATATGTCTCCATGAGGGAATCAACTGTGTCTAGACTGGCATAAACATGGCAGTCAGAGTCAGCTCAAACCCATTATAAAAAGGAATTTCAGACACACAAAAAAAACAGGAAATTCTTTACAATTTCTTCATGGTCTCTGACGAAACCTGGAATGACCCTATCTACAACGACAGCTGGATTTGGCATAAGGCTGGACACTTGGGACTGAGAGGATTGGTGAGATTGGGTGAGCAAATGCAGACCCTTTAAAGCAATAATGCATGGCCCCCCTTCCATGGGTCCCAACTCTCCAGGGTGAAGGGAATATTACTACAGCTATAATATGTATGGGAAACCTAGAGAATGGACACACTGTGAACATGAAAGGTCTCTAAAACTCAACAAATAGTCCCTCTGCTGGTGCTCTGGTTTGACTTTCCAACTGCTTTACTATCAATCTCCCAGGTTGCAGAGACTGCACCTTTAACCTCCTGGTTCGCACAGGTTGCCAATTAGGCAGAGGATGAAAGGGAAGAGGGAGAACCAATGAAAGAGTAGCTGTTAGGCATTTGGACGCGCACATGTCACTTATTTCCTGGAGGAAGAAGAATTAACTAAAGTCTCAGGCACCCAATGAGAAACAGTATAGGTCCTGAACCAACATTTTGGACTTGCGGTCTGCTCACATAAAAACGAGTTAAAAAATTGAGCTCAGAGGCAAAGCAATTCACAAACAGGCAGAGTAATAAAGGACAACTATCGTCCAAAAATCTGTTGAGGGAAGGCAATGAGGTGGACTTGAAAGCGAGGCAGAATAGCAGGAAACAGATTTCAAGAGGTACGTTGGAATCGCCTTTAAAGCACACGAAGAGGGGCACAACTTCGACAATGATGCACTTGGCCAAAAAGGGCGTATGCGTTTTCTCCTGAATATATTCAGGAGAAAACGCATACGCCCTTTTTGGCCAAGCAAGCAAGCGGGCAATGCAAATCTGCACTACAAAGAAGTATCACTTCCCAGCTGTCAAAAGGGACATCCACAAAATGGGTAAAATGCAGAAAGGCAAGACAGGCCCTGGAGAACAGGGAGCATTGTTATGCTGATGCGCGGGATGTAAACTGCCAACTGCCTCTCTGGAAGTGTGCATTGTGTTCCCTAAACCAAGTAAACAGCAGCGCTACAGAGCCAAGGGCACTTCCAGTCTAGGGAATATATCTTGGGAAAACTGAAAATCAATAAGACAGAGCCATTCCAAAATTTAGGGCTGCACTGCTTACAAGAACCTCAACTTGGGTACACCTTAAATATCCAAGGAAAGATAAAAACGGTTCAAAAAATTATGTTATTTACATACAATGGAATATCCCTCAGCCATGAAATTAATGTCATAAGACCAGTAGCAGCAAAATGAGTGGATTCAGGTACGATAATTCTAAGTGAAATAAGTCACACAGAAAAAGAAACTTATCATAAGATATCACTTATGAAGATCCTGTAAACATGGCTACACATGAACTGAGTTAGGAAAGAGAACAGAGCCACACATTTAGAAAACACTCTTATGCCTGCTTAAGGGGAAAGGAGAGGTGGGGTGATGCATAAAACCAGAGTTTGATATAAGCACATGCACCGTTCCCAAAACCAATTATGGAATAGAAAATACCTACACCTTCCTCAGTGAAAGGGACACAAAACACCATATTTCCCACAGAGCAATATATCTGACTAGTAAGAATCTTAAAACATATGTATTGATATGTCTCCATAAGGGAATCAACTGTGTCTAGACTGGCATAAACATGTCAGCGAGAAACAGCTCAAACCCAGTATAAAAAGGAATTTGAAAAAAAAAAAAGAAAAGGTAAATTCTTTACAAATCCTTCTGGGTCTCAGATGAAACCTGTAATGACCCTATCTGCAACGACAGCTGGATGTGGCATAAGGCAGGACACATGGGACTGTGAGGATTGGTAAGATTGGGTGAGTAAATGCAGACTCTTTAAAGCAATAATACATGGCACCCACTCCAATGGTCCCAACTGTCCAGGGTGAAGGGACTATTACTACCGCTATAACATGTACGGGAAACCTAGAGAATGGACACACTGTGAATATGAAAGGTTTCTAAAACTCAACTAATAATCCCTCTCCTGGTTCCGGTTTGACTTTCCAACTGCTTTACTATCAATCTGCCAACTTGGAGAGACAGCTCCTTTAACCTCCTGGTTCGCAGAGTTACCAATTTGGCAAAAATAAAAGGGAAGAGGGAGAAAAATTGAGAGAGTAGATGTTAGGCATTTGGACGGGTACATGTCACACTAATTGCCCCGCAGGAAGAATAATTAACCAAAGTCTCAGCCACGCGCCGGGAACCAGTATAGGTCCTGAACCAACATTTTGGACTTGCGGTCTGCTCACAAAAAACGAATTTAAAAATGGAGCTCAGGGGCACAGGAATTCAGAAACTGGCAGAGTAATAAAGGACAACTATCGCCTAAAAATCTGTTGAGGGAAGGAATCGAGGCGGACTTGAAAGGGAGGCAGTATAGCAGGAAACAGATTTCAAGAGGTATGTTGGAATCGCCTTTAAAGCACAGGAAGAGGGGCACAACTTCGACAATGATGCACTTGGCCAAAATGAGCATATGCGTTTTCTCCTGAATATATTCAGGAGAAAACGCATACGCCCTTTTTGGCCAAGCAAGCAAGCGGGCAATGCAAATCTGCACTACAAAATAGTATCACTTCCCACTGGTCCAAATGGACATCTGCAAAATGTGTAAAAACCAGAAAGGCAAGACAGGCCCTGGAGAACAGGGAGCCTTGTTATGCTGATGGGCGGGATGTAAATTGCCAACTGCCTCTCTGGAGGAGTGCATTGTGTTCCCTAAAACCAGTATACAACAGAGCTACAGAGTCAAGGGCACTTCCATTCTAGGAAATATACATTGGGAAAACTGAAAATCAATAAGACAGAGCCACCCCAAAATTTAGGGCTTCGCTGCTTACAAGAACCTCAACTTGTGTATACCTTAAATATCCCAGGATAGACAAAAATGGTTCAAGAAATTTTGGTACTTACGTACGATGGAATATCCCTCAGCCATGAAATCAATTTCATAAGGCCAGGAGCAGCAAAATGAGTGGATTCAGGTACGATGATTCTAAGTGAAATAAGTCACACAGAAAAAGAATCTTATCATAAGATATCACTTATGAAGGTCCTATAAACATGGCCTCACATGAACTGAGTTAGGAAAGATACCAGAGTAACGAATCTTATCATAAGATATCACTCATAGCGGGAATGTACACATGGCTACACATGAACTGATTTACAAACACAACGGAATCACACATTTAGAAAACAATCTTCTGCCTGCTTAAGGGGAAAGGCGAGGTGGGGTGATGCATAAAATCACAGTTTTAAATTAACACTGATACCGTTACATAAACCAAGTATGTAATAGGCAACACCTACTCCCGCCACAATAAACTGGACTCAACACCCCCTATTCATTGCAGAGGAATAAGTCTGACTCTCAGTATTTTAAAACATATGTATTCTCATGTCTCCATAAAGGAATCATGTGTGTGTATAACGGCATGAACAGAGCACTGAAATTCAGTTAAACCCACTTATAAAAATAAATTTCAAAAGCAAAATGCAAAAACAGCGAAACAGTGAGAAAGTCTTAAAAATTACGTTCAGGGCCTGTGATGCAACCTGGATTGACCACCTTTACACCCACAGCTGGATGAGACATAAGACTGGACACTTGGGGCTGACAAGATTGCTGAGGTCTTGTGAGCAAAAGAACACCACTTAGAGCAATACTGTGTGATACCCATTCTAGTGGTCCCAACTCTCCAGGTTTAAGGGAATCTTCCTACAGTTAAAACATGCATGGGAAACCCAGTGGATGGTACACTGTGTAATTGGGAAAGTTTTCTATAAGGTACCTCATTTTTCCTTTTGTCGTGCTCGGCTTCGCCATTCCATCTGCATTACTAAAAATCTCCCCACTTAGAGTGTCAGCGCCTTTACCCTCCTGTTATGCACAGTTTGCAAATTGTGCAGAGGATGAACAGGAAGAGGGGGAATAAATGAGAGATTAGCTGTAGGTGTTTGGATGGGCACATGTCACTCTAGTTTCCCACCAGGAAGAAGAATTAACCAAAGGCTCAGCCTGAAGCCCCGGAACCAGACTAGGGCCTAAAGCCATCCTGCGGTATTGCAGCCAGCTCACAAAGAGGCAAGTTGAAAAATGGAAATCAGGGGCACAGCAATTCACAAACTTGCAGAGTTATAAAGGACAACTATCATCCATAAATATATTGAGGAAAGGCAGTGAAGAGGATTTGAATGCAAGGCAGAATTGAAGGAAACAGATTTCAAGAGGTAGATTGGAGTCGTCTTTAAAGCACATGAAAAGCGACAGAATTTCGACAATGTTGCCCTTGGCTGAAAAGGGACTATGTGTATTTTCTTGAATATATTCGGGAAAAAATGCATACGCCCTTTTTGGCTAAGCAAGCCATCAGGCATTGCAAATCCACACTACAGAGAAGTGTCCCTTACCTCCAGTCAAAAGGGCCATCCACAAATAGTGTAAAAACCGCAAATGCAGGACAGGCCATGGAGAAAAGGGAGCCTGGTTACGCCGATGGACAGGATGTAAATTGCCAACAGCCTCTCTGGAGAACTGTATGTTGTTTTCTAAAACAGAGCTACAGAGCATAGCACACTTCCACTCATGGGCGTGTATTTTGGGAAAACTAAAAATCCATAAAACACAGCCAGCCCAAACTTTAGGGCTGCTCTGTTTACAAGAACCTCGACTTCAGTACACTTTAAATATCCCAGGAAAGGAAAAAAATGGATATAGATGTTGTGGTACTTATATACAATGGAATGTCACTCAGACATAAAATCAATGTCATAAGGCCAATAGCAGCTTAATGAGTGGCTTTAGGTACGATGATGCTAAGTGAAATGAGCCACAAAGTAAAAGAAACTTATTGTAATATATCACTTATAGAGGGAATGTAAACATGGCTACACATGAACTGAATTTCAAAAGAGAACAGAGTTACACATTTAGAAAACACACTTATGCCTCCTTAAGGGGAAAGGTGACGTGGGGTGATGTGTAAAAGCAGAGTTTGAAATTAGCACAGATCCTATTCCATATACCAAATAGTTAATAGACAAGACCTACTCCTTTCTCAATAAACTGACACAAAACACCCTATTCACTGAAGAGGAATATATCTGACTGGTAATAACCTTGAAACCTATGTATTTATATGTCTCCATAATGGAATCAAGTGTATGTAGATTGGCATAAACACAGATCAATGGAACAGGACAGAAAGCCCAGAGATAAACCTACATACCTATGACTATCTCATCTATGACAAAGGAGCTAAGGATATACAATGGAGAAAAGACAGTCTCTTCAGTAATTGGTGCTGGGAAAAATGGACCCCTACACATAAAAGAATGAAATTAGAACACTCCATAACACCATACACAAAAATAAACTCTAAATTGATTAGAGATCTAAATATAAGACCAGACAATATAAAACACTTAGAGGAAACCATAGGCAGAACACTCTATGCCATAAATCACAGCAAGATCCTTTTTGACCCACCACTTAGAGAAATGGAAATAAAAACAGAAATCAACAAATGGGACCTAATGAAACTTAAAAGCTTTTACACAGTACAGGAAAACATAAACAAGATGCAAAAACAACCCTCAGAATGGGAGAAAATATTTTCAAATGAAGCAATTGACAAAGGATTAATCTCCAAACTTTACAAGCACCTCATGTAGCTCAATATCACAAAAACAAACAACCCAATTCAAAAACGGGCAGAAGACCTAAATAGACATTTCTCCAAAGAAGATATACAGATTACCAAGAAACACATGAAAGGATGCTGAACATCACTAATCATTAGAGAAATGCAAATCAAAACTACCCTGAGGTATCAACTCACAGCAGTCAGAGTGGCAATCATCAAAAAAATCTACAAAACAATAAACGCTGGAGAGGCCTTTATTGGAGAAAAGGGAACACACTTGCACTGTGGGTGGGAATGTAAATTGATATGGGCACTAGGGAGAACATTACGGAGGTTCCTTTAAATAACTAACAATAGAAGTACCATACAACACAACAATCCAACTACTGGACATTTGCCTTGTGAAAACCATAATTCAAAAAGAGTTATGTACAAAAATGTTCATTGCAGCTCTATTTGCAATAGCCAGGACATGGAAGCAACCTAAGTGTCCATCGACAGATGAATGGATAAAGAAGATCTGGCACATATATAAAATGGAATATTACTCAGCCAAAAAAAGAAGCAAACTGAGCTATTTGTACTGAGGTGGATGGACTTAGAATCTGTCCTACACAGTGAAGTAAGTCAGAAAGGGAAAAACAAATACTGTATGTTAACAGAGATATATGGAATCTAATGAAGAAAAAAAAAGATTTTGAAGAACCTAGTGGCAGGACAGGATTAAGGACACAGACATAGAGAAAGGACTTGAGGACACCGGAAGGGGGATGGGTAAGCTGGGACGAAGTGAGAGAGTGGCATGGACATAAATACATTACCAAATGTAACACCGATAGCTACTGGGAAGCAGCCACATAGAACAGGGAGATCAGCTTGGTGCTCTGTGAGCACATAAAGGGGTGGGATATGGAGTGTGGGAGGGAGATGCAAGAGGGAGGGGATCTGGTGATATTTGTATATGTATAGCTGATTCACTTTGTTATACAGCAGAAACGAACACTCCATTGTAAAGCAATTATACTCCAATAAACGTGTAAAAGGAAAAAAAAAAAAAAAAGAAAGCCCAGGGATAAACCTACACACCTATGGTCAACTAATGTATGACAAAGGAAGCAAGACTATACAATGGAGATAAGACAGTCTCTTCAATCATTGGTGCTGGGAAATATGGAGAGCTACATGTAAAAGAATGAAATTAGAACACTCCCCAACACCATACATAAAAATATATTCAAAATGGATTAGAGACCTTAATGTAAGACCAGACAGTATAAAACTCTGAGAGGAAAACTTACGAAGGATACTCTGACGTAAATCACAGCAACATCTTTTTTGATCCACCTCCTATAGTAATGAAATAAAAAAGAAAACTAAACAGATGGGACCTAATGAAACGTAAAAGCTTTTGCAAAGCAAAGGAAACTACAAACAAGACGAAAAGACAACCCTCAGAATGGCAGAAAATATTTGCAAATGAATCAATGGACAAATGATTAATCTCCAATATATATAAACAGCTCATGCAGCTCAATATTAATAAAACAAACAACCCAATACAAAAATGGAAGAAGATCTAAAAAGATATTTCTTCCAAGAAGACATAGAGATGGCCAGTACACACATGAAAATCTGCTCAACATCACTAATTATTAGAGAAATGGAAATCGAAACTACAATGAGGTATCACGTCAAATCATCAGAAAATCTACAAACAACAAATGCTGGAGAGGGTGTGGAGAAAAGGAACCTTATTCCACTATTGTTGGGAATGTAAATCGATACAGACTCTATGGAGAACAGTATGGAGGTTCCTTAAAAAAATTAAAAATAGAATTACCATATAATCCAGCAATCCCACTACTGGGCATATACCCAGAGAAAACCATAAATCAAAAAGACACATTAACCACAATGTTCATTGCAGCACTATTTACAATAGCCAGGTAATGAAAGCAACCTAAGTGCCCACAGACAGACGAATGGATAAAGATATGGTACATATATATAATGGAATATTACTCAGCCATACATAGGAATGAAATTGGGTCATTTGTAGAGACCTTGATGGATCTAGAGACTGTCATACAGAGTGAAGTAAGTCAGAAAGAGAAAAACAAATATTGTATATTAATGCATATATGTGGAACCTAGAAAAATGGTACTGATGAACCGGTTTGCAGGGCAGAGATAGAGACACAGATGTAGAGAACAAACATATGGACACCAAGGGGGGAACACCATGTGAGGGTGGTGGTGGGATGAATTGGGAGACTAGGATTCACATGTGCACACTTATATGTATAAAATAGATATCCAATAAGAACCTGCTGTATAAAATGAATAAATAAATTTTAAAAAATTAAAAATAAATAACATTTAATAAAATAAAACCGAAAAAAATTTTTCCCTTCACATAGATGTCTTTATATTAATGCATTATTTCCATGTTTATATCTCCAAATTTTAAAAAAATGAGGAATAAATAAAATCTACCTTGAACCAAAAAGAAAAAGAAAAAAAAAAAAAAAAAAAACACCAGAACCCACCAGTTATACAGAGGAAAATCGTATAAGGGCACTTGCTCCAGTGGTAAAAAATTCTTAAGTTGGTCAGAGTTGGGAAATCGTCTCCAATGCAGTCAGCAGCACTCCCCCCCACAAGGAGCATCCTCATTGCAAAGCTGGGGGACTGTGTCGAGGCGTCTGTGAGTAAATGTGAGCTGAGCCCCAGTCCTGCTGCAGCTGAACTCTTCCCTCCCTTTCCAGGTAAAACACCTGAATATGTACAAGCACTTGCAAGCCTAGAGGAAGGGCTGTGGAGCCACACCAGCGACAGCACGCAGGCCGACTTGGTGCCTGCAGGCCAGCCAGGATGGTCCTGGACCCAGATGCTCTTCTGGAAGCTTTCCATTTCCCTGTCTGAGATACCCCTCCTGCCACGGCCCCCACTGCTTTTTTACTTCCTCACCTCTGCCTGGGGAGAAATTAGAGTGGCAGGTATGGGTGACACATCCTCTTCTTTAGCAGGTGGCAGCCTGGCAACTCCTGCAGAGAGTCCAGCAGAGACCCCCTCACACTGAGCCATCCACAAAGCCACGGCCTCTCCCTCCCTACCACCACCCCATACCCGACACTGCTGACGGGGCAGAGAATATGGCGTCAGGCACAGCTACAGGGGCTCTTGCAGACTGGAGAGGTGTTTATATTGACCTCAACCCAGGCACACATGGGAAGGGCCAGCAGGCAGTGTCAGGCTGCCCAAATCAGCCAATCCTCACCCCTCAGGGGCTCACAGTTGCAGAAAATGAACCTTGCTAAACGGGCCAGGCCCAAGGAACAGGTGTGGACTCTTGAGAGTCAGGATAGACAAGGGGCTGCAGCTGCGGCTTGTTTTCTTATCATTTTATCTGGTCCATGAGTGGAAAACAAATTTAAGAAGACCCTATCCTAATGAGAGGAACCCAGGAGTCAGGGAGACGAGTGATGGTGGGTGGAGACAGAGGCCTGGTGCCCTGGCTGCAGTGGAAGTGTTTGGAAGACCAGGCAGAGAGAGGCTGCACAGAGTGATAGCCAGGGTCACAGACCTGTCAGAGCTGCTGTTTGTTAGTTCAAGTCCTGCTCGGAGGTGTTCTGTGTCAGCTGTGAGCGACAGGTGAGCTGGGGGTTCTCTGCAAGGTGGGCTATGTGCACAGTTCCTGTGTGTCCAGCCCTGCTGGGGTACCTGCCCTGGGGAGCTCCTTATACTGGGAAGGGCCTGACTATGAGAGCCCCATGGGCTGCTGGGTAGCTGCACAGGTGAGCTCCATACCCTGGGAGGGACTTGAACACGAGAGCCCCGTGGGCTGTGGGGTGGGGGGTGTAGCCCAGGTGAGCTCCATATCCTGGGATTGGCCTTACCACGAGAGCCCCATGGGCTGCTGGAGACCTGGTAAAGGATATCAGGACAGTCAGTGAAGCCACCGAGGATACACATCCAGTAGCTCCTGTTTCCTACTCCCTGCTGCTCATTCTACCATCCACCAGGCCATGGCATTCTGTATTACACTTCAATGATGCCTTCTTCTGTATTCCATTCATCTCAGAGTCACAAGAATTTTTGGCTTGTGTGTGGCAGGACACAACATGCAACACAAGCAATAATGCTGGGCCGTCCTGCCCCAATGGTTCAAAAATCCCCACACCATCATTGGGGAAATGTCCTCTAAAGACCTAAAAGTTCTACCTCTGTAAAAGGGAACCCTCCTTCAATATGCAGATGACATTCTGATCACCAGGCCTACTGAAGACGCCTCTGAACTACCTAGCCAAGAAAGGATAGAAGGTGTCCAAGAAAAAGGCTCAAATATACCAGGCTCAGGTGACATGCCTGGGCTTCATTCTCACAGATATTCAGAGAAACGCATCCCAGGATAGGGAAGAAGCCATTTGCAGCCTTACCTCTTCTAAAACTAGAAGACAGCTTAGGGGTTCCTGGGGAGGCCAAGGTTTTCTGCATCTGGATCCCTAACTACAGTCTAATAGCTGGGACTCTACATGAAACACTGACACGAAAAGATGATGATCCTTTTGTATAGAATCCAGAAGCAGCCTTTCAAGAATAGAAAGATCAGTCAATTCAGACCCTTGCCCAGGAACTCGCTAATTTAGCTAAACCCTTTGACCTTTACATACCCGGTCAAAGGTTAATTGCCCTTGGAGACTTAGTGCAAAAACTGGGGCCACTTGAAATGGGCAACACAAGAATGCCCTTCAGGTATGATAAACTATGGTCACCAAGGGCTTTGCCCACTGACTCATCAGGCCAGGATACTGGTGTATCTAAAAAGCTGGAAATCAGCAGCCCACAAGGCCAGCTCCCTTCTAAGGGAAAAGGACCCCACGTCGTGATCCTAACCACCCATCATGCCCTGAAGTGGCAGGGGTCGCTCTGTGGACACACTGACCTCGAGTGAGGAGGCCCTCCAACTCCAACCTCCAGAGAGACAAACGGGAGCAACGGGCCCCCAAGATGACTCGTGTGACCATCACTTGACCTGGAGTTTCTCTCAGAAAACAAGCAGATTGTGCCCCGAAAGAGCAGACTACTGCTTGCAGGACTTACTGCACCCAGAGGGGAGCTAATAAGCTTGGCGGGGGAAACGTATATCACGCTTTCACCATAGAAAACCCTACAGACACCGCGGTGATGGTGGCCAATATGACCGGCTGGACTGCTGGCTACTTCTAAAGGCCGTTGACTCAGTGGACGTCATGGTCCTGGATCACCACTGACCCTGGACTGTCTGGGAGTTGCGTGGGCAGGGTTCTGACACATGGTGCTGTTTGTACATTAATTCAGGGACCTAATTAAAGAAAGCACAGACTACTGGTCAGAGCATCTAGGCTGGCAAAAACCGTCAGCCTAAGGTCGCCGAACAAATGTGGGGTGGGGTGAAACCTGCCACCTCAGCATCTCTGCACATCTCTTTCCTGGACACTTAAAGGTCATCAGAATCTATAACACTTCCAATGCTGGTGCTCAGGCGTACGAGAAGTGAGGCAGGAGGCCTTGGGACAATCAACCTCACCTAGAGGCTGTTGGGGAGACGTTTTGCCCCTCCCCCGAAGTATCAGGGCTGCCACCACAGCATGAAGCAGTTACAAAACAGGGGTCTGCACCCTCAACACCCCAAGAATGAGGAACGGAAAAAAAAGCAGAGGAGGTGTTCGTCATTGGCAACGTTCATTAAAAATTCCTGGGAGATAAAAAGAGAATCTGGGCAATAAAATAAAGTCTAAGCTGTTTTTCCTTTGTGCTTTGTCTAATTTCACGTGCTCCTAGGGTTCCGCATGCAGAGGTCCCACACCCGGCACTTCAGACACGATTTCGTAGTGCAGAATGGCTGGGTCAACACCTCAGCTAGCGGGGTCCCATGCAGACTCCACGGCATAGAGCCTGAGCTTCAGCCAACCCAGCCCTCGAGAGCTCCATCCCCTCCCTCTCACTGACGCTGCTGGGATTCCTACACAGCATCCCAGCCCACAGCCCGTGGGGGAGTGCACACTCTCACCTCTCCATTCGGTTTTCAAAATAATGTTTCCTTTGCTTCTGAACCAAACTCAGTCTTGATCTGTTGGCTCCAATGACACTGGGCACGGGGACTTCTGTTGGGGTCCACTCTGGAGGATCAGTAACAGAAATTGAGAACATTGTAACTTCAATGAACAGATGTGTGAGCCAAACTGTAGTTAACACAGAGCAGTGTATAATGCTCGGGTAAAATAAGATGTTTCTAAGACTTACCTTTGATATTTCCATCACTTTACTATAAGCAAGTTCAGTGAAGACGTCTGTCTTATTTGTCAGGTCAACATTAGAGAAATGAAGTGATTTATTTCCATGGATGTACATCGAGTACTCTTGGCTGAGGCTTCAATCTTGTTTTGAATGCTTTTCCATTGAAAAGGATACCTCTCTTTCAGCTCCCCCATTTCTGAGAAGTATAAAATCTTATAATTTATTATTACCAAAGGGGAAAGGTAGGAGAAGGGATAAATTAACAGTGTGGGATTAACACATACACACTGCTATGTATAAAATAGATCATCAACAAGGAACTACTGTATAGCACAGGGAACTACACTGAATATTTTGCAATAACCTATAAGGGGAAATAATCTGAAAAAGAATAGATATTTTTATTGACATCGTCTATCAAAGACAGATAAAATGTAACCTAAGCAAGGCCGATGGTGAACGCTTCTGACCCTGAAGATTTCAATCATCTAAAGTTTGGGCTCTGCCTATTTCCCAAGGTGCTTAATGGACATACGTGTAGCCGTAGCTTAAAAATTCCCCAGTTTGGGGTACGGGGAGGCACTGATTTGGAAAAATCCCTGGTGTTCTCCTTCCATGCACGGGACCCTTCCTACAGCTAAAACATGCCTGTCACACCTAGAGGATGGTACACCATTTGATCAGAAAGAGTTTGGAAAAGGCACCTCATCTCCTCATCGTCTGGTGCTCGGGTTCACCCCTCCAGCATCTTTCTTAACAATCTCCTCACTTGGGGATATCAGCACCGTCAACATCCTGTTGCACACAGTTTGTAATTTGTCCAGAGGATGAAGCGGAAGGATGAGAAAAATTTAGAGACAAGTCTTAGGTGTTTGGACAGGCACATGCCACTCTAATTTCCAATCCGGAAGACAAATTCATCAAAGGCTAGAATTGCCCACGGAAACAGAATAGGGCTAGAGGAAATCCCGCTGTTTTGTGTCCAGTTTCCAAAAACACAAGTTGAATAATGGAACCCAGGGGCACTAAAATTCATGAAACTGCAGAGTTGAAAATATCTATCGTCGAAAAATGTCTTGAGGTAAGTCACAGAAAAGGACTTGTAAGCAAGGGAGAGTGGCAGGAAACAGATTTGAAGAGGTAGAAAGGACTCCCCATTAAAGCACAAGAAAAGGGGCTGAACATCGCCAATGATGCAGTTGGCCCAAAAGGGCGTATGCAATTTTTTCTGAATATATTCAAGTAAAGGCCATACACACTTTTTATCCAACTAAACAGGTGGGCACTGGAAATCAATACTACAAAATGTATCACTTCACATCAGTCAGAAGGGCCATCCACATAAAGTGTAAACACCAGAAATGTAGGACAGGGTGAGGAGAAAAGGGAGCCTTGTGAGGCTGATAGTGGAATTGTAATTTGCCAACGGCCACTATGGCGAAGTGTACTGTGTTTGCTAAAACATCTAAAAGATGAGCTACAGAGCATAGGGCACTTGCACTCATGGACGTATCTGCATTGTTATGAAAAGTTCATGGAGCATTGTGGTGACAAATTTCACAGAGCCTTGTGATGATGAGGTCATTGACTATTGTGATGACTCAGGTCATGAAACCTTGTGATGACGGGACACACGGAGCATTGTGATGACTGGGGTCATGTAGCATTGTGATGACAGGGGCATGGAGCATTGGTCTGACAAGTTTCATGGATAATTGTGTTGACAGTGGGCATGGCACATTGTGATGACAAGGGCATGCAGCATTGTGATGACAAGGTCATGGAGTATGGTGAAGACAGGTGTCAGGGAGCATTGTGATGGCAAATTTCATGTACCATTGTGATGACAATGGCATGGAGCATTGTGATGACAACGGCCATTGAGAATTTTGATGAAAATGTCGTGAAGCATTGTGATGACAAAGGCATGGGGCTTGCTATGACAGGGGTCATGGGGCATTGCGATGACAAGTGCATGGAGAATTGTGATGAGAAGAGCATGTTAAACTGTGATGAGAACTGTCATGGAGCATTGTGATGACAAGGACGTGAAGAAGTGTGATGACAAGGGACATGGAGAATTGTGATGACCAGGGCATGGAGCATTGTGAAGGCAAGACCGTGGAGCACTGTGATGAGAAGACCATGGATAATTATAGTGACGAGCATCATGGAGCACTGTAATGACAAGGGGCATGGAGCATTGTGATTATACGTCTCATTGAGCATTGTGATGACAGGGGTCATGGATCATTGTGATGACAAGGGTCATGGAGTATTGTGATGACAAGCTTGTGGAGTATTGTGATAACAAAGCATTTAACACTGTGATGGGAAGTGTCATGGAACATAGTTATGCCAAGAACGTGGAGAATTGTGATGACAGGGAACATGGAGCATTGTGATGACCAGGGCATGGAGCATTGTGATGGCAAGACCGTGGAGCACTGTGATGAGAAGACCATGGATAATTGTGATGATGAGCACCATGGAGCGCTATAATGACAAAAGGTATGGAGAATTGTGATGACAGTGGCCATGGAGCATTGTGATGAAAAGAGTCATGGAGCATTTTGATGACAAGGGTGTGGAGCATTGTGATGAGAAGACCATGGATAATTGTGAATGACGAGCGTCATGGAGCACTGTAATGACAAGGAGTATCGAGCATTGTGATGACAGTGCTCATGGAGCATTGTGATGACAAGTGTCAATGAGCATTCTGATGACAAGCTTGTGGAGTATTGTGATGACAATGGCATGGAGCATTGTGACGACAAGGGCATGGAGCATTGTGATGAAAAATGAATGGAGCCTTTTCATGACAGTGTTCAAGGAGCATACTGACGACAAATGTCAGGGAGCATTGTGATGACAAGTGTATTGAGAATTGTGTTGACAAATATCATGGAGCATTGTGACGACAAGGGCATGGAGTATTGTGATGACAGGCATCATGGAGCGTTGGGATGACAAGGGTTATGGAACATTGTGATCACATGGGTTTGGAGCATTGTGAAGACAGAGGTCATGGATCATTGTGATTTCAAGGAGCATGGAGCATTGTGATGACAGGAGTCATGGAACATTTTGATGAAAGGGGTCATGGATCAGTTTGATGACAGGGGTTATGGAACATTGTGATGTCAGTGGTCATCAAACATTGTGATGATAAGTGCATGTAGCATTGTGATGACAGGAGTCATTGAACATTGTGATGACAGGGCTGAGGGAGTATTGTGATGAATAGTGATGAAACATTTTGATATCAGTTGTGAGAGAGCATTTTGATGAGAAGTGCATGGAGCATTGTGATGACAAGGTTTATGGAGCATTGTGATGACAAGATTGTGGAGCACTGTGATGACAAGCGCATGGCAAATTGTGATGACATGTGTCATGGAGCATTGTGCTGACAAGCGCATGGAGCATTGCAATGACAATGGTCATAGAGCATTGTGCTGAGAAAGGCATAGAGTATTGTGATGACAAGGGTCAAAGAGCATTGTGATGAAAAGTTCATGGAGCATTGTGGTGAAAAAGGTCACAGAGACTGTTGATGATGAGGGCATGGACCATTGTGATGACAAAGGTCATGAAGCATTGTGATGACTGGAGTCACGGAGCATTGTGATAACAGGGGTCATGGAGGTATGTGATATCAAGGGCATGGAGCATTGCGATGACAAGGGCATGGATCATTGGTCTAATATGTTTCATGGATTATTGCAATGACAGTTGGAATGGTGCATTGTGATGACAAGGGCATGGAGCATTGTGAAGACCAGGTCATACAGTATTGTGAAGACAGGTGTTAGGGAGCATTGTGATGACATATGTAATGGCCCATTGTGATGACAATGGCATGGAGCATTGTGATGCAAGTGTCATGGAGGATTCTGATGACAAAGGTAATGGAGCATTGTGATGACAATGGCTTGGAGCATTGTGATGACAAGGGTCAGGGAGCATTGTGCTGACAAGTGCATGGAGAATTGTGATGACAAGGGTCATGGAGCATTCTGATGACAAGCTTGTGGAGTATTTTGATGACAATGGCATGGAGCATTGTGATGAAAACGGCATGGGGCATTGTGAGGAAAATGGCATGGAGCCTTTTGGTGACAGGGGTCAAGGAGAATTCTGATGACAAGTGTCAGGGAGCATAGTGATGACAAGTGTATTGAGAATTGTGATGACAAAGGTCATGGAGCATTGTGATGAAAAGGGCATGGAGTATTGTGATGACAGGCATCATGGAGCGTTGTGATGACAAGTGTTATGGAACACTGTGATCACAAGGGTTTGGAGCATTGTGATGACAGAGGTCATGGATCCTTTTGATTTCAAGGAGCATGGAGCATTGTGATGACAAGGGCATGAAGGATTGTGATCCCAAGGTTCATGGAGGATTGTGATGACAATGGAAATGGAGTATTGTGATGACAAGCGCATAGAGGAGTGTAATGACAAGGTCATGTAGCATTTTGCTGACAAAGGCATGGAGCATTGTGATGACACGTGTCATGGAGCACTGTGATGACAAGTGTCACGGAGCATTGTGAATACAGGGGTCATGGAGCATTGGGATGACAAGGGCATGGATCATTTTGATGACAAGTGTGATGGAGCCCTGGGCTGACAATGTTCATGGAGTGTTGTGATGACATGGGTCATGGAGCACAGTGATGACTAGGGAATGGAGCAATGTGATGACAAGAGTCCCGGATCATTGTGTTGTCAGTTGTCATGGAGTGTTGAGATGACTGTGGTCAAGGAGAATTGTGATGATATTGGCCATGGAGCATTGTGATGAGTAGGTCGTGGAGCATTGGGTTGAAAATATTCATGGATTATTGTGATGACAGGGGTCATGGAACATTGTGATGACAAGGGAATGGAGCATGGTGATGACAAGTTCCTGGAGCATTGTGATGAGTGTAGCATGGAGATTTGTGATGACAAGTCTTATGGAGCATTCTGATGAAAAGGTGCATGGAGCATTGTGATTACAGGGGTTTTGGAGCATTGTGATGACTAGGGCATGGAGCATTGTGATGAGAAGGCCATGGAGCATTCTGATGACATGCGTCTTGGAGTTTTCTGATGACAAGGGCAAGGAGCATTGTTATTACAGGGATCTTGGAGCATTGTGATGAAAAGGGCATGGATCATTGTGATGAAAAAAGCATGGAGCCTTGTCATAACAGGGTTCAAGGAGCATACTGACGACAAGTGTCAGGGAGCATTTTGATGACAAGTGTATTGTTCATTGTGATGACAAAGATCATGGAGCATTGTGATGAGAAGACCGTGGATAATTGTGAAGATGAGCGTCATGGGGTGTTTTGATGATAAGTGTTATGTAACATTGTGATCACAAGGGTTTGGAGCATTTTGATGACAGAGGTCATGGAGAATATTGATTTCATTGTGATGACAATAGCCTGAAGCATTATGATGATGGGCATGGTGCATTGTGATGACAGGGTTCATGGAGCATTGAGATGAAAAGGGGCATGGAGCATTGTTTTTACAAGGGTCTGAGAGCATTGTCATGACAAGGGCATGGAACATTGTGATGAGAAGGCCATGGAACATTCTGATGACATGAGTCATGGAGCTCTGTGATGACAAGGGCATGGAGCATTGTTATTTCAGTGGTCTTGAGCATTGTGATGACAAGTGTCATGGAACCTTGTGATGACTAGGCCGTTGAACATTGTGATGGAAGGGGTCATGGTGCATTGTTATGACAGGTGTTATGGAGCATTTTGATGAGAAGGGCATGGAATATTGGTCTGAAATGTTTCATGGATTATTGTGATGAGAGTGGCCATGAAGCATTGTGAGGACAAGGGCACGGAACACTATGATACATGGGTCATGCAGGAATGTAATGACAAGGGCCTGGAGCATTGTGATGAGAAGGGCATCGAGCATTATGATGACAAGTGTCATGGAGCCTTCTGATGACATGGGCATTGAGTAATGTAATGAGTGGTTTCATGGAGCATTGTGATGACAATGACATGGAGCATTGTGATGCCAAGGGTCATGGAGCTTTGTGATGACAAGTCATGGAGCATTTTGATGACAAGGGCATGGTGCATTGTGATGAGAAGGGAAGGGAGCATTTTGATGACCGGGTCATGCAGCAATTTGATGAAAAATGTAATGGAACATTTTGATGGCAGGGGTTATAGAACATTGTGATGTCAGGGGTCTTGGAGCTTAGGGACGAAAAGGGTCATGGAGCATTTTGATGACAGGGGTTATGGAACATTATGATGTCAGCCTTCATGGAACATTGTGATGATAAAGGAATGTAGCAGTGTGATGACAGGGTCATGGATCATTGTGATTACAGGGGTGAGGGAGCATTGTGATGACTATTGACTGAACACTGTGATATCTCTGGTGAGAGAGCATTTTGAAGAGAAGTGCATGGAGCATTGTGATTACAAGGTTTATGGAGCATTGCAATGACAAGGTTGTGGACCGTTGTGATGAAATGCGTGTTGCATATTGTGAAGAAAATGGTCATGGAGCATTGTTCTGAGAAAGACATGGAGCATTGTGATGACAAGGGTCAAAGTGAATTGTGATGAAAAGTTCATGGAGCATTGTGGTTACAGAGGTCACAGAGACTTGTGATGACACGGGCATGGAGCATTGTGATGACAAACGTTATGAAACATTGTGATGACTGGAGTCACGGAGCATTGTGATGACAGGTGTCTTGGAGCATTGTGATGACATGTGTCATGGAGCATTGTGCTGACAAGCGCATGGAGCATTGTGATGACAAGCGTCATGGAGCATTGTGCTGTGAAAGGCATAGAGCATTGTGATGGCAAGGTTCAAAGAGCATTGTGATGAAAAGTTCATGTAGCATTTTGGTTAAAAAGCTCACAGAGACTGATGATGATGAGGGCATGGACCATTGTGATGACAAAGGTCATGAAGCACAGTGATGACTGGAGTCACAGAGCATTGTAGTGGCAGGGGTCATGGAGCCTTGTGATAGCAAGGGCATGGAGCATTGTGATAATGAGGGCATGGAGCATTAGTCTAATAAGTTTCATGGATTATTGCGATGAGAGTTGGAATGGCACATTGTGATGACAAGTGCCATTGAAAATTTTCATGACAAGGTCGAGAAGCATTGTGATGACAAGGTCCTGGAGCATTGTGATGTCAAAACCATGGAGCCTTGTGATGAAAAGTCTCATGGAGCATACTGATGAAAAGGGGCATGGAGCATTGTGATTACAGTTGTCTTGGAACATTGTGATGACAAGGGCATGGAGCATTGTGAGGAGAAGACCAAGGAGCATTTTGATGGCATGCATCCTTGAGCTTCGTGATGAAAAGGACAAGGAGCATTTTGATTATATGGGTCTTGGAGCATTGTGATGAAAAGGGCATGGATCATTGTGATGAAATAGGCATGGAGACTTGTCATGACAGGGTTCAAGGAGCATACAGACAACAAGTGTCAGGGAGCATTTTGATGACAAGTGTATTGAGCATTGTGATGACAAGGGTCATGGAGCATTTTGCTGAGAAATGCATAGAGCATTGTGATGACAAGGTTCAAAGAGCATTGTGATGAAAAGTTCATGGAGCATTGTGATGACAATGAAATGTAGCATTGTGTTGCCAAGGGTCATGGATCTTTGTGATGACAAAGGTCATGGAGCATTCTGATGGCACGGGCATTGTGCATTGTGATGAGAAGGGCAGGGAGCTTTTTGATGACAGGGTCATGGAGCAACTTGATGAAAAATGTCATGGAACACTTTGATGACAGGTTTTATGGAACACTGTGACGTCAGGTGTCATGGAGCATTTTGATGAAAAGGGTCATGGAGCATTTTGATGACAGGTGTTATGGAACATTGAGATGGCAGGGGTCATCGAACATTGTGATTATAAGTGCATGTATCATTGTGATGACAGGAGTCATGGAACATTGTGATGACAGGGGTGAGGGGGTATTGTGACCAATAGTTATGCAGCATTGGGATATCAGTGGTGAGAGAGCATTTTGATGAGAAGTGCATGGAGCATTGTGATGAGAAGTTTTATGCAGCATGGTGATGAGAATTTTGTGGAGCACTGTGATGACAAGCGCATGGTGCATTGAGATGACATGTGTCATGAAGTATTGTGCTAACAAGCTCATGGAGCATTGTGATGACGGGTCATGGAGCATTGTGCTGAGAAAGGCATAGAGCATTGTGATGTCAAGGGTCAAAGAGCATTGTGATGAAAACTTCATGGAGCATTGTCGTTAAAAAGGTCACAGAGACTGTTGATGACGAGGACATGGACAATTGTGATGGCAAAGTTCATGAAGCATTGTGATGACTGGAGTCACGGAGCACTGTGATGACAGGGGTCATGGAGCATTGTGATAACAAGGGCATGGAGCATTGTGATGGCAAGGGCATGGAGCATTGGTCTAATAAGTTTCAAGGATTCTTGCGATGACAGTTGGAATGGCGCATTGTGATGACAAGGGCATGGAGCATTGTGATGACCAGGTCATGCAATATTGTGAAGACAGGTGTCAGGGAGAATTGTGATGACATATGTAATGGCCCATTGTGATGACAATGGCATGGAGCATTGTGATGCCAAGTGTCATGGAGGATTCTGATGACAAAGGTAATGGAGCATTGTGATGACATTGGCTTGGAGCATTGTGATGACAAGGGTCATGGAACATTGGCTTAAAATGTTCATGGAGTATTGTGATGACAGGGGTCATGGAGCATTGTGATGACTAGGGAATGGAACATTGTGATGACAAGAGTCCGGAATCATTGTGTTGTCAGGTGTCATGGAGTGTTGTGATCACAGTGGTCATGGAGCATTTTGGTGATATTGGCCAATGAGCATTGTGATGGAAAGACCTTGGGTAATTGTGATGTCGATCATCATGGAGCACTGTAATGACATGGGGCATGAAGCATTGTGATGACAGGTGTCAGGGGACATTGTGATGACAGGGGTCATGGAGCATTGTGAAGACAAGTGCATGGAGCATTGCAATGTCAAGTGGATGGAGAATTGTGATGACAAGAGCATGTAACATTTTGATGAGAAGTGTCATGTAGCATTGTGATGACAAGGACGTGGAGAATTGTGATGACAAGGGACATGGAGCATTGTGATAACCAGGGCATGGTGCATTGTGATGACATGGGACATGGAGCATTATTATGAGAACGACCATGGTGCATTTTGACATAAGATATCACTTATGAAAGGAATGTAAACATGGCTACATATGAACTGATTTAGGGAAGAGAACAGAGTCTCAGAATTAGAAAACAATCTAACGCTTGCTGAAGGGGAAAGAGAGGTGGGGAGATGCACAAAACATAAGATTGATATTAGCACAGGTACCGTTCCATAATCCAAAAACAGAAGAGACAAGCCCTACTCCTTCCTTAGTGAAGGGAACTCAACATCCCTATTCCCCGCAGAGAAATATATCTGACTAGTAAGAATTTTAAAACCTATGTATTGATATGTCTCCGTAAGGGAACTAAGTGTGTCTAGAACGACATAAACATGGCAGTGAGAATCAGCTCAAACCCACTATAAAAATGAATTTCAAAACAAAACATATAAACAGTAAAATTCTTACACAATACATTCAGGGGTTCTGATGAAACCTGGAATGACCCTATCTACAATGACAGCTGGATGTGGCACAAGGCTGGTCACTTGGGACTGAGAGGATTGGTGAGATTGGGTGAAAAAATGCAGACCCTTTAAAGCAATAATGCCTGCCACCCATTCCATGGTTCCCAACTCTCCAGGTAGAAGGGAATATCACTACAGTTATAACGTGTATGGGAACCTAGAGAATGGAAACCATCTGATGGTGAAAGGTTTCTATAACTCTACTTGTACTCCAGTTTGACATTCCAACTGCTTTACTATCAATCTCCCAACTTGGAAAGTCAGCCACTATAACCTCCTGGTTCGCACAGTTGGCAAATTGTGCACAGGATATAAGGGAAGAGAGAGAACCAATGAGAGAGTAGCTGTAGGCATTTGGACGGCCACATGTCTCTCTAATTTCCCGTCACAAAGAGGAATTAACCAAAGTATCAGCCTGCCCCCCAGAACCAGTATAAGTCTAGAAGCAAAACTGTTGATTTACGGTCAGCTCACAAAAATGCAAGTTGAAAAATGGAGCTCAGGGCCACAGCAATTCACTAACCTGCAGAGTTATAAAGGACTACTCGCTGCCAAAATTCTGTTGAGGGAAAGCCACGAGGCGGAAGGGAAAATGAGGAAGAATGGCATGAAACAGATTTCAAGAGGTACATTGGAATCGCCTTTAAACACAGGAAAAGCATCACAACTTCGAAAATAATGGAAATGGTCATAAAGGGCATGTGGGTTTTCACGTGAATATATTCAGGAGAAAACACATATACCCTTTTTGGAAAAGCAAGCAAGCGGGCAATGCAAATCGGCACTACAAAGAAGTATCACTTCCCACCAGTCAAAAGGGACATCCGCAAAAAGTGTAAAAACCAGAAAGGCAAGACAGGCCCTGGAGAACAGGGAGCCTTGTTATGCTGATGGGCGGGATGTAAATTGCCAACTGCCTCTCTGGAGGAGTGCATTGTGTTCCCTAAAACAAGTAAACAACAGAGCTACAGAGCCAAGGGCACTTCCAGTCTAGCGAATATATCTTGGGAAAACTGAAAATAAATAAGACAGATCGACACCAAAATTCAGGGCTGCACTGCTTACAAAAACCTCAACTTGCGTACACCTTAAATATCCCAGGAAAGACAAAAATGGTTCAAGAAATTGTGGAACTTAGTTACGATGGAATATCCCTCAGCCATGAAATCAATGTCATAAGGCCAGTAGCAGCAAAATGAGTGGATTTAGGTACGATAATTCTAAGTGAAATAAGTCACACAGAAAAAGAAACTTATCATAAGATATCACTTATGAAGATCCTGTAAACATGGCTACACATGAACTGAGTTAGGAAAGAGAAGAGAGACTCACCTTTAAAAAACACGCTTATTCCTGCTTAAGGGGGAAGGAGAGGTGGGGTCATGCATAAAATCAGAGTTTGATATTAGTGCAGGTACCTTTCTAAAAACCAAATACGGAACAGACAAGACCTACACCTTCCTCAGTGAAAGGGACTCAACACCCCATATTCACCACAGAGTAATATATCTTACTAGTATGAATGTTAAAACGTATGTATTGATATGTCTCCGTAAGGGAATCAAGTGTGTCTAGACTGGCATAAACATGACAGTGAGAATCAGCTCAAACCAACTATAAAAAGGAATTTCAAATACAAAACAAAAAAACAGCGAAATTTCTTACAATTCCTTCAGGGTCTCTGATGAAACCTGAAATGACCCTATGTACAATGACAGCTGGATGTGGCATAAGGCTGGATACTTGGGACTGAGAGGATTGGTGAGATTGGGTGAGCAAATGCAGACCCTTTAAAGCAATAATGAGTGGCACTCATTCCATGGGTCCCAACTCTCCAGGTTGAAGGGAATATTACTACAGCTATAACATGTACGGGAAACCTAGAGAATGGACACACTGTGAATACGAAAGGTCTCTAAAATTCAACTAATAGTCCCTCTCCTGGTGCTCCGGTTTGACTTTCCAACTGCTTTACTATCAATCTCCCAACTTGGAGAGACAGCCCCTTTAACCTCCTGGTTCTCACAGGTTGCCAATTTGGCAGAGGATGAAAGGGAAGAGGGAGAACCAATGAGAGAGTAGCTGTTAGGCATTTGGATGGGAACATGTCCCTCTAATTTTCCGGACAGAAGAAGAATTAACCAAAGTCTCAGCCACCCACCGGACACCAGTATAGGTCCTGAACCAAAGTTTGAACTTGCATTCAACTCACAAAAAACGAGTTGAAAAATGGAGCTCAGGGGAACAGCAATTCACAAACTGGCAGAGAAATATAGGACAACTATCGTCCAAATATCTGTTTAATGGAAGGCAACAATGCGGACTTGAAAGCGAGGCAGAATAGCAGGAAACAGATGTTAAGAGGTATGTTGGAATCACCTTTAAATCACAGGAAGATGGGCACAACTTCGACAATGATGCACTTGGCCAAAAAGGGCGTATTCCTTTTCTCCTGTATATATTCAGGAGAAAACGAATATGCCATTTTTGGCAATCCAGCAAGCGGGCAATGCAAATCTGCACTACAAAGAATTATCACCTCCAATCAGTCAAAAGGGATATCTGCCAAATGTGTAAAAAGCAGAAAGGCAAGACAGCCCCTGGAGAACTGGGATCCTTGTTATGCTGATGGGCGGGACGTAAATTGACAACTGCCTCTCTGGAGGAGTGCATTGTGTTCCCAAAAACAAGAAACAACAGAGCTACTGAGCCAAGGGCACTTCCAGCCTAGTGAATATACCTTGGGAAACCTGAAAATCAATAAGACAGAGCCACCCCCAAATTTAGGGCTGCACTGCTTACAAGAACCTCAACTTGTGTACATCTTAAATATCCCAGGAAAGATAAAAATGGTTCAAGAAATTGGGGTACATATGTACGATGGAATATCCCTCAGTCATGAAATCAATGTCATAAGACCAGTAGCAGCAAAATGAGTGGATTCAGGTACGATGATTCTAAGTGAAATAAGTCACAGAGAAAAAGAAACTTATCATAAGATATCACGTATGAAGGTCCTGTAAACATGGCTACACATGAACTGAGTTAGGAAAGAGAACAGAGTCTCACATTTAGAAAACACTCTTATGCCTGCTTAAGGGGGAAGGAGAGGTGGGGTGATGCATAAACCCAGAGTTTGATATTAGTACATATACCTTCCCAAAAATCAGATATGGAATAGACAAGTCCTACACCTACCTCAGTGAAAGGCACTCAAAACCCCATATTACCTGCAGAGGAATATATCTGACTAGTAAGAATCTTATAACCTATTTATTGATATGTCTCCATGAGGCAATCAAGAGTTTCTAGACTGGCATAAACATGGCACTGAGAATCAGCTCACACCCACTATAAAAAGGAATTTCAAACACACAAAAAAAGGAGGAAATTCTTTACAATTTCTTCAGGGTCTTTGTCGAAACCTGGAATGACCCTATCTATATCGACAGCTGGATGTGGCATAAGGCTGGACACTTCGGACTGAGAGGATTGGTGAGATTGGGTGAGCAAATGCAGACCCCTTAAAGCAATAATGTGTGGCACCCATTCCATGGGTCCCAACTCTCCAGGTTGAAGGGAATATTACTACAGATATAATATGTATGGGAAACCTAGAGAAAGTACACTCTGTGAATACGAAAGGTTTCTAAAACTCAACTAATAATCCCTCTGCTGGTGCTCTGGTTTGACTTTCCAACTGCTTTACTATCAATCTCCCAACATGGAGAAACAGCCCCTTTAACCTCCTAGTTTGCCCAGGTTGCCAATTTGGCAGAGGATGAAAGGGAAGAGGGAGAATCACAGAGAGATTAGCTGTTAGGCGTTTGGACAGTCACATGTCACTCTAATTTCATGTCAGGAAGGTGTATTAACCAAAGACTCAGCCAAGCACAGTAAACCAGTGTAGGTCGTGAAGCAGTCTTTTGGACTTGCGTTCAGCTCACAAAAACAAGTTCAAAAAAGGAGCTCAGGGGCACAGCAATTCACAAACAGGCAGAGTAATAAAGGACAACTATCATCCAAAAATCTGTTGAGTGAAGGCAACGAGGCGGACTTGAAAGCGAGGCAGAATAGCAGGAAACAGATTTCAAGAGGTACGTTGGAATTGCCTTGAAAGTACAGGTAGAGGGCACAACTTTGTCAATGATGCACTTGGCCAAATAGGGCGTATGCATTTTCTCCTGAATATAATCAGGAGAAATCACGTACGCCCTTTTTCGCCAAGCAAGCAATCGGGCAATGCAAATCTGCACTACAAATAAGTATCACTTCCCACCGGTCAAAAGGGACATCCACAAAATGGGTAAAAACCAGAAAGGCAAGACAGGCCCTGGAGAACAGCGAGCTTTGTTATGCTGATGGGCGGGATGTAAATTGCCAACGGCCTCTATGGAGGAGTGCATTGTGTTCCATAAAACAAGTAATCAACAGAGCTACAGAGCCAAGCGCACTTCCAGTATAGGGAATAAACCTTGGGAAAATTGAAAATCAATAAGACACAGCCACCCCAAAATTTAGGGCTGCACTGCTTACAAGAACGTCAACTTGGGTACACCTTAAGTATCCCAGGAAAGATAAAAATAGTTCAAAATATTGTGGTACTTACGTATGATGGAATATCCCTCAGCCATGAAATCAATGTCATAAGACCAGTAGCAGCAAAATGAGTTGATTCAGGTATGATGACTCTAAGTGAAATAAGTCACACAGAAAAAGAAACTTATCATAAGATATCACTTATGAAGATCCTGTAAACATGGCTACACATGAACTGAGTTAGGAAAGAGAAGAGAGTCTCACATTTAGAAAACACGCCTATGCCAGCTGAAGGGGGAAGGAGAGGTCGGGAGATGTATAAAAGCAGAGTTTGATATAAGCACAGGTACCGTTCCAAAAACCAAGAATGGAATAGACAAGACCTACACCTTCCTCAGTGAAAGGGACTCAAAACCCCATATTTCACGCAGAAAAATATATCTGACTAGTAAGAATCTTAAAACCTATGTATTGATATGTCTCCGTAACAGAATCAAAAATTTCTAGACTGGCATAATCATGGCAGCGAGAATCAGCTCAAACCCACTATAAAAAGGAATTTCAAAAACAAAACAAAAAAACAGGGAAATTCTTTACAATTCCTTCAGGGTCTCTGATGAAACCTGGAATGACCCTGTCTAAAATGACAGCTGGATGTGGCATAAGGCTGGACACTTGGGACTGAGAGGATTGTTGAGATTGTGTGAGCAAATGCAGACACTTTAAAGCAATAATGCATGGCACCCATTCCATGGGTCCCAACTCTCCAGGTTGAAGGGAATATTACTACAGATATAACATGCACGGGAAACCTAGAGAATGGACACACTGTGAATATGAAAGGTTTCTAAATCTCAACGAATATACCCTCTCCTGGTGCTCAAGTTTGACATTCCAACTGCTTTACTATCAATCTCCCAACTTGGAGAGACAGCACCTTTAACTTCCTGGTTCGTACAGGTTGCCATTTTGGCAAAGAATTAAAGGGAAGAGGGAGAAACAATGAGAGAGTAGCTGTTATGCATTTGGACGGGCACATGTCACTCTAATTTCCCGGGAGGAAGAAGAATTGACCAAAGTCTAAGCCACCAACCGGGAACCAGTATAGGTCCTGAACCAAAATATTGGACTTGTGTTCAGCTCAGAAAAAACGAGTTAAAAATGGAGCTCAGGGGCACAGCAATTCACAAACTGGCAGGGTAATAAAGGGCAACTATCATCCAAAAATCTTTTGAGGGAAGGCAACGAGGCGGACTTGAAAGTGAGGCAGAATAGCAGGAATCAGATTTCAAGAGGTACGTAGGAATCGCCTGTAAAGCAAAGGAATAGGTGCACAACTTAGACAATGATGCACTTGGCCAAAAAGTGCGTATGCGTTTTGTCCTGAATATATTCAGGAGAAAACGCAGATGCCCTTTTTGGCCAAGCAAGCAAGCGGGCAATGCAAATCTGCACTACAAAGAAGTATCACTTCCCACCAGTCAAAAGGGACATCCACAAAATGCGTAAAAACCTGAAAGGCAAGACAGGCCCTGGAGAACAGGGAGCCTTGTTATGCTGATGGGCGGGATATAAACTGCCAACTGCCTCTCTGCAGGAGTGCATTGTGTTCCCTAAAACAAGGAAACAACAGAGCTCCAGAGCCAAGGGCACTTCCAGTCTAGGGAATATACCTTGGGAAACCTGAAAATCAATAAGACAGAGCCACCCAAAAATTTAGGCCTGCAATGCTTACAAGAACCTCAACTTGGGTACACCTGAAGTATCCCAGGAAAGATAAAAATTGTTCAAAAAATTGTGGTACTTACGTATGATGGAATATCCCTCAGCCATGAAATCAATGTCATAATACCAGTAGCAGCAAAATGATTGGATTCAGGTACGATGATTCTAAGTGAAATAAGTCACACAGAAAAAGAAACTTATCATAAGATAATACTTATGAAAATCCTGTAAACATGGCTACACATGAACTGAGTTAGGAAAGAGAAGAGAGTCTCACATTTAGAAAACAATCTTATGCATACTTAAGGGGTAAGGAGAGGTTGGGTGATGCATAAAACCAGAGTTTGATATAAGCACAAGTACCGTTCAAAAAACCAACTATGGAATAGACAAGACCTACACCTTCCTCAGTGAAAGGGACTCAGAACCCCATATTTCCCGCAGAGGAATATATCTGACGAGTAAGAATCTTAAAACCTATGTATTGATAGGTCTCTTTTAGGGAATCAAGTGTGTCTACACTGGCATAAACATGGCAGCGAGAATCAGCTCAAACCCACTATAAAAAGGAATTTGAAAAACAAAAAAAAGAGAAATTCTTTACAATTCCTTCAGGGTCTCTGATGAAACCTGTAATGACCTTATCTACAATGACAGCTGCATGTGGCATAAGGCTGGACACATAGGACTGAGAAGATTGGTGAGATTGGGTGAGCAAATGCAGACCCTTTAAAGCAATAATGCATGGCACACATTCCATGGGTCCCAACTCTCCGGGTTGAAGGGAATATTACTACAGCTATAACATGTATGGGAAACCTAGAGAATGGAAACACTGTGAATACGAAAGGTTTCTAAATCTCAACGAATAGTCCCTCCCCTGGTGCTCCAGTTTGACTTTCCAACTGCTTTACTATCAATCTCCCAATTTGGAGAAGACAGCACCTTTACCCTCCTGGTTGGCACAGGATGCCAATTTGACAAAGGATGAAAGGCAAGAGGGAGAACCAATGAGAGAGTAGCTGTTAGGCATCTGGACGGGCACATGTCACTCTTATTTCCTGGGAGGAAGAAGAATTAAGCAAAGTCTCAGCCACCCACCGGGAACCAGTGTAGGTCCTCAAGCAAAATATTGGACTTGTGTTCAGCTCACAAAAAACGAGTTAAAAAATGGAGCTCCGGGGCACAGCAATTCACAAACTGGCAGAGTAATAAAGGACAACTATAATCCAAAAATCTGTTGAGGGAAGGCAACGAGGCGGACTTGAAACGGAGGCAGAATAGCAGGAAACAGATTTCAAGAGGTACGTTGGAATCGCCTTTAAAGCACAGGAAATGAGGCACCACTTCGACAACGATGCACTTGGCCAAAAAGGGCGTATGCGTTTTGTCCTGAGTATATTCAGGAGAAAATGCATAAACGCTTTTTGGCCAAGCAAGCACGCGGACAATGCAAGTCTGCACTACAAAGAAGTATCACTTCCCACCGGTCCAAAAGGATATCCACAAAATGGGTAAAAACCAGAAATTCAAGGCAGGCCCTGGAGAACATTGAGCCTTGTTATGCTGATGAGTGGCATGTAAATTGCCAACTGCCTCTCTGGAGGAGTGCATTGTGTTCCCTAAAACAAGTAAACAACAGAGCTACAGAGCCATGGACACTTCCAGTCTAGGGAATATACCTTGGGAAAACTGAAAATCAATAAGACAGAGCCACCCCAAAATTTAGGGCTGCACTGCTTACAAGAACCTCAACTTCGGTACACCTTAAATATCCCAGGAAATATAAAAATGGTTCAAAAAATTGTGGAACTTACGTACGATGAAATATCCCTCAGCCATGAAATCAATGTCATAAGATCAGTAGCAGCAAAATGAGTGGATTCAGGTACGATGATTCTAAGTGAAATAAGTCACACAGAAAAAGAAACGTATCATATGATATCACTTATGAAGATCCTGTAAATATGGCTACACATGAACTGAGTTAGGAAAGAGAACAGAGTCTCACATTTTGAAAACATTCTTATGCCTGCTTAAGGGGAAGGAGAGGTGGGGTGATGCATAAAACCAGAGTTTGATATAAGCACAGGTATCGTTCCAAAAACCAACTACGGAATAGAAAAGACCTACACCTTCCTCAGTGAAATGGACTCAAAACCCCATATTTCCCGTAGAGGAATATACCTGATTAGTAAGAATCTTAAAACCTATGTATTGATATGTCTCCATAAAAGAATAAAGTGTTTCTAGACTGGCATAAACATGGCAGCGAGAATCAGCTCAAACCCACTATAAAAAGGAATTTCAAAAACAAACCAAAAAAACAGGGAAATTATTAACAATTCCTTCAAGGTATCTGATGAAACCTGGAATGACCCTATCAACCATGACAGCTGGATGTGGCATAAGGCTGGACACATGGGACTGACAGGATTGGTGAGATTGGGTGAGCAAATGCAGACCCTTTGAAGCAATAATGCATGGCACCCATTCCATGGGTCCCAACTCTCCAGGTTGAAGGGAATATTACTACAGCTTTAACATGTACGGGAAACCTAGAGAATGGAAACACTGTGAATACGAAAGGTTTCTAAAACTCAATGAATAGTCCCTCTCCTAGTGCTCCAGTTTCACTTTCTCATTGCTTTACTATCAATCTTCCAAATTGGAGAGACAGCACCTTTAACCTCCTGGGTCACACAGGTTGCCAATTTGGCAAAGGATGAAAGGGAAGAGGGAGAACCAAAGAGAGAGTACCTGTTAGGCGTTTGGACGGGCACATGCCACTCTTATTTACTGGGAGGAAGAAGAATTAACCAAAGTCTCAGCCACCCACCAGGAACCAGTATAGGTCCTAAACCAAAATATGCGACTTGCGTTCAGCTCATGAAAAACGAGTTAAAAAATGGAGCTCAGGGGCACAGCAATTCACAAACTGGCAGAGTAATAAAGGACAACTATCATCCAAAAATCTGTTGAGGGAAGGCAACGAGGCGGACTTGAAAGGGAGGCAGAATAGCAGGAAACAGATTTCAAGAAGTACGGTGGAATCGCCTTTAAAACACAGGAAGAGGGGCACAACTTTTTCAATGATGCACTTGTCCAAAAACGGCGTATGAATTTTCTCCTGAGTATATTCAGGAGAAAACGCATAGGCCCATTTTGGCCAAGCAAGCAAGCAGACAATATAAGTCTGCACTAAAAAGAAGTATCACTTCCCACCGGTCCAAAGGGACATCCACAAAAAGGGTAAAAACCAGAAATTCAAGACAGGCCCTGGAGAACAGGGAGCCTTGTTATGCTGATGGGCGGGATGTAAATTGCCAACTGCCTCTCTGGAGGAGTGCCTTGTGTTCCCTAAAACAAGTAAACAACAGAGCTACAGAGCCAAGGACACTTCCAGTCTGGGGAATATACCTTGGGAAAACGGAAAATCAATAAGACAGAACCACCCCAAATTTTAGAGCTACACTGCTTACAAGAACCTCAACTTGGGTACACCTTAAATATCCCAGGAAATATAAAAATGGTTCAAAAAATTGTGGTACTTACATACGATGGAATATCCCTCAACCATGAAATCAGTGTCATAAGACCAGTAGCAGCAAAATGAGTGGATTCAGGTACGATGATTCTAAGTGAAATAAGTCACACAGAAAAAGAAACGTATCATATGATATCACTTATGAAGATACTGTAAACATGGCTACACATGAACTGAGTTAGGAAAGAGAACAGAATCTCACATTTAGAAAAAAACTCTTATGTCTGCTTAAGGGGGAAGGTGAGGTGGGGTGAGGCATAAAACCAGAGTTTGATATAAGCATAGGTATCGTTCCAAAAACCAACTATGGAATAGAGAAGACTTACAACTTCCTCAGTGAAAGGGATTCAAAATCCCATATTTCACACAGAGGAATATATCTGACTAGTAAGAATCTTAAAACCTATGTATTGATATGTCTCCGTAAGGGAATCAATTGTTTCTAGCCTGGCATAATTATGGCAGCGAGAATCAGCTCAAACTTACTATAAAACGGAATTTCAAAAACAAAACAAAAAAACAGTGAAATTCTTTACAATTCCTTCAGGGTCTCTGATGAAACTTGGAATGACCCTATCTACAATGACAGCTGGATGTGGCATAAGGCTGGACACATGGGACTGAGAGAATTGGTGAGATTCGTGAGCAAATGTAGACATTTTAAAGCAATAACGCATGGCACCCATTTCATGGATCCCAACTCTCCAGGTTGAAGGGAATATTACTACAGCTATAACATGTATGGGAAACCTAGAGAATGGACACACTGTGAATACGAAAGGTTTCTAAAACTCAACGAATAGTCCCTCTCCTGGTGCTCCAGTTTCACTTTCTAACTGCTTTACTATCAATCTCCCAACTTGGAGAGACAGCACCTTTAAACTCCTGGTTCGCACAGTTTGCTAATTTGCAAAGGATGAAAGGGAAGAGGGAGAACCAATGAGAGAGTAGCTGTTAGGCATTTGGACGGACACATGTCACTCTTATATCCGGGGAGGAAGAAGTATTTACCAAAGTCTCAGCCACCCATTGGGAACAAGTATAGGTCCTAAACCAAAATATAGGACTTTTGTTCAGCTCACAAAAAAACGGGTTAAAAAATGGAGCTATACGGCAGAGCAATTCACAAACTGGCAGAGTAATAAAGGACACCTATCATCCAAAAATCTGTTGAGGGAAGTCAATGAGGAGGACTTGAAAGCGAGGCAGAATAGCAGGAAACAGATTTCAAGAGGTACGTTGGAATCGCCTTTAAAGCACAGGAAGAGCGGCACAACTTCGACAATGATGCACTTGGCCAAAAAGGGCGTATGCGTTTTGTCCTTAATATATTCAGGAGAAAACGCATACGCCCTTTTTGGCCAAGTAAGCAAGCGGGCAATGCAAATCTGCACTACAAAGAAGTATCACTTCCCACCGGTCATTAGGGGCATCCACACAATGGGTAAAAACCAGAAAGGCAAGACAGGCCCTGGAGAACAGGGAGCATTTTTATGCTGATGGGCTGGATGTAAATTGCCAACTGCCTCTCTGGAGGAGTGCATTGTGTTCCCAAAAACAAGTAAACAACAGAGCTACAGAACCAAGGACACTTCCAGTCTAGGGAATATACCTTGGGAAAATTGAAAATCAATAAGACAGAGCCACCCCGAAATTTAGGGCTGCACTGCTTACAAGAACCTCAACTTGGGTTCACCTTAAATATCAAAGGGAATATAAAAATGGTTCAAAAAATTCTGGTACATATGTACGATGGAATATCCATGAGCCATGAAATCAATGTCATAAGACCAGTAGCAGCTAAATGAGTGGATTCAGGTACGATGATCCTAAGTGAAATAAGTCACACAGAAAAATAAACGTATCATAAGATATCACTTATGAAGATCCTGTAAATATGGCTACACATGTACTGAGTTAGGGAAGAGAACAGAGTCTCACATTTAGAAAACACTCTTATGCCTGCTTAAGGGGGAAGGAGAGGTGGGGAGATGCATAAACCCAGAGTTTGATATAAGCACAGGTACCGTTCCAAAAACCAACTATGGAATAGACAAGACCTAAAGCTTCCTCAGTAAAAGGGACTCAAAACCCCATATTTCCCGCAGAGGAATATATCTGACTAGTAAGAATCTTAAAACCTATATATTGATATGTCTCCGTAAGGGAATCAAGTGTTTCTAGACTGGCATAATCATGGCAGCGAGAATCAGCTCAAACACACTATAAAAAGGAATTTCTAAAACAAAACAAAAAACAGGGAAATTATTTACAATTCGTTCAGGGTCTCTGATGAAACTTGGAATGACCCTATCTACAACGACAGCTGGAGGTGGCATAAGGCTGGACACATGGGACTGAGAGGACTGGTGAGATTCGTGAGCACATGCAGACCCTTTAAAGCAATAATGCATGGAACCCATTCCATGGGTCCCAACTCTCCAGGTTGTAGGGAATATTACTACAGCTATAACATGTATGGGAAACCTACATAATGGACACTGTGAATATGAAAGGTTTCTAAAACTCAACGAATATTCCCTCTCCTGGTGCTCCAATTTGACTTTCCAACTGCTTTACTATCAATCTCCCAACCTGGAGAGACAGCATCTTTAACCTCCTGTTTCGCACAGGTTGCCAATTTGGCAAATGATGAAACGGAAGAGGGAGAACTATATAGAGAGTGGCTGTTAGGCATTTGGATGGGCACATGTCACTCTTATTTCCCGGGAGGAAGAATAATTAACCAAAGTCTCAGCCAACCACTGGGAACCAGTATAGGTCCTGAACCAAAATATGGGACTGGCGTTAAGCTCACAAAAAACGAGTTAAAAAAAGGAGCTATAAGGCAGAGCAATTCACCAACTGGGAGAGTAATAAAGGACAACTGTCATCCAAAAATCTGTTGAGGGAAGTCAACGAGGCGGACTTGAAAGTGAGGCAGAATAGCAGGAAACGGATTTCAAGAGGTACGTTGGAATCGCCTTTAAAGCACAGGAAGAGGGGCACAACTTCGACAATGATGAACTTGTCCAAAAAGGACGTATGCGTTTTTTCCTGAGTATATTCAGGAGAAAACACATACGCTCTTTTTGGCCAAGCAAGCAAGCGGACAATATAAGTCTGCACAACAAAGAAGTATCACTTCCCACCGGTCCAAATGGACATCCACAAAAAGGGTAAAAACCAGAAATTCAAGACAGGCCCTGCAGAACAGGGAGCCTTGTTATGCTGATTGGAGGGATGTGAATTGCCAACAGCCTCTCTGGAGGAGTGCAAGGTGTTCCCTAAAACAAGTAATCAAAAGATCTACAGAGCCAAGGACACTTCCAGTCTTGGGAATATACCTTGGGAAACTGAAAATCAATTAGACAGAACCACCCCCAAATTTAAGGCTGCACTGTTTACAACAACCTCAACTTGGGTGCACCTTAAATATCCCAGGAAATATAAAAGTGGTTCAAAAAATTGTGGTACTTACGTACGATGGAATATCCCTCAGCCATGAAATCAATGTCATAAGACCAGTAGCAGCAAAATGAGTGGATTCAGTTATGATGATTCTAAGTGAAATAAGTCACACAGAAAAAGAAACGTATCATAAGATATCACTTATGAAGATCCTGTAAACATGGCTACACATGAACTGAGTTAGTAAATAGAACAGAGTCTCACATTTAGAAAACACCCTTATGCCTGCTTAACAGTGAAGGAGAGGGGGGTGATGCATAAAACCAGAGTTTGATATAAGCACAGGTACCGTTCCAAAAACAAACTATGTAATAGACAAGACCTACCTGTACCTTCCTCAGTGAAAGGGACTCAAAACCCCATATTTCCCGCAGAGGAATATATCTGACTAGTAAGAATCATAAAACCTATGTATTGATATGTCTCTGTAAGGGAATCAAGTGTGTCTAGACTGGTATAAACATGGCAGCGAGAATCAGCTCAAACCCACTATTAAAAGGAATTTCAAAAACAAAACAACAAAACAGGGAAATTCTTTACAATTCCTTCAGGGTCTCTGATGAAACGTGGAATGACCCTGTCTACAATGACAGCTGGACGTGGCATAAGGCTGGACACTTGGGACTGAGAGGATTGGTGAGATTGGGTGAGCAAATGCAGAGCCTTTAAAGAAATATTGCATGGCACCCATTCCATGGGTCCCAACTCTCCAGGTTGAAGGGAATATTACTACAGCTATAACATGTATGGGAAACCTACATAATGGACACTGTGAATATGAAAGGTTTCTAAAACTCAATGAATAGTCCCTCTCCTAATGCTCCGGTTTGACTTTCCAACTGCTTTACTATCAATCTCCCAACTTGGAGAGACAGCCCCTTTTACCTCCTGGTTCGCACAGGTTGCCAATTTGGCAGAGGATCAAAGGGAAGAGGGAGAACAAATGAGAGAGTAGCTGTTAGGCATTTGGACAGGCACGTGTCACTCTAATAGCCCGGCAGGAAGAATAATTATCCAAAGTCTCAGGCACTCACCGGGATCCAGTATAGGTCCTGAACCAAAACTTTGGACTTGCTTTCAGCTCACAAAAAACGAGTTGAAAAATGGAGCTCAGGGGCAGAGCAATTCACAAACTGGCAGAGTAATAAAGGCCAACTATGTTCCAGAAATCTGTTGAGGGAAGGCAATGAAGGGGACCCGAAAGTCAGGCCGAATAGCAGGAAACTGATTTCAAGAGGTACGTTGGAATCGTCTGTAAAGCAGAGGAAGAGGGGCACAACTTCGACATTGATGCACTTGGCCAAAAAGGGCATATGCATTTTCTCCTGAATATATGCAGGAGAAAACGCATACGCCCTTTTTGGCCAAGCAAGCAAGCGGGCAATGCAAATCTGCACTAAAAAGAAGTATCACTTCCCACCGGTCAAAAGGGACATCCACAAAATGGGTAAAAACCAGAAAGGCAAGACAGGCCTTGGAGAACAGGGAGCCTTGTTATGCTGATGGGCGGGATGTAAGTTGTCAACTGCCTCTCTGTAGGAGTGCATTGTGTTCCCTAAAACAAGGAAACAACAGAGCTCCAGAGCCAAGGGCAGTTCCAGTCTAGGGAATATACCTTGGGAAAACTGAAAATCAATAAGACAGAGCCACCCCAAAATTTAGGCCTGCACTGCTTACAAGAACTTCAACTTGAGTACACCTTAAGTATTCCAGGAAAGATAAAAATGGTTCAAAAAATTATGGTACTTACGTACGATGGAATATCCCTCAGCCATGAAATCAATGTCATAAGACAAGTAGCAGCAAAATGAGTGGATTCAGGTATGATGATTCTAAGTGAAATAAGTCACACAGAAAAAGAAACTTATCATAAGATATCACTTATGAAGATCCTGTAAACATGGCTACACATGAACTGAGTTAGGAAAGAGAAGAGAGTCTCACATTTAGAAAACACTCTTATGCCTGCTTAAGGGGGAAGTAGAGGTGGGGTGATGCATATACCCAGAGTTTGATATAAGCACAGGTACCGTTCCAAAAACCAAGTATGGAATAGACAAGACCTACACGTTCCTCAGTGAAAGGGACTCAAAATCCCATATTTCCCACAGAGGAATATATCTGACTATTAAGAATCTTAAAACCTGTGTATTGATATGTCTCCATAAGGCAAACAAGTGTGTCTAGACTGGCATAATCATGGCAGCGAGAATCAGCTCAAACCCACTATAAAAAGGAAATTCAAAAACAAACCAAAAAAAACAGGGAAATTCTTTACAATTCCTTCAGGGTCTCTGATGAAACCTGGAATGACACTATCTACAACGACAGCTGGATGTGGCATAAGGCTGGACACATGGGACTGAGAGGATTGGTGAGATTGGGTGAGCAAATGCAGACCCTTTAAAGCAATAATGCATGGCACCCATTCCATGGGTCCCAACTCTCCAGGTTGAAGGGAATATTACTACAGCTATAACATGTATGGGAAACCTAGAGAATGACACACTGTGAATACAAAAGGTTTCTAAATCTCAATGAATAGTCCCTCTCCTGGTGCTCCAATTTGACTTTCCAACTGCTTTACTATCAATCTCCCAACTTGTAGAGACAGCACCTTTAACCTCCTGGTTCTCACAGGTTGCCAATTTGGCATAGGATGAAAGGGAAGAGGGAGAACCAATGAGAGAGTAGCTGTTAGGCATTTGGACGGGCACATGTCACTCTTATTTCCCGGGAGGAAGAAGAATTAACCAAAGTCTCAGCCAACCACTGGGAACCAGTATAGGTCCTGAACCAAAATATGGGACTGGCGTTAAGCTCACAAAAAACGAGTTAAAAAAAGGAGCTATAAGGCAGAGCAATTCACCAACTGGGAGAGTAATAAAGGACTACTGTCATCCAAAAATCTGTTGAGGGAAGGCAACGAGGCGGACTTGAAAGTGAGGCAGAATAGCAGGAAACGGATTTCAAGAGGTACGTTGGAATCGCCTTTAAAGCACAGGAAGAGGGGCACAACTTCGACAATGATGAACTTGTCCAAAAAGGGCGTATGCGTTTTTTCCTGAGTATATTCAGGAGAAAACACATACGCTCTTTTTGGCCAAGCAAGCAATCGGGCAATATAAGTCTGCACTACAAAGAAGTATCACTTCCCACCGGTCCAAATGGACATCCACAAAAAGGGTAAAAACCAGAAATTCAAGACAGGCCCTGCAGAACAGGGAGCCTTGTTATGCTGATTGGAGGGATGTGAATTGCCAACAGCCTCTCTGGAGGAGTTCATTGTGTTCCCTAAAACAAGTAATCAAAAGATCTACAGAGCCAAGGACACTTCCAGTCTTGGGAATATACCTTGGGAAACTGAAAATCAATAAGACAGAGCCACCCCCAAATTTAAGGCTGCACTGTTTTCAAGAACCTCAACTTGGGTACACCTTAAATATCCCAGGAAATATAAAAATGGTTCAAAAATTTGTGGTACTTACGTACGATGGAATATCCCTCAGCCATGAAATCAATGTCATAAGACAAGTAGCAGCAAAATGAGTGGATTCAGGTACGATGATTCTAACTGAAATAAGTCACACAGAAAAAGAAACTTATCATAAGATATCACTTATGAAGATCCTGTAAACATGGCTACACATGAACTGAGTTAGGAAAGAGAACAGAGTCTCACATTTAGAAAACACTCTTATGCCTTCTTAAGGGGGAAGGAGAGGTGGGGTGATGCATAAAACCAGAGTTTGATATAAGCACAGGTACCGTTCCAAAAACCAACTATGGAATAGACAAGACCTACACGTTCCTCAGTGAAAGGGACTCAAAATCCCATATTTCCCACAGAGGAATATATCTGACTATTAAGAATCTTAAAACCTGTGTATTGATATGTCTCCATAAGGCAAACAAGTGTGTCTAGACTGGCATAATCATGGCAGCGAGAATCAGCTCAAACCCACTATAAAAAGGAAATTCAAAAACAAACCAAAAAAAACAGGGAAATTCTTTACAATTCCTTCAGGGTCTCTGATGAAACCTGGAATGACACTATCTACAACGACAGCTGGATGTGGCATAAGGCTGGACACATGGGACTGAGAGGATTGGTGAGATTGGGTGAGCAAATGCAGACCCTTTAAAGCAATAATGCATGGCACCCATTCCATGGGTCCCAACTCTCCAGGTTGAAGGGAATATTACTACAGCTATAACATGTATGGGAAACCTAGAGAATGACACACTGTGAATACAAAAGGTTTCTAAATCTCAATGAATAGTCCCTCTCCTGGTGCTCCAATTTGTCTTTCCAACTGCTTTACTATCAATCTCCCAACTTGTAGAGACAGCACCTTTAACCTCCTGGTTCTCACAGGTTGCCAATTTGGCATAGGATGAAAGGGAAGAGGGAGAACCAATGAGAGAGTAGCTGTTAGGCATTTGGACGGGCACATGTCACTCTTATTTCCCGGGAGGAAGAAGAATTAACCAAAGTCTCAGCCAACCACTGGGAACCAGTATAGGTCCTGAACCAAAATATGGGACTGGCGTTAAGCTCACAAAAAACGAGTTAAAAAAAGGAGCTATAAGGCAGAGCAATTCACCAACTGGGAGAGTAATAAAGGACTACTGTCATCCAAAAATCTGTTGAGGGAAGGCAACGAGGCGGACTTGAAAGTGAGGCAGAATAGCAGGAAACGGATTTCAAGAGGTACGTTGGAATCGCCTTTAAAGCACAGGAAGAGGGGCACAACTTCGACAATGATGAACTTGTCCAAAAAGGGCGTATGCGTTTTTTCCTGAGTATATTCAGGAGAAAACACATACGCTCTTTTTGGCCAAGCAAGCAATCGGGCAATATAAGTCTGCACTACAAAGAAGTATCACTTCCCACCGGTCCAAATGGACATCCACAAAAAGGGTAAAAACCAGAAATTCAAGACAGGCCCTGCAGAACAGGGAGCCTTGTTATGCTGATTGGAGGGATGTGAATTGCCAACAGCCTCTCTGGAGGAGTTCATTGTGTTCCCTAAAACAAGTAATCAAAAGATCTACAGAGCCAAGGACACTTCCAGTCTTGGGAATATACCTTGGGAAACTGAAAATCAATAAGACAGAGCCACCCCCAAAATTAAGGCTGCACTGTTTTCAAGAACCTCAACTTGGGTACACCTTAAATATCCCAGGAAATATAAAAATGGTTCAAAAATTTGTGGTACTTACGTACGATGGAATATCCCTCAGCCATGAAATCAATGTCATAAGACAAGTAGCAGCAAAATGAGTGGATTCAGGTACGATGATTCTAACTGAAATAAGTCACACAGAAAAAGAAACTTATCATAAGATATCACTTATGAAGATCCTGTAAACATGGCTACACATGAACTGAGTTAGGAAAGAGAACAGAGTCTCACATTTAGAAAACACTCTTATGCCTTCTTAAGGGGGAAGGAGAGGTGGGGTGATGCATAAAACCAGAGTTTGATATAAGCACAGGTACCGTTCCAAAAACCAACTATGGAATAGACAAGACCTACACGTTCCTCAGTGAAAGGGACTCAAAATCCCATATTTCCCACAGAGGAATATATCTGACTATTAAGAATCTTAAAACCTGTGTATTGATATGTCTCCATAAGGCAAACAAGTGTGTCTAGACTGGCATAATCATGGCAGCGAGAATCAGCTCAAACCCACTATAAAAAGGAAATTCAAAAACAAACCAAAAAAAACAGGGAAATTCTTTACAATTCCTTCAGGGTCTCTGATGAAACCTGGAATGACACTATCTACAACGACAGCTGGATGTGGCATAAGGCTGGACACATGGGACTGAGAGGATTGGTGAGATTGGGTGAGCAAATGCAGACCCTTTAAAGCAATAATGCATGGCACCCATTCCATGGGTCCCAACTCTCCAGGTTGAAGGGAATATTACTACAGCTATAACATGTATGGGAAACCTAGAGAATGACACACTGTGAATACAAAAGGTTTCTAAATCTCAATGAATAGTCCCTCTCCTGGTGCTCCAATTTGACTTTCCAACTGCTTTACTATCAATCTCCCAACTTGTAGAGACAGCACCTTTAACCTCCTGGTTCTCACAGGTTGCCAATTTGGCATAGGATGAAAGGGAAGAGGGAGAACCAATGAGAGAGTAGCTGTTAGGCATTTGGACGGGCACATGTCACTCTTATTTCCCGGGAGGAAGAAGAATTAACCAAAGTCTCAGCCAACCACTGGGAACCAGTATAGGTCCTGAACCAAAATATGGGACTGGCGTTAAGCTCACAAAAAACGAGTTAAAAAAAGGAGCTATAAGGCAGAGCAATTCACCAACTGGGAGAGTAATAAAGGACTACTGTCATCCAAAAATCTGTTGAGGGAAGGCAACGAGGCGGACTTGAAAGTGAGGCAGAATAGCAGGAAACGGATTTCAAGAGGTACGTTGGAATCGCCTTTAAAGCACAGGAAGAGGGGCACAACTTCGACAATGATGAACTTGTCCAAAAAGGGCGTATGCGTTTTTTCCTGAGTATATTCAGGAGAAAACACATACGCTCTTTTTGGCCAAGCAAGCAATCGGACAATATAAGTCTGCACTACAAAGAAGTATCACTTCCCACCGGTCCAAATGGACATCCACAAAAAGGGTAAAAACCAGAAATTCAAGACAGGCCCTGCAGAACAGGGAGCCTTGTTATGCTGATTGGAGGGATGTGAATTGCCAACAGCCTCTCTGGAGGAGTTCATTGTGTTCCCTAAAACAAGTAATCAAAAGATCTACAGAGCCAAGGACACTTCCAGTCTTGGGAATATACCTTGGGAAACTGAAAATCAATAAGACAGAGTCACCCCCAAATTTAAGGCTGCACTGTTTTCAAGAACCTCAACTTGGGTACACCTTAAATATCCCAGGAAATATAAAAATGGTTCAAAAATTTGTGGTACTTACGTACGATGGAATATCCCTCAGCCATGAAATCAATGTCATAAGACCAGTAGCAGCAAAATGAGTGGATTCAGGTACGATGATTCTAAGTGAAATAAGTCACAAAGAAAAAGAAGCTTATCATAAGATATCACTTATGAAGATCCTGTAAACATGGCTACACATGAACTGAGTTAGGAAAGAGAACAGAGTCTTACATTTAGAAAACACTCTTATGCCTGCTTAACGGGGAAGGAGAGGTGGGTGATGCATAAAACCAGAGTTTGAAATAAGCACAGGTACCGTTCCAAAAACCAACTATGGAATAGACAAGACCTACCTATACCTTCCTCAGTGAAAGGGACTCAAAACCCCATATTTCCCGCAGAGGAATATATCTGACTAGTAAGAATCTTAAAACCTATGTATTGATATGTCTCTGTAAGGGAATCAAGTGTGCCTAGACTGGCATAAACATGGCAGCGAGAATCAGCTCAAACCCACTATTAAAAGGAATTTCAAAAACAAAACAACAAAACAGGGAAATTCTTTACAATTCCTTCAGGGTCTCTGATGAAAAGTGGAATGACCCTGTCTACAATGACAGCTGGACGTGGCATAAGGCTGGACACTTGGGACTGAGAGGATTGGTGAGATTGGGTGAGCAAATGCAGAGCCTTTAAAGAAATATTGCATGGCACCCATTCCATGGGTCCCAACTCTCCAGGTTGAAGGGAATATTACTACCGCTATAACATGTACGGGAAACCTACATAATGGACACTGTGAATATGAAAGGTTTCTAAAACTCAACGAATAGTCCCTCTCCTGATGCTCCGGTTTGACTTTCCAACTGCTTTACTATCAATCTCCCAACTTGGAGAGACAGCCCCTTTTACCTCCTGGTTCCCACAGGTTGCCAATTTGGCAAAGGATCAAAGGGAAGAGGGAGAACAAATGAGAGAGTAGCTGTTAGGCATTTGGACAGGCACGTGTCACTCTAATAGCCCGGCAGGAAGAATAATTATCCAAAGTCTCAGGCACTCACCGGGATCCAGTATAGGTCCTGAACCAAAACTTTGGACTTGCTTTCAGCTCACAAAAAACGAGTTGAAAAATGGAGCTCAGGGGCAGAGCAATTCACAAACTGGCAGAGTAATAAAGGCCAACTATGTTCCAGAAATCTGTTGAGGGAAGGCAATGAAGGGGACCCGAAAGTCAGGCCGAATAGCAGGAAACTGATTTCAAGAGGTACGTTGGAATCGTCTGTAAAGCAGAGGAAGAGGGGCACAACTTCGACATTGATGCACTTGGCCAAAAAGGGCGTATGCATTTTCTCCTGAATATATGCAGGAGAAAACGCATACGCCCTTTTTGGCCAAGCAAGCAAGCGGGCAATGCAAATCTGCACTAAAAAGAAGTATCACTTCCCACCGGTCAAAAGGGACATCCACAAAATGGGTAAAAACCAGAAAGGCAAGACAGGCCTTGGAGAACAGGGAGCCTTTTTATGCTGATGGGCGGGATGTAAGTTGTCAACTGCCTCTCTGTAGGAGTGCATTGTGTTCCCTAAAACAAGGAAACAACAGAGCTCCAGAGCCAAGGGCAGTTCCAGTCTAGGGAATATACCTTGGGAAAACTGAAAATCAATAAGACAGAGCCACCCCAAAATTTAGGCCTGCACTGCTTACAAGAACTTCAACTTGAGTACACCTTAAGTATTCCAGGAAAGATAAAAATGGTTCAAAAAATTATGGTACTTACGTACGATGGAATATCCCTCAGCCATGAAATCAATGTCATAAGACAAGTAGCAGCAAAATGAGTGGATTCAGGTATGATGATTCTAAGTGAAATAAGTCACACAGAAAAAGAAACTTATCATAAGATATCACTTATGAAGATCCTGTAAACATGGCTACACATGAACTGAGTTAGGAAAGAGAACAGAGTCTCACATTTAGAAAACACTCTTATGCCTTCTTAAGGGGGAAGGAGAGGTGGGGTGATGCATAAAACCAGAGTTTGATATAAGCACAGGTACCGTTCCAAAAACCAACTATGGAATAGACAAGACCTACACGTTCCTCAGTGAAAGGGACTCAAAATCCCATATTTCCCACAGAGGAATATATCTGACTATTAAGAATCTTAAAACCTGTGTATTGATATGTCTCCATAAGGCAAACAAGTGTGTCTAGACTGGCATAATCATGGCAGCGAGAATCAGCTCAAACCCACTATAAAAAGGAAATTCAAAAACAAACCAAAAAAAACAGGGAAATTCTTTACAATTCCTTCAGGGTCTCTGATGAAACCTGGAATGACACTATCTACAACGACAGCTGGATGTGGCATAAGGCTGGACACATGGGACTGAGAGGATTGGTGAGATTGGGTGAGCAAATGCAGACCCTTTAAAGCAATAATGCATGGCACCCATTCCATGGGTCCCAACTCTCCAGGTTGAAGGGAATATTACTACAGCTATAACATGTATGGGAAACCTAGAGAATGACACACTGTGAATACAAAAGGTTTCTAAATCTCAATGAATAGTCCCTCTCCTGGTGCTCCAATTTGACTTTCCAACTGCTTTACTATCAATCTCCCAACTTGTAGAGACAGCACCTTTAACCTCCTGGTTCTCACAGGTTGCCAATTTGGCATAGGATGAAAGGGAAGAGGGAGAACCAATGAGAGAGTAGCTGTTAGGCATTTGGACGGGCACATGTCACTCTTATTTCCCGGGAGGAAGAAGAATTAACCAAAGTCTCAGCCAACCACTGGGAACCAGTATAGGTCCTGAACCAAAATATGGGACTGGCGTTAAGCTCACAAAAAACGAGTTAAAAAAAGGAGCTATAAGGCAGAGCAATTCACCAACTGGGAGAGTAATAAAGGACTACTGTCATCCAAAAATCTGTTGAGGGAAGGCAACGAGGCGGACTTGAAAGTGAGGCAGAATAGCAGGAAACTGATTTCAAGAGGTACGTTGGAATCGCCTTTAAAGCACAGGAAGAGGGGCACAACTTCGACAATGATGAACTTGTCCAAAAAGGGCGTATGCGTTTTTTCCTGAGTATATTCAGGAGAAAACACATACGCTCTTTTTGGCCAAGCAAGCAATCGGACAATATAAGTCTGCACTACAAAGAAGTATCACTTCCCACCGGTCCAAATGGACATCCACAAAAAGGGTAAAAACCAGAAATTCAAGACAGGCCCTGCAGAACAGGGAGCCTTGTTATGCTGATTGGAGGGATGTGAATTGCCAACAGCCTCTCTGGAGGAGTTCATTGTGTTCCCTAAAACAAGTAATCAAAAGATCTACAGAGCCAAGGACACTTCCAGTCTTGGGAATATACCTTGGGAAACTGAAAATCAATAAGACAGAGCCACCCCCAAATTTAAGGCTGCACTGTTTTCAAGAACCTCAACTTGGGTACACCTTAAATATCCCAGGAAATATAAAAATGGTTCAAAAATTTGTGGTACTTACGTACGATGGAATATCCCTCAGCCATGAAATCAATGTCATAAGACCAGTAGCAGCAAAATGAGTGGATTCAGGTACGATGATTCTAAGTGAAATAAGTCACAAAGAAAAAGAAGCTTATCATAAGATATCACTTATGAAGATCCTGTAAACATGGCTACACATGAACTGAGTTAGGAAAGAGAACAGAGTCTTACATTTAGAAAACACTCTTATGCCTGCTTAACGGGGAAGGAGAGGTGGGTGATGCATAAAACCAGAGTTTGATATAAGCACAGGTACCGTTCCAAAAACCAACTATGGAATAGACAAGACCTACCTATACCTTCCTCAGTGAAAGGGACTCAAAACCCCATATTTCCCGCAGAGGAATATATCTGACTAGTAAGAATCTTAAAACCTATGTATTGATATGTCTCTGTAAGGGAATCAAGTGTGCCTAGACTGGCATAAACATGGCAGCGAGAATCAGCTCAAACCCACTATTAAAAGGAATTTCAAAAACAAAACAACAAAACAGGGAAATTCTTTACAATTCCTTCAGGGTCTCTGATGAAAAGTGGAATGACCCTGTCTACAATGACAGCTGGACGTGGCATAAGGCTGGACACTTGGGACTGAGAGGATTGGTGAGATTGGGTGAGCAAATGCAGAGCCTTTAAAGAAATATTGCATGGCACCCATTCCATGGGTCCCAACTCTCCAGGTTGAAGGGAATATTACTACCGCTATAACATGTACGGGAAACCTACATAATGGACACTGTGAATATGAAAGGTTTCTAAAACTCAACGAATAGTCCCTCTCCTGATGCTCCGGTTTGACTTTCCAACTGCTTTACTATCAATCTCCCAACTTGGAGAGACAGCCCCTTTTACCTCCTGGTTCCCACAGGTTGCCAATTTGGCAAAGGATCAAAGGGAAGAGGGAGAACAAATGAGAGAGTAGCTGTTAGGCATTTGGACAGGCACGTGTCACTCTAATAGCCCGGCAGGAAGAATAATTATCCAAAGTCTCAGGCACTCACCGGGATCCAGTATAGGTCCTGAACCAAAACTTTGGACTTGCTTTCAGCTCACAAAAAACGAGTTGAAAAATGGAGCTCAGGGGCAGAGCAATTCACAAACTGGCAGAGTAATAAAGGCCAACTATGTTCCAGAAATCTGTTGAGGGAAGGCAATGAAGGGGACCCGAAAGTCAGGCCGAATAGCAGGAAACTGATTTCAAGAGGTACGTTGGAATCGTCTGTAAAGCAGAGGAAGAGGGGCACAACTTCGACATTGATGCACTTGGCCAAAAAGGGCGTATGCATTTTCTCCTGAATATATGCAGGAGAAAACGCATACGCCCTTTTTGGCCAAGCAAGCAAGCGGGCAATGCAAATCTGCACTAAAAAGAAGTATCACTTCCCACCGGTCAAAAGGGACATCCACAAAATGGGTAAAAACCAGAAAGGCAAGACAGGCCTTGGAGAACAGGGAGCCTTTTTATGCTGATGGGCGGGATGTAAGTTGTCAACTGCCTCTCTGTAGGAGTGCATTGTGTTCCCTAAAACAAGGAAACAACAGAGCTCCAGAGCCAAGGGCAGTTCCAGTCTAGGGAATATACCTTGGGAAAACTGAAAATCAATAAGACAGAGCCACCCCAAAATTTAGGCCTGCACTGCTTACAAGAACTTCAACTTGAGTACACCTTAAGTATTCCAGGAAAGATAAAAATGGTTCAAAAAATTATGGTACTTACGTACGATGGAATATCCCTCAGCCATGAAATCAATGTCATAAGACAAGTAGCAGCAAAATGAGTGGATTCAGGTATGATGATTCTAAGTGAAATAAGTCACACAGAAAAAGAAACTTATCATAAGATATCACTTATGAAGATCCTGTAAACATGGCTACACATGAACTGAGTTAGGAAAGAGAACAGAGTCTCACATTTAGAAAACACTCTTATGCCTTCTTAAGGGGGAAGGAGAGGTGGGGTGATGCATAAAACCAGAGTTTGATATAAGCACAGGTACCGTTCCAAAAACCAACTATGGAATAGACAAGACCTACACGTTCCTCAGTGAAAGGGACTCAAAATCCCATATTTCCCACAGAGGAATATATCTGACTATTAAGAATCTTAAAACCTGTGTATTGATATGTCTCCATAAGGCAAACAAGTGTGTCTAGACTGGCATAATCATGGCAGCGAGAATCAGCTCAAACCCACTATAAAAAGGAAATTCAAAAACAAACCAAAAAAAACAGGGAAATTCTTTACAATTCCTTCAGGGTCTCTGATGAAACCTGGAATGACACTATCTACAACGACAGCTGGATGTGGCATAAGGCTGGACACATGGGACTGAGAGGATTGGTGAGATTGGGTGAGCAAATGCAGACCCTTTAAAGCAATAATGCATGGCACCCATTCCATGGGTCCCAACTCTCCAGGTTGAAGGGAATATTACTACAGCTATAACATGTATGGGAAACCTAGAGAATGACACACTGTGAATACAAAAGGTTTCTAAATCTCAATGAATAGTCCCTCTCCTGGTGCTCCAATTTGACTTTCCAACTGCTTTACTATCAATCTCCCAACTTGTAGAGACAGCACCTTTAACCTCCTGGTTCTCACAGGTTGCCAATTTGGCATAGGATGAAAGGGAAGAGGGAGAACCAATGAGAGAGTAGCTGTTAGGCATTTGGACGGGCACATGTCACTCTTATTTCCCGGGAGGAAGAAGAATTAACCAAAGTCTCAGCCAACCACTGGGAACCAGTATAGGTCCTGAACCAAAATATGGGACTGGCGTTAAGCTCACAAAAAACGAGTTAAAAAAAGGAGCTATAAGGCAGAGCAATTCACCAACTGGGAGAGTAATAAAGGACTACTGTCATCCAAAAATCTGTTGAGGGAAGGCAACGAGGCGGACTTGAAAGTGAGGCAGAATAGCAGGAAACTGATTTCAAGAGGTACGTTGGAATCGCCTTTAAAGCACAGGAAGAGGGGCACAACTTCGACAATGATGAACTTGTCCAAAAAGGGCGTATGCGTTTTTTCCTGAGTATATTCAGGAGAAAACACATACGCTCTTTTTGGCCAAGCAAGCAATCGGACAATATAAGTCTGCACTACAAAGAAGTATCACTTCCCACCGGTCCAAATGGACATCCACAAAAAGGGTAAAAACCAGAAATTCAAGACAGGCCCTGCAGAACAGGGAGCCTTGTTATGCTGATTGGAGGGATGTGAATTGCCAACAGCCTCTCTGGAGGAGTTCATTGTGTTCCCTAAAACAAGTAATCAAAAGATCTACAGAGCCAAGGACACTTCCAGTCTTGGGAATATACCTTGGGAAACTGAAAATCAATAAGACAGAGCCACCCCCAAATTTAAGGCTGCACTGTTTTCAAGAACCTCAACTTGGGTACACCTTAAATATCCCAGGAAATATAAAAATGGTTCAAAAATTTGTGGTACTTACGTACGATGGAATATCCCTCAGCCATGAAATCAATGTCATAAGACAAGTAGCAGCAAAATGAGTGGATTCAGGTACGATGATTCTAAGTGAAATAAGTCACAAAGAAAAAGAAGCTTATCATAAGATATCACTTATGAAGATCCTGTAAACATGGCTACACATGAACTGAGTTAGGAAAGAGAACAGAGTCTTACATTTAGAAAACACTCTTATGCCTGCTTAACGGGGAAGGAGAGGTGGGTGATGCATAAAACCAGAGTTTGATATAAGCACAGGTACCGTTCCAAAAACCAACTATGGAATAGACAAGACCTACCTATACCTTCCTCAGTGAAAGGGACTCAAAACCCCATATTTCCCGCAGAGGAATATATCTGACTAGTAAGAATCTTAAAACCTATGTATTGATATGTCTCTGTAAGGGAATCAAGTGTGCCTAGACTGGCATAAACATGGCAGCGAGAATCAGCTCAAACCCACTATTAAAAGGAATTTCAAAAACAAAACAACAAAACAGGGAAATTCTTTACAATTCCTTCAGGGTCTCTGATGAAACGTGGAATGACCCTGTCTACAATGACAGCTGGACGTGGCATAAGGCTGGACACTTGGGACTGAGAGGATTGGTGAGATTGGGTGAGCAAATGCAGAGCCTTTAAAGCAATAATGCATGGCACCCATTCCATGGGTCCCAACTCTCCAGGTTGAAGGGAATATTACTACAGCTATAACATGTATGGGAAACCTAGATAATGTACACTGTGAATACGAAAGGTTTCTAAAACTCAAGGAATAGTCCCTCTCCTGATGCTCCGGTTTGACTTTCCAACTGCTTTATATCAATCTCCCAACTTGGAGAGACAGCCCCTTTAACCTCCTGGTTCGCACAGGTTGCCAATTTGGCAGAGGATCAAAGGGAAGAGGGAGAACAAATGAGAGAGTAGCTGTTAGGCATTTGGACAGGCACATGTCACTCTAATTGCCCGGCAGGAAGAATAATTATCCAAAGTCTCAGACACTCACCGGGATCCAGTATAGGTCCTGAACCAAAACTTTGGACTTGCTTTCAGCTCACAAAAAATGAGTTGAAAAATGGAGCTCAGGGGCAGAGCAATTCACAAACTGGCAGAGAAATAAAGGGAAACTATGTTCCAGAAATCTGTTGAGCGAAGGCAATGAAGCGGACCCGAAAGTCAGGCCGAATATCAGGAAACAGATTTCAAGAGGTACGTTGGAATCACCTTTAAAGCACAGGAAGAGAGGCACAATTTCGACAATGATGCACTTGGCCAAAAAGTGCGTATGCGTTTTTTCCTTTATATATTCAGGAGAAAACGCATACGCCCTTTTTGGCCAAGCAAGCAAGCGGGCAATGCAAATCTGCACTACAAAGAAGTATCACTTCCCACCGGTCATTAGGGGCGTCCACACAATGGGTAAAAACCAGAAAGGCAAGACAGGCCCTGGAGAACAGGGAGCCTTTTTATGCTGATGGGCGGGATGTAAATTGCCAACTGCCTCTCTGGAGGAGTGCATTGTGTTCCCTAAAACAAATAAACAACAGAGCTATAGAGCCAAGGGCAATTCGAGTCTAGGGAATATACCTTGGGAAAACTGAAAATCAATAAGACAGAGCCACCCCAACATTTAGGCCTGCAATGCTTACAAGAACCTCAACTTGGGTACACCTTAAATATCCCTGGAAATAAAAAAAATGGTTCAAATAATTGTGGTACTTACGTACGATGGAATATCCCTCAGCCATGAAATCAATGTCATAAAACCAGTAGCAGCAAAATGAGTGGATTAAGGTACGATGATTCTAAGTGAAATAAGTCACACAGAAAAAGAAACTTATCATAAGATATCATTTATGAAGATCCTATAAACATGGCTACACATGAACTGAGTTAGGAAAGAGAACAGAGTCTCACATTTAGAAAACACTCTTATGCCTGCTTAATGGGGAAGGAGAGGTGGGGTGATGCATAAACCCAGAGTTTGATATAAGCACAGGTACCATTCCAAAAACCAACTATGGATTAGGCAAGACCTACACCTTCCTCAGTGAAAGGGACTAGAAGTCCAATATTTCCCACAGAGGAATATATCCGACTAGTAAGAAATTTAAAACCTATGTACTGATATGTCTCCGTAAGGGAATCAAGTGTGTCTAGACTGGCATAAACCTGGCAGCGAGAATCAGCTCAAACCCAATCTAAAAAGGAATTTCAAAAACAAAACAAAAAAACAGGGAAATTCTTTACAATTCCTTCAGTGTCTCTGATGAAACCTGGAATGACACTATCTACAACGACAGCTGGATGTGGCATAAGGCTGGACACATGGGACTGAGAGGCTTGGTGAGATTGGGTGAGCAAATACAGACCCTTTAATGCAATAATGCATGGCACCCATTCCATGGGTCCCAACTCTCAAGGTTGAAGGGAATATTACTACAGCTATAACATGTATGGGAAACCTAGAGAATGGACACACTGTGAATATGAAAGGTTTCTAAAACTCAACGAATAGTCCCTCTCTTGTGCTCCCGTTTGACTTTCCAACTGCTTTACTATCAATCTCCCAACTTGTAGAGACAGCACCGTTAAACTCCTGGTTCGCACAGATGGCCAATTTCCAGAAGATGAAAGGGAATAGGGAGAACCAATGAGAGAGAAGCTGTTAGGCATTTGGACGGGCACATGTCACTCTTATTTCCCGGGAGGAAGAAGAATTAACCAAAGTCTCAGCCACCCACCGAAAACCAATATATGTCCTGAACCAAAATATTGGACTTGCATTCAGCTCAGAAAAAACCAGTTAATAAATGGAGCTCAGGAGCACAGCAATTCACAAACTGGCAGAGTAATAAAGGGCAACTATCGGGCAAAAATCTGTTGAGGGAAGGCAATGAGGTGGACTTGAAAGCGAGGCAGAATAGAAGGAAACAGATTTCAAGACGTACGTTCGAATCGCCTTTAAAGCACAGGAAGAGTGGCACAACTTCGACAATGATGCACTTGGCCAAAAAGGGCGTATGTGATTTCTCCTGAATATATTCAGGAGAAAACGTATACGCCATTTTTGGCCAAGCAAGCAAGCGGGCAATGCAAATCTGCACTACAATGTAGTATCACTTCCCGCCGGTCAAAAGGGACATCGGAAAAATGTGTAAAAACCAGAAAGGCAAGACAGGCCCTGGAGAACAGGGAGCCTTGTTATGCTGAAAGAAGGCATGTAAATTTCCAACTGCCTTTCTGGAGGAGTGCATTATGTTCCCTAAAACAAGTAAACAACAGAGCTACAGAGCCAAGGGCACTTCCAGTCTAGGGAATATTCCTTGGGAAAACTGAAAATCAATAAGACAGAGCCACCCCAAAATTTAGGGCTGCACTGCTGACTAGAACCTCAACTTGGGTACACCTTAAATATTCCGTGAAAGATAAAAATGGTTCAAAAAATTGTGGTACTTACGTTATGATGGAAGATCCCTCAGCCATGAAATCAATGTCATAAGACCAGTAGCAGCAAAATGAATGGATTCAGGTATGATGATTCTAAGTGAAATAAGTCACACAGAAAAAGAATCTTATCATTAGATATCACTTATGAAAATCCTGTAAACATGGCTACACATGAACTGAGTGAGGAAAGAGAACAGACTCTCACATTTAGAAAACACTCTTACGCCTGCTTAAGGGGGAAGGAGAGGTGGGGTGTTGCATAAAACCAGAGTTTGATATAAGTACTGGCACCATTCCAGAAACCAAATACCGAATAGACAAGATCTACACCTTCCTCACTGAAAGGTTATCAAGACCCCATACTTCACACAGAAGAATATATCTGACTAGTAAGAATCTTAAAACCTATGTATTGATATATCACCGTAAGGGAAACAAGTGTGTCTAGACTGGCATAAACACGGCAGTGAGAATCAGCTCAAACCCACTACAAAAAGGAATTTCAAAAACAAAACAACAAAACAGGGAAATTCTTTACAATTCCTTCAGGGTCTCTGATGAAACCTTGAATGACCCTGTGTACAATGACAGCTGGATGTGGCATAAGGCTGGACACTTGGGACTGAGAGGATTGGTGAATTTGGGTTAGCAAATGCAGACCCTTCAAACCAATAATGCGTGGCACCCATTCCATGGTTCCCAACTCTCCATGTTGAAGGGAATATTACTACAGCTATAACATGTACAGGAAACCAAGAGAATGGACACACAGTGAATACGAAAGGTTTCTAAAACCCAACTAATTGTCCCTCTCCTGGTGCTCCAGTTTGACTTTCCAACTGCTTAACTATCAATCTCCCAACTTGGAGAGACAGCACCTTTAACCTCCTGGTTTGCTCAGGTTGCCAATTTGGAAGAGGATGAAAGGGAAAAGGGGGAACCAATGAAAGAGTAGCTGTTAGGCATTTGGACGGGCACATGTCACTCTAAATTCCCGGCAGGAAGAAGAATTAACCAAAGTCTCAGCCACCCGCCGTGAACAAGTATGGGTCCTGAAACAAAATTTTGGACTTGTGGTCAGCTCACAAAAAACGAGTTAGAAAATGGAGCTCAAGGGCACAGCAATTCACAAACTGGCACAGTAATAAAGGACAACTATCGTCCAAAAAATCTGTTAATGGAAGGCAACGAGGCGACCTTCTAAGCGAGGCAGAATAGCAGGAATCAGATTTCAAGTGGTTCGTTGGAATCACCTGTAAAGCACAGGAAGAGGGGCACAACTTCGAAAATGGTGCACTTGGCCAAAAAGGGCTTATGCGTTTTCTCCTGAATATATTCAGGAGAAAACGCATAAGCCCTTTTTGGCCAAGCAAGCAAGTGGGCAATGCAAATCTGCACAGCAAAATAGTATCACTTCCCACCAGTCAAAAGGGACATCCAGAAAATGTGTAAAAACCAGAAATCCTAGAGAGGCCCTGGAGAACATGGAGCCTTGTTATGCTGATGGGCGGGATGTAAATTGCCAACTGCCTCTCTGGAGGAGTGCACTGTGTTCCCTAAAACAAGTAAACAACAGAGCTACAGAGCCAAGGGCACTTCCAGTCTAGGGAATATACCTTGGGAAACCTGAAAATCAATAAGATAGAAACACCCCAAAATTTAGGGTTGCACTGCTTACAAGAATCTCAAATTGAGTACTCTCTAAATATCCCAGGATAGATAAAAATGATTCAAAACATTGTGGTACTTATGTACGATGGATTATCCCTCAGCCATGAAATCAATGTCATAATGCCAGTAACAGGAAAATGAATGGATTCAGGTATGATGATTCTAAGTGAAATAAGTCACACAGAAAAACAAACTTATCATAAGATAGCCCTTATGAATTTTCTGTAACATGGCTACACATGAACTGAGTTAGGAAAGGGAACAGTGTCTCACATTTAGAAAACACACTTATGCCTGCTTAAGGAGGAAGGAGAGGTGGGGTGATGCATAGAACCAGAGTTTGATATTAGTACAATTACCATTCCAAAATCAAAATACGGAATAGACAAGACCAACACCTTCATCAGTGAAAGGGACGCAAAACCCAAGATTCTGCGCAGAGGTATATATCTGACCAGTAAGAATCTTAAAACCTATGTATTGATATGTCACCGTAAGGGAATCAAGTGTGTCTAAACTGGCATAAACATGGCAGTGAGAATCAGCTCAAACCCAGTAAAAAAAGAAATTTCAAATACAAAACAAAAAAAAAAAAACAGGGAAAATCTTTACAATTCCTTCAGGGGCTCTGATGAAACCTGGAATGACCCTACCTACAACGAGAGCTGGATGTGGCATAAAGCTGGACACTTGAGACTGAGAGGTTTGGTGGGACTGGGTGAGCAAATGCAGACCCTTTAAAGCAATAATATGTGGCACCCATTCCATGTGTCCCAACTCTCCTTGTGTAAGGGAATATTACTCCAGCCATAACATTTACGGGAAACCTAGAGAATGGACACACTGTGAATACGAAAGGTTTCTAAAACTCAACTTATAGTCCCTCTCCTTGTGCTCCAGTTTCACATTCCAACGGCTTTACTATCAATCTCCCAACTTGGACCGATAGCCCTTAAAACCTCCTGGTTCTCACAGGTTGCCAATTTGGCAGAGGATGAAAGGGAAGAGGGAGAACCAATGAGAGAGTAGCTGTTAGGCATTTGGACAGGTACATGTCACTTTAATTGCCCGGCAGGAAGTAGAATTAACCAATGTCTCAGCCACCCGCCGGGAACCAGTATAGGTTTTGAAGCATAATTTTGTATTTGCTGTCAGCTCACAAAAACTAGTTGAAAAATGGAGCTCATGGGCACAGCAATTTACAAACTGGCAGAGTAATAGAGGAAAACTATCGTCCAAAAATCTTTTGAGGGAAGGCAGAGAGGCGGACTTTAAAACGAGGCAGAATAGCAGGAAACAGATTTCAAGAGGTACGTTGGAATCACCTTTCAAGCACAGGAAGAGGGGCACAACTTCGACAATGATGCACTTGGCCAAAAATGGCGTATGCGTTTTCTCCTGAGTATATTCAGGAGAAAATGCATATGCCATTTTTGGCCAAGCAAGCAAGCAGCAATGCAAATCTGCACTACAAAGAAGTATCCCTTCCCACCGGTCAAAAGGGACATCCACAAAATGTGTAAAAACCAGAAAGGCAAGACAGGCCCTGGAGATCAGGGAGCCTTGTTATGCTGATGGGCGGGATGTAAGTTGCCAAATGCCTCTCTGGAGGAGTGCATTGTGTTCCCTAAAACAAGTAAACAACAGAGCTACAGAGCCAAGGGCAGTTCCAGTCTAGGGAATATACCTTGGGAAAACTGAAAATCAATAAGACAGAGCCACCCTAAAATTTAGCGCTTCACTGCTTACAAGAACCTCAACTTGGGTACACCTTAAGTATCCCAGGAAAGACAAAATTGGTTCAAGATATTGTGGTACTTACGTACGATGGAATATCGCTCAGCCATGAAATCAATGTCATAAGGCCAGTAGCAGCAAAAAGAGTGGATTCAGGTACGATGATTCTAAGTGAAATAAGTCACACAGAAAAAGAAACTTATCATAAGATATCACTTATGAAGGTCCTGTAAACATGGCTACACATGAACTGAGTTAGGAAAGATTACAGAGTAACTAATCTTATCATAAGTTATCACTCATAGCGGGAATGTACACATGACTACACATGAACTGAATTACAAACACAACAGAGTCACACATTTAGAAAGCATCTTCTGACTGCTTAATGGGAAAGCCGAGGTGGGGTGATGCATAAAACCACAGTTTTAAATTAGCATAGATACCGTTATATAAACCATGTATGTAATAGACAACACCTACTCCCGGCACAATGAACTGGACTCAACACCCCCTATTCATTGCAGAGGAATATGTCTGACTCTAAGTATTTTAAAACATATGTATTCTCATGTCTCCATAAAGGATTCATGTGTGTGTATAACGGCATGAACACAGCACTGAAATTCAGTTAAACCCACTTATAAAAATAAATTTCAAAAGCAAAATGCAAAAACAGATAGAAAGTCTTAAAAATTACATTCAGGGCCTGTGACGCAAGCTAGATTGACCACCTTTACACCCACAGCTGGATGAGACATAAGACTGGACTCTTGGGGCTGACAAGATTGCTGAGGTTGTGTGAACAAAAGAACACCACTTAGAGCAATACTGTGTGCTACCCATTCTAGTGGTCCCAACTCTCCAGGTTTAAGGGAATCTTCCTACAGTTAAAACATGCATGGGAAACCCAGTGGATGGTACACTGTGTAATTGGGAAAGTTTTCTAAAAGGTAACTCATTTTTCCTTTTGTCGTGCTCGGCTTCGCCATTCCATCTGCATTACTCAAAATTTCCCCACTTGGAGTGTCAGTGCCTTTACCCTCCCGTTATGCACAGTTTGCAAACTGTGCAGAGGATGAACAGGAAGAGGGGAAATAAATGAGAGATTAGCTGTAGCTGTTTGGATGGGCACATGTCACTCTAGTTTCCCATCAGGAAGAAGAATTAACCAAAGGCTCAGCCTGAAGGCTCGGAACAGGACTAGGGCCTAAATCCATCCTGCAGTATTGCAGCCAGCTCACAAAGAGGCGAGTTGAAAAATGGAAATCAGAGACACAGCAATTCACAAACTTGCAGAATTATTAAGGACAACTATCATCCAGAAATATATTGAGGAAAGGCAGTGAAGAGGATTTGAATGCAAGGCAGAATTGAAGGAAACAGATTTCAAGAGGTAGATTGGAGTCATCTTTAAAGCACATGAAAAGCGACAGAATTTCGACAATGTTGCCCTTGGCTGAAAAGGGATTATGTGTATTTTCTTGAATATATTCGGGAAAAAATGCATATGTCCTTTTTGGCTAAGCAAGCCATCAGGCATTGCAAATCCACACTACAGAGAAGTGTCCCTTACCTCCAGTCAAAAGGGCCATCCACAAATAGTGTAAAATCCACAAATGCAGGACAGGCCATGGAGAAAAGGGAGCCTGGTTACGACGATGGACAGGATGTAAATTGCCAACAGCCTCTCTGGAGAACTGTATGATGTTTTCTAAAACAGAGCTACAGAGCATAGCACACTTCCACTCATGGGCATGTATTTTGTGAAAACTAAAAATCCACAACACACAGCCAGCCCAAAATTTAGGGCTGCTCTCTTTACAAGAACCTCGACTTCGGTACACTTTATATATACCAGGAAAGGAAAAAAAAATGGATATAGATGTTGTGGTACTTATATACAAAGGAAAGTCACTCAGACATAAAATCAATGTCATAAGGCCAATAGCAGCATAATGAGTGGCTTTAGGTACGATGATGCTAAGTGAAATGAGCCACAAAGAAAAAGAAACTTATTGTAATATATCACTTATAGAGGAAATGTAAACATGGCTACACATGAACTGAATTTCAAAAGAGAACAGAGTTACACATTTAGAAAACACACTTATGCCTCCTTAAGGGGAAAGGTGATGTGGGGTGATGTGTAAAAGCAGAGTTTGAAATTAGCACAGATCCTATTCCATATACCAAATAGTTAATAGACAAGACCTACTCCTTTCTCAATAAACTGACACAAAACACCCTATTCACTGAAGAGGAATATATCTGACTGGTAATAACCTTGAAACCTATGTATTTATATGTCTCCATAATGGAATCAATTGTATGTAGATTGGCATAAACACAGATCAATGGAACAGGACAGAAAGCCCAGAGATAAACCTACATACCTATGGCTATCTCATCTATGACAAAGGAGCTAAGGATATACAATGGAGAAAAGACAGTCTCTTCAGTAATTGGTGCTGGGAAAACTGGACCCCTACACATAAAAGAATGAAATTAGAACACTCCATAACACCATACACAAAAATAAACTCTAAATTGATTAGAGATCTAAATATAAGACCAGACGCTATAAAACACTTAGAGGAAACCATAGGCAGAACACTCTATGACATAAATCACAGCAAGATCCTTTTGGACCCACCTCCTAGAGAAATGGAAATAAAAACAGAAATCAACAAATGGGACCTAATGAAACTTAAAAGCTTTTACACAGTACAGGAAAACATAAACAAGATGCAAAAACAACCCTCAGAATGGGAGAAAATATTTTCAAATGAAGCAATTGACAAAGGATTAATCTCCAAACTTTACAAGCACCACATGTAGCTCAATATCACAAAAACAAACAACCCAATCCAAAAACGGGCAGAAGACCTAAATAGACATTTCTCCAAAGAAGATATACAGATTACCAAGAAACACATGAAAGGATGCTGAACATCACTAATCATTAGAGAAATGCAAATCAAAACTACCCTGAGGTATCACCTCACAGCAGTCAGAGTGGCAATCATCAAAAAAATCTACAAAACAATAAATGCTGGAGAGGCCTTTATTGGAGAAAAGGGAACACACTTGCACTGTGGGTGGGAATGTAAATTGATATGAGCACTAGGGAGAACAGTACGGAGGGTCCTTTAAATAACTAACAATAGAAGTACCATATGACACAACAATCCAACTACTGGGCATTTGCCTTGTGAAAACCATAATTCAAAAATAGTTATGTAGAAAAATGTTCATTGCAGCTCTATTTGCATTAGCCAGGACATGGAAACAACCTAAGTGTCCATCGAGAGATGAATGGATAAAGAAGATCTGGCACATATATACAATCAAATATTACTCAACCATAAAAAGAAGCAAAACAGAGTTATTTGTACTGAGGTGGATGGACTTAGAATCTGTCCTACACAGTGAAGTAAGTCAGAAAGGGAAAAACAAATACTGTATGTTAACAGAGATATATGGAATCTAATGAAGAAAAAAAAAGATTTTGAAGAACCTAGTAGCAGGACAGGATTAAGGACACAGACATAGAGAAAGGACTTGAGGACACCGGAAGGGGGATTGGTAAGCTGGGACGAAGTGAGAGAGTGGCATGGACATAAATACATTACCAAATGTAACACTGATAGCTACTGAGAATCAGCCACATAGAACAGGGAGATCAGCTCGGTGCTTTGTGACCACATAAAGGGGTGGGATATGGAGTGTGGGAGGGAGATGCAAGAGGGAGGGGATCTGGTGATATTTGTATATGTATAGCTGATTCACTTTGTTATACAGCAGAAACGAACACTCCATTGTAAAGCAATTATACTTCAATAAACGTGTAAAAGGAAAAAAAAAAGCCCAAGGATAAACCTACACACTTATGGTCAACTAATCTCTGACAAAGGAGGCAAGACTATACAATGGAGATAAGACAGAATCTTCAATCATTGGTGCTGGGAAATATGGAGAGCTACATGTAAAAGAATGAAATTAGGACACTCCCCAACACCATACATAAAAATATATTCAAAATGAATTAGAGACCTTAATGTAAGACCAGACAGTATAAAACTCTGAGAGGAAAACTTACGAAGGATACTCTGACGTAAATCACAGCAACATCTTTTTTGATCCACCTCCTATAGTAATGAAATTAAAAAGAAATCTAAACAGATGGGACCTAATGAAACGTAAAAGCTTTTGCAAAGCAAAGGAAACTACAAACAAGACGAAAAGACAACCCTCAGAATGGCAGAAACTATTTGCAAACGAATCAATGGACAAATGATTAATCTCCAATATATATAAACAGCTCATGCAGCTCAATATTAATAAAACAAACAACCCAATACAAAAATGGAAGATCTAAATAGACATTTCTTCCAAGAAGACATAGAGATGGCCAGTACGCACATGAAAATCTGCTCAACATCACTAATTATTAGAGAAATGGAAATCGAAACTACAATGAGGTATCACGTCACACCTGTTAGAATGGGCATCATCAGAAAATCTACAAACAACAAATGCTGGAGAGGGTGTGGAGAAAAGGAACCTTCTTCAACTATTGTTGGGAATGTAAATCAATACAGTCTCTATGGAGAACAGTATGGAGGTTCCTTAAAAAACTAAAAATAGAATTACCATATAATCCAGCAATCCCACTACTGGGCATATACCCAGAAAAAACCATAAATCAAAAAGACACATTCACCACAATGTTCACTGCACCACTATTTACAATAGCCAGGTAATGAAAGCAACCTAAGTGCCCACAGACAGATGAATGGATAAAGACGTGGTACATATATACAACGGAATATTACTCAGCCATACATAGGAATGAAATTGGGTCATTTGTAGAGACCTTGATGGATCTAGAGACTGTCATACAGAGTGAAGTAAGTCAGAAAGAGAAAAACAAATATTGTATATTAATGCATATATGTGGAACCTAGAAAAATGGTACAGATGAACCAGTTTGCAGGGCAGAGATAGATACAGATGTAGAGAACAAACATATGGACACCAAGGAGGGAACGCCATGTGAGGGTGGTGGTGGGATGAATTGGGAGACTGGGATTCACATGTGCACACTTATATGTATAAAATATATATCCAATAAGAACCTGCTGTATAAAAGAAATAAATTTAAAAAAATTAAAAATAAATAAATAACATTTAATAAAATAAAACAGAAAAAAAGGTTTTCCCTTCACATAGACGTCTTTATATTAATGCATTATTTCCATGTTTATATCTCCAAATTAAAAAAAAAGAGGAATAAATAAAATCTAACTTGAACCAAAAAGAAAAAAAGGAAAATAAAACAGAACTCACCAGTTATACAGAGGAAAATCGTATCAGGGCACTTGCTCCAGTGGGAAAAAATTCTTAATGTTTGTCAGAGGTGGGAAATCGTCTCCCATGCACTCAGCAGCGCTGCCCCCTACAACGAGCATCCTCATTGCAAAGCTGGAGGACTGTGTCGAGGCGTCTGTGAGTAAATGTGAGCTGAGCCCCAGTCCTGCTGCAGCTGAACTCTTCCCAATCTTTCCAGGTAAAACACCTGAATATGTACAAGCACTTGCAAGCCTAGAGGAAGGGCTGTGGAGCCACACTAGCGAGAGCACGTAGGCCGACTTGGTGCCTGCAGGCCAGCCAGAATGGTCCTGGCCCCAGATGCTCTTCTGGAATCTTTCCATTTCCCTGCTTGAGATACCCCTCCTGCCAGGGCACCCACTGCTTTTTTACTTCCTCACCTCTGCCTGGGGAGAAATTCCAGTGCCAGGTATGGGTGACACATCCCCTTCTTTAGCAGGTGGCAGCCTGGCAACTCCTGCAGAAAGTCCAGCAGAGCCCCACTCACACTGGGCCACCCACAAAGCCACGGCCCCTCACTCCCTCGCACCACCCCAGCCCCGACACTGCTGACGGGGCAGAGAATATGGCGTCAGGCACAGCTACAGGGGCTCTTGCTGACTGGAGAGGTGTTTATATTGACCTCAACCCAGGCACACATGGGAAGGGCCAGCAGGCAGTGTCAGGCTGCCCAAAATCAGCCAATCCTCACCCCTCAGGGGCTCACAGTTGCAGAAAATGAACCTTGCTAAACGGGCCAGGCCCAAGGAACAGGTGTGGACTCTTGAGAGTCAGGATAGACAAGGGGCTGCAGCTGCGGCTTGTTTTCTTATCATTTTATCTGGTCCATGAGTGGAAAACAACTTCAAGAAGACCCTATCCTAATGAGAGGAACCCAGGAGTCAGGGAGACGTGTGATGGTGGGTGGAGACAGAGGCCTGGTGCCCTGGCTGCAGTGGAAGTGTTTGGAAGACCAGGCAGAGAGAGGTTGCACAGAGTGATAGCCAGGGTCACAGACCTGTCAGAGCTGCTGTTTGTTAGTTCAAGTCCTGCTCGGAGGTGTTCAGTGTCAGCTGTGAGCGACAGGTGAGCTGGGGGTTCTCTGCAAGGTGGGCTATGTGCACAGTTCCTGTGTGTCCAGTGCTGCTGTGGTACCTGCCCAGGGGAGTTCCGTATCCTGAGAAGTGTTTGACTATGAGAGCCCCATGGGCTGCTGGGTAGCTGCACAGGTGAGCTCCATACCCTGGGAGGGACTTGACCATGTGAGCCCCATGGGCTGTGGGGGTGCGGGATGCAGCCCAGGTGAGCTCCATATCCTGGGATTGGCCTGACCACGAGAGCCCCATGGGCTACTGGAGACCTGGTAATGGATATCAGGACAGTCAGTGAAGCCACCGAGGATATACATCCAGTAGCTCCTATTTCCTACACCCTGCTGCTCATTCTACCATCCACCAGGCCATGGCATTCTGTATTACACTTCAATGATGCCTTCTTCTGTATTCCATTCATCTCAGAGTCACAAGAATTTTTGGCTTGTGAGTGGCAGGACACAACATGCAACACAAGTAATAATGCTGGGCCGTCCTGCCCCAATGGTTCAAATATCCCCACACCATCATTGGGGAAATGTCCTCTAAAGACCTAAAAGTTCTACCTCTGTAAAAGGGAACCCTCCTTCAATATGCAGATGACATTCTGATCGCCAGGCCTACTAAAGACGCCTCTGAACTACCTAGCCAAGAAAGGATAGAAGGTGTCCAAGAAAAAGGCTCAAATATCCCAGGCTCAGGTGACATGCCTGGGCTTCATTCTCACAGATATTCGGAGAAACGCATCCCAGGATAGGAAAGAAGCCATTTGCAGCCTTACCTCTTCTAAAACTAGAAGACAGCTTAGGGGTTCCTGGGGAGGCCAAGGTTTTCTGCATCTGGATCCCTAACTACAGTCTAATGGCTGGGCCTCTACATGAAACACTGACACGAAAAGATGATGATCCTTTTGAATAGAATCCAGAAGCAGCTTTTCAAGAATGGAAAGAGCAGTCAATTCTGATCCTTGCCCAGGAACTCGCTAATTTAGCTAAACCCTTTGACCATTACATACCCGGTCAAAGGTTAATCGCCCTTGGAGCCTTAGTGCAAAAACTGGGACCACTTGAAATGGAGCAACACAAGAATGCCCTTCAGGTATGATAAACTATGGTCACCAAGGGCTTTGGCCACCGACTCATCAGGCCAGGATACTGGGGTATCTAAAAAGCTGGAAATCAGCAGCCCACAAGGCCAGCTCCCTCCTAAGGGAAAAGGACCCCACGTCGTGATCCTAACCACCCATCATGCCCTGAAGTTGCAGGGGTCGCTCTGTGGACACACTGACCTCGAGTGAGGAGGCCCTCCAACTCCAACCTCCAGAGAGACAAATGGGGGCAACGGGCCCCCAAGATGACTCGTGTGACCATCACTTGACCTGGAGTTTCTCTCAGAAAACAAGAAGACTGTGCCCCGAAAGAGCAGACTACTGCTTGCAGGACTTACTGCACCCAGAGGGGAGCTAATAAGCTTGGCGGGGGAAAGGTATATCACGCTTTCACCATAGAAAACCCTACAGACACCACGGTGATGGTGGCCAATATGACCGGCTGGACTGCTGGCAACATCTAAAGGCCGTTGACTCAGTGGACGTCATGGTCCTGGATCACCACTGACCCTGGACTGTCTGTGAGTTGCACGGGCAGGGCTCTGACACATGGTGCTGTTTGTACATTAATTCAGGGACCTAATTAAAGAAAGCACAGACTACTGGTCAGAGCATCTATGCTGGCAAAAACCGTCAGCCTAAGGTCACCGAACAAATGTGGGGTGGGGTGAAACCTGCCACCACAGCATCTCTGTGCATCTCTTTCTTGGACCCTTAAAGGTCATTAGAATCAATAACACTTCCAATGCTGGTGCTCAGGCGGACGAGAAGTGAGGCAGGAGGCCTTGGGACAATCAACCTCACCTGGAGGCTGGTTGGGAGATGTTTTGCCCCTCCCCCCAGGTATCAGGTCTCCCAGCACAGCATGAAGCAGTTACAAAAGAGGGGTCTGCACCCTCAACACCCCACGAATGAGGAACGGAAAAAAAAGCCGAGGAGGGCTTCGTCTCTGGCAACGTTCATTAAAAATTCCTGGGAGATAAAAAGAGAATCTGGGCAATATAATAAAGTCTAACCTGTTTTTCCTTTGTGCTTTGTGTAATTTCACGTGCTCCTAGGGTTCCGCATGCAGAGGTCCCACACCCGGCACTTCAGACCCGATTTCCTCTTTCAGAATGGCTGGGTCGACACCTCAGCTTGCGGAGTCCCATGCAGACTCCAAGGCCTAGAGCCTGAGCTTCAGCCAACCCAGCCCTCGAGAGCTCCATCCCCTAACTCCCACTGACGCTGCCGGGATCCCTACACAGCAGCCCAGCCCACAGCCCGTGGGGGAGGGCACACTCTCACCTCTTCATTCGGTTTTCAAAATAATGTTTCCTTTGCTTCTGAACCAAACTCAGTCTTGATCTGTTGGCTCCAATGACACTGGGCACGGGGACTCCTGTTGGGGTCCACTCTGGAGGATCAGTAACAGAAATTGAGAACATTGTAACTTCAATGAACAGATGTGTGAGCCAAACTGTAGTTAACATAGAGCAGTGTATAATGCTCGGGTAAAATAAGATTTTTCTAAGACTTACATTTGATATTTCCATCACTTTACTATAAGCAAGTTCAGTGAAGACGTCTGTCTTAATTGTCAGGTCAACATTAGAAAAATGAAGTGATTTATTTCCATGGCTGTACATCGAATACTCTTGGCTGAAGCTTCAATCTTGTTTTGAATGCTTTTCCATTGAAAAGGATACCTCTCTTTCAGCTCCCCCATTTCTGAGAAGTATAAAATCTTATAATTTATTATTACCAAAGGGGAAAGGTAGGAAAAGGGATAAATTAACAGTTTGGGATTAACACATACACACTGCTATGTATAAAATAGATCATCAACAAGGAATTACTGTATAGCACAGGGAACTACACTGAATATTTTGCAATAACCTATAAGGGGAAATAATCTGAAAAAGAATCGATATTTTTTATTGACATCATCTATCAATGACAGATAAAATGTAACCTAAGCAAGGCCGATGGTGAGCGCTTCTGAACCTGAAGATTTCAATCATCTAAAGTTGGGCTCTGCCTATTTCCCAAGGCCCTTAATGGACATACGTGTAGCCGTAGCTTAAAAATTCCCCAGTTTGGGGTTCGGGGAGGCACTGATTTGGAAAAATCCCTGGTGTTCTACTTCCATGCACGGGACCCTTCCTACAGCTAAAACATGCCTGTCACACCTAGAGGATGGTATACCGTTTGATCGGAAAGAGTTTGGAAAAGGCACCTCATCTCCTCATCGCCTGGTGCTTGGGTTCACCCCTCCAGCATCTTTCCTAACAATCTCCTCACTTGGGGATATCAGCACCGTCAACATCCTGTTGCACACAGATTGGAATTTGTCCAGAGGATGAAGCGGAAGGATGAGAAAAATTTAGAGACAAGTCTTAGGTGCTCGGACAGGCACATGCCACTCTAATTTCCAATCCGGAAGACAAATTCATCAAAGGCTAGAATTGCCCACGGAAACAGAATAGGGCTAGAGGAAATCCCGCTGTTTTGTGTCCAGTTTCCAAAAACACAAGTTGAAAATTGGAACTCAGGGGCACTAAAATTCATGAAACTGCAGAGTTGAAAATATCTATTGTTGAAAAATGTCTTGAGGTAAGTCACAGAAAAGGACTTGTAAGCAAGGGGCAGTGGCAGGAAACAGATTTGAAGAGGTAGAAAGGACTCCCCATTAAAGCACAAGAAAAGGGGCTGAATATCGCCAATGATGCACTTGGCCCAAAAGGGCGTATGCATTTTTTTCTGAATATATTCAAGTGAAGGCCATACACACTTTTTATCCAACCAAACAGGTGGGGACTGGAAATCAATACTACAAAATGTATCACTTCACATCAGTCAGAAGGGCCATCCACATAAAGTGTAAACACCAGAAATGCAGGACAGGGTGAGGAGAAAAGGGAGCCCTGTGAGGCTGATAGTGGAAATGTAATTTGACAACGGCCACTCTGGATAAGTGTATTGTGTTTGCTAAAACATCTGAAAACTGAGCTACAGAGCATAGGGCACTTGCACTCATGGGCGTATACCTTGGGAAAAACAAAAAATGACAGAAAACATGCACCCCGACGTTTACCACCGCTCTGTTAAAAAGGGCCTCCACTTGGATATAACATATTGTCCCTGGAAGGATAAAATGGATAAAAGAGATGGGGTACTTATGTAGAGTGGAATATTACTCATCCAGAAATCAATGAAATAAGGCCAGTTGGAACAACTCTGGAGGAGTTACATACGATCATTCTAAGTGACACATGTCAGAAAGAAAAAGACACATCATAAGATGTCACTTAAAGGTGGAATCAAAAATGGCTACACATGAAATAAACTACAAAACAGAAACATAGTCAAATATGTAGAAAATAGACATAAGGCTGCTAAATGGGAAAGGTGGGGAATGGTGAGGTATTATCCAGGAGGTTGAAATTAGCAAAGATACCATTCCAAGTACCAAATTGAATAACTGGCAAGGCCTACACGGTACCTCAAAGAACTGCACTCAGTCCACTCAAGTCACTGGAAAATAATACATATGAATCGTAAGCATCTGAGAAAGAATTTATTGTTGTCTCACAGTACATGAATCAAGTGGATGTACAGCAGCAAAAAACAGAGCTTTGAAAATCAGCTGTAACCAATATAAAAATAAATTTAAATATATTTATAAAAACAGTGAGACAGACAAAAATTCTTACAACTTTTGTTGAAGGGCTACGATGTAACATGGATTGAACACATGTAGACCCACAGCAGGATGATATATAAGGCTGGAAGCTATGCACGCTAAGAGATGTTAGAGAAGCTGGGTGAGGAAATGCAGACCTTTTAAAGTAATACTGCCTGATACCCATTCCATGGGTCCCAAATCTGCAGTTTCAAGGGAATCTTCTGACAGCGAAAACATGCCTGGGAAAACCGAGATGAATGTACACCGTGTGCTCAGTAGAGGTGTCTAAAATGCACCTCATTTTTGATCTCCTGGTGCTGGGGTTCGCCATTCCAGCCACATTACTAACAATCTCCCGACTTGGAGAATCAGCACCTTTAACCTCCTGTTTCACACAGTTTGCAATTTTTGCAGAGGATAAATGGGAAGAGGAGGAACCAATGAGAGATTAGCTGTAGGAGTTTTGACAGGCACATGTCACTCTAATTTCCCATTAGGAAGAAGAATTAACCAAAGGCTCAGCCTGCCTCCCCAGGATCAGAATAGGGCCGGAATCAATCCAATGGTTTGGCGGTCAGCTCACAAAAAAAGCGAGTTGCAAAATGGAGCTCAGGAGCAGACAATTCAAAGACCTGCAAAGATATAAATGATAACCAACGTCCAAAAATATATTCAGGTAAGGCAACGAAGAGGTTCTGAATGAGAGGCAGAATTGCAGGAAACATTTTTCAAAAGGTAGATTGTACTCACATTTAAAGCATATGAAAAGCAGCAGAATTTCTAAAATGATGCAGTTGGGCAAAAGGGTGTATGCGTTTTTTTCGTGAATATCTTCAGGAAAAAAAACACATACAGAGTTTTTGGCCAACCAAGCAAGAGGGAAATGCAAATCCGCACAATAAAGAAGTCTCAATTTCCACTGCTCAGAAAGTCCATCCAAAAAATGTGTACAAATCAAAAATGCAGGAGAGGCCATGGAAAACAGGGAGACTAGTCACGCTGATGGGTGGGGTATAAATATCCAAGAGCTACTCTGAAGAAGTGTATGCTGTTTCCTAAAACATGTAAAATACAAAGCCCCCGAGCAAAGGGGACTTCAACTCATGGACATATAACTTGGGAAGACTAAATATCAACAAGACACAGGCACCCCAAAGTTTAGGGCTGCTCTGCATACAAGAACCTCAACTTCGGTACACCTAAAGTATCCCCGGAAAAAGAGAAATGCATAAAGAACTTGTGGTAATTTTGTACAATGGAATATCACTCAGACGTGAAATCAATGTCATAAGGCCAGTAGCAGCATAATGAGAGGGTTTAGGTATGATGATTCTAAGGGAAATTAGTCACACAGAAAAAGAATTTTATCACAAGATATCACTTAGAGAGGGAATGTCAACATCACAACACATGAACTGAATTAGGAAAGAGAGCAGCGTCTCACATTTAGAAAACACTCTTATGCCTCCTTAAGGGGAAAGGAGAGGTGGGGTGATGCATAAAACCAGAGTTTGATATTAGCACAGGTACCATTCCATAAACCAAATACAGAATAGACAAGACCTACACCTTCCTCAGTGAACGGGACTCAAAACCCCTATTCACCACAGAGGAATATATCTGATTAGTAAGAATCTTAAACCTATGTATTGATATGCCTCTGTAAGGGAATCAAGTGTGTCTAGACCGGCATAAACACGTCAGGGTAAATCAGCTCAACCCCATTATAAAAATGAATTTCAAAAACAAAACTAAAAACAGCGAAATTCTTACACAATTCCTTCAGGGGTTCTAATGAAACCTAGAATGACCCTATCTGCAAAGACAGCTGGATGAGACATAAGGCTGGACACTTGGGACTGAGAGGACTGGTGAGATTGGGAGAGAAAATGCAGACCCTTTAAAGTAGTAATGCATGCCACCATTCCATGGGTCCCAAATTTCCAGGTAGAAGGGAATATCACTACAGTTATAACATGTATGGGAAACCTAGAGAATGGACACCCTGTGATGGCGAAAGGTTTCTGAAAGTCTCCTACTTTTTCCTCTCCTTGTGCTACAGTTTGCCATTCCAACTACTTTACTATCAATCTCCCAACTTAGGAGAGTCATCCCCTATAACCTCCTGGTTCGCACAGTTTGCTAATTGTGCAGAGGATGAAAGGGAAGAGGGAGAACCAATCAGAGAGTAGATGTAGGCCTTTGGACGGACACATGTCACTCTAAATTCCCGTCAGGAAGAAGAATTAACCAAAGCCTCAGCCACCCACAGGGAACCAGTATAGCCACCCCTGGAACCAGTATAGTTCCTGAAGCAAAATTGTGGATTTGCGGTCAGCTCCCAATAATGGGATTTGAAAATTGGAGCTCAGGGGCAAAGCAAATCAAAAACCTGCAGAGTTATAAAGGACTACTCTCTTCCAAAAATCTGTTGAGGGAAGGCAACAAAGCGGACTTGAAAATGAGGCAGAATTGCACAAAACATATTTCAAGAGGTAAATTGGAATCGCCTTTAAAGCACAGGAAAGGCATCACAATTTCAAGAATGATGCACTTGGCCAAAACAAGCGTGTGACTTTTCTCCTGAATATATTCAAGAGAAAAGGCATAGGCCCTTTTTGGCCAATCAAGCAAGCGTGCAATGCAAATCCACACTACAAAGAATTTTCACTTCCCACCGGTCCAAAAGGACATCCGAAAATCTGTAAAAACCAGAAAGGCAAGATAGAGATGACAAGGGCATAAAGCAATATGATCCCAAGGGTCATGGAGGATTGTGATGACAAGTGTATGGAGCATTGTGATGACAAGATTATGTATCATTTTGCTGTCAAAGGCATTGTGATGACAAGGTTCATGGAGCACTGTGATGACAAGCGTCATGGAGCATTGTGATTACAGGGTTCATGGAGCATTGGGATGACAAGGGCATGGAGCATTGTGATGGCAAGACCGTGGAGCTTTTTGATGAGAAGACCATGGATAATTGTGATGACGAGCGTCATGGAGCACTGTAATGACAAGGGGAATGGAACATTGTGATGAGAGTGGCCATGGAACATTGTGATGACAAGGGTCATGGAGCATTTTGATTACAAGGGCGTGGAGCATTGTGATGAGAAGACCATGGATAATTGTGATGACGAGCGTCATGGAGCACAGTAATGACAAGGGGTATGGAGCATTGTGATGACAGTGGCCATGGAGCATTGTGATGACAAGTGTCATGGAGCATTCTGATGACAAGCTTGTGGAGTACTGTGACGACAATGGCATGGAACATTGTGATGAAAAGGGCATGGAGCATTGTGATAAAAAAGGCATGAAGCCATTTCATGACAGGTTTCAAGGAGCATTCTGACGACAAGTGTCAGGGAACATTGTGATGACAAGTGTATTGAGAAAGGTGATGAAAAAGATCATGGAGCATTTTGACGAAAAGGGCATGGGGTATTGTGATGACAGGCATCATGGAGCATTGTGATGACAAGAGTTATGGAACATTGTGATCACAATGGTTTGGAGCATTGTGATGGTAGAAGTCATGGATCATTTTTTTTTCAAGGTGCATGGAGCATTGTGATGACAAGGGCATGAAGCAATGTGATCCCAAGTTTCATGGAGGATTGTGATGACAATGGTAAGGGAGTATTGTGATGACAAGCAAATGGAGCATTGCGATGACAAGGTCATGTAGCATTTTGCTGACACAGGCATGGAGAATTGTGATGATAAGGGTTATGGAGCACTGTGATGAGAAGCATCACGGATCATTGTGATTACAGGGGTCATGGAGCATAGGGATGGCAAGGGCATGGATAATTGTGATGACAAGTGTCATGGAACATTGGGCTGAAAATATTCATGGAGCACTGTGATGACTAGGGAATGGAGCATTGTGATGACAAGAGTCCCGGATCACTGTGTTGTCAGGGGTCATGGAGCGTTGTGATGACAGTGGTCATGGAGCATTGTGATGATAGGGATCATGAAGCATTGTGATGAGAAGTTCCTGGAGAATAGGACTGAAAATGTTCAGGAAGTATTGTGAGGACAGGGGTCATGGAGCATTGTGATGACAAGGGAATGGAGCACTGTGATGAAAAGTTCATGGAGCATTGTGATGAGAAGACCATGGAGCCTTGTAATAACAAGTCTCATGGAGCATTCTGCTGAAAAGGGGTATGGAGTATTGTGATTACAGGGGTCTTGGAGCATTGTGATGACAAGGGCATGCAGAATTGTGATTACTGGTGTCTTGGAGGATTGTAATGAAAATGGCATGGATCATTGTGATGAAAATGGCATGGAGCCTTGTCATGACAGGGTTCAAGGAGCATATTGACGACAAGTGTCAGGGAGCATTGTGATGACAAGTGTATTTGAGAATTTTTATGACAAAGATCATGGAGCATTGTGATGAGAAGACCATGTATAATTGTGATGACGAGCGTCATGGGTCATTGTGATGACAAGTGTTTTGGAATATTGTGATCACAAGGGTTTGGAGCATTGTTATGACACAGGTCATGGAGCATTTTGATTTCATTGTGATGACAATAGCATGAAGCATTATGAAGATGGGCATGGTGCATTGTGATGACAGGGTTCATGGATCATTGAGATGAAAAGGGGCATAGAGCATTGTGATTACACGGTTCTTGGAGCATTGTGATGAGATGGGTCATGGAGCTTTGTGATGAAAAGGCCATGGAACATAGTGATGGCAGGGGTCATGGAGCATTGTTATGACAGGGGTAATGGAGCATTGTGATGGCAAGGGCATGGAGCATTGTGAAGAGAAGGCCATGGAGCATTCTGATGACATGTGTCATGGAGCTTTGTGAAGACAAGGGCATGGAGCAATGGGATGAGAGCGTTCATGGAGCACTGTGATGACAATTACATGGAGCACTGTGATGACAAGGGTCATGGATCTTTGTGATGACAAAAGTCATGGAGCATTTTGATGGCAAGGGTGTTGTGCATTGTGATGAGAAGGGCAGGGAACATTCTGATGACAGGGTCAAGGAGCAATTTGATGACAAGTGTCATGGAACATTTTGGTGACAGGTGTTCTGGAATATTGTGATGTCAGGGGTCATCGAACATTGTGATGATAAGAGCATGTAGCATGGTGATGACAGCAGTCATGGAACATTGTGATGACAGGGGTGAGGGAGTATTGTGACAAATAGTGATGTAGCATTGTGATATCAGTGGTGAGAGAGCATTTTGATGAGAAATACATGGAGCACTGTGATGACAAATTTTATGGAGCATTGTGATAACAAGATTGTGGAGCACTGTGATGACAAGTGCATGGTGCATTGTGATGACATGTGTCATGGAGCATTGTGCTGACAAGCGCATGGAGCATTGTGATGACAAGGGTCAAAGAGCATTGTGATGAAAAGTTCATGGAGCATTGTGGTTAAAAAGGTCACAGAGACTGTTGATGACGACGGCATGGACCACTGTGATGACAAAGTCATGAAGCATTGTGATGACTGGAGTAACGGAGCACTGTGATGACAGGGGTAATGGAGCATTGTGATAACAACGGCATGGAGCATTGTGATGACAAGGGCATGGAACATTGGTCTAATAAGTTTCATGGATTATTGCAATGACAGTTGGAATGGCACAATGTGATCACAAGGGCATGGAGAATTGTGATGACCAGGTCATGCAGTATTGTGAAGACAGGTGTCAGGGAGCATGGTGATGACATATGTAATGGCCCATTGTGATGACAATGGCATGGAGCATTGTGTTGCCAAGTGTCATGGAGGATTCTGATGACAAAGGTAATGGAGCATTGTGATGACAATGGCTTGGAGCATTGTGATGACAAGGGTCAGGGAGCATTGTGCTGACAAGTGCATGGAGAATTGTGATGACAAGCGTCATGGAGCATTCTGATGACAAGCTTGTGGAGTATTTTGATGACAAAGGCATGGAGCATTGTGATGAAAACGGCATGGGGCATTGTGATGGAAAAGGCATGGAGCCTTTTCATGACAGGGTTCAAGGAGCATTCTGATGACAAGTGTCAGTGAGCATTGTGATGACAAGTGTATTGAGAATTGTGATGACAAAGGTCATGGAGCATTGTGATGAAAAGAGCATGGAGTATTGTGATGACAGGCATCATGGAGCATTGTGATGACGTGTTATGGAACACTGTGATCACAAGGTTTTGGAGCATTGTAATGAGAGGGTTAATGGGGCATTGAGATGAAAAGTGGCATGGAACATTGTGATTACAAGGGTCTTGGAGCATTGTGCTGACAACGGCAGGCAACATTGTGATGAGAAGGACATGGATCATTCTGATGACATGCGTCATGGAGCTTTGTGATGACAAGGGCATGGAGCATTGTGATTTCAGGGGTCTTGAGCATTGTGATGAGAAGTGTCATGGAACCTTGTGATGACTAGGCCGTGGAACATTGTGATGGCAGGGGTCATGGTGCATTGTCATGACAGGAGTAATGGAGCATTGTGATGAGAAGGGTATGGAACATTGGTCTGAAATGTTTCATGGATTATTGTGATGAGAGTGGGCATGGAGCATTGTGATGACAAGGGCACGGAACACTGTGATACATGGGTCATGCAGGACTGTAATGACAAGGGCATGGAGCATTGTGATGAGAAGGGCATCAAGCATTGTGATGACAAGTGTCATGGAGCTTTTTGATGACAAGGGCATTGAGCAATGTTATGAGAGTGTTCATGGAGCATTATTTTGACAATGACATGGAGCATTGTGATGCCAAGGGTCATGGAGATTTGTGATGACAAGTCATGGAGCATTTTCATGACAAGGGCATGGTGCATTGTGATGAGAAGGGAAGGGAGCATTTTGATGACCGGTTCATGTAGCAATTTGACAAAAAGTGTAATGGAACATTTTGATGGCAGGGGTTATAGAACATTGTGATGTCAAGGGACTTGGAGCTTTGGGATGGAAAGGGTCATGGAGAATTTTGATGACAGGGGTTATGGAACATTGTGATGGCAGGGGTCATGGAACTTTGTGATGATAAGGGGATGTAGCATTGTGATGACAGTGTCATGGAACCTTGTGATTACAGGGATGAGGGAGTATTGTGATGACTAGTGATGGAACATTGTGATATCTCTGGTGAGAGAGCATTTTGATGAGAAGTGCATGGAACATTGTGATTACAACGTTTATGGGGCATTGCAATGACAAGTTTGTGGACCGTTGTGATGAAATGCGCGTGGCACATTGTGATGAAAATGGTCATGGAGCATTGTTCTGACAAAGACATGGCACACTGTGATGACAATTGTCACAGAATTGTGATGAAAATTTCATGGAGCATTGTGGTTACAAAGGTCACAGAGCCTTGTGATGACACGGGCATGGACCATTGTGATGACAAACGTTATGAAGCATTGTGATGACTGGAGTCACGGAGCATTGTGATGACAGGGGTCATGGAGCATTGTGATGACACGGGCATGGAGCATTGGTCTGAGAAGTTTCATAGATTATTGTGATGAGAGTGGGCATGGTGCATTGTGATGACAAGGGCATGGAGGATTGTGATGATAAGGTGATGGAGTATTGTGAAGACAGGTGTCAGGGAGCATTCTGATGACATATGTCATGGGCCATTGCGATGAAAATGGCATGGAGCATTGTGATGCCAAATGTAATGGAGAATTGTGAAGACAAATATAATAGAGCATTGTGATGATTAGGGCTTGGAGCATTATGATGACAAGGGCCATTTAAAATTTTCATGACAAGGTCGTGAAGCATTGTGATGACAATGTCCTGGAGCATTGTGATGACAAAACCATGGAGCCTTGTGATGACAAGTCTCATGGGGCATACTGAAGAAAAGGGGCATGGAGCATTGTGATTACAGGGGTCTTGGAACATTGTAATGACAGGGGCATCGAGCATAGTGAGTAGAAGACAAAGGAGAATCCTGATGGCATGCGTCATTGAGCTTTGTGATGACAATGGCATGGAGCATTGTGATTACATGGGTCTTGGAGCATTGTGATGAAAAGGGCATGGATCATTGTGATGAAAAAGGCATTGAGCCTTGTCATGACAGGGTTCAAGGAGCATACAGACAACAACTGTCAGGGAGCATTTTGATGACAATTGTATTGAGCATTGTGATGATGAAGGTCATGGAGCATTGTGATGAGAAGACCATGAATAATTGAGATGACGAGCGTCATGTGGCATTGTGATGACAAGTGTTATGGAATATTGTGATCACAAGGGTTTGGAGCATTGTTATGACAGAGGTCATGGAGCATTTTGATTTCTTTGTGATGACAATAGCATGAAGCATTATGGTGATGGGCATGGTGCATTGTGATGACAGGGTTCATGGATCATTGATATGAAACGGGGCATAGAGCATTGTGATTACAGTGTTCTTGGAGCATTGTGATGAGAAGGGTCATGGAGCTTTGTGATGACAAGGCCATGGAACATCGTGGTGGCAGGGGTCATGGAGCATTATTATGACAGTGGTAATGGAGCATTGTGATGGCAAGGGCATTGAGCATTGTGATGAGAAGGCCATGGAGCATTCTGATGACTTGTGTCATGGAGCTATGTGAAGACAAGGGCATGGAGCAATGTGATGACAATGACATGGAGCATTGTGATGCCAAGGGTCATGGATCTTTGTGATGACAAAGGTCATGGAGCATTTTGATGGCAAGGGCGTTGTGCATTGTGATGAGAAGGGCAGGGAGCATTGTGATGACAGGGTCATGGAGCAATTGGATGAAAAGTGTCATGGAATATTTTGATGACTTGTATTATGGAACATTGTGATATCATGGTTCATAGAACATTGTGATGATAAGAGCATGTAGCATTGTGATGACAGGAGTCATGGAACATTCTGATGACAGGGTTGAGTGAGTATTGTGACAAATACTGATGTAGCATTGTGATATCAGTGGTGAGAGAGCATTTTGATGAGAAGTGCATGGAGCATTGTGAGGACAATTTTTTTGGAGCATTGTGATGACAAGATTGTGGAGCACTGTGATGACAGGCGCATGGTGCATTGTGATGACATGTGTCATGGAGCATTGTGCTGACAAGCGCATGTAGCATAGTAATGACAAGGGTCATGGAGCATTGTGCAGAGAAAGGCATAGATCATTGTGATGACAAGGGTGAAAGAGCATTGTGATGAAAATTTCATGGAGCATTGTGGTTAAAAAGGTCACAGAGACTATTGATGACGAGGGCATGGACCATTGTGATGACAAAGGTCATGAAGCATTTGGATGACTGGAGTCATGGAGCATTGTGATGAGAGGGGTCATGGAACACTGTGATAACAAGGGCATGGAGCACTGTGATGACAAAGGCATGGAACATTGGTCTAATATGTTTCATAGATTACTGTGATGACAGTTGGTATGGCGCATTGTGATGACAAGGGCATGGAGCATTGTGATGACCAGGTCATGCAGTATTGTGAAGACAGGAGTCAGGGAGCATTGTGATGACATATGTAATGGCCCATTGTGATGACAATGGCATGGAGCATTGTGAGGCCAAGTGTCATGGAGGATTCTTATGACAAAGGTAATGGAGCATTGTGATGACCATGGCTTGGTGCATTGTGATGACAAGGGTAAGGGAGCATTGTGCTGACAAGTGCATGGAGAATTGTGATGACAAGGGTCATGGAGCATTCTGATGACAAGCTTGTGGAGTATTTTGATGACAATGGCATGGAGCATTGTGATGAAAACGGCATGGGGCATTGTGATGAAAAAGGCATGGAGCCTTTTCGTGACAGGGTTCAAGGAGCATTCTGATGACAAGTGTCAGGGAGCACTGTGATGACAAGTGTATTGAGAATTGTGATGACAAAGGTCATGGAGCATTGTGATGAAAAGGGCATGGAGTATTGTGATGACAGGCATCATGGAGGGTTGTGATGACACGTGTTATGGAACATTGTGATCAAAAGGGTTTGGAGCATTGTGATGACAGAGGTCGTGGATCATTTTGATTTCAAGAAGCATGGAGCACTGTGATGACAAGGGCATGAAGCAATGTGATCCCAAGGTTCATGGAGGATTGTGATGACAATGGAAATGGAGTATTGTGATGACAAGCGCATAGAGCATTGCAATGACAAGGTCATGTAGCATTTTGCTGACAAAGGCATGGAGCATTGTGATGACATGTGTCATGGAGCACTGTGATGACAAGCGTCACGGAGCATTGTGAATACACGGGTCATGGAGCATTGGGATGACAAGGGCATGGATCATTGTGATGACAAGGATCATGGAGCACTGAGCTGAAAATGTTCATGGAGTGTTGTGATGACAGGGGTCATGGAGCATTGTGATGACCAAGGAATGGAGCAATGCGATGACAAGAGTCCTGGATAATTGTGTAGTCAGGTGTCATGGAGTGTTGTGATGACAGTGGTCATGGAGCATTGTGATGATATTGGCCATAGAGCATTGTAATGAGTAGGTCGTGGAGCATTGGGCTGAAAATGCTCATGGATTATTGTGATGACAGGGGTCATGGAGCATTGTGATGACAAGGGAATGGAGCATGGTGATGACCAGGTCCTGGAGAATTGTGATGAGAAGACCATGGAGACTTGTGATGACAACTCACATGGAGCATTCTGATGAAAAGGGGCATGGAGCATTATGATTACAGTGGTCTTGGAGCATTTTGATGACAAGGGCATGGAGCATTGTGATGAGAAGGCCATGAAGCATTGTGATGACATGCGTCATGGAGCTTCTTTATGACAAGGGCATGGAGCATTGTGATTACATGGATCTTGGAGCATTGTGATGAAAAGGACATGGATTATTGTGATGAAAAATGCATGGAGCCTTGTCATGTCAGGGTTCAAGGGGCATACTGACGACAAGTGTCAGTTAGCATTGTGATGACAAGTGTATTGAGCATTGTGATGACAAAGATCATGGAGCATTGTGATGAGAAGACCATGGATAATTGTGATGATGAGTGTCATGGGGTGTTGTGATGATAAGTGTTATGGAACATTGTGATCACAAGGTTTTGGACCATTATGATGATAGAGGTCATGGAGAATATTGATTTCATAGTGATGACAATAGCCTGAATCATTATGATGATGGGCATGGTGCATTGTGATGAAAGGGTTCATGGAGCATTGAGATGAAAAGGGGCATGGAGCATTGTGTTTACATGGGTTTTGGAGCATTGTGATGACAAGGGCATGGAGCATTGTAATGAGAAGGCCATGGAATATTCTGACCACATGAGTCATGGAGGTTTGTGATGACAATGGCATGGAGCATTGTGATTACATGGGTCTTCAGCATTGTGATAACAAGTGTCATGGAACCTTGTTATGACTAGGCCGTGGAACATTGTGATGGCAGGGGTCATGGTGGATTGATATGACAGAGGTAATGGAGCATTGTGATGAGAAGGGCATGGATCATTGGTCTGAAAAGTTTCATGGATTATTGTGATGAGAGTGGGCATGGAGACTTCTGATGACAAGGGTACAGAACACTATGATACATGGGTCATGCAGGATTGTAATGACAAGGGCCTGGAGCACTGTGATGAGAAGGGCATTGAGCATTGTGATGACAAGTGTCATGGAGCTTTTTGATGACAAGTGCATTGAGCAATGTTATGAGAGCGTTCTTGGAGCATTGTGATGACAATGACATGGAGCATTGTGATGCCAAGGGTCATGGGGCTTTGTCATGACAAGTAATGGAGCATTTTGATGACAAGGGCATGGTGCATTGTGATGAGAAGGGCAGGGAGCATTTTGATGACCGGGTCATGCAGCAATTTGATGAAAAGTGTAATGGAATATTTTGATGGCAGGGGTTATAGAACATTGTGATGTCAGGGGATTTGGAGCGTTGGGATGAAAAGGGTCATGGGACAATTTGATGACAGGTGTCATGGAACATTGTGATGATAAGGGGATGTAGCATTGTGATGACAGTGTCATGGAACATTGTGATGACAGGGGTGAGGGAGTATTGTGATGACTAGTGATGTAACACTGTGATATCTCTGGTGAGAGAGCATTTTGATGAGAAGTGCATGGAGCATTGTGATTTCAAGGTTTATAGAGCATTGCAATGACAAGGTTGTGGACCGTTCTGATGAAATGTGTGTGGCACATTGTGAAGACAATGGTCATGGAGCATTGTTCTGACAAAGACAGGCAGCATTTTGATGACAAGGGTCACAGAGAATTGTGATGAAAAGTTCAAGGAGCATTGTGGTTACAAAGGTCACAGAGCCTTGTGATGATGCGGGCATGGACAATTGTGATGACAAACGTTATGAAGCATTGTGATGACTGGAGTCACGGAGCATTGTGATGACAGGGGTCATGGAGCATTGTGATGGCATGTGTCATGGAGCATTGTGCTGACAAGTGCGTGGAGCATTGTGATGACAAGAGTCATGGAGCATTGTGCTGAGAAAGACATAGAGCATTGTGATGACAAGGGTCAAAGAGCATTGTTATGAAAAGTTCATGGAGCATTGTGGTTAAAAAGGTCACAGAGACTGTTGATGACGAGGGCCTGGACCATTGTGAAGACAAAGGTCATGAAGCATTGTGATGACTGGAGTCACGGAGCATTGTGATGGCAGGGGTCATGGAGGATTGTGATAACAAGGGCATAGAGCACTGTGATGACAAGGGCATGGAACATTGGTCTAATAAGTTTCATGGATTATTGCGATGACAGTTGGAATGGCACGTTGTGATGACAAAGGCATGGAGCATTGTGATGATCAGGTCATGCAGTATTGTGAAGACAGGTGTCAGGGAGCATTGTGATGATATATGTAATGGCCCGTTGTGATGACAATGGCATGGAGCATTGTGATGCCAAGTGTCATGGAGGATTCTGATGACAAAGGTAATGGAGCATTGTGATGACAATGGCTTGGAGCATTGTTATGACAAGGGTCAGGGAGCATTGTGCTGAAAAGTGCATGGAGAATTGTGATGACATGGGTCAAGGAGCATTCTGATGATAAGCTTGTGGAGTATTTTAATGACAATGGCATGGAGCATTGTGATGAAAACGGCATGGGGCCTTGTGATGAAAGAGACATGGAGCCTTTTCGTGACAGGTTTCAAGGAGCATTCTGATGACAAGTGTCAGGGAGCATTGTGATGACAAGTGTATTGAGAATTGTGATGACAAAGGTCATGGAGCATTCTGATGAACAGGGCATGGAGTATTGTGATGACAGGCATCATGGAGCATTGTTATGACAAGTGTTATGGAACATTGTGATCACAAGGGTTTGGATCATTGTGATGACAGAGGTCATGGATCATTTTGCTTTCAAGGAACATTGAACATTGTGATGACAGGGGCATGAAGCAGTGTGATCCCAAGGTTCATGTAGGATTGTTATGACAATTGAAATGGAGTATTGTGATGACAAGCGCATAGAGCATTTCAATGACAAGGTCATTTAGCATTTTGCTGACAAAGGCATGGAGCATTGTGATGACATGTGTCATGGGGCACTGTGATGACAAGCATCACGGAGCATTGTGAATACAGGGGTCATGGAGCATTGGGATGACAAGGGCATGGATCATTGTGATGATAAGGGTCTTGGAGCACTGGGCTGAAAATATTCTTGGAGCATTGTGATGACAGGGACATGGAGCATTGTTATGACAGGGGCATGGAGCATTGGGCTGACAAGTTTCATAGATTATTGTGATGACAGTGGACATAGTGCATTGTGATGACAATGGCATGGAACATTGTGAAGAGAAGGTCATGGAATATTGTGAAGACAGGTGTCAGGGAGCATTGTGATGACATATGTCAAGATCCACTGAGATGACAACGGCAGGTAGTATTGTGATGCCAAATATAATGGAGGATTGTGATGACAAATATAATGGAGCATTGTGATGACTACGGATTGGAGCATTATGATGACAAGGGCCATTGAGTATTTTCATGACAAGGTCGTGAAGCATTGTGATGACAATGTCCTGGAGCATTGTGTTGAGAAAATCATGGAGCCTTGTGATGACAAATCTCATGGAGCATACTGATGTAAAGGGGCATGGAGCATTGTGATTACAGGGGTCTAGGCACTTTGTGATTACAAGTGCATGGAGCAGTGTGATGACAAGGGCAAGGAACATTGTGATGAGAAGGCCATCTAAAATTCTGATGACATGTGTCATGGAGCTTTGTGATGACAAGGCATGGATCATTGTGATGACAAGTGTCATGGAACACTGGGCTGAAAATGGTCATGGAGTATTGTGATGACAGGGGTGATGGAGCATTGTGATTACAGGGGTCTTGGAGCATTGTGATGACAAGAGTCCCGGATCATTGTATTGTCAGGTGTCACGGAGTGTTGTGATGACAGTGGTCATGGATCATTGTGATGATATTGGTCATGGAGCATTTTGATGAGAAGGTCATGGAACACTTGGCTGAAAATGTTCATGGAGTATTGTGATGACAGGTGTCATGGAGCATTGTGATGACAAGGGCATGGAGCATTGTGAGGAGAAGGCCATGTATCATTCTGATGACATGTGTCATGGAACTTTGTGAAGATAAGTGCATGGAGCAATGTGATGAGAGCGTTCATGGAGCACTGTGATGACAATGACATGGAGCATTGTGATGAGAAGGACATGAAGCATTCTGATGACATGCGTCATGGAGCTTTTTGATGACAAGGGCAGGGAGCATTGTGATTACAGGGATCTTGGAGCATTGTGATGAAAAGGGCATGGATTATTGTGATGAAAAATGCATGGAGCCTTGTCATGACAGTGTTCAAGGAGCATACAGACGACAAGTGTCAGGGAGCATTGTGATGACAAGTGTTTTGAGCATTGTGATGACAAAGATCATGGAACATTGTGATGAGAAGGCCATGGATAATTGTGATGATGAGCGTCATGGGGTGTTGTGATGATAAGTGTTATGGAACTTTGTGATCACAAGGGTTTGTAGCATTATGATGACAGAGGTCATGGAAAATATTGATTTCATTGTTATGACAATAGCCTGAAGCATTATGATGATGGGCATGGTGCATTGTGATGACAGTGTTCATGGAGCATTGAGATGAAAAGAGGCATTGAGCATTGTGTTTACAGGGGTCTTGGAGCATTGTGATGAAAAGGGCTTGGAACATTGTGATAAGAAGGCCATGGAACATTCTGATGACATGCATCATGGAGCTTTGTGATGAAAAGGGCATGGAGCATTGTGATTACAGGGGCCTTCAGCATTGTGAAGACAAGTGTCATGGAGCCTTGTGATAACTAGGCCGTGGATCATTGTGATGGCAGTGGTCATGGTGCATGGTTATGACAGAGGTAATGGAGCATTGTGATGAGAAGGACATGGAACATTGGTCTGAAATGTTTCATGGATTATTGTGATGAGAGTGGGCATGGAGCATTGTGATGACAAGTGTACGGAACACTATGATACATGGGTCATGCAGGATTGTAATGACAAGTGCATGGAGCATTGTGATGAGAAGGGCATCGAGCATTGTGATAACAAGTGTCATGGAGCTCTGTGAAGACAAGGGCATTGAGCAATGTAATGAGAGGGTTCATGGAGCATTGTGATGAAAATGACATGGAGCATTGTGATGCCAAGGGTCATGGAGATTTGTGATGACAAGTCATGGAGCATTTTGATGACAAGGGCATGGTGCATTGTGATGTGAAGAGCAGGTAGCATTTTGATGACCGGGTCATGCAGCAATTTGATGAAAAGTGTAATGGAACATTTTGATGGCAGGGTTTATAGAACATTGTGATGTCAGGGTACTTGGAGCTTTGGGATGAAAAGGGTCTTGGAGCTTTTTGATGACAGGGGTTATGGAATATTGTGATGTCAGCGGTCATGGAACATTGTGATGATAAGGGGATGTTGCACTGTGATGACAGTTTCATGGAACATTGTGATTACAGGGGTGAGGGAGTATTGTGATGACTAGTGATGGAACACTGTGATATCACTGGTGAGAGAGCATTTTGATGAGAAGTGCATGGAGCATTGTGATTAAAAGATTTATGGAGCATTGCAATGACAAGGTTGTGGACCGTTGTGATGAAATATGTGTGGCACATTGTGATGACAATGGTCATGGAGCATTGTTCTCACAAAGACATGGAGCATTGTGATGACAAGGGTCACAGAGAATTGTGATGAAAAGTTCATGGAGCATTGTGGTTACAAAGGTCACAGAGCCTTGTGATGACGTGGGCATGGACCATTGTGGTGACAAACGTTATGAATCATTGTGATGAGTGGGGTCATGGAGCATTGTGATGACAAGGGCATGGAGCATTGTGATGACAGGGGCATGGAGCATTGCTTTGACAAGTTTCATAGATTATTGTGAAGACAGTGGGCATGGTGCATTGTGATGACAAGGGCATGGAGCATTGTGATGAGAAGGTCATGGAGTATTGTGAAGATAGGTGTCAGGGAGCATTGTGATGACATATGTCAGGGTCCACTGCGATGACAATGGCATGGAGCATTGTGATGCCAAATGTAATGGAGGATTGTGATGACAAATATAATGGAGCATTGTGATGACCAGGGCTTGGAGCATTATGATGACAAGGGCCATTGAAAATTTTCATGACAATGCCGTGAAGCATTGTGATGACAAGGTACTGGAGCATTGTGATGACAAAACCATGGAGCCTTGTGATGACAAGTCTCATGGAGCATACAGATGGAAAGGGGCATGGAGCATTGTGATTACAGGGATCTTGGAACATTGTGGTGACAAGAGCATGGAGCATTTTGAGGAAAAGACCAAGGAGCATCCTCATGGCATGTGTCATTGAGATTTGTGATGACAAGGGCATGGAGCATTGTGATTACATGGGTCTTGGAGCATTGTGATGAAAAAGGCATGGAGCCTTGTCATGACAGTGTTCAAGGAGCATACAGACAACAAGTGTCAGGGAGCATTTTGATGACAAGTGTATTGAGCATTGTGTTGACAAAGGTCATGTAGCATTGTGATGAGAAGACCATGGATAATCGTGATGACGAGCGTCATGGGGCATTGTGATGACAAGTGTTATGGAATATTGTATTCACAAGGGTTGGTAGCATTGCTATGACAGAGGTCATGGAGCACTTTGATTTCACTGTGATGACAATAGCATGAAACATTATGATGAAGTGCATTGTGCATTGTGATGACAGGGTTCATGGATCATTGAAATGAAAAGGGGCATAGAGCATTGTGATTACAGGGTTCTTGGAGCATTGTGAAGAGAAGGGTGATGGAGCGTTGTGATGACAAGGCCATGGAATATCGTGATGGCATGGGTCATGGAGCAATGTTATGACAGTGGTAATGGAGCACTGTGATGGCAAGGGCATGGAACATTGTGATGAGAATGCCATGGAGCATTCTGATGACATGTGTCATGGAGCTTTGTGATGACAAGGGCATGGAGTCATGTGATGAGAGCGTTCATGGAACATTGTGATGACAATGACATGGAGCACTGTGATGCCAAGGGTCATGGATCTTTGTGATGACAAAGGTCATGGAGCATTTTGATGACAAGGGCGTTGTGCATTGTGATGAGAAGGCCAGGGAGCATTGTGATGACAGGGTCATGGAGCAATTGGATGAAATGTGTCATGGAACATTTTGCTGACAGGAGTTATGGAACATTGTGATGTCAGGGGTCTTTTAGCATTTTGATGAAAAGGGTCATGGAGCATTTTGATGACAGGTGTTATGGAACATTGTGATGTCAGGGGTCATCGAACATTGTTATGATAAGTGCATGTAGCATTGTGGTGACAGGAGTCATGGAACATTGTGATGACAGGGATGAGGGAGTACTGTGACAAATAATGATGTAGCATTGTGATATCAGTGGTGAGAGAGCATTTTGATGAGAAGTGCATGGAGCATTGTGATGACAAGTTTTATGGAGCATTGTGATGACAAGCGCATGGTGCATTGTGATGACATGTGTCATGGAGCATTGTGCTCACAAGCGCATGGAGCATTGTGATGACAAGGGTCGTGGAGAATTGTGCTGAGAAAGGCATAGAGAATTTTGATGACAATGGTCAAAGAGCATTGTGCTCAAATGTTCAAGGAGCATTGTGGTTAATAAGGTCACAGAGACTGTTGATGATGAGGGCATGGACCATTGTGATGACAAAGGTCATGGAGCATTGTGATGACTGGAGTCACAGAGCATTGTGATGACAGGCGTCATGGAGCATTGTGATAACAAGGGCATGGAGCATTGTGATGTCCACGTCATGCAGTATTGTGAAGACAGGCGTCAGGGAGCATTGTGATGACATATGTAATGGCCCATTGTGATGAAAATGGCATGGAGCATTGTGATGCCTAGTGTCATGGAGGATTCTGATGACAAAGGTAATGGAGCATTCTGACGACAATGGCTTGGAGCATTGTGATGACAACGGTCAGAGAGCATGGTGCTGACAAGTGCATGGAGAATAGTGATGACAAGTGTCATGAAACATTCTGATGACAAGCTTGTGGAGTATTTTGATGACAATGGCATGGAGCATTGTGATGTAAACGGCATGGGGCATTGTGATGAAAAGGCATGGAGCCTTTTCATGACAGGGTTCAAGGAGCATTCTGATGACAAGTGTCAGGGAGCATTGTGATGACAAGTGTATTGAGAATTGTGATGACAAAGTTCATGGAGCATTGTGATGAAAAGGGCATGGAGTATTGTGATGACAGGCATCATGGAGCGTTGTCATGACAAGTGTTATGGAACATTGTGATCACAAGGGCTTGGAGCATTGTGATGACAGAGGTCATGGATCATTTTGATTTCAAGGAGCATGGAGCATTGTGATGACAAGGGCATGAAACAATGTGATCCCAAGGTTCATGGAGGATTGTGATGACAATGGTAATGGAGTATTGTGAAGACAAGTGCATAGAGCATTGTAATGACAAGGTCATGTAGCATTTTGCTGACAAAGGCATGGAGCATTGTGATGACAGGTGTCATGGAGCACTGTGATGACTTGCGTCATGGAGCATTGTGAATACAGTGGTTATGGAGCATTGGGATGACAAGGGCATGGAGCATTGTGATGACAGGGGCATGGAGCATTGGTCTGACAAGATTCATAGATTATTGTGATGACAGTGGACATGGTGCATTGTGATGACAAGGGCATGGGGCATTGTGATGAGAAGGTCAAGGAGTATTGTGAAGACAGGTGTCAGGGAGCATTGTGATGACATATGTCATGGTCCATTGTGATGACAATGGCAGGGTTTATTGTGATACCAAATGTAATGGAGGATTGTGATGACAAATATAATGGAGTATTGTGATGACTAGGGCTTGGAGCATTATGATGACAAGGGCCATTCAGAATTTTCATGACAAGGTCGTGAAGCATTGTGATGAGAAAACCATGGAGGTGTGTGATGACAAGACTCATGGAGCATACTGATGAAAAGGGGCATGGAGCATTGTGATTACAGGGGTCTTGCTACATTGTGATGACAAGGGCATGGAGCATTGTGAGCAGAGTGCCAAGGAGCATTCTGATGACATGTGTCATTGAGCTTTGTGATGACAATGGCATGGAGCATTGTGATTACAGGGGCCTTGAAGCATTGTGATGAAAAGGGCATGGATCATTGTGATGAAAAAGGCATGGAGCCTTGTCATGACACGTTTCAAGGAGCATACAGAAAACTATGTCAGGGAGAATTTTGATGACAAATGTATTGAACATTTTGATGACAAATGTCATGGAACATTGTGATGAGAAGACCATAGATAATTGTGATGACGAGCCTTATGGGTCATTGTGATGACAAGTGTTATGGAATATTGTGATCACAAGGGTTTTGAGCAGTGTTATGACAGAGGTCATGGAGCATTTTGATTTCATTGTGATGACAATAGCATGAAGCATTATGATGAAGGGCATGGTGCATTTTGATGACAGGGTTCATGGATCATTGAAATGAAAAGGGGCATAGAGCATTGTGATTACAGGGGTCTTGGAGCATTGTGATGAGAAGGGTCATGGATCCTTGTGATGAAAAGGTCATGGAATATCGTGATGGCAGGGGTCATGGAGCATTGTTATGAGAGTGGTAATGGAGCATTGTGATGGCAAGGGCATGGAGCATTGTGATGAGAAGGCCATGGAGCATTCTGATGACATGTGTCATGGAGCTTTGTGAAGATAAGTGCATGTAGCAATGTGATGAGATTGTTCATGGGGCACTGTGATGACAATGACATGGAGCATTGTGATGAGAAGGCCATGAAGCATTCTGATGACATGCGTCATGGAGCTTTTTGATGACAAGGGCATGGATCATTGTGATTACAGTGATCTTGGAGCATTGTGATGAAAAGGGCATGGATTATTGTGATGAAAAAGGCATGGAGCCTTGTCATGACAGGGTTCAAGGAGCATACTGACGACAAGTGTCTGGGAGCATTGTGATGACAAGTATATTGAGCATTGTGATGACAAAGATCATGGAGCATTGTGATGAGAAGGCCATGGATAATTGTGATGATGAGCGTCATGGGGTGTTGTGATGATAAGTGTTATGGAACATTGTGATCACAAGGTTTTGGAGCATTATGATGACAGAGATCATGGAGAATATTGATTTCATTGTGATGACAATAGCCTGAAGCACTATGATGATGGGCATGGTGCATTGTGATGACAGGGTTCATGGAGCATTGAGATGAAAAGGGGCATGGAGCATTGTGTTTACAGGGGTCTTGGAGCATTGTGATAACAAGGTCATGGAACATTGTGATGAGAAGGCCATGGAACATTCTGATGACATGCGTCATGGAGCTTTGTGATGACAAGGGCATGGAGCATTGTGATTACAGGGGCCTTCAGCATTGTTATGACAAGTATCATGAAGCCTTGTGATGACTAGGCCGTGGAACATTGTGATGGCAGGGGTCATGGTGCATTGTTATGCCAGAGGTAATGGAGCATTTTGATGAGAAGGACATGGAACATTGGTCTGAAATGTTTCATGGATTATTGTGATGAGAGTGGGCATGGATCATTGTGATGACAAGGGTACGGAACACTATGATACATGGGTCAAGCAGGATTGTAATGACAAGGGCCTGGAGCACGGTGATGAGAAGGGCATCGAGCATTGTGATGACAAGTGTCATGGAGCTTTGTGATGACAAGGGCATGGAGCAATGTGATGAGTGGGTTCATGGAGCATTGTGATGACAATGACATGGAGAATTGTGATGCCAAGGGTCATGGAGTTTGTGATGACAAGTCATGGAGCATTTTGATGACAAGGGCATGCCTCTTTATGATGAGAAGGGCAGGGAGAATTCTGATGACCGGGTCATGCAGCTATTTGATGAAAAGTATAATGGAACATTTTGATGGCAGGGGTTATAGAACATTGTGATGTCAGGGGTCTTGGAGCTTTGGGATGAAAAGTGGCATGGAGCATTTTGATGACAGGGGTTATGGAACACTGTGATGTCAGGGGTCATGGAACATTGTGATGATAAGGGGATGTAGCAGTGTGATGACAGTGTCATGGAACATTGTGATTACAGGGGTGAGGGAGTTTTGTGATGACTAGCGATCGAACACTGTGATATCTCTGGTGAGAGAGCATTTTGATGAGAATTGCATAGAGCATTGTGAGTAAAATGTTTATGGAGCATTGCAATGACAAGGTTGTGGACCGTTGTGATGAAATGCGCGTGGCACATTGTGATGACAATTGTCATGGAGCATTGTTCTGACAATGACATGGAGCATTGTGATGACAAGGGTCACAGAGATGTGTGATGAAAAGTTCATGGAGCATTGTGGTTACAAAGGTCACAGAGCCTTGTGATTACGCGGGCATGGACCATTGTGATGACAAACGTTATGAATCATTGTGGTGACTGGAGTCATGGAGCATTGTGATGACAGGGGTCATGGAGCATTGTGAGGACAAGGGCATGGAGCATTGTGATGACAGGGGCATGGAGCATTGTTCTGACAAGTTTCATAGATTATTGTGATGACAGTGGGCATGGTGCATTGTGATGACAAGGGCATGGAGCATTGTGAGAGAAGGTCATGGAGTATTGTGAAGACCGGTGTCAGGGAGCATTGTGATGATATATGTCATGGTCCATTGCGATGACAATGACATGGAGCATTGTGATGCCAAATGTAATGGAGGATTGTGATGACAAATATAATGGAGCATTGTGATGACTAGGGCTTGGAGCACTATGATGACAAGTTCCATTGTGAATTTTCATGAAAATGTCATGAAGCATTGTGATGACAAGTTCCTGGAGCATTGTGATGACAAAACCATGGAGCCTTGTGATGACAAGTATCATGGAGCATACTGATGAAAAGGGGCATGGAGCATTGTGATTACAGGGGTCTTGGAACATTGTGATGACAAGGGCATGGAGCATTGTGAGCAGAAGACCAAGGCGCATTCTGATGGCATGCGTCATTGAGATTTGTGATGACAAGGGCATGGAGCATTGTGATTACATGGGTCTTGGAGCATTTTGATGAAAAGGGCATGGATCATTGTGATGAAAAATGCATGGAGCCTTGTCATGACAGGGTTCAAGGAGCATACAGACAACAAGTGTCATGGAGCATTTTGATAACAAGTGTATTGAGCATTGTGATGACAAATGTCATGGAGCATTGTGATGAGAAGACCATGGATAATTGTGATGACGAGCGTCATGTGAAATTGTGATGACAAGTCTTATGGAATATTGTGATCTCAAGGGTTTGCAGCATTGTTATGACATAGGTCATGGAGCATCTAGATTTCATTGTGATGACAATAGCATGATGCATTATCATGATGGGCATGGTGCATAGTGATGACAGGGTTCATGGATCATTGAGATGAAAAAGGGCATAGAGCACTGTGATTACAGGGTTCTTGGAGCATTGTGATGAGAAGGGTCATGGAGCCTTGTGAAGACAAGGCCATGGAACATCGTGATGGCAGGTGTCATGGTGCATTGTTATGACAGTGGTAATGGAGCATTGTGATGGCATGGGCATGGAACATTGTGATGAGAAGGCCATGGAGCATTCTGATGACAAGTGTTATGGAGCTTTGTGATGACAAGGGCATGGAGCCATGTGATGAGAGCGTACATGGAACATTGTGATGACAATGACATGGAGCATTGTGATGCCAAGGGGCATGGATCTTTGTGATGACAAAGGTCATGGAGCATTTTCATGGCAAGGGCGTTGTGCATTGTGATGAGAAGGGCAGGGAGCATTGTGATGACATGGTCATGGAGCAATTGGATGAAATGTGTCATGGAACATTTTGATGACAGGTGTTATGGAACATTGTGATGTCAGGGGTCATCGAACATTATGATAATAAGTGCATGTAGCATTGTGATGACAGGAGTCATGGAACATTTTGATGACATGGGTGAGGGAGTATTGTGACAAATAGTGATGTCGCATTGTGATATCAGTGGTGAGAGAGCATTTTGATGAGATGTGCATGGAGCATTGTGATGACAAATTGTGGAGCACTGTGATGACAAGCGCATGGTGCATTGTGATGATCTGTGTCATGGAGCATTGTGCTGACAAGCGCATGGAGCATTGTGATGACAAGGGTCATGGAGCATTGTGCTGAGAAAGGCATAGAGCATTTTGATGACAAGGGTCAAAGAGCATTGTGATGAAAATTCATGGAGATTTGTGGTTAAAAAGGACAGAGAGACAGTTGATGATGAGGACATGGACCATTGTGATGACAAAGGTCATGAAGCAATGTTTTGAGTGGCGTCACGGAACACTGTGATGACAGGGGTCATGGAGCATTGTGATAACAAGGGCATGGAGCATTGTGATGACAAGGGCATGGAACATTGGTCAAATAAGTTTCATGAATTATTGCGATGACAGTGGGAATGGCGCATTGTGATGAAAGGGGCATGGAGGCTTGTGATGACCAGGTCATGCAGTGTTGTGAAGACAGGTGTCATCGAGCATTGTGATGACATATGTCATGGCCCATTGTGATGACAATGCCATGGAGCATTGTGATGCCAAGTGTCATGGAGGATTCTGATGACAAAGTTAATGGAGTATTGTGATGACAATGGCTTGGAGCATTGTGATGACAGAGGTCATGGATCATTTTGATTTCAAGGTGCATGGAACATTGTGATGACAAGGGAATGAAGCAATGTGATCCCAAGTTTCTTGGAGGATTGTGATGACAATGGTAATGGAATATTTTGATGACAATCACATAGTGCATTGTAATGACAAGGTCATGTAGCATTTTGCTGCAAAGGCATGGAGCATTGTGATGACAGGTGTCATGGAGCACTGTGATGACAAGCGTCATGGAGCATTGTGAATACAGGGGTTATGGTGCATTGGGATGACAAGGGCAATGATCATTGTGATGACAAGTGTCATTGAGCATTGTGATGAGTAGGGAATGGAGCATTGTGATGACAAGAGTCCCAGATCATTGTGTTGTCAGGTGTCATGGCGTGTTGTGATGACAGTGGTCATGGAGAATTGTGATGATATTGGTCATGGAGCATTGCGATGACAAAGGAATGGAGCATGGTGATGACAAATTCCTGGAGCATTGTGATGAGAAGACCATGGAGACTTCTGCTGAGAAGTCTCATGGAGCATTCTGTTGAAATGAGGCATGGACCATTGTGATTATAGGGTTATTGGTGCATTGTGATGACAAGGGAATGGATCATGGTGATGAGAAAGCCATAGAGCATTCTGATGACATGCGTCATGGAGCTTTGTGATGACAAGGGCATGGAACATTGTGATTACAGGGGTCTTGGAGCATTGTTATGAAAAGGGCACGGATCATTGTGATGAAAAACGCATGCAGCCTTGTCATGACAGGGTTCAAGGAGCATACTGACGACAAGTGTCAGGGATCATTGTAATGACAAGTGTATTGAGCATTGTGATGACAAAGATCATGGAACATTGTGATGAGAAGACCATGGATAATTGTGATGACGAGCGTCATGGGGCATTGTGATGACAAGTGTCATGGAGCCTTGTGATGACAAAGCCGTGGATCATTGTGATGGTAGGGTTCATGAAGCACTGTTATGACAGGTGTAATGGAGCATTTTGATGAGAAGGGCATGGAACATTGGTCTGAAATATTTCATGGATTATTGTGATGAGAGTGGGCATGGAGCATTGTGATGACAACGGCACGGAACACTGTGATACATGGGTCAGGGGTTATGAAGCTTTGTGATGGCAAGTAATGGAGCATTGTGATGACAGGGGCATGGAGCATTGTGATGACAGGGGCATGGAGCATTGGTCTGACAATTTTCATAGATTATTGTGATGACATTGGAAATAGTACATTGTGATGACAAGGGCATGGATCATTGTGAAGAGAAGGTCATGGAGTATTTTGAAGACAGGTGCCAGGGAGCATTGTGATGACATAGGTCATGGTCCATTGTGATTGCAACAGCAGGTAGTATTGTGATGCCAAATGTAATGGAGGATTGTGATGACAAATATAATGGAGAATTGTGATGACTAGGGCTTGGAGCATTATGATGACAAGGGCCATTGAGAATTTTCATGACAACGTCGTGAGGCATTGTGATGACAATATCCTGGAGCATTGTGATGAGAAAACCATGGAGCCTTGTGATGAAAAGTCTCATGGAGCATACTAATGAAAAGGGGCACGGAGCATTGTGATTACAGGGGTTTTGGCACATTTTGATGACAAGGGCATGGATCATTGTGAGCAGAAGGCCAAGGAGCATTCTGATGACATGTGTCATTGAGCTTTGTGATGACAAGGGCATGGAGCATTGTGATTACAGGGGTCTTGGAGCATTGTGATGAAAAGGGTATGGATCATTGTGATGAAAAATGCATGGAGGCTTGTCATGACAGGGTTCAAGGAGCATACAGACAACAAGTGTCAGGGAGCATTTTGATGACAAGTGTATTGAGGATTGTGATGACAAAAGTCATGGAGCATTGTGATGAGAAACCATGGATAATTGTGATGACGAGCGTCATGTGGCATTGTGATGACAAGTGTTATGGAATATTGTGATCACAAGGGTTTGGAACATTGTTATGACAGAGGTCATGGAGCATTTTGATTTCATTGTGATGACAATAGCATGAAGCATGATGATGGGCATTGTGCATTGTGATGACAGGGTTCATGGATCATTGAGATGAAAAGGGGCATAGTTCATTGTGATTACAGGGGTCTTGGAACATTGTGATGAGAAGGGTCATGGAGCCTTGTGATGACAAGGCCATGGAACATCATGATGGCAGGGGTCATGGATCATTGTTATGACAGGTTTAATGGAGCATTGTGATTGTAAGGGCATGGAGAATTGTGATGAGAAGGCCATGGATCATTCTGATGACATGTGTCATGGAGCTTTATGAAGACAAGTGCATGGAGCAATGTGATGAGAGCGTTCATGGAGCACTGTGATGACAATGACATGGAACATTGTGATGCCAAGGGTCATGGATATTTGTAACGACAAAGGTCATGGAGCATTTTGATGGCAAGTGCGTTGTGCATTTTGATGAGAAGGGCAGGGATCATTGTGATGACATGGTCATGGAGCAATTTAATGAAAAGTGTCATGGAACATTTTGATGACAGGTGTTATGGAACATTGTGATGTCAGGGGACATGGAGCATTTTGATGAAAAGGGTCATGGAGCATTTTGATGACAGGTGTTATGGAACATTGTGATGTCATGGGTCATCGAACATTGTGATGATTAGTGCATGTAGCATTGTGACGACAGGAGTCATGGAACATTGTGATGACAGGGGAGAGGGAGTATTGTGACAAATAGTGATGTAGAATTGTGATATCAGTGGTGAGAGAGCATTTTGATGAGAAGTGCATGGAGCATTGTGATGACAAGCTTTATGGAGCACTGTGATGACAAGATGGTGGAGGACTGTGATGACAAGCGCATGGTGCATTGTGATGACATGTGTCATGGAGCATTGTGCTGACAAGCGCCTGGAGCATTGTGATGACAAGGGTCATGGCGCAATGTGCTGAGAAAGGCATAGAGCATTTTGATGACAAGGGTCAAAGAGCATTGAGATGAAAAGTTCATGAAGCATTGTGGTTAAAATGGTCACAGAGACTGTTGATGACGAGGGCATGGACCAATGTGATGACAATGGTCATGAAGCATTGTGATGACTGGAGTCACGGAGCATTGTGATGACAGGGGTCATGGAGCATTGTGACAACAAGGGCATGGAGCATTGTGATCACAAGGGCATGGAACACTGGTCTAATATGTTTCATGAATTATTGCGATGAGAGTTGGAATGGCGCATTGTGATGACAAGGGCATGGAGCATTGTGATGACCAGGTCATGCAGTATTGTGAAGACAGGTGTCAGGGAGCATTGTGATGACATATGTAATGGCCCATTGTGATGACAATGGCATGGAGCATTGTGATGCCAAGTGTCATGTAGGATTCTGATGACAAAGGTAATGGAGCATTGTGATGACAATGGCTTGGAGCATTGTGATGACAAGGGTCAGGGAGCATTGTGCTGACAAGTGCATGTAGAACTGTGATGACAAAGGTCATGGAGCATTCTGATGACAAGCTTTTGGAGTATTCTGATGACAATGCAATGGAGCATTGTGATGTAAACGGCATGGGGCATTGTTATGAAAAGGCATGGAGCCTTTTCGGGACAGGGTTCAAGGAGCATTCTGACGATAAGTGTCAGGGAGCATTGTGATGACAAGTGTATTGAGCATTGTGATGACAAAGGTCATGGAGCATTGTGATGAAAAGGGCATGGAGTATTGTGATGACACGCATCATGGAGCGTTGTGATGACAAGTGTTATGGAACATTGTGATCACAAGTGTTTGGAGCATTGTGATGAGAGAGGTCATGGATCATTTTGATTTCAAGGAGCGTGGAACATTCTGATGACAAGGGCATGAAGCAATGTGATCCCAAGGTTCATGGAGGATTGTGATGACAATGGAAATGGTGTATTGTGATGAAAAGCACATAGAGCATTGTAATGACAATGTCATGTAGCATTTTGTTGACACAGGCATGGAGCATTGTGATGACAGGTGTCATGGAGCACTGTGATGACAAGCGTCACAGAGCATTGTGTATACAGGGGTTATGGAGCATTGGGATGACAAGGGCATGGATCATTGTAATGACAAGTGTCATGGAGCATTGTGATGACTAGGGAATGGAGCATTGTGATGACAAGAATCTCAGATCATTGTGTTGTCAGGTGTCATGGAGTGTTGTGATGACAGTGGTCATGGAGAATTGTGATGATATTGGTCATGGTGCATTGCGATGACAAGGGAATGGAGCATGGTGATGACAAAGTCCTGGAGCATTGTGATGAGAAGACCATGGAGACTTTGATGAGAAGTCTCATGGAGCATTCTGTTGAAAAGGGGCATGGAGCATTGTGATTACGGGGGTCTTGGAGCATTGTGATGACAAGGGCATTAATCATGGTGATGAGAATTCCATGGAGCATTCTGATGACATGCGTCATGGAGCTTTGTGATGACAAGGGTAGGAAGCATTGTGATTACAGGGATCTTGGAGCATTGTGATTAAATGGCATGGATTATTGTGATGAAAAAGGCATGGAGCCTTGTAATGACATGGTTCAATATGCATACTGACGAGAACTGTCATGGAGCATTGTGATGACAAGTGTTTTGAGCACTGTGATGACAGAGATCATGGAACATTGTGATGAGAAGTCCATGGATAATTGTGATGACTAGCGTCATGGGGCATTGTGATGACAAGTTTCATGGAGCCTTGTGATGACAAGGCCGTGTAACATTTTGATGGCAGGGGTCATGGAGCATTGTTATGACTGGGGTAATGGAGCATTTCGATGAGAAGGGCATGGAACATTGGTCTGAAATATTTCATGGAGTATTGTGATGAGAGTGGCATGATGCATTGTGATGACAAGGGCACGGAACACTGTGATACATGGGTCATGGGTCAAGGAGGTTTGTGATGAAAAATCATAGAGCATTGTGATGACAAGGGCATGGAGCATTGTGATGACAGGGACATGGAGCATTGTTATGACCGGGGCATGGAGCATTGGTCTGACAAGTTTCATAGATTATTGTGATGACAGTGGACATAGTGCATGGTGATGACAATGGCATGGAGCATTGTGAAGAGAAGCTCATGGAGTATTGTGAAGACAGGTGTCAGGGAGCATTGTGATGACATATGTCATGGTCCATTTCGATGACAATGGCAGGGAGTTATGTGATGCCAAATATAATGGAGGATTGTGATGACGAATATATAATGGAGCATTGTGATGACTAGGGCTTAGAGCATTATGATGACAAGGGCCATTGAGAATTTTCATGACAAGGTCGTGAAGCATTGTGATGACAAGGTCCTGGAGCATTGTGATGAGAGAAACATGAGGCTTTGTGATGACAAGTCTCATGGAGCATACTGATGAAAAAGGGCATGGAGCATTGTGATTACAGGGGTCTTGCCACATTGTGATGACAAGGCCATGGAGCATTGTGAGCAGAAGGCCAAGGAGCATTCTGATGACATGTGTCATTGAGCTTTGTGATGACAAGGGCATGGAGCATTGTGATGACAAGGGCATGGAGCATTGTGAGCAGAAGGCCAAGGAGCATTCTGATGACATGTGTCATTGAGCTTTGTGATGACAAAGGCATGGAGCATTGTGATTACAGTGGTCTTGAAGCATTGTGATGAAAAGGGCATGGATCATTGTGATGAAAAAGGCATGGAGCCTTGTCATGACAGGTTTCAAGGAGCTTACATAAAACAAGTGTCAGGGAGAATTTTGAAGACAAGTGTTTTGAGCATTGTGATGACAAAGGTCATGGAAAATTCTGATGAGAAGACCATGGATAACTGTGATGACGAGCGTCATGGGTCATTGTGATGACAAGTGTTATGGAATATTTTGATCACAAGGGTTTTGAGCATTGTTATGACAGAGGTCATGGAGCATTTTGATTTCATTGTGATGACAATAGCATGAAGCATTATGATGATGGGCATGGTGCATTGTGATGACAGGGTTCATGGAACATTGAAATGAAAAGGGGCATAGAGCATTGTGATTACAGGATTCTTGGAGCATTGTGATGAGAAGGGTGATCGAGCCTTGTGATGACAAGGCCATGGAATATCGTGATGGCAGGGGTCATGGAGCATTGTTATGAGAGGGGTAATGGAGCATTGTGATGGCAAGTGCATGGAGCATTGTGATGAGAAGGCCACGGAGCATTCTGATGACATGTGTCATGGAGCTTTGTGAAGACAAGTGCATGGAGCAATGTGATGAGAGTGTTCATGGAGCACTGTGATGACAATGACATGGAGCATTGTGATGAGAAGGCCATGAAGCATTCTGATGACATGCATCATAGAGTTTTGTGCTGACAAGGGCATGGAGCATTGTGATTATAGGGATCTTGGAGCACTGTGTTGAAAAGGGCATGGATTATTGTGATGAAAAAGGCATGGAGCCTTGTCATGACAGGGTTCAAGGAGCATACTGACGACAAGAGTCAGGGAGCATTTTGATGACAAGTGTATTGAGCATTGTGATGACAAAGATCATGGAGCATTGTGATGAGAAGGCCATGGATAATTGTGATGATGAGCGTCATGGGGTGTTGTGATATAAGTGTTATGCAACATTGTGATCACAAGGGTTTGGAGCATTATGATGACAGAGGTCATGGAGAATACTGATTTCATTGTGATGACAATAGCCTGAAGCATTATGATGATGGGCATGGTGCATTGTGATGACAGGGTTCATGGAGCATTGAGATGAAAAGGGGCATGGAGCATTGTGTTTACAGGGGTCTTGGAGCATTGTGATGACAAGGTCATGGAGCATTGTGATGAGAAGTCCATGGAACATTCTGATGACATGCATCATGGAGCTTTGTGATGACAAGGGCATGGAGCATTGTGATTACAGGGGCCTTCAGCATTGTGATGACAAGTGTCATGGAGCCTTGTGATTACTAGGCCGTGGGACATTGTGATGGCAGGAGTCATGGTGCATTGTTATGACAGAAGTAATGGAGCATTGTGATGAGAATGGCATGGAAAATTGGTCTGAAATGTTTCATGGATTATTGTGATGAGAGTGGGCATGGAGCATTGTGATGAAAAGGGTACGGAACACTATGATACATGGGTCACGTGGGATTGTAATGACAAGGGCATGGAGCATTTTGATGAGAAGGGCATCGAGCATTGTGATGACAAGTGTCATGGAGCTTTGTGATGACAAGGGCATTGAGCAATGTAATGAGAGGGTTCATGGAGCATTGTGATGACAATGACATGGAGCATTGTGATGCCAAGGGTCATGGAGCTTTGTGATGACAAGTCATGGAGCATTTTGATGACAAGGGCATGGTGCATTGTGATGAGAAGGGAAGGGAGCATTTTGATGACCGTGTCATGCAGCAAATTGATGAAAAGTGTAATGGAACATTTTTATGGCAGGGGTTATAGAATATTGTGATGTCAGGGGTCTTGGAGCTTTGGGATGAAAAGGGTCATGGAGCATTTTGATGACAGGGTTTATGGAACATTGTGATGTCAGGTGTCATGGAACTTTGTGATGATAAGCGGATGTTGCAGTGTGATGACAGGGTCATGGATCATTGTGATTACAGGGATGAGGGTGTATTGTGATGACTAGTGATGGAACACTGTGATATCACTGGTGAGAGAGCATTTTGATGAGAAGTGCATGGAGCATTGTGATTAAAAGATTTATGGAGCATTGCAATGACAAGGTTGTGGACCGTTGTGATGAAATGTGTGTGGCACATTGTGATGACAATGGTCATGGAGCATTGTTCTCACAAAGACATGGAGCATTGTGATGACAAGGGTCAAAGAGCATTGTGATGAAAAGTTCATGGAGCATTGTGGTTACAAAGGTCACAGAGCCTTGTGATGACGCGGGCAGGGACAATTGTGATGACAATCGTTATGAAGCATTGTGATGACTGGGTTCATGGAGCATTGTGATGAAATGTGTCATGGAGCATTGTGAGGACAAGGGCATGGAGCATTGTGATGACAGGGGCATGGAGCATTGGTCTGAAAAGTTTCATAGATTATTGTGATGACAGTGGGCATGGTGCATTGTGAGGATAAGGGCATGGATCATTGTGATGAGAAGGTCATGGAGTATTGTGAAGACAGGTGTCAGGGAGCATTGTGATGACATATGTCATGGTCCATTGCGATGAAAATGGCATGGTGCATTGTGATGCCAAATGTAATGGAGGATTGTGATGACAAATATAATGGAGCATTGTTATGACTAGGGCTTGGAGCATTATGATGACAAGGGCCATTGAAAATTTTCATGACAAGGTCGTGAAGCATTGTGATGACAAGGTCATGTAGCATTTTGCTGACAAAGGCATGGAGCATTGTGATGACATGTGTCATGGAGCACTGTGATGAAAAGCATCATGGAGCATTGTGATTACAGGGGTCATGGAGCATTGGGATGACAAGGGCATGAATCATTGTGATGACAAGGGTCATGGAGCATTGGGCTGAAAATGTTCATGGATTATTGTAATGACAGGGGTCATGGATCACTCTGATTACAGGGGACTTGGAGCATTTTGATTACAAGTGTCCCGGATCACTGTGTTGTCAGGTGTCATGGAGTGTTGTGATGACAGTGGTCATGGAATATTGTGATGATATTGGTCATGGAGTATTGTGATGAGAAGGTCATGGAGCATTTGGCTGAATATATTCATAGAGTATTGTGATGACAGGGGTCATGGAGCATTGTGATGACAAGGGAATGGAGCATGGTGATAACAATGTCCTGGAGCGTTGTGATGAGAAGACCATGGAGACTTGTGATGACAAGTCTCATGGAGCATTCTGATGAAAAGGGTCATGGAGAATTGTGATTACAGGGGTCTTGGAGCATTGTGATGACAAGTGCATGGAGCATGGTGTGGAGAAGGCCATGGAACATTCTGATGACATGTGTCATGGAGTTTTGTGATGACAAGGGCATGGAGCTTTGTGATTACAGGTGTCTTGGAGCATTGTGATGACAAGGGTCATGGAGCCTTGTGATGACAAGGCCGTGGAACCTTGTGATGGCACGGGTCATGGAGCATTGTTATGACAGAGGTAATGGAGCATTGTGATGAGAACGGCATTGAGCATTGGTCTGAAATATTTCATGGATTATTGTGATGAGATTGGATATGGAGCATTGTGATGAGAAGGGCACGGAACACTGTGATACTTGCGTCATGGACGATTGTAATGTCAAGGTCATGGAGCATTGTGATGAGAAGGGCATCGAGCATTGTGATGACAAGTGTCATAGAGCTTTGTGATGACAAGGGCATGGAGCAATGTGATGAGAGTGTTCATGGAGCATCGTGATGACAATGACATGGAGCATTGTGATGCCAACTGTCATGGAGTTTGTGATGACATAGTTCATGGAGCATTTTGATGACAAGTGTGTGGTGCATTGTGATGAGAATTGCAGGGAGCATTTTGATGACAGGGTCATGCAGCAATTTGATGAAAAGTGTAATGGAATATTTTGATGACAGGGGTTATAGAACATTGTGATGCCATGGTTCATGGAGCTTTGGGATGAAAAGTGTCATGGAGCACTTTGATGACAGGGGTTATGGAACATTGTGATGTCAGGGGTCATGGAACATTGTGCTGATAAGGGGATATAGCATTGTGATGATAGGGGTCATGGAACATTTTGATAACAGGGGTGAGGGAGGATTGTGATGACTAGTGATGGAACATTGAGATATCTCATGAGAGAGAGCATATGGATGAGAAGTGCATGGAGCATTGTGATTACAAGGTTCATGGAGCATAGCGATGACAAGGTTGTGGAACATTGTGATGAAAAGCGCATGGCACATTGTGATGACAAGGGTCCTGGAGCATTGTACTGACACAGGCATGGAGCATTGTGATGACAAGGATCACGGAGCATTGTGATGAAAAGTTCATGGAGCACTGTGGTTAAAAAAGTCACAGAGACTTGTGATGATGCGGGCATGGACCGTTGTGAATAGCAAAGGTTATGAAGCATTGTGATGACAGGAGTCACGGAACATTGTGATGAAAGGGGTCATGGAGCATTCTGATGACAAGGGCATGGAGCATTGTGATGACAGGGGCATGGAGCTTTGGTCTGACAAGTTTCATAGATTATTGTGATGACAGTGGACATCGTGCATTGTGATGACAAGGGCATGGAGCATTGTGAAGACAAGGGAATGGAGTATTGTGAAGACAGGTGTCAGGGAGCATTGTGATGACATATGCCATGGTCCATTGCGATGACAATGGCATGGAGCATTGTGATGCCAAATGTAATGGAGGATGTGATGACAAATATAATGGAGCATTGTAATGACTAGGGCTTGGAGCATTATGATGACAAGGGCCATTGAGAATTTTCATGACAATGCCGTGAAGCATTGTGATGACAAGGTTCTTGAGCATTGTGATGAGAAAACCATGGAGCCTTGTGATGACAAGTCTCATGGAGCATACTGATTAAAAGGGGCATGGAGCATTCTGATTACAGCGGTGTTGGAACTTTGTGATAACAAGGGCATGGAGCATTGTGATGACAAGGGCATGGAACATTGGTCTAATAAGTTTCATGTATTATTGTAATGACAGTAGGAATGGCGCATTGTGATGACAAGGGCATGGAACATTGTGATGACCAGGTCATTCAGTATTGTGAAGAGAGTTATCAGGGAGCAATGTGATGACATTTGTAAGGGCCCATTGTGATGACAATGGCATGGAGCATTGTGATGCCAAGTTTCATGGAGGATTCTGATCACAAAGGTAATGGAGCATTGTGATGACAATGGCTTGGAGCATTGTGATGACCAGGTCATGCAGTATTGTGAAGAGAGTTATCAGGGAGCATTGTGATGACATATGTAATGGCCCATTGTGATGACAATGGCATGGAGCATTGTGATGCCAAGTGTCATGGAGGATTCTGATGACAAAGGTAATGGAGCATTGTGATGACAATGGCTTGGAGCATTGTGATGACAAGGGTCAGGGAGGATTCGGATGACAAGCTTGAGGAGTATTTTGAAGACAATGGCATGGAACATTGTGAAGGAAATGGAAAGGGACTTTGTGATGCAAAAGGCATGGATCCTTTTCGTGACAGGTTTCAAGGAGCATTCTGACGACAAGTGTCAGGGAGCCTTGTGATGACAAGTTTATTGAGAATTGTGATGACAATGTTCATGGAACATTGTGATGAAAAGGGCATGGAGTATTGTGATGACAGGCATCATGGAGCGTTGTGATGACAAGTGTTTTGGAACATTGTGATCAAAAGGTTTTGGAGCATTGCAATAACAGAGGCCATAGATCATTTTGATTTCAAGGAGCATGGAGCATTGTGATGTCAAGGGCATGAAGCAATGTGATCCTAAGGTTCATGGAGGATTGTGATGACAATGGTAATGGAGTATTGTGATGACAAGCGCATAGAGCATTGTAATGAAAAGGTCACGTAGCATTTTGTTGACAAAGGCCTGGAGCATTGTGATGACAGGTGTCATGGAGCACTGTGATGAGAAGCGTCACGGAGCATTGTGAATACATGGGTCATGGGGAATTGGGATGACAAGGCATGGATCATTGTGCAGACAAGTGTCATGGAGCATTGGGCGGAAAATATTCATGGAGTATTGTGATGACAGGGGTCATGGAGCATTGTGATGACAGAGGTCATGGAGAATTTTGATTTTATTGTGCTGACAATAGCCGGAAGTATTATGATGATGGGCATGATGCATTGTGATGACAGGGTTCATGGAGCATTGAGATGAAAAGAGGCATGGAGCATTGTGATTACAGGGGTCTGGGAGCATTGTGATGACAAGGGCATGGAACTTATTGATGAGAAGGCCATGGAACATTCTGATGACATGCGTCATGGAGCTTTGTGATGACAGGGGCATGGAGCATTTTGATTAAGGGTTCTTGGAGCATTGTGATTAAAAGAGTCATGGAGAATTGGGATGACAAGGGCATGGATGATTGTGATGACAAGGGTCATGGATCATTGGGCTGAAAATGTTCATGGAGTACTGTGATGACAGGGGTCATGGAGCATTTTGATGATTAGGGAATGGAGCATTGTGATGACAAGTGTCCCGGGTCATTGGGTTGTCATGTGTCATGGAGTGTTGTGATGACAGTGGTCATGGAGTATTTTGATGATATTTGTCATTGAGGATTGTGATGAGAAGTTCATGGAGCACTGGGCTGAAAATGTTCATGGAGTATTGTGATGAGAGGGGTCATGGTGCATTGTGATGACAAGGTCCTGGAGCATTGTGATGGGATGACCATGGAGACTTGTGATGACAAATCTCATGGAGCATTGTGATGAAAAGGGGCATGGAGCATTGTGATTACATGGGACACGGAGCATTGTGATGACAAGTGCATGGAGCATTGTGTGGAGGAGGCCATGGAGCATTCTGATGACATGCGTCATGGAGCTTTGTGATGACAAGGGCATGGAGCATTGTGATTACAGGGGTCTTGGTGCATTGTGATGAAAAGGGCATGGTTCATTGTGATGAAAAGGCATGGAGCCATGTCATTACAGGTTTCAAGGAGCATACTGACGACAAGTGTCAGGGAGCATTTTGATGACAAGTGTATTGAGCATTGTGATGACAAAGGTCATGGAGCATTGTGATGAGAAGACCATGGATAATTGTGATGACGAGCGTCATGGGGCATTGTGATGACAAGTGATATGGAATATTGTGAGCACAAGGGTTTGGAGCATTGTTATGACAGAGGTCATGGAGCATTTTGATTTCATTGTGATGACAATAGCATGACGCATTATGATGATGGGCATGGTGCATTCTGATGATAGGGTTCATGGATCATTGAGACGAAAAGGGGCATAGAGCATTGTGATTACAGGGTTCTTGGAGCAATGTGATCAGAAGGTTCATGGAGCTTTGTGATGACAACGCCATGGAACATCGTGATGGCAGGGGTCGTGGAGCATTGTTATGAAAGTGGTAATGGAGCATTGTGATGGCAAGGTCGTGGAGCATTGTGATGAGAAGGCCATGGAGCACTGTGATGACATGTGTCATGGAGCTTTGTGAAGACAAGGGCATGGAGCAATGTGATGAGAGTGTTCATGGACAATTTTGATGACAATGACATGGAGCATTGTGATGCCAAGGGTCATGGATATTGTTGATGAAAAAGGTCATGGAGCATTTTGATAGCAAGGGCCTTGTTCATTGTGATGAGAAGGTCAGGGAGCATTGTGATGACAGGGTCATGGAGCAATTTGATGAAAAGTGTCATGGAACATTTTGATGACAGTTGTTATGGAACATTGTGATGTCAGGAGTCATCGAACTTTGTGATGAAAAGTGCATGTAGCATTGTGATGAGAGGAATCATGGAACACTGTGATGACAGGGGTGAGGGAGTATTGTGACAAATAGTGATGTAGCATTGCGATATCAGTGGTGAGAGAGCATTTTGATGAGATGTGCAAGGAGCATTGTGATGAAAATTTTATGGAGCATTGTGATGACAAATTTGTGGAGCACTGTGATGACAAGCGCATGGAGCATTGTGATGACAATTGTCAAAGAGCATTTTGATGAAAAGTTCATGGAGCATTGTGGTTAAAAATGTCAGAGAGCCTTGTGATGACGCGGGCATGGACCATTATGATGACAAACGTTATGAAGCATTGAGATGAGTGGAGTCACGGAGCATGGTGATGACCGGGGTCATGGAGCATTGTGATAACAAGGGCATGGAGCATTGTGATGAGAGGGGCATGGAACATTGGTCTAATAAGTTTCATGGATTATTACGATGACAGTTGGAATGGCGCATTGTGATGACAAGGGCATGGAGCATTGTGATGACCAGGTCATGCAGTATTGTGAAGACAGGTGTCCGGGAGCATTGGGATGACATATGTAAAGGCCCATTGCGATGACAATGGCATGGAGCATTGTGATGCCAAATGTCATGGATCATTGTGATGACAATGGCTTGCAACTTTGTTATGACAAGTGTCAGGGAGCATTGTGCTGACAAGTGCATGGAGAATTGTGATGACAAGGGTCATGGAGCATTCTGATGACAAGCTTGTGGAGTATTTTGTTGACAATGGCATGGAGCATTGTGATGAAAACGGCATGGGTCATTGTGATGAAAAAGGCATTGAGCCTTTTCGTGACAGGGTTCAAGGAGCATTCTGATGACAAGTGTCAGTGAGCATTGTGATAACAAGTGTATTGAGAATTGTGATGACAAAGGTCATGGAGCATTGTGATGAAAAGGGCATGGAGTATTGTGATGACAGGCATCATGGAGCGTTTTGATGACAAGTGTTATGGAACATTGTGATCACAAGGGTTTGGATCATTGTTATGACAAAGGTCATGGATCATTTTGATTTCAAGGAGCATGGAGCATTGTGATGACAAGGGCATGAAGCAATGTGATCCCAAAGTTCATGGAGGATTGTGATGACAATGGATATGGAGTATTGCGATGACAAACGCATAGAGCATTGTAATGACAAGGTCATGTAGCATTTGCTGACAAAGGCATGGAGCATTGTGATGACAGGTGTCATGGAGCACTGTGATGACAAGCGTCATGGAGCATTGTGAATACAGGGGTCATGGAGCATTGGGATGACAAAGGCATGGATCATTGTGATGACAAGTTTCATGGAGCACTGGGCTGAAAATGTTCATGGAGTGCTGTGATGACAGGGGTCATGGAGCATTGTGATAACTAGGGAATGGCGCATTGTGATGACAAGAGTCCCGGATCATTGTGTTGTCAGGAGTCATGGAGTGTTGTGATGAGCGTGGTCATGGAGCTTTTTGATATTGGCCATGGAGCATTGTGATGAGTAGGTCGTGAAGCATTGGGCTGAAAATGTTCATGGATTATTGTGATGACAGGTGTCATGGAGCATTGTGATGACAAGGGAATGGAGCATGGTGATGACAAGTTCCTGGAGCATTGTGATGAGAAGACCATGGAGACTTGTGATGACAAGTCTCTTGGAGCATTCTGATGAAAAGGGGCATGGAGCATTGTGAATTCAGGGGTCTTGGAGCATTGTGATGACTAGGGCATGGAACATTTTGATGAGAAGGCCATGGAGCATTCTGATGACATGGGTCATGGAGTTTTTTGATGACAAGGGCATGGAGCATTGTGATTACAGGGGTCTGGTAACATTGTGATGACAAGGGCATGGAGCAATGAGAGCAGAAGACCAAGGAGCATTCTGATGGCCTGCGACATTGAGCTTTGTGATGACAAGGGCTTGGAGCATTGAGATTTCATGTGTCTTGGAGCATTGTGATGAAAAGGACATGGATTATTGTCATGAAAAAGGCATGGAGCCTTGTCATGACAGGATTCAAGGAGCATACAGACAACAAGTGTCAGGGAGCATTTTGATGACAAGTGTATTGAGCATTGTGAGGACAAACTTCATGGGGCATTGTGATGACAAGTGATATGGAATATTGTGATCACAAGGGTTTGGAGCATTGTTATGACAGAGGTCATGGAGCTTTTGGATTTCATTGTGATGACAATAGCATGAAGCATTATGATGATGGGCATGGTGCATTGTGATGACAGGGTTCATGGATCATTGAGATGAAAAGGGGCATAGAGCATTGTGATTACAGTGTTCTTGGAGCATTGTGATGAGAAGGGTCATGGGGTTTTGTGATGACAATGCCATGGAACATCGTGATGGCAGGGGTCAAGGAGCATTGTTATGTTAGGTTTAATGGAGCATTCTGACGGCAAGTGCGTGGAGCAATGTGATGAGAAGGCCATGGAGCATTCTGGTGACATGTGTCATTGAGCTTTGTGATGACAAGGGCATGGAGCAATATGATGAGAGCGTTCATGGAGCATTGTGATGACAATGATATGGAGCATTGTGATGCCAAAAGTCATGGATCTTTGTGATGAAAAAAGTCATCGAGCATTTTGATAGCAAGGGCGTTGTGCATTGTGATGAGAAGAGCAGGGAGCATTGTGATGACAGGGTCATGGAGCAATTTGATGAAAAGTGTCATGGAACATTTTGATGACAGGTGTTATGGAACATTGTGATGTCAGGGGTCATCGAACATTGTGATGATAAATGCATGTAGCATTGTGATGACTGGAGTCATGGAACATTGTGATGACAAGGGTGAGGGAGTATTGTGACAAATAGTGACGTAGCATTGTGATATCATTGGTGAGAGAGCATTTTGATGAGAATTGCATGGAGCATTGTGATGACAAATTTTAAGGAGAATGTGATGACAAGATTGTGGAGCACTGTAATGACAAGCGCATGGTGCATTGTGATGACATGTGTCATGGAGCATTGTGCTGACAAGCACATGGAGCACTGTGATGACAAGGGTCAAAGAGCATTGTGATGAAAAGTTCATGGAGCTTTGTGGTTAAAAAGGTCACAGACACTGTTGATGACGAGGGCATGGACCATTTTGATGACAAAGGTTATGAAGCATTGTGATGACTGGAGTCACGGAGAATGGTGATGACAGGGGTCATGGAGCATTGTGGTAACAACGGCATGGAGCATTGTGATGACAAGGGCATGGAACATTGGTCTAATAAGTTTCATGGATTATTGTGATGACAGTTGGAATGGCGCATTGTGATGACAAGGGCATGGAGCATTGTGATGACCAGGTCATGCAGTATTGTGAAGACAGGTGTCAGGGAGCATTGTGATGACATAAGTAATGGCCCATTTTGATGACAATGGCATGGAGCATTGTGATGTCAAGTGTCATGGAGGATTCTGAAGACAAAGGTAATGGTGCACTGTGATGACGATGGCTTGGAGCATTGTGATGACAAGGGCCAGGGAGCATTGTGCTGACAAGTGCATGGAGAATTGTGATGACAAGGGTCATGGAGCACTCTGATGACAAGCTTGTGGAGTATTTTGATGACAATGGCATGGAGCATTTTGATGAAAACGGCATGGGGCATTGTGATGAAAAAGGCATGGAGCCTTTTCATGACAGGGTTCAAGGAGCATTCTGATGAAAAGTGTCAGGGAGCATTGTGAGGACAAGTGTATTGAGAATTGTGATGACAAAGGTCATGTAGCATTGTGATGATAAGGGCATGGATTATTGTGATGACAGGCATCATGAAGCGTTGTGAAGACAAGTGTTATGGAACACTGTGATCACAAGTGTTTGGAGCATTGTGATGAGAGAGGTCATGGATCATTTTGATGTCAAGGAGCATGGAGCATTGTGATGACAAGGGCATGAAACAATGTGATCCCAAGTTTCATGGAGGATTGTGATGACAATGGAAATGGAGTATTGTGATGACAAGCGCATAGAGCATTGTCATGACAATGTCAAGTAGCATTTTGCTATCAAAGGCATGGATCATTGTGATGACATGTGTCATGGAGCACTGTGATGACAAGCGTCACCGAGCATTGTGAATACAGAGGTCATGGAGCATTGGGATGACAAGGGCATGGATCCTTGTGATGACAAGGGTCATGGAGCACTGGGCTGAAAATGTTCATGGAGTTTTGTGATGACAGGGGTCATGGAGCATTGTGATGACTAGGGAATTGAGCATTGTGATGACAAGAGTCCCAGATCATTGTGTTGTCAGGTGTCATGGAGTGTTGTGATGACAGTGGTCATGGAACATTGTGATGATATTGGCCATGGAGCATTGTGATGAGTAGGTCGTGGAGCATTGGGCTGAAAATGTTCACGGATTATTGTGATGACAGGGGTCATGGAGCATTGTGATGACAAGGGAAAGGAGCATGGTGATGACAAGGTCCTGGAGCATTGTGATGAGAAGACCATGGAGACTTGTGATGACATGTCTCATGGAGCATTCTGATGAAAAGGGGCATGGAGCATTGTGATTACAGGGGTCTTGGAGCATTGTGATGACTAGGGCATGGAGCATTGTGATGAGAAGTCCATAGAGCCTTCTGATGACATGCGTCATGGAGTTTTTTGATGACAAGGGCATGGAGCATTGTGATTACAGTGTTCTTGGAGCACTGTGATGAGATGGGTCATGGAGCTTTGTGATGAAAAGGCCATGGAACATCGTGATGGCAGGGGTCATGGAGCATTGTTATGAGAGGGGTAATGGAGCACTGTGATGACAAGGGCAAAGAGCGCTGTGAGGAGAATGCAATGGAGCATTGTGATGACATGCGTCAAGGTGCATTGTGCTGAGAAAGGCATAGAGCATTGTGATGACAAGGGTCCAAGAGCATTGTGATGAAAAGTTAATGGAGCATTGTGGTTAAAATGTCACAGAGACTGTTGATGATGAGCGCATGGACCATTGTGATGAAAAAGGTCATGAAGCATTGTGATGACTGGAGTCACGGAGCATGGTGATGATAGGGGTCATGGAACATTGTGATAACAAGTGCATGGAGCATTGTGATGACCAGGTGTTGCAGTTTTGTGAAGACAAGTGTCAGGGAGCTTTGTGATGACATATGTAATGGCCCATTGTGATGACAATGGCATGGAGCATTGTGATGCCAAATGTCATGGATCATTGTGATGACAATGGCTTGCAACATTATGATGACAAGTGTCAGGGAGCATTGTGCTGAAAAGTGCATGGAGAATTGCGATGACAAGGGTCATGGAGCATTCTGATGACAAGCTTGTGGAGTATTTTGATGACAATGGCATGGAGCTTTGTGATGAAAACGGCATGGGGCATTGTGATGAAAAAAGTATGGAGCCTTTTCGTGACAGGGTTCAAGGAGCATTCTGACGACAAGTGTCAGGGAGCATTGTGATGACAAGTGTATTGAGAATTGTGATGACAAATGTCATGGAGCATTGTGATGAAAAGGGCATGGAGTATTGTGATGACAGGCATCATGGAGCGTTGTGCTGACAAGGGCTATGGAACAGTGTGATCACAAGTGTTTGGAGCATTGTGATGACAGAGGTCATGGATCATTTTGATTTCAAGGAGCATGGAGCATTGTGATGGCAAGGGCATGAAGCAATGTGATCCCAAAGTTCATGGAGGGTTTTGATGACAATGGTAATGGAGTATTGTGATGACAAGCGCATAGAGCATTGTAATGAAAAGGTCATGTAGCATTTTGCTGACAAAGGCATGGAGCATTGTGATGACAGGTGTCATGGAGCACTGTGATGACAAGCGTCACGTAGCATTGTGAATACAGGGGTCATGGAGCATTGGGATGACAAGGGCATGGATCATTGTGATGACAAGTGTCATGGAGCATTGGGCTGAAAATATTCATAGATTATTGTGATGACAGGGGTCATGGAGCATTGTGATGACAAGGGAATGGAGCATGGTGATGACAAGGCCCTGGAGCATTGTGATGAGAAGTCCATGGAGACTTGTGATGACAAGTCTCATGGAGCATTCTGATGAAAATTGTCATGGAGCATTGTGATTACAGGAGTCTTGGAGCACTGTGATGACTAGGGCATGGAGCATTGTGATGAGAAGGCCATGGAGTATTCTGATGACATGGGTCATGGAGTTTTGTGATGACAAGGGCATGGAGCTCTGTGATTACATGGGTCTTGGAGCATTGTGATGAAAAGTGCATGGAACACTGAGATGAAAAAAGCATGGAGCCTTGTCATGACAGGATTCAGGGAGCATACAGACAACAAGAGTCAGGGAGCATTTTGATGACAAGTGTATTAAGCATTGTGATGACAAAGGTCATGGAGCATTGTGATGAGAAGACCATTGATAATTGTGATGACGAGCGTCATGGGGCATTGTGATGACAAGTGATATGGAATATTGTGATCACAAGGGTTTGGAGCATTGTTATGATAGAGGTCATGGAGCATTTTGATTTCATTGTGATGACAATAGCATGAAGCATTATGATGATGGGCATGTTGCATTGTGATGATAGGGTTCATGGATCATTGAGACTAAAAGGCGCATAGAGCATTGTGATTACAGGGTTCTTGGAGCATTGTGATGAGAATGGTCATGGAGCTTTGTGATGACAAGACCATGGAACATCGTGATGGCATGGGTCATGGAGCATTGTTATGACTGTGGTAAAGGAGCATTGTGATGGCAAGGTCGTGGAGCATTGTGATGAGAAGGCTATGGAGCATTGTGATGACATGCGTCATGGAGCTTTGTGAAGACAAGGGCATGGAGCAATGTGATGAGAGCGTTCATGGACCATTTTGATGACAATGACATGGAGTATTGTGATGCCAAGGGTCATGGATATTTTTGATTAAAAAAGTCAGGGAACATTTTGATAGCAAGGGCGTTGTGCATTGTGATGAGAAGGGCAGGGAGTATTGTGATGACAGGGTCATGGAGCAATTTGATGAAAAGTGTCATGGAACATTTTGATGACAGTTGTTATGGAACAATGTGATGTCAGGGGTCATCGAACATTGTGATGATAACTGCATGTAGCATTGTGATGAGAGGAATCATGGAACATTGTGATGAGAGGGGTGAGGGAGTATTGTGACAAATAGTGATGTAGCATTGTGATATCAGTGGTGAGAGAGCATTTTGATGAGATGTCCAAGGAGCATTGTGATGACAAATTTTATGGAGCATTGTGATGACAAAATTGTGGAGCACTGTATGACAAGCGCATGGAGCATTGTGATGACTAGTGTCAAAGAGCATTGTGATGAAAAGTTCATGGAGCATTGTGGTTAAAAATGTCAGACAGCCTTGTGATGACGCGGGCATGGACCATTATGATGACAAACGTTATGAAGCATTGAGATGACTGGAGTCACGGAGCATGGTGATGACCGGGGTCATGGAGAATTGTGATAACAAGGGCATGGAGCATTGTGATGAGAGGGGCATGGAACATTGGTCTAATAAGTTTCATGGATTATTACGATGACAGTCGGAATGGCGCATTGTGATGACAACGGCATGGAGTATTGTGATGACCAGGTCATGCAGTATTGTGAAGACAGGTGTCCGGGAGCATTGGGATGACATATGTAATGGCCCTTTGCGATGACAATGGCATGGAGCATTGTGATGCCAAATATCATGGATCATTGTGATGACAATGGCTTGCAACATTGTTATGACAAGTGTCAGGGAGCATTGTGCTGACAAGTGCATGGAGAATTGTGATGACAAGGGTCATGGAGCATTCTGATGACAAGCTTGTGGAGTATTTTGTTGACAATGACATGGAGCATTGTGAAGAAAACGGCATGGGACATTGTGATGAAAAAGGCATTGAGCCTTTTCGTGACAGGGTTCAAGAAGCATTCTGATTACAAGTGTCAGGGAGCATTGTGATGACAAGTGTATTGAGAATTGTGATGACAAAGGTCATTGAGCATTGTGATGAAAAGGTCATGGAGTATTGTGATGACAGGCATCATGGAGCGTTTTGATGACAAGTGTTATGGAACATTGTGATCACAAGGGTTTGGATCATTGTTATGACAAAGGTCATGGATCATTTTGATTTCAAGGAGCATGGAGCATTGTGATGACAAGGGCATGAAGCAATGTGATCCCAAAGTTCATGGAGGATTGTGATGACAATGGATATGGAGTATTGCGATGACAAACGCATAGAGCATTGTAATGACAAGGTCATGTAGCATTTTGCTGACAAAGGCATGGAGCATTGTGATGACAGGGTCATGGAGCAATTTGATGAAAAGTGTCATGGAACATTTTGATGACAGGTGTTGTGGAACATTGTGATGTCAGGGGTCATCGAACATTGTGATGATAAGTGCATGTAGCATTGTGATGACAGGAGTCATGGAACATTGTGATGACAGGGGTGAGGGAGTATTGTGACAAATAGTGATGTAGCATTGTGATATCAGTGGTGAGAGAGCATTTTGATGAGAAGTGCATGGAGCATTGTGATGAAAAATTTTAAGAAGGATGTGATGACAAGATTGTGGAGCACTGTGATGACAAGCGCATGGTGCATTGTGATGACATGTGTCATGGAGCATTGTGCTGACAAGCACATGGAGCACTGTGATGACAAGGGTCAAAGAGCATTGTGATGAAAAGTTCATGGAGCTTTGTGGTTAAAAAGGTCACAGAGACTGTTGATGACGAAGGCATGGACCATTGTGATGACAAAGGTCATGAAGCATTGTGATGACTGGAGTCACGGAGCATGGGGATGACAGGGGTCATGGAGCATTGTGATAACAAGGGCATGGAGCATTGTGATGACAAGGGCATGGAACATTGGTCTAATAAGTTTCATGGATTATTGCGATGACAGTTGGAATGGCACATTGTGATGACAAGGGCATGGAGCATTGTGATGACCAGGTCATGCAGTGTTGTGAAGACAGGTGTCAGGGATCATTGTGATGACATAAGTAATGGCCCATTTTGATGACAATGGCATGGAGCAATGTGATGCCAAGTGTCATGGAGGATTCTGAAGACAAAGGTAATGGTGCACTGTGATGACAATGGCTTGGAGCATTGTGATGACAAGGGCCAGGTAGCATTGTGCTGACAAGTACATGGAGAATTGTGATGACAAGGGTCATGGAGCACTCTGATGACAAGCTTGTGGAGTATTTTGAGGACAATGGCATGGAGCATTTTGATGAAATCGGCATGGGGCATTGTGATGAAAAAGGCATGGATCCTTTTCGTGACAGGGTTCAAGGAGCATTCTGATGAAAAGTGTCAGGGAGCATTGTGAGGAAAAGTGTATTGAGAATTGTGATGACAAAGGTCATGTAGCATTGTGATGATAAGGGCATGGATTATTGTGATGACAGGCATCATGCAGCATTGTGATGACAAGTGTTATGGAACACTGTGATCACAAGTGTTTGGAGCATTGTGATGAGAGAGGTCATGGATCATTTTGATTTCAAGGAGCATGGAGCATTGTGATGACAAGGGCATGAAACAATGTGATCCCAAGTTTCATGGAGGATTGTGATGACAATGGAAATGGAGTATTGTGATGACAAGCGCATAGAGCATTGTAATGACAAGGTCAAGTAGCATTTTGCTGACAAAGGCATGGAGCATTGTGATGACATGTGTCATGGAGCACTGTGAAGACAAGCGTCACGGAGCATTGTGAATACAGAGGTCATGGAGCATTGGGATGACAAGGGCATGGATCATTGTGATGACAAGGATCATGGAGCACTGGGCTGAAAATGTTCATGGAGTGTTGTGATGACAGGGGTCATGGAGCATTGTGATGACTAGGGAATGGAGCATTGTGATGACAAGAGTCCCAGATCATTGTGTTGTCAGGTGTCATGGAGTGTTGTGATGACAGTGGTCATGGAACATTGTGATGATATTGGCCATGGAGCATTGTGATGAGTAGGTCGTGGAGCATTGGGCTGAAAATGTTCATGGATTATTGTGATGACAGGGGTCATGGAGCATTGTGATGACAAGGGAATGGAGCATGGTGATGACAAGGTCCTGGAGCATTGTGATGAGAAGACCATGGAGACTTGTGATGACAAGTCTCATGGAGCATTCTGATGAAAAGGGGCATGGAGCATTCTGATTACAGGGGTCTTGGAGCATTGTGATGACTAGGGCATGAAGCATTGTGATGAGAAGGCCATAGAGCCTTCTGATGACATGTGTCATGGAGTTTTTTGTTGACAAGGGCATGGAGCATTGTGATTACAGGGGTCTTGGAACATTGTGATGACAAGGGCATGAAGCATTGTGAGGAGAAGACCAAGGAGCATTCTGATGGCCTGCGTCATTGCGCTTTGTGATGACAAGGGCATGGACCATTGAGATTACATGAGTCTTGGAGCATTGTGATGAAAAGGACATGGATTATTGTGATGAAAAAGGCATGGATCCTTGTCATGACAGGATTCAAGGAGCATACAGACAACAAGTGTCAGGGAGCATGTTGATGTCAAGTGTATTGAGCATTGTGAGGACAAAGGTCATGGAGTATTGTGATGAGAAGTCCATTGATAATTGTGATGACGAGCATCATGGGGCATTGTGATGACAAGTGATATGTAATATTGTGATCACAAGGGTTTGGAGCATTGTTATGACAGAGGTCATGGAGCATTTTGATTTCATTGTGATGACAATAGCATGAAGCATTATGATGATGGGCATGGTGCATTGTGATGACAGGGTTCATGGATCATTGAGATGAAAAGGGGCATAGAGCATTGTGATTACAGGGTTCCTGGAGCATTGTGATGAGAAGGATCATGGAGCTTTGTGATGACTAAGCCATGGAACATAGTGATGGCAGGGGTCATGGAGCATTGTTATGTCAGGTGTAATGGAGCATTCTGATGGCAAGGGCGTGGAGCATTGTGATGAGAAGGCCGTGGAGCATTCCTGATGACATGTGTCATAGAGCTTTGTGAAGACAAGGGCATGGAGCAATGTGATGAGAGCGTTCATGGAGCATTGTGATGACAATGACATGGAGCATTGTGATGCCAAGGGTCATGGATCTTTGTGATGAAAAACGTCATGGAGCATTTTGATAGCAAGGGCGTTGTGCATTGTGATGAGAAGGGCAGGGAGCATTGTGATAACAGGGTCATGGAGAAATTTGATGAAAAGTGTCATGGAACATTTTGATAACAGGTGTTATGGAACATTGTGATGTCAGGGGTCATCGAACATTGTGATGATAAGTGCATGTAGCATTGTGATGACAGGAGTCATGGAACATTGTGATGACAGAGGTGAGGGAGTATTGTGACAAATAGTGATGTAGCATTGTGATATCAGTGGTGAGAGAGCACTTTGATGAGAAGTGCATGGAGCATTGTGATGACACATTTTAAGGAGAATGTGATGACAAGATTGTGGAGCACTCTGATGACAAGCGCATGGTGCATTGTGATGACATGTGTCATGGAGCATTGTGCTGACAAGCACATGGAGCATTGTGATGACAAGGGTCAAAGAGCATTGTGATGAAAAGTTCATGGAGCATTGTGGTTAAAAGGTCACAGAGACTGTTGATGACGACGGCATGGACCATTGTGATGACAAAGGTCATGAAGCACTGTGATGACGGGAGTCACGGAGCATTGTGATGACAGGGGTCATGGAGCATTTTGATAACAAGGGCATGGAGCATTGTGATGACAAGGGCATGGAACATTGGTCTAATATGTTTCATTGATTATTGCAATGACATTTGGAATGGCCCATTGTGATGACAATGGCATGGAGCATTGTGAAGCCAAGTGTCATGGAGAATTCTGATGACAAATGTAATGGAGCATTGTGATGACAATGGCTTGGAGCATTGTGATGAGAAGGGTCAGGGAGCATTGTGCTGACAAGTGCATGGAGAATTGTGATGACAAGGGTCATGGAGCATTCTGATGACAAGCTTGTGGAGTATTTTGTTGACAATGGCATGGAGCATTGTGAAGAAAACGGCATGGGACATTGTGATGAAAAAGGCATTGAGCCTTTTCGTGACAGGGTTCAAGAAGCATTCTGATGACAAGTGTCAGGGAGCATTGTGATGACAAGTGTATTGAGAATTGTGATGACAAAGGTCATTGAGCATTGTGATGAAAAGGTCATGGAGTATTGTGATGACAGGCATCATGGAGTGTTTTGATGACAAGTGTTATGGAACATTGTGATCACAAGGGTTTGGATCATTGTTATGAAAAAGTTCATGGATCATTTTGATTTCAAGGAGCATGGAGCATTGTGATGACAAGGGCATGAAGCAATGTGATCCCAAAGTTCATGGAGGATTGTGATGACAATGGATATGGAGTATTGCGATGACAAACGCATAGAGCATTGTAATGACAAGGTCATGTAGCATTTTGCTGACAAAGGCATGGAGCATTGTGATGACAGGGTCATGGAGCAATTTGATGAAAAGTGTCATGGAACATTTTGATGACAGGTGTTATGGAACATTGTGATGTCAGGGGTCATCGAACATTGTGATGATAAGTGCATGTAGCATTGTGATGACAGGAGTCATGGAACATTGTGATGACAGGGGTGAGGGAGTATTGTGACAAATAGTGATGTAGCATTGTGATATCAGTGGTGAGAGAGCATTTTGATGAGAAGTGCATGGAGCATTGTGATGAAAATTTTAAGAAGAATGTGATGACAAGATTGTGGAGCACTGTGATGACAAGCGCATGGTGCATTGTGATGACATGTGTCATGGAGCATTGTGCTGACAAGCACATGGAGCACTGTGATGACAAGGGTCAAAGAGCATTGTGATGAAAAGTTCATGGAGCTTTGTGGTTAAAAAGGTCACAGAGACTGTTGATGACGAGGGCATGGACCATTGTGATGACAAAGGTCATGAAGCATTGTGATGACTGGAGTCACGGAGCATGGGGATGACAGGGGTCTTGGAGCATTGTGATAACAAGGGCATGGAGCATTGTGATGACAAGGGCATGGAACATTGGTCTAATAAGTTTCATGGATTATTGCGATGACAGTTGGAATGGCACATTGTGATGACAAGGGCATGGAGCATTGTGATGACCAGGTCATGCAGTGTTGTGAAGACAGGTGTCAGGGATCATTGTGATGACATAAGTAATGGCCCATTTTGATGACAATGGCATGGAGCAATGTGATGCCAAGTGTCATGGAGGATTCTGAAGACAAAGGTAATGGTGCACTGTGATGACAATGGCTTGGAGCATTGTGATGACAAGGGCCAGGGAGCATTGTGCTGACAAGTACATGGAGAATTGTGATGACAAGGGTCATGGAGCACTCTGATGACAAGCTTGTGGAGTATTTTGAGGACAATGGCATGGAGCATTTTGATGAAATCGGCATGGGGCATTGTGATGAAAAAGGCATGGATCCTTTTCGTGACAGGGTTCAAGGAGCATTCTGATGAAAAGTGTCAGGGAGCATTGTGAGGACAAGTGTATTGAGAATTGTGATGACAAAGGTCATGTAGCATTGTGATGATAAGGGCATGGATTATTGTGATGACAGGCATCATGCAGCATTGTGATGACAAGTGTTATGGAACACTGTGATCACAAGTGTTTGGAGCATTGTGATGAGAGAGGTCATGGATCATTTTGATTTCAAGGAGCATGGAGCATTGTGATGACAAGGGCATGAAACAATGTGATCCCAAGTTTCATGGCGGATTGTGATGACAATGGAAATGGAGTATTGTGATGACAAGCGCATAGAGCATTGTAATGACAAGGTCAAGTAGCATTTTGCTGACAAAGGCATGGAGCATTGTGATGACATGTGTCATGGAGCACTGTGAAGACAAGCGTCACGGAGCATTGTGAATACAGAGGTCATGGAGCATTGGGATGACAAGGGCATGGATCATTGTGATGACAAGGGTCATGGAGCACTGGGCTGAAAATGTTCATGGAGTGTTGTGATGACAGGGGTCATGGAGCATTGTGATGACTAGGGAATGGAGCATTGTGATGACAAGAGTCCCAGATCATTGTGTTGTCAGGTGTCATGGAGTGTTGTGATGACAGTGGTCATGGAACATTGTGATGATATTGGCCATGGAGCATTGTGATGAGTAGGTCGTGGAGCATTGGGCTGAAAATGTTCATGGATTATTGTGATGACAGGGGTCATGGAGCATTGTGATGACAAGGGAATGGAGCATGGTGATGACAAGGTCCTGGAGCATTGTGATGAGAAGACCATGGAGACTTGTGATGACAAGTCTCATGGAGCATTCTGATGAAAAGGGGCATGGAGCATTCTGATTACAGGGGTCTTGGAGCATTGTGATGACTAGGGCATGATGCATTGTGATGAGAAGGCCATAGAGCCTTCTGATGACATGTGTCATGGAGTTTTTTGTTGACAAGGGCATGGAGCATTGTGATTACAGGGGTCTTGGAACATTGTGATGACAAGGGCATGAAGCATTGTGAGGAGAAGACCAAGGAGCATTCTGATGGCCTGCGTCATTGCGCTTTGTGATGACAAGGGCATGGACCATTGAGATTACATGAGTCTTGGAGCATTGTGATGAAAAGGACATGGATTATTGTGATGAAAAAGGCATGGATCCTTGTCATGACAGGATTCAAGGAGCATACAGACAACAAGTGTCAGGGAGCATGTTGATGTCAAGTGTATTGAGCATTGTGAGGACAAAGGTCATGGAGTATTGTGATGAGAAGTCCATTGATAATTGTGATGACGAGCATCATGGGGCATTGTGATGACAAGTGATATGTAATATTGTGATCACAAGGGTTTGGAGCATTGTTATGACAGAGGTCATGGAGCATTTTGATTTCATTGTGATGACAATAGCATGAAGCATTATGATGATGGGCATGGTGCATTGTGATGACAGGGTTCATGGATCATTGAGATGAAAAGGGGCATAGAGCATTGTGATTACAGGGTTCCTGGAGCATTGTGATGAGAAGGATCATGGAGCTTTGTGATGACTAAGCCATGGAACATCGTGATGGCAGGGGTCATGGAGCATTGTTATGTCAGGTGTAATGGAGCATTCTGATGGCAAGGGCGTGGAGCATTGTGATGAGAAGGCCGTGGAGCATTCCTGATGACATGTGTCATAGAGCTTTGTGAAGACAAGGGCATGGAGCAATGTGATGAGAGCGTTCATGGAGCATTGTGATGACAATGACATGGAGCATTGTGATGCCAAGGGTCATGGATCTTTGTGATGAAAAACGTCATGGAGCATTTTGATAGCAAGGGCGTTGTGCATTGTGATGAGAAGGGCAGGGAGCATTGTGATAACAGGGTCATGGAGAAATTTGATGAAAAGTGTCATGGAACATTTTGATAACAGGTGTTATGGAACATTGTGATGTCAGGGGTCATCGAACATTGTGATGATAAGTGCATGTAGCATTGTGATGACAGGAGTCATGGAACATTGTGATGACAGAGGTGAGGGAGTATTGTGACAAATAGTGATGTAGCATTGTGATATCAGTGGTGAGAGAGCATTTTGATGAGAAGTGCATGGAGCATTGTGATGACACATTTTAAGGAGAATGTGATGACAAGATTGTGGAGCACTCTGATGACAAGCGCATGGTGCATTGTGATGACATGTGTCATGGAGCATTGTGCTGACAAGCACATGGAGCATTGTGATGACAAGGGTCAAAGAGCATTGTGATGAAAAGTTCATGGAGCATTGTGGTTAAAAGGTCACAGAGACTGTTGATGACGACGGCATGGACCATTGTGATGACAAAGGTCATGAAGCACTGTGATGACGGGAGTCACGGAGCATTGTGATGACAGGGGTCATGGAACATTTTGATAACAAGGGCATGGAGCATTGTGATGACAAGGGAATGGAACATTGGTCTAATATGTTTCATTGATTATTGCAATGACATTTGGAATGGCCCATTGTGATGACAATGGCATGGAGCATTGTGAAGCCAAGTGTCATGGAGAATTCTGATGACAAATGTAATGGAGCATTTTGATGACACTGGCTTGGAGCATTGTGATGAGAAGGGTCAGGGAGCATTGTGCTGACAAGTGCATGGAGAATTGTGATGACAAGGGTCATGGAGCATTCTGATGACAAGCTTGTGGAGTATTTTGTTGACAATGGCATGGAGCATTGTGAAGAAAACGGCATGGGACATTGTGATGAAAAAGGCATTGAGCCTTTTCGTGACAGGGTTCAAGAAGCATTCTGATAACAAGTGTCAGGGAGCATTGTGATGACAAGTGTATTGAGAATTGTGATGACAAAGGTCATTGAGCATTGTGATGAAAAGGTCATGGAGTATTGTGATGACAGGCATCATGGAGCGTTTTGATGACAAGTGTTATGGAACATTGTGATCACAAGGGTTTGGATCATTGTTATGACAAAGGTCATGGATCATTTTGATTTCAAGGAGCATGGAGCATTGTGATGACAAGGGCATGAAGTAATGTGATCCCAAAGTTCATGGAGGATTGTGATGACAATGGATATGGAGTATTGCGATGACAAACGCATAGAGCATTGTAATGACAAGGTCATGTAGCATTTTGCTGACAAAGGCATGGAGCATTGTGATGACAGGGTCATGGAGCAATTTGATGAAAAGTGTCATGGAACATTTTGATGACAGGTGTTATGGAACATTGTGATGTCAGGGGTCATCGAACATTGTGATGATAAGTGCATGTAGCATTGTGATGACAGGAGTCATGGAACATTGTGATGACAGGGGTGAGGGAGTATTGTGACAAATAGTGATGTAGCATTGTGATATCAGTGGTGAGAGAGCATTTTGATGAGAAGTGCATGGAGCATTGTGATGAAAATTTTAAGAAGAATGTGATGACAAGATTGTGGAGCACTGTGATGACCAGCGCATGGTGCATTGTGATGACATGTGTCATGGAGCATTGTGCTGACAAGCACATGGAGCACTGTGATGACAAGGGTCAAAGAGCATTGTGATGAAAAGTTCATGGAGCTTTGTGGTTAAAAAGGTCACAGAGACTGTTGATGACGAGGGCATGGACCATTGTGATGACAAAGGTCATGAAGCATTGTGATGACTGGAGTCATGGAGCATGGGGTTGACAGGGGTCATGGAGCATTGTGATAACAAGGGCATGGAGCATTGTGATGACAAGGGCATGGAACATTGGTCTAATAAGTTTCATGGATTATTGCGATGACAGTTGGAATGGCACATTGTGATGACAAGGACATGGAGCATTGTGATGACCAGGTCATGCAGTGTTGTGAAGACAGGTGTCAGGGATCATTGTGATGACATAAGTAATGGCCCATTTTGATGACAATGGCATGGAGCAATGTGATGCCAAGTGTCATGGAGGATTCTGAAGACAAAGGTAATGGTGCACTGTGATGACAATGGCTTGGAGCATTGTGATGACAAGGGCCAGGGAGCATTGTGCTGACAAGTACATGGAGAATTGTGATGACAAGGGTCATGGAGCACTCTGATGACAAGCTTGTGGAGTATTTTGAGGACAATGGCATGGAGCATTTTGATGAAATCGGCATGGGGCATTGTGATGAAAAAGGCATGGATCCTTTTCGTGACAGGGTTCAAGGAGCATTCTGATGAAAAGTGTCAGGGAGCATTGTGAGGACAAGTGTATTGAGAATTGTGATGACAAAGGTCATGTAGCATTGTGATGATAAGGGCATGGATTATTGTGATGACAGGCATCATGCAGCATTGTGATGACAAGTGTTATGGAACACTGTGATCACAAGTGTTTGGAGCATTGTGATGAGAGAGGTCATGGATCATTTTGATTTCAAGGAGCATGGAGCATTGTGATGACAAGGGCATGAAACAATGTGATCCCAAGTTTCATGGCGGATTGTGATGACAATGGAAATGGAGTATTGTGATGACAAGCGCATAGAGCATTGTAATGACAAGGTCAAGTAGCATTTTGCTGACAAAGGCATGGAGCATTGTGATGACATGTGTCATGGAGCACTGTGAAGACAAGCGTCACGGAGCATTGTGAATACAGAGGTCATGGAGCATTGGGATGACAAGGGCATGGATCATTGTGATGACAAGGGTCATGGAGCACTGGGCTGAAAATGTTCATGGAGTGTTGTGATGACAGGGGTCATGGAGCATTGTGATGACTAGGGAATGGAGCATTGTGATGACAAGAGTCCCAGATCATTGTGTTGTCAGGTGTCATGGAGTGTTGTGATGACAGTGGTCATGGAACATTGTGATGATATTGGCCATGGAGCATTGTGATGAGTAGGTCGTGGAGCATTGGGCTGAAAATGTTCATGGATTATTGTGATGACAGGGGTCATGGAGCATTGTGATGACAAGGGAATGGAGCATGGTGATGACAAGGTCCTGGAGCATTGTGATGAGAAGACCATGGAGACTTGTGATGACAAGTCTCATGGAGCATTCTGATGAAAAGGGGCATGGAGCATTCTGATTACAGGGGTCTTGGAGCATTGTGATGACTAGGGCATGAAGCATTGTGATGAGAAGGCCATAGAGCCTTCTGATGACATGTGTCATGGAGTTTTTTGTTGACAAGGGCATGGAGCATTGTGATTACAGGGGTCTTGGAACATTGTGATGACAAGGGCATGAAGCATTGTGAGGAGAAGACCAAGGAGCATTCTGATGGCCTGCGTCATTGCGCTTTGTGATGACAAGGGCATGGACCATTGAGATTACATGAGTCTTGGAGCATTGTGATGAAAAGGACATGGATTATTGTGATGAAAAAGGCATGGATCCTTGTCATGACAGGATTCAAGGAGCATACAGACAACAAGTGTCAGGGAGCATGTTGATGTCAAGTGTATTGAGCATTGTGAGGACAAAGGTCATGGAGCATTTTGATTTCATTGTGATGACAATAGCATGAAGCATTATGATGATGGGCATGGTGCATTGTGATGACAGGGTTCATGGATCATTGAGATGAAAAGGGGCATAGAGCATTGTGATTACAGGGTTCCTGGAGCATTGTGATGAGAAGGATCATGGAGCTTTGTGATGACTAAGCCATGGAACATCGTGATGGCATGGGTCATGGAGCATTGTTATGTCAGGTGTAATGGAGCATTCTGATGGCAAGGGCGTGGAGCATTGTGATGAGAAGGCCGTGGAGCATTCCTGATGACATGTGTCATAGAGCTTTGTGAAGACAAGGGCATGGAGCAATGTGATGAGAGCGTTCATGGAGCATTGTGATGACAATGACATGGAGCATTGTGATGCAAAGGGTCATGGAGCTTTGTGATGAAAAACGTCATGGAGCATTTTGATAGCAAGGGCGTTGTGCATTGTGATGAGAAGGGCAGGGAGCATTGTGATAACAGGGTCATGGAGAAATTTGATGAAAAGTGTCATGGAACATTTTGATGACAGGTGTTATGGAACATTGTGATGTCAGGGGTCATCGAACTTTGTGATGATAAGTGCATGTAGCATTTTGATGACAGGAGTCATGGAACATTGTGATGACAGAGGTGAGGGAGTATTGTGACAAATAGTGATGTAGCATTGTGATATCAGTGGTGAGAGAGCATTTTGATGAGAAGTGCATGGAGCATTGTGATGACACATTTTAAGGAGAATGTGATGACAAGATTTTGGAGCACTCTGATGACAAGCGCATGGTGCATTGTGATGACATGTGTCATGGAGCATTGTGCTGACAAGCACATGGAGCATTGTGATGACAAGGGTCAAAGAGCATTGTGATGAAAAGTTCATGGAGCATTGTGGTTAAAAGGTCACAGAGACTGTTGATGACGACGGCATCGACCATTGTGATGACAAAGGTCATGAAGCACTGTGATGACGGGAGTCACGGAGCATTGTGATGACAGGGGTCATGGAGCATTTTGATAACAAGGGCATGGAGCATTGTGATGACAAGGGCATGGAACATTGGTCTAATATGTTTCATTGATTATTGCAATGACATTTGGAATGGCCCATTGTGATGACAATGGCATGGAGCATTGTGAAGCCAAGTGTCATGGAGAATTCTGATGACAAATGTAATGGAGCATTGTGATGACAATGGCTTGGAGCATTGTGATGAGAAGGGTCAGGGAGCATTGTGCTGACAAGTGCATGGAGAATTGTGATGACAAGGGTCATGGAGCATTCTGATGACAAGCTTGTGGAAGATTTTGATGAAAATGGCATGGACCATTGTGATGAAAACGGCATGGTGCATTGTGATGAAAACGGCATGGAGCCTTTTCGTGACAGGTTTCAAGGAGCATTCTGATGACAAGTGTCAGGGAGCATTTTGATGACAAGTGTATTGAGAATTGTGATGACAAAGTTCATGGAGCATTGTGATGAAAAGGGCATGGATTATTGTGATGACAGGCATCATGGAGCGTTGGGATGACAAGTGTTATGGAACATTGTGATCGCAAAGTTTTGGAGCATTGTGATGACAGAGGTCATGGATCATTTTGATTTCAAGGAGCATGGAGCATTGTGATGACAATGGCAGGAAGCAATGTGATCCCAAGGTTCATGGAGGATTGTGATGACAATGGAAATGGAGTATTGTGATGACAAGTGCATAGAGTATTGTAATGAAAAGGTCATGTAGCATTTTGCTGACAAAGGCATGGAGCATTGTGAGGACATGTGTCATGGAGCACTGTGATGACAAGCGTCACGGAGCATTGTGAATACAGGGGTCATGGAGCATTGTGATGAAAAGGGCATGGTTCATTGTGATGACAAGGGTCATGGAGCACTGGGCTGAAAATGTTCATGGAGTGTTGTGATGACAGGGGTCATGGAGCATTGTGTTGACAAGGGTATTGAACATTGTGTTGACAAAAGTCATGGTGCATTGTGATGAGAAGCCCATGGATAACTGTGGTGACCAGCGTCATGGGGCATTGTGATGACAAGTGTTATGGGACATTGTGATCACAAGGGTTTGCAGCATTGTGGTGACAGATGTCATGGAGCTTTTTGATTTCATTGTGATGACAATAGCATGAAGCATTATGATGATGGGCATGGTGCATTTTAATGACAGCGTTCATGGAGCATTGTGATGAAAAGTGGAATGGAGCATTGGTCTGACAATTTTCTTGGATTATTGTGATAAGAATGGGCATGGCACATTGTGATGACAAGGTCATGGAGCACTGTGATGACAAGGTCATGGATTATTGTTGAAGAAAGGTTTCAGGGAGCATTGTGATGAAATATGTCATGTTCCAGTTTGATGAAAATATCATGGAGCATTGTGATGCCAATTGTTATGGAGGAGTGTTGTGACAAAGTAAAGGAGCATTGTGATGACAAGGGCATGGAGCATTGTGATATCAAGGGCCATTGAGAATTTTAATACCCTGGTCGTGAAACATTTTGATGAAAAGCGCATGGAGCTTCCTATGACAGGGGTCATGGAGCATTGCGATGACAATGGCATGGAGCATTGTGATGACAAGAGCATATAACATTGTGATGTGAAGTGCCATGGAGCATTGTAATGACAAGGACGTGGAGAATTGTGAGGACAAGGGACATTGAGATTTGAGATGACAAGGCATGGAGCATGGTGATGGCAAAACCGTGGAGCATTGTGATGAGAAGACCTTGGGTAATAGTGATGTCGAGCATCATGGAGCACTGTAATGTGAAGGGGCATGAAGCATTGTGATGACAGTTGTCAGGGAGCTATGTGATGACAGGTGTCATGGAGCAATGTGATGACAAAGGCATGGAGCATTGTGATGACAAGGGCATGGAGCATTGCAATGTCAAGAGAATGGAGAATTGTGATGAAAAGAGCATGTAACATTTTGATGAGAAGTGTCATGTAGCATTGTGATGACAAGTACATGGAGAATTTTGTTGACAAGGGACATGGAGAATTTTGATAACCAGGGCATGGATCATTGTGATGACAGGGGTCATGAAGCATTATTATGACAAGGGCCATGGTGCATTCTGACATAAGATATCACTTATGAAGGGAATGTAAACATGGCTACATATGAACTGATTTAGGGAAGAGAACAGAGTCTCAGATTTAGAAAACACTCTAACGCTTGCTTAAGGGGAAAGACAGGTGGGGAGATGCACAAAACAAAAGATTGATATTAGCAAAGGTACCGTTCCATAATCCAAAAACAAAAGAGACAAGCCCTACTCCTTCCTCAGTGAACGGAACTCAACATCCCTATTCCCCGAAGAGAAATATATCTCACTAGTAAGAATTTTAAAACCTATGTATTGATATGTCTCCGTAAGGTAACTAAGTATGTCTAGTATGACATAAACATGGCAGGGAGAATCAGCTCAAACCCAATATAAAAATGAAATTCAAAACAAAACATAAAAACAGAACAATTCTTACACAATACCTTCAGGGTCGCTGATGAAACCTGGAATTACCCTATCTAAAACGACAGCTGTATGTGGCATAAGGCTGGACACTTGGGATTGAGAGGATTGGTGAGATTGGGTGAGCAAATGTAGACCCTTTAAAGCAATAATGTGTGGCACCCATTCCATCGGTCCCAACAGGCCAGGTTTAAGGGCATATTACTACAGCTATAATATGTACGGGAACCCTAGAGAATGGACACAGTGTGAATATGAAAGGTTTCTAAAATTCAACGAATAGTCCCTCTCCTTGTGCTCCAGTTTGACTTTCCAACTGCTTTACTATCAATCTCCCAACTTGGAGAGACAGCACCTTTACCCTCCTGGTTCGCACAGGTTGCCAATTTGGCAGAGGATGAAAGGGAAGATGGAGACCAGTGAGAGAGTAGCTGTTAGACATTTGTACGGGAACATGTCACTCTTACTTCACGGGAAGAAGAAGAAATAACCAAAGCCTCAGCCACCCACCGGGAACCAGTATAGGTCCTGAACCAAAATATTGGACGTGCGTTCAGCTCACAAAAAAAATGAGTTAAATAATGTAGCTCAGTGCACAACAATTCACAAACAGGCAGAGTAATAAAGGACAACTATCATCCAAAAATCTGTTGAGGGAAGGCAACGAGGCAGACTTGAAAGCGAGGCAGAATAGCAGGAAACAGATTTCAAGAGGTACGTTGGAATCGCATTTAAGGCACAGGAAGAGGGGCACAACATCGACAATGATGCACTTGGCCAAAAAGGGCGTATGCGTTTTCTCCTGAATATATGCAGGAGAAAACGCATACCCCTTTTTGGCCAAGCAAGCATGCTGGCAATGCAAATCTGCACTACAAAGTATCACTTCCCACTTGTCAAAAGGTACATGCACAAAATGGGTAAAAACCAAAAAAGCAAGACAGGCCCTGGAGAACAGGGAGGCTTGTTATGCTGATGGGCGGGATGTAAATTGCCAACTGCCTCTCTGGAGGAGTGCATTGTGTTCCCTAAAACAAGTAAACAACAGAGCTACAGAGGCAAGGGTACTTTCAGTCTGGGGAATATACCTTGGGAAATCAGAAATTCAATAAGACAGAGCCACCCCAAAATTTAGGGCTGCACTGATTACAAGAACCTCAACTTGGGTACAGCTTAAATATCCCAGGAAATATAAATATGGTTTAAAATATTTTGGTAGTTACGTATGATGGAATATCCCTCAGCCATGAAATCAATGTCATAAGACCAATAGCAGCAAAATGAGTGGATTCAGGTACGATGATTCTAACTGAAAGAAGTCACACAGATAAAGAAACTTATCATAAGATATCACTTATGAAGGTCCTCTAAACATGGCTACACATGAACAGAGTTAGGAAAGCGAATAGAGACTCACATTTAGAAAACACTCTTATGCCTGCTTAAGGGGGAATATGAGGTAGGGTGCTGCAGAAAACCAGCATTTGATATAACCACACGTACCATTCCAAAAACCAACTATGGAATATACAACACCTACACCTTCCTCAGTGAATGGAACTCAAAACACCGTATTTCCCACAGAGGAATATATCTGACTAGTAAGAATATTAAAACCTATGTATCGATATGTTTCCGTAATGGAATCAAGTGTGTCTAGACTGGCATAATCATTGCAGTGAGAATCAGCTCAAACCCACTATAAAAAGGAATTTCAAAAAAAACCCCAAAAAACATGGAAATTCTTTACAATTCCTTTAGGGGCTCTAATGAAACCTGGAATGACCCTATCTACAATGACAGCTGGATATGGCATAAGGCTGGACACTTGGGACTGAGAGGATTGGTGAGATTGGTTCAGCAAATGCACACTCTTTAAAGCAATAATGTGTGGCACCCATTCCATTTGTCCCAACTCCCCAGGTTGAAGTCAATATTACTAGAGCTATAACATGTACGGGAAACCTAGAGAATGGACACACTGTAAATACGAAAGGTTTCTAAAACTCAACTAATAGTCCCTCTCCTGGTGCTCCAGTTTTACTTTCCAACTGCTTTACTATCAAGCTCCCAACTTGGAGAGACAGCCCCTTTATCCTCCTGGATCGCACAGGTTGCCAATTTGGCAGAGGATAAAAGGGAATAGGGAGAACCAATGAGAGAGTAGCTGTTAGGCATTTGGACAGGCATATGTCACTCTAATTTCCCGGCAAGAAGAAGAATTAACCAAAGTCTCAGCCACCCCCCGGGATCCAGATTACGTCCTGAAACAAAATTGTGGACTTGCGTTCAGCTCACAAAAAACTAGTTGAAAAATGAAGCTAAGGGGCACAGCAATTCACAAACTGGCAGAGTATTAAAGGACAACTATCATCCAAAAATCTGTTGAGGGAAGGCAATGAGGGGGAATTGAAGGCGAGGCAGAATAGCAGGAAACAGATTTCAAGAGGTACGTTGGAATCATCTGTAAAGCACATGAAAAGGGGCACAACTTCGACAATGATGCACTTGGACAAAAAGGGCGTATGCATTTTCTCCTGAATATATGCAAGAGAAAACGCATACGACCTTTTTGGCCAAGCAAGCAAGCGGGCAATGCAAATCTGCACTACAAAGAAGTATCACTTACCACTGGTCAAAAGGGAAAACCACAAAATGGGTAAACCCAGAAAGGCACGACAGGCCTTGGAGAACAGCGAGCCTTGTTATGCTGATGGGCGGGATGTAAATTGCCAACTGCCTCACTGGAGGAGTGCATTGTGTTCCCTAAAACAAGTAAACAACAGAGCTACAGAGCCAAGGGCACTTCCAGTCTAGGGAATATACCTTGGGAAATCTGAAAATCATTAAGACAGAGCCACCCCCAAATTTAGGGCTGCACTGATTACAAGAACCTCAACTTGGGTACACCTGAAATATCCCAGGAAATATAAAAATGGTTCCAAAAATTGTGGTACTTACGTACGATGGAATATCCCTCAGCCACGAAATCAAGGTCATAAGACCAGTAGCAGCAAAATGAGTGGATTCAGGTACGATGATTCTAAGTGAAATAAGTCACACAGTAAAAGAAACTTATCATAAGATATCACTTATGAAGATCCTGTAAACATGGCTACACATGAACAGAGTTAGGAAAGAGAACAGAGCCTCACATTTAGAAAACACTCTTATGCCTGCTTAAGGGGGAAGGAGAGGTGGGGTGATGCAAAAAAACAGAGTTTGATATAAGCACAGGTACCGTTCCAAAAACCAACTATGGAATAGACAAGACCTACCTATACCTTCCTCAGTGAAAGGGACTCAAAACCCAATATTTCCCACAGAGGAATATATCTGACTAGTAAGAATCTTAAAACCTATGTATTGATATGTCTCCGTAAGGGAATCATGTGTGTCTAGACTGGCATAAACATGGCAGCGAGAATCAGCTCAAACCCACTATAAAAAGGAATTTCAAAAACAAAACAAAAAAACAGGGAAATTCTTTTCAATTCCTTCAGGGTCTCTGATGAAACACGGAATGACCCTGTCTACAATGACAGATGGATGTGGCATAAGGCTGGACACTTGGGAAAGAGAGGATTGGTGAGATTGGGTGAGCAAATGCAGACCCTTTAAAGCAATAATGCATGGCACCCATTCCATGGGTCCCAACTCTCCAGGTTGAAGGGAATATTACTACAGCTATAACATGTACGGGAAACCTAGAGAATGGACACACTGTGAATACGAATGGTCTCTAAAACTCAATGAATAGTCCCTCTCCTGGTGCTCCGGTTTAACTTTCCAACTGCTTTAGTGTCAATCTCCCCACTGGGAGAGACAGCCCCTTTAACCTCCTGGTTCGCACAGGTTGCCAATTGGGCAAAGGATGAAAGGGAAGAGGGAGAACCAAAGAGAGAGTAGCTGTTAGGCATTTGGACGGGCACATGTCACTCTTATTTCCCCGGAGGAAGAAGAATTAACCAAAGTCTCAGCCACCCACCGGGAAGCAGTACAGGTCCTAAACAAAAATATGGGACTTGCGTTCAGCTCACAAAAAACGAGTTAAAAAATGGAGTTATAGCGCAGAGCAATTCACAAACTGGCAGAGTAATAAAGGACAACTATCATCCAAAAATCTGTTGAGGGAAGGCAACGAGGCGGACTTGAATGTGAGGCAGAAAAGCAGGAAACAGTTTTCAAGAGGTACGTTGGAATCACCTTTAAAGCACAGGAAGAGGGGCACAACTTCGACAATGATGCACTTGTCCAAAAACGGCGTATGCGTTTTCTCCTGAGTATATTCAGGAGAAAACGCATACGCCCATTTTGGCCAAGCAAGCAAGCGGAAAATGTAAGTCTGCACTACAAAGAAGTATCACTTCCCACCGGTCAAAGGGACATCCACAAAATGGGTAAAAAACAGAAAGGCAAGACTGGCCATTGAGAACAGGGAGCCTTGTTATGCTGATGGGCGGGATGTAAATTGCCAACTGCCTCTCTGGAGGAGTGCACTGTGTTCCCAGAACAAGTAAACAACAGAGCTACAGAGCCAAGGGCACTTCCAGTCTAGGGAATATACCTTTTGGAAAACTGAAAATCAATAAGACAGAGCCACCCTCAAATTTAGGGCTGCACTGCTTACAAGAAACTCAACTTGGGTACACCTTAAGTATCCCAGGAAAGATAAAAATGGTTCAAAAAGTTGTGGTACTTACGTATGATGGAATATCCCTCAGCCATGAAATCAATGTCATAAGACCAGTAGCAGCAAAATGAGTGGATTCAGGTACGATGATTCTAAGTGAAATAAGTCACACAGAAAAAGAAACTTATCATAAGATATCACTAATGAAGAACCTGTAAACATGGCTACACATGAACTGAGTTAAGAAAGAGAAGAGAGTCTCACATTTAGAAAACACTCTTATGCCTGCTTAAGGGGGCAGGAGAGGTGGGGTGATGCATAAAACCAGAGGTTGATATAAGCACAGGTACCGTTCCAAAAACCAAGTATGGAATAGACAAGACCTACACTTTCCTCAGTGAAAGGGACACAAAACCCCATATTTCCCACAGAGGAATATATCTGATAGTAAGAATCTTAAAACCTATGTATTGACATGTCTCCGTAAGGGAATCAAGTGTGTATAGACTGGCATAAAGATGGCAGCGAGAATCAGCTCAAACCCACTATAAAAAGGAATTTCAAAAACAAAACATAAAATCAGCGAAATTCTTTACAATTCCTCAAGGTCTGTGATGAAACTTTGAATGACCCTATCTAGAACGACAGCTGGAGGTGGCATAAGGCTGGACACATGGGACTGAGAGGATTGGTGAGATTCGTGAGCAAATGTAGACCCATAAAAGCAATAATGCATGGCACCCATCCATGGTCCCATCTCTCCAGGTTGTAGGGAATATTACTACACCTATATCATGTATGGGAGACCTAGAGAATGGACACACTGTGAATACGAAAGGTTTCTAAAACTCAACGAAGAGTCCCTCTCCTGGTGCTCCAGTTTCACTTTCTAACTGCTTTACTATCAATCTCCCAACTTGGAGAGACAGCACCTTTAACCTCCTGGTTCGCACAGGTTGCCAATTTGGCACAGGAAGAGAGGGAAGAGGGAGAACCAAAGAGAGAGTAGCTGTTAGGCATTTGGACGGGCACATATCACTCTTATTTCCCGGGAGGAAGAAGATTTAACCAACGTCTCAGCCACCCACCGGGAACTAGTATAGGTACTAAACCAAAATATGGGACTTGCCTTCAGCTCACAAAAAACGAGTTAAAAAATGGAGCTATAGGGCAGAGCAATTCACAAACTGGCAGAGTAATAAAGGACAACTATCATCCAAAAATCTGTTGAGGGAAGGCAACGAGGCGGACTTGAATGTGAGGCAGAATAGCAGGAAACAGATTTCAAGAGGTACGTTGGAATCGCCTTTAAAGCACAGGAAGAGGGGCACAACTTCGACAATGATGCACTTGTCCAAAAACGGCGTATGCGTTTTCTCCTGAGTATATTCAGGAGAAAACGCATACGCCCATTTTGGCCAAGCAAGCAAGCGGACAATGTAAGTCTGCACTACAAAGAAGTATCACTTCCCACTGGTCCAAAGGGACATCCACAAAAAGGGTAAAAACCAGAAATTCAAGACAGGCCCTGGAGAACAGGGAGCCTTGTTATGCTGATGGGCGGGATGTAAATTGCCAACTGCCTCTCTGGAGGAGTGCATTGTGTTCCGTAAAACAAGTAAACAACAGAGCTACAGAGCCAAGGGCACTTCCAGTCTAGGGAATATACCTTGGGAAAACTGAAATTCAATAAGACAGAGCCAGCCCAAAATTTAGCAATGCACTGCATACAAGAACCTCAATTTGGGTACAACTTAATATCCCAGTAAATATAAAAATGGTTGAAAAAGTTGTGGTACTTACATACGAGGGAATATCCCTCAGCCATGAAATCAATATCATATGACCAGTAGCAGCAAAATGATTGGATTCAGGTACGATGATTCTAAGTGAAATAAGTCACACAGAAAAAGAAACTTATCATAAGATATCACTTATGAAGATCCTGTAAACATGGCTACACATGAACTGAGTTAGGAAAGAGAAGAGTGTCTCACATTTAGAAAACACTCTTATGCCTGCTTAAGGGGGAAGGAGAGGTGGGGTGATGCATAAAACCAGAGGTTGATATAAGCACAGGTACCGTTCCAAAAACCAAGTACGGAATAGACAAGACCTACACCTTCCTCAGTGAACGGGCCTCAAAACCCCATATTTCCCGCAGAAGAATATATCTGACTAGTAAGAATCTTAAAACCTATGTATTGATATGTCTCCGTAAGGGAATAAAGTGTGTGTAGACTGGCATAAAGATGGCAGCGAGAATCAGCTCAAACCCACTATAAAAATGAATTTCAAAAACAAAACAAAAAAACAGCGAAATTCTTTACAATTCCTTCAGGGTCTCTGATGAAACTTGGAATGACCCTATCTAGAACGACAGCTGGAGGTGGCATAAGGCTGGACACATGGGACTGAGAGGATTGGTGAGATTCGTGAAAAAATGCAGACCCTTTAAAACAATAATGCATGGCACACATTCCATGGGTCCAAACTCTCCATGTTGTAGGGAATATTACTACAGCTATAACATGTATAGGAAACCTAGAGAATGGACACACTGTGAATACGAATGGTTTCTAAATCTCAAGGAATAGTCCCTCTCCTGGTGCTCCAGTTTCACTTTCTAACTGGTTTACTATCAATCTCCCAACTTGGAGAGACAGCACCTTTAACCTCCTGGTTCGCACAGGTTGCCAATTTGGGAAAAGATGAAAGGGAAGAGGGAGAACCAAAGAGAGAGTAGCTGTTAGGTATTTGGACGGGCACATGTCACTCTTTTTTCCCGGGAGGAAGAAGAATTAACCAAAGTCTCAGCCACCCACCGGGAACCAGTATAGGTCCTAAACCAAAATATGGGACTTGCGTTCAGCTCAAAAAAAACGAGTTAAAAATGGAGCTATAGGGCAGATCAATTCACAAACTGGCAGAGTAATAAGGGACAACTATCATCCAAAAATCTGTTGAGGGAAGGCAACGAGGCAGATTTGAAAGTGAGGCAGAATAGCAGGAAACAGATTTCAAAAGGTACGTTGGAATCGCCTTTAAAGCACAGGAAGAGGGGCACAACTTCGGCCATGATGCACTTGTTCAAAAAGGGTGTATGCGTTTTCTCCTGAGTATATTCAGGAGAAAACGCATACGCCCATTTTGGCCAAGAAAGCAAGCGGACAATGTAAGTCTGCACTACAAAGAAGTATCACTTCCCACCGGTCCAAAGGGACAGCCACAAAAAGGGTAAAAACCAGAAATGCAAGACAGGCCATGGAGAACAGGGAGCCTTGTTATGCTGATGGGCGGGATGTAAATTGCCAACTGCCTCTCTGGAGGAATGCATTGTGTTTCCTAAAACAAGTAAACAACAGAGCTACAGAGCCAAGGGCACTTCCAGTCTAGGGAATATACCTTGGGAAAATTGAAAATCAATAAGACAGAACCACCCCAAAATTAAGGAATGCACTGCTTAAAAGAACCTCAACTTGGGTACACCTTAAATATCCCAGGAAATATAAAAATGGTTGAAAAAGTTGTGGTACTTACGTATGAGGGAATATCCCTCAGCCATGAAATCAATATCATATGACCAGTAGCAGCAAAATGAGTGGATTCAGGTTCGATGATTCTAAGTGAAATAAGTCACACAGAAAAAGAAACTTATCATAAGATATCACTTATGAAGATCCTGTAAACATGGCTACACATGAACTGAGTTAGGAAAGAGAAGAGAGTCTCACATTTAGAAAACACTCTTATGCCTGCTTAAGGGGGAAGGAGAGGTGGGGTGATGCATAAAACCAGAGGTTGATATAAGCACAGGTACCGTTCCAAAAACCAAGTATGGAATAGACAAGACCTACACCTTCCTCAGTGAAAGGGACTCAAAACCTCATATTTCCCGCAGAGGAATATATCTGACTAGTAAGAATCTTAAAACCTATGTATTGATATGTCTCTGTAAGGGAATCAAGTGTGTGTAGACTGGCATAAAGATGGCAGCGAGAATCAGCTCAAACCCACTATAAAAAGGAATTTCAAAAACAAAACAAAAAAACAGCGAAATTCTTTACAACTCCTTCAGGGTCTCTGATGAAACTTGGAATGACCCTATCTAGAACGACAGCTGGAGGTGGCATAAGGCTGGACACATGGGACTGAGAGGATTGGTGAGATTCGTGAGCAAATGCAGACCATTTAAAGCAATAATGCATGGCACCCATTCCATGGGTCCCAACTCTCCAGGTTGTAGGGAATATTACTACAGCTATAACATGTATGGGAAACCTAGAGAATGCACACACTGTGAATACAAAAGGTTTCTAAATCTCAACGAATAGTCCCTCTCCTGGTGCTCCAGTTTCACTTTCTAACTGGTTTACTATCAATCTCCCAACTTCGAGAGACAGCACCTTTAACCTCCTGGTTCGCACAGGTTGCCAATTTGGGAAAAGATGAAAGGGAAGAGGGAGAACCAAAGAGAGAGTAGCTGTTAGGCATTTGGACGGGCACATGTCACTCTTATTTCCCGTGAGGAAGAAGAATTAACCAAAGTCTCAGCCACCCACCGGGAACCAGTACAGGTCCTAAACCAAAATATGGGACTTGCGTTCAGCTCAAAAAAACGAGTTCAAAAATGGAGCTATAGGGCAGAGCAATTCACAAACTGGCAGAGTAATAAAGGACAACTATCATCCAAAAATCTGTTGAGGGAAGGCAACGAGGCGGACTTGAAAGTGAGGCAGAATAGCAGGAAACAGATTTCAAGAGGTACGTTGGAATCGCCTTTAAAGCACAGGAAGAGGGGCACAACTTCGACAATGATGCACTTGTCCAAAAAGGGCGTATGCGTTTTCTCCTGAGTATATTCAGGAGAAAACGCATACGCCCATTTTGGCCAAGCAAGCAAGCGGACAATGTAAGTCTGCACTACAAAGAAGTATAACTTCCCACCGGTCCAAAGGGACATCCACAAAACGGGTAAAAACCAGAAATTCAAGACAGGCCCTGGAGAACAGGGAGCCTTGTTATGCTGATGGGCAGGATGTAAATTGCCAACTGCCTCTCTGGAGGAGTGCATTGTGTTCCCTAAAACAAGTAAACAACGGAGCTACAGAGCCAAGGGCACTTCCAGTCTAGGGAATATACATTGGGAAAACTGAATATCAATAAGACAGAACCACCCCAAAATTTAGGAATGCTCTGCTTACAAGAACCTCAACTTGGGTACACCTTAAATATCCAAGGAAATATAAAAATGGTTGAAAAAGTTTTGGTACATACGTATGAGGGAATATCCCTCAGCCATGAAATCAATATCATATGACCAGTAGCAGCAAAATGAGTGGATTCAGGTTCGATGATTCTAAGTGAAATAAGTCACACAGAAAAAGAAACTTATCATAAGATATCACTTATGAAGATCCTGTAAACATGGCTACACATGAACTGAGTTAGGAAACAGAAGAGAGTCTCATATTTAGAAAACACTCTTATGCCTGCTTAAGGGGGAAGGAGAGGTGGGGTGATGCATAAAACCAGAGGTTGATATAAGCACAGGTACCGTTCCAAAAACCAAGTACGGAATAGACAAGACCTACACATTCCTCAGTGAAAGGGACTCAAAACCCCATATTTCCCGCAGAGGAATATATCTGACTAGTAAGAATCTTAAAACCTATGTATTGATATGTCTCCGTAAGGGAATCAAGTGTGTCTAGACTGGCATAAAGATGGCAGCGAGAATCAGCTCAAACCAACTATAAAAATGAATTTCAAAAACAAAACCAGAAAACAGCGAAATTCTTTACAATTCCTTCAGGGTCTCTGATGAAACTTGGAATGACCCTATCTAGAACGACAGCTGGAGGTGGCATAAGGCTGGACACATGGGACTGAGAGGATTGGTGAGATTCGTGAGCAAATGCAGACCCTTTAAAGCAATAATGCATGGCACCCATTCCATGGGTCCCAACTCTCCAGGTTGTAGGGAATATTACTACAGCTATAACATGTATGGGAAACCTAGAGAATGGACACACTGAGAATATAAAAGGTTTCTATATCTCAACGAATAGTCCCTCTCCCTATGCTCCAGTTTCACTTTCTAACTGCTTTACTATCAATCTCCCAAATTGGAGAGACAGTACCTTTAACCTCTTGGTTCGCACAGGTTGCCAATTTGGCAAAGGATGAAAGGGTAGAGGGAGAACCAAAGAGAGAGTAGCTGTTAGGCATTTGGACGGGCACATGTCACTCTTATTTCCCGGGAGGAAGAAGAATTAACCAAAGTCTCAGCCACCCACCGGGAACCAGTATAGGTCCTAAACCAAAATATGGGACTTGCGTTCAGCTCAAAAAAACGAGTTCAAAAATGGAGCTATAGGGCAGAGCAATTCACAAACTGGCAGAGTAATAAAGGACAACTATCATCCAAAAATCTGTTGAGGGAAGGCAACGAGGCGGACTTGAAAGTGAGGCAGAATAGCAGGAAACAGATTTCAAGAGGTACGTTGGAATCGCCTTTAAAGCACAGGAAGAGGGGCACAACTTCGACAATGATGCACTTGTCCAAAAAGGGCGTATGCGTTTTCTCCTGAGTATATTCAGGAGAAAACTCATACGCCCATTTTGGCCAAGCAAGCAAGCGGACAATGTAAGTCTGCACTACAAAGAAGTATCACTTCCCACTGGTCCAAAGGGACATCCACAAAAACGGTAAAAACCAGAAATTCAAGACAGGCCCTGGAGAACAGGGAGCCTTGATATGCTGATGGGCGGGATGTAAATTGCCAACTGCCTCTCTGGAGGAGTGCATTGTGTTCCGAAAAACAAGTAAACAACAGAGCTACAGAGCCAAAGGCACTTCCAGTCTAGGGAATATACCTTGGGAAAACTGAAAATCAATAAGACAGTGCCACCCCCAAATTTAGGCCTGCACTGCTTACAAGAACGTCAACTTGGGTACACCTTAAATATACCCGGAAATATAAAAATGGTTCAAAAATTGTGGTACTTACATACGATGGAATATCCCTCAGCCATGAAATCAATGTCATAAGACCAGTAGCAACAAAATGAGTGGATTCAGGTACGATGATTCTAAGTGAAATTAGTCACACAGAAAAGGAAACTTATCATAAGATATCACTTATGAAGATCCTGTAAACATGGCTACACATGAACTGAGTTAGGAAAGAAAAGAGAGTCTCACATTTAGAAAACACTCTTATGCCTGCTTAAGGGGGAAGGAGAGGTGGGGTGATGCATAAAACCAGAGGTTGATATAAGCACAGGTACCGTTCCAAAAACCAAGTATGGAATAGAAAAGACCTACACCTTCCTCAGTGAAAGGGACTGAAAACACCATATTTCCCGCAGAGGAATATATCTGACTAGTAAGAATCTTAAAACCTATGTATTGATATGACTCCGTAAGGGAATCAAGTGTGTATAGACTGGCATAAAGATGGCAGCGAGAATCAGCTCAAACCCACTATAAAAAGAAATTTCAAAAACAAAACAAAAAATCAGCGAAATTCTTTACAATTCCTCAGGGTCTTTGATGAAACTTTGAATGACCCTATCTAGAACGGCAGCTGGAGGTGGCATAAGGCTGGACACATGGGACTGAGAGGATTGGTGAGATTCGTGAGCAAATGCAGACCCTTTAAAGCAATAATGCATGGCACCCATTCCATGGGTCCCAACTCTCCAGGTTGTAGGGAATATTACTACAGCTATAATATGTATGGGAAACCTAGAGAATGGAAACACTGTGAATACGAAAGGTTTCTAAATCTCAACGAATAGTCCCTCTCCTGGTGCTCCAGTTTCACTTTCTAACTGCTTTACTATCAATCTCCCAACTTGGAGAGACAGCACCTTTAACCTCCTGGTTCGCACAGGTTGCCAATTTGGCAAAGGATGAAAGGGAATACGGAGAACCAAAGAGAGAGTAGCTGTTAGGCATTTGGACGGGCACATGTCACTCTTATTTCCCGGGAGGAAGAAGAATTAACCAAAGTCTCAGCCACCCACCGGGAACCAGTATAGGTCCTAAACCAAAATATGGGACTTGCGTTCAGCTCACAAAAAACGAGGTAAAAAATGGAGATATAGGGCAGAGCAATTCACAAACTGGCAGAGTAATAAAGGACAACTATCATCCAAAAATCTGTTGAGGGAAGGCAACGAGGCGGACTAGAAAGTGAGGCAGAATAGCAGGAAACAGATTTCAAGAGGTATGTTGGAATCGCCTTTAAAGCACAGGAAGAGGGGCACAACTTCGACAATGATGCACTTTTGCAAAAAGGGCATATGCGTTTTCTCCTGAGTATATTCAGGAGAAAACGCATACGCCCATTTTGGCCAAGCAAGCAAGCAGACAATGTAAGTCTGCACTACAAAGAAGTATCACTTCCAACCGGTCCAAAGGGACATCCACAAAAAGGGTAAAAACCAGAAATTCAAGACAGGCCCTGGAGAACAGAGAGCCTTGTTATGCTGATGGCCTGGATGTAAATTGCCAACTGCCTCTCTGGAGGAGTGCATTGTGTTCCCTAAAACAAGTAAACAACAGAGCTACAGAGCCAAGGGCACTTCCAGTCTAGGGAATATAACATGGGAAAACTGAATATCAATAAGACAGAGCCACCCCAAAATTTAGGAATGCACTGCTTACAAGAACCTCAAATTGGGTACACCTTAAGTTTCCCAGGAAAGATAAAAATGGTTCAAAAAATTGTGGTACTTACGTATGATGGAATATCCCTCAGCCATGAAATCAATGTCATAAGACCAGTAGCAGCAAAATGAGTGGATTCAGGTTCGATGATTCTAAGTGAAATAAGTCACACAGCAAAAGAAACTTATCATAAGATATCACTTATGAAGATCCTGTAAACATGGCTACACATGAACTGAGTTAGGAAAGAGAAGAGAGTCTCACATTTAGAAAACACTCTTATGCCTGCTTAAGGGGGAAGGAGAGGTGGGGTGATGCATAAAACCAGAGGTTGATATAAGCACAGGTACTGTTCCAAAAACCAAGTATGGAATAGACAAGACCTACACCTTCCTCAGTGAAAGGGACTCAAAACCCCATATTTCCCGCAGAGGAATATATCTGACTAGTAAGAATCTTAACATCTATGTATTGACATATCACCGTAGGGAATCAAGTGTGTAGACTGGCATAAACATGGCAGCGAGAATCAGCTCAAACCCACTATAAAAAGGAATTTGAAAAACAAGAAAAAATAGGGAAATTCTTTACAATTCCTTCAGGGTATCTGATGAAACCTGGAATGACCTTATCTACAATGACAGCTGGATGTGGCAGAAGGCTAGACACATGGGACTGAGAGGATTGGTGAGATTGGGTGAGCAAATGCAGACCCTTTAAAGCAATAATGCACGGAACCCATTCCATGCTTCCCAACTCTCCAGGTTGAAGTGAATATTACTACAGTTATAATATGTACGGGAAACCTAGAAAATGGACACAGTGTGAATACGAAAGGTTTCTAAAACTCACCTAATACTCTCTCTCCTGGTGATCCAGTTTGAATTTCCAACTGCTTTTCTATCAATCACCCATTTTGGAGAGACAGCCCCTTTAAACTCCTGGTTCACACTGGTTGCCAATTTGGCAGAGGATAAAAGGGAAGAGGGAGAACCAATGAGAGAGTAGCTGTTAGGCATTTGGGCGGGCACATGTCACTCTTATATCCCGGTTGGAAGAAGAATTAACCAAAGTCTCCGCCACCCACCGGGAACCAGTAGAGTTTCTGAACCAAAATTTTGGACTTGCGTTCAGCTCACAAAAAACGAGTTAAAAAATGGAGCTCAGGGGCACAGCAGTTCACAAACTGGCAGAGTAATAAAGGGCAACTATCGTCCAAAAATCTGTTGAGGGAAGGCAACGAGGCAGACTTGAAAGCGAGGCAGAATAGCAGGAAACAGATTTCAAGAGGTACGTTGGAATCGCCTTTAAAGCACAGGAAGAGGGGCACTACTTCGACAATGATGCACTTGGCCAAAAAGGGCGTATGCGTTTTTTCATGAATATATTCAAGAGAAAACCCATACTCCCTTTTTGGCTAAGCAAACAAGCGGGCAATGCAAATCTGCACTCCAAAGGAGTATCACTTCTCACCAGTCAAAAGGCACATCCAAAAAATGGATAAAAAGCAGAAAGGCAAGACAGGCGCTGGAGAACAGGGAGCCTTGTTTTGCTGATGGGCGGGATATAAACTGCCAACTGCCACACTGGAGGAGTGCATTGTGTTCCATAAACAAGTAAACAACCGAGCTACAGAGCCAAGGGCACTTCCAGTCTAGGGAATATACCTTGGGAAAACTGAAAATCAATAAGACAGAGCCACCCCAAAGTTTAGGGCTGCACTGCTTACAAGAACCTCAACTTGCGTACAACTTAAATATCCCAGGAAAGATTAAAATGGTTCAAAAAATTGTGTTACTTACATACGATGGAATACGCCTCAGCCATGAAATCAATGTCATAAGGCCAGTAGCAGCAAAATGAGTGGATTCAGGTACGATGATTCTAAGTGAAATAAGTCACACAGAAAAAGAAATTTATCATAAGATATCACTTATGAAGATCCTGTAAACATGGCTACATATGAACTGAGTGAGGAAAGATAACAGTGTACCAAATCTTATCATAAGATATCACTATTTTGGGAATGTACACTTGGCTACGAATGAAGTGAATTACAAACACAACCGAGTCACACACTTAGAAAACAATATTCTGCCTTCTTAACGGGAAAGGCGAGGTGAGTTGATGCATAAAACCACAGTTTTAAATTAGCACAGATACCGTTACATAAACCAAGTATGTAATAGACATCACCGACTCCCCGCACCATGAACTCGACTCAACACCCCCTATTCATTGCAGAGGAATATATCTGACTCCAAGAATTTTAAAACATATGTATTATCATGTCTCCATAAATGAGTCATGTGTGTGTATAACGGCATGAACACAGCACTGAAATTCAGCTAAATACCCTTATAAAAATAAATTTCAAAAGCAAAATGCAAAAACAGTGAAACAGAGGGAAAGCCTTAAGAATTATGTTCAGGGCCTGTGATGCAACCTGTACTGTCCACCTTTACACCCACAGCTGGATGAGACATAAAACTGGACACTTGGGGCTGACAAGATTGTTGAAGTTGTGTGAGCAAAAGAACACAACTTAGAGCAATACTGTGTACTACCCATTCTAGTGGTCCCAACTCTCCAAGTTTAAGGGAATCTTCCTACAGTTAAAGCATGCATGGGAAACCCAGTGGATGGTACACTGTGTAATTGGGAAAGTTTTCTAAAAGGTACCTCATTTTTCCTTTTGTCATGCTCGGCTTCGCCATTCCATCTGCATTACTAAAAATCCCCCCACTTGGAGTGTCAGCGCCTTTACCCTCCTGTTATGCACAGTTTGCAAATTGTGCAGAGGATGAACAGGAAGAGGGGAAACAAATGACAGATTAGCTGTAGGTGTTTGGATGGGCACATGTCACTCTAGGTTCCCATCAGCAAGAAGAATTAACCAAAGGCTCAGCCTGACACCCCAGAACCAGACTAGGGCCTACAGCCATCCTGCGGTATTGCAGCCAGCTCACAAAGAGGCGAGTTGAAAAACAGAAATCAGGGGCACAGCAATTCACAAACTTGCAGAGTTATAAAGGACAACTATCATCCAGAAATATATTGAGGTAAGGCAGTGAAGAGGATTTGAATGCAAGGCAGAATTGAAGGAAACAGATTTCAAGAGGTAGATTGGAGTTGTCTTTAAAGCACATGAAATGTGACAGAACTTCGACAATTTTGCCCTTGGCCGAAAAGGGAGTATGTGCATTTTCTTGAATATATTTGGGAAAAAATGCATACACCCTTTTTGGGCAAGCAAGCCATCAGGCATTGCAAATCCACACTACATAGAAGTGTCCCTTACCTCCAGTCAAAAGGGCCATCCAAAAATAGTGTAAAAACCACAAATGCAGGACAGGCCATGGAGAAAAGGGAGTCTGGTTATGCCGATGGACAGGATGTAAATTGCCAAAAGCATCTCTGGAGAACTGTATGTTGTTTTCTAAAACAGAGCTACAGAGTATAGCACACTTCCACTCATGGGCGTGTATTTTGGGAAAACTAAAAATCCACAACACACAGCCAGCCCAAACTTTAGGGCTGCTCTGTTTTCAAGAAGCTCGACTTCGGTACACTTTAAATATCCCAGGAAAGGGAAAAAAATGGATATAGATTTGTGGTACTTATATACAATGGAATGTCACTCAGACATAAAATCAATGTCATAAGGCCAGTAGCAGCATAATGAGTGGCTTTTGGTATGATGATGCTAAGTGAAATGAGCCACAAAGAAAAAAAATATTGTAATATATCACTTATAGAGGGAATGTAAACATGGCTACACATGAACTGAATTTCAAATGTGAACAGAGTTACACATTTAGAAAACACACTTATTCCTCCTTAAGGGGAAAGGTGACGTGGGGTGATGTGTAAAAGCAGAGTTTGAAATTAGCACAGATCCCATTCCATATACCAAATATGTAATAGACAAGACCTACTCCTTTCTCAATGAACTGGACACAAAACACCCTATTCACTGAAGAGGAATATATCTGACTGGTAATAACCTTGAAACCTATGTATTTATATGTCTGCATAATGGAATCAAGTGTATGTAGATTGGCATAAACACAGATCAATGGAACAGGACAGAAAGCCCAGAGATAAACCTACATACCTATGGCTATCTCATCTATGACAAAGGAGCTAAGTATATACAATGGAGGAAAAACAGTCTCTTCAGTAATTGCTGCTGAATAAACTGGACCCCTCCACATAAAAGAATGAAATTAGAACACTCCATAACACTATACACAAAAATAAACTCTAAATTGATTAGAGATCGAAATATAAGACCAGACACTATAAAAAACTTAGAGGAAACCATAGGCAGAACACTCTATGACATAAATCACAGCAAGATCCTTTTTGACCCACCTCCTAGAGAAATGGAAATAAAAACAGAAATCAACAAATGGGACCTAATGAAACTTAAAAGCTTTTACACAGTACAGGAAAACATAAACAAGATGCAAAAACAACCGTCAGAATGGGAGAAAATATTTTCAAATGAAGCAATTGAAAAGGATTAATCTCCAAACTTTACAAGCACCTCATGTAGCTCAATATCACAAAAACAAACAACCCAATCCAAAAACGGGCAGAAGACCTAAATAGACATTTATCCAAAGAAGATATACAGATTACCAAGAAACACATGAAAGGATGTTGAACATTACTAATCATTAGAGAAATGCAAATCAAAACTACCGTGAGGTATCACCTCACAGCAGTCAGAGTGGCAATCATCAAAAAAATCTACAAAACAATAAATGCTGGAGAGGCCTTTATTGGAGAAAAGGGAACACACTTGCACTGTGGGTGGGAATGTAAATTGATATGGGCACTAGGGAGAACAGTACGGAGGTTCCTTTAAATAACTAACAATAGAAGTACCATATGACACAACAATCCAACTACTGGGCATTTGCCTTGTGAAAACCATAATTCAAAAAGTGTTATGTAGAAAAATGTTCATTGCAGCTCTATTTACAATAGTCAGGACATGGAAGCAACCTAAGTGTCCATCGACAGATGAATGTTTAAAGAAGATCTGGCACATATATACAATGGAGTATTACTCAGCCATAAAAAGAAGCAAAACTGAGTTAGTTGTACTGAGGTGGATGGACTTAGAATCTGTCCTACACAGTGAAGTAAGTCAGAAAGGGAAAAACAAATACTGTATGTTAACAGAGATATACGGAATCTAATGAAGAAAAAAAAAAGATTTTGAAGAACCTAGTGGCAGGACAGGATTAAGGACACAGACATAGAGAAAGGACTTGAGGACACCGGAAGGTGGATGGGTAAGCTGGGACGAAGTGAGAGAGTGGCATGGACATAAATACATTACCAAATGTAACACCAATAGCTACTGGGAAGCAGCCACATAGAACAGGGAGATCAGCTTGGTGCTTTGTGACCACATAAAGGGGTGGGATATGGGGTGTGAGAGGGAGATGCAAGAGGGAGGGGATCTGGTGATATTTGTATATGCATAGCTGATTCACTTTTTTATACAGCAGAAACGAACACTCCATTGTAAAGCAATTACACTCCAATAAACGTGTAAAAGGAAAAAAAAAAGAAAGCACAGGGATAAACCTACACATCTATGGTCACCTAATCTATGACAAGGAGGCAAGACTATACAATGGAGATAAGACAGTCTCTTCAATCATTGGTGCTGGGAAATATGGAGAGGTACATTTAAAAGATTGAAATTAGAACACTCCCCAACACCATACATAAAAATATATTCAAAATGGATTAGAGACCTTAATGTAAGACCGGATAGTATAAAACTCTGAGAGGAAAACTTACGAAGGATACTCTGACGTAAATCACAGCAAGATCTTTTTTGATCCACCTCTTATAGTAATGAAATAAAAAAGAAAACTAAACAGATGGGACCTAAGGGAACGTAAAAGCTTTTGCAAAGCAAAGGAAACTACAAACAAGATGAAAAGACAACCCTCAGAATGGCAGAAATTATTTGCAAATGAATCAATGGACAAATGATTAATCTACAATATATATAAACAGCTCATGCAGCTCAATATTAATAAAACAAACAACCCAGTACAAAAATAGAAGAAGATATAAATAGACATTTCTTCCAAGAAGACATAGAGGTGGCCAGTACGCACATGAAAATCTGCTCAACATCACTAATTATTAGATAAATGGAAATGGAAACTACAATGAGGTGTCATGTCACACCTGTTAGAATGGGCATCAACAGAGAATCTACAAACAACAAAATCTGGAGAGGGTATGGAGAAAAGGTACCTTCTTCCACTATTTTTGGGAATGTAAATCAATACAGTCTCTATGGGAAACAGTATGGAGGATCCTTAAAAAAGTAAAAATAGAATTAACATATAATCCAGCAATCCCACTACTGGGCATATACCCAGAGAAAACCGTAAATCAAAAATACACATTCACCACAATGTTCATTGCACCACTATTTACAATAGCCAGGTAATGAAAGCAACCTAAGTGCCCACAGACAGACGAATGGATAAATGTGTGGTACATATATACAATGGAATATTACTCAGCCATACATAGGAATGAAATTGGGTCATTTGTAGAGACCTTAATGGATCAAGAGACTGTCATACGGAGTGAAGTAAGTCAGAAAGAGAAAAACAAATATTGTATATTAATGCATATATGTGGAACCTAGAAAAATGGTACAGATGAACCGGTTTGCAGGGCAGATATAGAGACACAGATGTAGAGAACAAACATATGGACACCAAGGGGGAAACGCCATGTGAGGGTGGTGGTGGGATGAATTGGGAGACTGGGATTCACATGTGCACACTTATATGTATAAAATAGATATCCAATAAGAACCTGCTGTATAAAAGAAATAAATTAAAAAAAAATAAAAATAAATAGCATTTAATAAAAGAAAACAGAAAAAAAGTATTTCCCTTCACATAGACGTCTTTATATTAATGCATTATTTCCATGTTTATATCTCCAAATTAAAAAAAAAAGAGGAATAAATAAAATCTACCTTGAACCAAAAAGAAAAAAAAGAAAAAAAAAAAAAAAAAACAGAACCCACCAGTTATACAGAGGATAATCGTATCAGGACACTTGCTCCAGTGGTAAAAAATTCTTAAGTTGGTCAGAGGTGGGAAATCGTCTCCCATGGAGTCAGCAGCGCTCCCCCCGACAAGGAGCATCCTCATTGCAAAGCTGGGGGGACTGTGTTGAGGCGTCTGTGAGTAAATGTGAGCTGAGCCCCAGTCCTGCTGCAGCTGAACTCTTCCCACCCTTTCCAGGTAAAACACCTGAATATGTACAAGCACTTGCAAGCCTAGAGGAAGGGCTGTGGAGCCACACCAGCGACAGCACGCAGGCCGGCTTGGTGCCTGCAGGCCAGTCAGGATGGTCCTGGCCCCAGATGCTCTTCTGGAAGCTTTGCATTTCCCTGCCTGAGATACCCCTACTGCCACGGCCCCCACTGCTTTTTTACTTCCTCACCTCTGCCTGGGGAGAAATTCAAGCGGCAGGTATGGATGACACATCCTCTTCTTTAGCAGGTGGCAGCCTAGCAACTCCTGTGGAAAGTCCAGCAGAGCCCCACTCACACTGGGCCACCCACAAAGCCACGGCCCCTCACTCCCTACCACCACCCCAGCCCCGACACTGCTGACGGGGCAGAGAATATGGCATCAGGCACAGCTAAAGGGGCTCTAGCTGCCTGGAGAGGTGTTTATATTGACCTCAACCCAGGCACACCTGGGGAGGGCTGGTAGGCAGTGTCAGGCGGCCCAAATCAGCCAATCCTCACCCCTCAGGGGCTCACAGTAGCAGAAAATGAACCTTGCTAAACGGGCCAGGGCCAAGGAACAGGTGTGGGCCCTTGAGAGTCAGGCTAGACAAGGGGCTGCAGCTGCGGCTTGTTTTCTTATCATTTTATCTGGTCCATGAGTGGAAAACAACTTCAAGAAGACCCTATCCTAATGAGAGGAACCCAGGAGTCAGGGAGAGGAGTGATGGTGGGTGGAGACAGAGGCCTGGTGCCCTGGCTGCAGTGGAAGTGTCTGGAAGACCAGGCAGAGAGAGGCTGCACAGAGTGATAGCCAGGGTCACAGACTTGTCAGAGCTGCTGTTTGTTAGTTCAAGTCCTGCTCTGAGGTATTCTGTGTCAGCTGTGAGCGACAGGTGAGCTGGGGGTTCTCTGCAAGGTGGGCTATGTGCACTGTTCCTGTGTGTCCAGCCCTGCTTGGGTACCTGCCCATGGGAGCTCTGTATCCTGGGAAGGGCCTGACTATGAGAGCCACATGGGCTGCTGGGTAGCTGCACAGGTGAGCTCCATACCCTGGGAGGGACTTGAACACGAGAGCCCCCTGGGCTGTGGGGATGGGTGGTGCAGCCCAGGTGAGCTCCATATACTGGGATTGGCCGGACCACGAGAGCCCCATGGGCTGCTGGAGACCTGGTAAAGGATATCAGGACAGTCAGTGAAGCCACCGAGGATATACATCCAGTAGCTCCTATTTCCTACTCCCTGCTGCTCATTCTACCATCCACCAGGCCATGGCATTCTGTATTACACTTCAATGATGCCTTCTTCTGTATTCCATTCATCTCAGAGTCACAAGAATTGTTGGCTTGTGAGTGGCAGGACACAACATGCAACAAAAGCAATAATGCTGGGCCGTCCTGCCCCAACGGTACAAAAATCCCCACACCATCATTGGGGAAATGACCTCTAAAGACCTAAACGTTCTAACTCTGTAAAAGGGAACCCTCCTTCAATATGCAGATGACATTCTGATCGCCAGGCCTACTAAAGACGCCTCTAAACTACATAGCCAAGGAAGGATAGAAGGTGTCCAAGAAAAAGGCTCCAATATCCCAGGCTTAGGTGACATGCCTGGGCTTCATTCTCACAGATATTCGGAGAAACGCATCCCAGGATAGGGAAGAAGCCATTTGCAGCCTTACCTCTTCTAAAACTAGAAGACAGCTTAGGGCTTCCTGGGGAGTCCAAGGTTTTCTGCATCTGGATCCCTAACTACAGTCTAATAGCTGGGCCTCTACATGAAACACTGACACGAAAAGATGATGATCCTTTTGAATAGAATCCAGAAGCAGCCTTTCAAGAATGGAAAGAGCAGTCAATTCAGACCCTTGCCCAGGAACTCCCTAATTTAGCTAAACCCTTTGACCTTTACATACCCGGTCAAAGGTTAATTGCCCTTGGAGACTTAGTGCAAAAACTGGGACCACTTGAAATGGGCAACACAAGAATGCCCTTCAGGTATGATAAACTATGGTCACCAAGGGCTTTGCCCAACGACTCATCACGTCAGGACACTGGGGTATCTAAAAAGCTAGAAATCAGCAGCCCACAAGGCCAGCTCCCTCCTAAGGGAAAAGGACCCCACGTCGTGATCCTAACCACCCATCATGCCCTGATGTTGCAGGGGTCGCTCTGTGGACACACTGACCTCGAGTGAGGAGGCCCTCCAACTCCAACCTCCAGAGAGACAAACGGGGGCAACGGGCCCCCAAGATGACTTGTGTGACCATCACTTGACCTGGAGTTTCTCTCAGAAAACAAGCAGACTGTGCCCCGAAAGAGCAGACTACTGCTTGCAGGACTTACTGCACCCTGAGGGGAGCTAATAAGCTTGGCGGGGGAAACGTATATCACGCTTTCACCATAGAAAACCCTACAGACAACGCGGTGATGGTGGCCAATATGACCGGCTGGACTGCTGGCTACTTCTAAAGGCCGTTGACTCAGTGGACGTCATTGTCCTGGATCACCACTGACCCTGGACTGTCTGGGAGTTGTGCGGGCAGGGTTCTGACACATGGTGCTGTTTGTACATTTATTCAGGGACCTAATTAAAGAAAGCACAGACTACTGGTCAGAGCATCTAGGCTGCCAAAAACCGTCAGCCTAAGGTCGCCGAACAAATGTGGGGTGGGGTGAAACCTGCCACCTCAGCATCTCTGCGCATCTCTTTCCTGGACCCTTAAAGGTCATTAGAATCAATAACACTTCCAATGCTGGTGCTCAGGCGGACGAGAAGTGAGGCAGGAGGCCTTGGGACAATCAACCTCACCTGGAGGCTGGTGGGGAGACGTTTTGCCCCTCCCCCCAGGTATCAGGGCTGCCACCACAGCATGAAGCAGTTACAAAAGAGGGGTCTGCACCCTCAAAACGCCAAGAATGAGGAACGGAACAAAAAGCAGAGGAGGGGTTCGTCTCCGGCAACGTTCATTAAAAATTCCTGGGAGATAAAAATAGAATCTGGGCAATAAAATAAAGTCTAACCGGTTTTTCCTTTGTGCTTTGTCTAATTTCACGTGCTCCTAGGGTTCCGCATGCAGAGGTCCCACACCCGGCACTTCAGACCCGATTTCCTAGTGCAGAATGGCTGGGTCGACACCTCAGCTAGTGGGGTCCCATGCAGACTCCACGGCATAGAGCCTGAGCTGCAGCCAACTCAGCCCTCGAGAGCTCCATCCCCTCCCTCCCACTGACTCTGCCGGGATCCCTACACAGCAGCCCAGCCCACAGCCCGTGGGGGAATGCACGCTCTCACCTCTCCATTCTGTTTTCAAAATAATGTTTCCTTTGCTTCTGAAGAAAACTCAGTCTTGATCTCTTCGCTCCAGTGACACTGGGCACGGGGAATCCTGTTGGGGTCCACTCTGGAGGATCAGTAACAGAAATTGAGAACATTGTAACTTCAATGAACAGAAGTGTGAGCCAAACTGTAGTTAACTTAGAGCAGTGTATAATGCTCGGGTAAAATAAGATTTTTCTAAAACTTACCTTTGATATTTCCATCACTTTACTATAAGCAAGTTCAGTGAAGACGTCTGTCTTATTTGTCAGCTCAACATTAGAGAAATGAAGTGATTTATTTCCATGGATGTACATCGAATACTCTTGGCTGAAGCTTCAATCTTGTTTTGAATTCTTTTCCATTGAAAAGGATACCTCTCTTTCAGCTCCCCCAATTCTGAGAAGTATAAAATGTTATAATTTATTATTACCAAAGGGGAAAGGTAGGAGAAGGGATAAATTAACAGTTTGGGATTAACACATACACCTGCTATGTAAAAAATAGATCATCAACAAGGAACTACTGTATAGCACAGGGAACTACACTGAATATTTTGCAATAACCTATAAGGGGAAATAATCTGAAAAAGAATCGATATTTTTATTGACATCATCTATCAATGACAGATAAAATGTAACCTAAGCACGGCCCATGGTGAACGCTTCTGAACCTGAAGATTTCAATCATCTAAAGTTTGGGCTCAGCCTATTTCCCAAGGCCTTTAATGGACATACGTGTAGCTGTAGCTTAAAAATTCCCCAGTTTGGGGTACGGGGAGGCACTGATTTGGAAAAATCCCTGGTGTTCTCCTTCCATGCACGGGACCCTTCCTACAGCTAAAACATGCCTGTCACACCTAGAGGATGGTACACCGTTTGATCGGAAAGAGTTTGGAAAAGGCACCTCATCTCCTCATCGCCTGGTGCACGGGTTCACCCCTCCAGCATATTTCCTTACAATCCCCTCACTTGGGGATATCAGCACCGTCAACATCCTGTTGCACACAGTTTGGAATTTGTCCAGAGGATGAAGCGGAAGGATGAGAAAAATTTAGAGACAAGTCTTAGTTGTTTGGACAGGCACATGCCACTCTAATTTCCAATCTGGAAGACAAATTCATCAAAGGCTAGAATTGCCCACAGAAACAGAATAGGTCTAGAGGAAATCCCACTGTTTTGTGTCCAGTTTCCAAAAACACAAGTTGAAAAATGGAACTCAGGGGCACTAAAATTCATGAAACTGCAGAGTTGAAAATATCTATTGTTGAAAAATGTCTTGAGGTAAGTCACAGAAAAGGACTTGTAAGCAAGGGGGTGTGGCAGGAAACAGATTTCAAGAGGTAGAAAGGACTCCCCATTAAAGCACAAGAAAAGGGGCTCAGCATCGCCAATGATGCAGTTGGCCCAAAAGGGCGTATGCATTTTTTTCTGAATATATTCAAGTAAACGCCATACACAATTTTTATCCAACCAAACAGGTGGGCACTGGAAATCAATACTACAAAATGTATCACTTCACATCAGTCAGAAGGGCCATCCACATAATGTGTAAACACCAGAAATGCAGGACAGGGCGAGGAGAAAAGGGAGCCCTGTGAGGCTGATAGTGGAAATGTAATTTGCCAATGACCACTCTGGAGAAGTGTATTGTGTTTGCTAAAACATCTAAAAGATGAGCTACAGAGCATAGTGCACTTGCACTCATGGGCGTATACCTTGGGAAAAACAAAAATGGACAGAAAACAGGCACCCCAACGTTTACCACCTCTCTGATAAAAAGGGCCTCCACTTGGATATAACCTAAATGTCCCTGGAAGGATAAAATGGATAAAAGAGATTGGGTACTTATGTAGAGTGGAATATTACTCATCCAGAAATCAATGAAATAAGGCCAGTTGGAACAACTCTGGAGGAGTTACATACGATCATTCTAAGTGACATATGTCAGAAAGAAAAAGACACATATCATAAGATGTCACTTAAAGGTGGAATCAAACATGGCTACACATGAAATAAACTACAAAACAGAAACATAGTCAAATATGTAGAAAAGAGACATAAGGCTGCTAAATGGGAAAGGTGGGGAATGGTGAGGTATTATCCAGGAGGTTGAAATTAGCAAATATACCATTCCAAGTACCAAATTGAATAACTGACAAGGCCTACACGGTACCTCAAAGAACTGCACTCAGCCCACTCAAGTCACTGGACAATAATACATATGACTCGTAAGCATCTGAAAAATAATTTCTTGTTGTCTCACAGTACATGAATCAAGTGGATGTACAGCAGCAAAAAACAGAGCTTTGAAAATCAGCTGTAACAAATATAAAAATAAATTTAAAAATATTTATAAAAACGGTGAGACAGACAAAAATTCTTACAACTTTTTGTGAAGGGCTACGATGTAACATGGATTGAACACATGTAGACCCACAGCAGGATGATATATAAGGCTGGAAGCCATGCACGCTAAGAGATGTTAGAGAGGCTGGGTGAGGTAATGCAGACCTTTTAAAGTAATACTGCCTGGCACCCATTCCATGGGTCCCAAATCGGCAGGTTCAAGGGAATCTTCTGACAGCGAAAACATGCCTGCGAAACCGAGATGAATGTACACCGTGTGCTCAGGAAAGGTGTCTAAAATGCACCTCATTTTTGATCTCCTGGTGCTGGGGTTCGCCATTCCAGCCTCATTATTAACAATATCCCCTCTTGGAGAATCAGCACCTTTAACCTCCTGTTTCACACAGTTTGCAATTTGTGCAGAGGATAAATGGGAAGGGGGGAACCAATGAGAGATAAGCTGTAGGAGTTTTGACAGGCACATGTCACTCTAATTTCCTATTAGGAACAAGAATTAACCAAAGGCTCAGCCTGCCTCCTCAGAACAAGAATAGTGCCAGAAGCAATACAATGGTTTGGCGGCAAGCTCACAATAAAAGCGAGTTGTAAAATGGAGCTCAGGAGCAGACAATTCAAAGACCTGCAAAGATATAAATGATAACCAACGTCCAAAAATATATTCAGGTAAGGCAACGAAGAGGATCTGAATGAGAGGCAGAATTGCAGGAAACAGATTTCAAAAGGTAGACTGTACTCACATTTAAAGCATATGAAAAGCAGCAGAATTTCTAAAATGATGCAGTTGGGCAAAAGGGTGTATGCCTTTTTTTCGTGAATATCTTCAGGAAAAAAACACATACAGAGTTTTTGGCCAACCAAGCAAGCGGGAAATGCAAATCCGCACAACAAAGAAGTCTCAATTTCCACTGCTCAGAAAGGCCATCCAAAAAATGTGTACAAACCAGAAATGCTGGAGAGGCCATGGAGAACAGGGAGCCTAGTCACGCTGATGGGTGGGGTATAAATATCCAAGAGCCACTCTGAAGAAGTGTATGCTGTTTCCTAAAACATTTAAATACAAAGCCCCCGAGCAAAGGGGACTTCAACTCAGGGACATATAACTTGGGAAGACTAAATATCGACAACACACAGGCACTCCAAAGTTTAGGGCTGCTCTGCATACATGAACCTCAACTTCGGTACACCTAAAATATCCCAGGAAATAGAGAAATGCATAAATTACTTGTGGTAATTTTGTACAACGGAATATCACTCAGACGTGAAATCAATGTCATAAGGCCAGTAGCAGCATAAAGAGTGGATTTAGGTATGATGATTCTAAGTGAAATTAGTCACACAGAAAAAGAATCTATTCATAAGATATCACTTACAGAGGGAATGTCAACATCACAACACATGAACTGAATTAAGAAAGAGAACAGAGTCTCACATTTAGAAAACACTCCTATGCCTGTTTAATGGGAAAGGAGAGGTGGGGTGATGCATAAAACCAGAGTTTGATATTAGCACAGGTACCATTCCATAAACCAAATAGAGAACAGACGAGACCTACCCCTTCCTCAGTGAACGGGACTCAAACCCCCTATTCCCCGCAGAGGATTATATCTGACTAGTGAGAATCTTAAAACCTATGTATTGATTTGTCTTCATAAGGGAATCAAGTGTGTCTAGACTGGCATAAACACGTCAGTGAAAATCAGCTCAACCCCATTATAAAAATGAATTTCAAAAACAAAAAAAAAACAGCGAAATTCTTACACAATTCCTTCAGGGGTTCTGATGAAACCGGGAATGACCCTATCTGTAAAGACAGCTGGATGAGACAGAAGGCTGGACACTTGGGACTGAGAGGACTGGTGAGATTGGGAGAGAAAATGCAGACCCTTTAAAGTACTAATGCATGCTACGATTCCATGGATACCAAATCTCCAGGTAGTAGGGAATATCACTACAGTTATAACATGTATGGGAAACCTAGAGAATGGACACCCTGTGATGGTGAAAGGTTTCTAAAAGTCTCCTAATTTTTCCTATCCTTGTGCTCCAGTTTGGCATTCCAACTGCTTTACTATCAATCTCCCCACTTAGGAGAGCCAGCCCCTATAACCTCCTGGTTCGCACAGTTTGCTAATTATGCAGAGGATGAAAGGGAAGAGGGAGAACCAATAAGAGAGCAGATGTAGGCTTTTGGACGGGCACATGTCACTCTAAATTCCCGTCAGGAAGAAGAATTAACCAAAGCCTCAGCCACCTGCAGGGAACAGTATAGCCACCCCTGGAACCAGTATAGGTCCTGAAGCAAAATTGTGGATTTGCAGTCAGCTCCCAAAAATGGGATTTGAAAATTGGAGCTCACGGGCACAACAATTCACAAACCTACAGGTATAAAGGACTACTGTCTTCCAAAAATCTGTTGAGGGAAGGCAACGAAGCTGACTTGAAAATGAGGCAGAATTGCACAAAACATATTTCAAGAGGTAAATTGGAATCGCCTTTAAAGCACAGGAAAAGCATCACAACTTCGACAATGATGCACTTGGCCAAAAAGGGCGTATGCGTTTTCTCCTGAATATATTCAGGAGAAAACCCATACGCCCTTTTTGGACAATCAAGCAAGCGTGCAATGCAAATCCACACTACAAAGAATTGTAACTTCCCATGGGTCAAAAGGGACATCCGAAAATCAGTAAAAACCAGAAAGGCAAGAGGGAGATGCCAAGGGCATGAAGCAATATGATCCAAAGTGTCATGAAGGATTGTGATGACAAGCGCATGGAGCATTGTGATGACAAGATTATGTAGCATATTGCTGACAAAGGCATGGAGCATTGTGATGACAAGTTTCATGGAGCACTGTGATGACAAGCGTCACGGAGCATTGTGATTACAGGGGTCATGGAGCATAAGGATGACAAGGGCATGGAGCATTTTGATGACAAGAGTCCCGGATCATTGTGTTGTCAGTGTTCATGGATCGTTGTGATGACAGGAGTCATGGAGCATTGTGATGACAGGGGTCATGGAGCATTGTGATGAAAAGGTCAAGGAGCATTGGGCTGAAAACGTTCATGGAGTATTGTGATGACAGGGGCCATGGAGGCTTGTGATGACAAGGTACTGGAGCATTGTGATGAGAAGACCATGGAGACTTGTGATGACAAGTCTCATGGAATATTCTGATGAAAAGGGGCATGGAGCATTGTGATTACAGGGGTCTTGGGGCATTGTGATGACAAGGGCATGGAGCATTGGGATGAGATGGCCATGGAACGTTCTGATGACATGCATCATGGAGCGTTGCGATGACAAGGGCATGGAACATTGTGATGAAAAAGGCATGGAGCCTTGTCATGACAGGGTTCAAGGAGCATACTGACGACAAGTGTCAGGGAGCATTGTGATGACAAGTGTATTGAGCATTGTGATGAAAAAGGTCATGGAGCATTGTGATGAGAAGACCATGGATAATTGTGATGACGAGCGTCATGGGGCGTGGTGATGATAAGTGTTATGGAACATTTTGATCACAAGGATTTGGAGCATTGTGATGACAGAGATCATGGAGCATTTTGATTTCATTGTGATGACAATAGCATGAAGCATTTTGATGATGGGCATGGTGCATTGTGATGACCGGGTTCATGGATCATTGAGATGAAAAGGGGCATGGAGCATTGTGATTACAGAGGTCTTGGAGCATTGTGATTAGAAGGGTCATGGAGCCTTGTGATGACAAGGCCATGGAACATCATGATGACAGGGGTCATGGAGCACTGTTATGACAGGGTTAATGGAGAATTGTGATGGCAAGGGCATGGAACATTGTGATGAGAAGGCCATGGAGCCTTCTGATGACATGTGTCATGGAGCTTTGTGATGACAAGGTCATGGAGCAATGTGATGAGAGCGTTCATGGAGCATTGTGATGACAATAACATTGAGCATTTTGATGAAAAGTTCATGGAGCATTGTGGTGACAAATTTCACAGAGCCTTGTGATGATGAGGGCATTGACTTTTGTGGTGACACAGGTCATGGAGTCTTGTGATGACGGGACACACGGAGCATTGTGATGACTGGGGTCATGTAGCATTGTGATGACAGGAGCATGGAGCATTGGTCTGACAAGTTTCATGGATAATTGTGTTGACAGTGGGCATGGCACATTGTGATGAGAAGGGCATGGAGCATTGTGATGACAAGGTCATGGATTATTGTGAAGACAGGTGTCAGGGAGCATTGTGATGGCATATTTCATGTTCCATTGTGATGACAATGGCATGGAGCATTGTGATGCCGAGTGTTATGGAGGATTGTGATGACAAAGGTAATGGAGCATTGTGATGACAAGGGCTTGGAGCATTGTGATGACAAGGGCCATGGAGCATTGTGATGACAAGGGCATGGAGCATTGTGATGACAACGGCCTTTCAGAATTTTGATGAAAATGTCGTGAAGCATTGTGATGACAAAGGCATGGAGCTTGCTATGACAGGGGTCATGGGACATTGCGATGACAAGTGCATGGAGAATTGTGATGACAAGAGCATGTAACATGGGGATGAGAACTGTCATGGAGCATTGTGATGACAAGGACCTGGAGAATTGTGATGACAAGGGACATGGAGCATTGTGATGACCAGGGCATGGAGCATTGTTATGGCAAGACCGTGGAGCACTGTGATGAGAAGACCATGGATAATTCTGGTGACGAGCATCATGGAGCACTGTAATGACAAGGGGCATGGAGCATTGTGATGATAGGTCTCATGGAGCATTGTGATGACAGGGGTCATGGATCATTGTGATGACAAGGGTCATGGAGTATTCTGATGACAAGCTTGTGCAGTATTGTTATGACAAAGCATTTAACATTGTGATGGGAAGTGTCATGGAACATAGTGATGCCAAGAACGTGGAGAATTGTGATGACAGGGAACATAGAGCATTGTGATGACCAGGGCATGGAGCACTGTGATGGCAAGACCGTGGAGCACTGTGATGAGAAGACCATGGATAATTGTGATGACGAGCGTCATGGAGTGCTATAATGACAAGCGGCATGGAGAATTGTGATTACAGGGGTCTTGGAGCATTGTGATGACAAGGGCATAGATCATTGAGAAGAGAAGGCCATGGAGCATTCTGATGAATGTGTCATGGAGCACTGTGATGACAAGTGCATTGAGCATTGTAATTACAGGTGTCTTGGAGCATTGTGATGAAAAGGGCATGGATCATTGTGATGAAAAAGGCATGGAGCCTTGTCATGGCAGTGTTCAAGGAGCATACTGATGACAAGTGTCAGGGAGCATTGTGATGACAAGTGTATTGAGCATTGTAATGACAAAGGTTATGGAGCATAGTGATGAGAAGACCATGGATAATTGTGATTATGAGCATCATGGGGTGTTCTGATGAGAAGTGTTATGGAACATTGTGATCCCAACGGTTTGGAGCATTGTGATGACAGAGGTCATGGAGCATTTTGATTTCATTGTGAGGAAAATAGCCTGAAGCATTATGATAATGGGCATGGTGCATTGTGATGATAGGATTCATGGAGCTTTGAGATGAAAAGGGGCATGGAGCATCGTGATAAAAAGTTTCTTGGAGCATTGTGATGAGAAGTCCATGGAACATTCTAATGACATGAGTCATGGAGCTTTGTGATGACAAGAGCATGGAGCATTGTGATTACAGGGGTCTTGGGACATTGTGATGACAAGTGTCATGGAGCCTTGTGAATGACAAGGCCGTGGAACTTTGTGATGGCAGGGGTCATGGAACATTGTTATGACAGGTGTAATGGAGCATTTTGATGAGAAGGACAAGAAGCATTGGTGTGAAATGTTTCATGGATTACTGTGATTAGAGTGGGCATGGAGCATTGTGATGACAAGAGCACAGAACACTGTGATACAATGGTCATAGAGGATTGTAATGACAAGGGCATGGAGCATAGTGATGAGAAGGGCATCGTGCATTGTGATGACATGTGTCATGGAGCTTTGTGATGACAAGGGCATGGAGAAATATGATGAGAGGGTTCATGGAGCATTGTGATGACAATGACATGGAACATTGTGATGTCAAGGGTCAAGTTGATTTGTGATGACAAACGTCATGGAGCATTTTAATGACAAGGGCAGGGAGCATTTTGATGACAGGTTCATGGAGCAATTTGATGAAAATTGTAATGGAATATTTTGATGACATGGGTTATAGAACATTGTGATGTCAGGGGTCATGGAGCTTTGGGATGAAATGTGTCATGCATCATTTAGATGACAGGTGTTGTGGAACATTGTGATGTCAGGTGTCATGGAACATTGTGATTACAGGGGTCTTGGAGCATTGTGATGAGAAGGGTCATGGAGCCTTGTGAGGACAAGGCCATGGAACATCGTGATGGCAGTGGTCATGGAGCATTGTTATGACAGGTGTAATGGAACATTGTGATGGCAATGGCATGGAGGATTGTGATGAGAAGGCCATGGAGCATTCTGATGACATGTGTCTTGGAGCTTTGTGATGACAAGGGCATTGAGCAGTGTGATGAATGCGTTCATGGAGCATTGTGGTGAAAATGACATGGAGCATTGTGATGCCAAGTGTCATGTATCTTTTTGATGACAAAGGTCATGGAGGATTTTGATGACAAGGGCGTTGTGCATTGTGATGAGAAGGGCAGGGAGCATTGTGATGACAGGGTCATGGAGCAATTTGATGAAAAGGGTCATGGAACATTTTGATGACAGGGGTTATTGAACATTGTGATGCCAGGGGTCATGGAGCATTTTGATGAAAAGATTTTGGGAGCATTTTGATGACAGGGGTTATGGAACATTGTGATGTCAGGGGTCATCGAACATTGTGATGATATGTGCATGTAGCATTGTGATGACAGGAGTCATGGAACATTGTGATGACAGGGGTGAGGGAGTATTGTGACGAAAGGTGATGTAACATTGTGATATCAGTGGTGAGAGAGCATTTTGATGAGAAGTGCATGGAGCATTGTGATGACAAGTTTTATGGAGCATTGTGATGACAAGATTGTGGAGCACTGTTATGAGAAGCGCATGGTGCATTTTGATGACATGTGTCATGGAGCATTGTGCTGACAAGCGCATGGAGCATTGTGCTGAGAAAGGCAGAGAGGATTGTGATGACAAGGGTCAAAGAGCATTGTGATGAAAAGTTCATGGAGCAAAGTGGTTAAAATGGTCACAGAGACTGTTGATGACGAGGGCATGGACCATTGAGATGACAAAGGTCATGAAGCATTGTGATGAATGAAGTCACGGAGCATAGTGATGACAGGGGTCATGGAACAATATGATAACAAGGGCATGGAGCATTGTGATGACAGGTGTCATGGAGCACTGTGATGACAAGCGTCACGGAGCATTGTGAATACAGGGGTCATGGAGCATTGGGATGACAAGCGCATGGATCATTGTGATGACAAGGGTCATGGAGCATTGGGCTGAAAATGTTCATGGAGTATTGTGATGACAGGGGTCATGGAGCATTTTGATGAGAAGGTCATAGAGCATTGGGCTGAAAATGTTCATGGAGTATTGTGATGACAGGGATCATGGAGCATTTTGATGAAAAGTTCCTGGAGCACTTTTATGAGAATACAATGGAGACTTGTGATGACAAGTCTCATGGAGCACTCTGATGAAAAGGGACATGGAGCATTGTGATTACAGGGGTCTTGGAGCATTCTGATGACAAGGGCATGGAGCATTGTGAGGAGAAGGCCATGGAGCATTCTGATGACATGCGCCATTGAGTTTTGTGATGACAAGGGCCTGGAGCATTGTGATTACAGGGGTCTTCGAGCATTGTGATTAAAAGGGCATGGATCATTGTGATGGAAAAGGCATGGAGACGTGTCATGACAGGGTTAATGGAGCAGACTGATGACAAGTGTCAGGGAGCATTGTGATGACAGAGGTCATGGAGCATATTGATTTCATTGTGATGAAAATAGCCTGAAGCATTATGATGATGGGCATGGTCCATTGTGATGATAGGGTTCATGGAGCATTGAGATGAAAAGACGCATGGAGCATTTTGATTACAAGGGTCTTGGTGCATTGTGATGGCAAGGGCATGGAGCATTGCGGTGACAGGGCCATGGAACATTCTGATGACATGCGTCATGTAGCTTTTTGATGAAAAGGGCATGGAGTATTTTGATTAGAGGGTTCATGGAGCATTGTGATGACAAGTGTCATGGAGCCTTGTGATGACAAGGCCGTGGAACATTGTGATGGCAGGTGTCATGGAGCATTGTTATGACAGAGGTAAAGGAGCATTGTGATGAGAAGGGCATGGAGCATTGGTCTGAAATGTTTAATGGATTATTGTGATGAGAGTGGGCATAGAGCACTGTGATGATAAGGGCATAGAACACTGTGATACATGGGTCATGGAGGATTGTAATGACAAGGTCATGGCACATTGTGATGAGAAGGGCATCGAGCATTGTGATGACAAGTGTCATGGAGCGTTGTGATGACAAGGGCATGGAGCAATGTGATGAGAGGGTTCATGAAGCATTTTGATGACCATGACATGGAGCATTGTGATGCCATGGGTCATGGCGCTTTGTGATGACAAAGGTCATGGAGCATTTTGATGATAAGTGCATGATGCATTGTGATGAGAAGGGCAGGGAGTATTTTGATGTCAGGGTCATGCAGCAATATGATGAAAAGTGTATTGGAACATTTTGATGACAGGGGTTATAGAATATTGTGATGTCAGTGGTCATGGAACATTGTGATGATAAAGGGATGTAGCATTGTGATGACAGGGGTCATGGGACATTGTGATTACAGGGGTGAGGGAGTATTGTGACGACTAGTGATGGAACACTGTGATATCTCTGGTGAGAGAGCATTTTGATGAGAAATGTATGGAGCATTGTGATTACAAGGTTTATGGAGCTTTGCAATGACAAGTTTCTGGACCGTTGTGATGCAAAGTGAATGGCACATTGTGATGACAAAGGTCATGGAATATTTTTCAGACAAAGGCATGGAGCATTGTGATGACAACAGTCACGGAGCATTGTGATGAAAATGGAATGGGGCATTGTAATGAAAAAGGCATGGAGCCTTTTCGTGACAAGGTTGAAGGAGCATTCTGATGACAAGTGTCAGGGAGCATTGCGATGACAAGTGTAATGAGAATTGTGATGACAAAGGTCATGGAGCATTGTGATGAAAAGGGCATGGAATTTTGTGATGACAAGCATCATGGAGCATTGTGATGACAAGTGTTATGGAACATTGGGATCACAAGGGTTTGGAGCATTGTGATGACAGAGGTCATGGATCATTTTGATTTCAAGGAGCATGGAGCATTTTGATGACAAGGGCATGAAGCAATGTGATCCCAAGGTTCATGGAGGTTTGTGATGACAATGGAAATGGAGTATTGTGATGACAAGCACATATAGCATTGTAATGACCATGTCATGTAGCATTTTGCTGACAAAGTCATGGAGCATTGTCATGACTAGGCTGTGGAACACTGTGATGACAGGGGTCATGGAGCATTGTTATAACAGGGGTAATGGAGCATTGTGATGAGAAGGGCATGGAATATTGTTCTGAAATATTTTATGGATTATTGTGATGAGAGTGGTCATGGAGCACTGTGATGACAAGGGCACAGAACACTGTGATACATGGGTCATGCAGGATTGTAATGACTTGGGCATGGAGCATTGTGATGAGAAGGGCATCGAGCATTGTGATGACAAGTGTCATGGAGCTTTGTGATGACAAGGGCATGGAGCAATGTGATGAGAGGGTTCATGGAGCATTGTGATGACAATGACATGGAGCATTGTGATGCCAAGGGTCATGGAGCTTTGTGATGACAAGTCATGGAGCATTTTGATGACAAGGGAATGGTGCATTGTGATGAGAACTGCAGGGAGCATTTTGATGACCGGGTCATGCAGCAATTTGATGAAAAGTGAAATGGAACATTTTAATGGCAGGCGTTATAGAATATTGTTATGTCAGGGTTCTTGGAACTTTGGGATGAAAAGGGTCATGGAGCATTTTGATGACAGGGTTTATGGAACATTGTTATGTCAGGGGTCATGGAACATTGTCATGATAAGGGGATGTAGCATTGTGATGACAGGGTCATGGAACATTGTGATTACAGGGGTGTGGGAGTATTGTGATGACTAGTGATGGAACATTGTGATATCTCTGGTGAGAGAGCATTTTGATGAGATGTGCATGGACCATTGTGATTACAAAGTTTATGGAGCATTGCAATGATAAGGTTGTGGACCTTTGTGATGACAATGGTCATGCAGCATTGTTCTCAGAAAGAAATGGAGCATTGTGATGACAAGGGTCAGAGTGAATGGTGATGAAAAGTTCATGGAGCATTGTGGTTACAAATGTCACAGAGCCTTGTGATGACACGGGCATGGACCACTGTGATGACAAACGTTATGAAGCATTGTGATGACTGGAATCACGGGGCATTCTGATGACAGGGGTCATGGAGCATTGTGATGACAAGGGCATGGAGTATTGTGATGACAGGTAATGGAGCATTGGTCTGACAAATTTCATAGATTATTGTGATGACAGTGGGCATGGTGCATTGTGATGACAAGGGCATGGAGCATTGTGATGAGAAGGTCATGGAGTATTGTGAAGACAGATGTCGGGGAGCATTGTGATGACATATGTCATGGTCCATTGCATGACAATGGCATGGAGCATTGTGATGCCAAATGTAATGAAGGATTGTGATGACAAATATAATGGAGCATTGTGATGATTAGGGCTAGGAGCATTATGATGACAAGGGGATTGAGAATTTTCATGACAATGTCGTGAAGGATTGTGCTGACAAGTTCCTGGAGCATTGTGATGACAAAACTATGGAGCCTTGTGATGACAAGTCTCATGGAGCATACTGATGAAAAGGGGCATGGAGCATTGTGGTTACAGGGGTCATGGAACATTGTGATGACAAGGGCATGGAACATTGTGAGGAGAAGACCAAGGATCATTCTGATGGCATGCGTCATTGAGCTTTGTGATGACAAGGGCATGGAGAATTGTAATTACATGGGTCTGGGAGCATTGTGATGAAAAGGGCATGGTTCATTGTGATGAAAAAGGCATGGAGCCTTGTCATGACAAGGTTCAAGGAGCATACAGACAACAAGTGTCAGGGAGCATTTTGATGACAAGTGTATTGAGCATTGTGATGACAATGGTCATGGAGCATTGTGATAAGAAGACCATGGATAATAGTGATGACGAGCGTCATGTGGCATTGTGATGACAAGTGTTATGGAATATTGTGATCACAAGGGTTTGGAGCATTGTTATGACAGAGGTCATGGAGCATTTTGATTTCATTGTGATGACAATAGCATGAAGCATTATGATGATGGGCATGGTGCACTGTGATGACAGGGTTCATGGATCATTGAGATGAAAAGCGGCATAGAGCATTGTGATTACAGGGTTCTTGGAGCATTGTGATGAGAAGGGTCATGGAGCTTTGTGATGACAAGGATATGGAACATCGTGATGGCAGGGGTCATGGAGCATTGTTATGTCAGGTGTAATGGAGCATTCTGATGGCAAGGGCGTGGAGCATTGTGATGAGAAGGCCATGGAACATTCTGATGACATGTGTCATGGAGCTTTGTGAAGACAAGGGCATTGAACAGTGTGAGGAGAGCGTTCAGGGAGCATTGTGATGACAATGACATGGAGCATTGTGAGGCCAAAGGTCATGGATCTTTGTGATGAAAAAACTCATGGAGAATTTTGATAGCAAGGGCGTAGTGCATTGTGATGAGAAGGGCAGGGAGCATTGTGATGACAGGGTCATGGAGCAATTTGATGAAAAGTGTCATGGAACATTTTGATGACAGGTGTTATGGAACATTGTGATGTCAGGGGTCATCGAACATTGTGATGATAAGTGCATGTAGCATTGTGATGACAGGAGTCATGGAACATTGTGATGACAGGGGTGAGGGAGTATTCTGACAAATAGTGATGTCGCATTGTGATATCAGTAGTGAGAGAGCATTTTGATGAGAAGTGCATGGAGCATTGTGATGACAAATTTTATGGAGCATTGCGATGACAAGATTGAAGAGCACTGTGATGACAAGCGTATGGTGCATTGTGATGACAGGGGTCATGGAGCATTGTGATGACAAGGGAATGGAGCATGGTGATGACAAGGTCCTGGAGCATTGTGTTGAGAAGACCATGGAGACTTGTGATGACAAGTCTCTTGGAGCATTCTGATGAAAAGGGGCATGGAGCATTTTGATTACAGGGGCCTTGGAACTTTGTGATGAAAATGGCATGGATCATTGTGATGAAAAAGGCATGGAGCCTTGTCATGTCAGGGTTCATCGAGCATACTGACGACAAGTGTCAGGGAGCATTGTGATGACAAGTGAATTGAGCATTGTGATGACAAAGATCATGGAGCATTGTGATGAGATGACCAGGGATAATAGTGATGATGAGCGTCATTGGGTGTTGTGATGATAAGTGTTATGGAACATTGTGATCACAAGGGTTTGGAGCATTATGATGACAGAGGTAATGGAGAATATTGATTTCATTGTGATGACAATAGACTGAAGCATTATGATGATGGGCATGGTGCATTGTGATGACAGGGTTCATGGAGCACTGAGATGAAAAAGGGCGTAGAGCATTGTGATTACAGGGTTCTTGGAGCATTGTGATGAGAAGGGTCATGTAGCTTTGTGATGACAAAGTTCATGGAGCATTTTGATGACAAGGGCGTTGTGCATTGTGATGAGAAGGTCAGGGAGCATTCTGATGACAGGGTCATGGAGCAATTTGATGAAAAGTGTCATGGAACATTTTGATGACAGTTGTTATGGAACATTGTGATGTCAGGGGTCATCGAACATTGTGATGATAAGTGCATGTAGCATTGTGATGACAGGAGTCATGGAACATTGTGATGACAGGGGTGAGGGAGTATTGTGACAAATAGTGATGTAGCATAGTGATATCAGTGGTGAGAGAGCATTTTGATGAGAAGTGCATGGAGCATTGTGATGACAAATTTTAAGGAGCATTGTGATGAGAAGATTGTGGAGCACTGTGATGACAAGCGTATGGTGCATTGTGATGAAATGTGTCATGGAGCATTGTGCTGACAAGCACATGGAGCATGGTGATGACAAATGTCAAAGAGCATTGTGAAGAAAAGTTCATGGAGCATTGTGGTTAAATAGGTCACAGAGACTTTGATGACGAGGGCATGGAGCATTGTGATGACAAAGGTCATGAAGCATTGTGATGACTGGAGTTACGAAGCATGGTGATGACAGGGGCCATGGAGCATTGTGATAAAATTGTCATGGAGCATTGTGATGACAAGGGCATGGAACATTTGTCTAATAAGTTGCATGGTTTATTGCGATGACAGTTGGAATGGCACATTGTGATGACAAGGGTATGGAGCATTGTGATGACCATGTCATGCAGTATTGTGAAGACAGGTGTAAGGGAGCATTGTGATGACATATGTAATGGCCCTTTGTGATGACAATGGCATGGAGCATTGTGATGCCAAGTGTCATGGAGGATACTGATGACAAAGGTAATGGAGCATTTTAATGACAATGGCTTGGAGCATTGAGATGACAAAGTTCAGGGAGCATTGTGCTGACAAGTGCATGGGGAATTGTGATGAAAAGGGTCATGGATCATTCTGATGACATGTGTCATAGAGCTTTGTGAAGACAAGGGCCTGGAGCAATGTGATGAGAGCGTTCATGGAGCATTGTGATGAGAATGACATGGAGCATTGTGATTCCAAGGGTCATGGATCTTTGTGATGACAAAGGTCATGGATCATTTTGATGGCAAGTGCATTGTGCATTGTGATGAGAAGGGCAGGGAGCATTCTGATGACAGGGTCATGGAGCAATTTGATGAAAAGTGTCATGGAATATTTTGATGACCAGGGTTATGGAACATTGTGATGTCAGGGGTTATCGAACATTGTGATGATAAGTGCATGTAGCATTGTGATGACAGGAGTCATGGAACATTGTGATGACAGAGGTGAGGGAGTATTGTGACAAATAGTGATGTAGCATTGTTATATCAGTGGTGAGAGAGCATTTTGATGAGAAGTGCATGGAGCATTGTGATGACAAATTTTAAGGAGCATTGTGATGAAAATATTGTGGAGCACTGTGATGACAAGCGTATGGTGCATTGTGATGACATGTGTCATGGAGCATTGTGCTGACAAGCACATGGAGAATTGTGATGACAAATGTCAAAGAGCATTGTGAAGAAAATTCATGGAGCATTGTGGTTAAATAGGACACATAGACTGTTGATGACGACGGCATGGACCATTGTGATGACAAAGGTCATGAAGCATTGTGATGACTGGAGTCACGGAGCATGGTGATGACAGGGGTCATGGAGCATTGTGATAACAAGGTCATGGTGCATTGTGATGACATGAGTCATGGAGCATTGTGCTGACAAGTGCATGGAGCACTGTGATGACAAGGGTCAAAGAGCATTTTGATGAAACGTTCATGGAGCATTTTGGTTAAAAACGTCAGAGAGACTGTTGATGATGAGGGCAGGGACCATTGTGATGACAAAGGTCATGAACTATTGTGATGACTGGAGTCACGGAGCATTGTGATGACAGGGGTCATGGAGCATTTTGAAAACAAGGGCATGGAGCATTGTGATGACAAGTGCATGGAACATTGGTCTAATAAGTTGCATGGATTATTGCGATGACAGTTGGAATGGCGCATTGTGATGACAAGTGCATGGAGCATTGTGATGTCGAGGTCATGCAGTATTGTGAAGAGAGGTGTCAGGGAGCATTGTGATGACATATATAATGGCCCATTGTGATGACAATGGCATGGAGCATTGTGATGCCAAGTGTCATGGAGGATTCTGATGCCAAAGGTAATGGAGCATTTTGATGACAATGGCTTGGAGCATTGTGATGACAATGGTCAGGGAGCATTGTGCTGACAAGTGCATGGAGAATTGTGATGACAAGGGTCATGGAGCATTCTGATGACAAGCTTGTGGAGTATTTTGATGACAATGACATGGAGCATTGCGATGAAAACGGCATGGGGCATTGTGATGAAAAAGGCATGGAGCCATTTCCTGACAGGTTTCAAGGAGCATTCTAATGACAAGTGTCAGGGAGCATTGTGATGACAAGTGTATTGAGCATTGTGATGACAAAGGTCAGGGAGCATTGTGATGAAAAGGGCATGGAGTATTGTGATGACTGGCATCATGGAGCGTTGTGATGACAAGTGTTATGGAACAATGTGATCACAAGGGTTTGGAGCATTGTGATGACAGAGGTCATGGATCATTATGATTTCAAGGAGCATGGAGCATTGTGATGACAATGGCATGAAGCAATGTGATCCCAAGGTTCATGGAGGATTGTGATGACAATGGAAATGGAGTATTGAGATGACAAGCGCATAGAGCATTATAATGACAAAGTCATGTAGCATTTTGCTGACAAAGGCATGGAGCATTGTGATTACATATGTCATGGAGCACTGTGAGGATTATTGTCACGGAGCATTGTGAATACAGGTGTCATGGAGCATTGGGATGAGAAGGGCATGGGTCATTGAGATGAGAAGTGTCATGGAGCACTTGGCTGAAAATGTTCATGGAGTATTGTGATGACACGGGTCATGGAGCATTGTGATGACTAGGGAATGGAGCATTGTGATGACAAGAGTCCCGGACCATTGTGTTGTCAGTTGTCATGGAGTGTTGTGATGACACTGGTCATGGAGTGTTGTGATGACAGTGGTCATGGAGCATTGTGATGACAAGGGAATGGAGCATGGGGATGACAAGGTCCTGGAGCACTGTTATGAGAAGACCATGAAGAGTTGTGATGACAAGTCTCATGGAGCATTCTGATGAAAAGGGGCCAGGAGCATTGTGATTTCAGGGGTCTTGGAGCATTGTGATGTCTAGGGCCTGGAGCATTGTGATGAGAATGCCATGCAACATTCTGATGACATGCGTCATGGAGTTTTTTGATGACAAGGGCATGGAGCATTGTGATTACAGGGGTCTTGGAACATTGTGATGACAAGGGCATGGAGCATTGTGCGTAGAAGACCAAGGAGCATTATGATGGCATGCGTCATTGAGCTTTGTGATGACAATGGCATGGAGAATTGAGATTACATGGGTCGTGGAGCATTGTGATGAAAAGGGCATGGATCATTGTGATGAAAAAGGCATGGAGCCTTGTCATGACAGGGTTCAAGGACCATACAGACAACAAGTGTCAGGGAGCATTTTGATGACAAGTGTATTGAGCATTGTGATGACAAATGTCATGGAGCATTATGATGAAAAGTGCATGGAGTACTGTGATGACAGGCATCATGGAGCGTTGTGATGACAAGTGTTATGGAACACTGTGATCACAAGGTTTTGGAGCATTGTGATGTGAGAGGTCATGATTCATTTTGATTTCAAGGAGCATGGAGCATTGTGATGAAAAGGGCATGAAGCAATGTGAACCCAATGTTCATGGAGGATTGTGATGACAATGGAAATGGAGTATTGTGATGACAAGCGCATAGAGCATTGTAATGACAAGGTCATGTATCATTTTGCTGACAAAGGCATGGAGCATTTTGATGACAGGTGTCATGGAGCACTTTGATGACAACCGTCACGGAACATTGTGAAAACAGGGGTCATGGAGCATTGGGTTGACAAGGGCATGGATCATTGTGATGACAAGTGTCATGGAGCAATGGGCTGAAAATGTTCATGGAGTGTTGTTATGACAGGGGTCATGGAGCATTGTGATGACTAGGGAATGGAGCATTTTGATGACAAGAGTCCCGGATCATTGTGTTGTCAGGTGTCATGGAGTGTTGTGATGACAGTGGTCATGGAGCACTGTGAAGATATTGGCCATGGAGCATTGTGATGAGTAGGTCGTGGAGCATTGGGATGAAAATAATCATGGATTATTGTGATGACAGGGGTCATGGAGCATTGTGATGACAACAGAATGGAGCATGGTAATGACAAAGTCCTGGAGCATTGTGATGAGAAGACCATGGAGACTTGTGATGACAAGTCTCAGGGAGCATTCTGATGAAAAGGGAAATGGAACATTGTGATTACAGGGGTCTTGGAGCATTGTGATGACTAGGGCATGGAGCATTGTGATGAGAAGGCCATGGAGCATTCTGATGACATGCGTCATGGAGTTTTTTGATGACAAGGGAAAGGAGCATTGTGATTACAGGGGTCTTGGAACATTGTGATGACAAGGGCATGGAGCACTGTGAGGCGAAGAACAAGGAGCATTCTGATGGCATGCTTCATTGAGCTTTGTGATGACAAGTGTTACGGAATATTGTGATCACAAGGGGTTGGAGCATTGTTATGACAGAGGTCATGGAGCATTTTGATTTCATTGTGATGACAATAGCATGAAGCATTATTTTGATGGGCATGGTGCATTGTGATGACAGAGTTCATGGATCATTGAGATGAAAAAGGGCATAGAGCATTGTAATTACAGGGTTCTTGGAGCATTGTGATGAGAAGGGTCATGGAGCTTTGTGATGACAAGGCCATGGAACATTGTGATGGCAGGGGTCATGGAGCATTGTTATGTCTTGGGTAATGGAGCATTGTGATGGCAATGGCATGGAACATTGTGATGAGAATGCCATGGAGCATTCTGATGACATGTGTCATAGAGCTTTGTGAAGACAAGGGCCTGGAGCATTGTGATGAGAGCATTCATGGAGCATTGTGATGACAATGACATGGAGCATTGTGATCCCAAGGGTCATGGATCTTTGTGATGACAAAGGTCATGGAGCATTTTGATGGCAAGGGCGTTGTGCATTGTGATGAGAAAGGCAGGGAACATTCTGATGACAGGGTCTTTGAGCAATTTGATTAAAAGTGTCATGGAACATTTTGATGACAGGTGTTACGGAACATTGTGATGTCAGGGGTCATTGTACATTGTGATGATAAGTGCATGTAGCATTGTGATGACAGGAGTGATGGAGTATTGTGACAAATAGTGATGTAGCATTGTGATATCAGTGGTGAGAGAGCATTTTGATGAGAAGTGCATGGAGCATTGTGATGACAAATTTTAAGGAGCAATGTGATGACAAGATTGTGGAGCACTCTGAAGACAAGGTCATGGTGCATTGTGATGACATGAGTCATGGAGCATTGTGCTGACAAGTGCATGGAGCATTGTGATGACAAGGGTCAAAGAGCATTTTGATGAAAAGTTCATGGATCATTGTGGTTAAATACGTCAGAGAGACTATTGATGACGAGGGCAGGGACCATTGTGATGACAAAGGTCATGAACTATTGTGATGACTGGAGTCACGGAGCGTTGTGATGACAGTGGTCATGGAGCATTTTGAAAACAAGGGCATGGAGCATTGTGATGACAAGTGCATGGAACATTGGTCTAATAAGTTGCATGGATTATTGCGATGACAGTTGGAATGGCGCATTGTGATGACAAGGGCATGGAGAATTGTGATGTCGAGGTCATGCAGTATTGTGAAGAGAGGTGTCAGGGAGCATTGTGATGACATATGTAATGGACCATTGTGATGACAATGGCATGGAGCATTGTGATGGCAAGTGTCATGGAGGATTCTGATGCCAAATGTAATGGAGCATTGTGATGACAATGGCTTGGAACATTGTGATGACAAGGGTCAGGGAGCATTGTGCTGACAAGTGCATGGAGAATTGTGATGACAAGGGTCATGGAGCATTCTGATGACAAGCTTTTGGAGTATTTTGATGACAGTGGCATGGAGCATTGTGAAGAAAACAGCATGGGTCTTTGTGATGAAAATTGCATGGAGCCTTTTCGTGACAGGATTCAAGGAGCATTGTGATGACAAGTGTCAGGGAGCATTGTGATGACAAGTGTATTGAGCATTGTGATGACAAAGGTCATGAAGCATTGTGATGAAAAGGGCATGGAGTATTGTGATGACAGGCATCATGGAGCACTTTGATGACAAGTGTTATGGAACACTGTGATCAAAAGGGTTTGGAGCATTGTGATGAGAGAGGTCATGGATCATTTTGATTTCAAGGAGCATGGAGCATTGTGATGAAAAGGGCATGAAGCAATGTGATCCCAATGTTCATGGATGATTGTGATGACAATGGAAATATAGTATTGTGATGACAAGCGCATAGAGCATTGTAATGATAATGTAATGTAGCATTTTGCTGACAAAGGCATGGAGCATTGTGATGACAGGTGTCATGGAGCACGGTGATGACAAGCGTCACGGAGCATTGTGAATACAGTGGTCATGGAACATTGGGATGACAAGGGCATGGATCATTATGATGACAAGTGTCATGGAGCACTGCGCTGAAAATGTTCATGGAGTGTTGTGATGACAGGGGTCATGGAGTATTGTGATGACTAGGGAATGGAGCATTGTGATGACAAGATTCCCGGATCATTGTGTTGTCAGGTGTCATGGAGTGTTGTGATGACAGTGGTCATGGAGCATTGTGATGATATTGGCCATGGAGCATTGTGATGAGTAGGTCATGGAGCATTGGGCTGAAAATATTCATGGATTATTGTGACGACAGGGGTCATGGAGCATTGTGATGACAAGGTCCTGGAGCATTTGGATGAGAAGACCATGGAGACTTGTGATGACAAGTCTCATGGAGCATTCTGATGAAAAGGGACATGGAACATGGTGATTACAGAGGTCTTGGAGCATTGTGATGACTAGGGCATGGAACATTGTGATGAGAAGGCCATGGAGCATTCTGATGACAAGCATCATGGAGTTTTGTGATGACAAGGGCATGGAGCATTGTGATTATAGGGATCTTGGAGCATTGTGAGGAAAATGCCTGTGTCACTGTTATGAAAATTGCATAGAACCTTGTCATGACAGGGTTCAAGGAGCATACTGACGACAAGTGTCTGGGAGCATTGTGATGAAAAGTGTATTCAGCATTGTGATGACAAAGATCATGGATCATAGTTCATAGAAGACCATGGATAATTGTGATGATGAGCGTCATGGGGTGTTGTGATGATAAGTGTTATGGAACATTGTGATCACAAGGGTTTGGAGCATTATGATGACAGAGGTCATGGAGAAAATTGATTTCATTGTGATGACAATAGCCTGAAGCATTATGATGATGGGCATGGTGCATTGTGATGACAGGGTTCATGGAGCATTGAGATGAAAAGGGGCATGGCGCATTGTGATTACAAGGGTCGTGGAGCATTGTGATGACAAGGGCATGGAGCATTGTGATGAGAAAGCCATGGAACATTCTGATGACATGCGTCATGGAGCTTTGTGATGACAAGGGCATGGAGCATTGTGATTTCAGTGATCTTGAGCATTGTGATGACAAGTGTCATGGAACCTTGTGATGACTAGGCCGTGGAACATTGTGATGGCAAGGGTCATGGTGCATTTTTATGACAGGGGTAATGGAGCATTTTGATGAGAAGTGCATGGAACATTGGTCTGAAATGTTTCATGAATTATTGTGATGAGAGTTGGTATGGAACATTGTGATGACAAGGGCACAGAACACTGTGATACATGGGTCATGCAAGATTGTAATGACAAGGGCATGGAGCACTGTGTTGAGAAGGGCATCGAGCATTGTGATGAAAAGTGTCATGGAGCTTTGTGATGACAAGGGCATGGAGCAATGTGATGAGAAGGTTCATGGAGCATTGTGATGAAAATGACATGGAGCATTGTGATGCCAAGGGTCATGGAGCTTTGTGATGACAAGTCATGGAGCATAGTGATGACAAATGTCAAAGAGCATTGTGAAGAAAAGTTCATGGAGCATTGTGGTTAAATAGGTCACAGAGACTGTTGATGACGAGGGCATGGACCATTGTGATGACAAAGGTCATGAACTATTGTGATGACTGGAGTCACGGAGCATGGTGATGACAGGGGTCATGGAGCATTGTGACAACAAGGTCATTGACCATTGTGATGACAAGGGAATGGAAAATTGGTCTAATATGTTGCATGGATAATTGCGATGACAGTTGGAATGGCACATTGTGATGACAAGGGCATGGAGCATTGTGATGACCGGGCCATGCAGTATTGTGAAGCCTGGTGTCAGGGAGCATTGTGATGACATATGTAATGGCCCTTTGTGATAACAATGGCATGGAGCATTGTGATGCCAAGTGTCATGGAGGATTCTGATGACAAAGGTAATGGAGCATTTTGATGACAATGGCTTGGAGCATTGTGATGACAAGGGTCAGGGAACATTTTGCTGACAAGTGCATGGAGAATTGTGATGACAAGGGTCATGGAGCATTCTGATGACAAGCTTGTGGAGTATTTTGATGACAATGACATGGAGCATTGTGTTGAAAAGGGCATGGAGTATTGTGATGACTGGCATCATGGAGCGTTGTGATGACAAGTGTAATGGAACAATGTGATCACAAGGGTTTGGTTCACTGTGATGACAGAGGTCATGGATCATTTTGATTTCAAGGAGCATGGAGCATTGTGATGACAATGGCATGAAGCAATGTGATCCCAAGGTTCATGGAGGATTGTGATGACAATGGAAATGGATTATTGAGATGACAAGCGCATAGAGCATTATAATGACAAGGTTATGTAGCATTTTGCTGACAAAGGCATGGAGCATTGTGATGACATGTGTCATGGAGCTCTGTGATGACAAGCGTCACGGAGCATTGTGAATACAGGTGTCATGGAGCATTGGGATGACAAGGTCAAGGGTCATTGGGATGACAAGTGTCATGGAGCACTTGGCTGAAAATGTTCATGGAGTATTGTGATGACACAGGTCATGGAGCATTGTGATGACTAGGCAATGGAGCATTGTGATGACAAGAGTCCCGGATCATTGTGTTGTCAGGTGTCATGGAGTGTTGTGATGACAGTGGTCATGGAGCATTATGATGACAAAGGAATGGAGCATGGGGATGACAAGGTCCTGGAGCACTGTTATGAGAAGACCATGAAGAGTTGTGATGACAAGTCTCATGGAGCATTCTGATGAAAATGGGCCTGGAGCCTTGTGATTTCAGGGGTCGTGGAGCATTTTGATGACTAGCGCATGGAGCATTTTGATGAGAATGCCATGGAGCATTCTGATGACATGTGTCATGGAGTTTTTTGATGACAAGGGCATGGAGCATTGTGATTACATTGGTCTTGGAGCATTGCCATGAAAAGGGCATGGATCATTGTGATGAAAAATGCATGGAGCCTTTTCATGACAGGGTTCAAGGAGCATACAGACAACAAGTGTCAGGGAGCATTTTGATGACAAGTGTATTGAGCATTGTAATGACAAATATCATGGAGCATTGTGATGAAAAGTTCATGGAGTACTGTGATGACAGGCATCATGTAGCGTTGTGATGACAAGTGTTATGGAACACTGTGATCACAAGGGTTTGGAGCATTGTGATGAGACAGGTCATGGACCATTTTGGTTTCAAGGAGCATGGATCACTGGGATGAAAAGGGCATGAAGCAATGTGATCCCAAGGTTCATGGAGGATTGTGATGACAATGGAAATGGAGTATTGTGATGACAAGCGCATAGAGCATTGTAATGAAAATGTCATGTATCATTTTGCTGACAAAGGCATGGAGCATTTTGATGACAGGTGTCATGGAGCAATGTGATGACAACCTTCACGGAGCATTGTGAATACATGGGTCATGGAGCATTGGGATGACAAGGGCATGGATCATTGTGATGATAAATGTCATGGAAAAATGGGCTGAAAATGTTCATGGAGTGTTTTGATGACAGGGGTCATGGAGCACTGTGATGACTAGGGAATGGAGCATTGTGATGAGTAGGTCGTGGAGCATTGGGATGAAAATAATCATGGATTATTGTGATGACAGTGGTCATGGAGCATTGTGATGACAAGGGAATGGAGCATGGTAATGACAAGGTCCTGGAGCATTGTGATGAGAAGACCATGGAGACTTGTGATGACAAGTCTCAGGGAGCATTCTGATGAAAAGGGAAATGGAACATTGTGATTACAGGGGTCTTGGAGCATTGTGATGACTAGGGCATGGAGCATTGTGATGAGAAGGCCATGGAGCATTCTGATGACATGCGTCATGGAGTTTTTTGATGACAAGGGAAAGGAGCATTGTGACTACAGGGGTCTTGGAACATTGTGATGACAAGGGCATGGAGCATTGTGAGGCGAAGAACAAGGAGCATTCTGATGGCATGCATCATTGAGCTTTGTGATGACAAGTGTTACGGAATATTGTGATCACAAGGGTTTTGAGCATTGTTATGACAGAGGTCATGGAGCATTTTGATTTCATTGTGAAGACAATAGCATGAAGCATTATGATGATGGGCATGGTGCATTGTGATGACAGGGTTCATGGATCATTCAGATGAAAAAGGGCATAGAGCATTGTGATTACATGGTTCTTGGAGCATTGTGATGAGAAGGGTCATGGAGCATTGTGATGACAAGGCCATGGAACATCGTGATGGCAGGGGTCATGTAGCATTGTTATGTCTTGGGTAATGGAGCATTGTGATGGCAAGGGCATGGAACATTTTGATGAGAAGTCCATGGAGCATTCTGAAGACATGTGTCATGGAGCTTTGTGAAGACAAGGGCCTGGAGCAATGTGATGAGAGCATTCATGGAGCATTGTGATGACAATGACATGGAGCATTGTGATGCCAAGGGTCATGGATCTTTGTGATGACAAAGGTCATGGATCATTTTGATGGCAAGTGCATTGTGCATTGTGATGAGAAGGGCAGGGAGCATTCTGATGACAGGGTCATGGAGAAATTTGATGAAAAGTGTCATGGAATATTTTGATTACAAGTGTTATGGAACATTGTGATGTCAGGGGTCATCGAACATTGTGATGACAAGGGCATGGAGCATTGTGATTACAAGGGCATGTAGTATTGTGAAGACAGGTGTCAGGGAGCATTGTGATGACATATGTCATGGTCCATTGCGATGACAATGGCAGGGAGCATTGTGATGCCAAATGTAATGGAGGATTGTGATGACAAATATAAAGGAGCATTGTAATGGTTAGGGCTTGGAGCATTATGATGACAAGGTCCATTGAAAATTTTCATGACAAGGTCGTGAAGCATTGTGATGACAACTTCCTGGAGCATTGTGATGACAAAACCATGGAACCTTGTGATGACAAGTCTCATGGAGCATAATAATGTAAAGGGGCTTGGAGCATTCTGATTATAGGGGTTTTGGAAAATTGTGATAAGAAGGACATGGAGCTTTGTGATGAAAAGGGCATGGAGCATTGTTCTAATAAGTTTCATGGATTATTGTGATGAAAGTTGGAATGGCGCATTGTGATGACAAGGGCATGGAGATTTGTGATGACCAGGTCATGCAATATTGTGAAGAGAGGTGTCAGGGAGCATTGTGATGACATATGTAATGGCCCAAAGTGATGACAATGGCATGGAGCATTGTGATGCCAAGTGTCATGGAGGATTCTGATGACAAAGGTAATGGAGCATTGTGATGACAATGGCTTGGAGCATTGTGATGACAAGGGTCAGGGAGCATTGTGCTGACAAGTGCATGGAGAATTGTGATGACAATGGTCTGGAGAATTCTGATGACAAGCTTGTGGAGTATTTTTTTTTGAATGAGTAGGTCAAAAAAGTCCTCTTATCATCATTGCTTGTGCTCATTTTTTTTTAAATTTTATTTTATTTTATTTTTTTGGTTTATAACAAATTTAATCAGTTATACATATACATATGTTTCCATATCCCCTTGTGGAGTATTTTGATGACAATGGCATGGAGCATTGTGATGAAAATGGCATGGGGCTTTGTGATGAAAAAGGCATGTAGCCTTTTCGTGACAGGGTTCAAGGAGCATTCTGATCACAAGTGTCAGGGAGCATTGTGATGACAAGTGTATTGAGAATTGTGATACAATGGTCATGGAGCATTGTGATGAAAAGTGCATGGAGTATTGTGATGACAGTCATCATGGAGCGTTGTGATGATAAGTGTTATGGAACATTGTGATCACAAGGGTTTGGAGCATTGTGATGACAGAGTTCATGTATCATTTTGATTTAAATGAGCATGGAACATTGTGATTACAAGGGCATGAAGCAATGTGATCCCAAGGTTCATGGAGGATTGTGATGACAATGGTAATGGAGTATTGTGATGACAAGCGCATAGAGCATTGTAATGACACGGTCATGTAGCATTTTGCTGACAAAGTCATGGAGCATTGTGATGACAGGTGTCATGGAGAACTCTGATGACATGCGTCACGGAGCATTGTGAATACAGGGGTCACGGAACATTGGGATGACAAGGGCATGGATCCTTGTGAATAAAAGGGTCATGGATCATTGGGATGAAAATGTTCATGGAGTATTGTGATGACAGGGGTCATGGAGCATTGTGATTACAGGGGTCTTGGAGCATTCTGATGACAAGAATCCTGGATCATTGTGTTGTCAGGTTTCATGGAGTGTTGTGATGACCGTGCTCATGGAGCATTGTGATGATATTGGTCATGGCACATTGTGATGAGAAGGTCATGGAGCATTGGGGTGAAAATGTTCATGGAAAATTGTGATGACATGTGTCATGGAGCATTGTGATGACAAGGGAATGGAGCGTGGTGATGATAAGGTCCTGGAGCATTGTGATGAGAAGACCATGGAGACTTGTGATGACAAGTCTCATGGAGCATTCTGATGAAAAGGGGCATGGAGCATTGTGATTACAGGGGTCTTGGATCATTGTGATGACAAGGGCATGGAGCACTGTGAGGAGAAGGCCATGGAACATTCTGATGACATGCGTCATGGAGCTTTGTGATGACAATGGCATGGAGCATTGTGATTACAGGGATCTTGGAGCATTGTGATGACAAGGGTCATGGAGCCTTGTGATGACAAGGCCTTGGAACATTGTGATGGTAGGGGTCATGGAGCATTGTTATGACAGAGGTAATGGAGCATTGTGATGAGAAGGGCATTGAGCATTGGTCTGAAATATTTCATGGATTATTGTGATGAGAGTGGGCATGGAGCATTGTGATGACAAGGACACGTACACTGTGATACATGCGTCATGGGGGGTTGTAATGAAAAGGGCCGGGAGCATTGTGATGAGAAGGGCATAGAGCATTGTAATGACAAGTGTCATGGAGCTTTGTGATGACAAGGGCATGGAACAATGTGATTAGAGGGTTCATGGAACATTGTGATGACAATGACATGGAGCATTGTGATGCCGAGGGTCATGGAGCATTGTGATGACAAAGGTCATGGAGCATTTTGATGACAAGTGTGTGGTGCATTGTGATGAGAATGGCAGGGAGCATTTTGATGACAGGGTCATGCAGCAATGTGATGAAAAGTGTAATGTAACATTTTGATGACAAGGGTTATAGAACATTGTGATGCCAGGGGTCATGGAGCTTTGGGATGAAATGTATCATGGAACATTTTGATGACAGGCGTTATGGAACACTGTGATGTCAGGGGTCAGGGAACATTGTGCTGATAAGGGAATGTAGCATTGGGATGACAGGGGTCATGGAACATTGTGATAACTGGGGTGAGGGAGGATTGTGATGACTTGTGATGGAACATTGTGATATCTCATGTGAGAGAGCATTTGGATGAGAAGTGCATGGAGCATTGTGATTACAAGGTTTATGAAGAATAGCGATGACAACGTTGTGGATCACTGTGATGAAAAACGCATGGCACTTTGTGATGACAAGGGTCATGGAGCATAGTGATGACAAGGGCATGGAGTATTGTGGTGACAGGCATCATGGAGCGTTGTGATGACAAGTGTTATGGAACAATGTGATCACAAGTGTTTGGAGCATTGCGATGACAGAGGTCATGGATCATTTTGATTTCAGGGAGCATGGAGCATTGTGATGACTAGGGCATGAAGCAATGCGATCCCAATGTTCTTGGAGGATTGTGATGACAATGGTAATGGTGTATTGTGATGACAAGCGCATAGAGCATCGTAATGACAAGATCATGTAGCATTTTGCTGACAAAGGCATGGAGATTTGTGATGACAGGTGTCATGGAGCACTGTGATGACAAGCATCATGGAGCATTGTGAATACAGGGGTCATGGAGCATAGGGATGACAAGGGCATGGATCATTGTGATGACAAGTGTCATGGAGCACTGGGCTGAAAATGTTCATGGAGTATTGTGATGACAGGGGTCATGGAGCATTGTGATGACAAGGGAATGAAGCACGGTGATGACAAGGTCCTGGAGCATTTTGATGAGATGACCATGGAGACTTGTGATGACAAGTCTCAAGGAGCATTCTGATGAAAAGTGGCATGGAGCATTGTGATTACAGGGGTCTTGGAGCATTGTGATGACAAGAGTCCTGGATCATTGTGTTGTCAGGTTTCATGGAGTGTTGTGATGACAGTGGTCACGGAGCATTGTGATGATAATGGTCATGGCACATTGTGATGAGAAGGTCATGGAGCATTGGGGTGAAAATGTTCATGGAATATTGTGATGACAGGTGTCATGGAGCATTGTGATGACAAGGGAATGGAGCGTGGTGATGATAATGTCCTGGAGCATTGTGATGAGAAGACCAAGGAGACTTGTGATGACAAGTCTCATGGAGCATTCTGATGAAAAGGGGCATGGAGCATTGTGATTACAGGGGTCTTGGAGCATTGTGATGACAAGGGCATGGAGCACTGTGAGGAGAAGGCCATGGAACATTCTGATGACATGCGTCATGGAGCTTTTTGATGACAATGGCATGGAGCATTGTGATTACAGGGGTCTTGGATCATTGTGATGACAAGGGTCATGGAGCCTTGTGATGACAAGGCTTGGAACATTGTGATGGCAGGGGTCATGGAGCATTTTTATGACAGAGGTAATGGAGCATTGTGATGAGAAGGGCATTGAGCATTGGTCGAAATGTTTCATGGATTATTGTGATGAGAGTGGGCATGGAGCATTGTGATGACAAGGGCACGTACACTGTGATACATGCATCATGGGGGGTTGTAATGAAAAGGGCATGGAGCATTGTGATGAGAAGGACATCGAGCATTGTGATGACAAGTGTCATGGAGCTTTGTGATGACAAGGGCATGGAGCAATGTGATGAGAGGTTTCATGGAACATTGTGATGACAATGACATGGAGCATTGTGATGCCAAGGGTCATGGAGCTTTGTGATGACAAAGGTCATGGAGCATTTTGATGACAAGTGTGTGGTGCATTGTGATGAGAATGGCAGGGAGCATCTTGATGACAGGGTCATGCAGCAATTTGATGAAAAGTGTAATGGAAACTTTTGATGACAGGGGCTATAGAATATTGTGATGCCAGGGGTCATGGAGCTTTGGGATGAAAAGGGTCATGGAACATTTTGATGACAGGTGTTAAGGAACACTGTGATGTCAGGTGTCAGGGAACATTGTGCTGATAAGGGGATGTAGCATTGGGATGACAGGGGTCATGGAACATTGTGATAACTGGGGTGAGGGAGGATTGTGATGACTAGTGATGGAACATAGTGATATCTCATGTGACAGAGCATTTGGATGAGAAGTGCATGGAGCATTGTGATTACAAGGTTTATGGAGCATAGCGATGAGAAGGTTGTGGATCACTGTGGTGAAAAACGCATGGCACTTTGTGATGACAAGGGTCATGGAGCATTGTGATGACAAGGGCATGGAATATTGTGATGACAGGCATCATGGAGCGTTGTGATGACAAGTGTTATGGAACATTGTGATCACAAGTGTTTGGAGCATTGCGATGACAGAGGTCATGGATCATTTTGATTTCAAGGAGCATGGAGCATTGTGATGACTATGGCATGAAGCAATGGGAACCCAAGGATCTTGGAGGATTGTGATGACATTGGTAATGGAGTATTGTGATGACAAGCGCATAGAGCATTGTAATGACAAGGTCATGTAGCATTTTGCTTACAAAGGCATGGAGCATTGTGATGATAGGTGTCATGGAGCACTGTGATGACAAGCATCACGGAGCATTGTGAATACAGGGGTCATGGAGCATTGGGATGACAAGGGCATGGATCATTGTGATGACAAGTGCGATGGAGCATTGGGCTGAAAATGTTCATGGAGTATTGTGATGACAGGTGTCATGGGGCATTGTGATTACAGAGGTCTTGGAGCATTGTGATGACAAGAGTCCCGGATCATTGTTTTGTCAGGTGTCATGGAGTGTTGTGATGACAGTGGTCATGCAGCTTTGTGATGATATTGGTCATGGAGCATTGTGATGAGAAGGTCATGGAGCATAGGGCTAAAAATATACATGGAGTATTGTGATGACAGGTTTCATGGAGCATTGTGAAGACCAGGGAATGGAGCATGGTGATGACAAGGTCCTGGAGCATTGTGATGAGATGACCATGGAGATTTGTGATGCCAAGTCTCATGGAGCATTCTGATGAAACGGGGCATGGAGCATTGTGATAACAGGGGTCTTGGAACATTGTGATGACAAGGGCATGTAGCACTGTGAGGAGAAGGCCATGGAACATTCTGATGACATGCGTCATAGAGCTTTGTGATGACAATGGCATGGAGCATTGTGATGCCTAGGGTCATGGATCTTTGTGATGACAAAGGTCATGGAGCATATTGATGCCAAGGGTGTGGTGCATTGTCATGAGAAGGGCAGGGAGCATTTTGATGACAGGGTCATGCAGCAATTTGATGAAAATTGTCATGGAACATTTTGTTGACAGGGGTTATAGAACATTGTGATGCCAGGGGTCATGGAGATTTGGGATGAAATGGGTCATGGAGCATTTTGATGACAGGGGTTATGGAACATTGTGATGTCAGGGGTCATGGAACATTGTGCTGATAAGGGGATGTAGCATTGTGATGACAGGGGTCATGGAACATTGTGATTACACGGGTGAGGGAGGATTATGATGACTAGTTATGGAACATTGTGATATCTCATGTGAGAGAGCATTTGGATGAGAAGTGCATGGAGCATTGTGATTACAATGTTTAAGGAGCATAGCGATGACAAGTTTTTGGGTCATTTTGATGAAAAGCGCATGGCACATTGTGATGACAAGGGTCATGGAGCATTGTTCTGACAAAGGCATGGAGCATTGTGATGACAAGTGTCAGAGAGCATTGTGATGAAATGTTCATGGAGCATTGGGGTTACAAAGGTCTCAGAGACTTGTGATGACGTGGGCATGGACCATTGTGATGACAAACGTTATGAAGCATTGTGATGACTGGAGTCAGGGAGCGTTGTGATGACAGGGGTCATGGAGCATTTTAATGACAAGGGCATGAAGCATTGGTCTGACAAGTTTCATAGATTATTGTGATGACAGTGGACATGGTGCATTGTGATGACAAGGGCATGGAGCATTGTGATGACAAGGGAATGTAGTATTGTGAAGACAGGTGTCAGGGAGCATGGTGATGACATAAGTCATGGTCCATTGCGATGACAATGGCAGGGAGCATTGTGATGCCAAATGTAATGGAGGATTGTGATGACAAATATAATGGAGCATTGTGATGACTAGGGCTTGGAGCATTATGATGACAAGGGCCATTGAGAATTTTCATGACAATGTCGTGAAGCATTGTGGTGACAATTTCCTGAAGCATTGTGATGAGAAAATCATGGAGCCTTGTGATGACAAGTCTCATGGAGCATACTGATGAAAAGGGGCATGGAGCATTTTGATTACAGGGGTCTTGGAACATTGTGATAAAAAAGGGCATGGAGCTTTGTGATGACAAGTGCATCGAGCATTGGTCTAATAAGTTTCATGGATTATTGTGATGACAGTTGGAATGGCGCATTGTGATGACAAGGGCATGGAAAATTGCGATGACCAGGTCATGCAATATTGTGAAGAGAGGTGTCAGGGGGCATTGTGATGACATATGTAAAGGCCCAATGTGATGACAATGGCATGGAGCATTGTGATGCCAAGTGTCATGGAGGATTCTGATGACAAAGGTAATGGAGCATTGTGATGACAATGGCTTGGAGCATTGTGATGACAAGGGTCAGGGAGAATTGTTCTGACAAGTGCATGGAGAATTGTGATGACAATGGTCATGGAGCATTCTAATGACAAACTTGTGGAGTATTTTGATGACAATGGCACGGAGCATTGTGATGAAAATTGCATGGGGCTTTGTGAAGAAAAAGGCATGGAGCCTTTTCGTGACAGGGTTCAAGGAGCATTCTGACGACACGTGTCAGGGAGCATTGTGATGACAAGTGTATTGAGAATTGTGATGACAATGGTCATGGAGCATTGTGATGAAAAGGGCATGGAGTATTGTGATGACAGGCATCATGGAGCGTTGTGATGAAAAGTGTTATGGAACATTGTGATCACAAGTGTTTGGAGCATTGTGATGACAGAGGTCATGGATCATTTTGATTTCAAGGAGCATGGAGCATTGTGATGACAAGGGCATGAAGCAATGTGATCTCAAGGTTCATGGAGGATTGTGATGACAATGGTAATGGAGTATTGTGATGACAAGCACATAGAGCATTGTAATGATAATGTCATGTAGCATTTTGCTGACAAAGGCATGGAGCATTGTGATGACATGTGTCATGGAGCACTGTGATGACAAGCGTCACGGAGCATTGTGAATACAGGGGTCATGGAGCATTGGGATGAGAATGTCATGGAGCATTGGGCTGAAAATGTTCATTGAATATTGTGATGACAGGGGTCCTGGAGCATTGTGATGACAAGGTCCAGAACATTGTGATGAGAAGACCATGGAGACTTGTGATGACAAGTCTCATGGAGCATTCTGATGAAAAGTGGCATGGAGCGTTGTGATTACAGGGGTCTTGGAGCATTGTGATGACAAGGGCATGGAGTATTGTGATGACAGGCATCATGGAGCGTTGTGATGACAAGTGTTATGGAACAATGTGATCACAAGTGTTTGGAGCATTGCGATGACAGAGGTCATGGATCATTTTGATTTCAGGGAGCATGGAGCATTGTGATGACTAGGGCATGAAGCAATGCGATCCCAATGTTCTTGGAGGATTGTGATGACAATGGTAATGGAGTATTGTGATGACAAGCAAATGGAGCATTTTGATGACAAGGTCATGTAGCATTTTGCTGACACAGGCATGGAGCATTGTGATAATAAGGGTTATGGAGCACTGTGATGAGAAGCATCACGGATCATTGTGTTTACAGGGGTCATGGAGCATAGGGATGACAAGGGCATGGATCATTGTGATGACAAGTGTCATGGAGCACTGGGCTGAAAATGTTCATGGAGTATTGTGATGACAGGGGTCATGGAGCATTGTGATGACAAGGGAATGAAGCACGGTGATGACAAGGTCCTGGAGCATTTTGATGAGATGACCATGGAGACTTGTGATGACAAGTCTCAAGGAGCATTCTGATGAAAAGTGGCATGGAGCATTGTGATTACAGGGGTCTTGGAGCATTGTGATGACAAGAGTCCTGGATCATTGTGTTGTCAGGTTTCATGGAGTGTTGTGATGACAGTGGTCACGGAGCATTGTGATGATAATGGTCATGGCACATTGTGATGAGAAGGTCATGGAGCATTGGGGTGAAAATGTTCATGGAATATTGTGATGACAGGTGTCATGGAGCATTGTGATGAAAAGGGAATGGAGCGTGGTGATGATAAGGTCCTGGAGCATTGTGATGAGAAGACCAAGGAGACTTGTGATGACAAGTCTCATGGAGCATTCTGATGAAAAGGGGCATGGAGCATTGTGATTACAGGGGTCTTGGAGCATTGTGATGACAAGGGCATGGAGCACTGTGAGGAGAAGGCCATGGAACATTGTGATGACATGCGTCATGGAGCTTTTTGATGACAATGGCATGGAGCATTGTGATTACAGGGGTCTTGGATCATTGTGATGACAAGGGTCATGGAGCCTTGTGATGACAAGGCTTAGAACATTGTGATGGCAGGGGTCATGGAGCATTGTTATGACAGAGGTAATGGAACATTGTGATGAGAAGGACATTGAGCATTGGTCTGAAATGTTTCATGGATTATTGTGATGAGAGTGGGCATTGAGCAATGTGATGACAAGGGCACGTACACTGTGATACATGCGTCATGGGGGGCTGTAATGAAAAGGGCATGGAGCATTGTGATGAGAAGGGCATCGAGCATTGTGATGACAAGTGTCATGTAGCTTTGTGATGACAAGGGCATGGAGCAATGTGATTAGAGGATTCATGGAACATTGTGATGACAATGACATGGAGCATTGTGATGCCGAGGGTCATGGAGCTTTGTGATGACAAAGGTCATGGAGCATTTTGATGACAAGTGTGTGGTGCATTGTGATGAGAATGGCAGGGAGCATTTTGATGACAGGGTCATGCAGCAATTTGATGAGAAGTGTAATGGAACCTTTTGATGACAAGGGTTATAGAACATTGTGATGCAGGGGTCATGGAGCTTTGGGATGAAAAGTGTCATGGAACATTTTGATGACAGGCGTTATGGAACACTGTGATGTCAGGGGTCAGGGAACATTGTGCTGATAAGGGAATGTAGCATTGGGATGACAGGGGTCATGGAACATTGTGATAACTGGGGTGAGGGAGGATTGTGATGACTTGTGATGGAACATTGTGATATCTCATGTGAGAGAGCATTTGGATGAGAAGTGCATGGAGCATTGTGATTACAAGGTTTATGTAGCATAGCGATGACAACGTTGTGGATCACTGTGATGAAAAACGCATGGCACTTTGTGATGACAAGGGTCATGGAGCATTGTGATGACAAGGGCATGGAGTATTGTGGTGACAGGCATCATGGAGCGTTGTGATGACAAGTGTTATGGAACATTGTGATCACAAGTGTTTGGAGCATTGCAATGACAGAGGTAATGGATCATTTTGATTTCAAGGAGCATGGAGCATTGTGATGACTATGGCATGAAGCAGTGGGATCCCAAGGATCTTGGAGGATTGTGATGACATTGGTAACGGAGTATTGTGATGACAAGCGCATAGAGCATTTTAATGACAAGGTCATGTAGCATTTTGCTTGCAAAGGCATGGAGCATTGTGATGACAGGTGTCATGGAGCACTGTGATGACAAGCATCACGGAGCATTTTGAATACAGGGGTCATGGAGCATTGGGATGACAAGGGCATGGATCATTGTGATGACAAGTGTCATGGAGCATTGGGCTGAAAACGTTCATGGAGTATTGTGATGACAGGGGTCATGGGGCATTGTGATTACAGAGGTCTTGGAGCATTGTGATGACAAGAGTCCCGGATCATTGTGTTGTCAGGTGTCATGGAGTGTTGTGATGACAGTGGTCATGCAGCATTGTGAAGATATTTGTCATGGAGCATTGTGATGAGAAAGTCATGGAGCATAGGGCTAAAAATGTTCATGGAGTATTGTGATGAAAGGTGTCATGGAGCATTGTGATGAGAAGGAATGGAGCATGGTGATGACAAGGTCCTGGAGCATTGTGATGAGATGACCATGGAGACTTGTGATGACAAGTCTCATGGAGAATTCTGATGAATCGGGGCATGGAGCATTGTGAATACAGGGGTCTTCAGCATTGTGATGACAAGGGCATGGAGCACTGTGAGGAGAAGGCCATGGAACATTCTGATGTCATGCGTCATGGAGCTTTGTGATGACAATGGCATGGAGCATTGTGATTCCAAGGGTCATTGAGCTTTGTGATGACAAAGGTCATGGAGCATATTGATGCCAAGGGTGTGGTGCATTGTTATGAGAAGGGCAGGGAGAATTTTGATGACAGGTTCATGCAGCAATTTGATGAAAAGTGTAATGGAACATTTTGTTGACAGGGGTTATACAACATTGTGATGCCAGGGGTCATGGAGCTTTGCGATGTAATGGGTCAAGGAGCACTTTGATGACAGGGGTTATGGAATATTGTGATGTCAGGTGTCATGGAACATTGTGCTGATAAGGGGATGTAGCATTGTGATGACAGGGGTCATGGAACATTGTGATTACAGGGGTGAGGGCGGAGTGTGATGACTAGTGATGGAACATTGTGATATCTCATGTGAGAGAGCATTTGGATGAGAAGTGCATGGAGCATTGTGATTACAATGTTTATGGGGCATAGCAATGACAAGGTTGTGGATCATTGTGATGAAAATCACATGGAACATTGTGATGACAAGGGTCATGGAGCATTGTTCTAACAAAGACATGGAGCATTGTGATGAGAAGGTTCACGGAGCATTGTGATGAAATGTTCATGGAGCATTGTGGTTACAAATGTCACAGAGCCTTGTGATGACGCGGGCATGGACCATTGTGATGACAAACGTTATGAAGCATAGTGATGACTGGAGTCAGGGAGCGTTGTGATGACAGGGGTCATGGAGCATTTTGATGACAAGGGCAAGGAGCTTTGTGATGACAGGGGCATGGAACATTGGTCTGACATGTTTCCTAGATTATTGTGATGAGAGTGGACATGGTGCATTGTGATGACAAGGGCATGGAGCATTGTGATGACAAGGGAAGGTAGTATTGTGAAGACAGGTGTTAGGGAGCATGGTGATGACATATGTCATGGTCCATTGCGATGACAAAGGCAGGGAGCATTGTGATGCCAAATGTAATGGAGGATTGTGATGACAAATATAATGGAGCATTGTGATGACTAGGGCTTGGAGCATTATGATGACAAGGGCCATTGAGAATTTTCAAGACAATGTCGTGAAGCATTGTGATGACAAGGTCCTGGAGCATTGTGATGAGAAAACCATGGAGCCTTGTGATGACAAGTCTCATGGAGCATACTGATGAAAAGGGGCATGGAGCATTTTGATTACAGGGGTCTTGGAACATTGTGATAAAAAGGGCATGAAGCTTTGTGATGACAAGTGCATCGAGCATTGGTCTAATAAGTTTCATGGATTATTGTGATGACAGTTGGAATGGCGCATTGTGATGACAACGGCATGGAAAATTGCGATGACCAGGTCATGCAATATTGTGAAGAGAGGTGTCAGGGGGCATTGGGATGACATATGTAATGGCCCAATGTGATGACAATGGCATGGAGCATTGTGATGCCAAGTGTCATGGAGGATTCTGATGACAAAGGTAATGGAGCATTGTGATGACAATGGCTTGGAGCATTGTGATGACAAGGGTCAGGGAGAATTGTTCTGACAAGTGCATGGAGAATTGTGATGACAATGGTCATGGAGCATTCTAATGACAAACTTGTGGAGTATTTTGATGACAATGGCACGGAGCATTGTGATGAAAATTGCATGGGGCTTTGTGAAGAAAAAGGCATGGAGCCTTTTCGTGACAGGGTTCAAGGAGCATTCTGACGACACGTGTCAGGGAGCATTGTGATGACAAGTGTATTCAGAATTGTGATGACAATGGTCATGGAGCATTGTGATGAAAAGGGCATGGAGTATTGTGATGACAGGCATCATGGAGCGTTGTGATGAAAAGTGTTATGGAACATTGTGATCACAAGTGTTTGGAGCATTGTGATGACAGAGGTCATGGATCATTTTGATTTCAAAGAGCATGGAGCATTGTGATGACAAGGGCATGAAGCAATGTGATCTCAAGGTTCATGGAGGATTGTGATGACAATGGTAATGGAGTATTGTGATGACAAGCACATAGAGCATTGTAATGACAATGTCATGTAGCATTTTGCTGACAAAGGCATGGAGCATTGTGATGACATGTGTCATGGAGCACTGTGATGACAAGCGTCACGGAGCATTGTGAATACAGGGGTCATGGAGCATTGGGATGAGAATGTCATGGAGCATTGGGCTGAAAATGTTCATTGAATATTGTGATGACAGGGGTCCTGGAGCATTGTGATGACAAGGTCCTGGAACATTGTGATGAGAAGACCATGGAGACTTGTGATGAGAAGTCTCATGGAGCATTCTGATGAAAAGGGGCATGGAGCTTTGTGATTACAGGGGTCTTGGAGCATTGTGATGACAAGGGCATGGAGTATTGTGATGACAGGCATCATGGAGCGTTGTGATGACAAGTGTTATGGAACAATGTGATCACAAGTGTTTGGAGCATTGCGATGACAGTGGTCATGGATCATTTTGATTTCAGGGAGCATGGAGCATTGTGATGACTAGGGCATGAAGCAATGCGATCCCAATGTTCTTGGAGGATTGTGATGACAATGGTAATGGTGTATTGTGATGACAAGCGCATAGAGCATCGTAATGACAAGATCATGTAGCATTTTGCTGACAAAGGCATGGAGATTTGTGATGACAGGTGTCATGGAGCACTGTGATGACAAGCATCACGGTGCATTGTGAATACAGGGGTCATGGAGCATAGGGATGACAAGGGCATGGATCATTGTGATGACAAGTGTCATGGAGCACTGGGCTGAAAATGTTCATGGAGTATTGTGATGACAGGGGTCATGGAGCATTGTGATGACAAGGGAATGAAGCACGGTGATGACAAGGTCCTGGAGCATTTTGATGAGATGACCATGGAGACTTGTGATGACAAGTCTCAAGGAGCATTCTGATGAAAAGTGGCATGGAGCATTGTGATTACAGGGGTCTTGGAGCATTGTGATGACAAGAGTCCTGGATCATTGTGTTGTCAGGTTTCATGGAGTGTTGTGATGACAGTGGTCACGGAGCATTGTGATGATAATGGTCATGGCACATTGTGATGAGAAGGTCTTGGAGCATTGGGGTGAAAATATTCATGGAATATTGTGATGACAGGTGTCATGGTGCATTGTGATGACAAGGGAATGGAGCGTGGTGATGATAAGGTCCTGGAGCATTGTGATGAGAAGACCAAGGAGACTTGTGACGACAAGTCTCATGGAGCATTCTGATGAAAAGGGGCATGGAGCATTGTGATAACTGGGGTGAGGGAGGATTGTGATGACTAGTGTTGGAACATAGTGATATCTCATGTGACAGAGCATTTGAATGAGAAGTGCATGGATCATTGTGATTACAAGGTTTATGGAGCATAGCGATGACAAGGTTGTGGATCACTGTGGTGAAAAACGCATGGCACTTTGTGATGACAAGGGTCATGGAGCATTGTGATGACAAGGGCATGGAGTATTGTGATGACAGGCATCATGGAGCGTTGTGATGACAAGTGTTATGGAACATTGTGATCACAAGTGTTTGGAGCATTGCGATGACAGAGGTCATGGATCATTTTGATTTCAAGGAGCATGGAGCATTGTGATGACTATGGCATGAAGCAATGGGATCCCAAGGATCTTGGAGGATTGTGATGACATTGGTAATGGAGTATTGTGATGACAAGCGCATAGAGCATTGTAATGACAAGGTCATGTAGCATTTTGCTTACAAAGGCATGGAGCATTGTGATGATAGGTGTCATGGAGCACTGTGATGACAAGCATCACGGAGCATTGTGAATACAGGGGTTATGGAGCATTGGGATGACAAGGGCATGGATCATTGTGATGACAACTGTCATGGAGCATTGGGCTGAAAATGTTCATGGAGTATTGTGATGACAGGTGTCATGGGGCATTGTGATTACAGAGGTCTTGGAGCATTGTGATGACAAGAGTCCCGGATCATTGTTTTGTCAGGTGTCATGGAGTGTTGTGATGACAGTGGTCATGCAGCTTTGCGATGATATTGGTCATGGAGCATTGTGATGAGAAGGTCATGGAGCATAGGGCTAAAAATATACATGGAGTATTGTGATGACAGGTTACATGGAGCATGGTGATGACAAGGTCCTGGAGCATTGTGATGAGATGACCATGGAGATTTGTGATGCCAAGTCTCATGGAGCATTCTGATGAAACGGGGCATGGAGCATTGTGATTACAGGGGTCTTGGAACGTTGTGATGACAAGGGCATGGAGCACTGTGAGGAGAAGGCCATGGAACATTCTGATGATATGCGTCATGGAGCTTTGTGATGACAATGGCATGGAGCATTGTGATGCCTAGGGTCATGGATCTTTGTGATGACAAAGGTCATGGAGCATATTGATGCCAAGGGTGTGGTGCATTGTCATGAGAAGGGCAGGGAGCATTTTGATGACAGGGTCATGCAGCAATTTGATGAAAATTGTCATGGAACATTTTGTTGACAGGGGTTATAGAACATTGTGATGCCAGGGGTCATGGAGATTTGGGATGAAATGGGTCATGGAGCATTTTGATGACAGGGGTTATGGAACATTGTGATGTCAGGGGTCATGGAACATTGTCCTGATAAGGGGATGTAGCATTGTGATGACAGGGGTCATGGAACATTGTGATTACACGGGTGAGGGAGGATTATGATGACTAGTTATGGAACATTGTGATATCTCATGTGAGAGAGCATTTGGATGAGAAGTGCATGGAGCATTGTGATTACATTGTTTATGGAGCATAGCGATGACAAGGTTTTGGGTCATTTTGATGAAAAGCGCATGGCACATTGTGATGACAAGGGTCATGGAGCATTGTTCTGACAAAGGCATGGAGCATTGTGATGACAAGTGTCAGAGAGCATTGTGATGAAATGTTCATGGAGCATTGGGGTTACAAAGGTCTCAGAGACTTGTGATGACGTGGGCATGGACCGTTGTGATGACAAACGTTATGAAGCATTGTGATGACTGGAGTCAGGGAGCGTTGTGATGACAGGGGTCATGGAGCATTTTGATGACAAGGGCATGGAACATTGGTCTGACATGTTTCCTAGATTATTGTGATGACAGTGGACATGGTGCATTGTGATGACAAGGGCATGGAGCATTGTGATGACAAGGGAATGTAGTATTGTGAAGACAGGTGTCAGGGAGCATGGTGATGACATATGTCATGGTCCATTGCAATGACAATGGCAGGGAGCATTGTGATGCCAAATGTAATGGAGGATTGTGATGACAAATATAATGGAGCATTGTGATGACTAGGGCTTGGAGCATTATGATGACAAGGGCCATTGAGAATTTTCATGACAATGTCGTGAAGCATTGTGATGACAAGTTCCTGGATCACTGTGTTGAGAAAACCATGAAGCCTTGCGATGACAAGTCTCATGGAGCATACTGATGAAAAGTGGCATGGAGCATTCTGATTACATGGGTCTTGAACATTTTGATATTAAGGGCATGGAGCTTTGTGATGACAAATGCATGGACCATTGGTCTAATAAGTTTCATGGATTATTGTGATGACATTTGGAATGGCGCATTGTGATGACAAGGGCATGGAGCATTGTGAAGACCAGGTCATGCAGTATTGTGAAGAGAGTTGTCAGGGAGCATTGTGATGACATATGTAATGGGGCATTGTGATGACAATGGCATGGAGCATTGTGATGCCAAGTGTTATGGAGGATTCTGATGACAAAGGTAATGGAGCATTGTGATGACAATGGCTTGGAGCATTGTGATGACAAGGGTCAGGGAGCATTGTGCAGACAAGTTCATGGAGAATTGTGATGACAAGCGTCATGGAGCATTCTGATGATAAGCTTGTGGAGTATTTTGATGACAATGACATGGAGCATTGTGATGAAAACCGCATGGGGCATTGTGATGAAAAGGGCATGGAGTATTGTGATGACAGGCATTATGGAGCATTGTGATGACAAGTGTTACGGAACATTGTTATCACAAGGGTTTGGAGCATTGTGATGACAGGGGTCATGGATCATTTTGATTTCATGGAGCATGGAGCATTGTGATGACAAGGGCATGAAGCAATGTGATTCAAAGGTTCATGGAGGATTGTGAAGACAATGGTAATGGAGTATTGTGATGACAAGCACATAGAGCATTGTAAGGACAGTGTCATGTAGCATTTTGCTGACAAAAGCATGGAGCATTGTGATGACATGTGTCATGGTGCACTTTGATGACAAGCGTCACAGAGCATTTTGAATATAGGGGTCATGGAGCATTGGGATGACAACGGCATGGATCACTGTGATGACAAGGGTCATGGATCATTGGGATGAAAATGTTCATGGAGTATTGTGATGAGAGGGGTCATGGAGCATTGTGATTACAGGGGTCATGGAGCATTGTGATGAAAAGAGTCCCGGATCATTGTGTTGTCAGGTGTCATGGAGTGTTTTGTTGACAGTGGTCATGGAGGATTTTGATGATATTGGTCATGGAGCATTGTGATTAGTAGGTCATGGAGCATTGAGCTGAAAATGTTCATGGAGTATTGTGATGACAGGTGTCATGGAGCATTGTGATGACAAGGGAATGGAGCGTGGTGATGGCAAGGTCCTGGAGCATTGTGATGAGATGACCATGGAGACTTGTGTTGACAAGTCTCATGGAGCATTCTGATGAAAAGGTGCATGGAGCATTGTGATTACAGGGTTCTTGGAGCATTGTGATGACAAGGGCATGGAGCACTGTGAGGAGAAGGCCATGGAACATTCTGATAACATGCGTCATGGAGCTTTGTGATGACAAGGGCATGGAGCATTGTGATTACAGGGGTCTTGGAGCATTGTGATGACAAGGGTCATGGAGCCTTGTGATGACAAGTCCGTGAAACAATGTGATGGCAGGGGTCATGGAGCATTGTTATGACCGATGTAATGGAGCATTGTGATGAGAAGGGCATTGAGCATTGGTCTGAAATGTTTCTTGAATTATTGTGATGAGAGTGGGCATGGAGCATTGTGATGACAAGGGCACGTACACTGTGATACATGGGTCATGGGGGATTGTAATGACAAGGGCATGGAGCATTGTGATGAGAAGGGCATCGAGCACTGTGATGATAATTGTCATGGAGCTTTGTGATGACAGGGGCATTGAGCAATATGATGAGAGGGTTCATGGAGCATTATGATGGCAATGACATAGAGCATTGTGATGCCAAGGGTCATGGAGCTTTGTGATGACAAAAGTCATGGAGCATTTTGATGACAAGTGTGTGGTGCATTGTGATGAGCACGGCAGGGAGCATTTTGATGACAGGTTCATGCAGTAATTTGATGAAAAGTGTAATGGAACATTTTGATGACAGGGGTTATAAAACATTGTGATGCCATGGGTCATGGAGCTTTGGGATGAAAAGGGTCATGGAGTATTTTGATGACAGGGGTTATTGAACATTGTGATGTCAGGGATCATGGAACATTGTGCTGATAAGGGGATGTAGCATTGTGATGACAGGGGTCATGGAATCTTGTGATAACAGGGGTGAGGGAGGATTGTGATGACAAGTGATGGAACATTGTGATATCCGTTGTGAGAGAGCATTTGAATGAGAATTGCATGGAACATTGTGATTACAAGGTTTATGGAGCATAGCGATGTCAAAGTTGTGGATCTTTGTGATGAAAAGTGCATGGCACATTGTGATGACAAGGGTCATGGAGCATTCTTCTGACAAAGACATGGAGCATTGTGATGACAAGGGTCAAGCAGCATTGTGATGAAAAGTTCATGGAGCACTGTGGTTACAAAGGTCATAGAGACTTGTGATGACGCGGGCATGGACCGTTGTGATGACAAACGTTATGAAGCATTGTGATGACTGGAGTCAGGGAGCATTGTGATGACAGGGGTCATGGAGCATTGTGATGACAAGGGCATGGAGTATTGTGATGACAGGCATTATGGAGCATTGTGATGACAAGTGTTACGGAACATTGTTATCACAAGGGTTTGGAGCATTGTGATGACAGGGGTCATGGATCATTTTGATTTCATGGAGCATGGAGCATTGTGATGACAAGGGCATGAAGCAATGTGATCCAAAGGTTCATGGAGGATTGTGAAGACAATGGTAATGGAGTATTGTGATGACAAGCACATAGAGCATTGTAAGGACAGTGTCATGTAGCATTTTGCTGACAAAAGCATGGAGCATTGTGATGACATGTGTCATGGTGCACTTTGATGACAAGCGTCACAGAGCATTTTGAATATAGGGGTCATGGAGCATTGGGATGACAACGGCATGGATCACTGTGATGACAAGGGTCATGGATCATTGGGATGAAAAAGTTCATGGAGTATTGTGATGACAGGGGTCATGGAGCATTGTGATTACAGGGGTGATGGAGCATTGTGATGAAAAGAGTCCCGGATCATTGTGTTGTCAGGTGTCATGGAGTGTTTTGTTGACAGTGGTCATGGAGGATTTTGATGATATTGGTCATGGAGCATTGTGATTAGTAGGTCATGGAGCATTGGGCTGAAAATGTTCATGGAGTATTGTGATGACAGGTGTCATGGAGCATTGTGATGACAAGGGAATGGAGCGTGGTGATGACAAGGTCCTGGAGCATTGTGATGAGATGACCATGGAGACTTGTGTTGACAAGTCTCATGGAGCATTCTGATGAAAAGGTGCATGGAGCATTGTGATTACAGGGTTCTTGGAGCATTGTGATGACAAGGGCATGGAGCACTGTGAGGAGAAGGCCATGGAACATTCTGATAACATGCGTCATGGAGCTTTGTGATGACAAGGGCATGGAGCATTGTGATTACAGGGGTCTTGGAGCATTGTGATGACAAGGGTCATGGAGCCTTGTGATGACAAGTCCGTGGAACAATGTGATGGCAGGGGTCATGGAGCATTGTTATGACCGATGTAATGGAGCATTGTGATGAGAAGGGCATTGAGCATTGGTCTGAAATGTTTCTTGAATTATTGTGATGAGAGTGGGCATGGAGCATTGTGATGACAAGGGCACGTACACTGTGATACATGGGTCATGGGGGATTGTAATGACAAGGGCATGGAGCATTGTGATGAGATGGACATCGAGCATTGTGATGATAATTGTCATGGAGCTTTGTGATGACAGGGGCATTGAGCAATATGATGAGAGGGTTCATGGAGCATTATGATGGCAATGACATGGAGCATTGTGATGCCAAGGGTCATGGAGCTTTGTGATGACAAAAGTCATGGAGCATTTTGATGACAAGTGTGTGGTGCATTGTGATGAGCACGGCAGGGAGCATTTTGATGACAGGTTCATGCAGTAATTTGATGAAAAGTGTAATGGAACATTTTGATGACAGGGGTTATAAAACATTGTGATGCCATGGGTCATGGAGCTTTGGGATGAAAAGGGTCATGGAGTATTTTGATGACAGGGGTTATTGAACATTGTGATGTCAGGGATCATGGAACATTGTGCTGATAAGGGGATGTAGCATTGTGATGACAGGGGTCATGGAAACTTGTGATAACAGGGGTGAGGGAGGATTGTGATGACAAGTGATGGAACATTGTGATATCCGTTGTGAGAGAGCATTTGAATGAGAATTGCATGGAACATTGTGATTACAAGGTTTATGGAGCATAGCGATGTCAAAGTTGTGGATCTTTGTGATGAAAAGTGCATGGAACATTGTGATGACAAGGGTCATGGAGCATTCTTCTGACAAAGACATGGAGCATTGTGATGACAAGGGTCAAGCAGCATTGTGATGAAAAGTTCATGGAGCACTGTGGTTACAAAGGTCATAGAGACTTGTGATGACGCGGGCATGGACCGTTGTGATGACAAACGTTATGAAGCATTGTGATGACTGGAGTCACGGAGCATTGTGATGACAGGGGTCATGGAGCATTGTGATGACAAGGGCATGGAGCATTGTGATGACAGGTGCATGGAGCATCGGTCTGACAAGTTTCATAGATTATTGTGATGACAGTGGACATGGTGCATTTTGATGACAAGTGCATGGAGTATTGTGATGACAAGGGCATGGAATATTGTGAAGACAGGTGTCAGGTAGCATTGTGATGACATATGTCATGGTCCATTGCGATGACAATGGCATGGAGCATTGTGATGCCAAATATAATGGAGGATTGTGATGACAAATATAATGGAGCATTGTGATGACTAGGGCATGGAGCATTATGATGACAAGGGCCATTGAGAGTTTTCATGAAAATGTCATGAAGCATTGTGATGACAAGGTCCTGGAGCATTGTGATGAGAAAATCATGGAGCCATGTGATGACAGGTCTCATGGAGCATACTGATCAAAAGGGGCATGGAGCATTCTGATTACTTGGATCTTGGAACATTGTGATAACAAGGGCATGGAGCATTGTGATGACAAGGGCATGGAGTATTGTGATGACAGGCATCATGGAGCGTTGTGATGACAAGGGCATGGAGCATTGGTCTAATAAGTTTCTTGGATTATTGTGATGAGAGTGGGAACAGCGCATTGTGATGACAAGGGCATGGAGCATTGTGATGACCAGGTCATGCAGTATTGTAAATAGAGGTGTCAGGGAGCATTGTGATGACATATGTAATGGCCCATTGTGATGACAATGGCATGGAGCATTCTGATGCCAAGTGTCATGGAGGATTCTGATAACAAATGTAATGGAGCATTGTGATGACAATGGCTTGGAGCATTGTGATGACAAGGGTCAGGGAGCATTGTGCTGACAAGTGCATGGAGAATTGTGATGACAAGGGTCATGGAGCATTCTGATGACAAGCTTGTGGAGTATTTTGATGACAATGGCATGGAGCATTGTGATGAAAATGGCATGGGGCTTTGTGATGAAAAAGGCATGGAGCCTTTTCGTGACAGGGTTCAAGGAGCATTCTGACGACAAGTGTCAGGGAGCATTGTGATGACAAGTGTATTGAGAATTGTGATGACAAAGGTCATGGAGCATTGTGATGAAAAGGGCATGGAGTATTGTGATGACAGTCATCATGGAGCGTTGTGATGACAAGTGTTATGGAACATTGTGATCACAAGGGTTTGGAGCATTGCGATGACAGAGGTCATGGATACATTTGATTTCAAGGAGCATGGGGCATTGTGATGACTAGGGCATGAAGCAATGGGATCCCAAGGTTCTTGGAGGATAGTGATGACAATGGTAATGGAGTATTGTGATGACAAGTGCATAGACCATTGTAAAGACAAGGTCATGTAGCATTTTGCTGACAAAGGCATGGAGCATTGTGATGACATGTGTCATGGAGCACTGTAATGACAAGCGTCAGAGAGCATTGTGAATACAGGGGTCATGGAGAATTGGGATGACAAGGACATGGATCATTGTGATGACAACTGTCATGGAGCATTGGGATGAAAATGTTCATGGAGTATTGTGATGACAGGGGTCATGGGGCATTGTGATTACAGGGGTCTAGGAGCATTGTGATGAAAGGAGTCCCGGATCATTGTGTTGTCAGGTGTCATGGAGTGTTGTGATGACAGTGGTCATGGAGCATTGTGATGATATTGGTCATGGAGCATTGTGATGAGAAGGTCATGGAGCATAGGGCTAAAAATGTTCATGGAGTATTGTGATGACAGGATTCATGGAGCATTGTGATGACAAGGGAATGGAGCATGCTGATGAAAAGGTCCTGGAGCATTGTGATGAGATGACCATGGAGACTTGTGATGACAAGTCTCATGGAGCATTCTGATGAAAAGGGGCAAGGAGCATTGTGATTACAGGGGTCTTGGACCATTGTGATGACAAGGGCATGGAGCACTGTGAGGAGAAGGCCATGGAACATTCTGATGACATGCGTCATGGAGCTTTGTTATGACAAGGGCATGGAGCATTGTGATTACAGGGGTCTGGGAGCATTGTGATGAAATGAGTCCCGGATCATTGTGTTGTCAGGTGTCATGGAGTGTTTTGATGACAGTGGTCATGGAGAATTTTGATGATATTGGTCATGGAGCATTGTGATTAGAAGTTCATGGAGCATTGGGCTGAAAATGTTCATGGAGTATTGTGATGAAAGGTGTCATGGAGCATTGTGATGACAAGGGAATGGAGCGTGGTGATGACAAGGTCCTGGAGCATTGTGATGAGATGACCATGGAGACTTGTGTTGACAAGTCTCATGGAGCATTCTGATGAAAAGGTGCATGGAGCATTGTGATTACAGGGTTCTTGGAGCATTGTGATGACAAGGGCATGGAGCACTGTGAGGAGAAGGCCATGGAACATTCTGATAACATGCGTCATGGAGCTTTGTGATGACAAGGGCATGGAGCATTGTGATTACAGGGGTCTTGGAGCATTGTGATGACAAGGGTCATGGAGCCTTGTGATGACAAGTCCGTGGAACAATGTGATGGCAGGGGTCATGGAGCATTGTTATGACAGATGTAATGGAGCATTGTGATGAGAAGGGCATTGAGCATTGGTCTGAAATGTATCTTGAATTCTTGTGATGAGAGTGGGCATGGAGCATTGTGATGACAAGGGCACGTACACTGTGATACATGGGTCATGGGGGATTGTAATGACAAGGGCATGGAGCATTGTGATGAGAAGGGCATCGAGCATTGTGATGACAATTGTCATGGAGCTTTGTGATGACAAGGGCATTGAGCAATATGATGAGAGGGTTCATGGAGCTTTATGATGACAATGACATGGAGCATTGTGATGCCAAGGGTCATGGAGCTTTGTGATGACAAAAGTCATGGAGCATTTTGATGACAAGGGTGTGGTGCATTGTGATGAGCAGGGCAGGGAGCATTTTGATGACAGGTTCATGCAGTAATTTGATGAAAAGTGTAATGGAACATTTTGATGACAGGGGTTATAAAACATTGTGATGCCATGGGTCATGGAGCTTTGGGATGAAAAGGGTCATGGAGTATTTTGATGACAGGGGTTATTGAACATTGTGATGTCAGGGATCATGGAACATTGTGCTGATAAGGGGATGTAGCATTGTGATGACAGGGGTCATGGAAACTTGTGATAACAGGGGTGAGGGAGGATTGTGATGACAAGTGATGGAACATTGTGATATCCGTTGTGAGAGAGCATTTGAATGAGAATTGCATGGAACATTGTGATTACAAGGTTTATGGAGCATAGCGATGTCAAAGTTGTGGTTCTTTGTGATGAAAAGTGCATGGAACATTGTGATGACAAGGGTCATGGAGCATTGTTCTGACAAAGACATGGAGCATCGTGATGACAAGGGTCACGCAGCATTGTGATGAAAAGTTCATGGAGCATTGTGGTTACAAAGGTCACAGAGTCTTGTGATGACGCCGGCATGGACCATTGTGATGAAAAACGTTATGAAGCATTGTGATGACTGGAGTCACGGAGCATTGTGATGACAGGGGTCATGGAGCATTGTGATGACAAGGGCATGGAGCATTGTGATGACAGGTGCATGGAGCATCGGTCTGACAAGTTTCATAGATTATTGTGATGACAGTGGACATGGTGCATTTTGATGACAAGTGCATGGAGTATTGTGATGACAAGGGCATGGAATATTGTGAAGACAGGTGTCAGGTAGCATTGTGATGACATATGTCATGGTCCATTGCGATGACAATGGCATGGAGCATTGTGATGCCAAATATAATGGAGGATTGTGATGACAAATATAATGGAGCATTGTGATGACTAGGGCATGGAGCATTATGATGACAAGGGCCATTGAGAGTTTTCATGAAAATGTCATGAAGCATTGTGATGACAAGGTCCTGGAGCATTGTGATGAGAAAATCATGGAGCCATGTGATGACAGGTCTCATGGAGCATACTGATCAAAAGGGGCATGGAGCATTCTGATTACTTGGGTCTTGGAACATTGTGATAACAAGGGCATGGAGCATTGTGATGACAAGGGCATGGAGTATTGTGATGACAGGCATCATGGAGCGTTGTGATGACAAGGGCATGGAGCATTGGTCTAATAAGTTTCTTGGATTATTGTGATGAGAGTGGGAACAGCGCATTGTGATGACAAGGGCATGGAGCATTGTGATGACCAGGTCATGCAGTATTGTAAATAGAGGTGTCAGGGGGCATTGTGATGACATATGTAATGGCCAATTGTGATGACAATGGCATGGAGCATTCTGATGCCAAGTGTCATGGAGGATTCTGATAACAAATGTAATGGAGCATTGTGATGACAATGGCTTGGAGCATTGTGATGACAAGGGTCAGGGAGCATTGTGCTGACAAGTGCATGGAGAATTGTGATGACAAGGGTCATGGAGCATTCTGATGACAAGCTTGTGGAGTATTTTGATGACAATGGCATGGAGCATTGTGATGAAAATGGCATGGGGCTTTGTGATGAAAAAGGCATGGAGCCTTTTCGTGACAGGGTTCAAGGAGCATTCTGACGACAAGTGTCAGGGAGCATTGTGATGACAAGTGTATTGAGAATTGTGATGACAAAGGTCATGGAGCATTGTGATGAAAAGGGCATGGAGTATTGTGATGACAGTCATCATGGAGCGTTGTGATGACAAGTGTTATGGAACATTGTGATCACAAGGGTTTGGAGCATTGCGATGACAGAGGTCATGGATACATTTGATTTCAAGGAGCATGGGGCATTGTGATGACTAGGGCATGAAGCAATGGGATCCCAAGGTTCTTGGAGGATAGTGATGACAATGGTAATGGAGTATTGTGATGACAAGCGCATAGACCATTGTAAAGACAAGGTCATGTAGCATTTTGCTGACAAAGGCATGGAGCATTGTGATGACATGTGTCATGGAGCACTGTAATGACAAGCGTCAGAGAGCATTGTGAATACAGGGGTCATGGAGAATTGGGATGACAAGGGCATGGATCATTGTGATGACAACTGTCATGGAGCATTGGGATGAAAATGTTCATGGAGTATTGTGATGACAGGGGTCATGGGGCATTGTGATTACAGGGGTCTAGGAGCATTGTGATGAAAGGAGTCCCGGATCATTGTGTTGTCAGGTGTCATGGAGTGTTGTGATGACAGTGGTCATGGAGCATTGTGATGATATTGGTCATGGAGCATTGTGATGAGAAGGTCATGGAGCATAGGGCTAAAAATGTTCATGGAGTATTGTGATGACAGGATTCATGGAGCATTGTGATGACAAGGGAATGGAGCATGCTGATGAAAAGGTCCTGGAGCATTGTGATGAGATGACCATGGAGACTTGTGATGACAAGTCTCATGGAGCATTCTGATGAAAAGGGGCAAGGAGCATTGTGATTACAGGGGTCTTGGACCATTGTGATGACAAGGGCATGGAGCACTGTGAGGAGAAGGCCATGGAACATTCTGATGACATGCGTCATGGAGCTTTGTTATGACAAGGGCATGGAGCATTGTGATTACAGGGGTCTGGGAGCATTGTGATGAAATGAGTCCCGGATCATTGTGTTGTCAGGTGTCATGGAGTGTTTTGATGACAGTGGTCATGGAGAATTTTGATGATATTGGTCATGGAGCATTGTGATTAGAAGTTCATGGAGCATTGGGCTGAAAATGTTCATGGAGTATTGTGATGAAAGGTGTCATGGAGCATTGTGATGACAAGGGAATGGAGCGTGGTGATGACAAGGTCCTGGAGCATTGTGATGAGATGACCATGGAGACTTGTGTTGACAAGTCTCATGGAGCATTCTGATGAAAAGGTGCATGGAGCATTGTGATTACAGGGTTCTTGGAGCATTGTGATGACAAGGGCATGGAGCACTGTGAGGAGAAGGCCATGGAACATTCTGATAACATGCGTCATGGAGCTTTGTGATGACAAGGGCATGGAGCATTGTGATTACAGGGGTCTTGGAGCATTGTGATGACAAGGGTCATGGAGCCTTGTGATGACAAGTCCGTGGAACAATGTGATGGCAGGGGTCATGGAGCATTGTTATGACCGATGTAATGGAGCATTGTGATGAGAAGGGCATTGAGCATTGGTCTGAAATGTTTCTTGAATTATTGTGATGAGAGTGGGCATGGAGCATTGTGATGACAAGGGCACGTACACTGTGATACATGGGTCATGGGGGATTGTAATGACAAGGGCATGGAGCATTGTGATGAGAAGGGCATCGAGCATTGTGATGACAATTGTCATGGAGCTTTGTGATGACAAGGGCATTGAGCAATATGATGAGAGGGTTCATGGAGCTTTATGATGACAATGACATGGAGCATTGTGATGCCAAGGGTCATGGAGCTTTGTGATGACAAAAGTCATGGAGCATTTTGATGACAAGTGTGTGGTGCATTGTGATGAGCAGGGCAGGGAGCATTTTGATGACAGGTTCATGCAGTAATTTGATGAAAAGTGTAATGGAACATTTTGATGACAGGGGTTATAAAACATTGTGATGCCATGGGTCATGGAGCTTTGGGATGAAAAGGGTCATGGAGTATTTTGATGACAGGGGTTATTGAACATTGTGATGTCAGGGATCATGGAACATTGTGCTGATAAGGGGATGTAGCATTGTGATGACAGGGGTCATGGAAACTTGTGATAACAGGGGTGAGGGAGGATTGTGATGACAAGTGATGGAACATTGTGATATCCGTTGTGAGAGAGCATTTGAATGAGAATTGCATGGAACATTGTGATTACAAGGTTTATGGAGCATAGCGATGTCAAAGTTGTGGATCTTTGTGATGAAAAGTGCATTGCACATTGTGATGACAAGGGTCATGGAGCATTGTTCTGACAAAGACATGGAGCATCGTGATGACAAGGGTCACGCAGCATTGTGATGAAAAGTTCATGGAGCATTGTGGTTACAAAGGTCACAGAGTCTTGTGATGACGCCGGCATGGACCATTGTGATGAAAAACGTTATGAAGCATTGTGATGACTGGAGTCACGGAGCATTGTGATGACAGGGGTCATGGAGCATTGTGATGACAAGGGCATGGAGCATTGTGATGACAGGTGCATGGAGCATCGGTCTGACAAGTTTCATAGATTATTGTGATGACAGTGGACATGGTGCATTTTGATGACAAGTGCATGGAGTATTGTGATGACAAGGGCATGGAATATTGTGAAGACAGGTGTCAGGTAGCATTGTGATGACATATGTCATGGTCCATTGCGATGACAATGGCATGGAGCATTGTGATGCCAAATATAATGGAGGATTGTGATGACAAATATAATGGAGCATTGTGATGACTAGGGCATGGAGCATTATGATGACAAGGGCCATTGAGAGTTTTCATGAAAATGTCATGAAGCATTGTGATGACAAGGTCCTGGAGCATTGTGATGAGAAAATCATGGAGCCATGTGATGACAGGTCTCATGGAGCATACTGATCAAAAGGGGCATGGAGCATTCTGATTACTTGGGTCTTGGAACATTGTGATAACAAGGGCATGGAGCATTGTGATGACAAGGGCATGGAGTATTGTGATGACAGGCATCATGGAGCGTTGTGATGACAAGGGCATGGAGCATTGGTCTAATAAGTTTCTTGGATTATTGTGATGAGAGTGGGAACAGCGCATTGTGATGACAAGGGCATGGAGCATTGTGATGACCAGGTCATGCAGTATTGTAAATAGAGGTGTCAGGGGGCATTGTGATGACATATGTAATGGCCCATTGTGATGACAATGGCATGGAGCATTCTGATGCCAAGTGTCATGGAGGATTCTGATAACAAATGTAATGGAGCATTGTGATGACAATGGCTTGGAGCATTGTGATGACAAGGGTCAGGGAGCATTGTGCTGACAAGTGCATGGAGAATTGTGATGACAAGGGTCATGGAGCATTCTGATGACAAGCTTGTGGAGTATTTTGATGACAATGGCATGGAGCATTGTGATGAAAATGGCATGGGGCTTTGTGATGAAAAAGGCATGGAGCCTTTTCGTGACAGGGTTCAAGGAGCATTCTGACGACAAGTGTCAGGGAGCATTGTGATGACAAGTGTATTGAGAATTGTGATGACAAAGGTCATGGAGCATTGTGATGAAAAGGGCATGGAGTATTGTGATGACAGTCATCATGGAGCGTTGTGATGACAAGTGTTATGGAACATTGTGATCACAAGGGTTTGGAGCATTGCGATGACAGAGGTCATGGATACATTTGATTTCAAGGAGCATGGGGCATTGTGATGACTAGGGCATGAAGCAATGGGATCCCAAGGTTCTTGGAGGATAGTGATGACAATGGTAATGGAGTATTGTGATGACAAGCGCATAGACCATTGTAAAGACAAGGTCATGTAGCATTTTGCTGACAAACGCATGGAGCATTGTGATGACATGTGTCATGGAGCACTGTAATGACAAGCGTCAGAGAGCATTGTGAATACAGGGGTCATGGAGAATTGGGATGACAAGGGCATGGATCATTGTGATGACAACTGTCATGGAGCATTGGGATGAAAATGTTCATGGAGTATTGTGATGACAGGGGTCATGGGGCATTGTGATTACAGGGGTCTAGGAGCATTGTGATGAAAGGAGTCCCGGATCATTGTGTTGTCAGGTGTCATGGAGTGTTGTGATGACAGTGGTCATGGAGCATTGTGATGATATTGGTCATGGAGCATTGTGATGAGAAGGTCATGGAGCATAGGGCTAAAAATGTTCATGGAGTATTGTGATGACAGGATTCATGGAGCATTGTGATGACAAGGGAATGGAGCATGCTGATGAAAAGGTCCTGGAGCATTGTGATGAGATGACCATGGAGACTTGTGATGACAAGTCTCATGGAGCATTCTGATGAAAAGGGGCAAGGAGCATTGTGATTACAGGGGTCTTGGACCATTGTGATGACAAGGGCATGGAGCACTGTGAGGAGAAGGCCATGGAACATTCTGATGACATGCGTCATGGAGCTTTGTTATGACAAGGGCATGGAGCATTGTGATTACAGGGGTCTGGGAGCATTGTGATGAAATGAGTCCCGGATCATTGTGTTGTCAGGTGTCATGGAGTGTTTTGATGACAGTGGTCATGGAGAATTTTGATGATATTGGTCATGGAGCATTGTGATTAGAAGTTCATGGAGCATTGGGCTGAAAATGTTCATGGAGTATTGTGATGAAAGGTGTCATGGAGCATTGTGATGACAAGGGAATGGAGCGTGGTGATGACAAGGTCCTGGAGCATTGTGATGAGATGACCATGGAGACTTGTGTTGACAAGTCTCATGCAGCATTCTGATGAAAAGGTGCATGGAGCATTGTGATTACAGGGTTCTTGGAGCATTGTGATGACAAGGGCATGGAGCACTGTGAGGAGAAGGCCATGGAACATTCTGATAACATGCGTCATGGAGCTTTGTGATGACAAGGGCATGGAGCATTGTGATTACAGGGGTCTTGGAGCATTGTGATGACAAGGGTCATGGAGCCTTGTGATGACAAGTCCGTGGAACAATGTGATGGCAGGGGTCATGGAGCATTGTTATGACCGATGTAATGGAGCATTGTGATGAGAAGGGCATTGAGCATTGGTCTGAAATGTTTCTTGAATTATTGTGATGAGAGTGGGCATGGAGCATTGTGATGACAAGGGCACGTACACTGTGATACATGGGTCATGGGGGATTGTAATGACAAGGGCATGGAGCATTGTGATGAGAAGGGCATCGAGCATTGTGATGACAATTGTCATGGAGCTTTGTGATGACAAGGGCATTGAGCAATATGATGAGAGGGTTCATGGAGCTTTATGATGACAATGACATGGAGCATTGTGATGCCAAGGGTCATGGAGCTTTGTGATGACAAAAGTCATGGAGCATTTTGATGACAAGGGTGTGGTGCATTGTGATGAGCAGGGCAGGGAGCATTTTGATGACAGGTTCATGCAGTAATTTGATGAAAAGTGTAATGGAACATTTTGATGACAGGGGTTATAAAACATTGTGATGCCATGGGTCATGGAGCTTTGGGATGAAAAGGGTCATGGAGTATTTTGATGACAGGGGTTATTGAACATTGTGATGTCAGGGATCATGGAACATTGTGCTGATAAGGGGATGTAGCATTGTGATGACAGGGGTCATGGAAACTTGTGATAACAGGGGTGAGGGAGGATTGTGATGACAAGTGATGGAACATTGTGATATCCGTTGTGAGAGAGCATTTGAATGAGAATTGCATGGAACATTGTGATTACAAGGTTTATGGAGCATAGCGATGTCAAAGTTGTGGTTCTTTGTGATGAAAAGTGCATGGAACATTGTGATGACAAGGGTCATGGAGCATTGTTCTGACAAAGACATGGAGCATCGTGATGACAAGGGTCACGCAGCATTGTGATGAAAAGTTCATGGAGCATTGTGGTTACAAAGGTCACAGAGTCTTGTGATGACGCCGGCATGGACCATTGTGATGAAAAACGTTATGAAGCATTGTGATGACTGGAGTCACGGAGCATTGTGATGACAGGGGTCATGGAGCATTGTGATGACAAGGGCATGGAGCATTGTGATGACAGGTGCATGGAGCATCGGTCTGACAAGTTTCATAGATTATTGTGATGACAGTGGACATGGTGCATTTTGATGACAAGTGCATGGAGTATTGTGATGACAAGGGCATGGAATATTGTGAAGACAGGTGTCAGGTAGCATTGTGATGACATATGTCATGGTCCATTGCGATGACAATGGCATGGAGCATTGTGATGCCAAATATAATGGAGGATTGTGATGACAAATATAATGGAGCATTGTGATGACTAGGGCATGGAGCATTATGATGACAAGGGCCATTGAGAGTTTTCATGAAAATGTCATGAAGCATTGTGATGACAAGGTCCTGGAGCATTGTGATGCGAAAATCATGGAGCCATGTGATGACAGGTCTCATGGAGCATACTGATCAAAAGGGGCATGGAGCATTCTGATTACTTGGGTCTTGGAACATTGTGATAACAAGGGCATGGAGCATTGTGATGACAAGGGCATGGAGTATTGTGATGACAGGCATCATGGAGCGTTGTGATGACAAGGGCATGGAGCATTGGTCTAATAAGTTTCTTGGATTATTGTGATGAGAGTGGGAACAGCGCATTGTGATGACAAGGGCATGGAGCATTGTGATGACCAGGTCATGCAGTATTGTAAATAGAGGTGTCAGGGAGCATTGTGATGACATATGTAATGGCCCATTGTGATGACAATGGCATGGAGCATTCTGATGCCAAGTGTCATGGAGGATTCTGATAACAAATGTAATGGAGCATTGTGATGACAATGGCTTGGAGCATTGTGATGACAAGGGTCAGGGAGCATTGTGCTGACAAGTGCATGGAGAATTGTGATGACAAGGGTCATGGAGCATTCTGATGACAAGCTTGTGGAGTATTTTGATGACAATGGCATGGAGCATTGTGATGAAAATGGCATGGGGCTTTGTGATGAAAAAGGCATGGAGCCTTTTCGTGACAGGGTTCAAGGAGCATTCTGACGACAAGTGTCAGGGAGCATTGTGATGACAAGTGTATTGAGAATTGTGATGACAAAGGTCATGGAGCATTGTGATGAAAAGGGCATGGAGTATTGTGATGACAGTCATCATGGAGCGTTGTGATGACAAGTGTTATGGAACATTGTGATCACAAGGGTTTGGAGCATTGCGATGACAGAGGTCATGGATACATTTGATTTCAAGGAGCATGGGGCATTGTGATGACTAGGGCATGAAGCAATGGGATCCCAAGGTTCTTGGAGGATAGTGATGACAATGGTAATGGAGTATTGTGATGACAAGCGCATAGACCATTGTAAAGACAAGGTCATGTAGCATTTTGCTGACAAAGGCATGGAGCATTGTGATGACATGTGTCATGGAGCACTGTAATGACAAGCGTCAGAGAGCATTGTGAATACAGGGGTCATGGAGAATTGGGATGACAAGGGCATGGATCATTGTGATGACAACTGTCATGGAGCATTGGGATGAAAATGTTCATGGAGTATTGTGATGACAGGGGTCATGGGGCATTGTGATTACAGGGGTCTAGGAGCATTGTGATGAAAGGAGTCCCGGATCATTGTGTTGTCAGGTGTCATGGAGTGTTGTGATGACAGTGGTCATGGAGCATTGTGATGATATTGGTCATGGAGCATTGTGATGAGAAGGTCATGGAGCATAGGGCTAAAAATGTTCATGGAGTATTGTGATGACAGGATTCATGGAGCATTGTGATGACAAGGGAATGGAGCATGCTGATGAAAAGGTCCTGGAGCATTGTGATGAGATGACCATGGAGACTTGTGATGACAAGTCTCATGGAGCATTCTGATGAAAAGGGGCAAGGAGCATTGTGATTACAGGGGTCTTGGACCATTGTGATGACAAGGGCATGGAGCACTGTGAGGAGAAGGCCATGGAACATTCTGATGACATGCGTCATGGAGCTTTGTTATGACAAGGGCATGGAGCATTGTGATTACAGGGGTCTGGGAGCATTGTGATGAAATGAGTCCCGGATCATTGTGTTGTCAGGTGTCATGGAGTGTTTTGATGACAGTGGTCATGGAGAATTTTGATGATATTGGTCATGGAGCATTGTGATTAGAAGTTCATGGAGCATTGGGCTGAAAATGTTCATGGAGTATTGTGATGAAAGGTGTCATGGAGCATTGTGATGACAAGGGAATGGAGCGTGGTGATGACAAGGTCCTGGAGCATTGTGATGAGATGACCATGGAGACTTGTGTTGACAAGTCTCATGGAGCATTCTGATGAAAAGGTGCATGGAGCATTGTGATTACAGGGTTCTTGGAGCATTGTGATGACAAGGGCATGGAGCACTGTGAGGAGAAGGCCATGGAACATTCTGATAACATGCGTCATGGAGCTTTGTGATGACAAGGGCATGGAGCATTGTGATTACAGGGGTCTTGGAGCATTGTGATGACAAGGGTCATGGAGCCTTGTGATGACAAGTCCGTGGAACAATGTGATGGCAGGGGTCATGGAGCATTGTTATGACCGATGTAATGGAGCATTGTGATGAGAAGGGCATTGAGCATTGGTCTGAAATGTTTCTTGAATTCTTGTGATGAGAGTGGGCATGGAGCATTGTGATGACAAGGGCACGTACACTGTGATACATGGGTCATGGGGGATTGTAATGACAAGGGCATGGAGCATTGTGATGAGAAGGGCATCGAGCATTGTGATGACAATTGTCATGGAGCTTTGTGATGACAAGGGCATTGAGCAATATGATGAGAGGGTTCATGGAGCTTTATGATGACAATGACATGGAGCATTGTGATGCCAAGGGTCATGGAGCTTTGTGATGACAAAAGTCATGGAGCATTTTGATGACAAGGGTGTGGTGCATTGTGATGAGCAGGGCAGGGAGCATTTTGATGACAGGTTCATGCAGTAATTTGATGAAAAGTGTAATGGAACATTTTGATGACAGGGGTTATAAAACATTGTGATGCCATGGGTCATGGAGCTTTGGGATGAAAAGGGTCATGGAGTATTTTGATGACAGGGGTTATTGAACATTGTGATGTCAGGGATCATGGAACATTGTGCTGATAAGGGGATGTAGCATTGTGATGACAGGGGTCATGGAAACTTGTGATAACAGGGGTGAGGGAGGATTGTGATGACAAGTGATGGAACATTGTGATATCCGTTGTGAGAGAGCATTTGAATGAGAATTGCATGGAACATTGTGATTACAAGGTTTATGGAGCATAGTGATGTCAAAGTTGTGGTTCTTTGTGATGAAAAGTGCATGGAACATTGTGATGACAAGGGTCATGGAGCATTGTTCTGACAAAGACATGGAGCATCGTGATGACAAGGGTCACGCAGCATTGTGATGAAAAGTTCATGGAGCATTGTGGTTACAAAGGTCACAGAGTCTTGTGATGACGCCGGCATGGACCATTGTGATGAAAAACGTTATGAAGCATTGTGATGACTGGAGTCACGGAGCATTGTGATGACAGGGGTCATGGAGCATTGTGATGACAAGGGCATGGAGCATTGTGATGACAGGTGCATGGAGCATCGGTCTGACAAGTTTCATAGATTATTGTGATGACAGTGGACATGGTGCATTTTGATGACAAGTGTATGGAGTATTGTGATGACAAGGGCATGGAATATTGTGAAGACAGGTGTCAGGGAGCATTGTGATGACATATGTCATGGTCCATTGCGATGACAATGGCATGGAGCATTGTGATGCCAAGTATAATGGAGGATTGTGATCAAAAATATAATGGAGCATTGTGATGACTAGGGCTTGGAGCATTATGATGACAAGGGCCATTGAGAGTTTTCATGAAAATGTCATGAAGCATTGTGATGACAAGGTCCTGGAGCATTGTGATGAGAAAATCATGGAGCCTTGTGATGACAGGTCTCATGGAGCATACTGATCAAAAGGGGCATGGAGCATTCTGATTACTTGGGTCTTTGAACATTGTGATAACAAGGGCATGGAGCATTGTGATGACAAGGGCATGGAGTATTGTGATGACAGGCATCATGGAGCGTTGTGATGACTAGTGTTATGGAACATTGTGATCACAAGGGTTTGGAGCATTGCGATGGCAGAGGTCATGGATACTTTTGATTTCAAGGAGCATGGAGCATTGTGATGACTAGGGCATGAAGCAATGGGATCCCAAGGTTCTTGGAGGATAGTGATGACTATGGTAATGGAGTATTGTGATGACAAGCGCATAGAGCATTGTAAGGACAGTGTCATGTAGCATTTTGCTGACAGAGGCATGGAGCATTGTGATGACATGTGTCATGGTGCACTTTGATGACAAGCGTCACAGAGCATTTTGAATATAGGGGTCATGGAGCATTGGGATGACAAGGGCATGGATCACTGTGATGACAAGGTTCATGGATCTTTGGGATGAAAATGTTCATGGAGTATTGTGATGACAGGGGTCATGGAGCATTGTGATTACAGGGGTCATGGAGCATTGTGATGAAAAGAGTCCCGGATCATTGTGTTGTCATGTGTCATGGAGTGTTTTGATGACAGTGGTCATGGAGAATTTTGATGATATTGGTCATGGAGCATTGTGATTAGAAGGTCATGGAGCATTGGGCTGAAAATGTTCATGGAGTATTGTGATGACAGGTGTCATGGAGCATTGTGATGACAAGGGAATGGAGCGTGGTGATGACAAGGTCCTGAAGCATTGTGATGAGATGACCATGGAGACTTGTGTTGACAAGTCTCATGGAGCATTCTGATGAAAAGGGGCATGGAACATTGTGATTACAGGGGTCTTGGAGCATTGTGATGACAAGGGCATGGAGCACTGTGAGGAAAAGGCCATGGAACATTCTGATAACATGCGTCATGGAGCTTTGTGATGACAAGGGCATGGAGCATTGTGATTACAGGGGTCTTGGAGCATTGTGATGACAAGGGTCATGGAGCCTTGTGATGACAAGTCCTTGGAACAATGTGATGGCAGGGGTCATGGAGCATTGTTATGACAGATGTAATGGAGCATTGTGATGAGAAGGGCATTGAGCATTGGTCTGAAATGTTTCTTGAATTATTGTGATGAGAGTGGGCATGGAGCATTGTGATGACAAGGGCACGTACACTGTGATACATGGGTCATGGGGGATTGTAATGACAAGGGCATGGAGCATTGTGATGAGAAGGGCATCGAGCATTGTGATGACAATTGTCATGGAGCTTTGTGATGACCAGGGCATTGAGCAATATGATGAGAGGGTTCATGGAGCATTATGATGACAATGACATGGAGCATTGTGATGCCAAGGGTCATGGAGCTTTGTGATGACAAAAGTCATGGAGCATTTTGATGACAAGGGTGTGGTGCATTTTGATGAGCAGGGCAGGGAGCATTTTGATGACAGGTTCATGCAGTAATTTGATGAAAAGTGTAATGGAATATTTTGATGACAGGGGTTATAATATATTGTGATGCCATGGGTCATGGAGCTTTGGGATGAAAAGGGTCATGGAGTATTTTGATGACAGGGGTTATTGAACATTGTGATGTCAGGGATCATGGAACATTGTGCTGATAAGGGGATGTAGCATTGTGATGACAGGGGTCATGGAAACTTGTGATAACAGGGGTGAGGGAGGATTGTGATGACAAGTGATGGAACATTGTGATATCCGTTGTGAGAGAGCATTTGAATGAGAATTGCATGGAACATTGTGATTACAAGGTTTATGGAGCATAGCGATGTCAAAGTTGTGGTTCTTTGTGATGAAAAGTGCATGGAACATTGTGATGACAAGGGTCATGGAGCATTGTTCTGACAAAGACATGGAGCATCGTGATGACAAGGGTCACGCAGCATTGTGATGAAAAGTTCATGGAGCATTGTGGTTACAAAGGTCACAGAGTCTTGTGATGACGCCGGCATGGACCATTGTGATGAAAAACGTTATGAAGCATTGTGATGACTGGAGTCACGGAGCATTGTGATGACAGGGGTCATGGAGCATTGTGATGACAAGGGCATGGAGCATTGTGATGACAGGTGCATGGAGCATCGGTCTGACAAGTTTCATAGATTATTGTGATGACAGTGGACATGGTGCATTTTGATGACAAGTGTATGGAGTATTGTGATGACAAGGGCATGGAATATTGTGAAGACAGGTGTCAGGGAGCATTGTGATGACATATGTCATGGTCCATTGCGATGACAATGGCATGGAGCATTGTGATGCCAAATATAATGGAGGATTGTGATGACAAATATAATGGAGCATTGTGATGACTAGGGCATGGAGCATTATGATGACAAGGGCCATTGAGAGTTTTCATGAAAATGTCATGAAGCATTGTGATGACAAGGTCCTGGAGCATTGTGATGAGAAAATCATGGAGCCATGTGATGACAGGTCTCATGGAGCATACTGATCAAAAGGGGCATGGAGCATTCTGATTACTTGGGTCTTGGAACATTGTGATAACAAGGGCATGGAGCATTGTGATGACAAGGGCATGGAGTATTGTGATGACAGGCATCATGGAGCGTTGTGATGACAAGGGCATGGAGCATTGGTCTAATAAGTTTCTTGGATTATTGTGATGAGAGTGGGAACAGCGCATTGTGATGACAAGGGCATGGAGCATTGTGATGACCAGGTCATGCAGTATTGTAAATAGAGGTGTCAGGGAGCATTGTGATGACATATGTAATGGCCCATTGTGATGACAATGGCATGGAGCATTCTGATGCCAAGTGTCATGGAGGATTCTGATAACAAATGTAATGGAGCATTGTGATGACAATGGCTTGGAGCATTGTGATGACAAGGGTCAGGGAGCATTGTGCTGACAAGTGCATGGAGAATTGTGATGACAAGGGTCATGGAGCATTCTGATGACAAGCTTGTGGAGTATTTTGATGACAATGGCATGGAGCATTGTGATGAAAATGGCATGGGGCTTTGTGATGAAAAAGGCATGGAGCCTTTTCGTGACAGGGTTCAAGGAGCATTCTGACGACAAGTGTCAGGGAGCATTGTGATGACAAGTGTATTGAGAATTGTGATGACAAAGGTCATGGAGCATTGTGATGAAAAGGGCATGGAGTATTGTGATGACAGTCATCATGGAGCGTTGTGATGACAAGTGTTATGGAACATTGTGATCACAAGGGTTTGGAGCATTGCGATGACAGAGGTCATGGATACATTTGATTTCAAGGAGCATGGGGCATTGTGATGACTAGGGCATGAAGCAATGGGATCCCAAGGTTCTTGGAGGATAGTGATGACAATGGTAATGGAGTATTGTGATGACAAGCGCATAGACCATTGTAAAGACAAGGTCATGTAGCATTTTGCTGACAAAGGCATGGAGCATTGTGATGACATGTGTCATGGAGCACTGTAATGACAAGCGTCAGAGAGCATTGTGAATACAGGGGTCATGGAGAATTGGGATGACAAGGGCATGGATAATTGTGATGACAACTGTCATGGAGCATTGGGATGAAAATGTTCATGGAGTATTGTGATGACAGGGGTCATGGGGCATTGTGATTACAGGGGTCTAGGAGCATTGTGATGAAAGGAGTCCCGGATCATTGTGTTGTCAGGTGTCATGGAGTGTTGTGATGACAGTGGTCATGGAGCATTGTGATGATATTGGTCATGGAGCATTGTGATGAGAAGGTCATGGAGCATAGGGCTAAAAATGTTCATGGAGTATTGTGATGACAGGATTCATGGAGCATTGTGATGACAAGGGAATGGAGCATGCTGATGAAAAGGTCCTGGAGCATTGTGATGAGATGACCATGGAGACTTGTGATGACAAGTCTCATGGAGCATTCTGATGAAAAGGGGCAAGGAGCATTGTGATTACAGGGGTCTTGGACCATTGTGATGACAAGGGCATGGAGCACTGTGAGGAGAAGGCCATGGAACATTCTGATGACATGCGTCATGGAGCTTTGTTATGACAAGGGCATGGAGCATTGTGATTACAGGGGTCTGGGAGCATTGTGATGAAATGAGTCCCGGATCATTGTGTTGTCAGGTGTCATGGAGTGTTTTGATGACAGTGGTCATGGAGAATTTTGATGATATTGGTCATGGAGCATTGTGATTAGAAGTTCATGGAGCATTGGGCTGAAAATGTTCATGGAGTATTGTGATGAAAGGTGTCATGGAGCATTGTGATGACAAGGGAATGGAGCGTGGTGATGACAAGGTCCTGGAGCATTGTGATGAGATGACCATGGAGACTTGTGTTGACAAGTCTCATGGAGCATTCTGATGAAAAGGTGCATGGAGCATTGTGATTACAGGGTTCTTGGAGCATTGTGATGACAAGGGCATGGAGCACTGTGAGGAGAAGGCCATGGAACATTCTGATAACATGCGTCATGGAGCTTTGTGATGACAAGGGCATGGAGCATTGTGATTACAGGGGTCTTGGAGCATTGTGATGACAAGGGTCATGGAGCCTTGTGATGACAAGTCCGTGGAACAATGTGATGGCAGGGGTCATGGAGCATTGTTATGACCGATGTAATGGAGCATTGTGATGAGAAGGGCATTGAGCATTGGTCTGAAATGTTTCTTGAATTATTGTGATGAGAGTGGGCATGGAGCATTGTGATGACAAGGGCACGTACACTGTGATACATGGGTCATGGGGGATTGTAATGACAAGGGCATGGAGCATTGTGATGAGAAGGGCATCGAGCATTGTGATGACAATTGTCATGGAGCTTTGTGATGACAAGGGCATTGAGCAATATGATGAGAGGGTTCATGGAGCTTTATGATGACAATGACATGGAGCATTGTGATGCCAAGGGTCATGGAGCTTTGTGATGACAAAAGTCATGGAGCATTTTGATGACAAGGGTGTGGTGCATTGTGATGAGCAGGGCAGGGAGCATTTTGATGACAGGTTCATGCAGTAATTTGATGAAAAGTGTAATGGAACATTTTGATGACAGGGGTTATAAAACATTGTGATGCCATGGGTCATGGAGCTTTGGGATGAAAAGGGTCATGGAGTATTTTGATGACAGGGGTTATTGAACATTGTGATGTCAGGGATCATGGAACATTGTGCTGATAAGGGGATGTAGCATTGTGATGACAGGGGTCATGGAAACTTGTGATAACAGGGGTGAGGGAGGATTGTGATGACAAGTGATGGAACATTGTGATATCCGTTGTGAGAGAGCATTTGAATGAGAATTGCATGGAACATTGTGATTACAAGGTTTATGGAGCATAGCGATGTCAAAGTTGTGGTTCTTTGTGATGAAAAGTGCATGGAACATTGTGATGACAAGGGTCATGGAGCATTGTTCTGACAAAGACATGGAGCATCGTGATGACAAGGGTCACGCAGCATTGTGATGAAAAGTTCATGGAGCATTGTGGTTACAAAGGTCACAGAGTCTTGTGATGACGCCGGCATGGACCATTGTGATGAAAAACGTTATGAAGCATTGTGATGACTGGAGTCACGGAGCATTGTGATGACAGGGGTCATGGAGCATTGTGATGACAAGGGCATGGAGCATTGTGATGACAGGTGCATGGAGCATCGGTCTGACAAGTTTCATAGATTATTGTGATGACAGTGGACATGGTGCATTTTGATGACAAGTGCATGGAGTATTGTGATGACAAGGGCATGGAATATTGTGAAGACAGGTGTCAGGTAGCATTGTGATGACATATGTCATGGTCCATTGCGATGACAATGGCATGGAGCATTGTGATGCCAAATATAATGGAGGATTGTGATGACAAATATAATGGAGCATTGTGATGACTAGGGCATGGAGCATTATGATGACAAGGGCCATTGAGAGTTTTCATGAAAATGTCATGAAGCATTGTGATGACAAGGTCCTGGAGCATTGTGATGAGAAAATCATGGAGCCATGTGATGACAGGTCTCATGGAGCATACTGATCAAAAGGGGCATGGAGCATTCTGATTACTTGGGTCTTGGAACATTGTGATAACAAGGGCATGGAGCATTGTGATGACAAGGGCATGGAGTATTGTGATGACAGGCATCATGGAGCGTTGTGATGACAAGGGCATGGAGCATTGGTCTAATAAGTTTCTTGGATTATTGTGATGAGAGTGGGAACAGCGCATTGTGATGACAAGGGCATGGAGCATTGTGATGACCAGGTCATGCAGTATTGTAAATAGAGGTGTCAGGGAGCATTGTGATGACATATGTAATGGCCCATTGTGATGACAATGGCATGGAGCATTCTGATGCCAAGTGTCATGGAGGATTCTGATAACAAATGTAATGGAGCATTGTGATGACAATGGCTTGGAGCATTGTGATGACAAGGGTCAGGGAGCATTGTGCTGACAAGTGCATGGAGAATTGTGATGACAAGGGTCATGGAGCATTCTGATGACAAGCTTGTGGAGTATTTTGATGACAATGGCATGGAGCATTGTGATGAAAATGGCATGGGGCTTTGTGATGAAAAAGGCATGGAGCCTTTTCGTGACAGGGTTCAAGGAGCACTCTGACGACAAGTGTCAGGGAGCATTGTGATGACAAGTGTATTGAGAATTGTGATGACAAAGGTCATGGAGCATTGTGATGAAAAGGGCATGGAGTATTGTGATGACAGTCATCATGGAGCGTTGTGATGACAAGTGTTATGGAACATTGTGATCACAAGGGTTTGGAGCATTGCGATGACAGAGGTCATGGATACATTTGATTTCAAGGAGCATGGGGCATTGTGATGACTAGGGCATGAAGCAATGGGATCCCAAGGTTCTTGGAGGATAGTGATGACAATGGTAATGGAGTATTGTGATGACAAGCGCATAGACCATTGTAAAGACAAGGTCATGTAGCATTTTGCTGACAAAGGCATGGAGCATTGTGATGACATGTGTCATGGAGCACTGTAATGACAAGCGTCAGAGAGCATTGTGAATACAGGGGTCATGGAGAATTGGGATGACAAGGGCATGGATAATTGTGATGACAACTGTCATGGAGCATTGGGATGAAAATGTTCATGGAGTATTGTGATGACAGGGGTCATGGGGCATTGTGATTACAGGGGTCTAGGAGCATTGTGATGAAAGGAGTCCCGGATCATTGTGTTGTCAGGTGTCATGGAGTGTTGTGATGACAGTGGTCATGGAGCATTGTGATGATATTGGTCATGGAGCATTGTGATGAGAAGGTCATGGAGCATAGGGCTAAAAATGTTCATGGAGTATTGTGATGACAGGATTCATGGAGCATTGTGATGACAAGGGAATGGAGCATGCTGATGAAAAGGTCCTGGAGCATTGTGATGAGATGACCATGGAGACTTGTGATGACAAGTCTCATGGAGCATTCTGATGAAAAGGGGCAAGGAGCATTGTGATTACAGGGGTCTTGGACCATTGTGATGACAAGGGCATGGAGCACTGTGAGGAGAAGGCCATGGAACATTCTGATGACATGCGTCATGGAGCTTTGTTATGACAAGGGCATGGAGCATTGTGATTACAGGGGTCTGGGAGCATTGTGATGAAATGAGTCCCGGATCATTGTGTTGTCAGGTGTCATGGAGTGTTTTGATGACAGTGGTCATGGAGAATTTTGATGATATTGGTCATGGAGCATTGTGATTAGAAGTTCATGGAGCATTGGGCTGAAAATGTTCATGGAGTATTGTGATGAAAGGTGTCATGGAGCATTGTGATGACAAGGGAATGGAGCGTGGTGATGACAAGGTCCTGGAGCATTGTGATGAGATGACCATGGAGACTTGTGTTGACAAGTCTCATGGAGCATTCTGATGAAAAGGTGCATGGAGCATTGTGATTACAGGGTTCTTGGAGCATTGTGATGACAAGGGCATGGAGCACTGTGAGGAGAAGGCCATGGAACATTCTGATAACATGCGTCATGGAGCTTTGTGATGACAAGGGCATGGAGCATTGTGATTACAGGGGTCTTGGAGCATTGTGATGACAAGGGTCATGGAGCCTTGTGATGACAAGTCCGTGGAACAATGTGATGGCAGGGGTCATGGAGCATTGTTATGACAGATGTAATGGAGCATTGTGATGAGAAGGGCATTGAGCATTGGTCTGAAATGTTTCTTGAATTCTTGTGATGAGAGTGGGCATGGAGCATTGTGATGACAAGGGCACGTACACTGTGATACATGGGTCATGGGGGATTGTAATGACAAGGGCATGGAGCATTGTGATGAGAAGGGCATCGAGCATTGTGATGACAATTGTCATGGAGCTTTGTGATGACAAGGGCATTGAGCAATATGATGAGAGGGTTCATGGAGCTTTATGATGACAATGACATGGAGCATTGTGATGCCAAGGGTCATGGAGCTTTGTGATGACAAAAGTCATGGAGCATTTTGATGACAAGGGTGTGGTGCATTGTGATGAGCAGGGCAGGGAGCATTTTGATGACAGGTTCATGCAGTAATTTGATGAAAAGTGTAATGGAACATTTTGATGACAGGGGTTATAAAACATTGTGATGCCATGGGTCATGGAGCTTTGGGATGAAAAGGGTCATGGAGTATTTTGATGACAGGGGTTATTGAACATTGTGATGTCAGGGATCATGGAACATTGTGCTGATAAGGGGATGTAGCATTGTGATGACAGGGGTCATGGAAACTTGTGATAACAGGGGTGAGGGAGGATTGTGATGACAAGTGATGGAACATTGTGATATCCGTTGTGAGAGAGCATTTGAATGAGAATTGCATGGAACATTGTGATTACAAGGTTTATGGAGCATAGCGATGTCAAAGTTGTGGTTCTTTGTGATGAAAAGTGCATGGAACATTGTGATGACAAGGGTCATGGAGCATTGTTCTGACAAAGACATGGAGCATCGTGATGACAAGGGTCACGCAGCATTGTGATGAAAAGTTCATGGAGCATTGTGGTTACAAAGGTCACAGAGTCTTGTGATGACGCCGGCATGGACCATTGTGATGAAAAACGTTATGAAGCATTGTGATGACTGGAGTCACGGAGCATTGTGATGACAGGGGTCATGGAGCATTGTGATGACAAGGGCATGGAGCATTGTGATGACAGGTGCATGGAGCATCGGTCTGACAAGTTTCATAGATTATTGTGATGACAGTGGACATGGTGCATTTTGATGACAAGTGCATGGAGTATTGTGATGACAAGGGCATGGAATATTGTGAAGACAGGTGTCAGGTAGCATTGTGATGACATATGTCATGGTCCATTGCGATGACAATGGCATGGAGCATTGTGATGCCAAATATAATGGAGGATTGTGATGACAAATATAATGGAGCATTGTGATGACTAGGGCATGGAGCATTATGATGACAAGGGCCATTGAGAGTTTTCATGAAAATGTCATGAAGCATTGTGATGACAAGGTCCTGGAGCATTGTGATGAGAAAATCATGGAGCCATGTGATGACAGGTCTCATGGAGCATACTGATCAAAAGGGGCATGGAGCATTCTGATTACTTGGGTCTTGGAACATTGTGATAACAAGGGCATGGAGCATTGTGATGACAAGGGCATGGAGTATTGTGATGACAGGCATCATGGAGCGTTGTGATGACAAGGGCATGGAGCATTGGTCTAATAAGTTTCTTGGATTATTGTGATGAGAGTGGGAACAGCGCATTGTGATGACAAGGGCATGGAGCATTGTGATGACCAGGTCATGCAGTATTGTAAATAGAGGTGTCAGGGGGCATTGTGATGACATATGTAATGGCCCATTGTGATGACAATGGCATGGAGCATTCTGATGCCAAGTGTCATGGAGGATTCTGATAACAAATGTAATGGAGCATTGTGATGACAATGGCTTGGAGCATTGTGATGACAAGGGTCAGGGAGCATTGTGCTGACAAGTGCATGGAGAATTGTGATGACAAGGGTCATGGAGCATTCTGATGACAAGCTTGTGGAGTATTTTGATGACAATGGCATGGAGCATTGTGATGAAAATGGCATGGGGCTTTGTGATGAAAAAGTCATGGAGCCTTTTCGTGACAGGGTTCAAGGAGCATTCTGACGACAAGTGTCAGGGAGCATTGTGATGACAAGTGTATTGAGAATTGTGATGACAAAGGTCATGGAGCATTGTGATGAAAAGGGCATGGAGTATTGTGATGACAGTCATCATGGAGCGTTGTGATGACAAGTGTTATGGAACATTGTGATCACAAGGGTTTGGAGCATTGCGATGACAGAGGTCATGGATACATTTGATTTCAAGGAGCATGGGGCATTGTGATGACTAGGGCATGAAGCAATGGGATCCCAAGGTTCTTGGAGGATAGTGATGACAATGGTAATGGAGTATTGTGATGACAAGCGCATAGACCATTGTAAAGACAAGGTCATGTAGCATTTTGCTGACAAAGGCATGGAGCATTGTGATGACATGTGTCATGGAGCACTGTAATGACAAGCGTCAGAGAGCATTGTGAATACAGGGGTCATGGAGAATTGGGATGACAAGGGCATGGATCATTGTGATGACAACTGTCATGGAGCATTGGGATGAAAATGTTCATGGAGTATTGTGATGACAGGGGTCATGGGGCATTGTGATTACAGGGGTCTAGGAGCATTGTGATGAAAGGAGTCCCGGATCATTGTGTTGTCAGGTGTCATGGAGTGTTGTGATGACAGTGGTCATGGAGCATTGTGATGATATTGGTCATGGAGCATTGTGATGAGAAGGTCATGGAGCATAGGGCTAAAAATGTTCATGGAGTATTGTGATGACAGGATTCATGGAGCATTGTGATGACAAGGGAATGGAGCATGCTGATGAAAAGGTCCTGGAGCATTGTGATGAGATGACCATGGAGACTTGTGATGACAAGTCTCATGGAGCATTCTGATGAAAAGGGGCAAGGAGCATTGTGATTACAGGGGTCTTGGACCATTGTGATGACAAGGGCATGGAGCACTGTGAGGAGAAGGCCATGGAACATTCTGATGACATGCGTCATGGAGCTTTGTTATGACAAGGGCATGGAGCATTGTGATTACAGGGGTCTGGGAGCATTGTGATGAAATGAGTCCCGGATCATTGTGTTGTCAGGTGTCATGGAGTGTTTTGATGACAGTGGTCATGGAGAATTTTGATGATATTGGTCATGGAGCATTGTGATTAGAAGTTCATGGAGCATTGGGCTGAAAATGTTCATGGAGTATTGTGATGAAAGGTGTCATGGAGCATTGTGATGACAAGGGAATGGAGCGTGGTGATGACAAGGTCCTGGAGCATTGTGATGAGATGACCATGGAGACTTGTGTTGACAAGTCTCATGGAGCATTCTGATGAAAAGGTGCATGGAGCATTGTGATTACAGGGTTCTTGGAGCATTGTGATGACAAGGGCATGGAGCACTGTGAGGAGAAGGCCATGGAACATTCTGATAACATGCGTCATGGAGCTTTGTGATGACAAGGGCATGGAGCATTGTGATTACAGGGGTCTTGGAGCATTGTGATGACAAGGGTCATGGAGCCTTGTGATGACAAGTCCGTGGAACAATGTGATGGCAGGGGTCATGGAGCATTGTTATGACAGATGTAATGGAGCATTGTGATGAGAAGGGCATTGAGCATTGGTCTGAAATGTTTCTTGAATTCTTGTGATGAGAGTGGGCATGGAGCATTGTGATGACAAGGGCACGTACACTGTGATACATGGGTCATGGGGGATTGTAATGACAAGGGCATGGAGCATTGTGATGAGAAGGGCATCGAGCATTGTGATGACAATTGTCATGGAGCTTTGTGATGACAAGGGCATTGAGCAATATGATGAGAGGGTTCATGGAGCTTTATGATGACAATGACATGGAGCATTGTGATGCCAAGGGTCATGGAGCTTTGTGATGACAAAAGTCATGGAGCATTTTGATGACAAGGGTGTGGTGCATTGTGATGAGCAGGGCAGGGAGCATTTTGATGACAGGTTCATGCAGTAATTTGATGAAAAGTGTAATGGAACATTTTGATGACAGGGGTTATAAAACATTGTGATGCCATGGGTCATGGAGCTTTGGGATGAAAAGGGTCATGGAGTATTTTGATGACAGGGGTTATTGAACATTGTGATGTCAGGGATCATGGAACATTGTGCTGATAAGGGGATGTAGCATTGTGATGACAGGGGTCATGGAAACTTGTGATAACAGGGGTGAGGGAGGATTGTGATGACAAGTGATGGAACATTGTGATATCCGTTGTGAGAGAGCATTTGAATGAGAATTGCATGGAACATTGTGATTACAAGGTTTATGGAGCATAGCGATGTCAAAGTTGTGGTTCTTTGTGATGAAAAGTGCATGGAACATTGTGATGACAAGGGTCATGGAGCATTGTTCTGACAAAGACATGGAGCATCGTGATGACAAGGGTCACGCAGCATTGTGATGAAAAGTTCATGGAGCATTGTGGTTACAAAGGTCACAGAGTCTTGTGATGACGCCGGCATGGACCATTGTGATGAAAAACGTTATGAAGCATTGTGATGACTGGAGTCACGGAGCATTGTGATGACAGGGGTCATGGAGCATTGTGATGACAAGGGCATGGAGCATTGTGATGACAGGTGCATGGAGCATCGGTCTGACAAGTTTCATAGATTATTGTGATGACAGTGGACATGGTGCATTTTGATGACAAGTGCATGGAGTATTGTGATGACAAGGGCATGGAATATTGTGAAGACAGGTGTCAGGTAGCATTGTGATGACATATGTCATGGTCCATTGCGATGACAATGGCATGGAGCATTGTGATGCCAAATATAATGGAGGATTGTGATGACAAATATAATGGAGCATTGTGATGACTAGGGCATGGAGCATTATGATGACAAGGGCCATTGAGAGTTTTCATGAAAATGTCATGAAGCATTGTGATGACAAGGTCCTGGAGCATTGTGATGAGAAAATCATGGAGCCATGTGATGACAGGTCTCATGGAGCATACTGATCAAAAGGGGCATGGAGCATTCTGATTACTTGGGTCTTGGAACATTGTGATAACAAGGGCATGGAGCATTGTGATGACAAGGGCATGGAGTATTGTGATGACAGGCATCATGGAGCGTTGTGATGACAAGGGCATGGAGCATTGGTCTAATAAGTTTCTTGGATTATTGTGATGAGAGTGGGAACAGCGCATTGTGATGACAAGGGCATGGAGCATTGTGATGACCAGGTCATGCAGTATTGTAAATAGAGGTGTCAGGGAGCATTGTGATGACATATGTAATGGCCCATTGTGATGACAATGGCATGGAGCATTCTGATGCCAAGTGTCATGGAGGATTCTGATAACAAATGTAATGGAGCATTGTGATGACAATGGCTTGGAGCATTGTGATGACAAGGGTCAGGGAGCATTGTGCTGACAAGTGCATGGAGAATTGTGATGACAAGGGTCATGGAGCATTCTGATGACAAGCTTGTGGAGTATTTTGATGACAATGGCATGGAGCATTGTGATGAAAATGGCATGGGGCTTTGTGATGAAAAAGTCATGGAGCCTTTTCGTGACAGGGTTCAAGGAGCATTCTGACGACAAGTGTCAGGGAGCATTGTGATGACAAGTGTATTGAGAATTGTGATGACAAAGGTCATGGAGCATTGTGATGAAAAGGGCATGGAGTATTGTGATGACAGTCATCATGGAGCGTTGTGATGACAAGTGTTATGGAACATTGTGATCACAAGGGTTTGGAGCATTGCGATGACAGAGGTCATGGATACATTTGATTTCAAGGAGCATGGAGCATTGTGATGACTAGGGCATGAAGCAATGGGATCCCAAGGTTCTTGGAGGATAGTGATGACAATGGTAATGGAGTATTGTGATGACAAGCGCATAGACCATTGTAAAGACAAGGTCATGTAGCATTTTGCTGACAAAGGCATGGAGCATTGTGATGACATGTGTCATGGAGCACTGTAATGACAAGCGTCAGAGAGCATTGTGAATACAGGGGTCATGGAGAATTGGGATGACAAGGGCATGGATCATTGTGATGACAACTGTCATGGAGCATTGGGATGAAAATGTTCATGGAGTATTGTGATGACAGGGGTCATGGGGCATTGTGATTACAGGGGTCTAGGAGCATTGTGATGAAAGGAGTCCCGGATCATTGTGTTGTCAGGTGTCATGGAGTGTTGTGATGACAGTGGTCATGGAGCATTGTGATGATATTGGTCATGGAGCATTGTGATGAGAAGGTCATGGAGCATAGGGCTAAAAATGTTCATGGAGTATTGTGATGACAGGATTCATGGAGCATTGTGATGACAAGGGAATGGAGCATGCTGATGAAAAGGTCCTGGAGCATTGTGATGAGATGACCATGGAGACTTGTGATGACAAGTCTCATGGAGCATTCTGATGAAAAGGGGCAAGGAGCATTGTGATTACAGGGGTCTTGGACCATTGTGATGACAAGGGCATGGAGCACTGTGAGGAGAAGGCCATGGAACATTCTGATGACATGCGTCATGGAGCTTTGTTATGACAAGGGCATGGAGCATTGTGATTACAGGGGTCTGGGAGCATTGTGATGAAATGAGTCCCGGATCATTGTGTTGTCAGGTGTCATGGAGTGTTTTGATGACAGTGGTCATGGAGAATTTTGATGATATTGGTCATGGAGCATTGTGATTAGAAGTTCATGGAGCATTGGGCTGAAAATGTTCATGGAGTATTGTGATGAAAGGTGTCATGGAGCATTGTGATGACAAGGGAATGGAGCGTGGTGATGACAAGGTCCTGGAGCATTGTGATGAGATGACCATGGAGACTTGTGTTGACAAGTCTCATGGAGCATTCTGATGAAAAGGTGCATGGAGCATTGTGATTACAGGGTTCTTGGAGCATTGTGATGACAAGGGCATGGAGCACTGTGAGGAGAAGGCCATGGAACATTCTGATAACATGCGTCATGGAGCTTTGTGATGACAAGGGCATGGAGCATTGTGATTACAGGGGTCTTGGAGCATTGTGATGACAAGGGTCATGGAGCCTTGTGATGACAAGTCCGTGGAACAATGTGATGGCAGGGGTCATGGAGCATTGTTATGACCGATGTAATGGAGCATTGTGATGAGAAGGGCATTGAGCATTGGTCTGAAATGTTTCTTGAATTATTGTGATGAGAGTGGGCATGGAGCATTGTGATGACAAGGGCACGTACACTGTGATACATGGGTCATGGGGGATTGTAATGACAAGGGCATGGAGCATTGTGATGAGAAGGGCATCGAGCATTGTGATGACAATTGTCATGGAGCTTTGTGATGACAAGGGCATTGAGCAATATGATGAGAGGGTTCATGGAGCTTTATGATGACAATGACATGGAGCATTGTGATGCCAAGGGTCATGGAGCTTTGTGATGACAAAAGTCATGGAGCATTTTGATGACAAGGGTGTGGTGCATTGTGATGAGCACGGCAGGGAGCATTTTGATGACAGGTTCATGCAGTAATTTGATGAAAAGTGTAATGGAACATTTTGATGACAGGGGTTATAAAACATTGTGATGCCATGGGTCATGGAGCTTTGGGATGAAAAGGGTCATGGAGTATTTTGATGACAGGGGTTATTGAACATTGTGATGTCAGGGATCATGGAACATTGTGCTGATAAGGGGATGTAGCATTGTGATGACAGGGGTCATGGAAACTTGTGATAACAGGGGTGAGGGAGGATTGTGATGACAAGTGATGGAACATTGTGATATCCGTTGTGAGAGAGCATTTGAATGAGAATTGCATGGAACATTGTGATTACAAGGTTTATGGAGCATAGCGATGTCAAAGTTGTGGTTCTTTGTGATGAAAAGTGCATGGAACATTGTGATGACAAGGGTCATGGAGCATTGTTCTGACAAAGACATGGAGCATCGTGATGACAAGGGTCACGCAGCATTGTGATGAAAAGTTCATGGAGCATTGTGGTTACAAAGGTCACAGAGTCTTGTGATGACGCCGGCATGGACCATTGTGATGAAAAACGTTATGAAGCATTGTGATGACTGGAGTCACGGAGCATTGTGATGACAGGGGTCATGGAGCATTGTGATGACAAGGGCATGGAGCATTGTGATGACAGGTGCATGGAGCATCGGTCTGACTAGTTTCATAGATTATTGTGATGACAGTGGACATGGTGCATTTTGATGACAAGTGCATGGAGTATTGTGATGACAAGGGCATGGAATATTGTGAAGACAGGTGTCAGGTAGCATTGTGATGACATATGTCATGGTCCATTGCGATGACAATGGCATGGAGCATTGTGATGCCAAATATAATGGAGGATTGTGATGACAAATATAATGGAGCATTGTGATGACTAGGGCATGGAGCATTATGATGACAAGGGCCATTGAGAGTTTTCATGAAAATGTCATGAAGCATTGTGATGACAAGGTCCTGGAGCATTGTGATGAGAAAATCATGGAGCCATGTGATGACAGGTCTCATGGAGCATACTGATCAAAAGGGGCATGGAGCATTCTGATTACTTGGGTCTTGGAACATTGTGATAACAAGGGCATGGAGCATTGTGATGACAAGGGCATGGAGTATTGTGATGACAGGCATCATGGAGCGTTGTGATGACAAGGGCATGGAGCATTGGTCTAATAAGTTTCTTGGATTATTGTGATGAGAGTGGGAACAGCGCATTGTGATGACAAGGGCATGGAGCATTGTGATGACCAGGTCATGCAGTATTGTAAATAGAGGTGTCAGGGAGCATTGTGATGACATATGTAATGGCCCATTGTGATGACAATGGCATGGAGCATTCTGATGCCAAGTGTCATGGAGGATTCTGATAACAAATGTAATGGAGCATTGTGATGACAATGGCTTGGAGCATTGTGATGACAAGGGTCAGGGAGCATTGTGCTGACAAGTGCATGGAGAATTGTGATGACAAGGGTCATGGAGCATTCTGATGACAAGCTTGTGGAGTATTTTGATGACAATGGCATGGAGCATTGTGATGAAAATGGCATGGGGCTTTGTGATGAAAAAGGCATGGAGCCTTTTCGTGACAGGGTTCAAGGAGCATTCTGACGACAAGTGTCAGGGAGCATTGTGATGACAAGTGTATTGAGAATTGTGATGACAAAGGTCATGGAGCATTGTGATGAAAAGGGCATGGAGTATTGTGATGACAGTCATCATGGAGCGTTGTGATGACAAGTGTTATGGAACATTGTGATCACAAGGGTTTGGAGCATTGCGATGACAGAGGTCATGGATACATTTGATTTCAAGGAGCATGGGGCATTGTGATGACTAGGGCATGAAGCAATGGGATCCCAAGGTTCTTGGAGGATAGTGATGACAATGGTAATGGAGTATTGTGATGACAAGCGCATAGACCATTGTAAAGACAAGGTCATGTAGCATTTTGCTGACAAACGCATGGAGCATTGTGATGACATGTGTCATGGAGCACTGTAATGACAAGCGTCAGAGAGCATTGTGAATACAGGGGTCATGGAGAATTGGGATGACAAGGGCATGGATCATTGTGATGACAACTGTCATGGAGCATTGGGATGAAAATGTTCATGGAGTATTGTGATGACAGGGGTCATGGGGCATTGTGATTACAGGGGTCTAGGAGCATTGTGATGAAAGGAGTCCCGGATCATTGTGTTGTCAGGTGTCATGGAGTGTTGTGATGACAGTGGTCAAGGAGCATTGTGATGATATTGGTCATGGAGCATTGTGATGAGAAGGTCATGGAGCATAGGGCTAAAAATGTTCATGGAGTATTGTGATGACAGGATTCATGGAGCATTGTGATGACAAGGGAATGGAGCATGCTGATGAAAAGGTCCTGGAGCATTGTGATGAGATGACCATGGAGACTTGTGATGACAAGTCTCATGGAGCATTCTGATGAAAAGGGGCAAGGAGCATTGTGATTACAGGGGTCTTGGACCATTGTGATGACAAGGGCATGGAGCACTGTGAGGAGAAGGCCATGGAACATTCTGATGACATGCGTCATGGAGCTTTGTTATGACAAGGGCATGGAGCATTGTGATTACAGGGGTCTGGGAGCATTGTGATGAAATGAGTCCCGGATCATTGTGTTGTCAGGTGTCATGGAGTGTTTTGATGACAGTGGTCATGGAGAATTTTGATGATATTGGTCATGGAGCATTGTGATTAGAAGTTCATGGAGCATTGGGCTGAAAATATTCATGGAGTATTGTGATGAAAGGTGTCATGGAGCATTGTGATGACAAGGGAATGGAGCGTGGTGATGACAAGGTCCTGGAGCATTGTGATGAGATGACCATGGAGACTTGTGTTGACAAGTCTCATGGAGCATTCTGATGAAAAGGTGCATGGAGCATTGTGATTACAGGGTTCTTGGAGCATTGTGATGACAAGGGCATGGAGCACTGTGAGGAGAAGGCCATGGAACATTCTGATAACATGCGTCATGGAGCTTTGTGATGACAAGGGCATGGAGCATTGTGATTACAGGGGTCTTGGAGCATTGTGATGACAAGGGTCATGGAGCCTTGTGATGACAAGTCCGTGGAACAATGTGATGGCAGGGGTCATGGAGCATTGTTATGACCGATGTAATGGAGCATTGTGATGAGAAGGGCATTGAGCATTGGTCTGAAATGTTTCTTGAATTCTTGTGATGAGAGTGGGCATGGAGCATTGTGATGACAAGGGCACGTACACTGTGATACATGGGTCATGGGGGATTGTAATGACAAGGGCATGGAGCATTGTGATGAGAAGGGCATCGAGCATTGTGATGACAATTGTCATGGAGCTTTGTGATGACAAGGGCATTGAGCAATATGATGAGAGGGTTCATGGAGCTTTATGATGACAATGACATGGAGCATTGTGATGCCAAGGGTCATGGAGCTTTGTGATGACAAAAGTCATGGAGCATTTTGATGACAAGGGTGTGGTGCATTGTGATGAGCAGGGCAGGGAGCATTTTGATGACAGGTTCATGCAGTAATTTGATGAAAAGTGTAATGGAACATTTTGATGACAGGGGTTATAAAACATTGTGATGCCATGGGTCATGGAGCTTTGGGATGAAAAGGGTCATGGAGTATTTTGATGACAGGGGTTATTGAACATTGTGATGTCAGGGATCATGGAACATTGTGCTGATAAGGGGATGTAGCATTGTGATGACAGGGGTCATGGAAACTTGTGATAACAGGGGTGAGGGAGGATTGTGATGACAAGTGATGGAACATTGTGATATCCGTTGTGAGAGAGCATTTGAATGAGAATTGCATGGAACATTGTGATTACAAGGTTTATGGAGCATAGCGATGTCAAAGTTGTGGTTCTTTGTGATGAAAAGTGCATGGAACATTGTGATGACAAGGGTCATGGAGCATTGTTCTGACAAAGACATGGAGCATCGTGATGACAAGGGTCACGCAGCATTGTGATGAAAAGTTCATGGAGCATTGTGGTTACAAAGGTCACAGAGTCTTGTGATGACGCCGGCATGGACCATTGTGATGAAAAACGTTATGAAGCATTGTGATGACTGGAGTCACGGAGCATTGTGATGACAGGGGTCATGGAGCATTGTGATGACAAGGGCATGGAGCATTGTGATGACAGGTGCATGGAGCATCGGTCTGACAAGTTTCATAGATTATTGTGATGACAGTGGACATGGTGCATTTTGATGACAAGTGCATGGAGTATTGTGATGACAAGGGCATGGAATATTGTGAAGACAGGTGTCAGGTAGCATTGTGATGACATATGTCATGGTCCATTGCGATGACAATGGCATGGAGCATTGTGATGCCAAATATAATGGAGGATTGTGATGACAAATATAATGGAGCATTGTGATGACTAGGGCATGGAGCATTATGATGACAAGGGCCATTGAGAGTTTTCATGAAAATGTCATGAAGCATTGTGATGACAAGGTCCTGGAGCATTGTGATGCGAAAATCATGGAGCCATGTGATGACAGGTCTCATGGAGCATACTGATCAAAAGGGGCATGGAGCATTCTGATTACTTGGGTCTTGGAACATTGTGATAACAAGGGCATGGAGCATTGTGATGACAAGGGCATGGAGTATTGTGATGACAGGCATCATGGAGCGTTGTGATGACAAGGGCATGGAGCATTGGTCTAATAAGTTTCTTGGATTATTGTGATGAGAGTGGGAACAGCGCATTGTGATGACAAGGGCATGGAGCATTGTGATGACCAGGTCATGCAGTATTGTAAATAGAGGTGTCAGGGAGCATTGTGATGACATATGTAATGGCCCATTGTGATGACAATGGCATGGAGCATTCTGATGCCAAGTGTCATGGAGGATTCTGATAACAAATGTAATGGAGCATTGTGATGACAATGGCTTGGAGCATTGTGATGACAAGGGTCAGGGAGCATTGTGCTGACAAGTGCATGGAGAATTGTGATGACAAGGGTCATGGAGCATTCTGATGACAAGCTTGTGGAGTATTTTGATGACAATGGCATGGAGCATTGTGATGAAAATGGCATGGGGCTTTGTGATGAAAAAGGCATGGAGCCTTTTCGTGACAGGGTTCAAGGAGCATTCTGACGACAAGTGTCAGGGAGCATTGTGATGACAAGTGTATTGAGAATTGTGATGACAAAGGTCATGGAGCATTGTGATGAAAAGGGCATGGAGTATTGTGATGACAGTCATCATGGAGCGTTGTGATGACAAGTGTTATGGAACATTGTGATCACAAGGGTTTGGAGCATTGCGATGACAGAGGTCATGGATACATTTGATTTCAAGGAGCATGGGGCATTGTGATGACTAGGGCATGAAGCAATGGGATCCCAAGGTTCTTGGAGGATAGTGATGACAATGGTAATGGAGTATTGTGATGACAAGCGCATAGACCATTGTAAAGACAAGGTCATGTAGCATTTTGCTGACAAAGGCATGGAGCATTGTGATGACATGTGTCATGGAGCACTGTAATGACAAGCGTCAGAGAGCATTGTGAATACAGGGGTCATGGAGAATTGGGATGACAAGGGCATGGATCATTGTGATGACAACTGTCATGGAGCATTGGGATGAAAATGTTCATGGAGTATTGTGATGACAGGGGTCATGGGGCATTGTGATTACAGGGGTCTAGGAGCATTGTGATGAAAGGAGTCCCGGATCATTGTGTTGTCAGGTGTCATGGAGTGTTGTGATGACAGTGGTCATGGAGCATTGTGATGATATTGGTCATGGAGCATTGTGATGAGAAGGTCATGGAGCATAGGGCTAAAAATGTTCATGGAGTATTGTGATGACAGGATTCATGGAGCATTGTGATGACAAGGGAATGGAGCATGCTGATGAAAAGGTCCTGGAGCATTGTGATGAGATGACCATGGAGACTTGTGATGACAAGTCTCATGGAGCATTCTGATGAAAAGGGGCAAGGAGCATTGTGATTACAGGGGTCTTGGACCATTGTGATGACAAGGGCATGGAGCACTGTGAGGAGAAGGCCATGGAACATTCTGATGACATGCGTCATGGAGCTTTGTTATGACAAGGGCATGGAGCATTGTGATTACAGGGGTCTGGGAGCATTGTGATGAAATGAGTCCCGGATCATTGTGTTGTCAGGTGTCATGGAGTGTTTTGATGACAGTGGTCATGGAGAATTTTGATGATATTGGTCATGGAGCATTGTGATTAGAAGTTCATGGAGCATTGGGCTGAAAATGTTCATGGAGTATTGTGATGAAAGGTGTCATGGAGCATTGTGATGACAAGGGAATGGAGCGTGGTGATGACAAGGTCCTGGAGCATTGTGATGAGATGACCATGGAGACTTGTGTTGACAAGTCTCATGGAGCATTCTGATGAAAAGGTGCATGGAGCATTGTGATTACAGGGTTCTTGGAGCATTGTGATGACAAGGGCATGGAGCACTGTGAGGAGAAGGCCATGGAACATTCTGATAACATGCGTCATGGAGCTTTGTGATGACAAGGGCATGGAGCATTGTGATTACAGGGGTCTTGGAGCATTGTGATGACAAGGGTCATGGAGCCTTGTGATGACAAGTCCGTGGAACAATGTGATGGCAGGGGTCATGGAGCATTGTTATGACCGATGTAATGGAGCATTGTGATGAGAAGGGCATTGAGCATTGGTCTGAAATGTTTCTTGAATTCTTGTGATGAGAGTGGGCATGGAGCATTGTGATGACAAGGGCACGTACACTGTGATACATGGGTCATGGGGGATTGTAATGACAAGGGCATGGAGCATTGTGATGAGAAGGGCATCGAGCATTGTGATGACAATTGTCATGGAGCTTTGTGATGACAAGGGCATTGAGCAATATGATGAGAGGGTTCATGGAGCTTTATGATGACAATGACATGGAGCATTGTGATGCCAAGGGTCATGGAGCTTTGTGATGACAAAAGTCATGGAGCATTTTGATGACAAGGGTGTGGTGCATTGTGATGAGCAGGGCAGGGAGCATTTTGATGACAGGTTCATGCAGTAATTTGATGAAAAGTGTAATAGAACATTTTGATGACAGGGGTTATAAAACATTGTGATGCCATGGGTCATGGAGCTTTGGGATGAAAAGGGTCATGGAGTATTTTGATGACAGGGGTTATTGAACATTGTGATGTCAGGGATCATGGAACATTGTGCTGATAAGGGGATGTAGCATTGTGATGACAGGGGTCATGGAAACTTGTGATAACAGGGGTGAGGGAGGATTGTGATGACAAGTGATGGAACATTGTGATATCCGTTGTGAGAGAGCATTTGAATGAGAATTGCATGGAACATTGTGATTACAAGGTTTATGGAGCATAGCGATGTCAAAGTTGTGGTTCTTTGTGATGAAAAGTGCATGGAACATTGTGATGACAAGGGTCATGGAGCATTGTTCTGACAAAGACATGGAGCATCGTGATGACAAGGGTCACGCAGCATTGTGATGAAAAGTTCATGGAGCATTGTGGTTACAAAGGTCACAGAGTCTTGTGATGACGCCGGCATGGACCATTGTGATGAAAAACGTTATGAAGCATTGTGATGACTGGAGTCACGGAGCATTGTGATGACAGGGGTCATGGAGCATTGTGATGACAAGGGCATGGAGCATTGTGATGACAGGTGCATGGAGCATCGGTCTGACAAGTTTCATAGATTATTGTGATGACAGTGGACATGGTGCATTTTGATGACAAGTGTATGGAGTATTGTGATGACAAGGGCATGGAATATTGTGAAGACAGGTGTCAGGGAGCATTGTGATGACATATGTCATGGTCCGTTGCGATGACAATGGCATGGAGCATTGTGATGCCAAGTATAATGGAGGATTGTGATCAAAAATATAATGGAGCATTGTGATGACTAGGGCTTGGAGCATTATGATGACAAGGGCCATTGAGAGTTTTCATGAAAATGTTATGAAGCATTGTGATGACAAGGTCCTGGAGCATTGTGATGAGAAAATCATGGAGCCTTGTGATGACAGGTCTCATGGAGCATACTGATCAAAAGGGGCATGGAGCATTCTGATTACTTGGGTCTTTGAACATTGTGATAACAAGGGCATGGATCATTGTGATGACAAGGGCATGGAGTATTGTGATGACAGGCATCATGGAGCGTTGTGATGACTAGTGTTATGGAACATTGTGATCACAAGGGTTTGGAGCATTGCGATGGCAGAGGTCATGGATACTTTTGATTTCAAGGAGCATGGAGCATTGTGATGACTAGGGCATGAAGCAATGGGATCCCAAGGTTCTTGGAGGATAGTGATGACTATGGTAATGGAGTATTGTGATGACAAGCGCATAGAGCATTGTAAGGACAGTGTCATGTAGCATTTTGCTGACAGAGGCATGGAGCATTGTGATGACATGTGTCATGGTGCACTTTGATGACAAGCGTCACAGAGCATTTTGAATATAGGGGTCATGGAGCATTGGGATGACAAGGGCATGGATCACTGTGATGACAAGGTTCATGGATCTTTGGGATGAAAATGTTCATGGAGTATTGTGATGACAGGGGTCATGGAGCATTGTGATTACAGGGGTCATGGAGCATTGTGATGAAAAGAGTCCCGGATCATTGTGTTGTCATGTGTCATGGAGTGTTTTGATGACAGTGGTCATGGAGAATTTTGATGATATTGGTCATGGAGCATTGTGATTAGAAGGTCATGGAGCATTGGGCTGAAAATGTTCATGGAGTATTGTGATGACAGGTGTCATGGAGCATTGTGATGACAAGGGAATGGAGCGTGGTGATGACAAGGTCCTGAAGCATTGTGATGAGATGACCATGGAGACTTGTGTTGACAAGTCTCATGGAGCATTCTGATGAAAAGGGGCATGGAACATTGTGATTACAGGGGTCTTGGAGCATTGTGATGACAAGGGCATGGAGCACTGTGAGGAAAAGGCCATGGAACATTCTGATAACATGCGTCATGGAGCTTTGTGATGACAAGGGCATGGAGCATTGTGATTACAGGGGTCTTGGAGCATTGTGATGACAAGGGTCATGGAGCCTTGTGATGACAAGTCCTTGGAACAATGTGATGGCAGGGGTCATGGAGCATTGTTATGACAGATGTAATGGAGCATTGTGATGAGAAGGGCATTGAGCATTGGTCTGAAATGTTTCTTGAATTATTGTGATGAGAGTGGGCATGGAGCATTGTGATGACAAGGGCACGTACACTGTGATACATGGGTCATGGGGGATTGTAATGACAAGGGCATGGAGCATTGTGATGAGAAGGGCATCGAGCATTGTGATGACAATTGTCATGGAGCTTTGTGATGACCAGGGCATTGAGCAATATGATGAGAGGGTTCATGGAGCATTATGATGACAATGACATGGAGCATTGTGATGCCAAGGGTCATGGAGCTTTGTGATGACAAAAGTCATGGAGCATTTTGATGACAAGGGTGTGGTGCATTTTGATGAGCAGGGCAGGGAGCATTTTGATGACAGGTTCATGCAGTAATTTGATGAAAAGTGTAATGGAATATTTTGATGACAGGGGTTATAATATATTGTGATGCCATGGGTCATGGAGCTTTGGGATGAAAAGGGTCATGGAGTATTTTGATGACAGGGGTTATTGAACATTGTGATGTCAGGGATCATGGAACATTGTGCTGATAAGGGGATGTAGCATTGTGATGACAGGGGTCATGGAAACTTGTGATAACAGGGGTGAGGGAGGATTGTGATGACAAGTGATGGAACATTGTGATATCCGTTGTGAGAGAGCATTTGAATGAGAATTGCATGGAACATTGTGATTACAAGGTTTATGGAGCATAGCGATGTCAAAGTTGTGGTTCTTTGTGATGAAAAGTGCATGGAACATTGTGATGACAAGGGTCATGGAGCATTGTTCTGACAAAGACATGGAGCATCGTGATGACAAGGGTCACGCAGCATTGTGATGAAAAGTTCATGGAGCATTGTGGTTACAAAGGTCACAGAGTCTTGTGATGACGCCGGCATGGACCATTGTGATGAAAAACGTTATGAAGCATTGTGATGACTGGAGTCACGGAGCATTGTGATGACAGGGGTCATGGAGCATTGTGATGACAAGGGCATGGAGCATTGTGATGACAGGTGCATGGAGCATCGGTCTGACAAGTTTCATAGATTATTGTGATGACAGTGGACATGGTGCATTTTGATGACAAGTGCATGGAGTATTGTGATGACAAGGGCATGGAATATTGTGAAGACAGGTGTCAGGTAGCATTGTGATGACATATGTCATGGTCCATTGCGATGACAATGGCATGGAGCATTGTGATGCCAAATATAATGGAGGATTGTGATGACAAATATAATGGAGCATTGTGATGACTAGGGCATGGAGCATTATGATGACAAGGGCCATTGAGAGTTTTCATGAAAATGTCATGAAGCATTGTGATGACAAGGTCCTGGAGCATTGTGATGCGAAAATCATGGAGCCATGTGATGACAGGTCTCATGGAGCATACTGATCAAAAGGGGCATGGAGCATTCTGATTACTTGGGTCTTGGAACATTGTGATAACAAGGGCATGGAGCATTGTGATGACAAGGGCATGGAGTATTGTGATGACAGGCATCATGGAGCGTTGTGATGACAAGGGCATGGAGCATTGGTCTAATAAGTTTCTTGGATTATTGTGATGAGAGTGGGAACAGCGCATTGTGATGACAAGGGCATGGAGCATTGTGATGACCAGGTCATGCAGTATTGTAAATAGAGGTGTCAGGGAGCATTGTGATGACATATGTAATGGCCCATTGTGATGACAATGGCATGGAGCATTCTGATGCCAAGTGTCATGGAGGATTCTGATAACAAATGTAATGGAGCATTGTGATGACAATGGCTTGGAGCATTGTGATGACAAGGGTCAGGGAGCATTGTGCTGACAAGTGCATGGAGAATTGTGATGACAAGGGTCATGGAGCATTCTGATGACAAGCTTGTGGAGTATTTTGATGACAATGGCATGGAGCATTGTGATGAAAATGGCATGGGGCTTTGTGATGAAAAAGGCATGGAGCCTTTTCGTGACAGGGTTCAAGGAGCATTCTGACGACAAGTGTCAGGGAGCATTGTGATGACAAGTGTATTGAGAATTGTGATGACAAAGGTCATGGAGCATTGTGATGAAAAGGGCATGGAGTATTGTGATGACAGTCATCATGGAGCGTTGTGATGACAAGTGTTATGGAACATTGTGATCACAAGGGTTTGGAGCATTGCGATGACAGAGGTCATGGATACATTTGATTTCAAGGAGCATGGGGCATTGTGATGACTAGGGCATGAAGCAATGGGATCCCAAGGTTCTTGGAGGATAGTGATGACAATGGTAATGGAGTATTGTGATGACAAGCGCATAGACCATTGTAAAGACAAGGTCATGTAGCATTTTGCTGACAAAGGCATGGAGCATTGTGATGATATGTGTCATGGAGCACTGTAATGACAAGCGTCAGAGAGCATTGTGAATACAGGGGTCATGGAGAATTGGGATGACAAGGGCATGGATCATTGTGATGACAACTGTCATGGAGCATTGGGATGAAAATGTTCATGGAGTATTGTGATGACAGGGGTCATGGGGCATTGTGATTACAGGGGTCTAGGAGCATTGTGATGAAAGGAGTCCCGGATCATTGTGTTGTCAGGTGTCATGGAGTGTTGTGATGACAGTGGTCATGGAGCATTGTGATGATATTGGTCATGGAGCATTGTGATGAGAAGGTCATGGAGCATAGGGCTAAAAATGTTCATGGAGTATTGTGATGACAGGATTCATGGAGCATTGTGATGACAAGGGAATGGAGCATGCTGATGAAAAGGTCCTGGAGCATTGTGATGAGATGACCATGGAGACTTGTGATGACAAGTCTCATGGAGCATTCTGATGAAAAGGGGCAAGGAGCATTGTGATTACAGGGGTCTTGGACCATTGTGATGACAAGGGCATGGAGCACTGTGAGGAGAAGGCCATGGAACATTCTGATGACATGCGTCATGGAGCTTTGTTATGACAAGGGCATGGAGCATTGTGATTACAGGGGTCTGGGAGCATTGTGATGAAATGAGTCCCGGATCATTGTGTTGTCAGGTGTCATGGAGTGTTTTGATGACAGTGGTCATGGAGAATTTTGATGATATTGGTCATGGAGCATTGTGATTAGAAGTTCATGGAGCATTGGGCTGAAAATGTTCATGGAGTATTGTGATGAAAGGTGTCATGGAGCATTGTGATGACAAGGGAATGGAGCGTGGTGATGACAAGGTCCTGGAGCATTGTGATGAGATGACCATGGAGACTTGTGTTGACAAGTCTCATGGAGCATTCTGATGAAAAGGTGCATGGAGCATTGTGATTACAGGGTTCTTGGAGCATTGTGATGACAAGGGCATGGAGCACTGTGAGGAGAAGGCCATGGAACATTCTGATAACATGCGTCATGGAGCTTTGTGATGACAAGGGCATGGAGCATTGTGATTACAGGGGTCTTGGAGCATTGTGATGACAAGGGTCATGGAGCCTTGTGATGACAAGTCCGTGGAACAATGTGATGGCAGGGGTCATGGAGCATTGTTATGACCGATGTAATGGAGCATTGTGATGAGAAGGGCATTGAGCATTGGTCTGAAATGTTTCTTGAATTATTGTGATGAGAGTGGGCATGGAGCATTGTGATGACAAGGGCACGTACACTGTGATACATGTGTCATGGGGGATTGTAATGACAAGGGCATGGAGCATTGTGATGAGAAGGGCATCGAGCATTGTGATGACAATTGTCATGGAGCTTTGTGATGACAAGGGCATTGAGCAATATGATGAGAGGGTTCATGGAGCTTTATGATGACAATGACATGGAGCATTGTGATGCCAAGGGTCATGGAGCTTTGTGATGACAAAAGTCATGGAGCATTTTGATGACAAGGGTGTGGTGCATTGTGATGAGCAGGGCAGGGAGCATTTTGATGACAGGTTCATGCAGTAATTTGATGAAAAGTGTAATGGAACATTTTGATGACGGGGGTTATAAAACATTGTGATGCCATGGGTCATGGAGCTTTGGGATGAAAAGGGTCATGGAGTATTTTGATGACAGGGGTTATTGAACATTGTGATGTCAGGGATCATGGAACATTGTGCTGATAAGGGGATGTAGCATTGTGATGACAGGGGTCATGGAAACTTGTGATAACAGGGGTGAGGGAGGATTGTGATGACAAGTGATGGAACATTGTGATATCCGTTGTGAGAGAGCATTTGAATGAGAATTGCATGGAACATTGTGATTACAAGGTTTATGGAGCATAGCGATGTCAAAGTTGTGGTTCTTTGTGATGAAAAGTGCATGGAACATTGTGATGACAAGGGTCATGGAGCATTGTTCTGACAAAGACATGGAGCATCGTGATGACAAGGGTCACGCAGCATTGTGATGAAAAGTTCATGGAGCATTGTGGTTACAAAGGTCACAGAGTCTTGTGATGACGCCGGCATGGACCATTGTGATGAAAAACGTTATGAAGCATTGTGATGACTGGAGTCACGGAGCATTGTGATGACAGGGGTCATGGAGCATTGTGATGACAAGGGCATGGAGCATTGTGATGACAGGTGCATGGAGCATCGGTCTGACAAGTTTCATAGATTATTGTGATGACAGTGGACATGGTGCATTTTGATGACAAGTGTATGGAGTATTGTGATGACAAGGGCATGGAATATTGTGAAGACAGGTGTCAGGGAGCATTGTGATGACATATGTCATGGTCCATTGCGATGACAATGGCATGGAGCATTGTGACGCCAAGTATAATGGAGGATTGTGATCAAAAATATAATGGAGCATTGTGATGACTAGGGCTTGGAGCATTATGATGACAAGGGCCATTGAGAGTTTTCATGAAAATGTCATGAAGCATTGTGATGACAAGGTCCTGGAGCATTGTGATGAGAAAATCATGGAGCCTTGTGATGACAGGTCTCATGGAGCATACTGATCAAAAGGGGCATGGAGCATTCTGATTACTTGGGTCTTTGAACATTGTGATAACAAGGGCATGGAGCATTGTGATGACAAGGGCATGGAGTATTGTGATGACAGGCATCATGGAGCGTTGTGATGACTAGTGTTATGGAACATTGTGATCACAAGGGTTTGGAGCATTGCGATGGCAGAGGTCATGGATACTTTTGATTTCAAGGAGCATGGAGCATTGTGATGACTAGGGCATGAAGCAATGGTATCCCAAGGTTCTTGGAGGATAGTGATGACTATGGTAATGGAGTATTGTGATGACAAGCGCATAGAGCATTGTAAGGACAGTGTCATGTAGCATTTTGCTGACAGAGGCATGGAGCATTGTGATGACATGTGTCATGGTGCACTTTGATGACAAGCGTCACAGAGCATTTTGAATATAGGGGTCATGGAGCATTGGGATGACAAGGGCATGGATCACTGTGATGACAAGGTTCATGGATCTTTGGGATGAAAATGTTCATGGAGTATTGTGATGACAGGGGTCATGGAGCATTGTGATTACAGGGGTCATGGAGCATTGTGATGAAAAGAGTCCCGGATCATTGTGTTGTCATGTGTCATGGAGTGTTTTGATGACAGTGGTCATGGAGAATTTTGATGATATTGGTCATGGAGCATTGTGATTAGAAGTTCATGGAGCATTGGGCTGAAAATATTCATGGAGTATTGTGATGAAAGGTGTCATGGAGCATTGTGATGACAAGGGAATGGAGCGTGGTGATGACAAGGTCCTGGAGCATTGTGATGAGATGACCATGGAGACTTGTGTTGACAAGTCTCATGGAGCATTCTGATGAAAAGGTGCATGGAGCATTGTGATTACAGGGTTCTTGGAGCATTGTGATGACAAGGGCATGGAGCACTGTGAGGAGAAGGCCATGGAACATTCTGATAACATGCGTCATGGAGCTTTGTGATGACAAGGGCATGGAGCATTGTGATTACAGGGGTCTTGGAGCATTGTGATGACAAGGGTCATGGAGCCTTGTGATGACAAGTCCTTGGAACAATGTGATGGCAGGGGTCATGGAGCATTGTTATGACAGATGTAATGGAGCATTGTGATGAGAAGGGCATTGAGCATTGGTCTGAAATGTTTCTTGAATTATTGTGATGAGAGTGGGCATGGAGCATTGTGATGACAAGGGCACGTACACTGTGATACATGGGTCATGGGGGATTGTAATGACAAGGGCATGGAGCATTGTGATGAGAAGGGCATCGAGCATTGTGATGACAATTGTCATGGAGCTTTGTGATGACCAGGGCATTGAGCAATATGATGAGAGGGTTCATGGAGCATTATGATGACAATGACATGGAGCATTGTGATGCCAAGGGTCATGGAGCTTTGTGATGACAAAAGTCATGGAGCATTTTGATGACAAGGGTGTGGTGCATTTTGATGAGCAGGGCAGGGAGCATTTTGATGACAGGTTCATGCAGTAATTTGATGAAAAGTGTAATGGAATATTTTGATGACAGGGGTTATAATATATTGTGATGCCATGGGTCATGGAGCTTTGGGATGAAAAGGGTCATGGAGTATTTTGATGACAGGGGTTATTGAACATTGTGATGTCAGGGATCATGGAACATTGTGCTGATAAGGGGATGTAGCATTGTGATGACAGGGGTCATGGAAACTTGTGATAACAGGGGTGAGGGAGGATTGTGATGACAAGTGATGGAACATTGTGATATCCGTTGTGAGAGAGCTTTTGAATGAGAATTGCATGGAACATTGTGATTACAAGGTTTATGGAGCATAGCGATGTCAAAGTTGTGGTTCTTTGTGATGAAAAGTGCATGGCACATTGTGATGACAAGGGTCATGGAGCATTGTTCTGAGAAAGACATGGAGCATCGTGATGACAAGGGTCACGCAGCATTGTGATGAAAAGTTCATGGAGCATTGTGGTTACAAGGGTCACAGAGTCTTGTGATGACGCGGGCATGGACCGTTGTGATGACAAACATTATGAAGCATTGTGATGACTGGATTCACGGAGCATTGTGATGACAGGGGTAATGGAGCATTGTGATGACAAGGGCATGGAGCATTGTGATGACAGGTGCATGGAGCATCGGTCTGACAAGTTTCATAGATTATTGTGATGACAATGGACATGGTGCATTTTGATGACAAGTGCATGGAGTATTGTGATGACAAGGGCATGGAATATTGTGAAGACAGGTGTCAGGGAGCATTGTGATGACATATGTCATGGTCCATTGCGATGACAATGGCATGGAGCATTGTGATGCCAAATATAATGGAGGATTGTGATGACAAATATAATGGAGCATTGTGATGACTAGGGCTTGGAGCATTATGATGACAAGGGCCATTGAGAGTTTTCATGAAAATGTCATGAAGCATTGTGATGACAAGGTCCTGGAGCATTGTGATGAGAAAATCATGGAGCCTTGTGATGACAGGTCTCATGGAGCATACTGATCAAAAGGGGCATGGAGCATTCTGATTACTTGGGTCTTGGAACAATGTGATAACAAGGGCATGGAGCATTGTGATGACAAGGGCATGGAGTATTGTGATGACAGGCATCATGGAGCGTTGTGATGACAAGGGCATGGAGCATTGGTCTAATAAGTTTCTTGGATTATTGTGATGAGAGTGGGAACAGCGCATTGTGATGACAAGGGCATGGAGCATTGTGATGACCAGGTCATGCAGTACTGTAAATAGAGGTGTCAGGGAGCATTGTGATGACATATGTAATGGCCCATTGTGATGACAATGGCATGGAGCATTCTGATGCCAAGTGCCATGGAGGATTCTGATAACAAAGGTAATGGAGCATTGTGATGACAATGGCTTGGAGCACTGTGATGACAAGGGTCAGGGAGCATTGTGCTGACAAGTGCATGGAGAATTGTGATGACAAGGGTCATGGAGCATTCTGATGACAATCTTGTGGAGTATTTTGATGACAATGGCATGGAGCATTGTGATGAAAATGGCATGGGGCTTTGTGATGAAAAAGGCATGGAGCCTTTTCGTGACAGGGTTCAAGGAGCATTCTGACGACAAGTGTCAGGGAGCATTGTGATGACAAGTGTATTGAGAATTGTGATGACAAAGGACATGGAGCATTGTGATGAAAAGGGCATGGAGTATTGTGATGACAGTCATCATGGAGCGTTGTGATGACAAGTGTTATGGAACATTGTGATCACAAGGGTTTGGAGCATTGTGATGACAGAGGTCATGGATACTTTTGATTTCAAGGAGCATGGAGCATTGTGATGACTAGGGCATGAAGCAATGCGATCCCAAAGTTCTTGGAGGATTGTGATGACAATGGTAATGGTGTATTGTGATGACAAGCGCATAGAGCATCGTAATGACAAGATCATGTAGCATTTTGCTGACAAAGGCATGGAGATTTGTGATGACAGGTGTCATGGAGCACTGTGATGACAAGCATCACGGAGCATTGTGAATACAGGGGTCATGGAGCATAGGGATGACAAGGGCATGGATCATTGTGATGACAAGTGTCATGGAGCACTGGGCTGAAAATGTTCATGGAGTATTGTGATGACATGGGTCATGGAGCATTGTGATGACAAGGGAATGAAGCACGGTGATGACAAAGGTCATGGAGCATTGTGATGAAAAGGGCATGGCGTATTGTGATGACAGGCATCATGGAGCGTTGTGATGACAAGTGTTATGGAACATTGTGATCACAAGGGTTTGGAGCATTGTGATGACTACGGTCATGGATCATTTTGATTTCAAGGAGCATGGAGCATTGTGATGACAAGGGCATGAAGAAAAGTGATCCCAAGGTTCATGGAAGATTGTGATGACATTGGTAATGGAGTATTGTGATGACAAGCGCATAGAGCATTGTAATGACAAGGGCATGTAGCATTTTGCTGACAAAGACATGGAGCATTGTCATAACAGGTGTCATGGAGCACTGTGATGACAAGCGTCACGGAGAATTGTGAATACAGGGGTCATGGAGCATAGGGATGAGAATGGCATGGATCATTGTGATGACAAGGGTCATGGAGCATTGGGCTGAAAATGTTCATTGAGTATTGTGATGACAGGGGTCATGGAGCATTGTGATTACAGGGGTCTTGGAGAATTGTGATGACAAGAGTGCCGGATCAATGTGTTGTCAGGTGTCATGGAGTGTAGTGATGACAGGGTTCATGGAGCATTGTGACGATATTGGTCATGGAGCATTGTGATGAGAAGGTAATGGAGCATAGGGCTAAAAATATTCATGGAGTATTGTGATGACAGTGTTCATGGAGCATTGTGATGACAAGGGAATGGAGCGTGGTGATTAAAAGGTCCTGGAGCATTGTGATGAGATGACCATGGAGACTTGTGATGACAAGTCTCATGGAGCATTCTGATGAAAAGGGGCAAGGAGCACTGTGATTACAGGGGTCTTGGAGCACTGCGATGACAAGGGCATGGAGCACTGTGAGGAGAAGACCATGGAACATTCTGATGACATGTGTCATGGAGCTTTGTGATGACAAGGGCATGGAGCATTGTGATTACAGGGGTCTTGGAGCATTGTGATGACAAGGGTCATGGAGCCTTGTGATGACAAGGCCGTGGAACATTGTGATGGCAGCAGTCATGGAGCATTTTTATGACACAGGTAATGGAGCATTGTGATGAGAAGGGCATTGAGCATTGGTCTGAAATGTTTCTTGGATTATTGTGATGAGACTGGGCATGGAGCATTGTGATGACAAAGGCAAGGTACACTGTGATACATGGGTCATGTGGGATTGTAATGACAAGGGCATGGAGCATTGTGATGAGACGGGCATCGAGCATTGTGATGACAAGTGTCATGGAGATGTGTGATGACAACGGCATGGAGCAATGTGATGAGAGGGTTCATGGAGCATTGTGATGACAATGGCATGGAGCCTTGTGATGCCTAGGGTCATGGAGCTTTGTGATGACAAATGTCATGAAGCATTTTGATGACAAGGGTGTGGTGCATTGTGCTGAGAAGTGCAGGGATCATTTTGATGACAGGTTCATGCAGCAATTTGATGAAAAGTGTAATGGAACATTTTGTTGACAGGGTTTATAGAACATTGTGATGCCAGGGATCATGGAGCTTTGGGATGAAATGGGTCATGGAGCATTTTGATGACAGGGGTTATGGAACATTGTGATGTCATGGGTCATGGAACATTGTGCTGATAAGGGGATTTAGCATTCTGATGACAGTGGTCATGGAACATTGTGATAACAGGAGTGAGGTAGGATTGTGATGACTAGTGATGGAACATTGTGATATCTCATGTGAGAGAGCATTTGGATGAGAAGTGCATGGAGCATTGTGATTACAAGGTTTATGGAGCATAGCGATGACAAAGTTGTGGATCATTGTGATGAAAAGCGCATGGCACATTGTGATGACAAGGGTCATGGAGCATTGATCTGATAAAGGCATGGAGCATTTTGATGACAAGTGTCACAGAGCATTGTTATGAATAGTTTATGGAGCATTGTGGTTACAAATGTCACAGAGCCTTGTGATGATGCGGACATGGACCGTTGTGATGACAAACGTTATGAAGCATTGTGATGACTGGAGTCAGGGATCGTTGTGATGGCAGGGGTCATGGAGCATTTTGACGACAAGGGGCATGGAGCATTGTGATGACAGGGGCATGGAGCATTGGTCTGACAAGTTTCATAGATTATTATGAAGACAGTGGACATGGTGCAATGTGATGACAAGGGCATGGAGCATTGTGATGAGAAGGTCAAGGAGTATTGTGAAGACAGTTGTCAGGGAGCATTGTGATGACATATGTCATGGTCCATTGCGATGACAATGGCAGGGATCATTGTGATGCCAAATGTAATGGAGGATTGTGATGACAAATATAATGGAGCATTGTGATGACTAGGGCTTGGAGCACTATGATGACAAGGGCCATTGTGAAATTTCATGACAATGTCGTGAAGCATTGTGATGACAAGTTCCTGGAGCATTGTGATGAGAAAACCATGGAGCCTTGTGATGACAAGACTCATGGAGCATACTGATGAAAAGGGGCATGGAGCATTCTGATTACAGGGGTCTTGGAACATTGTGATAACAAGTGCATGGAGCTTTGTGATGACAATGGAATGGAGGATTGGTCTAATAAGTTTCATAGATTATTGTGATGACAGTTGGAATGGCGCATTGTGATGACAAGGGCATGGAGAATTGCGATGACCAGGTCATGCAATATTGTGAAGAGAGGTGTCAGGGAGCATTGTGATGATATATGTAATGGCCTAATGTGATGACCATGGCATGGAGCATTGTGATGCCAAGTGTCATGGAGGATTCTGATGACAAAGGTAATGGAGCATTGTGATGACAATGGCTTGGAGCATTGTGATGACAAGGGTCAGGGAGCATTGTGCTGACAAGTGCATGGAGAATTGTGATGACAATGGCATGGAGCATTCTGATGACAAGCTTGTGGAGTATTTTGATGACAATGGCATGGAGCATTGTGATGAAAATGGCAAGGGGCTTTGTGATGAAAAAGGCATGGAGCCTTTTTGTGACAGGGTTCAAGGAGCTTTCTGACGACAGGTGTCAGGGAGCATTGTGATGACAAGTGTATTGAGAATTGTGATGACATAGGTCATGGAGCATTGTGATGAAAAGGGCATGGAGTATTGTGATGAAAGGCATCATGGTGTGTGGTGATGACAAGTGTTATGGAACATTGTGATTACAAGGGTTTGGAGCATTGTGATGACACAGGTCATGGATCATTTTGATTTCAATGAGCATGGAGCATTTTGATGACAAGGGCATGAAGCAATATGATCCCAAGGTTTATGGAGGATTGTGATGACAATGGTAATGGAGTATTGTGATGACAAGCACATAGAGCATTGTAATGACAAGGTCATGTAGCATTTTGCTGACAAAGGCATGGAGAATTGTGATGACATGTGTCATGGAGCACTCTGAGGACAAGCGTCATGGAGCATTGTGAATACAGGGGTCATGGAGCATTGGGATGACAAGGGCATGGATCATTGTGATGACAAGGGTCATGGATCATTGGGCTGAAAATGTTCATGGAGTATTGTGATGACAGGGGTCATGGAGCATTGTGATTACAGAGGTCATGGAGCATTGTGATGAAAAGAGTCCCGGATCATTGTGTTGTCAGGTGTCATGGAGTGTTCTGATGACAGTGGTCATGGAGAATTTTGATGATATTTGCCATGGAGCATTGTGACTAGAATGTCTTGGAGCATTTGGCTGAAAATATTCATGGAGTATTGTGATGACACGTGTCATGGAGCATTGTGATGACAAGGGAATGGAGCATGGTGATGACAAGGTACTGGACCATTGTGATGAGATGACCATGGAGACTTGTGATGACAAGTCTCATGGAGCATTCTGATGAAAAGAGGCATGGAGCATTGTGATTACAGGGGTCTTGGAGCATTGTGATGACAAGGGCTTGGAGCACTCTCAGGACAAGTCCATGGAACATTCTGATGACATGCGTCATGGAGCTTTGTGATGACAAGGGCGTGGAGCATTGTGATTACAGTCGTTTTGGAGCATTGTGATGACAAGGCCGTGGAGCATTGTGATGGCAGGGGTCATGGAGCATTGTTATGACAGAGGTAATGGAGCATTGTGATGAGAAGGGCATTGAACATTGGTCTGAAATATTTCATGGATTATTGTGATGAGAGTGGGCATGGAGCATTGTGATGAGAAGGGCACGGTACACTGTGATACATGGGTCAGGTGGGATTGTAATGACAAGGGCATGGAGCATTGTGATGAAAAGGGCATCGAGCATTGTGATGACAAGTGTCATGGATTTTTGTGATGACAAGGGCATGGAGCAATGTGATGAGAGGGTTCATGGAGCATTGTGATGGCAATGTCATGGAGCATTGTGATGCCAAGGGTCATGAAGCTTTGTGATGACAAAGGTCTGGGAGTGTTTTGATGACAAGGTTGTGGTGCATTGTGTTGAGAAGGGCAGGGATCATTTTGATGACATGGTCATGCAGCAATTTGATGAAAATTTTAATGGAATATTTTGATGACAGGGGTTATAGAACATTGTGATGCCAGGGGTCATGGAGCTTTGCGATGAAAAGTGTGATGGAGCATTTTGACGACAGGTGTTATGGAACATTGTGATGTCAGGGGTCATGGAACATTTTGCTGATAAGGGGATGTAGCATTGTGATGACAGGGGTCATGGAACATTGTGATAACAGGGGTGAGGGAGGATTGTGATGACTAGTGATGGAACATTGTGATATCTCATGTGAGAGAGCACTTGGATGAGAAGTGCATGGAGCATGGTGATTACAAGGTTTATGGAGCATAGCGATGACAAGGTTGTGGATCATTGTGATGAAAAGGACATGGCACATTGTGATGACAAGGGTCATGAATCATTGTTCTGACAAAGACATGGAGCATTGTGATGACAAGCTTCACGGAGCCTTGTGATGAAATATTCATGGAGCATTGTGTTACAAATGTCACAGAGCCTTGTGTTGACGCGGGCATGGACCATTCTGATGACAAACGTTATGAAACATTGTGATGACTGGAGTCACGGAGCATTGTGATGACAGGGGTCATGGGGCATTTTGATGAAAAGCGCATGGAGCATTGCTCTAATGAGTTTCAGAGATTATTGTGATGACAGTGGGAATGGCGCATTGTGATGACAAGGGCATGGAGCATTGTGATGACCAGGTCATGCAGTATTGTGAAGAGTGGTGTCAGGGAGCATTGTGATGACATATGTAATGGCCCATTGTGATGACAATGGCATGGAGCACTGTGATGCCAAGTGTCATGGAGGATTCTGATGACAAAGGTAATGGAGCATTGTGATGACAATGGCTTGGAGCATTGTGATGACAAGGGTCAGGGAGCATTGTGCTGACAAGTGCATGGAGAATTGTGATGACAAGGGTCATGGAGCATTCTGATGACAAGCTTGTGGAGTATGTTGATGAAAATGGCATGGAGCATTGTGATGAAAATTGCAGGGGGCTTTGTGATGAAAAAGACATGGAGCCTTTTCGTGACAGTGTTCAAGGAGCATTCTGATGACAAGTGTCAGGGAGCATTGTGATGACAAGTGTATTGAGAATTGTGAAGACAAAAGTCATGGAGCATTGTGATGAAAAGGGCATAGAGTATTGTGATGACAGGCATCATGGAGCGTTGTGAAGACAAGTGTTATGGAACATTGTGATCCCATGGGTTTGAAGCATTGTGATGACAGCGGTCATGGATCATTTTGATTTCAAGGAGCATGGAGCATTGTGATGACAAGGGCATGAAGAAAAGTGATCCCAAGGTTCATGGAGGATTGTGATGACAATGGTAATGGAGTATTGTGATGACAAGCGCATAGAGCATTGTAATGACAAGGTCATGTAGCATTTTGCTGACAAAGACATGGAGCATTGTGATAACAGGTGTCATGGAGCACTGTGATGACAAGCGTCACGGAGCATTATGAATACAGGGGTCATGTAGCATTGGGATGACAAGGGCATGGATCACTGTGATGACAAGTGTCATGGATCATTGGGCTTTAAATGTTCATGGAGTATTGTGATGACAGGGTTCATGGAGCATTGTGATTACAGGGGTCTTGGGGAATTGTGATGACAAGAGTCCCGGATCATTCTGTTGTCAGGTGTCATGGATTGTAGTGATGACAGGGGTCATGGAGCATTGTGATGATATTGGTCATGGAGCATTGTGATGAGAATGTCATGGAGCATTGGTCTGAAAATATTCATGGAGTATTGTGATGACAGGCGTCATGGAGGATTGTGATGACAAGGTCCTGGAGCATTGTGATGAGAAGACCATGGAGATTTTGATGACATGTCTCATGGAGCATTCTGATTAAAAGGTGCATGGAGCATTGTGATTACAGGGGTCTTGGAGCATTGTGATGACAAGGGCATTGAGCACTGTGAGGAGAAGGCCATGAAACATTCTGATGACTTGCATCATGGAGCTCTGTGATGACAAGGGCATGTAGAATTGTGATTAGAGGTATCTTGGAGCATTGTGATGACAAGGGTCATGGAGCCTTGTGATGGCAAGCCCGTGGAACATTGTGATGGCAGGGGTCATGGAGCATTGTTATGACAGAGGTAATGGAGCATTGTGATGAGAAGGGCATTGAGCATTGGTCTGAAATGTTTCATGGATTATTGTGATGAGAGTGGGCATGGAGCATTGTGATGACAAGGGCACCGTACACGGTGATACATGGGTCATGGGGGATTGTAATGACAAGGGCATGGAGCATTGTGATGAGAAGGGCATCGAGCATTGTGATGACAAGTGTCATGGAGATGTGTGATGACAAGGGCATGGAGCAATGTGATGAGAGGGTTCATGGAGCATTGTGATGACAATGACATGGAGCATTGTGATGCCAAGGGTCATGGAGCTTTGTGATGACAAATGTCATGGAGCATTTTGATGACAAGGGTGTGGTGCATTTTGATGAGCAGGGCAGGGAGCATTTTGGTGATAGGTTCATACAGTAATTTGATGAAAAGTGTAATGGAACATTTTGATGACATGGGTTATAGAACATTTTGATGCCAAGGGTCATGGAGCTTTAGGATGAAAAGTGTCATGGAGCATTTTGATGACTGGTGTTATGGAACTTTGTGATGTCATGGGTCATCGAACTTTGTGATGATAAGTGCACTTAGCATTGTGATAACAGGAGTCATGGATCATTTGGATGACAGGGGTGAGGGAGTATTGTGACAAACAGTGATGTAGCATTGTGATATCAGTGGTGACAGAGCATTTGGATGAGAAGTGCATGGAGCATTGTGATGACAAATTTTATGGAGCATTGTGATGACAAGATTGTGGAGCACTGTGATGATAAGCGCATGGTGCATTGTGATGACATGTGTCATGGAGCATTGTGCTGACAAGCGCATGGAGCATTGTGATGACAAGGGTCATTGAGCATTGTGCTGAGAAAGGCATAGAAAATTGTGATGACAAGGATCAAAGAGCATTGTGATGAAAAGTTCCTGGATCATTGTGATGACAAGGGTCATGGAGCATTCTGGTGACAAACTTGTGGAGTATTTTGATGACAATGGCATGGAGCATTGTGATGAAAACGGCATGGGGCATTGCGATGAAAAAGGCATGGAGCCTTTTCGTGACAGGTTTCAAGGAGCATACTGATCACAAGTGTCAGGGAGCATTGTGATGACAAGTGTATTGAGAATTGTGAGAACAAATGTCATGGAGCATTGTGATGAAAAGGGCATGGAGTATTGTGATGACAGGCATCATGGAGTGTTGTGATGACAAGTGTTATGGAACACTGTGATCACAAGAGTTTGGAGCATTGTGATGTCAGTTGTCATGGAGCATTGTGATGATATTGGCCATGGAGCATTGTGATGAGTAGGTCGTGGAGCATTGGGCTGAAAATATTCATGGATAATTGTGATGACAGAGGTCATGGTGCATTGTGATGACAAGGGAATGGAGCATGGTGATGACAAGGTCCTGGAGCATAGTGATGAGAAGACCATGGAGACTTGTGATGACAAGTCTCATGGAGAATTCTGATGAAAAGGGGCATGGAGCATTGTGATTACAGGGATCTTGGAGCATTGTGATGACTAGGGCATGGAGCATTGTGATGAGAAGGTCATGGAGCATTCTGATGATATGCGTCATGCAATTTTGTGATGACAATGGCATGGAGCATTGTGATTACAGGGATCATGGAGCATTGTGATGAAAAGGGCATAGATCATTGGGATGAAAAAGGCATGGATCCTTGTCATGACAGGGTTCAAGGAGCATACTGACGACAAGTGTCAGGGAGCATTGTGATGATAAGTGTATTGAGCATTGTGATGACAAAGAGCATGGAGAATTGTGATGAGAAGACCATGGATAATTGTGATCATGAGCCTCATGATAAGTGTTATGGAACATTTTGATCACAAGGGTTTGGAGCATTATGATGACAGAGGTCATGGAGAATATTGATTTCATTGTGATGACAATAGCCTGAAGCATTATGATGATGGGCATGGTGCATTGTGATGACAGGTTTCATGGAGCATTGAGATGAAAAGGGACATGGAGCATTGTGTTTACAGGGGTCTTGGAGCATTGTGATGACAAGGGCATGGAGCATTGTGATGAGAAGGCCATGGAACATTCTGATGACATGCGTCATGGAGCTTTGTGATGACAAAGGCTTGGAGCATTGTGATTACAGGGGTCTTCATCATTGTGATGACAAGTGTCATAGAACCTTGTGATGACTAGGCCGTGGAACCTTTTGATGGCAGGTGTCATGGTGCATTGTTATGACAGGGGTAATGGAGCATGGTGATGAGAACGGCATGGAACATTGGTTTGAAATGTTTCATGGATTATTGTGATGAGAGTGGGCATGGAGCATTGTGATGAGAATGGCACGGTACACTGAGATACATGGGTCATGGGGGATTGTAATGACAAGGACATGGAGCATTGTGATGAGACGGGCATCGAGCATTGTGATGACAAGTGTCATGGAGCTTTGTGATGACAAGGGCATTGAGCAATGTGATGAGAGGGTTCATGGAGCATTGTGATGACAATGACATGGAGCATTGTGATACCAAGGGTCATGGAGCTTTGTGATGACAAATCATGGAGCATTTTGATGACAAGGGCATGGTGCATTGTGATGAGAAGGGAAGGGAGCATTTTGATGACCTGGTCATGCAGCAATTTGATGAATAGTGTAATGGAACATTTTGATTGCAGGGGTTATAGAACATTGTGATGTCAGGGGTCTTGGAGCTTTGGGATGAAAAGGGTCATGGAGCATTTTGCTAACAGGGGTCATGGAACATTGTGATGATAAGGGGATGTAGCAGTGTGATGACAGGGTCATGGAACATTGTGATTACAGGGGTGAGGGAGAATTGTGATGACTAGTGGTAGAACACTGTGATATCTCTGGTGAGAGAGCATTTTGATGAGCAGTGCATGGACCATTGTGATTACAATGTTTATGGAGCATTGCAGTGACAAGGTTGTGGACCATTGTGATGAAATGCGCGTGGCACATTTTGAAGACAATGGTCATGGAGCATTGTTCTGACAATGACATGGAGCATTGTGATGACAAGGGTCACAGAGAATTGTGATGAAATGTTCATGGAGCATTGTGGTTACAAAGGTCACAGAGTCTTGTGATGACGCGGGCATGGACCATTGTGATGACAAACGTTATGAAACATTGTGATGACTGGAGTCACGGATCATTGTGAGGACAGGCGTCATGGAGCATTGTGATGAGAAGAGTCCCGAATCATTGTGTTCTCAGGTGACATGGAGTGTTGTGATGACAGTGGTCATGGAGCATTGTGATGATATTGGCCATGGAGCATTGTGATGATTAGGTCGTGGTGCATTGGGCTGAAAGTTTTCATGGAATATTGTGATGACAGAGGTCATGGAGCATTGTGATTACAAGGGAATGGAGCATGGTGATGAAAAGGTCCTGGAACATTGTGATGAGAAGACCATGGAGACTTGTGATGACAAGTCTCATAGAGCATTCTGATGAAAAGGGGCATGGAGCATTGTGATTACTGGGGTCTTGGAGCACTGTGATGACTAGGGCATGGAGCATTGTGATGAGAAGGCTAAGGAGCATTCTGATGACATGCGTCATGGAGTTTTTTGAGGAAAACCATGGAGCATTGTGATTACAGGTGTCTTTGAACATTGTGAGGACAAGGGCATGGAGCATTGTGAGGAGAAGACCAAGGAGCATTCTGATTGCATGCGTCATTGAGCTTTGTGATGACAAGGGCATGGAGCATTGAGATTACATGGGTCTTGGAGCATTGTGATGAAAAGGACATGGATCATTGTGATGAAAAAGGCATGGAGCCTTGTCATGACAGGATTCAAGGAGGATACAGACAACAAGTGTCAAGGGGCATTTTGATGACAAGTGTATTGAGCATTGTGATAACAAAGGTCATGGAGCATTGTGATGAGAAGACCATTGATAATTGTGATGACGAGAGTCATGGGACATTGTGATGAAAAGTGATATTGTATATTGTGATCACAAGTGTTTGGAACATTGTTATGACAGAGGTCATGGAGCATTTTGATTTCATTGTGATGACAATAGCATGATGCATTATGATGATAGGCATGGTGCACTGTGATGACAGGGTTCATGGATCACTGAGATGAAAAGAGGCATAGAGGATTGTGATTACAGGGTTATTGGAGCATTGTGATGAGAAGGGTCATGGAGCTTTGTGATGACAGGACCATGGAACATCGTGATGGCAGGGGTCATGGAGCATTGTTATCAAAGTGGTAATTGAGCCTTGAGATGGCAAGGGAATGCAGCATTGTGATGAGAAGGCCATGGAGCATTCTGATGACATGTGTCATGGAGCTTTGTGAAGACAAGGGCATGGATCAATATGATGAGAGCGTTCGTGGAGCATTGTGATGACAATGGCCTGGAGCATTGTGATGCTAAGTGTCATGGATCTTTGTGATGACAATGGTCATGGAGCATTTTGATGGCAAGGGCGTTGTGCAATGTGATGAGAAGGGCAGGGAGCATTGTGATGACAAATTTTAAGGAGCATTGTGATTACAATATTGTGGAGCACTGTGATGACAAGCACATGGTGCACTGTGATGACATGTGTCATTGAGCATTGTGCTGACAAGCGCATTAAGCATTGTGATGAAAAGTCTCATGGAACATTCTGATGAAAAGGGGCATGGAGCATCGTGATTACAGGGGTCTTGGAGCATTGTGATGAGAAGGGCATGGAGCATTGTGATGAGAAGGCCATGAAGCATGCTGATGACATGTGTCATGGAGCTTTTTAATGACAAGGGCATGGAGCATTGTGATTACAGGGATCTTGGAGCATTGTGTTGAATAGGGCATGGATCACTGTGATGAAAAAGGCATGGAACCTTGTCATGACAGGGTTCAAGGAGCATACTGACGACAAGTGTCAGGGAGCATTGTGATGACAAGTGTATTGAGCATTGTGATGACAACGATCATGGAGCATTGTGATGAGAAGACCATGGATAATTGTGAGGATGAGTGTCATGGGGTGTTGAGATGATAAGTGTTATTGAACATTGTGATCACAAGGGTTTGGAGCATTATGATGACAGAGGTCATGGAGAATATTGATTTCATTGTGATAACAATAGCCTGAAGCATTATGATGATGGGCATGGTGTATTGTGATGACACGGTTCATGGAGCATTGAGATGAAAAGGGTCATGGAGCAGTGTGATTACAAGGGTCTTGGAGCATTTTGATGACATGGGAATGGAGCACTGTGATGAGAAGGCCATGGAACTTTCTGATAACATGCGTCATGGAGCTTTGTGATGACAAGGGCATGGAGCATTTTGATTTCAGGGGTCTTGAGCATTGTGATGACAAGTGTCATGGAACCTTGTGATGACTAGGTAGTGGAACATTTTTGTGCCAAGAGTCATGGTGCATTGTTATGACAGGGGTAATGGAGCATTTTGATGAGAAGGGTATGGAACATTGGTCTGAAATGTCTCATGGATTATTGTGATGAGAGTGGGCATGGAGCATTGTGATGACAAGGGCACGGAACACTGTGATACATGGGTCATGCAGGATTGTAATGAAAAGAGCATGGAGCACTATCATGAGAAGGACATCGAGCATTGTGATGACAAGTGTCATGGAGCTTTGTGATGACAAGGACATGGAGCAATGTGATGAGAGGGTTCAGGGAGCATTGTGATGACAGTGACATGGAGCATTGTGATGCCATGGGACATGGAGCATTGTGATGACAAGTCATGGAGCATTTTGATGACAAGGGCATGGTTCATTGTGATGAGAAGGGCAGGGAGCATTTTGATGAACGGTTCATGCAGCAATTTGATAAGAATTGTAATGGAATATTGTGATGGCAGAGTTTATAGAACATTGTGATGTCAGGGGTCTTGGAGCTTTGGGATGAAAAGGGTCATGGAGCATTTTGATGACAGGGGTTATGGAACATTGTGATGTCAGGGGTCATGGAACATTGTGCAGATAAGTGGATGTAGCACTGTGATGACAGGGTCATGGAACATTGTGATTCCCGGTGTGAGGGAGTATTGTGATGACTAGTGATGGAACATTGTGATATCTCTGGTGAGAGAGCATTTTGATGAGAAGTCCATGGACCACTGTGATTACAAGGTTTATGGAGCATTGCAATGAAAAGTTTGTGGTCCTCTGTGATGAAATTCATGAGGCACATTGTGATGACAATGGTCATAGACCATTGTTCTGAAAAAGACATGGAGCATTGTGATGACAAGGGTCACAGAGAATTGTGATGAAAAGTTCATGGAACATTGTGGTTACAAAAGTCACAGAGCCTTGTGATGATGCGGGCATGGACAATTGTGATGACAAACGTTATGAATCATTGTGATGACTGGAGTCACTGAGCATTGTGATGACAGGGGTCATGGAGCATTGTGATGACAAGGGCATGGAGCATTGTGTTGACAGGGGCATGGAGCATTGGTCTGACAAGATTCATGGATTATTGTGATGATATTGGGCATGGTGCATTGTGATGACAAGGGCATGGAGCATTGTGATGAGAAGGTCAAGGTGTATTGTGAAGACAGGTGTCAGGGAGCACTGAGATGACATATGTCATGGTCCATTGTGATGACAATGGCATGGAGCATTGTGAAGCCAAATGTAATGGAGAAATGTGAGGACAAATATAATGGAGTATTTTGATGATTAGGGCTTGGAGCATTATGATGACAATGGCCATTGAAAATTTTCATGACAAGGTCGAGAAGCATTGTGATGACAAGGTCCTGGAGCATTGTGATGAGAAAACCATGGGGCCTTGTGATGACAAGTCTCATGGAGCATACTGATGAAAAGGGGCATGGAGCATTGTGATTACAGGGGTCTTGGAACATTGTGATGACAAGGGCATGGCACATTGTGAGGAGAAGACCAAGGAGCATTCTGATGGCATGCGTCCTTGAGTTTTGTGATGACAAGGGCATGGAGCATTGTGATTACATGTGTCTTGGAGCACTGTGATGGAAAGGACATGGAACATTGTGATGAAAAAGGCATGGAGCCTTGTCATGACAGGGTTCAAGGAACATACTGACAAGTGTCATGGAGCATTGTGATGACAGGGGTCATGAAGAATTGTGATAACAAGAGCATGGAGCATTGTGATGACAAGAGCATGGAACATTGGTCTAATATGTTTCATGGATAATTGCGATGACAGTTGGAATGGCGCATTGTGATGACAAGGGCATGGAGCATTGTGATGACTAGGTCATGCAGTATTGTGAAGAGAGGTGTCAGGGAGCATTCTGATGACATATGTAGTGGCTCACTCTGATGACAATGGCATGGAGCATTGTGATGCCAAGTGTCATGGCGGATTCTGATGAGAAAGGTAATGGAGCATTGTGATGACAATGGCTTGGAGCATTGTGATGACAGGGGTCAAGGAGCATTGTGCTGAAAATCGCATGGAGAATTGTGATGACATGGGTCATGGAGCATTCTGATGACAATCTTGTGGAGTATTTTGCTGACAATGGCGTGGAGCATTGTGATGAAAACGGCATGGGGCATTGTTATGAAAGAGGCATGGAGCCTTTTCCTGACATGTTTCAAGGAACTTTCTGATGACAAGTGTCAGGGAGCATTGTGATGACAAGTGTATTGAGAATTGTGATGACAAAGGTCATGGAGCATTGTGATGAAAAGGGCATGGAGTATTGTGATGACAGGCCTCATGGAGCGTTGTGATGACAAGTGTTATGGAACATTGTGATCACAAGGGTTTGGAGCATTGTGATGACAGAGGTCATGGATCATTTTGATTTCAAGGAGCATGGAGCATTGTGATGACATGGGCATGAAGCAATGTGATCCCAAATTTCATGGAGGATTGTGATGAGAAGCAAATAGAGCATTGTAATGAAAATGTCTTGTAGCATTTTGCTGACAAAGGCATGGATCATTGTGATGACAGGTGTCATGGAGCAGTGAGATGACAAGCGTCACAGAGCATTGTGAAAACAGTGGTCATGGAGCATAGGGATGACAAGGACATGGATCATTGTGATGACAAGGGTCATGGAACATTTGGCTGAAAATATTCATGGAGTATTGTGATGACAGGTGTCATGGAGCACTGTGATGACTAGGGAATGGAACATTGTGATTACAAGAGTCCCGAATCATTGTGTTGTCAGGTGTCATGGAGTGTTGTGATGACAGTGGTCATGGAGTATTGTGATGATATTGGCCATGGAGCATTGTGATGAGAAGACCATGAGTAATTGTGATATCAAGTATCATGGTGCACTGTAATGACAAGGGGCATGAAGCATTGTGATGACAGGTGTCAGGGAGCATTGTGATGACAGGGGTCATGAGGCATTGTGATGACAAGGGCATGGAGCTTTGTGATGACATGTATATGGAGCATTGTGATGACAAGTGCATGGAGCATTGCAATGTCAAGTGGATGGAGAATTGTGATGACAAGAGAATGTAACATTTTGATGAGAAGTGTCATGTAGCATTGTGATGACAAGGACGTGGAGAATTGTGATGACAAGGGACATGGAGCATTTTGATAACCAGGGCATGGTGCATTGTGATGACAGGGGTCATGGAGCATTATTATGAGAACGGCCATGGTGCATTCTGACATAAGATATCACTTATGAAGGGAATGTAAACATGGCTACATATGAACTGATTTAGGGAAGAGAACAGAGTATCAGATTTAGAAAACAATCTAACACTTGCTTAAGGGGAAAGAGAGGTGGGGAGATGCACAAAACATAAGATTGATATTAGCACAGGTACCGTTCCATAATCCAAAAACAGAAGAGACAAGCCCTACTCCTTCCTCAGTGAACGGAACTCAACATCCCTATTCCCCTCAGAGAAATATATCTGACTAGTAAGAATTTTAATACCTATGTATTGATATGTCTCCGTAAGGGAAACAAGTGTGTCTAGAACGACATAAACATGGCAGTGAGAATCAGCTCAAACCCACTATAAAAATGAATTTCAAAACAAAACATAAAAACAGTAAAATTCTTACACAATACCTTCAGGGGTTCTGATGAAACCTGGAATGACCGTATCTACAATGACAGCTGGATGTGGCATAAGGCTGGTCACTTGGGACTGAGAGGATTGGTGAGATTGGGTGAAAAAATGCAGACCCTTTAAAGCAATAATGCCTGCCACCCATTCCATGGTTCCCATCTCTCCAGGTAGATGGGAATATCACTACAGTTATAACGTGTATGGGAACCTAGAGAATGGAAACCATCTGATGGTGAAAGGTTTCTAAAACTCTACTACTTTTTTCTCTCCTTGTGCTCCAGTTTGACATTCCAACTGCTTTACTATCAATCTCCCAACTTGGAAAGTCAGCCCCTATATCCTCCTGGTATGCACAGTTGGCAAATTGTGCAGAGGATATAAGGGAAGAGAGAGAACCAATGAGAGAGTAGCTGTAGGCATTTGGACGGCCACATGTCTCTCTAATTTTCCGTCACAAAGAGGAATTAACCAAAGTCTCAGCCTGCCCCCCAGAACCAGTGTAAGTCCAGAAGCAAAACTGTTGATTTGCGGTCAGATCACGAAAACGCGAGTTGAAAAATGGAGCTCAGGGCCACAGCAATTCACTAACCTGCAGAGTTATAAAGGACTATTCTCTTCGAAAAATCTGTTGAGGGAAATCCACGAGGCGGAAGTGAAAATGAGGCAGAATGGCATGAAATAGATTTCAAGAGGTACATTGGAATCGCCTTTAAACACAAGAAAAGCATTACAACTTCGAAAAATATGGAAATGGCCATAAAGAGCATATGGGTTTTCACGTGCATATATGCAGGAGAAGACGCATATGCCCTTTTTGGACAAACAAGCAAGCAGGCAATGCAAATCTGCACTACAAAGAAGTATCACTTCCCACCGGTCAAAAGGGACATCCACAAAATGGGTAAAAACCAGAAAGGCAAGACAGGCCCTGGGGAACAGGGAGCCTTGTTATGCTGATGGGCGGGATGTAAATTGCCAACTGCCTCTCTGGAGGAGTGCATTGTGTTCCCTAAAACAAGTAAACAACAGAGCTACAGAGCCAAGGGCATTTCAAGTCTAGGGAATATACCTTGGGAAAACTGAAAATAAATAAGACAGATCCACACCAAAATTCAGGGCTGCACTGCTTACAAAAACCTTAACTTGGGTACACATTATATATCCCAGGAAAGACAAAAATGGTTCAAGAAATTGTGGTACTTACGTATGATGGAATATCCCTCAGCCATGAAATCAATGTCATAAGGCCAGTAGCAGCAAAATGAGTGGATTCAGGTACGATAATTCTAAGTGAAATAAGTCACACACAACAAGAAACTTATCAGAAGATATCACTTATGAAGATCCTGTAAACATGGCCACACATGAACTGAGTTAGGAAAGAAAAGAGAGACTCACATTTAAAAAAAACCGCTTATGCTTGCTTAAGGGGGAAGGAGAGGTGGGGTGATGCATAAAATCAGAGTTTGATATTAGTACAGATACCGTTCCAAAAGCCAAATACGAAATAGACAAAACCTACACCTTCCTCAGTGAAAGGGACTCAACACCCCATATTCACCACAGAGTAATATATCTTAAAAGTATGAATCTTAAAACCTATGTATTGATATGTCTCCATAAGGGAATCAAGTGTGTCTAGACTGGCATAAACATGACAGTGAGAATCAGCTCAAACCCACTATAAAAAGGAATTTCAAAAAGAAAACAAAAAAACAGGGAAATTTCTTTCAATTCTTTCAGGGTCTCTGATGAAACCTGGAATGACCCTATCTACAATGACAGCTGGATGTGGCATAAGGCTGGACACTTAGGACTGAGAGGATTGGTGAGATTGGGTGAGCAAATGCAGACCCTTTAAAGCAATAATGAGGGGCACCCATTCCATGTTTCCCAACTCTCCAGGTTGAAGGGAATATTACAAGAGTTATTACATGTACGGGAAACCTAGAGAATGGACACACTGTGAATACGAAATGTCTCTAAAACTCAACTAATAGTCCCTCACCTGTTGCTCCGATTTGACTTTCCAAGTACTTTACTATCAATCTCCCAACTTGGAGAGACAGCCCCTTTAACCTCCTGGTTCTCACAGGTTGCCAATTTGGCAGAGGATGAAACGGAAGAGGGAGAACCAAAGAGAGAGTAGATGTTAGGCATTTGGACGGGCATATGTCACTCTTATTTCCAGGGAGGAAGAAGAATTGACGAAAGTCTCAGCCACACACCGGGAACCAGTACATGTTCTGAACCAAAATATTTGACTTGTGTTCAGCTCAGAAAAAAAGAGTGAAATATGGAGCTCAGGGTCACAGCAATTCAAAAACTGGCAGAGTAATAAAGGGCAACTATCGTCCAAAATTCTGTTGAGGGAAGGCAACGAGGCAAACTTGAAAGGGAGGCAGAATTGCAGGAAACAGATTTCAAGAGGTACGTTGGAATCGCCTTTAAAGCACAGGAAGAGGGGCACAACTTCGACAATGATGCACTTGGCTAAAAAGGGTGTTTGCATTTTCTCCTGAATATATTCAGGAGAAAAACACATACGCCCTTTTTGGCCAAGCAAGCAAGTGGGAAATGCAAATCTTCACTACAAAGAAGTATCACTTCCCACCGGTCAAAAGGGACATCCAAAAAATGTGTAAAAACCAGAAAGGCAAGACAGGCCCTGGAGAACACGGAGCCTTGTTATGCTGATGGGCGGGATGTAAATTGCCAACTGCCTCTCTGGAGGAGAGCACTGTGTTCCCTAAAACAAGTAAGCAACAGAGCTACAGAGCCAAGGACACTTCCAGTCAAGGGAATATACCTTGGGAAAACTGAAAATCAATAAGACAGAACCACCCCAAAATTTAGGGCTGCACTGCTTACAAGAACCTCAATTTGGGTACACCTTAAATATCCCAGGAAATATAAAAATGGTTCAAAAAATTGTGGTACTTACGTATGATGGAATATCCCTCAGCCACGAAATCAATGTCATAAGACCAGTAGCAGCAAAATGAGTGGATACAGGTACGATGATTCTAAGTGAAATAAGTCACACAGAAAAAGAAACGTATCATAAGATATCACTTATGAAGATCCTGTAAACATGGCTATACATGAACTGAGTTAGGAAAGAGAACAGAGTCTCACATTTAGAAAACACTCTTATGCCTGCTTAAGAGGGATGGAGAGGTGAGGTGATGCATAAAACCATAGTTTGATATATGCACAGGTAGCATTCCAAAAACCAAGTATGGAATAGACAAGACCTACACCTTCCTCAGGGAAAGGGACTCAAAACCCCATATTTCCCGCAGAGGAATATATCTGACTAGTAAGAATCTTAAAACCTATGTATTGATATGTCTCTTTCAGGGAATCAAGTGCGTCTAGACTGGCATAAACATGGCAGCGAGCATCAGCTCAAAGCCACTATAAAAAGGAATTTGAAAAACAAAAAACAGGGAAATTCTTTACAATTCCTTCAGGGTCTCTGATGAAACCTGGAATGACCCTATCTACAATGACAGCTGCATGTGGCATAAGGCTGGACACATAGGACTGAGAGGATTGGTGAGATTGGGTGAGCAAATGCAGACCCTTTAAAGCAATAATGCATGGCACCCATTCCATGGGTCCCAAATCTCCAGGTTGAAGGGAATATTACTACAGCTATAACATGTATCGGAAACCTAGATAATGGACACACGGTGAATACGAATAGTCTCTAAAACTCAACGTATAGTCCCTCTCCTGGTGCTCCTGTTTGACTTTCCAACTGCTTTACTATCAATCTCCCAACCTGGAGAGACTGCACCTTTAACCTCCTGTTTCGCACAGGTTGCCAATTTCGCAGAGGATGAATGGGAAGAGGGAGAACCAATGAGAGAGTAGCTGTCAGGCATTTGGACGGGAATATGTCAGTCTTATTTCCCGGGAGGAAGAAGAATTGACCAAAGTCTCAGCCACCGACCGGGAACCAGTATAGGTCCTAAACCAAAATATGGGACTTTTGTTCAGCTCACAAAAAAACGAGTTAAAATATGGAGCTCAGGGGCACAGCAATTCACAAACTGGCAGAGTAATAAAGGACAACTATCATCCAAAAATCTGTTGAGGGAAGGCCACGAGGCGGACTTGAAAGCGAGGCAGAATAGCAGGAAACAGATTTCAAGAGGTACGTTGGAATCGCCTTTAAAACACAGGAAGAGGGGAACAACTTCTACAATGATGCACTTGGCCAAAAAGGGCATATGCGTTTTCACCTGAGTATATTCAGGAGAAAACGCATACGCCATTTTTGCCCAAGCAAGCAAGCGGACAATGTAAGTCTGCACTACAAAGATGTATCACTTCCCACCGGTCCAAAGGAACATCCACAAAAATGGTAAAAACCAGAAATTCAAGACTGGCCCTGGAGAACAGGGAGCCTTGTTATGCTGATGGGCGGGATGTAAATTGCCAACTGCCTCTCAGGAGGAGTGCATTGTGTTCCCTAAAACAAGTAAAAAACAGAGCTACAGAGCCAAGGACACTTCCAGTCTAGGGAATATACCTTGGGAAAACTGAAATTCAATAAGACAGAGCCACCTCAAAATTTAGGGCTGCACTGCTTACAAGAACCTCAACTTGGGTACACATTGAATATCGCAGGAAATATAAAAATGGTTCAAAAAATTGTGGTACTTATGTACGATGGAATATCCCTCAGCCATGAAATCAATGTCATAAGACCAGTAGCAACAAAATGAGTGGATTCAGGTTCGATGATTCTAAGTGAAATAAGTCACACAGAAAAAGAAACGTATCATAACATATCACTTATGAAGATCCTGTAAACATGGCTACACATGAACTGAGTTAGGAAAGAGAACAGAGTCTCACATTTATAAAACACTCTTATGCCTGCTTAAGGGGGAAGGAGAGGTGGGGTGATGCATAAAACCAGAGTTTGATATAAGCACAGGTACCGTTCCAAAAACCAAGTATGGAATAGACAAGACCTACACCTTCCTCAGTGAAAGGCACTCAAAACCCCATATTTGCCGCAGAGGAATATATCTGAGTAGTAAGAATCTTACAACCTATGTATTGATATGTCTCCATAAGGGTATCACGTGAGTCTAGACTGGCATAAAGTTGGCAGTGAGAATCAGCTCAAACCCACTATAAAAAGGAATTTCAAAAACAAAACAGAGAAACAGCAGAATTCTTTACATTTCCTTCAGGGTCTCTGATGAAATTTGGAATGACCCTATCTAGAACGACAGCTGGAGGTGGCATAAGGCTGGACACATGGGACTGAGAGGATTGGTGAGATTCGTGAGCAAATTCAGACCCTTGAAAGCAATAATGCATGGCACCCATTCCATGGGTCCCAACTCTCCAGGTTGTAGGGAATATTACTATAGCTATAACATGTATGGGAAACCTAGAGAATGGACACACTGTGAATATGAAAGGTTTCTAAATCTCAACGAATAATCCCTCTCCAGGTGCTCCAGTTTGACTTTCTAACAGCTTTACTATCAATCTCCCAACTTGGAGAGACAGCACCTTTAACCTCCTGGTTCGCACAGGTTGCCAATTTTGCAAAGGATGAAAGGGAAGAGGGAGAACCAATGAGAGAGTAGCTGTCAGGCATTTGGACGGGAATATGTCACTCTTATTTCCCGGGAGGAAGAAGAATTAGCTAAAGTCTCAGGCACCCACCGCGAACCAGTATAGGTCCTAAACCAAAATATGGGACTTGCGTTCAGCTCACAAAAAATGAGTTAAAAAATGGAGCTATAGCGCAGAGCAATTCACAAACTGGCAGAGTAATAAAGGACAACTATCATCCAAAAATCTGTTGAGGGAAGGCAATGAGGCGGACTTGAATGCGAGGCAGAATAGCAGGGAACAGATTTCAAGAAGTACGTTGGAATCGCCTTTAAAGCACAGGAAGAGGGGCACAAATTCGACAATGATGCACTTGTCCAATAAGGGCGTATGCGTTTTCTCCTGAGTATATTCAGGAGAAAACGCATACGCCCATTTTGGCCAAGCAAGCAAGCAGACAATGTAAGTCTGCACTACAAAGAAGTATCACTTCCCACCGGTCCAAATGGACATCCACAAAAAGGGTAAAAACCAGAAATTCAAGACAGGCCCTGCAGAACAGGGAGCCTTGTTATGCTGATGGGAGGGATGTGAATTGCCAACAGCCTCTCTGGAGGAGTGCATTGTGTTCCCTAAAACAAGTAATCAAAAGATCTACAGAGCCAAGGACACTTCCAGTCTTGGGAATATACCTTGGGAAACTGAAAATCAATAAGACAGAGCCACCCCCAAATTTAGGGCTGCACTGTTTATAACAACCTCAACTTGGGTACACCTTAAATATCCCAGGAAATATAAAAATGGTTCAAAAAATTGTGGTACTTACGTACGATGGAATATCCCTCAGCCATGAAATCAATGTCATAAGACCAGTAGCACCAAAATGAGTGGATTCATGTACGATGATTCTAAGTGAAATAAGTCACACAGAAAATGAAACTTATCATAAGATATCACTTATGATGATCCTGTAAACATGGCTACACATGAACTGAGTTAGGAAAGAGAACAGAGTCTCACATTTAGAAAACACTCTTATGCCTTCTTAAGGGGGAAGGAGAGGTGGGGTGATGCATAAAACCAGAGTTTGATATAAGCACAGGTACTGTTCCAAAAACCAACTATGGAATAGACAAGACCTACACCTTCCTCAGTGAAAGGGACTCAAAATCCCATATTTCCCACAGAGGAATATATCTGACTAATAAAAATCTTAAAACCTGTGTATTGATATGTCTCCATAAGGCAAACAAGTGTATCTAGACTGGCATAATCATGGCAGCGAGAATTAGCTCAAACCCACTATAAAAAGGAATTTCAAAAACAAACCAAAAAAAACAGGGAAATTCTTTACAATTCCTTCAGTGTCTCTGATGAAACCTGGAATGACACTATCTACAATGGCAGCTGGATGTGGCATAAGGCTGGACACATGGGACTGAAAGGATTGGTGAGATTGGGTGAGCAAATGCAGACCCTTTAAAGCAATAATGCATGGCACCCATTCCATGGGTCCCAACTCTGCAGGTTGAAGGGAATATTACTACATCTATAACATGTATGGGAAACTAGAGAATGACACAATGTGAATACAAAAGGTTTGTAAAACTCAATGAATAGTCCCTCTCCTGTTGCTCCGGTTTGACTTTCCAACTGCTTTACTATCAATCTCCCAACTTGGCGAGACAGCACGTTTAACCTCCTGGTTCACACAGGTTGCCAATTTGGCATAGGATGAAAGGGAAGAGGGAGAACCAATGAGAGACTAGCTGTTAGGCATTTGGATGGGCACATGTCACTCTTATTTCTCGGGAGGAAGAAGAATTAAACAAAGTCTCAGCCAACCACTGGGAACCAGTATAGGTCCTGAACCAAAACATTGGACTTGTGTTCAGCTCACAAAAAACGAGTTACCAAATGGAGCTCAGGGGCACAGCAATTCACAAACAGGCAGAGTAATAAAGGGCAACTATCGTCCAAAAATCGGTTGAGGGAAGGCAGTGAGGCGACCTTGAAAGGGAGGCATAATAGCAGGAAACAAATTTCAAGAGGTACGTTGGAATCACCTTTAAAGCAGAGGAAGAGGGGCACAACTTCGGCCATGATGCACTTGGCCAAAAAGGGCGTATGCGTTTTGTCCTTAATATATACAGGAGAAAACGCATACGCCCTTTTTGGCCAAGCAAGCAAGCGGGCAATGCAAATCTGCACTACAAAGAAGTATCACTTCCCACCGGTAATTAGGGGCATCCACAAAATGGGTAAAAACCAGAAAGGCAAGACAGGCCCTGGAGAAAAGGGAGCCTTGTTATGTTGATGGGCGGGATGTAAATTGCCAACTGCCTCTCTAGAGGAGTGCATTGTGTTCCCTAAAACATGTAAACAACAGAGCTACAGAGCCAAGGGCACTCCGAGTCTAGGGAATATACCTTGGGAAAACTGAAAATCAATAAGACAGAGCCACCCCAATATTTAGGCCTGCACTGCTTACAAGAACCTCAACTTGGGTACACCTTACATATCCCTGGAAATATAAAAATGATTCAAAAAATTGTGGTACTTACGTACGATGGAATATCCCTCAGCTATGAAATCAATGTCATAAAACCAGTAGCAGCAAAATGAGTGGATTCAGGTACGATGATTCTAAGTGAAATAAGTCACACAGAAAAAGAAACTTATCATAAGATATCATTTATGAAGATCCTGTAAACATGGCTACACATGAACTGAGTTAGGAAAGAGAACAGAGTCTCACATTTAGAAAACACTCTTATGCCTTCTTAAGGGGGAAGGAGAGGTGGGGTGATGCATAAAACCAGAGTTTGATATAAGCACAGGTACCGTTCCAAAAACCAACTATGGAATAGACAAGACCTACACCTTCCTCAGTGAAAGGGACTCAAAATCCCATATTTCCCACAGAGGAATATATCCGACTAGTAAGAAACTTAAAACCTATGTACTGATATGTCTCCGTAAGGGAATCAAGTGTGTCTAGACTGGCATAAACATGGCAGCGAGAATCAGCTCAAACGCAATCTATAAAGGAATTTCAAAAACAAAACAAAAAAACAGGGAAATTCTTTACAATTCCTTCAGGGTCTCTGTTGAAACCTGGAATGACCCTATCTACAACGACAGCTGGATGTGTCATAAGGCTGGACACATGGCACTGAGAGGATTGGTGAGATTGGGTGAGCAAATGCAGACCCTTTAAAGCAATAATACATGGCACCCATTCCATGGGTCCCAACTCTCCAGGTTGAAGGGAATATTACTACAGCTATAACATGTATGGGAAACCTAGAGAATGGACACACTGTGAATACAAAAGGTTTCTAAAACTCAATGAATAGTCCCTCTCCTGGTGCTCCAATTTGACTTTCCAACTGCTTTACTATCAAACTCCCAACTTGGAGTGACAGCTCCTTTAACCTCCTGGTTCGCACAGGTTGCCAATTTGGCATAGGATGAAAGGGAAGAGGGAGAACCAATGAGAGAGTAACTGTTGGCATTTGGATGGGCACATGTCACTCTTATTTCCCCGGAGGAATAAGAATTAACCAAAGTCTCAGGCAACCACCGGGAACCAGCATAGTTCCTGAACCATAATATTGGACTTGCGTTCAGCTCACAAAAGTCGAGGGAAAAAATGGAGCTCCAGGGCACAGCAATTCACAAACAGGCAGAGTAATAAAGGGCAACTATCGTCCAAAAATCGGTTGAGGGAAGGCAGTGAGGCGAACTTGAAAGGGAGGGAGAATAGCAGGAAACACATTTCAAGAGGTACGTTGGAATCACTTTTAAAGCACAGGAAGAGGGGCACAAGTTCGACAATGATGCACTTGGCCAAAAAGGGCGTATGCGTTTTGTCCTTAATATATTCAGGAGAAAATGCATACGCCCTTTTTGGCCAAGCAAGCAAGCGGGCAATGCAAATCTGGTATACAAAGAAGTATCACTTCCCACAAGTCAAAAGGGACATAGGCAAAATGTTTAAAAAACAGAAAGGCAAGACAGGCACTGGAGAACTGGGAGCCTTGCTATGCTGATGGGCGGGATGTAAATTGCCAACTGCCTCTCTGGAGGAGTGCATTGTGTTCCCTGAAACAAGTAAACAACAGAGCTACAGAGCCAAGGACACTTCCAGTCTAGGGAATATACCTTGGGAAAACTGAAAATCAATAAGACAAAGCCACCCCAAAATTTAGGGCTGCACTGCTTACAAAAACCTCAACTTGGGTACACCTTAAATATCCCAGGAAATATAAAAATGGTTCAAAAAATTGTGGTATTACGTATGATGGAATATCCCTCAGCCATGAAATCAATGTCATAAAACCAGTAACAGCAAAATGAGTGGATTCAGGTACGATGATTCTAAGTGAAATAAGTCACACAGAAAAAGAAACTTATCATAAGATATCACTTATGAAGATCCTGTAAACATGGCTACACATGAACTGAGTTAGGAAATAGAACAGAGTCTCACATTTACAAAACACTCTTATGCCTGCTTAAGCGGGAAGGAGAGGTTGGGTGATGCATAATACAGAGTTTGATATAAGCACAGTTACCGTTCCAAAAACCAAATATGGAATAGAGAAGACCTACAACTTCCTCACTGAAAGGGACTCAAAACCCCATATTTTCCGCAGAGGTATATATCTGACTAGTAAGAATCTTAAAACCTATGTATTGATATGTCTCCACAAGGGAATCAAGTCTGTCTAGACTGGCATAAACATGGCAGTGAGAATCAGCTCAAACCCACTATGAAAAGGAATTTGAAAAACAAAAAAAAGGGAAATTCTTTACAATTCCTTCAGGGTCTCTGATTAAACCTGGAATGACCTTATCTACAATGATAGCTGGATGTGGCATAAGGCTGGACACATGGGACTGAGAGGATTGGAGAGATTGGGTGAGCAAAAGCATACCCTTATAGCAGTAATGTATGGCACCCGTTCCTTGGGTCCCAACTCTCCAGGTTGAAGGGAATATTAGTATAGCTATAACATGTATGGGAAACCTAGAGAATGGACACACTGTAAATATGAAAGGTTTCTAATACTCAACGAATAGTCCCTCTCCTTGTGCTCCAGTTTGACTTTCCAACTGCTTTACTATCAATCTCCCAACTTGGAGAGACAGAACCTTTAACCTCCTGGTTCGCACAGGTTGCCAATTTGGCAAAGGATGAAAAGGAAGAGGGAGAACCAATGAGAGAGTAGCTGTCAGGCATTTTGACGGGCACATGTCACTCTTATTTCCCGTGAGGAAGACGAATTAACCAAAGTCTCAGCCTCCCACCGAAAACCATTATAGGTTCTGAAAAAAAGTATTGAACTGGCGTTCAGCTCACAAAAAACGAGTTAAAAAATGGAGCTCAGGGGCACAGCAATTCACAAACTGGCAGAGTAATAAAGGGCAACTATCGTCCAAAAATCTGTTGAGGGAAGGCAACGAGGCAGACTTATAAGCGAGGCAGAATAGCAGGAAACAGAATTAAGAGGTACTTTGGAATCGCTTTTAAAGCACAGGAAGAGGGGAACAACTTCGACAATGATGCACTAGGCCAAAAATTGCTTATGCGTTTTCTCCTGAGTATATTCAGGAGAAAACGCATACGCCCATTTTGGCCAAGCAAGCAAGTGGGCAATGCACGTCTGCACTACAAAGAAGTATCACTTCCCACCGGTCCTAAGGGACATCCACATAAAGGGTAAAAACCAGAAAGGCAAGACAGGCCCTGGAGAACAGGGAGCCTTGTTATGATGATGGGCGGGATGTAAATTGCCAACTGCCTCTATGGAGGAGTGCATTGTGTTCCATAAAAGAAGTAAACAACAGAGCTACAGAGCCAAGGACACTTCCAGTCTAGGGAATATACATTGGGAAAACTGAAAATCAATAAGACAGAGCCACCCCCAAATTTAGGGCTGCACTGCTTACAAGAACCTCAACTTGGGTACACCTTAAATATCCCAGGAAATATAAAAATGGTTCAAAAATTGTGGTACTTACGTACGATGGAATATCCCTCAGCCTTGAAGTCAATGTCATAAGACCAGAAGCAGCAAAATTATTGGATTCAGGTACGATGATTCTAAATGAAATAAGTCACACAGAAAAAGAAACGTATCATAAGATATCACTTATGAAGATCCTGTAAACATGGCTACACATGAACTGAGTTAGGAAAGAGAACAGAGTCTCACATTTAGAAAACACTCTTATGCCTGCTTAAGGGTGAAGGGGAGGTGGGGTGATGCATAAAACCAGAGTTTGATATAAGCACAGGTACCGTTCCTTAAACCAACTATGGAATAGACAAGACCTACACCTTCCTCAGTGAAAGGGACTCAAAACCCCATATTGACTTCCGGGTAAGATGGCGGAAGTGTAAGACGTGGAGATCACCTTCCTCCCCACGGATACACCAGAAATACAGCTACACGTGGAACAACTCCTACAGAACACCTACTGAACGCTGGCAGAAGACCCCAGACCTCCCAAAAGGCAAGAAACCCCCCACATTCCTGGGTAGGGCAAAGCGGAGAGATCCCCACACCGAGGATCAATGCCGAGCGGCACTCACCACCCCGAGAGGCTTGTCTGCTCGCCATCCGGGGCGCACAGCGCTGGAAGCTGAGGCTCGGGCTTCGGTCAGAGTGCAGGGAGAAGACTGGGGCTGGCGGCGAGAACTCAGCCTGAAGGGGGCTAATGTGCCACAGCTAGCCCGGAGGGAGTCCGGGAAAACTCTGGAGCTGCCGAAGAGGCAAGAGACTTTTTCTTCCCTCTGGGTTTCCTGGTGCGTGAGGAGAGGGGATTAAGAGCGCTGCTTAAAGGGGCTCCACAGACGGGCGCGAGTCGCGACTGAAAGCGCGGAGCCCAGAGACGGGCGTGGGACGCTGGGGCTCCTGCTGCCGCCGCCAAGAAGCCTGTGTGCGAGCGCAGGTCACTGCCCACACCGCCCTTCCGGGAGACTGTACAGCCCACCACTGCCGGGGTCCCGGGATCCAGGGGCTGCTTCCCTGGGAGAATGCATGGCGCGCCTCGGGCTGGTGCAACGTCATGCCGACCTTTGCCGCTGCAGGCTCGCCCCGCACTCCGTGCCCCTCCCTCCCGCCGGGCCTGAGTGAGCCAGAGTCCCCGAAGAGGCTGCGCCTTTAACCCTGTCCTGCCTGAGCGAAGAACAGACGCCCACCGGCGACCTACATGCAGAGGCGGGGCCAAATCCAAAGCTGAGACCCAGGAGCTGTGAGAACAAAGAAGAGAAAGGGAAACCTCTCCCAGCAACCTCAGAAGCAGTGGATTAAAGCTCCACAATCAACTTGATGTACCCTGCATCTGTGGAATACATGAATAGACAACACATCATCCCAAATTGAGGAGCCCGGAGTCAGTGCTGTGCCTCTGAGGTGGGAGAGCCAACTTCAGGACACTGGTCCACAAGAGACCTCCCAGCTCCACATAATATCAAACGGCGAAAATCTTCCAGAGATCTCCATCTCAACACCAGCACCCAGCTTCACTCAACGACCAGCAAGCTACAGTGCTGGACACCCTAAGCCAAACAACTAGCAAGACAGGAACACAACGCCACCCATTAGCAGAGAGGTGGCCTAAACTCATAAATAGTCTGCAGACACCCCAAATCACACCACCAGACGTGGACCTGCCCACCAGAAAGACAAGATCCAGCCTCATCCACCAGAACACAGGCACTAGTCCCCTCCACCAGGAAGCCTACACAACCCACTAAACCAACCTTAGCCACTGGGGACAGACACCAAAAACAACGGGAACTACGAACCTGCAGCCTGCAAAAAGGAGACCCCAAACACAGTAACATAAGCAAAATGAGAAGACAGAAAAACACACAGCAGGAGAAGGAGCAAGATAAAAACCCACCAGATCTAACAAATGAAGAGGTAATAGGCAGTCTACCTGAAAAAGAATTCAGAATAATGATGGTAAAGATGATCCAAGATTCTATTTCCCAGATCCAAAATCTTGGAAATAGAATAGACAAAATGCAAGAAACAGTTAACGAGGACTTGGAAGAACTAAAGATGAATCAAGCATCGATTAAAAACACAATACATGAAATAAAAAATACTCTAGATGGGATCAATAACAGAATAACTGAGGCAGACGAACGGATAAGTGAGGTGGAAGATAAAATAGTGGAAATAACTGCTGCACAGCAAAATAAAGAAAAAAGAATGAAAAGAACAGAGGACAGTCTCAGAGACCTCTGGGACAACATTAAACGCACCAACATTCGAATTATAGGGGTTCCAGAAGAAGAAGAGAAAAAGAAAGGGACTGAGAAAATATTTGAAGAGATTATAGTTGAAAACTTCCCTAATATGGGAAAGGAAATTGTTAATCAAGTCCAGGAGGCACAGAGAGTCCCATACAGAATAAATCCAAGGAGAAATACGCCAAGACACATATTAATCAAACTGTCAAAAATTAAACACAAAGAAATCATATTAAAAGCAGCAAGGCAAAAACAACAAATAACACACAAGGGAATCCCCATCAGGATAACAGCTGATCTCTCAGCAGAAACTCTACAAGCCAGAAGGGAGTGGCAGGACATAAATAAAGTGATGAAGGAGAAAAACCTGCAACCAAGATTACTCTACCCAGCAAGGATCTCATTCAGATTTGATGGAGAAATTAAAACGTTTACAGACAAGCAAAAGCTGAGAGAGTTCAGCACCACCAAACCAGCTTTACAACAAATGCTAAAGGAACTTCTCTAGGCAAGAAACACAACAGAAGTAAAAGACCTACAATAACGAACCCAAAACAATTAAGAAAATGGGAACAGGAACATACATATCAATAATTACCTTAAATGTAAATGGACTAAATGCTCCCACCAAAAGACACAGATTGGCTGAATGGATACAAAAACAAGACCCATATATATGCTGTCTACAAGAGACCCACTTCAGACCTAGAGACACATACAGACTGAAAGTAAGGGGATGGAAAAAGATATTCCATGCAAATGGAAACCAAAAGAAAGCTGGAGTAGCAATTCTCATATCAGACAAAATAGACTTTAAAGTAAAGACTACTAGAAGAGACAAAGAAGGACACTACATAATGATCAAGGGATCGATCCAAGAAGAAGATATAACAATTGTAAATATTTATGCACCCAACATAGGAGCACCTCAATACATAAGGCAAATACTAACAGCCATAAAAGGGGAAATCGACAGTAACACAATCATAGTAGGGGACTTTAACACCCCACTTTCACCAATGGACAGATCATCCAAAATGAAAATAAATAAGGAAACACAAGCTTTAAATGATACATTAAACAAGATGGACTTAATTGATATTTATAGGACATTCCATCCAAAAACAACAGAATACACATTTTTCTCAAGTGCTCATGGAACATTCTCCAGGATAGATCATATCTTGGGTCACAAATCAAGCCTTGGTAAATTTAAGAAAATTGAAATTGTATCAAGTATCTTTTCCGACCACAATGCTATGAGACTAGATATCAATTACAGGAAAAGATCTGTAAAAAATACAAACACATGGAGGCTAAACAATACACTACTTAATAACGAAGTGATCACTGAAGAAATCAAAGAGGAAATTAAAAAATACCTAGAAACAAATGACAATGGAGACACGACGACCCAAAACCTATGGGATGCAGCAAAAGCAGTGCTAAGAGGGAAGTTTATAGCAATACAATCCCACCTTAAGAAACAGGAAACATCTCGAATAAACAACCTAACCTTGCACCTAAAGCAATTAGAGAAAGAAGAACAAAAACATCCCAAAGTTAGCAGAAGGAAAGAAATCATAAAAATCAGATCAGAAATAAATGAAAAAGAAATGAAGGAAACGATAGCAAAGATCAATAAAACTAAAAGCTGGTTCTTTGAGAAGATAAACAAAATTGATAAACCATTAGCCAGACTCATCAAGAAAAAAAGGGAGAAGACTCAAATCAATAGAATTAGAAATGAAAAAGGAGAAGTAACAACTGACACTGCAGAAATACAAAAGATCATGAGAAATTAGTATAAGAAACTCTATGCCAATAAAATGGACAAACTGGAAGAAATGGACAAATTCTTAGAAATGCACAACCTGCCAAGACTGAATCAGGAAGAAATAGAAAATATGAACAGACCAATCACAAGCACTGAAATTGAAACTGTGATAAAAAATCTTCCAACAAACAAAAGCCCAGGACCAGATGGCTTCACAGGCGAATTCTATCAAGCATTTAGAGAAGAGCTAACACCTATCCTTCTGAAACTCTTCCAAAATATAGCAGAGGGAGGAACACTCCCAAACTCATTCTACGAGGCCACCATCACCTTGATACCAAAACCAGACAAGGATGTCACAAAGAAAGAAAACTACAGGCCAATATCACTGATGAACATAGATGCAAAAATCCTCAACAAAATACTAGCAAACAGAATCCAACAGCACATTAAAAGGATCATACACCATGATCAAGTGGGGTTTATTCCAGGAATGCAAGGATTCTTCAATATACGCAAATCAATCAACGTGATACACCATATTAACAAATTGAAGGAGAAAAACCATATGATCATCTCAATAGATGCAGAGAAAGCTTTCGACAAAATTCAACACCCATTTATGATAAAAACCCTGCAGAAAGTAGGCATAGAGGGAACTTTCCTCAACATAATAAAGGCCATATATGACAAACCCACAGCCAGCATCATCCTCAATGGTGAAAAACTGAAACCATTTCCACTAAGATCAGGAACAAGACAAGGCTGCCCACTCTCACCACTCTTATTCAACCTAGTATTGGAAGTTTTAGCCACAGCAATCAGAGAAGAAAAGGAAATAAAAGGAATCCAAATCGGAAAAGAAGAAGTAAAGCTGTCACTGTTTGCAGATGACATGATACTATACATAGAGAATCCTAAAGATGCTACCAGAAAACTACTAGAGTTAATCAATGAATTTGGTCAAGTTGCAGGATACAAAATTAATGCACAGAAATCTCTGGCATTCCTATATACTAATGATGAAAAATCTGAAAGTGAAATCAAGGAAACACTCCCATTTACCATTGCAACAAAAAGAATAAAATATCTAGGAATAAACCTACCTAAGGAGACAAAAGACCTGTATGCAGAAAATTATAAGACACTGATGAAAGAAATTAAAGATGATACAAATAGATGGAGAGATGTACCATGTTCTTGGATTGGAAGAATCAACATTGTGAAAATGACTCTACTACACAAAGCAATCTACAGATTCAATGCAATCCCTATCAAACTACCACTAGCATTTTCACAGAACTAGAACAAAAAATTTCACAATTTGTATGGAAACACAGAAGACCCCGAATAGCCAAAGCAATCTTGAGAACGAAAAATGGAGCTGGAGTAATCAGGCTCCCTGACTTCAGACTATACTACAAAGCTACAGTAATCAAGACAGTATCGTACTGGCACAAAAACAGAAAGATAGATCAATGGAAGAGGATAGAAAGCCCAGAGTTAAACCCACGGACATATGGTCACCTTATCTTTGATAAAGGAGGCAGGAATGTACAGTGGAGAAAGGACAGTCTCTTCAATAAGTGGTGCTGGGAAAACTGGACAGGGACATGTAAAAGTATGAGATTAGATCACTCCCTAACACCATACACAAAAATAAGCTCAAAATGGATTAAAGACCTAAATGTAAGGCCAGACACTATCAAACTCTTAGAGGAAAACATAGGCAGAACACTCTATGACATAAATCACAGCAAGATCCTTTTTGACCCACCTCCTAGAGAAATGGAAATAAAGACAGAAATAAACACATGGGACCTAATGAAACTTAAAAGCTTTTGCACAGCAAAGGAAACCATAAACAAGACCAAAAGACAACCCTCAGAATGGGAGAAAATATTTGCAAATGAAGCAACTGACAAAGGATTAATCTCCAAAATTTATAAGCAGCTCATGCAGCTCAATAACAAAAAAACAAACAACCCAATCCAAAAATGGGCAGAAGACCTAAATAGACATTTCTCCACAGAAGATATACAGACTGCCAACAAACACATGAAAGGATGCTCAACATCTTTACTCATTAGAGAAATGCAAATCAAAACTACAATGAGATATCATCTCACACCAGTCAGAATGGCCATCATCAAAAAATCTAGAAAAAATAAATGCTGAAGAGGGTGTGGAAAAAAGGGAACACTCTTGCACTTCTGGTGGGAATGTGAATTGGTACAGCCACTATGGAGAACGGTATGGAGGTTCCTTAAAAAACTACAAACAGAAATACCATATGACCCAGCAATCCCACTACTGGGCATATACCCTGAGAAAACCATAATTCAAAAAGAGACATGTACCAAAATGTTCATAGCAGCCCTATTTACAATAGCCCGGAGATGGAAACAACCTAAGTGTCCAACATCGGATGAATGGATAAAGAAGATGTGGCACATATATACAATGGAATATTACTCAGCCATAAAAAGAAATGAAATTGAGCTATTTGTAATGAGGTGGATAGACCTAGAGTCTGTCATAAAGAGTGAAATAAGTCAGAAAGAGAAAGACAAATACTGTATGCTAACACATATATATGGAATTTAAGAAAAAAAAATGTCATGAAGAACATAGGGGTAAGACAGGAATAAAGACACAGACCTACTAGAGAATGGACTTGAGGATATGGGGAGGGGGAAGTGTAAGCTGTGACAAAGTGAAAGAGCGGCATGGACATATATACACTACCAAACGTAAGGTAGATAGCTAGTCGGAAGCAGCCTCATAGCACAGGGAGATCAGCTCGGTGCTTTGTGACCGCCTGGAGGGGTGGGATAGGGATGGTGGGAGGGAGACGCAAAAGGGAGGGGATATGGAAACATATGTATATGTATAACTGATTAAATTTGTTATAAGGCAAAAAATTTTAAAATAAATAAATAAATAAATAAATAAAAGAAAAAAAAACATATTTACGGCAGAGGAATATATCTGACTAGTAAGAATCTTAAAACCTATGTATTGATATGTCTCCATAAGGGAAACAAGTGTTTCTAGACTGGCATAAACATGGCACAGAGAATCAACTCAAACCCACTATAAAAAGGAATTTCAAAAACAAACCAAAAAAACAGGGAAATTCTTTACAATTCCTTCATGGTCTCTGATGAAACCTGGAATGACCCTATGCACAACGACAGCTTGATGTGGCATAGGGCTGGACAAATGGGACTGAGAGGATTGGTGAGATTGGGTGAGCAAAGGCAGACCCTTTAAAGCAATAATGCATGGCAACCAATCCACGGGGCCCAACTCTCCAGGTTGAAGGGAATATTACTACAGCTATAACATGTATGGGAAACCTAGAGAATGGACACACTGTGAATATGAAAGATCTCTAAAATTCAACGAATATTCCCTCTCCTGGCGCTCCGGTTTGACTTTCCAACTGCTTTACTATCAATCTCTCAACCTGGAGAGACAGCACTTTAACCTCCTGTTTCGCACAGGTCGCCAATTTCACAGAGGATGAATGGGAAGAGGGAGAACCAATGAGAGAGTAGCTGTTAGGTATTTGGACGGGCATATGATACTCTTATTTCCCAGGAGGAATAAGAATTGATTGAAGTCTCAGCCACCCACCGGGAACCAGTATAGGTCCTTAACCAATATATTGGACTTGCGATTAGCTCAGAAAAAACGAGTTACAAAATGGAGCTCAGGGGCACAGCAATTCACAAAATGGCAGAGTAATAAAGGGCAACTATCGTCCAAAAATCTGTTGAGGGAAGGCAACGAGGCAGACTTATAAGCGAGGCAGAATAGCAGGAAACAGATTTCAAGAGATACGTTGGAATCACCTTTAACGCACAGGAATAGGGGCACAACTTCGACAATGATGCACTTGGCCAAAAAGGGCGTATGCGTTTTCTCCTGAATATATTCAGGAGAAAATGCATACGCCCTTTTTGGCCAAGCAAGCAAGCGGGCAATGCAAATCTGCACTACAAAGAAGTATCACTTCCCACCGGTCATTAGGGGCATCCACAAAATGGGTAAAAACCAGAAAGGCAAGACAGGCCCTGGAGAACAGGGAGCCTTTTTATGCTGATGGGCGGGATGTAAATTGCTAACTGCCTCTCTGGAGGAGTGCATTGTGTTCCCTAAAACAAATAAACAACAGAGCTACAGAGCCAAGGGCACTTCGAGTCTAGGGAATATACCTTGGGAAAACTGAAAATCAATAAGACAGAGCCACCCCAAAGTTTAGGCCTGCACTGCTTACAAGAACCTCAACTTGGGTACACCTTACATATCCCTGGAAATATAAAAATGGTTCAAAAAATTGTGGTACTTACGTACGATGGAATATCCCTCAGCCATGAAATCAATATCATAAGACCAGTAGCAGCAAAATGAGTGGATTCAGGTACGATGATTCTAAGTGAAATATGTCACACAGAAAAAGAAACTTATCATAAGATATCATTTATGAAGATCCTGTAAACATGGCTACACATGAACTGAGTTAGGAAAGAGAACAGAGTCTCACATTTAGAAAACACTCTTATGCCTTCTTAAGGGGGAAGGAGAGGTGGGGTGATGCATAAAACCAGAGTTTGATATAAGCACAGGTACCGTTCCAAAAACCAACTATGGAATAGACAAGACTTACAACTTCCTCAGTGAAAGGGACTCAAAATCCCATATTTCCCACAGAGGAATATATCCGACTAGTAAGAAACTTAAAACCTATGTACTGATATGTCTCCGTAAGGGAATCAAGTGTGTCTAGACTGGCATAAACATGGCAGCGAGAATCAGCTCAAACCCAATCTAAAAAGGAATTTCCAAAACAAAACAAAAAAACAGGGAAATTTTTTACAATTCCTTCAGGTTCTATGATGAAACCTGGAATGACCCTATCTACAATGACAGCTGGATGTGGCATAAGGCTGGACACATGGGACTGAGAGGATTGGTGAGATTGGATGAGCAAAAGCATACCCTTTATAGCATTAATGCATGGCACCCGTTCCATGGGTCCCAACTCTCCAGGTTGAATGGAATATTAGTATAGCTATAACATGTATGGGAAACCTAGAGAATGGACACACTGTGAATATGAAAGGTTTCTAAAACTCAACGAATAGTCCCTCTCCTTGTGCTCCAGTTTGACTTTCCAAATGCTTTACTATCAATCTCCCAACTTGGAGAGACAGAACCTTTAACCTCCTGGTTCACACAGGTTGCCAATTTGGCAAAGGATGAAAGGGAAGAGGGAGAACCAATGAGAGAGTAGCTGTCAGGCATTTGGAAGGGCACATGTCTCTCTTATTTCCCGTGAGGAAGAAGAATTAACCAAAGTCTCAGCCACCCACCGAAAACCAGTATAGGTTCTGAAAAAAAATATTGAACTTGCGTTCAGCTCACAAAAAACGAGTTACAAAATGGAGCTCAGGGGCACAGCAATTCACAAACTGGCAGAGTAATAAAGGGCAACTATCGTCCAAAAATCTGTTGAGGGAAGGCAACGAGGTGGATTATAAGCGAGGCAGAATAGCAGGAAACAGATTTCAAGAGGTACGTTGGAATCACCTTTAACACACAGGAATAGGGGCACAACTTCGACATGATACACTTGGCCAAAAAGGGCATATGCGTTTTCTCCTGAATATATTCAGGAGAAAATGCATACGCCCTTTTTGGCCAAGCAAGCAAGCGGGCAATGCAAATCTGCACTACAAAGAAGTATCACTTCCCACCGGTCATTAGGGGCATCCACAAAATGGGTAAAAACCAGAAAGGCAAGACAGGCCCTGGAGAACAGGGAGCATTTTTATGCTGATGGGCGTGATGTAAATTGCCAACTGCCTTTCTGGAGGAGTGCATTGAGTTCCCTAATACAAATAAACAACAGAGCTACAGAGCCAAGGGCACTTCAGGTCTAGGGAATATACCTTGGGAAAACTGAAAATCAATAAGACAGAGCCACCCCAAAATTTAGGCCTGCACTGCTTACAAGAACCTCAACTTGGGTACACCTTACATATCCCTGGAAATATAAAAATGGTTCAAAAAATTGTGGTACTTACGTACGATGGAATATCCCTCAGCCATGAAATCAATGTCATAAAACCAGTAGCAGCAAAATGAGTGGATTCAGGTACGATGATTCTAAGTGAAATATGTCACAAAGAAAAAGAAACTTATCATAAGATATCATTTATGAAGATTCTGTAAACATGGCTACACATGAACTGAGTTAGGAAAGAGAACAGAGTCTCACATTTAGAAAACACTCTTATGCCTGCTTAAGGAGGAAGGAGAGGTGGGGTGATGCATAGAACCAGAGTTTGATATTAGTACATGTACCATTCCAAAATCAAAATATGGAATAGACAAGACCTACACCTTCATCAGTGAAAGGGACGCAAAACCCAATATTCTGCGCAGAGGTATATATCTGACTAGTAAGAATCTTAAAACCTATGTATTGATATGTCACCGTAAGGGAATCAAGTGTGTATAAACTGGCATAAACAAGGCAGTGAGAATCAGCTCAAACACAGTAAAAAAAGAAATTTCAAATACAAAACAAAAAAAACAGGGAAAATCGTTACAATTCCTTCAGGGGCTCTGATGAAACCTGGAATGACCCTACCTACAACGAGAGCTGGATGTGGCATAAAGCTGGACACTTGAGACTGAGAGGTTTGGTGAGACTGGGTGAGCAAATGCAGACCCTTTAAAGCAATAATATGTGGCACCCATTCCATGTGTCCCAACTCTCCTTCTGTAAGGGAATATTACTACAGCCATAACATTTACGGGAAACCTAGAGAATGGACACACTGTGAATACGAAAGGTTTCTAAAACTCAACTTATAGTCCCTCTCCTTGTGCTCCAGTTTGACCTTCCAACGGCTTTACTATCAATCTCCCAACTTGGAGCGATAGCCCATAAAACCTCCTGGTTCGCACAGGTTGCCAATTCGGCAGAGGATGAAAGGGAAGAGGGAGAACCAGTGAGAGAGTAGCCGTTAGGCATTTGGACAGGTACATGTCACTTTAATTGCCCGGCAGGAAGTAGAATTAAGCAATGACTCAGCCACCCGCCGGGAACCAGTATAGGTTTTGAACCATAATTTTGGATTTGCTGTCAGCTCACAAAAACTTGTTGAAAAATGGAGCTCAGGGGCACCGCAATTTACAAACTGGCAGAGTAATAGAGGACAACTATCGTCCAAAAATCTTTTGAGGGAAGGCAGAGAGGCGGATTTTAAAACGAGGCAGAATAGCAGGAAACAGATTTCAAGAGGTACGTTGGAATCACCTTTCAAGCACAGGAAGAGGGGCACAATTTTGACAATGATGCACTTGGCCAAAAAGGGCGTATGCGTTTTCTCCTGAGTATATTCAGGAGAAAATGCATACGCCATTTTTGTCCAAGCAAGTAAGCAGCAATGCAAATCTGCACTACAAAGAAGTATTGCTTCCCACCGGTCAAAAGGGACATCCACAAAATGTGTAAAAACCAGAAAGGCAAGACAGGCCCTGGAGATCAGGGAGCCTTGTTATGCTGATGGGCGGGATGTAAGTTGCCAAATGCCTCTCTGGAGGAGTGCATTGTGTTCCCTAAAACAAGTAAACAACAGAGCTACAGAGCCAAGGGCACTTCCAGTCTAGGGAATATACCTTGGGAAAACTGAAAATCAATAAGACAGAGCCACCCTAAATTTTAGCGCTGCACTGCTTACAAGAATCTCAAGTTGGGTACACCTTAAGTATCCCAGGAAAGACAAAAATGGTTCAAGATATTGTGGTACTTACATACGATGGAATATCGTTCAGCCATGAAATCAATGTCATAAGGCCAGTAGCAGCAAAAAGAGTGGATTAAGGTACGATGATTCTAAGTGAAATAAGTCACACAGAAAAAGAAACTTATCATAAGATATCACTTATGAAGGTCCTGTAAACATGGCTACACATGAACTGAGTTAGGAAAGATTACAGAGTAACTAATCTTATCATAAGTTATCACTCATAGCGGGAATGTACACATGACTACACATGAACTGAATTACAAACACAACAGAGTCACACATTTAGAAAACATCTTCTGCCTGCTTAATGGGAAAGCCGAGGTGGGGTGATGCATAAAACCACAGTTTTAAATTAGCACAGATACCGTTATATAAACCATGTATGTAATAGACAACACCTACTCCCGGCACAATGAACTGGACTCAACACCCCCTATTCATTGCAGAGGAATATGTCTGACTCTAAGTATTTTAAAACATATGTATTCTCATATCTCCATAAAGGAATCATGTGTGTGTATAACGGCATGAACACAGCACTGAAATTCAGTTAAACCCACTTATAAAAATTAATTTCAAAAGCAAAATGCAAACACATATAGAAAGTCTTTAAAATTACATTCAGGGCCTGTGATGCAAGCTAGATTGACCACCTTTACACCCACAGATGGATGAGACATAAGACTGGACTCTTGGGGCTGACAAGATTGCTTAGGTTGTGTGAACAAAAGAACACCACTTACAGCAATACTGTGTGCTACCCATTCTAGTGGTCCCAACTCTCCAGGTTTAAGGGAATCTTCCTACAGTTAAAACATGCATGGGAAACCCAGTGGATGGTACACTGTGTAATTGGGAAAGTTTTCTAAAAGGTACCTCATTTTTCCTTTTGTCGTGCTCGGCTTCGCCATTCCATCTGCATTACTCAAAATCTCCCCACTTGGAGTGTCAGTGCCTTTACCCTCCCGTTATGCACAGTTTGCAAACTGTGCAGAGGATGAACAGGAAGAGGGGAAATAAATGAGAGATTAGCTGTAGGTGTTTGGATGGGTACATGTCACTCTAGTTTCCCATCAGGAAGAAGAATTAACCAAAGGCTCAGCCTGAAGCCCCGGAACAGGACTAGGGCCTAAAGCCATCCTGCGGTATTGCAGCCAGCTCACAAAGAGGCGAGTTGAAAAATGGAAATCAGGGGCACAGCAATTCACAAACGTGCAGAATTATAAAGGACAACTATCATCCAGAAATATATTGAGGAAAGGCAGTGAAGAGGATTTGAATGCAAGGCAGAATTGAAGGAAACAGATTTCAAGAGGTAGATTGGAGTCATCTTTAAAGCACATGAAAAGCGACAGAATTTCGACAATGTTGCCCTTGGCTGAAAAGGGATTATGTGTATTTTCTTGAATATATTCGGGAAAAAATGCATATGCCCTTTTTGGCTAAGCAAGCCATCAGGCATTGCAAATCCACACTACAGAGAAGTGTCCCTTACCTCCAGTCAAAAGGGCCATCCACAAATAGTTTAAAATCCACAAATGCAGGACAGGCCATGGAGAAAAGGGAGCCTGGTTACGACGATGGACAGGATGTAAATTTCCAACAGCCTCTCTGGAGAACTGTATGTTGTTTTCTAAAACAGAGCTACAGAGTATAGCAAACTTCCACTCATGGGCGTGTATTTTGGGAAACTAAAAATGCACAACACACAGCCAGCCCAAAATTTAGGGCTGCTCTGTTTACAAGAACCTCGACTTCGGTACACTTTATATATCCCAGGAAAGGAAAAAAAAATGGATATAGATGTTGTGGTACTTATATACAAAGGAAAGTCACTCAGACATAAAATCAATGGCATAAGGCCCATAGCAGCATAATGAGTGGCTTTAGGTACGATGATGCTAAGTGAAATGAGCCACAAAGAAAAAGAAACTTATTGTAATATATCACTTATAGAGGAAATGTAAACATGGCTACACATGAACTGAATTTCAAAAGAGAACAGAGTTACACATTTAGAAAACACACTTATGCCTCCTTAAGGGGAAAGGTTACGTGGGGTGATGTGTAAAAGCAGAGTTTGAAATTAGCACAGATCCTATTCCATATACCAAATAGTTAATAGACAAGACCTACTCCTTTCTCAATGAACTGGACACAAAACACCCTATTCACTGAAGAGGAATATATCTGACTGGTAATAACCTTGAAACCTATGTATTTATATGTCTCCATAATGGAATCAAGTGTATGTAGATTGGCATAAACACAGATCAATGGAACAGGACAGAAAGCCCAGAGATAAACCTACATACCTAAGGCTATCTCATCTATGACAAAGGAGCTAAGGATATACAATGGAGAAAAGACAATCTCTTCAGTAATTGGTGCTGGGAAAACTGGACCCCTACACATAAAAGAATGAAATTAGAACACTCCATAACACCATACACAAAAATAGACTCTAAATTGATTAGAGATCTAAATATAAGACCAGACACTATAAAACACTTAGAGGAAACCATAGGCAGAACACTCTATGACATAAATCACAGCAAGATCCTTTTGGACCCACCTCCTAGAGAAATGGAAATAAAAACAGAAATCAACAAATGGGACCTAATGAAACTTAAAAGCTTTTACACAGTACAGGAAAATATAAACAAGATGCAAAAACAACCCTCAGAATGGGAGAAAATATTTTCAAATGAAGCAATTGACAAAGGATTAATCTCCAAACTTTACAAGCACCACATGTAGCTCAATATCACAAAAACAAACAACCCAATCCAAAAACGGGCAGAAGACCTAAATAGACATTTCTCCAAAGAAGATATACAGATTACCAAGAAACACATGAAAGGATGCTGAACATCACTAATCATTAGAGAAATGCAAATCAAAACTACCGTGAGGTATCACCTCACAGCAATCAGACTGGCAATCATCAAAAAAAACTACAAAACAATAAATGCTGGAGAGGCCTTTATTGGAGAAAAGGGAACACACTTTCACTGTGGGTGGGATTGTAAATTGATATGGGCACTAGGGAGAACATTACGGAGGTTCCTTTAAATAACTAACAATAGAAGTACCATACGACACAACAATCCAACTACTGGGCATTTGCCTTGCGAAAACCATAATTCAAAAAGAGTTATGTACAAAAATGTTCATTGCAGCTCTATTTGCATTAGCCAGGACATGGAAGCAACCTAAGTTTCCATTGACAGATGAATGGATAAAGAAGATCTGGCACATATATACAATCAAATATTACTCAACCATAAAAAGAAGCAAAACTGAGTTATTTGTACTGAGGTGGATGGACTTAGAATCTGTCCTACACAGTGAAGTAAGTCAGAAAGGGAAAAACAAATACTGTATGTTAACAGAGATATACGGAATCTAATGAAGAAAAAAAAAAGATTTTGAAGAACCTAGTGGCAAGACAGGAGTAAGGACACAGACATAGAGAAAGGACTTGAGGACACCGGAAGGTGGATGGGTAAGCTGGGAAGAAGTGAGAGAGTGGCATGGACATAAATACATTACCAAATGTAACACCGATAGCTACTGAGAATCAGCCACATAGAACAGGGAGATCAGCTCGGTGCTTTGTGACCACATAAAGGGGTGGGATATGGAGTGTGGGAGGGAGATGCAAGAGGGAGGGGATCTGGTGATATTTGTATATGTATAGCTGATTCACTTTGTTATACAGCAGAAACGAACACTCCATTGTAAAGCAATTATACTCCAATAAACGTGTAAAAGGAAAAAAAAAAAAAAACAAAGCCCAAGGATAAACCTACACACTTATGGTCAACTAATTTATGACAAAGGAGGCAAGACTATACAATGGAGATAAGACAGTCTCTTCAATCATTGGTGCTGGGAAATATGGAGAGCTACATGTAAAAGAATGAAATTAGAACACTCCCCAACACCATACATAAAAATATATTCAAAATGGATTAGAGACCTTAATGTAAGACCAGACAGTATAAAACTCTGAGAGGAAAACTTACGAAGGATACTCTGACGTAAATCACAGCAAGATCTTTTTTGATCCACCTCCTATAGTAATGAAATAAAAAAGAAAACTAAACAGATGAGACATAATGAAACGTAAAAGCTTTTGCAAAGCAAAGGAAACTACAAACAAGACGAAAAGACAACCCTCAGAATGGCAGAAAATATTTGCAAACGAATCAATAGACAAATGATTAATCTCCAATATATATAAACAGCTCATGCAGCTCAATATTAATAAAACAAACAACCCAGTACAAAAATGGAAGATCTAAATAGACATTTCTTCCAAGAAGACATAGAGATGGCCAGTACGCACATGAAAATCTGCTGAACATCACTAATTATTAGAGAAATGGAAATCGAAACTACAATGAGGTATCACGTCACACCTGTTAGAATGGGCATCATCAGAAAATCTACAAACAACAAATGCTGGAGTGGGTGTGGAGAAAAGGAACCTTCTTCCACTATTGTTGGGAATGTAAATCGATACAATCTCTATGGAGAACATTATGGAAGTTCCTTAAAAAACTAAAAATAGAATTACCATATAATCCAGCAATCCCACTACTGGGCATATACCCAGAGAAAACCATAAATCAAAAAGACACATTCACCACAATGTTCACTGCAGCACTATTTACAATAGCCAGGTAATGAAAGCAACCTAAGTGCCCACAGACAGACGAATGGATAAAGATGTGGTACATATATACAACGGAATATTACTCAGCCATACATAGGAATGAAATTGGGTCATTTGTAGAGATCTCGATGGATCTAGAGACTGTCATACAGAGTGAAGTAAGTCAGAAAGAGAAAAACAAATATTGTATATTAATGCATATATGTGGAACCTAGAAAAATGGTACAGATGAACCAGTTTGCAGGGCAGAGATAGAGACAGATGTAGAGAACAAACATATGGACACCAAGGAGGGAACGCCATGTGAGGGTGGTGGTGGGATCAATTGGGAGACTGGGATTCACATGTGCACACTTATATGTATAAAATACATATCCAATAAGAACCTGCTGTATAAAAGAAATAAATTTAAAAAAATTAAAAATAAATAAATAACATTTAATAAAATAAAACAGAAAAAAAGTTTTTCCCTTCACATAGATGTCTTTATATTAATGCATTATTTTCATGTTTATATCTCCAAATTAAAAAAAGAGGAATAAATAAAATCTAACTTGAACCAAAAAGAAAAAAAAGAAAGAAAAAAAACAGAACTCACCAGTTATACAGAGGAAAATCGTATCAGGGCACTTGCTCCAGTGGTAAAAAATTCTTAAGTTGGTCAGAGGTGGGAAATCATCTCCCATGCCGTCAGCAGCACTCTCCCCCACAAGGAGCATCCTCATTGCAAAGCTGGGGGACTGTGTCGAGGCATCTGTGAGTAAATGTGAGCTGAGCCCCAGTCCTGCTGCAGCTGAACTCTTCCCACCCTTTCCAGGTAAAACACCTGAATATGTACCAGCACTTGCAAGCCTAGAGGAAGGGCTGTGGAGCCGCACTAGCGAGAGCACGCAGGCCGACTTAGTGCCTGCAGGCCAGCCAGGATGGTCCTGGACCCAGATGCTCTTCTGGAATCTTTCCATTTCCCTGCCTGAGATACCCCTCCTGCCACAGCCCCCACTGCTTTTTTACTTCCTCACCTCTGCCTGGGGAGAAATTCAAGCGGCAGGTATGGGTGACACATCCTCTTCTTTAGCAGGTGGCAGCCTGGCAACTCCTGCAGAAAGTCCAGCAGAGCCCCACTCACACTGGGCCACCCACAAAGCCACGGCCCCTCACTCCGTCCCACCACCCCAGCCCCGAAACTGCTGACGGGGCAGAGAATATGGCGTCAGTCACAGCTACAGGGGCTCTTGCTGACTGGAGAGGTGTTTATATTGACCTCAACCCAGGCACACTTGTGGGGGGGGCTGGCAGGCAGTGTCAGGCTGCCCAAATCAGCCAATCCTCACCCCTCAGGGGCTCACAGTGGCAGAAAATGAACATTGCTAAACGGGTCACTCCCAGGGAACAGGTGTGGGCCTTGAGAGTCAGGATAGACAAGGGGCTGCAGCTGCGGCTTGTTTTCTTATCATTTTATCTGGTCCATGAGTGGAAAATAACTTCAAGAAGACCCTATCCTAATGAGAGGAACCCAGGAGTCAGGGAGAGGAGTGATGGTGGGTGGAGACAGAGGCCTGGAGCCCTGGTTGCAGTGGGAGTGTCTGGAAGACCAGGCAGAGAGAGGCTGCACAGAGTGATAGCCAGGGTCACAGACCTGTCAGAGCTGCTGTTTGTTAGTTCAAGTCCTGCTCTGAGGTGTTCTGTGTCAGCTGTGAGTGACAGGTGAGCTGGGGGTTCTCTGCAAGGTGGGCTATGTGCACAGTTCCTGTGTGTCCAGCCCTGCTGGGGTACCTGCCCAGGGGAGCTCCGTATCCTGGGAGGGTCCTGACTATGAGAGCCCCATGGGCTGCTGAGTAGCTGCAAAGGTGATCTCCATATCCTGGGAGGGTCCTGACAATGAGAGCCCCATGGGCTGCTGGGTAGCTGCACAGGTGATCTCCATCCCCTGGGAGGGACTTGAACACGAGAGCCCCGTGGGCTGTGGGGTGCGGGATGCAGCCCAGGTGAGCTCCATATCCTGGGATTGGCCTGACCACGAGAGCCCCATGGGCTGCTGGAGACCTGGTAAAGGACATCAGGACAGTCAGTGAAGCCACCGAGGATATACATCCAGTAGCTCCTATTTCCTACTCCCTGCTGCTCATTCTACCATCCACCAGGCCATGACATTCTGTATTACACTTCAATGATGCCTTCTTCTGTATTCCATTCATCTCAGAGTCACAAGAATTTTTGGCTTGTGTGTGGAAGGACACAACATGCAACACAAGCAATAATGCTGGGCCGTCCTGCCCCAATGGTTCAAAAATCCCCACACCATCATTGGGGAAATGTCCTCTAAAAACCTAAATGTTCTACCTCTGTAAAAGGGAACCCTCCTTCAATATGCAGATGACATTCTGATTGCCAGGCCTACTAAGACGCCTCGGAACTACCTAGCCAAGAAAGGATAGAAGGTGTCCAAGAAAAAGGCTCAAATATCACAGGCTCAGGTGACTTGCCTGGGCTTCATTCTCACAGATATTTGGAGAAACGCATCCCAGGATAGGGAAGAAGCCATTTGCAGCCTTACCTCTTCTAAAACTAGAAGACAGCTTAAGGGTTCCTGGGGAGGCCAAGGTTTTCTGCATCTGGATCCCTAACTACAGTCTAATAGCTGGGCCTCTACATGAAACACTGACACGAAAAGATGATGATCCTTTTGAATAGAATCCAGAAGCAGCCTTTCAAGAATGGAAAGAGCAGTCAATTCAGACCCTTGCCCAGGAACTCGCTAATTTAGCTAAACCCTTTGACCTTTACATACACGGTCAAAGGTTAATCGCCCTTGGAGCCTTAGTGCAAAAACTGGGACCACTTGAAATGGAGCAACACAAGAATGCCCTTCAGGTATGATAAACTCTGGTCACCAAGGGCTTTGCCCACCGACTCATCAGGCCAGGATACTGGGGTATCTAAAAAGCTGGAAATCAGCAGCCCACAACTCCAGATCCCTCCTAAGGGAATAGGACCCCACGTGGTGATCCTAACCACCCATCATGTCCTGAAGTTGCAGGGGTCGCTCTGTGGACACACTGACCTCGAGTGAGGAGGCCCTCCAACTCCAACCTCCAGAGAGACAAATGGGGGCAACAGGCCCCCAAGATGACTCATGTGACCATCACTTGACCTGGAGTTTCTCTCAGAAAACAACAAGACTGTGCCCCGAAAGAGCAGACTACTGCTTGCAGGACTTACTGCACCCAGAGGGGAGCTAATAAGCTTGGCGGGGGAAACGTATATCACGCTTTCACCATAGAAAACCCTACAGACACCGCGGTGATGGTGGCCAATATGACCGGCTGGACTGCTGGCTACTTCTAAAGGCCGTTGACTCAGTGGACGTCATGGTCCTGGATCACCACTGACCCTGAACTGTCTGGGAGTTGTGCGGGCAGGGTTCTGACACATGGTGCTGTTTGTACATTAATTCAGGGACCTAATTAAAGAAAGCACAGACTACTGGTCAGAGCATCTAGGCTGGCAAAAAACGTCAGCCTAATGTCACCAAACAAATGTGGGGTGGGGTGAAACCTGCCACCAGAGCATCTCTGCGCATCTCTTTCCTGGACCCTTAAAGGTCATTAGAATCTATAACACTTCCAATGCTGGTGCTCAGGCGGACGATAAGTGAGGCAGGAGGCTTTGGGACAATCAACCTCACCTGGAGGCTGGTGGGGAGACGTTTTGCCCCTCCCCCAGGTATCAGGGCTGCCACCACAGCATGAAGCAGTTACAAAATAGGTGTCTGCACCCTCAACACCCGAAGAATGAGGAACGGAACAAAAAGCAGAGGAGGGGTTCGTCTCTGGCAACGTTCATTAAAAATTCCTCGGAGATAAAAAGAGAATCTGGGCAATAAAATAAAGTCTAACCTGTTTTTCCTTTGTGCTTTGTCTAATTTCACATGCTCCTAGGGTTCCGCATGCAGAGGTCCCACACCCGGCACTTCAGACCCGACTTCCTAGTGCAGAATGGCTGGGTCGACACCTCAGCTAGCGGAGTCCCATGCAGACTCCACGGCATAGAGCCTGAGCTGTAGCCAACCCAGCCCTCGAGAGCTCCATCCCCTAACTCCTACTGACGCTGCCGGGATCCCTACACAGCAGCCCAGCCCACAGCCCGTGGGGGAGTGCACGCTCTCACCTCTCCATTCGGTTTTCAAAATAATGTTTCCTTTGCTTCTGAACCAAACTCAGTCTTGATCTCTTGGCTCCAATGACACTGGGCTCTGGGACACCTGTTGGGGTCCACTCTGGAGGATCAGTAACAGAAATTGAGAACATTGTAACTTCAATGAACAGATGTGTGAGCCAAACTGTAGTTAACATAGAACAGTGTATAATGCTCGGGTAAAATAAGATTTTTCTAAGAAATACATTTGATAATTCCATCACTTTACTACAAGCAAGTTCAGTGAACACGTCTGTCTTATTTGTCAGGTCAACATTAGAGAAATTAGTGATTTATTTCCATGGTTGTACATCGAATACTCTAGGCTGAAGCTTCAATCTTGTTCTGAATGCTTTTCCGTTGAAAAGGATACCTCTCTTTCAGCTCCCCCATTTCTGAGAAGTATAAAATCTTATAATTTATTATTACCAAAAGGGAAAGGTAGGACAAGGGATAAATTAACAGTTTGGGATTAACACATGCACACTGCTATGTATAAAATAGATCATCAACAAGGAACAACTGTATAGCACAGGGAACTACACTGAATATTTTGCAATAACCTATAAGGGGAAATAATCTGAAAAAGAATCGATATTTTTATTGACATCATCTATCAATGACAGATAAAATGTAACCTAAGCAAGGCCAATGGTGAGCTGTTCTGAACCTGAAGACTTCAATCATCTAAAGTTTGGGCTCTGCCAATTTCCCAAGGCCCTTAATGGACATACGTGTAGCCGTAGCTTAAAAATTCCCCAGTTTGGGGTTCGGGGAGGCACTGATTTGGAAAAATCCCTGGTGTTCTCCTTCCATGCACGGGACCCTTCCTACAGCTAAAACATGCCTGTCACACCTAGAGGATGGTACACCGTTTGATCTGAAAGAGTTTGGAAAAGGCACCTCATCTCCTCATCGCCTGGTGCTCGGGTTCACTCCTCCAGCACCTTTCCTAACAATCTCCTCACTTGGGGATATCAGCACCGTCAACATCCTGTTGCACACAGTTTGGAATTTGTCCAGAGGATGAAGCGGAAGGATGAGAAAAATTTAGAGACAAGTCTTAGGTCTTCGGACAGGCACATGCCACTCTAATTTCCAACCCGGAAGACAAATTCATCAAAGGCTAGAATTGCCCACAGAAAGAGAATAGGGCTAGAGGAAATCCTGCTGTTTTGTGTCGAGTTTCCAAAAACACAAGTTGAAAAATGGAACTCAGGGGCACTAAAATTCATGAAACTGCAGAGTTGAAAATATCTATTGTTGAAAAACGTCTTGAGGTAAGTCACAGAAAAGGACTTGTAAGCAAGGGAGAGTGGTAGGAATCAGATTTGAATAGGTAGAAAGGTCTCCCCATTAAAGCACAAGAAAAGGGGCTGAACATCGCCAGTGATGCAGTTGGCACAAAAGGGCATATGCATTTTTTTCTGAATATATTCAAGTAAAGGCCATTCACACTTTTTATCCAACCAAACAGGTGGGCACTGGAAATCAATACTACAAAATGTATCACTTCACATCAGTCAGAAGGGTCATCCACATAAAGTGTAATCACGAGAAATGCAGGACAGGGTGAGGAGAAAAGGGAGCCCTGTGAGGTTGATAGTGGAAATGTAATTTGCCAATGGCCACTCTGGAAAAGTGTATTGTGTTTGCTAAAACATCTGAAAACTGAGCTACAGAGCATAGGGCACTTGCACTCATGGGCGTATACCTTGGGAAAAACAAAAAATGACAGAAAACAGGCACTCCAACGTTTACCACCTCTCTGTTAAAAAGGGCCTCCACTTGGATATAACCTAAATGTCCCTGGAAGGATAAAATGGATAAAAGAGATGGGGAACTTATGTAGAGTGGAATATTACTCATCCAGAAATCAATGAAATAAGGCCAGTTGTAACAACTCTGGAGGAGTTACATACGATCATTCTAAGTGACACATGTCAGAAAGAAAAAGACACATATCATAAGATGTCACTTAAAGGTGGAATCAAAAATGGCTACACATGAAATAAACTACAAAACAGAAACATAGTCAAATATGTAGAAAATAGACATAAGGCTGCTAAATGGGAAAGATGGGGAATGGTGAGGTATTATCCAGGAGGTTGAAATTAGCAAAGATACCATTCCAAGTACCGAATTGAATAACTGGCAAGGCCTACACGGTACCTCAAAGAACGGCACTCAGTCCACTCAAGTCACTGGAAAATAATACATATGACTCATAAGCATCTGAGAAAGAATTTATTGTTGTCTCACAGTACATGAATCAAGTGGATGTACAGCAGCAAAAAACAGAGCTTTGAAAATCAGCTGTAACCAATATAAAAATAAATTTAAATATATTTATAAAAACAGTGAGACAGACAAAAATTCTCACAACTTTTGTTGAAGGGTTACGATGTAACATGGATTTAACACATGTAGACCCACAGCAGGATGATATATAAGGCTGGAAGCTATGCACGCTAAGAGATGTTAGAGAGGCTGGGTGAGGAAATGCAGACCTTTTAAAGTAATACTGCCTGGTACCCATTCCATGGGTCCCAAATCTGCACTTTCAAGGGAATCTTCTGACAGGGAAAACATGCCTGGGAAACCGAGATGAATATACACCATGTGCTCAGGAGAGGTGTCTAAAATGCACCTCATTTTTGATCTCCTGGTGCTGGGGTTCGCCATTCCAGCCCCATTACTAAGAACCTCCCGACTTGGAGAATCAGCACCTTTAACCTCCTGTTTCACACAGTTTGCAATATTTGCAGAGGATAACTGGGAAGAGGAGGAACCAATGAGAGATTAGCTGTAGTAGTTTTGACAGGCACATGTCACTCTAATTTCCCATTAGGAAGAAGAATTAACCAAAGGCTCAGCCTGCCTCCCCAGAACCAGAATATGGCCGGAATCAATCCAATGGTTTGGCGGTCAGCTCACAAAAAAAGCGAGTTGCAAAATGGAGCTCAGGAGCAGACAATTCAAAGACCTGCAAAGATATAAATGATAACCAACGTCCAGAAATATATTCATGTAAGCCAACGAAGAGGTTCTGAATGAGAGGCAGAATTGCAGGAAACATTTTTCAAAAGGTAGATTGTACTCACATTTAAAGCATATGAAAAGCAGCAGAATTTCTAAAATGATGCAGTTGGGCAAAAGGGTGTATGCGTTTGTTTCGTGAATATCTTCAGGAAAAAAACACATACAGAGTTTTTGGCCAACCAAGCAAGAGGGAAATGCAAATCCGCACAATAAAGAAGTCTCAATTTCCACTGCTCAGAAAGGCCATCCAAAAAATGTGTACAAATCAAAAATGCAGGAGAGGCCATGGAAAACAGGGAGACTAGTCACGGTGATGGGTGGGGTATAAATATCCAAGAGCTACTCTGAAGAAGTGTATGCTGTTTCCTAAAACATGTAAAATGCAAAGCCCCCGAGCAAAGGGGACTTCAACTCATGGACATATAACTTGGGAAGACTAAATATCAACAAGACACAGGCACCCCAAAGTTTAGGGCTGCTCTGCATACAAGAACTTCAACTTCGGTACACCTAAAGTATCCCAGGAAAAAGAGAAATGCATAAATTACTTGTGGTAATTTTGTACAACGGAATATCACTCAGACGTGAAATCAATGTCATAAGGCCAGTAGCAGCATAATGAGAGGATTTAGGTATGATGATTCTAAGGGAAATTACTCACACAGAAAAAGAATCTTATCATAAGATATCACTAACAGAGGGAATGTCAACATCACAACACATGAACTGAATTAGGAAAGAGAGCAGCGTCTCACATTTAGAAAACACTCTTATGCCTCCTTAAGGGGAAAGGAGAGGTGGGGTGATGCATAAAACCAGAGTTTGATATTAGCACAGGTACCATTCCATAAACCAAATACAGAATAGACAAGACCTACACCTTCCTCAGTGAACGGGACTCAAAACCCCTATTCCCCACAGAGGAATATATCTGATTAGTAAGTATCTTAAAACCTATGTATTGATATGCCTCTGTAAGGGAATCAAGTGTGTCTAGACCGGCATAAACACGTCAGTGAAAATCAGCTCAACCCCATTATAAAAATGAATTTCAAAAACAAAACAAAAAAACAGCGAAATTCTTACACAATTCCTTCAGGGGTTCTGATGAAACCTAGAATGACCCTATCTGCAAAGACAGCTGGATGAGACAGAAGGCTGGACACTTGGGACTGAGAGGGCTTGTGAGATTGGGAGAGAAAATGCAGACCCTTTAAAGTAGTAATGCATGCCACCATTCCATGGGTCCCAAATTTCCAGGTAGAAGGGAATATCACTACAGTTATAACATGTATGGGAAACCTAGAGAATGGACACCCTGTGATGGCGAAAAGTTTCTGAAAGTCTCCTACTTTTTCCTCTCCTTGTGCTACAGTTTGGCATTCCAACAACTTTACTATCAATCTCCCAACTTAGGAGAGTCATCCCCTATAACCTCCTGGTTCGCACAGTTTGCTAATTGTGCAGAGGATGAAAGGGAAGAGGGAGAACAAATCAGAGAGTAGATGTAGGCATTTGGACGGACACATGTCACTCTAAATTCCCATTAGGAAGAAGAATTAACCAAAGCCTGAGCCACCCACAGGGAACCAGTAGAGCCACCCCTGGAACCAGTATAGGTCCTGAAGCAAAATTGTAGATTTGCAGTCAGCTCCCAATAATGGGATTTGAAAATTGGAGCTCAGGGGCAAAGCAAATCAAAAACCTGCAGAGTTATAAAGGACTACTCTCTTCCAAAAATCTGTTTAGGGAAGGCAACAAAGCGAACTTGAAAATGAGGCAGAATTGAACAAAACATATTTCAAGAGGTAAATTGGAATCGCCTTTAAAGCACAGGAAAGGCGTCACAACTTCGAGAATGATGCACTTGGCCAAAAACAGCGTATGACTTTTCTCCTGAATATATTCAGGAGAAAAGGCATAGGCCCTTTTTGGCCAATCAAGCAAGCGCACAATGCAAATCCACACTACAAAGAATTGTCGCTTCCCACCAGTCAAAAAGGGCATCCGAAAATCTGTAAAAACCAGAAAGGCAAGATAGAGATGACAAGGGCATAAAGCAATATGATCCCAAGGGTCATGGAGGATTGTGATGACAAGCACATGGAGCATTGTGATGACAAGATTATGTATCATTTTGCTGACAAAGGCATTGTGATGACAAGGTTCATGGAGCACTGTGATGACAAGCGTCATGGAGCACTGTGATTAAAGGGTTCATGGAGCATTGGGATGACAAGGGCATGGAGCATTTTGATGACAAGATTCCCGGATCATTGTGTTGTCAGGGCTCATGGAGCGTTGTGATGACAGTGGTCATGGAGCATTGTGATGACAGCGGTCAAGGAGCATTGTGATGAAAAGGTACTGGAGCACTGTGATGAGAAGACCATGGAGCCATGTGATGACAAGTCTCATGGAGCATTCTGATGAAAAGGCTCATGGAGCATTGTGATTACAGGGGTCTTGGAGCATTGTGATGACAAGGGCATTGAACATTGGGATGAGAATGTCATGGAGCATTCTGATGACATGCATCATGGAGCTTTGTGATGACAAGGGCATGGAACATTGTGATTACAGTGGTCTTGGAGCACTGTGAGGAAAAGGGCATGTAACATTGTGATGAAAAAGGCATGGAGCCTTGTCATGACAGGGTTCAAGGAGCATACTGATGACAAGTGTCAGGGACCATTGTGATGACAAGGGTATTGAGCATTGTGATGACAAATGTCATGGAGCATTGTGATTAGAAGACCATGGATAATTGTGATGACTTGCGTTAAGGGGAGCTGTGATGATAAGTGTTATGGAATATTGTGATCACAAGGATTTGGAGCATTGTGATGACAGAGGTCTTAGAGCATTTTGATTTCATTGTGATGACAATAGCATGAAGCATTATGATGATGCACATTGGTGCACTGTGATGACAGCGTTCATGGAGCATTGAGATGAAAAGGGGCATGGAGAATTATGATTAGAGGAGTCTTGGATCATTGTGATGAAAAGGGCATGGAATATTGGTCTGAGATGTTTCATGGATTATTGTGATGAGAGGGGGCAAGGAGCATTGTGATAACAAGGGCACGGAACACTGTGATACATGGTTCATGGAGGATTGTAATGACAAGTGCATGTAGCATTGTGAGAAGAATGGCATCGAGCATTGTGATGAAAAGCATCATGGATACTGTGATGACAAGGGCTTGGAACGATGTGATGAGAGGTTTTTGGAGCATTGTGATGACAATGGCATGGAGCATTGTGATGCCAAGGGTCATGGAGTTTTGTGATGACAAAGGTCATGGAGCATTTTGATGACAAGGGTGTGGTGAATTCTCTTGTGAAGGGCAGGGAGCATTGTGATGACAGGGTCATGGAGCAATTTGATGAAAAGTGTCATGGAACATTTTGATGACAGGGGTTATGGAACATTGTGATGTCAGGAGTCATGGAACATTTTCATGACGGTGTTGTGGACCATTGTGATGACAGGGGAGTGGGTGTATTGTGATGACTAGTGAGGGAACATTTTGATATCATTCGTGAGAGAGCATTTTGATAAGAAGTGCATGGAGCATTGTGATGACAAGTTTCATGGAGCATTGTGATGACAAAGTTGTGGAGCATTGTTATGACAGCACATGGCGCATTGTGATGACATGGGTCATGGAGCCCTGTGCTGACAACGGCATGGAGCATTGTGATGAGAAGGGTCAACGAGCATTGTGATGAAAATTTCATGGAGCATTTTGGTGACAAAGGTCACAGAGCCTTGTGATGACGAGGGCATGGACCATTGTGATGACAATGGTCATGAAGAATTGTGATGACTGGAGTCATGGAGCATTGTGATGACAGTGTTCATTGAGCATTGTGATGAAAGGCAATGATCATTGTGATGACAGGGGCATAGAGCATTGCCCTGACATGTTTCATGGATTATTGTGATGACAGTGGGCATGGTGCAATGTGATGACCAAGGCATGGAGCATTGTGATGAGAAGGTCATGGAGTATTTTGAAGACAGGTCTCAGGGAGCATTGTGATGACATATGTCATGGTCCATTGTGATGACAATGGAATGGAACATTGTGATGCCAAGTGTCATGGAGGATTGTGATGACAAATGTAATGGAGCATTGTGATGAATAGGGCATGGAGCATTGTGATGACAAGGGCCATTGAGAATTTTGATGACAAGTTCATGAAGCATTGTGATGAGAAGCACATGGAGCTTCCTATGACAGGGGTCATGGAGCATTGCGATGACAAGTGCATAGAGAATTGTGAGGACAAATCATGTAACACGGTGATGAGAACTGTCATGGAGCATAGTGATGCCAAGAACGAGGAGAACTGTGATGACAGGGGATATGGAGCATTGTGATGACCAGGGCATGGAGCATTGTGATGACCAGGGAATGGAGCATTGTGATGGCAAGACCGTGGAGCATTGTGATGACGAGCGTCATGGAGCACTGTAATGACAAGGGGAATGGAGCATTGTGATGACAGTGGCCATGGAGCATTGTGATGACAAGGTTCATGGAGCATTTTGATTACAAGTGCGTAGAGCATTGTGATGAGAAGACCATGGATAATTGTGATGACGAGCGTCATGGAGCACAGTAATGACAAGGGGTATGGAGCATTGTGATGACAGTGACCATGGAGCATTGTGATGACGTGTCATGGAGCATTCTGATGACAAGCTTGTGGAGTATTGTGACGACAATGGCATGGAGCATTGTGAAGAAAAGGGCAGGGAGCATTGTGATGAAAAAGGCATGAAGCCATTTCATGACAGGTTTCAAGGAGCATTCTGACGACAAGTGTCAGGGAACATTGTGATGACAAGTGTTTTGAGAATTGTGATGAAAAAGATCATGGAGCATTTTGACGAAAAGGACATGGAGTATTGTGATGACAGGCATCATGGAGCGTTGTGATGACAAGTGTTATGGAACATTGTGATCACAAGGGTTTGGAGAATTGTGATGAAAAAGATCATGGAGCATTTTGACGAAAAGGACATGGAGTATTGTGATGACAGGCATCATAGAGCGTTGTGATGACAAGTGTTATGGAACATTGTGATCACAAGGGTTTGGAGCATTGTGATGATAGAAGTCATGGATAATTTTGTTTTCAAGGAGCATGGAGCATTGGGATGACAAGGGCATGAAGCAATGTGATCCCAAGGTTCATGGAGGATTGTAATGACAATGGTAAGGGAGTATTTTGATGACAAGCAAATGGAGCATTTTGATGGCAAGGTCATGTAGCATATTGCTAACACAGGTATGGAGCATTGTGATGATAAGGGTCATAGAGCACTGTGATGAGAAGCATCACGGATCATTGTGATTACAGTGGTCATGGAGCATTGGGATGGCAAGTGCATGGATCATTGTGATGACAAGTATCATGGAGCATTGGGCTGAAAATGTTCATGGAGCATTGTGATGACTAGGGAATTTAGCACTGTGATGACAAGAGTCCCGGATCACTGTGTTGTCAGGGGTCATGGAGCGTTGTGATGAGAGTGGTCATGGAGCATTGTGATGATAGGGATCATGAAGCATTGTGATGAGAAGTTCCTGGAGAATTGCACTGAAAATATTCAGGAACTATTGTGAGGACAGGTGTCATGGAGCATTGTGATGACAAGGGAATGGAGCACTGTGATGAAAAGTTCCTGGAGAATTGTGATGAGAAGACCATGGAGCCTTGTAATAACATGTTTCATGGAGCATTCTGATGAAAAGGGGCATGGAGTATTGTGATTACAGGGGTCTTGGTGCATTGTGATGACAAGGGCATGGAACATTGTGATTACTGGTGTCTTGGAGCATTGTGATGAAATTGGCATGGATCATTGTTATGAAAATGGTATGGAGCTTCGTCATGACAGTGTTCCAGGAGCATACTGATGACAAGTGTCAGGGAGCATTGTGATGACAAGTGTATAGAGCACTGTGATGACAAAGGTCATGGAGCACTGTGATGAGAAGACCATGGATAATTGTGATGATGAGCGTCATGGGACATTGTGATGATAAGTGTTATGGAACATTGTGATCACAAGGATTTGGAGCATTGTGATGAGATAGATCATCAAATATTTTGATTTCATTGTGATGACAATAGCCTGAAGCATTATGATGATGGGCATGGTGCATTTTGATGACAGGGTTCATGGAGCATTGAGATGAGAATGTGCATGGAGCATTCTGATTAGAGGGTTCATGGAGCATTGTGATGACAATGGCATGGAGCATTGAGATGCCAAGGGTCATGGATCCTTGTGATGACAAAGGACATGGAGCATTTTGATGAAAAGGGCGTGGTACATTGTGATGAGAAGGGCAGGGAGTATTGTGATGACAGTGTTATAGAGCAATTTGATGAAAAGGGTCATGGAATATTTTGATGACAGGGGTTATGGAACATTGTAATGTCAGGGGTCATCGAACTTTGTGATGATATGTGCATGTAGCATTGCAAAGACAGAAGTCATGGAATATTGTGATGACAGTGGTGAGGGAGTATTGTGATGAATAGTGATGTAACATTGTGATATCAGCGTTGAGAGAGCATTTTGATGAGAAGTGCATGGAGAATTGTGATGACAAATTTTATGGAGCATTGTGGTGACAAGATTGTGGAGCACTGTGATGAAAAGTGCAGGGTGCATTGTGATGACATGGGTCATGAAGCATTGTGCTGACAAGCTCATGGAGCATTGTGATGACGAGGGTCATGGAGCATTGTGCTGAGAAAGGCATAGAGCATTGTGATGACAAGGGTCAAAGAGCATTGTGATGAAAATTTCATGGAGCATTGTGGTTAAATATGTCACAGAGACTGCTGATGACGAGGGCATGGACTATTGTGATGACGAAGGTCATGAAGCATTGTGATGAATGGAGGCATGGAGCATTGTGATGACAGGGGTCATGGACCATTGTGATAACAAGGACATGAAGTATTGTGATGAGAAGGGAATGGAGCATTGTTCTAATAAGTTTCATGGATTATTGTGATGAGAGTGGGCATAGAGCATTGTGATGATAAGGGCATGGAATACTGTGATACATGGGTCATGAAGGATTATAATGACAAGGTCATGGGGCATTGTGATGAGAAGGGCATAGAGCATTTTGATGACAACTGTCATGGAGCTTTGTGATGACAAGGGCATGGAGCAATGTGATGAGAGGGTTCATGGAGCCCTGTGATGACAATGACATGGAGCATTGTGATGCCAAGGGTCATGGCGCTTTGTGATGACAAATGTCATGGAGCATTTTGATGACAAGTGCATGGTGCATTGTGATGATAAGGGCAGGGAGTATTTTGATAACAGGGTCATGCAGCAATATGATGAAACGTGTATTGGAACATTTTGATGACAGGGGTTATAGAATATTGTGATGTCAGGGGTCATGGAACATTGTGATGATAAAGGGATGTAGCACTGTGATGACAGGGGTCATGGGACATTGTGATTACAGTAGTGAGGGAGTATTGTGACAACTAGTGATAGAATACTGTGATATCTCTGGTGAGAGAGCATTTTGAAGAGAAGTGTATGGAGCATTGTGATTACAGGGTTTATGGAGCATTGCAATGACAATTTTCTGGACCGTTGTGATGAAAAGCGAATGGCACATTGTGATGACAATGGTCATGGAACATTTTTCAGACAAAGTCATGGAGCATTTTGATGACAATTGTCACGGAGCATTGTGATGAAAATGGAATGGGGAATTGTGATGAAAAAGGCATGGAGCCTTTTCGTGACAGGGTTCAAAGAGCTTTCTGATGACAAGTGTCAGGGAGCATTGTGATGACAAGTGTACTAAGCATTGTGATGACAAATGTCATGGAGCACTGTGATGAAAAGGGCATGGAATTTTGTGAAGACAGGCATCATGGAGCATTGTGATGACAAGTGTTATGGAACATTGTGATCACAAGGGCTTGGAGCATTGTGATGACAGAGGACATGGATCATTTTGATTTCAAGGAGCATGGAGCATTGTGATGACAAGGGCATGAAGCAATGTGCTCTCAAGGTTCATGGAGGATTGTGATGACAATGGAAATGGAGTATTGTGATGACAAGCGCATAGAGCATTGTAATGAAAAGGTCATGTAGCATTTTGCTGACAAAGTCATGGAGCATTGTGATGACAAGTGTCAAGGAGCACTGTGATGACTAGGCCACGGAACATCGTGATGGCAGGGATCATGGAGCATTGTTATGACAGGAGTAATGGAGCATTGTGACGGCAAGGGCATGGAGCATTGTGATGAGAAGGCCATGGAACATTCTGATGACATGTGTCATGGAGCTATGTGATGACAAGGACATGGAGCAATGTGATGAGAGTGTTCATGGAGGATTGTGATGACAATGACATGGAGCATTGTGATGCAAAGAGTCATGGATCTTTGTGATGACAAAGTTCATGGAGGATTTTGATGACAAGGGCGTTGTGCATTGTGATGAGAAGGGCAGGGAGCATTGAGATGACAGGGTCATGGAGCAATTTTATGAAAAGGGTCATGGAATATTTTGATGAAAGGGGTTATGGAACATTGTGATGTCAGAGGTCATGGAGCATTATGATGAAAAGCGTCATGGAGCATTTTGATGACAGGGGTTAGGAGCATTGTGATGTCAGGGGTCATCGAACATTGTGATGATAAGTGCATGTAGCATTGTGATGACAGCGGTCATGGAACATTGTGATAACAGGGGTGAGTGAGTATTGTGACGAATAGTGATGTAACATTGTGATATCTGGGGTGAGAGAGCATTTTGATGAGAAGTGCATGGAGCATTGTGATGATAATGTTTATGGAGCATTGTGATGACAAACTTGTGGAGCACTGTGATGACAAGCACATGGTGCATTATGATGACATGTGTCACGGAGCATCGTGCTGAAAAGCGCATGGAGCATTGTGATGACAAGGGTCACGTAGCATTGCGCTGAGAAAGGCATAGAGCATTGTGATGACAAGGATCAAAGAGCACTGTGATGAAAAGTTCATAGAGCATTGTGATTACAAGGGTCATGGTGCATTGTGATGACAAGGGCATGGAGCATTGGTCTAATAAGTTTCATGGATTATTGCGATGACTGTTGGAATGGTGCATTATGGTGACAAGGGCATGGAGCATTGTGATGACCAGGTCATGCAGTATTGTGAAGAGAGGTGTCAGGGAGCATTGTGATAACATATGTAATGGACCATTGTGATGACAATCGCATGGAGCATTGTGATGTCAGGTGTCATGGAGGATTCTGATGACAAAGGTAATGGTGCATTGTGCTGACAGTGGCTTGGAGCATTGAGATGACAAGGTCTGGGAGCATTGTGCTGAAAAGTGCATGGAGAATTGTGATGACAAGGGTCATGGAACATTCTCATGATAAGCTTGTGGAGTTTTTTGCTGACAGTGGCGTGGAGCATTGTGATGAAAACGGCATGGGGTATTGTGTTGAAAAAGTCATGGAGCCTTTTCGTGACAGGGTTCAAGGAGCATTCTGAAGACAAGTGTCAGGGAGCATTGTGATGACAAGTGTATTGAGAATTGTGATGACAAAGGTCATGGAGCATTGTGATGAAAAGTGCATGCAGTATCGTGATGACAGGCATCATGGAGCGTTGTGATGACAAGTTTTATGGAACATTGTGATCACAAGTGTTTGGAGAATTGTGATGACAGAGGTCATGGATCATTTTGATTTCAAGGAGCATGGAGCAATATGATGACAAGGGCATGTAGCAATGTTATCCCAAGATTCATGGAGGATTGTGATGACAATGGTAATGGAGTATTGTGATGACAAGCGCATAGAGCATGGTAATGACAAAGTTATGTAGCATTTTGCTGACAAAGGCATGGAACATTGTGATGACAGGTGTCATGGAGCACTGTGATGACAAGCATCATGGAGCATTGTGAATACAGGGGTCATGGAGCATTGGGATGACAAGGGCATGGATCATTGTGATGACAAGTGTCATGGAGCATTGGGCTGAAAATGTTCATGGAGTATTGTGATGACAGGGATCATGAAGCATTGTGATGACAGAGGTCATGGAGAATTTTGATTTCATTGTGCTGACAATAGCCGGAAGCATTATGATGATGGGCATGGGGCATTGTGATGACAGGGTTCATGGAGCATTGAGATGAAAAGGGGCATGGAGCATTGTGATTACTGGGATCTTGGAGCACTGTGATGACAAGGGCATGGAGCATTTTAATGAGAAGGACATGGAACATTCTGATGGCATGTGTCATGGAGCTTTGTGATGACAAGGGCATGGAGCATTGTGATTAGAGGGGTCTTGGAGCATTGTGATGACAAGTGTCATGGAGCCTTGTGATGACAAGGCCGTGGAATATTGTGATGGCAGGGGTCATGGAGCATAGTTATGACAGGCGTAATGGAGCATTGTGATGAGAAGGGCATGGAGCATTGTGATTACAAGGTTTATGGAGCATTACCATGACAAATTTTTGGATTGTTTTGATGAAATTCACGTAGCACATTGTGATGACAAGGGTCATGGAGCATTTTTCTGACAAACGCATGGAGCATTTTGATGACAAGGGTCACGGAGCATTGTGATGAAACGTTCATGGAGCATTGTGGTTATAAAGGTCACAGAGCCTTGTGATGACGCGGGCATGGACCATTGTGATGAAAAATGATATGAAGCATTGTGATGACTGGAGTCACGGAGCATTGTGATGACAGTGTTCATGGAGCATTGTGATGACAAGCGCATGGAGCATTGTGGTGACAGGGGCATGGATCATTGGTCTGACAAGTTTCATAGAGTATTGTGATGACATTGGACATGGTGCATTGTGATGACAAGGGCATGGATTATTGTGATGAGAATGTCATGGAGTATTGTGAAGACAGGTGTCAGGGAGCATTGTGATGACATATGTCATGGTCCATTGCAATGACAATGGCACGGAGCATTGTGATGCCAAATGTAATGGAGGATTTTGATGACAAATATAATGGAGCATTGTGATGACTAGGGCTTGGAGCATTATGATGACAAGGGCCATTGAGAATGTTCAGAACAAGGTCGTGAAGAATTGTGATGACAAGGTCCTGGAGCATTGTGATGAGAAATCCATAGAGACTTGTGATGACAAATCTCATGGAGCATACTGATGAAAAGGGGCATTGCCCATTGTGATTACAGGGGTCTTGGGTCATTGTGATGACATGGGCATGGAGCATTGTGAGGAGAAGGCCAAGGAGCATTCTGAAGGCATGTTTCATTGAGCTTTGTGATGACAAGGGCATGGAGCATTGTGTTTAAAGGGTTCTTGGAGCATTGTGAGGAAAAGGGCATGGATCATTGTGATGAAAAAGGCATGGAGCCTTGTCATGACAGGGTTCAAGGAGCATACAGACAACAAGTGTCAGGGAGCATTTTGATGACAAGTGTATTGAGCATTGTGATGACAAAGGTCATGGAGCATTGTGATGAGAAGACCATGGATAATTGTGATGACGAGTGTCATGGGGCACTGTGATGACAAGTGTTATGGAATATTGTGATCACAAGGGTTTGGAGCATTGTTATGACAGAGGTCATGGAGCATTTTGATTTCATTGTGATGACAATAGCATGAAGCATTATGATAATGGGCATGGTGCATTGTGATGACATGGTTTATGGATCATTGAGATGAAAAATGGGCATGGAGCATTGTGATTACAGGGGTCTTGGTGCATTGTGATGAGAAGGGTCATGGAGGCTTGTGATGACAAGGCCACGGAACATCGTGATGGCAGGGGTCATGGAGCATTTTTATGACAGGGGTAATGGAGCATTGTGATGGCAAGCGCATGGAGCACTGTGATGAGAAGACCATGGAGCATTCTGATGACATGTGTCATGGAGCTTTGTGATGACAAGAGCATGGAGCAATGTGATGAGAGCGTTCATGGAGCATTGTGATGACAATGACATGGAGCATTGTGATGCCAAAGGTCATGGATCTTTGTGATGACAAAGGTCATGTAGCATTTTGAAGACAAGTGCATTGTGCAATGTGATGAGAAGGGCAGGGAGCATTGTGATGACAGGGTCATGGAGCAATTTGATGAAAAGGGTTATGGAACATTTTGATGACAGGGGTTATGGAACATTGTGATGTCAGGGGTCATGGAGCATTTTGATTAAAAGGAAATGGAGCATTTTGATGACAGGGGTTATGGAGCATTGTGATGTCAGGGGTCATCGAACATTGTGATGATAAGTGCATGTAGCATTGTGATGACAGGAGTCATGGAAAACTGTGATAACAGGGGTGAGGGAGTATTGTGACGGATAGGGATGTAACATTGTGATATCTGTGGTGAGAGAGCATTTTGATGACAAGTTTTATGGAGCATTGTGGTGACAAGATTGTGGAGCACTGTGATGACAAGTGCATGGTGCATTGTGATGATATGTGTCATGGAGCTTTGTGATGACAAGGGCATAGAAAATTGTGATGGCAGGGGTCATGGAGCATTGTGATGACTAGGGAATGGAGCATTGTGATGACAAGATTCACGGATCATTGTGTTGTCAGGTGTCATGGAGTGTTGTGATGACAGTGGTCTTGGAGCATTGTGATGATATTGGTCTTGGAGCATTGTGATGAGAAGGTCATGGAGCTTTGGGCTGAAAATATTCATGGAGTATTGTGATTACAGGGGTCATGGAGCATTGTGATGACAAGGGAATGGAGCATGGTGATGACAAGGTCCTGGAGCATTGTGATGAGAAGACCATGGAGACTTGTGATGACAAGTCTCATGGAGCATTCTGATGATAAGGGGCATGGAGCATTGTGTATACAGGGGTCTTGGAGCATTGTGATGAAAAGGGCATGGAGCATTGTGAGGAGAAGACCATGGAACATTCTGATGACATGCGTCATGGAGCTTTGTGATGACAAGGGCACGGAGCATTTTGATTACAGGGGTTTTGGAGCATTGTGATGACAAGGGTCATGGAGCCTTGTGATGACAAGGCCGTGGAACATTGTGATGGCAGGGGTCATGGAGCATTGTTATGACAGAGATAATGGAGCATTGTGATGAGAAGGGCATTGAGCATTGGTCTGAAATATTTCATGGATTATTGTGATGACAGTTGGAATGGCGCATTGTGATGACAAGGGCATGGAGCATTGTGATGCCAAGTGTCATGGAGGATTCTGATGACAAATGTAATGGAGCATTGTGATGACAATGGCTTGGAGCATTGTGATGAAAAGGGTCAGGGAGCATTGTGCTCACAATTGCATGGAGAATTGTGATGACAAGTGTCATGGAACATTCTGATGACAAGCTTGTGGAGAATTTTGATGACAATGGCATGGAGCATTGTGATGAAAATGGCATGGGGCATTGTGATGAAAAAGGCATGGAGCCTTTTCGTGACAGGTTTCAAGGAGCATTCTGATGACAAGTTTCAGGAAGCACTGTAATGACAAGTGTATTTAGAATTGTGATGACAATGGTCATGGAGCATTGTGATGAAAAGGCCATGGAGTATTGTGATGACAGGCATCATGGAGCGTTGTGATGACAAGTGTTATGGAACATTGTGATTACAAGGTTTTGGAGCATTGTGATGACAGAGGTCATGGATCATTTTGATTTCAAGGAGCATGGAGCACTCTGATGACAAGGGCATGAAGCAGTGTGATCCCAAGATTCATGGAGGATTGTGATGACAATGGTAATGGAGTACTGTGATGACAAGCGCATAGAGCATTGTAATGACAAGGTCATGTAGCATTTGCTGACAAAGGCATGGAGCATTGTGATGACAGGTGTCATGGAGCACTGTGATGACAAGCGTCACGGAGCTTTGTGAATACATGGGTCATGGAGCATTGGGATGACAAGGGCATGGTTCAATGTGATGACAAGGGTCATGGAGCATTGGGCTCAAAATGTTCATGGAGTATTGTGATGACAGGGGTTATGGAGCATTATGATGACTAGGGAATGGAGCATTTTGATGACAAGATTTCCGGATCATTGTGTTGTCAGCTGTCATGGAGTGTTGTGATGACAGTGGTCATGGAGCACTGTGATGATATTGGGAATGGAGCATTGTGATGAGAAGGTGGTGGAGCATTGTGATTACAGGTGTCTTGATGCATTGTGATGAAATGGGCATTAAGCCTTGTCATGACAGGTTTCAAAAAGCATACTGACGACAAGTGTAAGGGAGCATTGTGATGACAAGTGTATTGAGCATTTAATGACAAAGGTCATGGAGCATTGTGATGAGAAGTCCATGGATAATTTTGATGATGAGCGTCATGGGGTGTTGTGATGATAAGTCTTATGGAACATTGTGATCACAAGGGTTTGGAGCATTATGATGACAGAGGTCATGGAGAATTTAGATTTCATTGTGATGACAATAGCCTGAAACATTATGATGATGGGCATGGTGCATTGTGATGACCGGGTTCATGGAGCACTGAGATGAAACGGGGCATGGAGCATTGTGATTACAGGGGTCTTGGAGCATTGTGATGACAGGGGCATGGAGCATTGTGAGGAGAAGTCCATGGAACATTCTGATGACATGCGTCATGGAGCACTGTGATGACAAGGGCATGGAGCATTGTGATTACAGGGGTCTTGGAGCATTGTGATGACAAGGGTCATGGAGCCTTGTGATGACATGCCGTTGAACAATGTGATGGCAGGTGTCATGGAGCATTGTTATGACAGAGGTAATGGAGCATTGTCATGAGAAGGGCATTGAGCTTTGGTCTAAAATGTTTCATGGATTATTGTGATGAGAGTGGGCATGGAGCATTGGGATGACATGGGCACGGAACACTGTGATACATGGTTCATGGAGGATTGTAATGACAAGGGCATGGAGCATTGTGATGAGAAGGGCATCGAGCATTGTGATGACAAGTGTCATGGAGCTTTGTGATGACAAGGGCATGGAGAAATGAGATGAGAGTGTTCATGGAGCTTTGTGATGACAATTACATGGAGCATTGTGATGCCAATGATCATGGAGATTTGTGATAACAAATAACAGGGAGCATTTCGATGACAATGATGTGGTGCATTGTGATGAGAAGGGCAGGGAGCCTTTTGATGACAGGGTCATGCAGCAATGTGATGAAAATGTAATGGAATATTTTGAGGGCAGCGGTTATAGAACATTGTGCTGCCAGGGATCATTTACCTTTGGGATGAAAAGGGTCATGGTGCATTTTGATGACAGGGGTTATGGAACATTGTGATGTCTGGGGTCATGGAACATTGTGATGATAAGGGTATGTAGCACTGTGATGACAGGGGTCATGGAACATTATGTTTACAGGGGTGAGGGGTATTGTGATGACTAGTGATGGAACATTGTGATATCTCTGGTGAGAGAGCATTTGGATGAGAAGTGCATGGAGCATTGTGATTACAAGTATTATGGAGCATAGCGATTACAAGGTTGTGGACCGATGTGATGAAAAGCACGTGGCACATTGTGATGACAAGTGTCATGGAGCATTGTTCTGACAAAGGCATGGAGCATTGTGATGACTAAGGTCACGGAGCGTTGTGATGAAAAGTTCATGGAGCATTGTGGTTACAAAGGTCACAGAGCCTTGTGATGACACGGGCAAGGACCGTTTTGATGACAAACGTTATGAAGCATTGTGATGAATGGAGTCACGGAGCATTGTGATGATAGGGGTCATGGAGCATTGTGATGACAAGGGCATGGAGCATTGTGGTGACAGGGGCTTGGAGCATTGGTCTGACAAGTTTCATAGATTATTGTGATGACAGTGGACATGGTGCATTGTAATGACAAGTGTATGGATCATGGTGATGAGTAGGTCATGGAGTATTGTGAAGACAGGTGTCAGGGAGCATTGTGATGACATATGTCATGGTCCATTGCGATGATAATGGCATGGAGCATTGTGATGCTAAATGTAATGGAGGATTTTGATGACAAATAAAATGGAGCATTGTGATGACTAGGGCTTGGAGCAATATGATGACAAGGGCTATTGAGAATTTTCATCACAAGGTCGTGAAACATTGTGATGAATGGAGTCATGGAGCATTGTGATGACAAGGGCATGGAGCACTGGTCTAATAAGTTTCATGGATTATTGCGATGACAGTTGGAATGGCGCAGTGTGATGACAAGGGCATGGAGCATTGTGATGACAAAGTCATGGAGTATTGTGACGACAGGTGTCAGGGAGCAATTTGATGACATATGTCATGGTTCATTTCGATGACAATGGCATGGTGCATTGTGATGCCAAGTGTAATGGAGGATGGTGATGACAAATATGATGGAGCATTGTGATGACTAGTGCTTGGAGCATTATGATGACAAGGGCCTTTGAGAATTTTCATGACAATGTCGTGAAGCATTGTGATGACAAGGTCCTTGAGCACTGTGATGAGAAAACCATGGAGCCTTGTGATGACAGGTCTCATGGAGCATACTGATGAAATTGGGCATGGAGCATTCTGATTGCAGGGGTCTTGGAACATTGTGATAGCAAGGGCATGGATCATTGTGATGACAAGTGCATGGAGCATTGGTATAATAAGTTTCATGGATTATTGTGATGACAGTTGGAATGGCGCATTGTGATGACAGTCGTCATGGAGCATTGTGATGATACTGGTCATGGAGCACTGTGATGAGAAGGTAATGGAGCATTGGGTTGAAAATATTCATGGAGTATTGTGATGACAGGTGTCATCGAGCATTGTGATGACAAGGTCCTGGAGTATTGTGATGAGATGACGATGGAGACTTGTGATGACAAGTCTCATGGAGCATTCTGATGAAAAGGGGCATGGAGCATTGTGATTACAGGGGTCTTGGAGCATTGTGATGAAAAGGGCATGGAGCCTTGTGAGGAGAAAGCCATAGAACTTTCTGATGGCATGCGTCATGGAGATTTGTGATGACAAGGGCATGGAGCATTGTGATTACATGGGTCTTGGAGCATTGTGATGACAAGGGTCATGGCGCCTTTTGATGACAAGGCCCTGGAACATTGTGATGGCAGGGGTCATAGAGCATTGTTATGACAGAGGTAATGGAGCATTGTGATGAGAAGGGCATTGAGCATTGGTCAGAAATGTTTCATGGATTATTGTGATGAGAGTGGGCATGGAGCATTGTGATGACAAGGGCATTGTACACTGTGATACATGGGTCATGGAGGATTGTAATGACAAGGGCATGGAGCATTGTGATGAGAATGGCAACGAGCACTGTGATGACAAGTGTCATGGAGCTTTGTGATGACAAAGGCATGGAGCAATGTGATGACAGGGTTCATGGAGCATTGTGATGACAATGACATGGAGCGTTGTGATGCCAAGGGTCATGGAGATTTGTGATGACAAGTCATGGAGCATTTTCGTGACAAGGGCATGGTGCATTGTGATGAGAAGGGCAGGGAGCATTTTGATGACCGGGTCATGCAGCAATTTGATGAAAAGTGTAATGGAACATTTTTATGACAGGGGTTATAGAACATTGTGATGCCAGTGATCATGGAGCTTTGGGATGAAAAGGGTCATGGAGCATTTTGATGACAGGGGTTATGGAATATTGTGATGTCAGGGGTCAAGGAACATTGTGCTGATAAGGGGATGTAGCATTGTGATGACAGGGGTCATGGAACATTGTGATAACAGGGGTGAGGGAGGATTGTGATGACTAGTGATGGAACATTGTGATATCTCATGTGAGAGAGCATTTGGATGAGAAGTGCATGGAGCATTGTGATTACAAGGTTTATGGAGCATAGCGATGACAAGGTTGTGGATCATTGTGATGAAAAGCGCATGGCACATTGTGATGACAAGGGTCATGGAGCATTGTTCTTACAAAGGCATGGAGTATTGTGATGACAAGTGTCACGGGGCATTGTGATGAAATGTTCATGGAGCATTGTGGTTACAAATGTCACAGAGCCTTGTGATGATGCGGGCATGGACCGTTGTGATGACAAACGTTATGAAGCATACTGATGACTGGAATCACGGAGCATTGTGATGACAGAGATCATGGAGCATTGTGATGACAAGGGCATGGAGCATTGTGATGACAGGGGCATGGAGCATGGGTCTGACATGTTTCATAGATTATTGTGATGACAGGGATGATGGAGCATTGTGAAGACAAGGGCATGGAGTATTGTGAAGACAGGTGTCAGGGAGCATTGTGATGACCTATGTCATGGTCCATTGCGATGACAATAGCATGGAGCATTGTGATGCCAATTGTAATGGAGGATGTTATGACAAATATAATAGAGCATTGTGATGACTAGGGCATGGAGCATTATGTTGACAAGGGCCATTGAGAATTATCATGACAATGTCGTGAAGCATTGTGATGACAAGGTCCTGGAGCATTGTGATGAGAAAACCATGGAGGCTTTTGATGACAAGTCTCAAGGAGCATACTGATGAAAAGGGGTCTAGAGCATTCTGATTACAGGGGACTTGGAACACTGTGATAACAAGGGCATGGATCATTGTGATGACCAGGTCATGCAGTATTGTGAAGAGAGGTGTCAGGGAGCATTGTGATGACATAAGTAATGGCCCATTGTAATGACAATGGCATGGAGAATTGTGATGCCAAGTGTCATGGAGGATTCTGATGACAAAGGTAATGGAGCATTGTGATGACAAGGGCTTGGAGCATTCTGATGACAGGTTTCAGGGAGCATTGTGCTGACAAGTGCATGGAGAATTGTGATGACAAGGGTCATGGAGCATTCTGATCACAAGCTTGTGGAGTATTTTGATGACAATTGCATGGAGCATTTTGATGAAAAAGGCATGGAGCCTTTTTGTGACAGTGCTCAAGGAGCATTCTGACGACAATGTCACGGAGCATTGTGATGACAAGTGTACTGAGAATTGTGATGACAAATTCATGGAGCATTGTTATAAAAAGGGCATGGAGTATGTGTGATGACAGGCATCATGGAGCTTTGTGATGACAAGTGTTATAGAACATAGTGATCACAAGAGTTTGGAGCATTGTGATGAGAGAGGTCTTGGATCATTTTGATTTTAAGGAGCAGGGAGCATTGTGATGACAAGGGCATGAAGCAATGTGATCCCAAGTTTCATGGAGGATTGTGATGACAATGGTAAAGGAGTAATGTGATGACAAGCGCATAGAGCATTGTGATGATAAGGGCATGGAGCTTTGTGATGACAGGGGCATGGAGCAAAGGTCTGACATATTTCATAGATTATTGTGATGACAGTGGACATGGTGCATTGTGATGACAAGGGCATGGAGCATTGTGAAAACAAGGGCATGGAGTAATGTGAAGACAGGTGTCAGGGAGCATTGTGATGACCTATGTCATGGTCCATTGCGATGACAATAGCATGGAGCATTGTGATGCCAATTGTAATGGAGGATGTGATGAAAAATATAATGGAGCATTGTGATGACTAGGGCATGGAGCATTATGTTGACAATGGCCATTGAGAATTTTCATGACAGTGTCGTGAAGCATTGTGAGGAGAATTCCTGGAGCATTGTGAGGAGAAAACCATGGAGTCTTGTGATGACAAGTCTCAAGGAGCATACTGATGAAAATGGGTCAGGAGCATTCTGATTACAGGGGACTTGGAAACTTGTGATAACAAGGGCATGGAGCATTCTGATGACCAGGTCATGCAGTATTGTGAAGAGAGGTGTCAGGGAGCATTGTGATGACATAAGTAATGGCCCATTGTAATGACAATGGCATGGAGAATTGTGATGCCAAGTGTCATGGAGGATTCTGATGAGAAAGGTAATGGAGCATTGTGATGACAAGGGCTTGGAGCATTGTGATGACAGGTTTCAGGGAGCATTGTGCTGACAAGTGCATGGAGAATTGTGATGACAAGGGTCATGGAGCATTCTGATCACAAGCTTGTGGAGTATTTTGATGACAATTGCATGGAGCATTTTGATGAAAAAGGCATGGAGCCTTTTTGTGACAGGGTTCAAGGAGCATTCTGACGACAATGTCACGGAGCATTGTGATGACAAGTGTACTGAGAATTGTGATGACAAATTCATGGAGCATTGTTATAAAAAGGGCATGGAGTATGTGTGATGACAGGCATCATGGAGCTTTGTGATGACAAGTGTTATAGAACATAGTGATCACAAGAGTTTGGAGCATTGTGATGAGAGAGGTCATGGATCAATTTGATTTCAAGGAGCAGGGAGCATTGTGATGACAAGGGCATGAAGCAATGTGATCCCAAGTTTCATGGAGGATTGTGATGACAATGGTAAAGGAGTATTGTGATGACAAGCGCATAGAGCATTTTAATGACAAGGTCATGTAGCATTTTGCTGACAAAGGCATGGAGCATTGTGATAATATGTGTCATGGAGCACAGTGATGAAAAGCGTCACGGAGCATTGTGAATAGAGGGGTCATGGAGCATTGGGATGACAAGCGCATGTATCATTGTGATGACAAGGGTCATGGAGCATTGGGTTGAAAAATTTCATGGAGTATTGTGATGACAGGGGTCATGGATCATTGTGATGACAAGAGTTCCGGATCATTGTGTTGTCACGTGTCATGGAGTGTTGTGATGACAGTGTTCATGGAGCATTGTGATGATATTGGTCATGGAGCATTGTGATGAGAAGGACATTCAGCATTGGGCTGAAAATGTTCATGGAATATTGGTATGACATGGGTCATGGAGCATTGTGATGACTAGGGAATGGAGCATGGTGATGACAAGGTCCTGGAGCATTGTGATGAGATGACCATGGAGACTTGTGATGAGAAATCTCATGGAGCATTCTGATGAAAAGGGGCATGGAGCATTGTGATTACAGGGGTCTTGGAGCATTGTGATGACAAGGGTCATGGAGCCTTGTGATGACAAGGCCGTGGAACATTGTGATGGCAGGGGTCATGGAGCATTGTTACGACAGAAGTAATGGACCATTGTGATGAGAATGGCATTGACCATTAGTCTGAAATATTTCATGGATTATTGTGATGAGAGTGGGCATGGAGCACTGTGATTACAAGGGCACGGTAAACTGTGATACTTGGGTCATGGAGGATTGTAATGACAAGGGCATGGAGCATTGTGATGACAAGTGTAATGGAGCTTTGTGATGACAAGGGCATGGGGCAATGTGATGAGAGGGTTCATGGAGCATTGTGATGACAATGATATGGAGCATTGTGATGCCAATTGTCATGGAGCTTTGTGATGACAAATGTCATGGAGCATTTTGATGTCAAGGGTGTGGTGCATTGTGATGAGAAGGGCAGGGAGCATTTTGATGACAGGGTCATGGAGCAATTTAATGAAAATTGTAATGGAACATTTTGATGACAGGGGTTATAGATCATTGTGATGCCATGGGTCATGGAGCTTTGGGATGAAAAGGGTCATCGAGCATATTGATGACAGTGGTTATGGAACATTGTGATGTCAGGAGTCATGGAACATTGTGTTGATAAGGGTATGTAGCATTGTGATGAGAGGGGTCATGGAACACTGTGATTACAGGGGTGAGGGAGGATTGTGATATCTAGTGATAGATCATTGTGATATCCCAGGTGCGAGAGCATTTGGATGAGAAGTGCATGGAACATTGTGATTACAAGGTTAATGGAGCATAGCGATGACAAGGTTGTTGATCATTGTGATGAAAACCGCGTGGCACATTGTGATGACCAGGGTCATGGAGCATTGTTCTGACAAAGGCATGGATCATTGTGATGACAAGGGTCACGGAGCATTGTGATGAAAAGTTCATGGAGCATTGTGGTTACAAAGGACACAGAGCCTTGTGATGACGCGGGCATGGACCGTTGTGATGACAAACGTTATGAAGCATTGTGATGACTGGAGTCACGGAGCATTGTGATGACAGGGGTCATGGAGCACTGTGATAACAAGGTCATGGAGCATTGTGATGACAGGGGAATGGAGCATTTGTGTGACAAGTTTTATAGATTATTGTGATGACACTGGACATGGTGCATTGTGATGACAAGGGCATGGGGCATTGAGATGAGAAGGTCATGGAGTATTTTGAAGACAGGTGTCACGGAGCATTGTGATGAAATACGTCATGGTCCATTGCGATGACAATGGCAGGGAACATTGTGATGCCAAATGTAATGGAGGATTATGATGACAAATATAATGGAGCATTGTGATGACTAGGGCTTGGAGCATTATGATGACAAAACCATGGAGCCATGTGATGACAAGTCTCATGGAGCATACTGATGAAAAAGGGCATGGAGCATTGTGATTACAGTGGTCTTGGAACTTTGTGATGACAAGGGCATGGAGCATTGTGAGGAGAAGACCAAGGAGCATTCTGATGGCATGCATCATTGAGCTTTGTGATGACAATGGCATGGAGCATCGTGATTACATGGGTCTTGGAGCATTGTGATGAAAAGTGCATGGATCATTGTGATGAAAAAGGCATGGAGCCCTGTCATGACAGGGTAAAAGGAGCATACAGACAACAAGTGTCAGGGAGCATTTGGATGACAAGTGTATTGAGCATTGTGATGACAAAGGTCATGGAGCATTGTGATGAGAAGACCATGGATAATTGTGATGACGAGCGTCATGGGGCATTGTGATGACAAGTGTTATGGAATATTGTGATCACAAGGGTTTGGAGCATTGTTATGACAGAGGTCATGGAGCATTTTGATTTCATTGTTATGACAATAGCAGGAAGCATTATGATGATGGGCATGGTGCATTGTGATGACAGGGTTAATGAAACATTGAGATGAAAAGGGGCATAGAGCTTTGTGATTACAGTGTTCTTGGGGCATTGTGACGAGAAGGGTCATGGAGCCTTGTGATGAAAAGGCCATGGAACATCATGATGGCAGGGGTCATGGATCATTGTTATGACAGAAGTAATGGAGCATTTTGATGAGAAGGGCATTGAGCATTGGTCTGAAATATTTCATGGATTATTGTGATGAGAGTGGGCATGGAGCATTGTGATGACAAGGGCACGGAAGACTGTGATACATGTGTCATGGAGGATTGTAATGACAGGGGCATGGAGCATTGTGATGAGAACGCATCGAACATTGTGATGACAAGTGTCATGGAGTTTTGTGATGACAAGGGCATGGAGCAGTGTGATGAGAGTGTTCATGGAGCATTGTGATGCCAAAGCCATGGAGCATTGTGATGCCAAGGGTCATGGAGCTTTGTGATGACAAAGGTCATGGAGCATTTGATGACAAGTGTGTGGTGCATTGTGATGAGCAGGGCAGGGAGCATTTTGATGACAGGATCATGCAGCAATTTGATAAAAAGTGTAATGGAACATTTTGATGACAGGGGTTATAGAACATTGTGATGCCAGGGGTAATGGAGCTTTGGGATGAAATGTGTCATGGAGCAATTTGATGACAGGTGTTATGGAACATTGTGATGTCAGGGGTCATGGAACATTGTGCTTATAAGGGGATGTAGCATTGTGATGACAGAGGTCATGGAACACTGTGATTACAGGGGTGAGGGTGCATTGTGATAACTAGTGATGGAACATTGTGATATCCCAGGTGAGAGAGCATTTGGATGAGAAATTCATGGAGCATTGTGATTACAAGGTTTATGGATCATAGCGATGACAAGGTTGTGGATCATTGTGATGAAAAGTGCGTGGCACACTGTGATGACAAGTGTTATGGAGCATTGTTCTGACAAAGGCATGGAGCATTGTGATTAAAGGGGTCAGGGAGCATTGTGATGAAAAGGGCATGGATCATTGTGATGAAAAAGGCATGGAGCCTTGTCATGACAGGTTCCAAGGAGCATACTGAAGACAAGTGTCAGGGAGCATTGTGATGACAAGTGTATTGAGCATTGTGATGACAAAAATCATAGAGCACTGTGATGAGAAGGCCATGGATAATTGTGATGATGAGCGTCATGGGGTGTTGTGATGATAAGTGTTATGGAACATTGTGATCACAAGGGTTCGGAGTATTATGATGACAGAGGTCACGGAGCATTTTGATTTCATTGTGATGACAATAGCCTGAAGCATTATGATGATGGGCATGGTGCTTTGTGATGACAGGTTTCATGGAGCATTGAGATGCAAAGGGGCATGGAGCATTTTGAATACAGGGGTCTTGGAGCATTGTGATGACAAGGGCATGGAGCATTGTGATGAGAAGGCCATGGAACATTCTGATGACATGTGTCATGGAGCTTTGTGACGAAAAGGGCATGGAGCATTGTGATTACAGGGGCCTTGGAGCATTGTGATGACAAGGGTCATGGAGCCTTGTGATGACAAGGCCGTGGAACATTTTGTTGGCAGGGGTAATCAGCATTGTTATGACAGAGGTAATGGGGCATTCCGATGAGAATGGCATTGAGCATTGGCCTGAAATGTTTCATGGATTATTATGATGAGAGTGGGCATGGAGCATTGTGATGACAAGGGCACGGAACACTGTGATACATGGGTCATGGAGGATTGTGATGAAAAGTGCATGGAGCATTTTGATGAGAAGGGCATCGAGCATTGTGATGACAAGTGAAATGGAGCTTTTTGATGACAAGGGCATGGAGCAATGGGATGAGAGGTTTCATGGAGCATTTTGATGACAATGATATGGAGCATTGTGATGCCAAGGGCCATGGAGCTTTGTGATGACAACGGTCATGGAGCATTTTGATGACAAGCGTGTGGTGCATTGTGATGAGAAAGAGAGGGAGCATTTTGATGACAGGGTCATGAAGCAATTTGATGAAAAGTGTAATGTAACATTTTGATGACAGGGGTTACAGAACATTGTGATGCCATGGGTCAAGGAGCTTTGGGCTGAAAAGTGTCATGGAGCATTTTGATGTCAGTGGTTATGGAATATTGTGATGTCAGGGGTCATGGAATATTTTGATTACAGGGTTGAGGGAGGATTGTGATAACTAGTGATGGAACATTGTGATATCTCAGGTGAGAGAGCATTTGGATGAGAAGTGCATGGAGCATTGCAAATACAAGATTTATGGAACATAGCGATGACAAGGTTGTGGATCATTGTGATGAAAAACGAGTGGCACATTGTGATGACAAGGGTCATGGAACATTGTTCTGACAAAGGCATGGAGCATTGTGATGACAAGGGTCATGGAGCATTGTGATGAGAATTTCATGGAGCATTGTGGTTACAAAGGTCACAGAGCCTTGTGATGATGCGGGTATGGACCGTTGTGATGACAAACGTTATAAAGCCTTGTGATGACTGGAGTCACGGAGCATTGAGATGACAGGGATCATGGAGCACTGTCATGACAGGGACATGGAGATTTGTGGTGACACTTTTCAGAGATTATTGTGATGACAGTGGACATGGTGCATTGTGATGACAAGGGCATGGAGCATTGTGATGAGAAGGTCATGGAGTATTTTGAAGAGAGTTTTCAGAGAGCAATGTGATGACATATGTCCTGGTACATTGCGATGACAATGGCAGGGAGCATTGTGATGCCAAATGTAACGGAGGATTGTGATGACAAATATAATGGAGCATTGTGATGACTAGGACTTGGAGCATTATGATGATAAGGGCCATTGAGAATTTTCATGACAAGGTAGTGAAGCATTGTCAGGACAAGGTCCTGGAACACTGTGATGAGAAAACCATGGAGCCTTGTGATGACAAGTCTCATGGAGCATACTGATGAAAGGGGCAAGGAGCATTCTGATTACAGGGTTCTTGGAACATTGTGATAACAAGGGCATCGAGCATTGTGATGACAAGGGCATGGAACATTGGTCTAATAAGTTTCATGGATTATTGCGATGACAGTTGGAATGGTGCACTGTGATTACATGGGTCTTGGAGCATTGTAATGACCAGGTCATGCAGTATTGTGAAGAGAGGTGTCAGGGAACATTGTGATGACATATGTAATGGCCCATTGTGATGACAATGGCATGGAGCATTGTGATGCAAAGTGTCATGGAGCATTGTGATGACAAAGGTAATGGAGCATTCTGATTACAGGAGTCTTGGAACCTTGTGATAACAAGGGCATGGAGTATTGTGATGACAAGGGCATGGAGTACTGTGATGACAGGCATCATGGAGCGTTGTGATGACAAGTGTTATGGAACATTGTGACCACAAGGTTTTGGAGCATTGCGATGACAGAGGTCATGGATCATATTGATTTCAAGGAGCATGGAGCATTGTGATGACTAGGGCATGAAGCAATGCGATCCCAAGGTTCTTGGAGGATTGTGATGACAATGGTAATGGAGTATTGTGATGACAAGCGCATAGAACATTGTAATGACAATGTCATGTAGCATTTTGCTGACAAAGGCATGGAGCTTTGTGATGACAGGTGTCATGGAGCACTGTGATGACAAGCGGCACGGAGCATTGTGAATAGAGGGGTCATGGAGCATAGGATGACAAGGGCATGGATCATTGTGATGACAAGGGTCATGGATCATTGGGCTGAAAATGTTCATGGAGTACTGTGATGACAGGGGTCATGGAGCATTGTGATTACAGGGGTCTTGGAGCATTGTGATGGCAAGTGTCCCGGATCATTGTGTTGTCAGGTGTCATGGAGTGTTGTGATGACAGTGGTCATGGAGCATTTTGATGATATTTGCCATGGAGCATTGTGATTAGATGGTCATGGAGCATTTGGCTGAAAATGTTCATGGAGTATTGTGATGCCAGGTGTCATGGAGCATTGTGATGACAAGGGAATGGAGCATGGTGATTACAAGGTACTGGAGCATTGTGATGAGATGACCATGGAGACTTCTGATGACAAGTCTCATGGAGCATTCTGATGAAAAGAGGCATGGAGCATTGTGATTACAGGGGTCTTGGAGCTTTGTCATGACAAGGGCATGGAGCACTCTGAGGAGAATTCCATGGAACATTCTGATGACATGCGTCATGGAGCTTTGTGATGACAAGGGCATGGAGCATTGTGATTACAGGGGTCTTGGAGCATTGTGATGACAAGGGTCATGTAGCCTTGTGATGACAACGCCGTGAAGCATTGTGATGGCAGGGGTCATGGAGCATTTTTATGACAGATGTAATGGAGCATTGTGATGAGAAGGGCATTGAACATTGGTCTGAAATGTTTCATGGATTATTGTGATGAGAGTGGGCATGGAACATTGTGATGAGAAGGGCACGGTACACTGTGATACATGGCTCATGGGGGATTGTAATCACAAGGGCATGGAGCATTGTGATGAGAAGGGCATCGAGCATTGTGATGACAAGTGTCATGGATCTTTGTGATGACAAGGGCAAGGAGCAATGTGATGAGAGGGTTCATGGAGCATTGTGATGACAATATCATGGAGCACTGTGATGCCAAGGGTCATGAAGCTTTGTGATGACAAAGGTCATGGAGCATTTTGATGACAAGGGTGTGGTGCATTGTGTTGAGAAGGGCAGAGAGCATTTTGATGATATGGTCATGCAGCACTTTGATGAAAATTGTAATGGAACATTTTGATGACATGGGTTATAGAACATTGTGATGCCAGGGGTCATGAATCTTTGCGATGAAAAGGGTGATGGAGCATTTTGATGACAGGTGTTATGGAACATTGTGATGTCAGGGGTCATGGAATATTTTGCTGATAAGGGAATGTAGCATTGTGATGACAGGGGTCATGGAACATTTTGATAACTGGGGTGAGGGAGGATGGTGATGACTAGTGATGGAACATTGTGATATCTCATGTGAGAGAGCATTTGGATGAGAAGTGCATGGAGCATTGTGATTACAAGGATTATGGAGCATAGCGATGACAAAGTTGTGGATCATTGTGATGAAAAGGACATGACACATTGTGATGACAAGGGTCATGGAACATTGTTCTGACAAAGACATGAAGCATTGTGATGACAAGGGTCACGGAACATTGTGATGAAATGTTCATGGAGCATTGTGGTTACAAATGTCACAGAGCCTTGTGTTGACGCGGGCATGGACCATTCTGATGACAAACGTTATGAAACATTGTGATGACTGGAGTCACGGAGCATTGTGATGACAGGGGTCATGGGGCATTGTGATGAAAAGAGCATGGAGCATTGCTCTAAAAATTTTCAGAGATTATTGTGATGACAGTGGGAATGGCGAATTGTGATGACAAGGGCATGGAGCATTGTGATGACCAGGTCATGCAGTATTGTGAAGAGACGTGTCAGGGAGCATTGTGATGACATATGTAATGGCCCATTGTGATGCCAATGGCATGGAGCACTGTGATGCCAAGTGTCATGGAGGATTCTGATGACAAAGGTAATGGAGCTTTGTGATGACAATGGCTTGGAGCATTGTGATGACAAGGGTCAGGGAGCATTGTGCTGACAAGTGCATGGAGAATTGTGATGACAAGGGTCATGGAGCATTCTGATGACAAGCTTGTGGAGTATTTTGATGACAATGGCATGGAGCATTGTGATGAAAATTGCATGGGGCTTTGTGATGAAAAAGACATGGAGCCTTTTCGTGACAGGGTTCAAGGAGCATTCTGATGACAAGTGTCTGGGAGCATTGTGATGACAAGTGTATTGAGAATTGTGATGACAAAAGTCATGGAGCATTGTGATGAAAAGGGCATGGAGTATTGTGATGACAGGCATCATGGAGCGTTGTGATGACAAGTGTTATGGAACATTGTGATCACAAGGGTTTGAAGCATTGTGATGACAGCAGTCATGGATCATTTTGATTTTAAGGAGCATGGAGCATTGTGATGACAAGGGCATGAAGAAAAGTGATCCCAAGGTTCATGGAGGATTGTGATGACAATGATAATGGAGTATTGTGATGACAAGCGCATAGAGCATTGTAATGACAAGGTCATGTAGCATTTTGCTGACAAAGACACGGAGCATTGTGATAACAGGGGTCATGGAGCACTGTGATGACAATAGTCACGGAGAATTGTTAATACAGGGGTCATGGAGCATAGGGATGACAAGGGCATGGATCATTGTGATGACAAGGGTCATGGAGCATTGGGCTGAAAATGTTCATGGAGTATTGTGATGACAGGGGTCATGGAGCATTGTGATTACAGGGGTCTTGGAGAATTGTGATGACAAGAGTCCCGGATCATTGTGTTGTCAGGTGTCATGGAGTGTAGTGATGACAGGGGTCATGGAGCATTGTGATGATACTGGTCATGGAGCATTGTGATGATAATGTCATGGAGCATTGGGCTGAAAATATTCATGGAATATTGTGATGACAGGGGTCATGGAGGATTGTGCTGACAAGGGAATGAAGCATGGTGATGACAAGTTCCTGGAGCATTGTGATGAGAAGACCATGGAGACTTGTGATGACAAGTCTCATGGAGCATTCTGATTAAAAGGTGCATGGAGCATTGTGATTACAGGGGTCTTGGAGCATTGTGATGAGAAGGGCATTGAGCACTGTGAGGAGAAGGCCATGAAACATTCTGATGACATGCGGCATGGAGCTCTGTGATGACAAGGGCATGTAGAATTGTGATTAGAGGTATCTTGGAGCATTGTGATGACAAGGGTCATGGAGCCCTGTGATGGCAGGGCCGTGGAACATTGTGATGGCAGGGGTCATGGAGCATTGTTATGACAGAGGTAATGGAACATTGTAATGAGAAGGGCATTGAGCATTGCTCTGAAATATTTCATGGATTATTGTGATGAGAGTGGGCATGGAGCATTGTGATGACAAGGGCACCGTACACGGTGATACATGGGTCATGGGGGAATGTAATGACAAGGGCATGGAGCATTGTGATGAGAAGGGCATCGAGCATTGTGATTACAAGTGTCATGGAGATGTGTGATGACAAGGGCATGGATCAATGTGATGAGAGGGTTCATGGAGCATTGTGATGACAATGACATGGAGCATTGTGATGCCAAGGGTCATGGAGCTTTGTGATGACAAAGGTCATGGACCATTTTGATGACAAGGGTGGGGTGCATTGTGATGAGAAGGGCAGGGAACATTTTGATGACAGGTTCATGCAGTAATTTGATGAAAATTGTAATGGAACATTTTGATGACATGGGTTATAGAACATTGTGATGCCAGCGGTCATGGAGCTTTAGGATGAAAAGGGTCATGGAGCATTTTGATGACAGGTGTTATGGAACTTTGTGATGTCATGGGTCATCGAACATTGTGATGATAAGTACACGTAGCATTGTGATAACCGGAGTCATGGATCATTGTGATGACAGGGGTGAGGGAATATTGTGACAAATAGTGATGTAGCATTGTGATATCAGTGGTGAGAGAGCACTTGGATGAGAAGTGCATCGAGCATTGTGATGACAAATTTTATGGAGCATTGTGATGACTAGATTGTGGAGCACTCTGATGATAAGCGCATGGTGCACTGTGATGACATGTTTCATGGAGCATTGTGCTGACAAGCGCATGGAGCATTGTGATGACAAGGGTCATGGAGCATTGTGCTGAGAAAGGCATAGAGAACTGTGATGACAAGGATCAAAGAGCATTGTGATGAAAAGTTCATGGAGCATTGTGATGACAAGGGTCATGGAGCATTCTGGTGACAAACTTGTGGAGTATTTTGATGACAATGGCATGGAGCATTGTGATGAAAACGGCATGGGGCATTGCGATGAAAATGGCATGGATCCTTTTCGTGACAGGTTTCAAGGGGCATACTGATCACAAGTGTCAGGGAGCATTGTGATGACAAGTGTATTGAGAATTGTTATGACAAAAGACATGGAGCATTGTAATGAAAAGGGCATGGAGTATTGTGATGACAGACATCATGGAGCGTTGTGATGACAAGTATTATGGAACATTGTGATCACAAGAGTTTGGAGCATTGTGATGTCTGTGGTCATGGAGCATTGTGATGATATTGGCCGTGGAGCATTGTGATGAGTAGATCGTGGAGCATTGGGCTGAAAATATTCATGGATTATTGTGATGACAGAGGTCATGGTGCATTGTGATGACAAGGGAATGGAGCATGGTGATGACAAGGTCCTGGAGCATAGTGATGAGAAGACCATGGAGACTTGTGATGACAAGTCTCATGGAGCATTCTGATGAAAAGGGGCAAGGAGCATTGTGATTACAGGGGTCTTGGAGCATTGTGATGAATAGGGCATGGAGCATTGTGATGAGAAGGTCATGGAACATTCTGATGATATGCGTCATGGAGTTTTGTGATGACAAGGGCATGGAGCATTGTGATTATAGGGATCTTGGAGCATTGTGATGAAAAGGGCATGGATCATTGGGATGAAAAAGGCATGGATCCTTGTCATGACAGGGTTCAAGGAGCATACTGACGACAAGTGTCAGGGATTATTGTGATGACAAGTGTATTGAGCATTGTGATGACAAAGATCATGGAGCATTGTGATGAGAAGACCATGGATAATTGTGATGATGAGCGTCATGGGGTGTTGTGATGATAAGTGTTATGGAACATTGTGATCACAAGGGTTTGGAGCATTATGATGACAGAGGTCATGGAGAATATTGATTTCATTGTGATGACAATAGCCTGAAGCATTATGATGATGGGCATGGTGCATTGTGATGACTGGTTTCATGGAGCATTGAGATGAAAAGGGACATGGAGCATTGTGTTTACAGGGGTCGTGGAGCATTGTGATGACAAGGGCATGGAGCATTGTGATGAGAAGGCCATGGAACATTCTGATGACATGCGTCATGGAGCTTTGTGATGACAAGGGCATGGAGCATTGTGATTACAGGGGTCTTCAGCATTGTGATGACAAGGGTCATAGAACCTTGTGATGACTAGGCCGTGGAACATTGTGATGACAGGTGTCATGGTGCATTTTTATGACAGGGGTAATGGAGCATGGTGATGAGAACGGCATGGAACATTGGTCTGAAATGTTTCATGGATTATTGTGATGAGAGTTTGCATGGAACATTGTGATGACAAGGTTACGGAACACTATGTTACATGGGTCATGCAGGATTGTAATGACAAGAGCATGCACCATTGAGATGAGAAGGGCATCGAGCATTGTGATGACAAGTGTCATGGAGCTTTGTGATGACAAGGGCATTGAGCAATGTGATGAGAGGGTTCATGGATCATTGTGATGACAATGACATGGAGCACTGTGATGCCAATGGTCATGGAGCTTTGTGATGACAAGTCATGGAGCATTTTGATGACAAAGGCATGGTGCATTGTGATGACAAGTGTCACGGAGCATTGTGATGAAAAGTTCATGGAGCATTGTGTTTACAAAAGTCACAGAGCCTTGTGATGACATGGGTATCGACCACTGTGATGACAAATGTTATGAAGAATTGTGATGACTGGAGTCACGGAGCATTGTGATGACAGGGGTGATGGAGCATTGTGATGAAAAGGGCATGGAGCACTGTGCTGAGAATGGCATACAGCATTGTGATGACATGTGTCATGGAGCACTGTGATGACAATCGTCACGGAGCATTGTGAATACAGGGATCATGGAGCATTAGGATGACAAGGGCATGGATCATTGTGATGACAAGGGTCATGGAGAATTGGGCTGAAAATGTTCATGGAGTATTGTGATGACAGTGGTCATGGAGCATTGTGATGACTAGGGAATGGAGCATTGTGATGACAAGAGTCCCAGATCATTGTGTTGTCAGGTGTCATTGAGTGTTGTGATGACAGTGACCATGGAGCATTGTGATGATATTTGTCTTGGAGCATTGTGATGAGAAGGTCATGGGGCATTGGGCTGAAAATATTCATGGAGTATTGTGATGACAGGGGTCATGGTGCATTGTGATCACAAGGGAATGGAGCATGGTGATAACATGGTCCTGGAGCATTGTGATGAGATGACCATGGAGACTTTTGATGACAAGTCTCATGGAGCATTCTGATGAAAAGGGGCATGGAGCATTGTGATTACATGGGTCTTGGAGCATTGTGATGACAAGGGCATGGAGCATTGTGTGGAGAAGTCCATGGAACCTTCTTATGACATGTGTCATGGAGCTTTGTGATGACAAGGGCATGGAGCTTTGTGATTACAGGGGTCTTGGAGCATTGTGATGACAGAGGTAATGGAGCATTGTGATGAGAAGGGCATGGAGCATTGTGATGACCAGGTCATGCAGTATTGTGAAAAGAGGTGTCAGGGAGCATTGTGATGAAAAGGGCATGGATTATTGTGATGACAGGCATCATGGAGCGTTGTAATGACAAGTGTTATGGAACATTGTGATCACAAGTGTTTGGAGCATTGCGATGACAGAGGTCATGGATCATTTTGATTTCAAGGAGCATGTAGCATTGTTATGACCAGGGCATGAAGCAATGTGATCCCAAGGTTCATGGAGGATAGTGATGACAATGGTAATGGAGTATTGTGATGACAAGTGCATAGAGTATTGTAATGAGAAGGTCATGTAGCATTTTGATGACAAAGGCATGGAGCATTGTGATGACAGGCATCATGGAGCACTGTGATGACAAGCGTCATGGAGCCTTGTGAATACAGGGGTCATGTAGCATTGGGATGACAAGGGCATGGATCTTTGTGATGACAAGCGTCATGGATTATTGGGCTGAAAATATTCATGGAGTATTGTGATGACAGTGGTCATGGAGCATTGTGATGACTAGGGAATGGAGCATTGTGATGACAAATGTCCCGGATCATTGTGTTGTCAGGTGTCATAGAGTGTTGTGATGACAGTGGTCATGGAGCATTGTGATGATATTGGTCTTGGAGCATTGTGATGAGAAGTTCACGGAGCATTGGGCTGAAAATATTCATGGAGTATTGTGATGACAGGGGTCATGGAGCATTGTGATGACAAGGGAATGGAGCATTGTGAGGAGAAGACCATGGAGACTTGTGATGACAAGTCTCATGGAGCATTCTGATGATAAGGGGCATGGAGCATTGTGATTACAGGGGTCTTGGAGCATTGTGATGAAAAGGGCATGGAGCATTGTGAGGAGAAGGCCATGGAACATTCTGATGACATGCGTCATGGAGCTTTGTGATATCAAGGGCATGGAGCATTGTGATTACAGGGGTTTTGGAGCATTGTGAAGACAAGGGTCATGGAGCCTTGTGATGACAAGGCCGTGGAACATTGTGATGGCAGGGGTCATGGAGCATTGTTATGACAGAGATAATGGAGCATTGTGATGAGAAGGGCATTGAACATTGGTCTGAAATGTTTCATGGATTATTGTGATGAGAGTGGGCATGGAGCATTGTGATGACAAGGGCACGGAACACTGTGATACATGGGTCATGGAGGATTGTAATGACAAAGGCATGGAGCATTGTGATGGGAAGGGCATCGAGCATTGTGATGACAATTGTCATGGTGCTTTGTGATGACAAGGGCATGGAGTCATGTGATGAGAGTGTTCATGGAGCATTGTGATGACAATGGCATGGAGCATTGAGATGCCAAGGGTCATGGAGCTTTGTGATGACAAAGGTCATGGAGCAATTTGATGACAAGGGGTGGTGCAATGTGATGAGAAGGGCAGGGAGCATTGTGATGACACGGTCATAGAGCAATTTGATGAAAATTGTAATGGAATATTTTGATGACAGGGGTTATGGAACATTGTGCTGTCAGGGGTCATCGAACTTTGTGATGATAAGTGCATGTAGCATTGCAAAGACAGGAGTCATGGAACATTGTGATGACAGTGGTGAGGGAGTAATGTGATGAATAGTGATGTAACATTGTGATATCTGTGGTGAGAGAGCATTTTGATGAGAAGTGCATGGAGAATTGTGATGACAAGTTTTATGGAGCATTGTGGTGACAAGATTGTGGAGCACTGTGATGACAAGCGCAGGGTGCATTGTGATGACATGGGTCATGGAGCATTGTGCTGACAAGCGCATGGAGCACTGTGATGATAAGGGTCATGGAGCATTGTGATGAAAATTTCATGGAGCAATGTGGTTAAATATGTCACAGAGACTGTGTATGACGAGTGCATGGACCACTGTGATGACAAAGGTCATGAAGCATTGTGATGAATCGATTCATGGAGCATTGTGATGACAGGGGTCATGGAGCATTGTGATAACAAGGGCATGGAGCATTGTGATGACAAGGGCAGGGAACATTGGTCTAATAAGTTTCATGGATTATTGCGATGACAGTTGGAATGGCGCATTGTGATGACAAGGGCATGGAGCATTGTGATGCCAAGTGTCATGGAGGATTCTGATGACAATGGAAATGGAGCATTGTGATGACAATGGCTTGGAGCATTGTGATGACAAGGGTCAGGGAGCATTGTGCTGACAATTGCATGGAGAATTGTGATGACAAGCGTCATGGAGCATTCTGATGACAAGCTTGTGGAGTATTTTGATGACAATGGCATGGATCATGGTGATGAAAACGGCATGGGCATTGTGATGAAAAACGCATGGAGCATTTTCGTGAAAGGGTTCAAGGAGCATTCTGATGACAAGTGAAAGGGAGCATTGTGATGACAAGTGTATTGAGAATTGTGATGACAAAGGTCATGGAGCATTGTGATGACAAGGGCATGGAGCATTGTGATTACAGAGGTTTTGGAGCATTGTGATGACAAGGGCCATGGAGCCTTGTGATGACAAGGCCGTGGAACATTTTGATGGCAGCGGTCATGGAGCTTTTTCTGACATAGGTAATGGAGCATTGTGATGAGAAGGGCATTGAGCATTGGTCTGAAATGTTTCATGAATTATTGTGATGAGAGTGGGCATGGAGCATTGTGATGACAAGGGCACGGTACACTGTGATACATGGTTCATGGAGGATAGTAATGACAAGGGCATGGAGCATTGTGATGAGAATGGCATCGAGCACTGTGATGACAAGTGTCATGGAGCTTTTGATGACAAGGGCATGGAGCAAGGTGATGAGATTGTTCATGGATCATTGTGATGACAATGACATGGAGCATTGTGATTACAGGGGTTTTGGAGCATTGTGATGACAAGGGTCATGGAGCCTTGTGATGACAAGGCCGTGGAACATTGTGATGGCAGGGGTCATGAAGCATTGTTATGACAGAGATAATGGAGCCTTGTGATGAGAAGGGCATTGAGCATTGATCTGAAATGTTTCATGGATTATTGTGATGAGAGTGGGCATGGAGCATTGTGATGACAAGGGCCCGGAACACTGTGATACATGGGTCATGGAGGATTGTAATGAAAAAGGCATGGAGCATTGTGATGGGACGGGCATCGAGCATTGTGATGACAAGTGTCATGGTGCTTTGTGATGACAAGGGCATGGAGCCATGTGATGAGAGTGTTCATGGAGCACTGTGATGACAATGACATGGAGCAATGTGATGCCAAGGGCCATGGAGGTTTGTGATGACAATGGTCATGGAGCATTTTGATGACAAGGGTGTGGTGCATTGTGATGAGAAGGGCAGGGAGCATTTTGATGACAGGGTCATGCAGCAATTTCATGAATAGTGTAAAGGAACATTTTGATGACAGGGGTTATAGAACATTGTGATGCCATGTTTCATGGATCTTTGGGATGAAAAGGATCATGGAGAATTTTGATGACAGGGTTTATGGAACATTGTGATGTCAGGGGTCATGGAACATTGTGCAGATAAGGGGATGTAGCATTGTGATGACAGGGGTCATGGAACATTGTGATAACAAGGGTGAGGGAGGATTGTGATGACTAGTGGTGGAACATTGTGATATCACATGTGAGAGAGCATTTGGATGAGAAGTTCATGGAGCATTGTGATTACAAGGTTTATGGAGCATAGTGATGAAAAGGTTGTGGATCATTGTGATGAAAAGTGCATGGCACATTGTGATGACAAACGTCATGGAGCATTGTTCTGACAAAGGCATGGAGCATTGTGATGACAAGGGTCACGGAGCATTGTGATGAAAAGTTCATGGAGCATTGTGGTTAAAATGGTCACAGAGCCTTGTGATGACGCGGGCATGGACCGTTGTGATGACAAAAGTTATGAAGCATTGTGATGACTGGAGTCACGGGGCATTGTGATGACAGGGGTCATGGAGCATTGTGATGACAAGGGCATGGAGCACTGTGATGACAGGGGCATGGAGCATTGGTCTGACATGTTTCATAGATGATTGTGATGACAGTGGACATGGTGCATTGTGATGACAAGGGCATGGAGCATTGTGATGACAAGGGCATGGAGTACTGTGAAGACAGTTGTCAGGGAGCATTGTGATGACATATGTCATGGTCCATTGCGATGACAATGGCATGGAGCATTGTGATGCCAAATGTAATGGAGGATTGTAATGACAAATATAATGTAGCATTGTGATGACTACGGCTTGGAGCATTATGATGACAAGGGCCATTGAGAATTTTCATGACAATGTCGTGAAGCATTGTGATGACAAGGTCCTGGAGCATTGTGATGAGAAAACCATGGAGCCTTGTGATGACAAGTCTCATGGAGCATACTGATGAAAAGGGGCATGGAGCATTCTGATTACAGGGGTCTTGGAACATTGTGATAACAAGGGCATGGAGCATTGTGATGACAAGGGCATGGAGCATTGGTCTAATAAGTTTCATGGATTATTGTGATGACAGTTGGAATGGCGCATTGTGATGACAAGGGCATGGAGCATTGTGATGACCAGGTCATGCATTATTGTGAAAAGAGTTGTCACGGAGCATTGTGATGACATATGTATTGGCCCATTGTGATGACAATGGCATGGAGCATTGTGATGACAAATGTCATGGAGGATTCTGATGACAAAGTTAATGGAGCATTGTGATGACAATGGCTTGGAGCATAGTGATGACAATGTTCAGGGAGCATTGTGCTGACAAGTGCATGGAGAATTGTGATGACAAGGGTCATGGAGCATTCTGATGAAAAGCTTGTGGAGTATTTTGATGACAATGGCATGGAGCATTGTGATGAAAACGGCATGTGGCTTTGTGATGAAAAATGCATGCAGCCTTTTCATGACAGGGTTCAAGGAGCATTCTGACGACAAGTGTCATGGAGCATTGTGATGACAAGTGTATTGAGAATTGTGATGACAAAGGTCATGGAGCATTGTGATGAAAAGGTCATGGAGTATAGTGATGACAGGCATCATGGAGCGTTGTAATGACAAGTGTTATGGAACATTGTGATCACAAGTGTTTGGAGCATTGCGATGACAGAAGTCATGGATCATTTTGATTTCAAGGAGCATGTAGCATTGTGATGACAAGGGCATGAAGCAATGTGATCCCAAGGTTCATGGAGGATAGTGATGACAATGGTAATGGAGTATTGTGATGACAAGTGCATAGAGTATTGTAATGAGAACGTCATGTAGCATTTTGCTGACAAAGGCATGGAGCATTGTGATGACAGGTGTCATGGAACACTGTGATGACAAGCGTCACGGAGCATTGTGAATACAGGGGTCCTGTAGCATTGGGATGACAAGGACATGGATCATTGTGATGACAAGCGTCATGGAGTATTGAGCTGAAAATATTCATGGAGTATTGTGATGACAGTGGTCATGGAGCATTGTGATGACTACGGAATGGAGCATTGTGATGACAAGAGTCCCGGATCATTGTGTTGTCAGGTGTCATGGAGTGTTGTGATGACAGTGGTCATGGAGCATTTTGATGATATTGGTCTTGGAGCATTGTGATGAGAAGTTCATGGAGCATTGGGCTGAAAATATTCATGGAGTATTGTGATGACAGGGGTCATGGAGCATTGTGATGACAAGGGAATGGAGCATGGTGATGACAAGGTCCTGGAGCACTGTGATGAGATGACCATGGAGACTTGTGATGACAAGTCTCATGGAGCATTCTGATGAAAAAGGGCATGGAGCATTGTGATTACATGGGTCTTGGAGCATTGTGATGACAAGGGCATGGAGCATTGTGTGGAGAAGGCCATGGAACATTCTGATGACATGCGTCATGGAGCTTTGTGATGACAAGGGCATGGATCTTTGTGATTACAGGGGTCTTGGAGCATTGTGATGACAGAGGTAATGGAGCATTGTGATGAGAAGGGCATGGAGCAATGTGATGAAAAGTTCATGCCGTATTGTGAAAAGTGGTGTCACGGAGAATTGTGATGACAAGTGTATTGAGAATTGTGATGACAAAGGTCATGGGGCATTGTGATGACAAGGGCATGGAGCATTGTGATTACAGGTGTTTTGGAGCATTGTGATGACAAGGGCCATGGAGCCTTTTGATGACAAGGCCGTGGAACATTTTGATGGCAGGGGTCATGGAGAATTTTTATGACATAGGAAATGGAGCATTGTGATGAGAAGGTAATTGAGAATTGGTCTGAAATATTTCATGGATTATTATGATGAGAGGGGGCATGGAGCATTGTGATGACAAGGGCACGGTACACTGTGATACATGGGTCATGGAGGATTGTAATAACAAGGGCATGGAGCATTGTGATGAGAAGGACATCGAGCATTGTGATGAAAAGTGTCATGGAGCCTTTGATGACAAGGGCATGGAGCAATGTGATGAGATGGTTCATGGAGCACTGTGATGACAATGACATGGAGCATGGTGATGCCAAGGGTCATGGAGCTTCGTGATGACAAAAGTCATGGAGCATTTTGATGACAAGTGTGTTGTGCATTGTGATGAGAAGGGCAGGGAGCTTTTTGATGACAGGGTCATGCAGCAATTTGATGAAAAGTGTAATGGAATATTTTGATGACATGGGGTATAGAACATTGTGTTGCCAAGGATCATGGAGCTTTGGGATGAAAAGTGTCATGGAGCATTTTGATGACAAGTGTAATGGAACATTGTGATGTCAGGGGTCAAGGAACATTGTGCTCATAAGGGGATGTAGCATTGTGATGACAGGGGTCATGGAACATTGTCATAACAGCGTTGAGCGAGGATTGTGATGACTAGTGATGGAACATTGTGATATCTCATGTGAGAGAGCATTTGGATGAGAAGTGCATGGAGCATTGTGATTACAATGTTTATGGATCATAGCGATGACAAGGTTGTGGATCATTGTGATGAAAATTGCATGGCACATTGTGATGACAAAGGTCATGGAGCATTGTTCTGGCAAAGGCATGGAGCATTGTGATGACAAGGGTCACAGAGCATTGTGATGAAAAGTTCTTGCAGCATTGGGGTTACAAAGTAAAAGAGCCTTGTGATGACGCGTGCATGGACCATTGTGATGAAAAACGTTATGAAGCATAGTGATTACTAGACTCACGGAGCATTGTGATGACAGGGGTCATGGTGCATTGTGATGACAAGGGCATGGGGCATTGTGATGACAGGGGCATGGAGCATTGGTCTGACAAATTTCATAGATTATTGTGATGACAGTGGACATGGTGCATTGTGATGACTAGCGCATGGAACATTGTGAAGACAAGGGTATGCAGTAATGTGAAGACAGGTGTCAGGGAGCATTGTGATGACCTATGTCATGGTCCATTGCGATGACAATAGCATGGAGCATTGTGATGCCAAATGTAATGGAGGATGTGATGACAAATATAATGGAGTATTGTGATGACTAGGGCTTGGAGCATTATGTTGACAAGGGCCATTGAGTATTTTCATGACAATGTCCTGAAGCATTGTGATGACAAGGTCCTGGAGCATTGTGATGAGAAAACCATGGAGGCTTGTGATGACAAATCTCAAGGAGCATACTGATGAAAAGGTGCTTGGAGCATTCTGATTACAGGGGACTTGGAACATTGTGATACAAGGGCATGGAGCATTGTGATGACAAGGGCATGCAGTATTGTGAAGAGAGGTGTCAGGGGGCATTGTGATGACATATGTAATGGCCCATTGTGATGACAAAGGCATGGAGCATTGTGATGCCAAGTGTCATCGAGGATTCTAATGGCAAAGGTAATGGAGCATTGTGATGACAAGTGTTTGGAGCATTGTGATGACTAGGGTCAGGGAGCATTGTGCTGACAAGTGCATGGAGAATTGTGATGACAAGGGTCATGGAGCATTCTCATGACAAGCTTGTGGAGTATTTTGATCACAGTGGCTTAGAGCACTGTGATGAAAACGGCATGGGACATTGTGTTGAACAAGGCATGGAGGCTTTTCGTGACAGGGTTCAAGGAGCATTCTGACGAAAATGTCAGGGAGCCTTGTGATGACAAGTGTATTGAGAATTGTGATGACAATGGTCATGGAGCATTGTGATGAAAAGGGCATGGAGTATTGTGATGACAGGCATCATGGAGCTTTGTGATGACAAGTGTTACGGAACCTTGTGATCACAAGGGTTTGGAGCATTGTGATGACAGAGGTCATGGATCATTTTGATTTCAAGGAGCAGGGAGCATTGTGATGACAAGGGCATGAAGCAATGTGATCCCAAGTTTCATGGAGGATTGTGATGACAACGGTAAAGGAGTATTGTGATGACAAGCGCATAGAGCATTGTAATGACAAGGTCATGTAGCATTTTGCTGACAAAGGCATGGAGCATTGTGATGACAGGTGTCATGGAGCACTGTGATGACAAGCGTCAAGGAGCATTGTGAATACAGGGGTCATGGAGCATTGGGATGACAAGGGCATGGATCATTGTGATGACAAGTTTCATGGAGCCTTGGGCTGAAAATGTTCATGGAGTACTGTGATGACAGGGGTCATGTAGAATTTTGATTTCATTGTGCTGACAATAGCCGGAAGCATTATGATGATTGGCATGATGCATTGTGATGACAGGGTTCATGGAGCATTGAGATGAAGAGGGGCATGGAGCATTGTGATTACAGGGGTCTTGGAGCATTGTGATGACAAGGGCATTGAGCATTTTGATGAGAAGTACATGGAACATTCTGATGACGTGTCATGGAGCTTTGTGATGACAACGGCATAGAAAATTGTGATGGCAAGTGTCATGGAGCATTGTTATGACAGGGGTAATGGAGCATTGTGATAAGAAGGGCATGGAGCATTGTGATTACAAGGTTCATGGAGCATTGCGATGACAAATTTGTGGACCGTTGGGATGAAAACTACGTGGCACATTGTGATGACAAGGGTCATGGAGCATTTTTTTGACAAAGGCATGGAGCATTGTGATGACAAGGGTCACGGAGCATTGTGATGGAATGTTCATGGAGCATTTTGGTTACAAAGGTAACAGAGCCTTGTGATGACGTGGGTATCGCCCATCGTGATGACAAATGTTATGAAGAATTGTGATGACTGGAGTCATGGAGCATTTTGATGACAGGGGTCATGGAGCATTGTGATGAAAAGGGCATGGAACATTGTGCTGAGAAAGGCATAGAGCATTGTGATGACGTGTCATGGAGCACTGTGATGACAAGCTTCACGGAGCATTGTGAATACAGGGGTCATGGAGCTTTGGCAAGACAAGGGCATGGATCATTGTGATGACAAGGGTCATGGAGCACTGGGCTGAAAATGTTCATGGAGTGTTGTGATGACAGGGGTCATGGAGCATTTTGATGACTAGGGAATGGAACATTGTGATGACAAGAGTCCCAGATCATTGTGTTGTCAGGTGTCATGGAGTGTTGTGATGACAGTGGTCATGGAGAATTGTGATGATATTGGCCATGGAGCATTGTGATGAGTAGGTCGTGGAGCATTGGGCTGAAAATGTTCATGGATTATTGTGAAGACAGGGGCCATGGAGCATTGTGATTACAAGGGAATGGAGCATGGTGATGACAAGGTCCTAGAGCATTGTGATGAGAAGACGATGGAGATTTGTGATGATATGTCTCATGGAGCATTCTGATGAAAAGGGGCATGGAGCATTGTGATTACAGGGGTCTTGGAGCATTTTGATGACAAGAGCATGGAGCATTGTGATGAGAAGTCCATGTAGCATTCTGATGACATGTGTCATGGAGCTTTTTGATGACAAGGGCATGGAGCATTGTGATGACATGTGTCATGGAGCATTGTGATGACAACGGAATGGAGCATGGTGATGACAAGGTCCTGGGGCATTGTGATGAGAAGACCATGGAGACTTCTAATGAGAAGTCTCATGGAGCATTCTGATGAAAAGGAGCATGGAGCATTGTGATTACAGGTGTACTGGAGCATTGTGATGACTAGGGCATGGAGCATTGTGATGAGAAAGCCATGGAGCATTTTGATGACATGCGTCATGGAGTTTTGTGATGAGAAGAGCATGGAGCATTTGTGATTACAGGGATCTTGGAGCATTGTGATGAAAAGTGCATGGATCATTGTTATGAAAAAGGCATGGAGCCTTGTCCTGGCAGGCTTCATGGAGCATTCTGACGACAAGTGTCAGGAAGCATTGTGTTGACAAGTGTATTGAGCATTGTGATGACAAAGATCATGGAGCATTGTGATGAGAAGACCATGGATAATTGTGATGATGAGCGTCATGGGGTTTTGTGATGATAAGTGTTATGGAACCTTGTGATCACAAAGGTTTGGAACATTTTGATGACAGAGGTCATGGAGAATAATGATTTCATTGTGATGAAAATAGCCTGTAGCATTATGATGATGGGAATGGTGCATTGTGATGACAGGGTTCATAGAGCATTGAGATGAAAAGGGGCATGGAGCATTGTGATTACAAGGGTCTTGGAGCATTGTGATGACAAGGGCATGGAGCACTGTGATGAGAAGGCCATGGAACTTTCTGATGACATGCGTCATGGAGCTTTGTGATGACAAGGGCATGGAGCATTGTGCTTTCAGTGGTCTGGAGCATTGTGATGACAAGTGTCATGGAACCTTGTGATGACTAGGCCGTGGAACATTTTGATGGCAAGGGTCATGGTGTATTTTTATGACCGGTGTAATGGAGCATTTTGATGAGAAGGACATGGAACATTGGTGTGAAATGTTTCACGGATTATTGTGATGAGAGTGGGCATGGAGCATTGTGATGACAAGGGCACGGAACACTGTGATACATGGGTCATGCAGGATTGTAATGACAAGGGCATGGAGCATTGTGATGAGAAGGGCATCGAGCATTGTGATGACAAGTGTCATGGAGCTTTGTGATGACAAGGGCATGGAGCAATGTGATGAGAGGTTTCATGGAGCATTGTGATGACAATGACATGGAGCATGGTGATGTCAAGGGTCATGGAGCTTTGCAATGACAAGTCATGGAGCATTTTGATGACAAGGGCATGGTGCCTTGTGCTGAGAAATGCAGGAGAATTTTGCTGACCAGGTCATGCAGCAATTTGATAAAAAGTGTAAAGGAAAATTTTGATGGCAGGGGTTATAGAACATTGTGTTGTCAGGGGTCTTGGAGCTTTGGGATGAAAAGGGTCATGGAGCATTTTGATGACAGGGGTTATGGAACATAGTGATGTCAGGGGTCATGGAACATTGTGATGATAAGGGGATGTAGCATTGTGATGGCAGTGTCCTGGAACATTGTGATTACAGGGATGAGGGAGTATTGTGATGACTAGAGATGGAACATTGTGATATCTCTGGTGAGAGAGCATTTTGATGAGATGTGCAAGGACCATTGTGATTACAAGGTTTATGAAGCATAGCAATGACAAAGTTGTGGACCGTTGTGATGAAATGCGCGTGGCACATTGTGATGACTATGTTCATTGAGCATTGTTCTGACAAAGAAATGGAGCTTTGTGATGACAAGGGCATGGAGCATTTTGATTACATGGGTCATGGAGCATTTTGATGACAATGGCGTCGAGCATTGTGATGAGAAGGCCATGGATAATTGTGATGACGCGCGTCATGGAGCACAGTAATGACAAGGGGTATGGAGCATTGTGATGACAGTGGCCATGGAGAAATGTGATGACAAGTGTCATGGAGCATTCTGATGACAAGCTTGTGGAGTATTGTGACGACAATGGCTTGGAGCATTGTGATGAAAAAGGCATGAAGCCATTTCATGACAGGTTTCAAGGAGCATTCTGATGACAAGTGTCAGGGAACATTGTGATGACATGTGTATTGAGAATTGTCATGAAAAAGATCATGGAGCATTTTGACGAAAAGGGCATAGAGTATTGTGATGACAGGCATCATGGAGCGTTGTGATGACAAGTGTTATGGAACATTGTGATCACAAGGGTTTGGAGCATTGTGATGATAGAAGTCATGGATCATTTTGTTTTCAAGGAGCATGCAGCATTGTGATGACAAGGGCATGAAGCAATGTGATCCCAAGGTTCATGGATGATTGTGATGACAATGGTAATGGAGTATTGTGATGACAAGCAAATGGAGCATTTTGATGGCAAGGTCATGTAGCATTTTGCTGACACAGGCATGGAGCATTGTGATGATAAGGGTCATAGAGCACTTTGATGAGAAGCATCACGGATCATTGTGATTACAGGTGTCATGGAGCACTGGGATGGCAAGGTCATGGATCATTTTGATGACAAGTGTCATGGAGAATTGGGCTGAAAATATTAATGGAGCATTGTGATGACTAGGGAATGGAGCATTGTGATGACTAGAGTCCCGGATCACTATGTTGTCAGGGGTCATGGACTTTGTGATGACAGTGGTCATGGAGCATTGTGATGATAGGGATCATGAAGCATTGTGATGAGAAGTTCCTGGAGAATTGGCGTGAAAATGTTCAGGAAGTATTGTGAGGACAGGGGTCATGGAGCATTGTGATGACAAGGGAATGGAGCACTGTGATGAAAGGTTCCTGGAGCACTGTGATGAGGAGACCATGGAGCCTCGTAATAAGAAGTCTCAAGGAGCATTCTGATGAAAAGGGGCATGGAGTATTGTGATTACAGGGGTCTTGGAGCATTGTGATGACAAGGGCATGGAACATTGTGATTACTGGTGTCTTGGAGCATTTTGATGAAATTGGCATGGATCATTGTTATGAAAATGGTATGGAGCCTTGTCATGACAGGGTTTCAGGAGCATACTGATGAGAAGTGTCAGGGAGCATTGTGATGGCATGTGTATAGAGCATTGTGATGACAAAGGTCATGGAGCACTGTGATGAGAAGACCATGGATAACTGTGATGATGAGGTTCATGGGGCGTTGTGATGATAAGTGTTATGGAACATTGTGATCACAAGGATTTGGAGCATTGTGATGAGATATATCATCGAATATTTTGATTTCATTGTGATGACAATAGCCTGAAGCATTATGATGATGGTCATGGTGCATTTTGATGACAGGGTTCATGGAGCATTTTTATATCAAGGACCATGGAGCATTGTGATGAAAAGGGCATAAAGCAATGTGATCCCAAGGTTCATGGAGGATTGTGATGACAATGGTAATGGAGTATTGTGATGACAAGCGCATAGAGCATTGTAATGACAAGGTCATTTAGCCTTTTGCTGACAAAGTCATCTAGCATTGTGATGACAGGTGTCATGGAGCACTGTGATGACAAGCATCATGGAGGATTGTGAACACATGGGTCATGGATCATTGGGCTGAAAAGGGCATGCATCATTTTTATGACAAGTATCATGGAGCATTGGGCTGAAAATATTCATGAAGTATTGTGATGACAGGGGACATGGAGAATTGTGATGACATAGGTCATGGAGAATTTTGATTTCATTGTGCTGACAAGAGCCGGAAGCATTATAATGATGGGCATGATGCACTGTGAAGACAGGGTTCATGGAGCATTGAGATGAAAAGGGAAATGGAGCATTGTGATTACAGGGGTCTTGAGCATTGTGATGACAAGGGCATGGAGCATTGTGATGAGAAATCCATGGAATATTCTGATGACATGTGTCATGGAGCATTGTGATTACAGGGGTCTTGGATCATTGTGATGACAAGTGTCATGGAGCCTTGTGATTACAAGTCTGTGGAACATTGTGATGGCAGGGGTCATGGAGCATTGTGATGAGAAGGGGATGGAGCATTGTGATTACATGGGCACGGAACACTGTGATACATGGGTCATGCAGGATTTTAATGACTAGAGCATGGGGCATTGTGATGAGAAACGCATCGAGCATTGTGATGACAAGTGTCATGGAGCTTTCTGATGACAAGGGCATGGAGCAATGTGATGAGAGGGTTCATGGAGCATTGTGATGACAATGACATGGAGCATTGTGATGCCATGTGTCATAGAGCTTTTTGATGACAAGTCATGGAGCATTTTGATGACAAGGGAATGGTGCATTGTGATGAGAAGTGCAGGGAGCATTTTGATGACCGGGTCATGCAGCAATTTGATAAAAAGTGTAATGGAATATTTTGATGGCATGGGTTATAGAACATTGTGATGTCAGGGTTCTTGGAGCTTTGGGATAAAAAGGGTCATGGAGCATTTTGATGACAGGGGTTATGGAACATTGTTATGTCAGGGGTCATGCAATATTGTGATGATAAAGGGATGTAGCATTGTGATGACAGGGTCATGGAACATTGTGATTCCAAGGGTGAGGGTGTATTGTGATGACTAGTGATGGAACATTGTGATATCTATGGTGAGAGAGCATTTTGATGAGAAGTTCATGGACCATTGTGATAAGAAAATTTATGGAGCATTGCAATCATAATGTTGTGGACAGTTGTGATGAAATGTGCGTGGCACATTGTGATGACAATGGTTATGGAGCATTTTTCTGACAAAGAAATGGAGCATTGTGATGACAAGGGTCCCAGAGAATGGTGAGGAAATGTTCATGGAGCATTGTGGTTACAAATGTCACAGAGCCTTGTGATGACGTGGACATGGACCATTGTGATGACAAACATTATGAAGCATTGTGATGACTGGAGTCACAAAGCATTTGGATGACAGGGGTCATGGAGCATTGTGATGACATGGGCATGGAACATTGTGAGGAGAAGACCAAGGAGCATTCTGATGGCATGCGTCATTGAGATCTGTGATGACAAGAGCATGGAGCATTTTGATTATATGGGTCTTGGAGCATTGTGATGAAAAGGGCATGGATCATTGTGATGAAAAAGGTATGGAGCCTTGTCATGACAGAGTTCAAGGAGCATACAGACAACAAGTGTCAGGGAGCATTTTGATGACAAGTGTATTGAGCATTGTGATGAGAAAGGTCATGGAGCATTGTGATTAGAAGACCAAGGATAATTGTGATGACGAGCATCAAGGGGCATTGTGATGACAAGTGTTATGGAATATTGTGATCACAAGGGATTGGAGCATTGTTATGACAGAGGTCATGGTGCATTTTGATATCATTGTGATGACAATAGCATGAAGCATTATGATGATGGTCATGGTGCATTGTGATGACAGGGTTAATGGATCATTGAGATGAAAAGGGGCATGGAGCATTGTGATTACAGTGTTCTTGGAGTGTTGTGATGAGAAGGGTCATGGAGCCTTGTGATGACAAGGCCATGGAATATCATGATGGCAAGGGCATGGATCATTGCGATGAGAAGGCCATGTAGCATTCTGATGAAATGTGTCATCGAGCATTGTGATGACAATGACATGGAGCATTGTGATGCCATGGGTCAGGGCTCTTTGAGATGACAAAGGTCATGGAGCATTTTGATGGCAAGGGCGTTGTGCATTGTGATGAGAAGGGCAGGGAGAATTGTGATGACAGGTTCATGGAGCAATTTGTTGAAAATTTTCATGGAACATTTTGATGACAGGTGTTATGGAACAGTGTGATGTCAGGGGTCATCGAACATTTTGATGAAAGTTCATGTAGCATTGTGATGACAGGAGTCATGGAACATTGTGATGACAGGTGGGAGGGAGTATTGTGACAAATAGTGATGTAGCACTGTGATATCAGTAGTGAGAGAGCATTTTGATTAGAAGTGCATGGAGCATTGTGATGACATGTGTCATGGAGCATTGTGCTGACAAGCGCAAGGGGCACTGTGATGACAAAGGTCATGGAGCATTGTGCTGAGAAAGGCATAGAGCATTGTGATGACAAGGGTCAAAGAGCATTCTGATGACAAGCTTGTGGAGTATTTTGATGACAATGGCATGGAGCATTTTGATGAAAATGGCATAGGGCATTGTGAAGAAAAAGGCATGGAGCCTTTTCGTGGCAGGTTTCAAGGAGCATTCTGATGACAATGTCAGGGAGCATTGTGATGACAAGTGTATTGAGCATTGTGATGAAAAAGGTCATGAAGCATTGTGATGAAAAGGGCATGGAGTATTGTGATGATGAGCGTCATGGTGTGTTGTGATGATAAGTGTTATGGAACATTGTGATTACAGGGGTCTTGGAGCATTGAGATGACAGAGGTAATGGAGCATTGTGATGAGCAGGGCATTGAGCACTGGTCTGATATGTTTCATGGATTATTGTGATGAGAGTTGGCATGGAGCATTGTGATGACAAGGGCACGGAACACTGTGATACATGGGTCATGGAGGATTTTAATGACAAGGGCATGGATAATTGTGATGAGAAGGGCATCGAGCATTGTGATGACAAGTGTCATGGAGCTTTGTGATGACAAGGGCATGGAGCAATGTGATGAGAGGGTTCATTGAGCATTGTGATGACAATGACTTCGAGCATTGTGATGCCAAGGGTCATGGAGCTTTGTGATGACAAGGTCATGGAGCATTTTGATGAGAAGGGTGTGGTGCATTGTGATGAGAAGGGCAGGGAGCATTTTGATGACAGGGTCATGCAGCAATTTGATGAAAAGTGTCATGGAACATTTTGATGACAGGAGTTATAGAACATTGTGTTGCCAGGGGTCATGGAGCTTTGGGATGAAAATGGTCATGGAGCATTTTGATGACAGGGGTTATGTAACATTGTGATATCAGGGGTCATGGAACATTGTGATGATAAGGGGTGAGGGAGTATTGTGATGAATAGGGATGGAACCTTGTGATATATCTGGTGAGAGAGCATTTGGATGAAAAGTGCATGGAGCATTGTGATTACAATAATTATGCAGCATAGCGATGACAAGTTTTTGGACCGTTGTAATGAAATGCGCGTGGCACAGTGTGATGAAAACGGTCACTGAACATTGTTCTGACAAAGGCATGGAGCATTGTGATGACAAGGGTCACGAAGCATTGTGATGAAATGTTCAAGGAGCACTGTGGTTACAAAGGTCACAGAGCCTTGCAATGACGCGGGCATCGACCATTGTGATGACAAATGTTATGAAGAATTGTGATGACAGGAGTCACGGAGCATTGTGATGACAGGGGTCATGGAGCATTGTGATGAGAAGGGCATGGAGCATTGTGCTGAGAAAGGCATAGAGAATTGTGATGACAAGGGTCTAATAGCATTGTGATGAAATGTTCATGGAGCATTGTGGTTAAAAATGTCACAGAGACTGTTGATGATGAGGGCAAGGACCATAGTGATGACAAAGGTCATGGAGCATTGTGATCACTGGAGTCACGGAGCATTGTGATGACAGGGTTCAAGGAGCATTATGATGAAAAGGGCATGGATCATTGGTCTAATATGTTTCATGGAGTATTGTGATGACAGTGGGAATGTCACATTGTGATGACAAGGGCATGGAACATTGTGATGACCATGTCATGCAGTATTGTGAAGATAGGTGTCAGGGAGCATTGTGATGACATATGCAATGGCCCATTGGGATGACAATGGCATGGAGCATTGTGATGATAACGGTACGGGGCATTGTGATGAAAACGTCATGGAGCCTTTTCGTGACAGGGTTCAAGGAGCATTCTGAAGACAAGTGTCAGGGAGCATTGTGATGACAAGTGTATTGAGAATTGTGATGACAAAGGTCATGGAGCATTGTGATGAAAAGGGCATGGAATATTGTGATGACAGGCATCATGGAGCGTTGTGATGACAAGTGTTATGGAACATTGTGATCACAAGCGTTTGGAGCATTGTGATGACAGAGGTCATGGATCATTTTGATTTCAAGGAGCATGGAGCATTGTGATGACAAGGGCATGAAGCAATGTGATCCCAAGGTTCATGGAGAATTGTGATGACAATGGTAATGGAGTATATTGATGACAAGCGCATAGAGCATTGTAATGACAAGGTCATGTAGCATTTTGCTGACAAAGGCATGGAGCATTGTGATGACAGGTGTCATGGAGCACTGTGATGACAAGCGTCACGGAGCATTGTGAATGCAGGGGTCATGGAGCACTGGGATGAAAAGGGCATGGATCATTGTGATGACAAGCATCATGGAGCATTGTGATTACATATGTCTTGGAGCCTTGTGATGACAAGGTCGTGGAACATTGTGATGGCAGGGCTCATGGTGCTTTGTGATGACAAGGGCATGGAGCTTTGTAATTATAGGGGTCTTGGAGCAGTGTGATGACAAGTGTCATGGAGCCTTGTGATGACAAGGCCATGGAACATCGTGATGGATGGGGTCGTGGAGCACTGTTATGACAGGGGTAATGGAGCATTGTGATGAGAAGGGCATGAAGCAATGTGATTACAAGGTTTATGGAGCATTGTGATGACAAATTTGTGGACAATTGTGATGCAAAGCGCGTGGCACATTGTGATGACAAGGGTCACGGAGCATTTTTCGGACAAAGGCATGGAGCATTGTGATGATAAAGTTCACGGAGCATTGTGATGAAAAGTTCATGGAGCATTGTGGTTACAAAGGTAACAGAGCCTTGTGATGATGCGGGCATCGACCATTGTGATGACAAATGTTAAAGAGAATTGTGATGAATGGAGTCAAGGAGCATTGTGATGACAGGGGTCATGGAGCATTGTGATGAGAAGGGCATGGAGCATTGAGCTGAGAAAGGCATAGAGCATTGTGATGACAAGTGTCAAAGAGCATTGTGATGAAACGTTCATTGAGCATTGTGGTTAAAAAGGTCACAGAGACTTTTGATGATGAGGGCATGGACCATTGTGATGAGAAAGGTCATGGAGCATTGTGATGACTGGAGTCACGGAGCTTTGTGATGACAGGGGTCATGGAGCATTGTCATAACAAGGGCATGTAACATTTTGATGACAAGGGCATGGATCATTGGTCTAATAATTTTCATGGATTATTGTGAGGACATTTGGAATGGTGCATTGTGATGACAAGGGCATGGAGCATTGTGATGACCATGTCATGCAGTATTGTGAAGATAGGGGTCAGGGAGCATTGTGATGACATATGTAATGTCCCATTGTGATGACAATGGCATGGATCATTGTGATGAAAACGGCATGGGGCATTGTGATGAAAACGTCATGGAGCCTTTTCGTGACAGGGTTCAAGGAGCATTCTGACGACAAGTGTCAGGGAGCATTGTGATGATAAGTGTATTGAGGATTGTGATGAAAAAGGTCATGGAGCATTGTGATGAAAGGGCATGGAATATTGTGATGACAGGCATCATGGAGCGTTGTGATGACAAGTGTTACGGAACATTGTGATCACATGGGTTTGAAGAATTGTGATGCCAGAGGTCATGGATCATTTTGATTTCAAGGATCATGGAGCATTGTGATGACAAGGGCATCAAGCAATGTGATTCCCAGGTTCATGGAAGATTGTGATGAATATGTTAATGGAGTACTGTGATGACAAGCACATAGAGCATTGTAATGACAAGGTCATGTAGCATTTTGCTGACAAAGGCATGGAGCATTGTGATGACCGGTGTGATGGAGCACTGTGATGACAAGCGTCACGGAGCATTGTGAATAGAGGGGTCATGGAGCATTGTGATGACAAGGGCATGGAACATTTTGATGACACGGGCATGAAACATTGGTCTGATATGTTGCTTAGATTATTGTGATGACAGTGGACATGGTGCATTGTGATGACAAGGGCATCGAGCATTGTGATGAGAAGGTCAAGGAATATGGTGAAGACAGATGTTAGGGAGCATTGTGATGACATATGTCATGGTCCATTGCGATGACACTGTAATGGAGCATTGTGATGCGAAATGTAATGGAGGATTGTGATGAAAAATATAATGGAGCATTGTGATGACTAGGGCTTGGAGCATTATGATGACAAGGGCCATTGAGAATTTTCATAACAAGGTCATGAAGCATTGTGATAAAAAGGTCCTGGAGCATTTTGATGAGAAAACCATGGAGCCTTGTGATGAAATATCTCACGGAGCATACTGATGAAAAGGGGCATGGACCATAGTGATTACATGGGTCTAGGAACATTGTGATGACAAGGGCATGGAGCATTGTGATGAGAAGGTCATGGAATATGGTGAAGACAGATGTCAGGGAGCATTGTGATGACATATGTAATGGCCCATTGTGATGACAATGGCATGGAGCATTGTGATGCCAAGTGTCATGGAGGATTCTGATGACAAAGGTAAAGGAGTTTGTGATGACAATGGCTTGGAGCATTGTGATGACAATGGTCAGGGAGCATTGTGCTGACAAGTGCATGGAGAATTGTGATGACAAGGGTCATGGAGCATTCTGATGACAAGCTTGTGGAGTATTTTGATGACAATGGCATGGAGCATTGTGATGAATATGGCATGGGGCTTTGTGATGAAAAAAGCATGGAGACGTTTCGTGACAGGGTTCAAGGAGCATTCTGACGACAAGTGTCAGGGAGCATTGTGATGACAAGTGTATTGAGAATTGTGATGACAAAGGTCATGGAGCATTGTGATGAAAAGGGCATGGAGTATTGTGATGACAGGCATCATGGAGCATTGTGATGACAAGTGTTATGGAACATTGTGATCACAAGTTTTTGGAGCATTGTGATGACAGAGGTCATGGATCATTTTGATTTCAAGTAGCATGGAGCATTGTGATGACAAGGGCATGAAGCAATGTGATCCCAAATTTCATGGATCATTTTGATGACAAGGGTCATGGAGCATTGGGCTGAAAATATTCATGAAGTATTGGGATGACAGGGGTCATGGAGCATTGTGATGGCTAGGGAATGGAGCATTGTGATGACAAAAGTCCCAGATCATTGTGTTGTCAGGTGTCATGGAGTGTTGTGACGACAGTGGTCACGGACCATTGTGATGATATTGGTCATGGAGCATTGTGATGAGAAGGTCATGGAGCATTGGGCTGAAAACGTTCATGGAGTATTGCGATGAAAATGGTCAAAGAGCATTGTGATGAAAAGTTCATGGAGCATTGTGCTTAAGAAGGTCACAGAGACTGTTGATGATGAGGGCATGGACCATTTTGATGACAAAGGTCATGAAGCATTTTGATGACTGGAATCAAGGAACATTGTGATGACAGGGGTCATGTAGCATTGTGATAATAAGGGCATGGAGCATTGTGATGACAAGGGCATGGAGCATTGGTCTAATAAGTTTCATGAATTATTGTGATGAGAGTTGGAATGGCGATTTGTGATGAAAAGGGCATGGAGCATTGTGATGACCAGGTCATGCAGTATTGTGAAGAGAGGTGTCAGGGAACATTGTGATGACATATGTAATGGGGCATTGTGATGACAAGCTCATGGAGCATTGTGATGACAAGTGTTATGGAGCATTGTGCTGAGAAAGGCATAGAGCACATTGATGACAAGGGTCAAAGAGCATTGTGATGAAAAGTTCATGGAGCATTGTGGTTAAAATGGTCACAGAGACTGTTAATGATGAGGGCATGGACCATTGTGATGACAAACTTTATGAAACATTGTGATAACTGGAGTCACGGAGCACTGAGATGACATGGTTCCTGGAGCATTGTGATGACAAGGGCATGGAGCATTGTGATGATAGGGGCATGGAGCATTAGTCTGACAATTTTCATGGATTATTGTGATGACAGTGGGCATGGTGCATTGTGATGACAATGGCATGGAGCATTGTGATGAGAAGGTCATGGAGTATTGTGAAGACAGGTGTCAGTGAGCATTGTGATGACATATGTCATGGTCCATTGCGATTTCAATGGCATGGAGCATTGTGATGCCAAATGTAATGGAGAATTGTGATGAGAAATATAATGGAGCATTGTGATGATTAGGGCTTGGAGCATTATGATGACAAGGGCCATTGAAAATTTTTAAGACAATGTCGAGAAGCATTGTGATGACAAGGTCCTGAAGCACTGTGATGACAAAACCATGGAGCCTTGTGATGACAAGTCTCATGGAGCATACTGATGAAAAGGGGCATGGAGCATTGTGATTACAGGGGTCTTGGAACATTGTGATGACAAGGGCATGGAGCATTGTAAGGAGAAATCCAAGGAGCATTCTGATGGCATTCGTCCTTGAGTTTTGTGATGACAAGCGCATGGAGCATTGTGATTACATGGGTCTTGGACCATTGTAATGAAAAGACCATGGATCGTTGTGATGAAAAAGGCATGGAGCCTTGTCATGACAGGGTTCAAGGAGCATACAGACAACAAGTGTCAGGGAGCATTTTGATGACAAGTGTATTGAGCATTGTGATGACAAAGGTCATGGAGCATTGTGATGAGAAGATCATTGATAATTGTGATGACGAGCTTCATGGGACATTGTGATGACAAGTGTTATGGAATATTGTGATCACAAGGGTTTGGAGTATTGTTATGACAGAGGTCATGGAGCATTTTGATTTCATTGTGATGACAATAGCATGAAGCATTATGATGATGGGCATGGTGCATTGTGATGACAGTGTTCATGGATCATTGAGATGAAAAGGGGCATAGAGCATTGTGATTACAGGGTTCTTGGAGCATTGTGATGAAAAAGTCATGGAGCAATTTGATGAAAAGTGTCATGGAACCTTTTGATGACAGGTGTTATGGAACATTGTGATGTCAGGCATCATCGAACATTGTGATGATAAGTGCATGTAGCATTGTGATGACAGGAGTCATGGAACATTGTGATGACTGGGGTGAGGGAGTATTGTGACAAATAGTGATGTAGCATTGTGATATCAGTGGTGAGAGAGCATTTTGATGAGAAGTGCATGGAGCATTGTGATGACAAATTTTAAGGAGCATTGTGATGAGAAGATTGTGGAGCACTGTGATGACAAGCACATGGTGCATTGTGATGACATGGGTCATGGATATTTGTGCTGACAAACGCAAGGAGCATTGTGATGACAAGGGTCAAAGAGCATTGTGATGAAAAGTTCATGGAGCATTGTGGTTGAAAAGGTCACAGAAACTATTGATGACGAGGGCATGGACCATTGTGATGACAAAGGTCATGAAGCATTGTGATGATTGGAGTCACGGAGCATTGTGATGACAGGGTTCATGGAGAATTCTGATAACAAGAGCATGGAGCATTGTGATGACAAGGGCATGGAACATTGGTCTAATATGTTTCACGGATTATTGTGGTGACAGTTGGAATGGCACATTGTGATGACAAGGACATGGAGCATTGTGATGACCAGGTCATGCAGTATTGTGAAGGGAGGTGTCAGGGAGCATTGTGATGACATATGTAGTGGACCATTGTGATGACAATGGCATGGAGCATTGTGATGCCAAGTGTCATGGAGGATTCTGATGGCAAAGGTAATGGAGCATTGTGATGACAATGGCTTGGAGCATTGTGATGACAAGGGTCAGGGAGCATTTTGCTGACAAGTGCATGGAGAATTGTGATGACAAGGGTCATGGAGCATTCTGATGACAAGATTGTGGAGTATTTTGATGACAATGGCATGCAGCATTGTGATGAAAACGGCATGGGGCCTTGTGATGAAAAAGGCATGGAGCCTTTTTGTTACATGATTCAAGGAGCATTCTGATGATAAGTGTCAGGAAGCATTGTAATGACAAGTGTATTGAGAATTGTGATGACAAATGTAATGGAGCATTGTGATGAAAAGGGCATGGAGTATCGTGATGACAGGCATCATGGAGCGTTGTGATGAAAAGTGTTATGGAACATTGTGGTCACAAGGGTTTGGTGCATTGAGATGACAGAGGTCATGGATCATTTTGATTTCAAGGAGCATGGAGCATTGTGATGACAAGGGCATGAAGCAATGTGATCCCAATGTTCATGGAGGATTGTGATGACAATGGTAATGGAGTATTGTGATGACCAGCGCATAGAGCTTTTTAATGAAAAGGTCATGTAGCATTTTGCTGACAAAGGCATGGAGCATTGTGATGACATATGTCATGGAGCACTGTGATGATAAGCGTCACGGAGCATTGTGAACACATGGGTCATGGAGCATTGGGATGACAAGGGCATGGATCAATGTGATGACAAGGGTCATGGAGCATTGTGATGAGTAGAGATTGGAGCATTGTGATGACAAGAGTCCCGGATCATTGTGTTGTCAGGTGTCATGGAGTGTTGTGATGACCGTGGTCATGGAGCATTGTGATGATATTGGCCAAGGAGCATTGTGATGAATAGGTCTTGGAGCATTGAGCTGAAAATATTCATGGATTATTGTGATGAAAGGGGTCATGAAGCATTGTGATGACAAGGGAATGGAGCATGGTGATGACAAGGTCCTGGAGCATTGTGATGATAAGACCATGGAGACTTGTGATGACAAGTCTCATGGAGCATTCTGATGAAAAGGGGCATGGAGCATTGTGATTACAGGGGTCTTGGAGCATTGTGATGACAAGGGCATTGAGCACTGTGAGGTGAAGGCCATGGAGCATTCTGATGACATGTGTCATGGAGCTTTGTGATGACAAGCGCATGGAGCATTGTGATTACAGGGGCCTTGAAGCTTTGTGATGAAAAGGGCATGGATCATTGTGATGAAAAGGCATGGAGCCTTGTCATGACAGGTTTCAAGGAGCATACTGACGACAAGTGTCATGGAGCATTGTGATGACAACTGTATTGAGAATTGTGATGACAAAGGTCATGGAGCATTGTGATGAGAAGACCATGGATAATTGTTATGATGAGCATCACAGGGTGTTGTGATGACAAGTGTTATGGAACATTGTGATCACAAGGGTTTGGGGCATTATGATGACAGTGGTCATGGATAATTTTGATTTCATTGTGATGACAATAGCCTGAAGCCTTATGATGATGGGCAAGGTGCACTGTGATGACAGGGTTCATGGATCATTGAGATGAAAAGTGCCATAGAGCATTGTGATTACAGGGTTCTTGGAGCATTGTGATGAGAAGGGTCATGGAGCTTTGTGATGACAAGGCCATGGAACATCGTGATGGCTGGGTTCATGGAGCATTGTTATGACTGGTGTAATGGAGCATTGTTATGTCAAGGGCATGGAGCATTGTGATGGAAGTCCATGGAGCATTCTAATGACATGTATCTTGGAGCTTTGTGAAGACAAGGGCATGGAGCAATGTGATGAGAGCGTTCATGGAGCATTGTGATGACAATGACATGGAGCATTGTGATGCCAAGGGTCATGGATCTTTGTGATGACAAAGGTCATGGAACATTTTGATGGCAAGAGCATTGTGCATTGTGATGAGAAGGGCAGGGACCATTCTGATGACAGGGTCATGGAGCTATTTGATGAAAAGTGTCATGGAACATTTTGATGACAGGTGCTATGGAACATTGTGATGTCAGCGTTCTTGGAGCATTTTGATGAGAAGGGTCAGGGAGCTTTGTGAAGACAAGGCCATGGAACATCGTGATGGCAGGGGTCATGGAGCATTTTGATGAAAAATGCCATGGAGCATTTTGATGACAGGGGTTATGGAATATTGTGATGTCAGTGGTCATGGAGCATTTTGATGAAAAGGGTCATGGAGCATTTTGATGACATGGCTTATGGAACATTGTGATGTCAGTCGTCATCGAACTTTTTGATGATAAGTGCATGTAGCATTGTGATGACAGGAGTCATGGAATATTGTGATGACCGGGGTGAGGTAGTATTGTGACGAATAGTGATGTATCATAGTGATATCAGTGGTGAGAGAGCGTTTTGATGAGAAGTGCATGGAGCATTGTGATGACAATTTTTATGGAGCATTGTGATGACAATATTGTGGAGCACTGTGATGACAGGTGCATGGCGCATTGTGATGACATGTGTCATGGAGCATTGTGCTGACAAGCTCATGGAGCATTGTGATGACAAGTGTTATGGAGCATTGTGCTGAGAAAGGCATAGAGCACATTGATGACAAGGGTCAAAGAGCATTGTGATGAAAAGTTCATGGAGCATTGTGGTTAAAAAGGTCACAGAGACTGTTGATGATGAGGGCATGGATCATTGTGATGACAAACGTCATGAAATATTGTGATGACTGGAGTCATGGAACATTGTGATGACAGGGGTCATGGAGCATTTTGATAACATGGGCATGGAGCATTGTGATGTCAAGGGCATGGAGCATTGGTCTAATAAGTTTCATGGATTATTGCGATGACAGTTCGAATGGCGTATTGTGGTGACAAGGGCATGGAGCATTTTGATGACGAGGTCAAGCACTATTGTGAAGACATATGTCAGGGAGCATTGTGATGACATATGTAATCGCCCATTGTGATGACAAGGGAATGGAGCACTGTGATGACAATGTCCTGGAGCACTGTTATGTGAAGACCATGGAACCTTGTGATGACAATTCTCACGGAGCATTCTGATGAAAAGGCGTAGGGAACATTGTGATTACAGGGGTATTGGAGCATTGTGATGACAAGGACATGGAAAATTATGATAAGAAGACCATGGAGCATTCTGATGACATGCATCATGGAGCGTTGTCATGACAAGAGCAAGGAGCATTGTGATCACAGGTGTCTTGGAGCATTGTGATGAAAAGCTCATGGATCATTGTGATGAAATAGGCAAAGAGCCTTGTCATGAAAGAGTTCAAGGTGCATACTGAGGGCAATAGTCAGAGAGCATTGTGATGACAAGTGTATTGAACATTGTGATGACAAAATCATGGTGAATTGTGATGAGAAGACCATGGATAATTGTGCTGACCAGCGTCATGTGTCATTGTAATGACAATTGTTATGGAACATTGTGATCACAAGGGTTTGCAGCATTGTGAGGACAGTGGTCTTGGAGCATTGTGATGACATATGTAATGGCCCATTTTGATGACAATAGCATGAAGCATTATGATGATGGTCATGGTGCATTGTGAAGACAGCGTTCATGGAGCACTGTGATGAAAATTGGCATGGAGCATTGGTCTGACAAGTTTCATACATTATTGTGATAAGAGTGGCCATGGCACACTGTGATGACAAGGGCATGGAGCACTGTGATGACAAGGTCATGGATTATTGTGAAGAAAGGTGTCAGGGAGCATTGTGATGAAATACGACATGTTCCAGTTTGATGACAATATCATGGAGTATTGTGATGCCAAGTGTCATGGAGGATTGCTGTGACAAATTAAAGGAGCATTGTGATGACAAGGGCATGGAGCATTGTGATATGAAGGGCCATTGATCATTTTAATATCCAGGTCATGAAACATTGTGATGAACAGCGCATGGAGCTTCCTATGACAGGGGTCATGGAGCATTGCGATGACAAGTGCATGGAGTATTGTGATGACAAGGGCATATAACATTTTGATGTGAAGTGCCATGGAGCATTGTAATGACAAGGTCGTGGAGAATTCTGAGGACAAGGGACATTGAGCTTTGAGATGACAAGGCATGGAGCATGGTGATGGCAAAACTGTGGAGCATTGTGATGAGAAGACCTTGGGTAACTGTGGTGTCGAGCATCATGGAGCACTGTAATGACAAGTGGCATGAAGCATTGTGATGACAGGTGTCAGGGAGCATTGTGATGACAGGTGTCATGGAGCAATCTGATGACAAGGGAATGGAACATGGTGATGACAAGTGCATTGAGCATTGTGATGACAAGTGCATGGAGCATTGCAATTTCAAGTGCATGGAGAATTGTGATGACAAGATCATGTAATATTTTGATGAGAAGTGTCATGTAGCATTGTGATGACAAGGACGTGGAGAATTGTGATGACAAGGGACATGGAGCATTGTGATAAACAGGGCATGGAGCATTGTGATGACAGGGGCCATGGGGCATTATTATGACAAGGCCATGGTGCATTCTGACATAAGATATCACTTATGAAGGGAATGTAAACATGGCTACATATGAACTGAATTAGGGAAGAGAACAGAGTCTCAGATTTAGAAAACAATCTAACGCTTGCTTAAGGGGAAAGACAGGTGGGTAGATGCACAAAACAAAAGTTTGATATTAGCACAGGTACCGTTCCATAATCCAAAAACAGAAGAGACAAGCCCTACTCCTTCCTCAGGGAACTGAACTCAACATCCTTATTCCCCGCAGAGAAATATATCTGACTAGTAAGAATCTTAAAACCTATGTATTGATATGTCTCCGTAAGGGAACTAAGTGTGTCTAGAATGACATAAACATGGCAGTGAGAATAAGCTCAAACCCACTATAAAAATGAATTTCAAAACAAAACATAAAAACAGTAAAATTCTTACACAATACCTTCAGGGGTTCTGATGAAACCTGGAATGACCCTATCTACAATGACAGCTGGATGTGGCATAAGGCTGGTCACTTGGGACTGAGAGGATTGGTGAGATTGGGTGAAAAAATGCAGACCCTTTAAAGCAATAATGCCTGCCACGCATTCCATGGTTCCCAACTCTCCAAGTAGAAGGGAATATCACTACAGTTATAACATGTATGGGAAATTAGAGAATGGAAACCATCTGATGGTGAAAGGTTTCTAAAACTCTACTACTATTTTCTCTCCTTGTGCTCCAGTTTGACATTCCAACTGCTTTACTATCAATCTCCCAACTTGGAGAGTCAGGCCCTATAACCTCCTGGTTCGAACAGCTGGCAAATTGTGCAGAGGATATAAGGGAACAGAGAGAACCAATGAGAGAGTAGCTGTAGGCATTTGGACGGCCACATTTCACTCTAATTTCCCGTCACGAAGAGGAATTAACCAAAGACTCAGCCTGCCCCCCCCAGAACCAGTATAGGTCCAGAAGCAAAACTGTGGATTTGCGGTCAGCTCACAAAAACGTGAGTTGAAAAATGGAACTCAGGGCCACAGCAATTCACTAACCTGCAGAGTTATAAAGGACTACTCTCTTCCAAAAATCTGTTGAGGGAAAGCCACGAGGCGGAAGTGAAAATGAGGCAGAGTGGCATGAAACAGATTTCAAGAGGTACATTGGAATCGCCTTTAAACACAGGAAAAGCATCACAACTTCGAAAATAATGGAAATGGTCATAAAGGGCATGTGGGTTTTCACGTGAATATATTCAGGAGAAAACGCATATGCCCTTTTCGGCCAAGCAAGCAAGCGGGCAATGCAAATCTGCATTACAAAGAACTATCACTTTCCACCAGCCAAAAGGGATATCCGCAAAATGTGTAAAAACCAGTCAGGCAAGACAGACACTGGAGAACAGGGAGCCTTGTTATGCTGATGGGCGGGATGTAAATTGCCAACTGCCTCTCTGGAGGAGTGCATTGTGTTCCCTAAAACAAGTAAACAACAGAGCTACAGAGCCAAGGGCACTTCCAGTATAGAGAATATACCTTGGGAAAACTGAAAATTAATAAGACAGATCCACACCAAAATTCAGGGCTGCAATGATTACAAAAACCTCAACTTGGGTACACCTTAAATATCCCAGGAAAGACAAAAATGGTTCAAGAAATTGTGGTAATTACGTATGACGGTATATCCCTCAGCCATGAGATCAATGTCATAAGGCCAGTAGCAGCAAAATGAGTGGATTCAGGTACGATAATTCTAAGTGAAATAAGTCACACAGAAAAATAAAATTATCATAAGATATCAATGATGAAGATCCTGTAAACATGGCTACACATGAACTGAGTTAGGAAAGAGAAGGGAGTCTCACATTTAGAAAACACCCTTATGCCTTCTTAAGGGGGAAAGAGGGGTGGGGTGATGCATAAAACCAGAGTTTGATATTAGTACAGGTACAGTTCCAAAAACCAAATACGGAATAGACAAGACCTACACCTTCCTCAGTGAAAGGGACTCAACACCCCATATTCACCGCAGAGTAATATATCTTACTAGTAAGAATCTTAAAACCTATGTATTGATATGTCTCCGTAAGGGAATCAAGTGTGTCTAGACAGGCATAAAAATGGCAGTAAGAATCAGCTCAACCCACTATAAAAAGGAATTTCAAAAACAAAACAACAAAAACAGGGAAATTCCTTAAAATTCCTTCAGGGTCTCTGATGAAACCTGGAATGACCCTATCTACAATGACAGCTGGAGGTGGCATAAGGCTGGACACTTTGGACTGAGAGGATTGTTGAGATTGGGTGAGCAAATGCAGACCCTTTAAAGCAATAATGAGTGGCACCCATTCCATGGGTCCCAACTCTCCAGGTTGAAGGGAATATTACAACAGCTATAACATGTACGGGAAACCTAGAGAATGGACACACTCTGAATACGAAAGGTTTCTAAAACTCAACGAATAGTCCCTCTCCTGGTGCTCCGGTTTGACTTTGCAACTGCTTTACTATCAATCTCCCAACTTAGAGAGACAGACCCTTTTAACCTCCTGCTTCTCACAGGTTGCCAATTTGGCAGAGGATGAAAGGGAAGGGGGAGAACCAATGATAGAGTAGCTGTTAGGCATTTGGTCCGGCAAATGTCACTCTAAGTTTCCGGCCAGAAGAAGAATTAACCAAAGTCTCAGCCACCCACCGGACACCAGTATAAGTCCGGAACCAAAATTTGGACTTGCATTCAGCTCACAAAAAACGAGGTGAATAATGGAGCTCAGTGGCACAGCAATTCACCAAATGGCAGAGTAGTAAAGGACAACTCTCGTCCAAAACTCTGTTGAGGGAAGGTAAAGATGCAGACGTGAAAGCGAGGCAGTATAGCAGGAAACAGATTTCAAGAGGTATGCTGGAATCGCTTTTAAGCACAGGAAGAGGGGCTCAACTTCAACAATGATGCACTTGGCCAAAAAGGGTGTATGAGTTTTCTCCTGAATATATTCAGGAGAAAACACATACACCCTTTTTGGCCAAGCAAGCAAGCAGGCAATGCAAATCTGCACTACAAAGTAGTATAACTTCCCACAAGTCAAAAGGGATATCCACAAAATGGGTAAAAACCAGAAAGGCAAGACAGGCCCTGGCGAACTGGGAGCCTTGTTATGCTGATGGGTGGGAGGCAAATTGCCAACGGCCTCTCTGGAGCAGTGCATTGTGTTCCCTAAAACAAGTAAACAACAGAGCTACAGAGCCCAGGGCACATCCAGTCTACATAAGATACCTTGGGAAAACTGAAAATCAATAAGACACAGCCACCCCGATATTTAGGGGTGCACTGCTTACAAGACCCTCATCTTGGATTCACCTTAAATATCCCAGGAAAGATAAAAATGGTACAAAAATTTGTGGTACTTACGTCCGATGAAATATCCTTCAGCCATGAAATCAATGCCATAAGACGTAGCAGCAAAATGAGTGGATTCAGGTACGATGATTCTAAGTGAAATAAGTCACACAGAAAAATAAAGTTATCATAAGATATCACTTATAGAGATTCTGTAAACATGGCTACACATGAACTGAGTTAGGAAAGAGAACAGAGTCTCACATTTAGAAAACACTCTTATGCCTGCTTAAGGGGGAAGGAGAGGTGGGGTGATGCATAAAACCCAGAGTTTTATATAAGCACAGGTACCGTTCAAAAAATCAAATACGGAATAGACAAGATCTACACCTTCCTCAGTGAAAGGGACTCAAAACCCCATATTTCCCTCAGAGGAATATATCTGACTAGTAAGAATCTTATAACCTATTTATTGATATGTCTCCATGAGGGAATCAACTGTGTCTAGACTGGCATAAACATGGCAGTGAGAATCAGCTCAAACCCATTATAAAAAGGAATTTCAGACACACACAAAAAACAGGAAATTCTTTACAATTTCTTCATGGTCTCTGATGAAACCTGGAATGACCCTATCTACAACGACAGCTGGGTTTGGCATAAGGCTGGACACTTGGGACTGAGAGGATTGGTGAGATTCGGTGAGCAAATGCAGACCCTTTAAAGCAATAATGCATGGCCACCCTTCCATGGGTCCCAACTCTCCAGGTTGAAGGGAATATTACTGCAGCTATAACATGTACGGGAAACCTAGAGAATGGACAAACTGTGAATATGAAAGGTCTCTAAATCTCAACGATTAGAACCTCTCGTGGTGCTATGCATTGACTTTCCAAATGCTTTACTATCAATCTCCCAGCTTCGAGAGACAGCACCTTTAACCTCCTGGTTCCCACAGGTTGCCAATTTGGCAGAGGATGAAAGGGAAGAGAGAGAACCAATGAAAGAGTAGCTGTTAGGCATTTGGACGGGCACATGTCACTCTTATTTCCCCGGAAGAAGAAGAATTAACTAAAGTCTCAGACACACACTGGGAACCAGTATAGGTCCTGAAACAAAATTTTGGACGTGCGTTCAGCTCACAAAAAACAAGTTAAATAATTGAGCTCAGGGTCACAACAATTCACTAACAGGCAGAGTAATAAAGGACAACTATCGCCCAAAAATCTGTTGAGGGAAGGCAACGAGGCGGACTTGAAAGCGAGGCAGAATAGCAGGAAACAGATTTCAAGAGGTACGTTGGAATCGCCTTTAAAGCACAGGAAGTGAGGCACAACTTTGACAATGATGCACTTGGCCAAAAAGGGCGTATGTGTTATCTCCTGAATATATTCAGGAGAAAAGGCATACGCCCTTTTTGGCCAAGCAAGCAAGTGGGCATGCAAATCTGCACTACAAAGAAGTATCACTTCTCACCAGTCAAAAGGCACATCCACAAAATGGATAAGCACCAGAAAGTCAAGACAGGCCCTGGAGAACAGGGAGCCTTGTTATGCTGAAGGGTGGGATGTAAATTTCTAACTGCCTCTCTGGAGGAGTGCATTGAGTTCCCTAAAACAAGTAAACAACAGAGCTACAGAGCAAAGGCCACTTCCAGTCAAGGGAATATACCTTGGGAAAACTGAAAATCAATAAGACAGAGCCACCCCGAAATTTAGGGCTGCACTGCTTACAAAAACCTCAACTTGGGTACACCTTAAATATCCCTGGAAAGATAAAAATGGTTCAAAAAATTGTGGTACTTAGGTACGATGGAATATCCCTCAGCCATGAAATCAATGTCATAAGACTAGTAGCAGCAAAATGAGTGGATTCAGGTACGATGATTCTAAGTGAAATAAGTCACACAGAAAAAGAAACTTATCATAAGATATCACTTATGAAGATCCTGTAAAAATGGCTACACATGAACTGAGTTAGGAAAGAGAACAGCGTCCCACATTTAGAAAACACTCTTATGCCTGCTTAAGGGGGAAGGAGAAGTGGGGTGATGCATAAAACCAGAGTTTGATATAAGCACAGGTATCGTTCCAAAAACCAACTATGGAATAGACAAGACGTACCTATACCTTCCTCAGTGAAAGGGACTCAAAACCCCATATTTCCCACAGAGGAATATATCTGACTAGTAAGAATCTTAAAACCTATGTATTGATATGTCTCCATAAGAGAATCAACTCTGTCTAGACTGGCATAAACATGGCAGCGAGAAACAGCACAAACCCAGTATAAAAAGGAATTTCAAAAACAAAAAGAAAAGGTAAATTCTTTAAAAATCCTTCTGGGTCTCTGATGAAACCTGTAATGTCCCTATCTGCAAAGACAGCTGGATGTGGCATAAGGCAGGACACATGGGACTGCGAGGATTGGTAAGATTGGGTGAGCAAATGCAGACTCTTTAAAGCAATAATACATGGCACCCATTCCAATGGTCCCAACAGTCCAGGGTGAAGGGAATATTACTACAGCTATAACATGTACGGGAAACCTACAGAATGGATACACTGTGAATACAAAAGGTCTATAAAACTCAACGAATAGAACCTCTCGTGGTGCTACGCTTTGACTTTCGAACTGCTTTACTATCAATCTCCCAACTTATAGAGACAGCCCCTTTAGCCTCCTGGTTCGCACAGGTTGCCAATTTGGCAGAGAATGAAAGGGAAGAGGGAGAACCAATGAAAGAGTAGCTGTTAGGCATTTGGACGGGCACATATCACTCTTATTTCCCAGGAGGAAGAAGAATTAACTAAAGTCTCAGCCACCCACTGGGAACCAGTAGAGGTCCTGAACCAAAATATTGGACTTGCGTTCAGCTCACAAAAAACAAGTTAATAATTGAGCTCAGGGGCAAAGCAATTCACAAACAGGCAGAGTAATAAAGAACAACTATCGTCCAAAAATCTGTTGAGGGAAGGCAACGAGGCGGACTTGAAAGCGAGGCAGAATAGCAGGAAACAGATTTCAAGAGGTACGTTGGAATCGTCTTTAAAGCACAGGAAGAGGGGCACAACTTCGACAATGATGCACTTGGCCAAAAAGGGTGTATGCGTTTTCTCCTGAATATATTCAGGAGAAAACGCATACACCCTTTTTGGCCAAGCAAGCAAGAGGGCAATGCAAATCTGCACTACAAAGAAGTATCACTTCCCACCTGTCAAAAGGGACATCCACAAAATGGGTAAAATCCAGAAAGGCAAGACAGGCCCTGGAGAACAGGGAGCATTGTTATGCTGATGCGCGGGATGTAAATTGCCAACTGCCTCTCTGGAGGTGTGCATTGTGTTCCCTAAACCAAGTAAACAGCAGAGCTACAGAGCCAAGGGCCCTTCCAGTCTAGGGAATATATCTTGGGAAAACTGAAAATCAATAAGACAGAGCCATTCCAAAATTTAGGGCTGCACTGCTTACAAGAACATCAACTTGGGTACACCTTAAATATCCAAGGAAAGATAAAAACGTTTCAAAAAATTATGTTATTTACATACAATGGAATATCCCTCAGCCATGAAATCAATGTCATAAGACCAGTAGCAGCAAAATGAGTGGATTCAGGTACGATGATTCTAAGTGAAATAAGTCACACAGAAAAAGAAACTTATCATAAGATATCACTTATGAATATCCTGTAAACATGGCTACACATGAACTGAGTTAGGAAAGAGAACAGAGTCTCACATTTAGAAAAAACTCTTATGCCTTCTTAAGGGGGAAGGAGAGGTGGGGTGATGCATAAAACCAGAGTTTGATATAAGCACAGGTACCGTTCCAAAAACCAACTATGGAATAGACAAGACCTACACCTTCCTCAGTGAAAGAGACTCAAAACCCCATATTTCCCACAGAGGATTATATCTGACTAGTAAGAATTTTTAAACCTATGTATTGATATGTCTCCATAAGGGAATCATGTGTGCCTAGACTTGCATAAACTTGGCAGCGAGATTCAGCTCAAACCAACTATAAAAATGAATTTGAAAAACAAATCAAAAGGGATAATCTTTACAATTCCTTCAGTGTCTCTGATGAAACCTTGAATGACCCTATCTACAATGAGAGCTGGATGTGGCATAAAGCTGTACACATGGGACTGAGAGGATTGGTGAGATTGGGTGAGCAAATGCAGACCCTTTAAAGCAATAATGCATGGCACACATTCCATGGGTCCCATGTGTCTAGGTTGAAGGGACTATTACTAGCGCTATAACATGTATGGGAAACCTAGAGAATGGACACACTGTGAATACGAAACGTTTCTAAAACTCAACTAATAATCCCTCTCCTGGTGCTCCGGTTTGACTTTCCAACTGCTTTACTATCAATCTGCCAACTTGGAGAGACAGCCCCTTTAACCTCCTGGTTCGCACAGTTACAAATTTGTCAAAAATAAAAGGGAAGAGGGAGAACAAATGAGAGAGTAGATGTTAGGCATTTGGACGGGTACATGTCACACTAATTGCCCCGCAGGAAGAATAATTAACCAAAGTCTCAGCCACGTGCCGGGAACCAGTATAGGTCCTGAACCAAAATTTTGGACTTGCGGTCTGCTCACAAAAAACGAATTTAAAAATGGAGCTCAGGGGCACAGGAATTCAGAAACTGGCAGAGTAATAATGGACAACTATCGCCTAAAAATCTGTTGAGGGAAGGAATCGAGGCGGACTTGAAAGGGAGGCAGTATAGCAGGAAACAGATTTCAAGAGGTATGTTGGAATCGCCTTTAAAGCACAGGAAGAGGGGCACAACTTCGAAAATGATGCACTTGGCCAAAATGAGCGTATGAGTTTTCTCCTAAATATATTCAGCAGAAAACGCATACGCCCTTTTTGGCCAAGCAAGCAAGCGGGAAATGCAAATCTGCACTACAAAGTAGTATCACTTCCCACTGGTCAAAAGGGACATCTGCAAAATGTGTAAAAACCAGAAAGGCAAGACAGGCCCTGGAGAACAGGGAGCCTTGTTATGCTGATGGGCGGGATGTAAATTGCCAACTGCCTCTCTGGAGGAGTGCATTGTGTTCCCTAAAACCAGTATACAACAGAGCTACAGAGCCAAGGGCACTTCCAGTCTAGGGAATATACCTTGGGAAAACTGAAAATCAATAAGACAGAGCCACCCCAAATTTAGGGCTTCACTGCTTACAAGAACCTCAATTTGTGTATACCTTAAATATCCCAGGAAAGACAAAAATGGTTCAAGAAATTTTGGTACTTACGTACGATGGAATATCCCTCAGCCATGAAATCAATTTCATAAGGCCAGTAGCAGCAAAATGAGTGGATTCAGGTACGATGATTCTAAGTGAAATAAGTCACACAGAAAAAGAATCTTATCATAAGATATCACTTATGAAGGTCCTATAAACATGGCCTCACATGAACTGAGTTAGGAAAGATACCAGAGTAACGAAACTTATCATAAGATATCACTCATAGCGGGAATGTACACATGGCTACACATGAACTGATTTACAAACACAACAGAATCACACATTTAGAAAACAATCTTCTGCCTGCTTAAGGGGAAAGGCGAGGTGGGGTGATGCATAAAATCACAGTTTTAAATTAGCACTGATACCGTTACATAAACCAAGTATGTAATAGACAACACCTACTCCTGCCACAATGAACTGGACTCAACACCCCCTATTCATTGCAGAGTAATATGTCTGACTCTCAGTATTTTAAAACATATGTATTCTCATGTCTCCATAAATGAATCATGTGTGTGTATAACGGCATGAACAGAGCACTGAAATTCAGTTAAACCCACTTATAAAAATAAATTTCAAAAGCAAAATGCAAAAACAGTGAAACAGTGAGAAAGTCTTAAAAATTACGTTCAGGGCCTGTGATGCAACCTGGATTGACCACCTTTACACCCACAGCTGGATGAGACATAAGACTGGACACTTGGGGCTGACAAGATTGCTGAGGTTGTGTGAACAAAAGAACACCACTTAGAGCAATACTGTGTGCTACCCATTCTAGTGGTCCCAACTCTCCAGGTTTAAGGGAATCTTCCTACAGTTAAAACATGCATGGGAAACCCAGTGGATGGTACACTGTGTAATTGGGAAAGTTTTCTAAAAGGTACCTCATTTTTCCTTTTGTCGTGCTCGGCTTCGCCATTGCATCTGCATTACTAAAAATCTCCCCACTTAGAGTGTCAGCACCTTTACCCTCCTGTTATGCACAGTTTGCAAATTGTGCAGAGGATGAACATGAAGAGGGGGAATAAATGAGAGATTAGCTGTAGGTGTTTGGATGGGCACATGTCACTCTAGTTTCCCACCAGGAAGAAGAATTAACCAAAGGCTCAGCCTGAAGCCCCGGAACCAGTGTTGGGCCTAAAGCCATCCTGCGGTATTGCAGCCAGCTCACAAAGAGGCAAGTTGAAAAATGGAAATCAGGGGCACAGCAATTCACAAACTTGCAGAGTTATAAAGGACAACTATCATCCATAAATATATTGAGGAAAGGCAGTGAAGAGTATTTGAATGCAAGGCAGAATTGAAGGAAACAGATTTCAAGAGGTAGATTGGAGTCGTCTTTAAAGCACATGAAAAGCGACAGAATTTCGACAATGTTGCCCTTGGCTGAAAAGGGACTATGTGTATTTTCTTGAATATATTCGGGAAAAAATGCATACGCCCTTTTTGGCTAAGCAAGCCATCAGGCATTGCAAATCCACACTACAGAGAAGTGTCCCTTACCTCCAGTCAAAAGGGCCATCCACAAATAGTGTAAAAACCGCAAATGCAGGACAGGCCATGGAGAAAAGGGAGCCTGGTTATGCCGATGGACAGGATGTAAATTGCCAACAGCCTCTCTGGAGAACTGTATGTTGTTTTCTAAAACAGAGCTACAGAGCATAGCACACTTCCACTCATGGGCGTGTATTGTGGGAAAACTAAAAATCCATAACACACAGCCAGCCCAAACTTTAGGGCTGCTCTGTTTACAAGAACCTCGACTTCAGTACACTTTAAATATCCCAGGAAAGGAAAAAAAATGGATATAGATGTTGTGGTACTTATATACAATGGAATGTCACTCAGACATAAAATCAATGTCATAAGGCCAATAGCAGCTTAATGAGTGGCTTTAGGTACGATGATGCTAAGTGAAATGAGCCACAAAGTAAAAGAAACTTATTGTAATATATCACTTATAGAAGGAATGTAAACATGGCTACACATGAACTGAATTTCAAAAGAGAACAGAGTTACACATCTAAAAAACACACTTATGCCTCCTTAAGGGGAAAGGTGACGTGGGGTGATGTGTAAAAGCAGAGTTTGAAATTAGCACAGATCCCATTCCATATACCAAATATGTAATAGACAAGACCTACTCCTTTCTCAATGAACTGGACACAAAACACCCTATTCACTGAAGAGGAATATATCTGACTGGTAATAACCTTGAAACCTATGTATTTATATGTCTCCATAATGGAATCAAGTGTATGTAGATTGGCATAAACACAGATCAATGGAACAGGACAGAAAGCCCAGAGATAAACCTACATACCTATGGCTATCTCATCTATGACAAAGGAGCTAAGGATATACAATGGAGAAAAGACAGTCTCTTCAGTAATTGGTGCTGGATAAACTGGACCCCTACACATAAAAGAATGAAATTAGAACACTCCATAACACCATACACAAAAATAAACTCTAAATTGATTAGAGATCTAAATATAAGACCAGACACTATAAAACACTTAGAGGAAACCATAGGCAGAACACTCTATGACATAAATCACAGCAAGATCCTTTTTGACCCACCACTTAGAGAAATGGAAATAAAAACAGAAATCAACAAATGGGACCTAATGAAACTTATAAGCTTTTACACAGTACAGGAAAACATAAACAAGATGCAAAAACAACCCTCAGAATGGGAGAAAATATTTTCAAATGAAGCAATTGACAAAGGATTTATCTCCTAACTTTACAAGCACATCATGTAGCTCAATATCACAAAAACAAACAACCCAATCCAAAAACGGGCAGAAGACCTAATAGACATTTCTCCAAAGAAGATATACAGATTACCAAGAAACACATGAAAGGATGCTGAACATCACTAATCATTAGAGAAATGCAAATCAAAACTACCCTGAGGTATCACCTCACAGCAGTCAGAGTGGCAATCATCAAAACAATAAACGCTGGAGAGGCCTTTATTGGAGAAAAGGGAACACACTTGCACTGTGGGTGGGAATGTAAATTGATATGGGCACGAGGGAGAACAGTATGGGGGGTCCTTTAAATAACTAACAATAGAAGTACCATACGACACAACAATCCATCTACTGGACATTTGCCTTGTGAAAACCATAATTCAAAAAGAGTTATGTACAAAAATGTTCATTGCAGCTCTATTTGCAATAGCCAGGACATGGAAGCAACCTAAGTGTCCATCAACAGATGAATGCATAAAGAAGATCTGGCACATATATACAGTGGAATATTACTCAGCCATACATAGGAATGAAATTGGGTAATTTGTAGAGACCTCGATGGATCTAGAGACTGTCATACAGAGTGAAGTAAGTCAGAAAGAGAAAAACAAATATTGTATATTAATGCATATATGTGGAACCTAGAAAAATGGTACAGATGAACCGGTTTGCAGGGCAGAGTTAGAGACACAGATGTAGAGAACAAACATATGGACACCAAGGGGGGAACAACATGTGAGGGTGGTGGTGGGATGAATTGGGAGACTAGGATTCACATGTGCACACTTATATGTATAAAATAGATATCCAATAAGAACCTGCTGTATAAAAGAAATAAATAAATTTTAAAAAATTAAAAATAAATAAATAACATTTAATAAAATAAAACAGAAAAATAGTTTTTCCCTTCACATAGATGTCTTACTATTAATGCATTATTTCCATGTTTATATCTCCAAATTAAAAAAAAGAGGAATAAATAAAATCTACCTTGAAATAAAAAGAAATAAAGAAAAAAAAAAACAAAACAAAACAAAACAGAACCCACCAGTTATACAGAGGAAAATCGTATCATGGCACTTGCTCCAGTGGTAAATAATTCTTAAGTTGGTCAGAGGTGGGAAATCGTCTCCCATGCACTCAGCAGCACTCCCCCCCACAAGGAGCATCCTCATTGCAAAGCTGGGGGACAGTGTCGAGGCGTCTGTGAGTAAATGTGAGCTGAGCTCCAGTCCTGCTGCAGCTGAAATCTTCCCACCCTTTCCAGGTAAAACACCTGAATATGTACAACCACTTGCAAGCCTAGAGGAAGGGCTGTGGAGCCACACTAGCGAGAGCACGCAGGCCGACTTGGTGCCTGAAGGCCAGCCAGGATGGTCCTGGCTCCAGATGCTCTTCTGGAATCTTTCCATTTCCCTGCCTGAGATACCCCTCCTGCCATGGCCCCCACTGCTTTTTTACTTCCTCACCTCTGCCTGGGGAGAAATTCCAGTGGCAGGTATGGATGACACATCCTCTTCTTTAGCAGGTGGCAGCCTGGCAACTCCTGCAGAAAGTCCAGCAGAGCCCCACTCACATTGGGCCACCCACAAAGCCACGGCCTCTCCCTCCGTACCACCACCCCAGCCCCGACACTGCTGACGGGGCAGAGAATATGGCGTCAGTCACAGCTACAGGGGCTCTCGCTGACTGGAGAGGTGTTTATATTGACCTCAACACAGGCACACCTGGGGAGGGCTGGCAGGCATTGTCAGGCTGCCCAAATCAGCCAATCCTCACCCCTCAGTGGCTCACAGTTGCAGAAAATGAAACTTGTTAAACGGGCCAGGCCCAAGGAAGAGGTGTGGGCTCTTGAGAGTCAGGCTAGACAAGGGGCTGCAGCTGCGGCTTGTTTTCTTATCATTTTATCTGGTCCATGAGTGGAAAACAATTTCAAGAAGACCCTATCCTAATGAGAGGAACCCAGGAGTCAGGGAGAGGAGTGATGGTGGGTGGAGACAGAGGCCTGGTGCCCTGGCTGCAGTGGAAGTGTCTGGAAGACCAGGCAGAGAGAGGCTGCACAGAGTGATAGCCAGGGTCACAGACCTGTCAGAGCTGCTGTTTGTTAGTTCAAGTCCTGCTCTGAGGTGTTCTGTGTCAGCTGTGAGCGACAGGTGAGCTGGGGGTTCTCTGCAAGGTGGGCTATGTGCACAGTTCCTGTGTGTCCAGCCCTGCTGGGGTACCTGCGCAGGGGAGTTCCGTATCTTGGGAAGGGCCTGACTATGAGAGCCCCATGGGCTGCTGGGTAGCTGCAGAGGTGAGCTCCATACCCTTGGAAGGACTTGACCACGAGAGCCCCGTGGGCTGTGGGGTGCGGGATGCAGCCCAGGTGAGCTTCATATCCTTGGATTGGCCTGACCACGAGAGCCCCATGGGCTGCTGGAGACCTGGTAAAGGATATCAGGACAGTCAGTGAAGCCACCGAGGATATACTTCCAGTAGCTCCTATTTCCTACACCCTGCTGCTCATTCTACCATCCACCAGGCAATGACATTCTGTATTACACTTCAGTGATGCCTTCTTCTGTATTCCATTCATCTCAGAGTCACAAGAATTTTTGGCTTGTGAGTGGCAGGACACAACATGCAACACAAGCAATAATGCTGGTCCGTCCTGCCCCAATGGTTCAAAAATCCCCACACCATCATTGGGGAAATGTCCTCTAAAGACCTAAAAGTTCTACCTCTGTAAAAGGGAACCCTCCTTCAATATGCAGATGACATTCTGTTCGCCAGGCCTACTAAAGACGCCTCTGAACTACCTAGGCAAGAAAGGATAGAAGGTGTCCAAGAAAAAGGCTCAAATATACCAGGCTCAGGTGACATGCCTGGGCTTCATTCTCACAGATACTCGGAGAAACGCATCCCAGGATAGGGAAGAAGCCATTTGCAGCCTTACCTCTTCTAAAACTAGAAGACAGCTTAGAGCTTCCTGGGGAGGCCAAGGTTTTCTGCATCTGGATCCCTAACTACAGTCTGATAGCTGGGCCTCTACCTGAAACACTGACATGAAAAGATGATGATCCTTTTGAAGAGAATCCAGAAGCAGCCTTTCAAGAATGGAAAGAGCAGTCAATTTACACCCTTGCCCAGGAACTCCCTAATTTAGCTAAACCCATTGACCTTTACATACCCGGTCAAAGGTTAATTGCCCTTGGAGACTTAGTGCAAAAACTGGGACCACTTGAAATGGAGCAACACAAGAATGCCCTTCAGGTATGATAAACTATGGTCACCAAGGGCTTTGCCCACCAACTCATCAGGCCAGGATACTGGGGTATCTAAAAAGCTAGAAATCAGCAGCCCACAAGGCCAGCTCCCTCCTAAGGGAAAAGGAACCCACGTCGTGATCCTAACCACCCATCATGCCCTGAAGTTGCAGGGGTCGCTCTGTGGACACACTGACCTCGAGTGAGGAGGCCCTCCAACTCCACGTCCAGAGAGACAAACGGGGGCAACGGGGCCCCAAGATGACTCGTGTGACCATCACTTGACCTGGAGTTTCTCTCAGAAAACAACAAGACTGTGCCCCGAAAGAGCAGACTACTGCTTGCAGGACTTACTGCACCCAGAGGGGAGCTAATAAGCTTGGCGGGGGAAACGTATATCACGCTTTCACCATAGAAAACCCTACAGACACCGCAGTGATGGTGGCCAATATGACCGGCTGGACTGCTGGCTACTTCTAAAGGCCGTTGACTCAGTGGACGTCATGGTCCTGGATCACCACTGACTCTGGACTGTCTGGGAGTTGTGCGGGCATGGTTTTGACACATGGTGCTGTTTGTACATTAATTCAGGGACCTAATTAAAGAAAGCACAGACTACTGGTCAGAGCATCTAGGCTGGCAAAAACCGTCAGCCTAAGGTCGCTGAACAAATGTGGGGTGGGGTGAAACCTGCCACCTCAGCATGTCTGCGCATCTCTTTCCTGGATACTTAAAGGTCATTAGAATCTATAACACATCCAATGCTGGTGCTCAGGCGTACGGGAAGTGAGGCAGGATGCCTTGGGACAATCAACCTCACCTGGAGGCTGGTGGGGAGACGTTTTGACCCTCCCCCCAGGAATCAGGGCTGCCACCACAGCATGAAGCAGTTACAAAAGAGGGGTCTGCACCCTCAACAACCCAGGAATGAGGAACGGAACAAAAAGCAGAGGAGGGGTTCGTCTTCGGCAACGTTCATTAAAAATTCCTGTGAGATAAAAAGAGAACCTGGGCAATAAAATAAAGTCTAACCTGCTTTTCCTTTGTGCTTTGTCTAATTTCACGTGCTCCTAGGGTTCCGCATGCAGAGGTCCCACACCCGGCACTTCAGACCCGATTTCCTAGTGCAGAATGGCTGGTTCGACACCTCAGCTAGCGGGGTCCCATGCAGACTCCACGGCATAGAGCCTGAGCTGCAGCCAACCCAGCCCTCGAGAGCTCCATCCCCTCCCTCCCACTGACGCTGCGGGGATCCCTACACAGCAGCCCAGCCCACAGCCCGTGGGGGACTGCACACTCTCACCTCTCCATTCCGTTTTGAAAATAATGTTTCCTTTGCTTCTGAACCAAACTCAGTCTTGATCTGTTGGCTCCAATGACACTGGACACGGGGACTCCTGTTGGGGTCCACTCTGGAGGATCAGTAACAGAAATTGAGAACATTGTAACTTCAATGAACAGATGTGTGAGCCAAACTGTAGTTAACACAGAGCAGTGTATAATGCTCGGGTAAAATAAGATGTTTCTAACACTTACCTTTGATATTTCCATCACTTTACTATAAGCAAGTTCAGTGAAGACGTCTGTCTTATTTGTCAGGTCAACATTAGAGAAATGAAGTGATTTATTTCCATGGATGTACATCGAATACTCTTGGCTGAAGCTTCAATCTTGTTTTGAATGCTTTTCCATTGAAAAGGATACCTCTCTTTCAACTCCCCCATTTCTGAGAAGTATAAAATCTTATAATTTATTATTACCAAAGGGGAAAGGTAGGACAAGGGATAAATTAACAGTTTGGGATTAACACATACACAATGCTATGTATAAAATAGATCATCAACAAGGAACAACTGTGTAGCACAGGGAACTACACTCAATATTTTGCAATAACCTATAAGGGGAAATAATCTGAAAAAAGAATAGATATTTTTATTGACATCATCTATCAATGACAGTTAAAATGTAACCTAAGCAAGGCCGATGGTGAACGCTTCTGAACCTGAAGATTTCAATCATCTAAAGTTTGGGCTCTGCCTATTTCCCAAGGGCCATAATGGACATACGTGTAGCCGTAGCTTAAAAATTCCCCAGTTTGGGGTTCGGGGAGGCACTGATTTGGAAAAATCCCTGGTGTTCTCCTTCCATTCACGGGACCCTTCCTACAGCTAAAATATGCCTGTCACACCTAGAGGATGGTACACCGTTTGATCGGAAAGAGTTTGGAAAAGGCACCTCATCTCCTCATCGCCTGGTGCTCGGGTTCACCCCACCAGCATCTTTCCTGACAATCTCCTCACTTGGGGATATCAGCACCGTCAACATCCTGTTGCACACAGTTTGGAATTTGTCCAGAGGATGAAGCGGAAAGATGAGAAAAATTTAGAGACAAGTCTTAGGTGTTCGGACAGGCACATGCCACTCTAATTTCCTATCTGGAAGACAAATTAATCAAAGGCTAGAATTGCCCACGGAAACAGAATAGGTCTAGAGGAAATCCTGCTGTTTTGTGTCCAGTTTCCAAAAACACAAGTTGAAAAATGGAACAGAGGGGCACTAAAATTCATGAAACTGCAGAGTTGAAAATATCTATCGTCGAAAAATGTCTTAAGGTAAGTCACAGAAAAGGACTTGTAAGCAAGGGAGAGTGGCAGGAAACAGATTTGAAGAGGTAGAAAGGACTCCCAATTAAAGCACAAGAAAAGGGGCTCAGCATCGCCAATGATGCAGTTGGCACAAAAGGGCGTATGCATTTTTCTGAATATATTCAAGTAAAGGCCATACACACGTTTTATCCAACCAAACAGGTTGGCACTGAAAATCAATATTACAAAATGTATCACTTCACATCAGTCAGAAGGGCCATCCACATAAAGCGTAAACACCAGAAATGCAGGACAGGGCGAGGAGAAAAGGGAGCCCTGTGAGGCTGATAGTGAAAATGTAATTTGCCAACGGCCACTCTGGAGAAGTGTATTGTGTTTGCTAAAACATCTAAAAGATGAGCTACAGAGCATAGGGCACTTGCACTCATGGGCGTATACCTTGGGAAAAACAAAAATGGACAGTAAACAGGCACCACAACGTTTACCACCTCTCCGTTAAAAAGGGCCTCCACTTGGATATAACCTAAATGTCCCTGGAAGGATAAAATGGATAAAAGAGATGCGGTACTTATGTAGAGTGGAATATTACTCATCCCGAAATCAATGAAATAAGGCCAGTTGGAACAACTCTGGAGGAGTTACATACGATCATTCTAAGTGACATATGTCAGAAAGAAAAAGACACATATCATAAGATGTCACTTAAAGGTGGAATCAAAAATGGCTACACATGAAATAAACTACAAAACAGAAAAATAGTCAAATATGTAGAAAATAGACATAAGGCTGCTAAATGGGAAAGGTGGGGAATGGTGAGGTATTATCCAGGAGGTTGAAATTAGCAAATATACCATTCCAAGTACCAAATTGAATAACTGACAAAGCCTACACGGTACCTCAAAGAACTGCACTCAGCCCACTTAAGTCACTGGACAATAATACATATGACTCGTAAGCATCTGAAAAATAATTTCTTGTTGTCTCACAGTACATGAATCAAGTGGATGTACAGCAGCAAAAAACGGAACTTTGAAAATCAGCTGTAACCAATATAAAATAAATTTAAAAATATTTATAAAAACGGTGAGACAGACAAAAATTCTTACAACTTTTGTTGAAGGGCTACGATGTAACATGGATTGAACACATGTAGACCCACAGCAGGATGATATATAAGGCTGGAAGCTATGCAGGCTAAGAGATGTTAGAGAGGCTGGGTGAGGAAATGCAGACTTTTTAAAGTAATACTGCCTGGTACCCATTCCATGGGTCCCAAATCGGCAGGTTCAAGGGAATCTTCTGACAGCGAAAACATGCCTGCGAAACCGAGATGAATGTACACCGTGTGCTCAGGAAAGGTGTCTAAAATGCACCTCATTTTTGATCTCCTGGTGCTGGGGTTCGCCATTTCAGCCACATTACTAAAAATCTCCCCACTTTGAGAATCAGCACCTTTAACCTCCTGTTTCACACAGTTTGCATTTTGTGCAGAGGATAAATGGGAAGGGGGGAACCAATGAGAGATTAGCTGTAGGATATTTGACAGGCACATGTCACTCTAATTTCCCATTAGAAGAAGAATTAACCAAAGGCTCAGCCTGCCTCCTCAGAACCAGAATAGGGCCAGAAGCAATCCAAAGGTTTGGCGGCCAGCTCACAAAAAAGCGAGTTGCAAAATGGAGCTCAGGAACAGACAATTCAAAGACCTGCAAAGATATAAATGATAACCAACGTCCAAAAATATATTCAGGTAAGGCAACGAAGAGGATCTGAATGAGAGGCAGAATTGCAGGAAACAGATTTCAAAAGGTAGATTGTACTCACATTTAAAGCATATGAAAAGCAGCAGAATTTCTAAAATGATGCAGTTGGGCAAAAGGGTGTATGCCTTTTTCTCGTGAATATCTTCAGGAAAAAAACACATACAGAGTTTTTGGCCAACCAAGCAAGCGGGAAATGCAAATCCGCACAACAAAGAAGTCTCAATTTCCACTGCTCAGAAAGGCCATCCAAAAAATGTGTACAAACCAGAAATGCTGGAGAGGCCATGGAGAACAGGGAGCCTAGTCACGCTGATGGGTGGGGTATAAATATCCAAGAGCCACTCTGAAGAAGTGTATGCTGTTTGCTAAAACATTTAAATACAAAGCCCCCGAGCAAAGGGGACTTCAACTCAGGGACATATAACTTGGGAAGACTAAATATCGACAAGACACAGGCACCCCAATGTTTAGGGCTGCTCTGCATACAAGAACCTCAACTTCGGTACACCTAAAATATCCCAGGAAAAAGAGAAATGCATAAATAACTTGTGGTAATTTTGTACAACGGAATATTACTCAGACGTGGAATCAATGTCATAAGGCCAGTAGCAGCATAAAGAGTGGATTTAGGTATGATGATTCTAAGTGAAATTAGTCACACAGAAAAAGAATCTATTCATAAGATATCACTTACAGAGGGAATGTCAACATCACAACACATGAACTGAATTAAGAAAGAGAACAGAGTCTCACATTTAGAAAACACTCTTATACCTGTTTAATGGGAAAGGAGAGGTGGGGTGATGCATAAAACCAGAGTTTGATATTAGCACAGGTACCATTCCATAAACCAAATAGAGAATAGACGAGACCTACCCCTTACTCAGTGAACGGGACTCAAACCCCCTATTCCACACAGAGGAATATATCTGACTAGTTAGAATCTTAAAACCTATGTATTGATTTGTCTCCATAAGGGAATCAAGTGTGTCTAGACTGGCATAAACACGTCAGTGAAAATCAGCTCAACCGCACTATAAAAATGAATTTCAAAAACAAACAAAAAAACAGCGAAATTCTTACACAATTCCTTCAGGGGTTCTGATGAAACTGGGAATGACCATATCTGCAAACACAGCTGGATGAGACATAAGGCTGGACACTTGGGACTGAGAGGACTGGTGAGATTGGGAGAGAAAATACAGACCCTTTAAAGTAGTAATGCATGCCACGATTCCATGGATCCCAAATCTCCAGGTAGTAGGGAATATCACTACAGTTATAACATGTATGGGAAACCTAGAGAATGGACACCCTGTGATGGTGAAAGATTTCTAAAAGTCTCCTAATTTTTCCTCTCCTTGTGCTCCAGTTTGGCATTCCAACTGCTTTACTATCAATCTCCCAACTTAGGGGAGCCAGCCCCTATAACCTCCTGGTTCGCACAGTTGGCAAATTGTGCAGAGGATGAAAGGGAAGAGGGAGAACCAATCAGAGAGTAGATGTAGGCATTTGGACGGGCACATGTCACTCTAAATTCCCGTCAGGAAGAAGAATTAACCAAAGCCTCAGCCACCCGCAGGGAACAGTATATCCACCCCTGGAACAAGTATAGGTCCTGAAGCAAAATTGTGGATTTGCGGTCAGCTCCCAAAAATGGGATTTGAAAATTGGAGCTCACGGGCACAGCAATTCACAAACCTACAGTTATAAAGGACTACTGTCTTCCAAAAATCAGTTGAGGGAAGGCAACGAAGCTGACTTGAAAATGAGGCAGAATTGCACAAAACATATTTCAAGAGGTAAATAGGAATCGCCTTTAAAGCACAGGAAAAGCATCACAACTTCAACAATGATGCACTTGGCCAAAAAGGGCGTATGCTTTTTCTCCTGAATATATTCAGGAGAAAATGCATACGACCTTTTTGGACAATAAAGCAAGTGCACAATGCAAATCCACACTACAAAGAATTGTCACTTCCCACGGGTCAAAAGGGACATCTGAAAATCTGTAAAAACCAGAAAGGCAAGAGGGAGATGACAAGGGCATGAAGCAATATGATCCAAAGTGTCATGAAGGATTGTGATGACAAGCGCATGGAGCATTGTGATGACAAGATTATGTAGCATATTGCTGACAAAGGCATGGAGCATTGTGATGACAAGTTTCATGGAGCACTGTGATGACAAGTGTCACGGAGCATCGTGATTACAGGGGTCATGGAGCATTGGGATGACAAGGGCATGGAGCATTTTGATGACAAGCGTCCCGGATCATTGTGTTGTCAGGGTTCATGGATCATTGTGATGACAGGAGTCATGGAGAATTGTGATGACAGGGGTCATGGAGCATTGTGATGAGAAGGTCAAGGAGCATTGGGCTGAAAACGTTCATGGAGTATTGTGATGACAGGGGCCATGGAGGCTTGTGATGACAAGGTACTGGAGCATTGTGATGAGAAGACCATGGAGACATGTGATGACAAGTCTCATGGAATATTCTGATGAAAAGGGGCATGGAGCATTGTGATTACAGGGGTCTTGGGGCATAGTGATGACAACGGCATGGGGCATTGGGATGAAATGGCCATGGAGCGTTTGGATGACATGCATCATGGAGCTTTTGAAGACAAGGGCATGGAACATTGTGATGAAAAAGGCATGGAGACTTTTCATGACAGGGTTAAGGGAGCATACTGACGACAATTGTCAGGGAGCATTGTGATGACAAGTGTATTGAGCATTGTGATGACAAAGGTCATGGAGCATTGTGATGAGAAGACCATGGATAACTGTGATGACGAGCGTCATGGGGAGTTGTGATGATAAGTGTTATGGAACATTTTGATCACAAGGATTTGGAGCATTGTGATGACAGAGGTCATGGAGCATTTTGATTTCATTGTAATGAAAATAGCATGAAGCATTTTGATGATGGGCATGGTGTATTGTGATGACAGGGTTCATGGAGCATTGAAATGAAAAGGGGCATGGAGCATTTTGATTACAGGGGTCTTGGAGCATTGTGATGACAAGGGCATGGAGCCTTGTGATGACAAGGCCATGGAACATCGTGAAGGCAGGGGTCATGGAGCATTGTTATTAAAGGGGTTATTTTGAATTGTGATGGCAAGGGCATGGAACATTGTGATGAGAGGGCCATGGAGCATTCTGATGACATGCGTCATGGAGCTTTGTGATGACAAGGTCATGGAGCAATGTGATGTGAGCGTTCATGGAGCATTGTGATGACAATGACATTGAGCATTGTGATGAAAAGTTCATGGAGCATTGTGGTGACACATTTCACCGAGCCTTGTGATGATGAGGACATTGACATTTGTGGTGACACAGGTCATGGAGCCTTGTGATGACGGGACACATGGAGCATTGTGATGACTGGGGTCATGTAGCATTGTGATGACAGGAGCATGAAGCATTGGTCTGACAAGTTTCATGGATAATTGTGTTGACAGTGGGCATGGCACATTGTGAAGACAAGGGAATGGAGCATTGTGATGACAAGGTCATGGAGTATTGTGAAGACAGGCGTCAGGGAGCATTGTGATGGCATATTTCATGTTCCATTGTGATGACAATGACATGGATCATTGTGATGCCAAGTGTTATGGAGGATTGTGTTGACAAAGGTAATGGAGCACTGTGACGACAAGGGCTTGGAGCATTGAGATGACAAGGGTCATGGAGCATTGTGATGACAAGGGCATGGAGCATTGTGATGACAACGGCCTTTGATAATTTTGATGAAAAAGTCGTGAAGCATTGTGATGACAAAGGAATGGAGCTTGCTATGACAGGGGACATGGGGCATTGCGATGACAAGTGCATGGAGAATTGTGATGACAAGAGCATGTAACATTGTGATGAGAACTGTCATGGAGCACTGTGATAAGAAGGACGTGGAGAATTTTGATGACAAGGGACATGGAGCATTGTGATGACCAGGGCATGGAGCATTGTTATGGCAAGACTGTGTAGCACTGTGCTGAGAAGACCATGGATAATTCTGGTGACGAGCATCATGGAGCACTGTAATGAGAAAGGGCATGGAGCATTGTGATGATACGTCTCATGGAGCATTGTGATGACAGGGGTCATGGATCATTGTGATGACACGGGTCATGGAGTATTCTGATGACAAGATTGTGCAGTATTGTGATGACAAAGCATTTAACACTGTGATGGGAAGTGTCATGGAACATAGTGATGCCAAGAACGTGGAGAATTGTGATGACAGGGAACATAGAGCATTGTGATGACCAGGGCACGGAGCACTGTGATGGCAAGACTGTGGAGCACTGTGATGAGAAGACCATGGATAATTGTGATGACGAGCGTCATGGAGCGCTATAATGACAAGCGGCATGGAGCTTTGTGATTACAGGGGTCTTGGAGCATTGTGATGACAAGGGCATGGAGCATTGTGAAGAGAAGGCCATGGAGCATTCTGATGAATGCGTCATGGAGCACTGTGATGCCAAGTGCATGGAGCATTGTGATTATAGGTGTCTTGGAGCATTGTGATGAAAAGGGCATGGATCATTGTGATGAAAAAGGCATGGAGCCTTGTCATGACAGTGTTCAAGGAGCATACTGACGACAAGTGTCAGGGGGCATTGTGATGACAAGTGTATTGAGCGTTGTGATGACAAAGTTTATGGAGCATAGTGATGAGAAGACCATGGATAATTGTGATTATGAGCATCATGGTTTGTTGTGATGAGAAGTGTTATGGAACATTGTGATCCCAATGGTTTGGAGCATTGTGATGACAGTGGTCATGGAGCATTGTGATGATATTGGCCATGGAGCATTGTGATGAGAAGGTCGTGGAGCATTGTGATTACAGGTGTCTTGATGCATTGTGATGAATAGGGCATGTATCATTGCGATGAAAAAGGCATGGAGACGTGTCATGATATGGTTCAAGAAGCATACTCACGACAAGTGTCAGGGAGCATTGTAATGACAAGTGTATTGAGCATTGCGATGACAGAGGTCATGGATCATTTTGATTTCAAGGAGCATGGCGCATTGTGATGACAAGGTCATGAAGCAATGTGATCCCAATGTTCATGGAGGATTGTGATGACAATGGTAATGGAGTATTGTGTTGACAAGCGCATAGAGCATTGTAATGACTATGTCATGTAGCATTTTGCTGACAAAGGCGTGGAGCATTGTAATGACAGGTGTCATGGAGCACTGTGATGACAAGCGTCATGGAGCATTGTGAATACAGAGGTCATGGAGCATTGGGATGACAAGAGCATGGACCATTGTGATGACAGGGGTCATGGAGCATTGTGATGACAGAGGTCATGGAGAATTTTGATTTCATTGTGCTGACAATAGCCGGAAGCATTATGATGATGGGCATGGTGCATTGTGATGACAGGGTTCATGGAGTGTTGAGATGAAAAGGGGCATGGAGCATTGTGATTACAGGGGTCTGGGAGCATTGTGATGACAAGGGCATGGAGCATTTTGATGAGAAGGCCATGGAACATTCTGATGACCTGTGTCATGGAGCTTTGTGATGACAAGGGCATGGAGCATTGTGATTACAGGTGTTTTGGAGCATTGTGATGACAAGGGTCATGGTGCCTTGTGATTGCAAGGCCGTGGAACATTGTGATGGCAGGGGTCATGGAGCATTATTATGACAGGGGTAATGGAGCATTGTGATGAGAAGGGCATGGAACATTGTGATTACAACGTTTATGGAGCATTGCCATGAGAAATTTGTGGACCGTTGGGATGAAAAGCGCGAAGCACGTTGTGATGATAAGGGTCATGGAGCATTTTTCTGACAAAGGCATGGAACATTGTGATGACAAGGGTCACGGAGCATTGTGATGAAAAGTTCATGGAGCATTTTGGTTACAAAGGTAACAGAGCCCTGTGATGACGCGGGCATCGACCATTGTGATGGCAAATGTTATGAAGAATTGTGATGACTGGAGTCAAAGATCATTGTGATGACAGGGGTCATAGAGCATAGTGATGACAAGGGCATGGAGCATTGGGCTGAGAAAGGCATATAGCATTGTGATGACAAGGGGCAAAGAGCATTGTGATGAATTGTTCATGGAGCATTGTGGTTAAAATGGTTACAGAGACTGTTGATGATGAGGGCATGGACCACTGTGATGACAAACGCCATGGATCATTGTGATGACTGGAGTCACGGAGCATTGTGATGACAAGGGTCATGGAGCATTGTGATAATATGGGCATGGAGCATTGTGATGACAAGGGAATGGAACATTGGTCTAATAAGTTTCATGGATTATTGTGATGACAGTTGGAATAGCGCATTGTGATGACAAGGGCATGGAGCATTATGATGACCAGGTCATGCAGTACTGTGCAGATAGGTGTCAGGGAGCATTGTGATGACATATGTAATGGCCCATTGTGATGACAATGGCATGGAGCATTGTGATGAAAACGGCATGGGGCATTGTGATGAAAAAGGCAAGGAGACTTGTCATGACAAGTTTCAAGGAGCATACAGACAACAAGTGTCAGGGAGCATTTTGAGGACAAGTGTATTGAGCATTCTGATGACAAAGGTCATGGAGCATTGTGATGAGAAGACCATGGATAATTGTGATGACGAGCGTCATGGGGCATTGTGATGACAAGTGTTATGGAATATTGTTATCACAAGGGCTTGGAGCAATGTTATGACAGAGGTCATGGAGCATTTTCATTTCATTTTGATGACAATAGCATGAAGCATTATTATGATGTGCATGGTGCATTGTGATGACAAGGTTCATGGATCATTTTGATGAAATGGGGCATGGAGCAGTGTGATTGCAGGGGTCTTGGAGCATTGTGAAAAGAAGGGTCATGGAGCCTTGTGATGACAAGGCAATGGAACATTGTGTTGGCAGGCGCCATGAACTATTGTTATGACAGGGATAATGGAGCTTTGTGATGGCAAGGGCATGGAGCATTGTGATGAGAAGTCCATGGAGCATTCTGAGGACATGTGTCATGGAGCTTTGTGATGATGAGGTTTTGGAGCAATGTGATGAGAGCGTTCATGCAGCATCGTGGTGACAATGACATGGAGCATTGTGATGCCAACGGTCATGGATCTTTGTGATGACAAATGTCATGGAGCATTTTGATGACAAGGGCATTGTGCATTGTGATGAGAAGGGCAGGGAGCATTGTGATGACAGGGTCATGGTGCAATTTGATGAAAAGGGTCATGGAACATTTTGATGACAGGCGTTATGGAACACTGTGATGTCAGGGGTCATGGAGCATTTTGATGAAAACGGTCATGGAGCATTTTGATGATAAGGGTTATGTAACATTGTGATGTCATGGGTCATTGAACATTGTGATGATAATGCATGTAGCACTGTGATCAGAGGAGTCATGGAAGATTGTGATGACAGGTGTGAGGTAGTATTGTGACGAATAGTGATGTAACATTGTGATATCAGTGGGGAGAGAGCATTTTGATGAGAAGCACATGGAGCATTGTGATGACCAGGTCATGCAGTATTGTGAAGAGAGGTGTCAGGGCGCATTGTGATGACATATATAATGGCCCATTGTGATGACAATGGCATGAAGCATTGTGATGCCAAGTGTCATGGAGGATTCTAATGACAAAAGTAATGGAGCATTGTGATGACAATGGCATGGAGCATTGTGATGACAAGAGTCAGGTAGCTTTCTGCTGAGAATTGCATGGAGAATTATGATGACAAGGGTCATGGAGCATTCTGATGACAAGCTTGTGGAGTATTTTGATGACAGTGACGTGGAGCATTGTGATGAAAACGGCATGGGTCATTTTCATGAAAAATTCATAGAGCCTTTCGTGACAGGGTTCAAAAAGCATTCTGATGACAAGTGTCAGGGAGCATTGTGATGACAAGTGTATTGAGAATTGTGATGACAAAGGTCATGGAGCATTGTGATGAAAAGGGCATGCAGTACTGTGATGACAGGCATCATGGAGTGTTTTGATGACAAGTGTTATGGAACATTGTGATCAGAAGGGTTTGGATCATTGCGATGACAGAGGTCATGGATCATTTTGATTTCAAGGATCATGGAGCATTGTGATGACAAGGTCATGAAGCAATGTGATCCCAAGGTTCATGCAGGATTGTAATGACAATGGTAATGGAGTATTGTGTTGACAAGCGCATAGAGCATTGTAATGACAAGGTCATGTAGCATTTTGCTGACAAAGGCATGGAGCATTGTAATGACAGGTGTCATGGAGCACTGTGATGACAAGCGTCACGGAGCATTGTGAATACAGGGGTCATGGAGCATTGGGATGACAAGAGCATGGATCATTGTGATGACAGGGGTCATGGAGCATTGTGATGACAGAGGTCATGGAGAATTTTGATTTCATTGTGCTGACAATAGCCGGAAGCATTATCATGATGGGCATGGTGCATTGTGATGACAGGTTTCATGGAGCATTGAGATGAAAAAGGGCATGGAGCATTGTGATTACAGGGGTCTGGGAGCATTGTGATTACAAGGGCATGGAGCATTCTGATTACAGGGGTCTGGGAGCATTGTGATGACAAGGGCATGGAGCATTTTGATGACAAGGCCATGGAACATTCTGATGACATGTGTCATGGAGCTTTGTGATGACAAGGGCATGGAGCATTGTGATTACAGGAGGCGTGGAGCATTGTGATGACAAGGGTCATGGAGCCATGTGATGACAAGGCCGTGGAACATTGTGATGGCACGTGTCATGGAGCATTTTTACGACAGGGGTAAATGAGCATTGTGATGAGGAAGGCATGGAACATTGTGATTACAAGGTTTATGGAGCATTGCAAAGACAAATTTGTGGACCGTTTGGATGAAAAGCGCGTGGCACATTGTGTTGACAAGTGTCATGGAGCATTTTTCTGACAAAGGCATGGAGCATTGTGATGACAAGTGTCACGGAGCATTGTGATTAAAAGTTCATGGAACATTGTGGTTACAAAGGTAATAGAACCTTTTGATGACGCGGGCATCGACACTTATTATGACAAATATTATGAAGAATTGTGATGACAGGAGTCACGGAGCATTGTGATGACAGGGGTCATGGAGCAATGTGATGAGAAGTGCATGAAGCATTGTGCTGAGAAAGGCATAGAGCATTGTGATGACAAGGGTCAAAGAGCATTGTGATGAAATGTTCATGGAGCATTGTGCTTAAAAATGTCACAGAGACTGTTGATAATGAGGGCATGGACCATTGTGATGACAAAGGTCATGGAGCATTGTGATGACTGGAGTCACGGAGCAATGTGATGACAGAGGTCATGGAACATTGTGATAACTAGGGCATGGAGCATTGTGATGACAAGGGCATGGGACATTGGTCTAATAATTTTCATGGAGTATTGCGATGACAGTTTGAATGGCGCATTGTGATGACAAGGGCATGGAGCATTGTGATGACTAGGTCTTGCAGTATTGTGAAGAGAGGTGTCAGGGAGCACTGTGATGACATATTTAATGGCCCATTGTGATGACAATGACATGGAGCATTGTGATGCCAAGTGTCATGGAGGATTCTGATGACAAAGGTAATGGAGCTTTGTGATGAAAATGGCTTGAATCATTGTGATGAAAAGGGTCAGGAAGCATTGTTCTGACAAGTGCATGGAGAATTGTGATGACAAGGGTCATGGAGCATTCTGATGACAAGCTTGTGGAGTATTTTGATGACAATGGCATGGAGCATTGTGATGAAAATGGCAGGGGGCTTTGTGATGAAAAAGGCATGGAGCCTTTTCGTGACGGTGTTCAAGGAGCATTCTAAAGTCAAGAGTCAGGGAGCATTGTGATGACAAGTGTATTGAGAATTGTGATAACAAAGGTCATGGAGCATTGTGATGAAAAGGGCATGGAGTATTGTGATGACAGGCATCATGGACCGTTGTGATGACAAGTGTTATGGAACATTGTGATCACAAGGGTTTGGAGCATTGTGATGACAGAGGTCATGGATCATTTTGATTTCAAAGAGCATGGAGCATTGTGATGACAAGGGCATGAAGCAATGTGATCCCAAGATTCATGGAGGATTGTGATGACAATGGTAATGGAGTATTGTGATGGCAACCGCATAGAACATTGTAATGACAAGGTCATGTAGCATTTTGCTGACAAAGTCATGGAGCATTGTGATGACATGTGTCATGGAGCACTGTGATGACAAGCGTCACGGAGCTTTGTGAATACATTGGTCATGGAGCATTGGGATGACAAGGGCATGGATGATTGTGATGACAAGGGTCATGGAGCATTGGGCTGAAAATGTTCATGGAGTTTTGTGTTGACAGGGGTCATGGAGCATTGTGATGAGTAGGGAATGTAGCATTGTGATGACAAGAGTCCCGGATCATTGTGTTGTCAGGTGTCATGGAGTGTTGTGATGAAAATGGTCATGGAGCGTTTTGATGATATTTGTCATGGAGCATTGTGATGAGAATATCATGGAGCATTGGGCTGAAAATGTCCATGGAGTATTGTGATGACAGGGTTCATGGAGCATTGTGATGCCAAGGGTCATGGATCTTTGTGATGACAAAGGACATGGAGCATTTTGATGGCAAGTGCATTGTGCATTGTGATGAGAAGGGCAGGGAACATTCTGATGACAGGGTCATGGAGCAATGTGATGAAAAGTGTCATGGAACATTTTAATGACAGGTGTTATGGAACACTGTGATGTCAGGGGTCATCGAATATTGTGATGAGAAGTGCATGTAGCATTGTGATGACAGGAGTCATGGAACATTGTGATGACAGGGGTGAGGGAGTATTGTGATAAATAGTGATGTAGCATTGTTATATCAGTGGTGAGAGAGCATTTTGATGAGAAGTGCATGGAGCATTCTGATGACAAATTTTAAGGACCATTGTGATGACAAGAATGTGGAGCACTGTGGTGACAAGCGCATGGTGCATTGTGATGACATTTGTCATGGAGCATTGTGCTGACAAGCGCATGGAGCACTGTGATGACATGGGTCAAAGAACATTGTGATGAAAAGTTCATGGAGCATTGTGGTTAAAAAGGTCACAGAGACTTTTGATGACGAGGGCATGGACAAATGTGATGACAAAAGTCATGAAGCATTGTCATGACTGGAGTAACGGAGCACTGTGATGACAGGGGTCATGGAGCTTTGTGATAACAAGGGCATGGAACATTGTGATGACAAGGGCATGGAACATTGGTCTAATAAGTTTCATGGATTATTGTGATGACGGTTGGAATGGCGCATTGTGATGAGAAAGGCATGGAGCATTGTGATGACCAGGTCATGCAGTATTGTGAAGATACGTGTCAGGGAGCATTGTGATGACATATGTAATGGTCCATTGTGATGAAAATGGCATGGAGCATTGTGATGCCAAGTGTCATGGAGGATTCTGATGACAAATGTAATGGAGCATTGTGATGACAATGGCTTGGAGCATTGTGATGACAAGGGTCAGGGAGCATTGTGCTGACAAGTGCATGGAGATATTTGATGACAAGGGTCTTGGAGCATTCTGATGACAAGCTTGTGGAGTATTTTGATGACAATGGCATGGAGCATTGTGATGAAAATGGTATGGGGCATTGTGATGCAAAAGGCATGGAGCCTTTTCGTGACAGGGTTCAAGGAGCATTCTGATGACAAGTGTCAGTGACCACTGTGATGAAAAGTGTATTAATAATTGTGATGACAAAGGTCATGGAGCATTGTGATGAAAAGGTCATGGAGCATTGTGATGACAGGCATCATGGAGCATTGTGATGACAAGTGTTATGGAACACTGTGATCCCATGTGTTTGGAGCATTGTGATGAGAGAGCTCACGGATCATTTTGATTTCAAGGAGCATGGAGCATTGTGATGACAAGGGCATGAAGCAATGTGATCCCAAGGTTCATGGAGGATTTTGATGACAATGGAAATGGAGTATTGTGATGACAAGCGCATAGAGCATAGTAAAGACAAGGACATGTAGCATTTTGCTGACAAAGGCATGGAGCATTCTGATGACAAGTGTCATGGAGCACTGTGATGACAAGCGTCACGGAGCATTGTGAATACAGGGGTCATGGAGCATTGGGATGACAAGGGCATGGATCATTGTGATGACAAGGGTCATGGAGCACTGGGCTGAAAATGTTCATGGAGTGCTGTGATGACAGGGGTCATGGAGCATTGTGATGACTAGGGAATGGAGCATTGTGATGACAAAAGTCCCAGATCATTGTGTTTTCAGGTGTCATGGAGTGTTGTGATGACAGTGGTCATGGAGCATTGTGATGATATTGGCCATGGAGCATTGTGATGAGTAGGTCGTGGAGCATTGGGCTGAAAATGTTCATGGATTATTGTGATGACAGGGGTCATGGAGCATTGTGATGACAAGGGAATGGAGCATGGTGATGACAAGGTCCTGGAGCACTGTGATGAGAAGACCATGGAGACTTGTGATGATAAGTCTCATGGAGCATTCTGATGAAAAAGGTCATGGAGCGTTTTGATGACAGGGCTTATGGAACATTGTGATGTCACGGGTCATGGAACATTGTGTTGATAAGGGGATGTAGCATTGTGATGACAGGGGTCATGGAACTCTGTGATTACAGGGGTGAGGGAGGATTGTGATAACTAGTGATGGAACATTGTGATATCTCAGGTGAGAGATCATTTGGATGAGAAGTGCATGGAACATTGTGATTACAATATTTATGGTGCATAAGGATGACAAGGTTGTGGATCATTGTGATGAAAAGTGCGTGGCACTTTGTGATGACAAGGGTCATGGAGCATTGTTCTGACAAAGGCATGGAGCATTGTGATGACAAGGGTCACGGAGCATTGTGATGAAAAGTTCATGGAGCATTGTGGTTACAAAGGACATAGAGCCTTGTGATTACGCGGGCATGGACCGTTGTGATGACAAACGTTATGAAGCATTGCAATGACTGGAGTCACGGAGCATTGTGATGACAGGGGAATGGAGCATTGGTCTGACAAGTTTCATAGATTATTGTGATGACAGTGGACATGGTGCATTGTGATGACAAGGTTATGGGGCATTGTGATGAGAAGGTCATGGAGTATTTTGAAGACAGGTGTCAGGGAGCATTCTGATGACATATGTCATGGTCCATTGCGATGACAATGGCAGGGAGCATTGTGATGCCAAATGTAACGGAGGATTGTGATGACAAATATAATGGAGCATTGTGATGTCTACGGCTTGGATCATTATGATGACAAAACCAAGGAGCCATGTGATGACAAGTCTCAAGGAGCATACTGATGAAAAAGGGCATGGAGCATTGTGATTACAGGGGCCTTGGAACTTTGTGATGACAAGGGCATGGAGCATTGTGAGGAGAAGACCAAGGAGCATTCTGATGGCATGCATCATTGAGTTTTGTGATGACAAGGGCATGGAGCATCGTGATTACATGGGTCTTGGAGCATTGTGATGAAAAGGGCATGGATCATTGTGATGAAAAAGGCATAGAACCTTGTCATGACAGGATAAAAGGAGCATACAGACAACAAGTGTCAGGGAGCATTTTGATAACAAGTGTATTGAGCATAGTGATGACAAAGGTCATGGAGCATTTTGATGAGAAGACTATTGATAATTGTGATGAGCAGTGTCATGGGGCATTGGGATGACAAGTGATATATAATATTGTGATCACAAGGGTTTGGAGAATTGTTATGACAGAGGTCATGGAGCATTTTGATTTCTTTGTGATGACAATAGCATGAAGCATTATGATGATGGGCATGGTGCATTGTGATGACAGGTTTCATGGATCATTGAGATGAAAAGGGGCATAGAGCATTGTGATTACAGGGTTCTTGGATTTTTTTGATGAGAAGGGTCATGGAGCTTTGTGATGACAAGGCCATGGAATATCGTGATGGCAGTGGTCATGGAGCATTGTTATGACTGTGGTAATGGAGCATTGTGATGGCAAGGGCATGGAGCATTGGGATGAGAATGTCATGGAGCATTCTGATGCCATGTGTCATGGAGTTTTGTGAAGACAAGAACATGGAGCAATGTAATGAGAGCCTTAATTGAGCATTGTGATTACAATGACATGGAACATTATGATGCCAAGTGTCATGGATCTTTGTGATGACAAAGGTCATGTAGCATTTTGATGGCAAGGGCGTTGTGCATTGTGATGAGAAGGGCTGGGAGCATTCTGATGAGTGGGTCATGGAGCAATTTGATGAAAAGTGTCATGGACCATTTTGATGGCAGGTGTTATGGAACATTGTGATGTCAGTGGTCATCGAAAATTGTGATGATAAGTGCATGTAGCATTGTGATGAAAGGAGTCATGGAACATTGTGATGACAGGGGTGAGGGAGGATTGTGACAAATAGTGATGTAGAATTGTGATATCATTGGTGAGATAGCATTTTGATGAGAATTGCATGGAGAATTGTGATGACAAATTTTAAGTAGCATTGTGCTGACAAAATTGTGTAGCACTGTGATGACAACTGTATGGTGCATTGTGATGACATGTGTCATGGAGCATTGTGCTGACAAGCGCATGTAGCATTGTGATGACAAGTGTCAAAGAGCATTGTGATGAAAAGTTCATGGAGCATTTTGGTTAAAAAGGTCACAGAGACTGTTGATGATGAGGGCTTGGACAACTGTGATGACAAAAGTCATGAAGCATTGTGATGACTGGAGTCACGGAGCATTGTGATGACAGGGGTCATGGAGCATTGTGATAACAAGGGCATGGAGCATTGTGATGACAAGGGCATGGAACATTGGTCTAATAAGTTTCATGGATTATTGTGATGACAGTTGGAATGGCGTATTGTGAAGACAAGGGCATGGAGCATTGTGATGACCAGGTCATGCAGTATTGTGAAGACAGGTGTCAGGGAGCATTGTGATGATGTATGTAATGGCCCATTGTGATGACAATGGCAAGGAGCATCTGATGCCAAGTGTCATGGAGGATTCTGATGACAAAGGTAATGGAGCATTGTGATGACAAAGGCTTGGAGCACTGTGATGTCAAGGGTCAGGGAGCATTGTGCTGATAAGTGCATGGAGAATTGTAATGACAAGGGTCATGGAGCATTCTGATGACAAGCTTGTGGAGTATTTTGATGACAATTATATGGAGCATTGTGATGAAAACGGCATGGGGTATTGTGATGAAAATGTCATGGAGTATTTTCGTGAAAGGTTTCAAGGAGCATTCTGACGAGAAGTGTTAGGGAGCATTGTGATGACAAGTGTATTGAGAATTGTGATGACAAATGTCATGGAGCATTGTGATGAAAAGGGCATGGAGTATTGTGATGACAGGCATCATGGAGCATTGTGATGACAAGTGTTTTGGAACACTGTGATCACAAGGTTTTGGAGCATTGTGATGACAGTGGTCATGGAACATTTTGATTTCAAGGAGCATGGACCATTTTGATGACAAGGGCATGAAGCAATGTGATCCCAAGGTTCATGGAGAATTGTGATGACAATGGAAATGGAGTATTGTGATGACAAGCGCATAGAGCATTGTAATGACAAGGTCATGTAGCATTTTGCTGACAAAGGCATGGAGCATTGTGATGACATGTGTCATGGAGCATTGTGATGACAACGGAATGGAGCATGGTGATGACAAGGTCCTGGAGCATTGTGATGAGAAGACCATGGAGACTACTGATGAGAAGTCTCATGGAGCATTCTGATGAAAAGGGGCATGGAGCATTGTGATTACAGGGGTCTTGGAGCATTGTGATGACTAGGGCATGAAGCATTGTGATGAGAAGGCCATGGAGCATTCTGATGACATGCGTCATGGAGTTTTGTGATGACAAGGGCATGGAGCATTTGTGATTACAGGGATCTTGGAGCATTGTGATGCAAAGTGCATGGATCATTGTTGTGAAAACGGCATGGAGCCTTGTCATGACAGCGTTCAAGGAGCATACTGACGACAAGTGTCAGGTAGCATTGTGATGACAAGTGCATTGAGCATTGTGATGACAAAGGTCATGGAGCATTGTGATGAGAAGACCATGGATAATTGTGATGATGAGCATCATGGGGTGTTGTGATGATAAGTGTTATGGAACATTGTGATCAGAAGGGTTTGGAATATTATGATGACAGAGGTCATGGAGAATATTGATTTCTTTGTGATGACAATAGCCTGAAGCATTATGATGATGGGCATGGTGCATTGTGTTGACAGGGGTCCTGGAGCATTGAGATGAAAAGGGGCATGGAGCATTGTGATTACAAGGGTCTTGGAGCATTGTGATGACAAGGGCATGGAGCACTGTGATGAGAAGGCCATGGAACATTCTGGTGACATGCGTCATGGAGCTTTGTGATGACAAGGGCATGGAGCATTGTGCTTTCAGGGGTCTGGAGCACTGTGATTACAAGTGTCATGGAACCTTGTGATGACTAGGCCGTAGAACATTGTGATGACAAGGGTCATGGTTCATTGTTATGACAGGGGTAATGGAGCATTTTGATGAGAAGGGCATGGAACTTTGGTCTGAAATATTTCATGTATTATTGTGATGAGAGTGGGCATGGAACGTTGTGATGACAAGGGCACGAAGCACTGTGATACATGGGTCATGCAGGATTGTAATGACAAGGGCATGGAGCATTGTGAGGAGAAGGGCATCGAGCATTGTGATGACAAGTGTCATGGAGCTTTGTGATGACAAGGGCATGGAGCAATGTGATGAGAGGTTTCATGGAGCATTGTGATGACAATGACATGGAGCATTGTGATGCCGAGGGTCATGGAGCTTTGTGATGACAAGTCATGTAGCATTTTGATGACAAGGGCATGGTGCATTGTGCTGAGAAATGCAGGGGGTATTTTGATGACCAGGTCATGCAGCAATTTGATAAAAACTGTAAAGGAATATTTTGATGGCAGGGGTTATAGAACATTGTGATGGCAGGGGTCTTGGAGCTTTGCGATGAAAAGGGTCATGGAGCATTTTGATGACAGGGGTTATGGAACATTGTGATGTCAGGGGTCATGGAACATTGTGACGATAAGGGGATGTAGCATTGTGATGACAGGGTCCTGGAACTTTGTGATTACAGGGGTGAGGGCGTATTGTGATGACTAGAGATGGAACATTGTGATATCTCTGGTGAGAGAGCATTTTGATGAGAAATGCATGGACCATTGTGATTACAAGGTTTATAAAGCATAGCAATGACAATGTTGTGGACCATTGTGATGAAATGTGCGTTGCAAATTGTGATGACTATGGTCATTGAGCATTGTTCTGACAAAGACATGGAGCTTTGTGATGACAAGGGCATGGAGCATTTTGATTACATGGGTCTTGGAGCATTGTGATGAAAAGGGCATGGATCATTGTGATGAAAATGGCATGGAGCCTTGTCATGACAGGGTTCAAGGAGCATATTGACGACAAGTGTCAGGGAGCATTGTGATGACAAGTGTATTTGAGAATTGTGATGACAAAGATCATGGAGCATTGTGATGAGAAGACCATGGATAATTGTGATGACGAGAGTCATGGGGCATTGTGATGACAAGTGTTTTGGAATATTGTGATCACAAGGGTGTGTGGCATTTTTATGACAGAGGTCATGGAGCATTTTGATTTCATTGTGATGACAATAGCATGAAGCATTATGATGAAAGCCATGGTTCATTGTGATGACAGGGTTCATGGATCATTGAGATGGAAAGGGGTATAGAGCATTGTGATTACAGGGTTCTTGGAGCATTGTGATGAGAAGGGTCATGGAGGTTTGTGATGACATGTTCATGGATCATCGTGATGGCAGGTGTCATGGAGCATTGTTATCACAGGGTAATGGAGCATTGTGATGAGAAGTCCATGGAGCATTCTGATGACATGTGTCATGGAGCTTTGTGAAGACAAGAGCATGGAGCAATGTGATGAGAGCGTTCATGGAGCATTGTGATGACAATGACATGGAGCATTGTGATGCCAAGGGTCATTGATCTTTGTGATGACAGAGGTCATGGAGCATTTTGATGGCAAGGGCGTTGTGCATTGTGATTAGAAAGGCAGGGAGCATTGTGATGACAGGGTCATGGAGCAATTTGATGAAAAGTGTAATGGAACATTTTGATGACAGGTGTTATGGAACATTGTGATGTCAGGGGTCATCCAACATTGTGATGATAAGTGCATGTAGCATTGTGATGACAGGAGTTGTGGAACATTGTGATGACAGGGGTTAGAGAGTATTGTGACAAACAGTGATGTAGCATTGTGATATCAGTTGTGAGAGAGCATTTTGATGAGAAGTGCATAGAGCATTGTGATGACATATTTTAAGGAGCATTGTGATGAGAAGAGCATGGTGCATTTTGATGACATGTGTCATGGAGCATTGTGCTGACAAGCGCATGGAGCATTTTGATGACAAGTGTACTGAGAATTGTGATGACAAAGGTCATGGAGCATTGTGATGAAAAGGGCATGGATTATTGTGATGACAGGCATCATGGAGCGTTGTGATGACAAGTGTTATTGAACCCTGTGATCACAAGGATTTGGAGCACTGTGATGACAGAGGTCATGGATCATTTTGATTTCAAAGAGCATGGAGCATTTTGATGACAAGGGCATGAAGCAATGTGATCCCAAGGTTCATGGAGGATTGTGATGACAATGGAAATGGAGTATTGTGATGACAAGCGCATAGAGCATTGTAATGACAAGGTCATGCAGCATTTTGCTGACAAAGGCATGGAGAATTGTGATGACATGTGTCATGGAGCACTGTGATGACCAGCGTCACGGAGCATTCTGAATACAGGGGTCATGGAGCATTGGGATGACAAGGGCATGGATCATTGTGATGACAAGGGTCATGGAGCACTGAGCTGAAAATGTTCATGGAGTGTTGTGATGACAGGGGTCATGGAGCATTGTGATGACTAGGGAATGGAGCATTGTGATGACAAGAGTCCCGGATCATTGTGTTATCGGGTGTCATGGAGTGCTGTGATGACCGTGGTCATGGAGCATTGTGATGATATTGGCCATGGAGCATTGTGATGAGTAGGTCGTGGAGCATTGGGCTGAAAATGTTCATGGATTATTGTGATGACAGGGGTCATGGAGCATTGTGATGACAAGGGAATGGAGCATGGTGATGACAAGTTTGTGGAGCATTGTGATGAGAAGACCATGGAGACTTGTGATGATAAGTCTCATGGAGCATTCTCATTAAAAGGGGCATGGAGCATTGTGATTACAGAGGTCTTGGAGCATTGTGATGACTAGGGCATGGAGCATTGTGATGAGAAGGCAATGGAGCCTTCTGATGACATGCGTCATAGAGTTTTTGATGACACGGGCATGGAGCATTGTGATTACAGGGGTCTTGGAACATTGTGATGACAAGGGCATGGAGCACTGTGAGGAGAACACCAAGGAGAATCCTGATGGCATGCGTCATTCAGCTTTGTGATGACAAGGGCATGGAGCATTGAGATTACATGGGTCTTGGAACATTGTGATGAAAAGGACATGGATCATTGTGATGAAAATGTCATGGAGCCTTGTCATGACAGGATTCAAGGAGCATACAGACAACAAGTGTCAGGGAGCATTTTGATGACAAGTGTATTGAGCATTGTGATGACAAAGATCATGGAGCATTGTGATGAGAAGACCATTGATAATTGTGATGACGAGCGTCATGGGGCATTGTGATGACAAGTGATATGGAATATTGTGATCCCAAGGGTTTGGAGCATTGTTATGACAGAAGTCATGGAGCATTTTGATTTCATTGTGATGACAATAGCCTGAAGAATTATGATGATGGGCATGGTGCATTGTGATGACAGGACTCATGGATCATTGAGATGAAAAGGGGCATAGAGCATTGTGATTACAGGGTTCTTGGAGCAATGTGATGAGAAGCGTCATGGAGCTTTGTGATGACAAGGCCATGGATCATCGTGATAGCAGGGTTCATGGAGCATTGTTATGACTGGGGTAATGGAGCATTGTGATGGCAAGGGGATGGAGCATTGTGATGAGAAGGCCATGGAGCATTGTGATGACATGTGTCATGGAACTTTGTGAAGACAAGGGCATGGAGCAATGTGATGAGAGTGTTCATGGAGCATTGTGATGACAATGACATTGAGCATTGTGATGCCAAGGGTCATGGATCTTTGTGATGACAAAGACATGGAGCATTTTTTTTAAATGCTGGGTGTAGGAGTTTTTATTATTTAATTTATTTATTTTTGCTGTGTTGGGACTTTGTTTCTTTTTTTTTTCCTCCTGAAAAAAAATTTTTTTTTGCTTTATAACAAATTTAATCAGTTATACATATACCTATATTCCCATATCCCCTCCCTTTTGCATCTCCCTCCCACCCTCCCTATCCCACCCCTCCAGGCAGTCAGAAAGCACCGAGCTGATCTCCCTGTGCTATGCGGCTGCTTCCCACTAGCTATCTACCTTACGTTTGGTAGTGTATATATGTCCATGCCGCTCTTTCACTTTGTCACAGCTTACCCTTCCCCCTCCCCATATCCTCAAGTCCATTCTCTAGTAGGTCTGTGTCTTTATTCCTGTCTTACCCCTATGTTCTTCATGACATTTTTTTCTTAAGTTCCATATATATGTGTCAGCATACAGTATTTGTCTTTCTCCTTCTGACTTACTTCACTCTGTATGACAGACTCTAGGTCCATCCACCTCATTCAAAGAGCTCAATTTCATTTCTTTTTATGGCTGAGTAATATTCCATTGTATATATGTGCCACATCTTCTTTATCCATTCATCCGATTATGGTCACTTAGTTTGTTTCCATCTCCGGGCTATTGTAAATAGGGCTGCTATGAACATTTTGGTACATGTCTCTTTTTGAATTATGGTTTTGTCAGGGTATATGCCCAGTAGTGGGATTGCTGGGTCATATGGTAGTTCTATTTGTAGTTTTTTAAGGAACCTCCATACCGTTCTCCATAGTGGCTGTACCAATTCACATTCCCACCAGCAGTGCAAGAGTGTTCTTTTTTGTCCACACACTCTCCAGCATTTATTGTTTCTAGATTTTTTGATGATGGCCATTCTGACTGGTGTGAGATGATATCTCATTGTAGTTTTGATTTGCATCTCTCTAATGAGCAAAGATGTTGAGCATCCTTTCATGTGTTTGTTGGCAGTCTGTATATCTTCTGTGGAGAAATGTCTATTTAGGTCTTCTGCCCATTTTTGGATTGGGTTGTTTGTTTTTTTGTTATTGAGCTGCATGAGCTGCTTATAAATTTTGGAGATTAATCCTTTGTCAGTTGCTTCATTTGCAAATATTTTCTCCCATTCTGAGGGTTGTCTTTTGGTCTTGTTTATGGTTTCCTTTGCTGTGCAAAAGCTTTTAAGTTTCATTAGGTCCCATGTGTTTATTTCTGTCTTTATTTCCATTTCTCTAGGAGGTGGGTCAAAAAGGATCTTGCTGTGATTTATGTCATAGAGTGTTCTGCCTATGTTTTCCTCTAAGAGTTTGATAGTGTCTGGCCTTACATTTAGGTCTTTAATCCATTTTGAGCTTATTTTTGTGTATGGTGTTAGGGAGTGATCTAATCTCATACTTTTACATGTCCCTATCCAGTTTTCCCAGCACCACTTATTGAAGAGACTGTCCTTTCTCCACTGTACATTCCTGCCTCCTTTATCAAAGATAAGGTGACCATATGTCCGTGGGTTTAACTCTGGGCTTTCTATCCTGTTCCATTGATCTATCTTTCTGTTTTTGTGCCAGTACCATACTGTCTTGATTACTGTAGCTTTGTAGTATAGTCTGAAGTCAGGGAGCCTGATTCCTCCAGCTCCATTTTTCGTTTTCAAGATTGCTTTGGCTATTCGGGGTCTTTTGTGTTTCCATACAAATTGTGAAATTTTTTGCTCTAGTTCTGTGAAAAATGTCAGTGGTAGTTTGATAGGGATTGCATTGAATCGGTAGATTGCTTTGGGTAGTAGAGTCATTTTCACAATGTTGATTCTTCCAATCCAAGAACATGGTACATCTCTCCATCTATTTGTATCATCTTTAATTTCTTTCATCAGTGTCTTATAATTTTCTGCATACAGGTCTTTTGTCTCCTTAGGTAGGTTTATTCCTAGATATTTTATTCTTTTTGTTGCAATGGTAAATGGGAGTGTTTCCTTGATTTCACTTTCAGATTTTTCATCATTAGTATATAGGAATGCCAGAGATTTCTGTGCATTAATTTTGTATCCTGCAACTTGACCAAATTCATTGATTAACTCTAGTAGTTTTCTGGTAGCATCTTTAGGATTCTCTATGTATAGTATCATGTCATCTGCAAACAGTGACAGCTTTACTTCTTCTTTTCCGATTTGGATTCCTTTTATTTCCTTTTCTTCTCTGATTGCTGTGGCTAAAACTTCCAAAACTAGGTTGAATAAGAGTGGTGAGAGTGGGCAACCTTGTCTTGTTCCTGATCTTAGTGGAAATGGTTTCAGTTTTTCACCATTGAGGACGATGCTGGCTGTGGGTTTGTCATATATGGCCTTTATTATGTTGAGGAAAGTTCCCTCTATGCCTACTTTCTGCAGGGTTTTTATCATAAATGAGTGTTGAATTTTGTCGAAAGCTTTCTCTGCATCTATTGAGATGATCATATGGTTTTTCTCCTTCAATTTGTTAATATGGTGTATCACGTTGATTGATTTGCGTATATTGAAGAATCCTTGCATTCCTGGAATAAACCCCACTTGATCATGGTGTATGATCCTTTTAATGTGCTGTTGGATTCTGTTTGCTAGTAATTTGTTGAGGATTTTTGCATCTATGTTCATCAGTGATATTAGCCTACAGTTTTCTTTCTTTGTGACATCCTTGTCTGGTTTTGGTATCAGGGTGATGGTGGTCTCATAGAATGAGTTTGGGAGTGTTCCTCCCTCTGCTATATTTTGGAAGAGTTTCAGAAGGATATGTGTTAGCTCTTCTCTAAATGCTTGATAGAATTAACCTGTGAAGCCATCTGGCCCTGGGCTTTTGTTTGTTGGAAGATTTTTTATCACAGTTTCAATTTCAGTGCTTGTGATTGGTCTGTTCATATTTTCTATTTCTTCCTGATTCAGTCTTGGCAGGCTGTGCATTTCTAAGAATTTGTCCATTTCTTCCAGGTTGTCCATTTTATTGGCATAGAGTTGCTTGTAGTAATCTCTCATGATCTTTTGTATTTCTGCAGTGTCAGTTGTTATTTCTCCTTTTTCATTTCTAATTCTATTGATTTGAGTCTTCTCCTTTTTTTTCTTGATGAGTCTGGCTAATGGTTTATCAATTTTGTTTATCTTCTCAAAGAACCAGCTTTTAGTTTTATTGATCTTTGCTCTCGTTTCCTTCATTTCTTTTTCATTTATTTCTGATCTGATTTTTATGATTTCTTTCCTTCTGCTAACTTTGGGATGTTTTTGTTATTCTTTCTCTAATTGCTTTAGGTGCAAGATTAGGTTGTTTATTCGAGATGTTTCCTGTTTCTTAAGGTGGGATTGTATTGCTATAAACTTCCCCCTTAGAACTGCTTTTGCTGCGTCCCATAGGTTTTGGGTCGTCGTGTCTCCACTGTCATTTGTTTCTAGGTATTTTTTTAATTTCCCCTTTGATTTCTTCAGTGTTCACTTTGTTATTAAGTAGTGTATTGTTTAGCCTCCATGTGTTTGTATTTTTTACAGCTCTTTTCCTGTAATTGATAACTAGTCTCAGAGCATTGTGTTCAGAAAAGATACTTGATACAATTTCAATTTTCTTACATTTACCAAGGCTTGATTTGTGACCCAAGATATGATCTATCCTGGAGAATGTTCCATGAGCACTTGAGAAAAATGTGTATTCTGTTGTTTTTGGATGGGATGTCCTATAAATATCAATTAAGTCCATCTTGTTTAATGTATCATTTAAAGCTTGTGTTTCCTTATTTATTTTCATTTTGGATGATCTGTCCATTGGTGAAAGTGGGGTGTTAAAGTCCCCTACTATGATTGTGTTACTGTCGATTTCTCCTTTTATGGCTGTTAGTATTTGCCTTATGTATTGAGGTGCTCCTATGTTGGGTGCATAAATATTTACATTTGTTATATCTTCTTCTTGGATCGATCCCTTGATCATTATGTAGTGTCCTTCTCTGTCTCTTCTAGTAGTCTTTATTTTAAAGTCTATTTTGTCTGATATGAGAATTGCTACTCCAGCTTTCTTTTGGTTTCCATTTGCATGGGATATCTTTTTCCATCCCCTTACTTTCAGTCTGTATGTGTCTCTAGGTCTGAAGTGGGTCTCTTGTAGACAGCATATATATGGGTCTTGTTTTTGTATCCATTCAGCCAATCTGTGTCTTTTGGTGGGAGCATTTAGTCCATTTACATTTAAGGTAATTATTGTTATGTATGTTCCTATTCCCATTTTCTTAATTGTTTTGGGTTTGTTATTGTAGGTCTTTTCCTTCTGTTGTGTTTCTTGCCTAGAGAAGTTCCTTTAGCATTTGTTGTAAAGCTGGTTTGGTGGTGCTGAACGCTTTCAGCTTTTGCTTGTCTGTAAACGTTTTAATTTCTCCATCAAATCTGAATGAGATCCTTGCTGGGTAGAGTAATCTTGGTTGCAGGTTTTTCTCTTTCATCACTTTAATTATGTCCTGCCACTCCCTTCTGGCTTGTAGAGTTTCTGCTGAGAGATCAGCTGTTATCCTGATGGGGATTCCCTTGTGTGTTATTTGTTGTTTTTGCCTTGCTGCTTTTAATATGATTTCTTTGTGTTTAATTTTTGACAGTTTGATTAATATGTGTCTTGGCATATTTCTCCTTGGATTTATTCTGTATGGGACTCTCTGTGCCTCCTGGACTTGATTAACTATTTCCTTTCCCATATTAGGGAAGTTTTCAACTATAATCTCTTCAAATATTTTCTCAGTCCCTTTCTTTTTCTCTTCTTCTTCTGGAACCCCTATAATTCGAATGTTGGTGCATTTAATGTTGTCCCAGAGGTCTCTGAGACTGTCCTCTGTTCTTTTCATTCTTTTTTTCTTTATTTTGCTGTGCAGCAGTTATTTCCACTATTTTATCTTCCACCTCACTTATCCGTTCTTCTGCCTCAGTTATTCTGCTATTGATCCCATCTAGAGTACTTTTTATTTCATTTATTGTGTTTTTAATCGATGCTTGATTCATCTTTAGTTCTTCTAGGTCCTTGTTAACTGTTTCTTGCATTTTGTCTATTCTATTTCCAAGATTTTGGATCTGGGAAATATAATCTTGCATCATCTTTACCATCATTATTCTGAATTCTTTTTTCAGGTAGACTGCCTATTACCTCTTCATTTGTTAGGTCTGGTGGGTTTTTATCTTGCTCCTTCTCCTGCTGTGTGTTTTTCTGTCTTCTCATTTTGCTTATGTTACTGTGTTTGGGGTCTCCTTTTTTCAGGATGCAGGTTCGTAGTTTCCGTTGTTTTTGTTTTCTGTCCCCAGTGGCTAAGGTTGGTTTAGTGGGTTGTGTAGACTTCCTGGTGGAGGGGACTACTGCCTGTGTTCTGGTGGGTGAGGCTGGATTTTGTCTTTCTGATGGGCAGGTCCACGTCTGGTGGTGTGTTTTGGGGTGTCTGCGGACTTTTTATGATTTTAGGCAGCCTCTCTGCTAATGGGTGGTGTTGTGTTCCTGTCTTGCTAGTTGTTTGGCATAGGGTGTCCAGCTCTGTAGCTTGCTGGTCGTTGAGTGAAGCTGGGTGCTGGTGTTGAGATGGAGATCTCTGGAAGATTTTCGCCGTTTGATATTATGTGGAGCTGGGAGGTCTCTTGTGGACCAGTGTCCTGAAGTTGGCTCTCCCACCTCAGAGGCACAGCACTGACTCCTGGCTCCTCAATTTGGGATGATTTGTTGTCCATTCATGTATTCCACAGATGCAGGGTACATCAAGTTGATTGTGGAGCTTTAATCTGCTGCTTCTGAGGCTGCTGGGAGAGGTTTCCCTTTCTCTTTGTTCTCACAGCTCCTGGGTCTCAGCTTTGGATTTGGCCCCGCCTCTGCATGTAGGTCGCCGGAGGGCGTCTGTTCTTCACTTAGACAGGACAGGGTTAAAGGAGAAGCCTCTTCGGGGACTCTGGCTCACTCAGGCCGGGCAGGAGGGAGGGGCACGGAGTGCGGAGCGAGCCTGCAGCGGCAGAGGTCGGTGTGATGTTGCACCAGCCCGAGGCGCACCGTGCGTTCTCCCAGAGAAGCCGCCCCTGGATCCTGGGACCCCGGCAGTGGCGGGCTGCAGAGGCTCCAGGAAGTTCGGTGTGGACAGTGACCCACGCTCGCACACAGGCATCTTGCCGGTGGCAGCAGCAGCCCCAGCGTCCCACGCCCGTCACCGGGCTCCGCGCCTTCAGTCGCGTCTCGCGCCCGTCTGTGGAGCCCCTTTAAGCAGCGCTCTTAATCCCCTCTCCTTGCACACCAGGAAACCAAGAGGGAAGAAAAAGTCTCTTGCCTCTTCGGCATCTCCAGAGTTTTCCCGGACTCCCTGCCGGCTAGCTGTGGCTCATTAGCCCCCTTCCGGCTGAGTTCTCGCCGCCAGCCCCAGTCCTCTCCCTGCGCTCTGACCGAAGCCCGAGCCTCAGCTTCCAGCGACGCCGGGGCGAGCGGACAAGCCTCTCGGGCTGGTGAGTGCCGCTCGGCACCGATCCTCTGTGCGGGAATCTTTCCGCTTTGCCCTACCAAGGAATGTGGGGAGTTTCTTGCCTTTTGGGAGGTCCGGGGTCCTCTGCCACTATCCAGGAGGTGTTCTGTAGAAGTTGCTCCATGTGCAGCTGTATTTCTGGTGTATCCGTGGGGAGGACGGTGACCTCCGCGTCTTACTATTCCGCCATCTTACCTGGAAGTCTCTCGACATGGAGCATTTTGATGGCAAGGGCGTTGTGCATTGTGATGAGAAAGGCAGGGAGCATTCTGATAACAGGATCATGGAGCAATTTGATGAAAAGTGTCATGGAACATTTTGATGACAGGTGTTATGGAACATTGTGATGTCAGGGGTCATCGAACATTGTGATGATAAGTGCATGTAGCATTGTGATGACAGGAGTCATGGAACATTGTGATGACAGTGGTGAGGGCGTATTGTGATGACTAGAGATGGAACATTGTGATATCTCTGGTGAGAGAGCATTTTGATGAGAAATGCATGGACCATTGTGATTACAAGGTTTATAAAGCATAGCAATGACAATGTTGTGGACCATTGTGATGAAATGTGCGTTGCAAATTGTGATGACTATGGTCATTGAGCATTGTTCTGACAAAGACATGGAGCTTTGTGATGACAAGGGCATGGAGCATTTTGATTACATGGGTCTTGGAGCATTGTGATGAAAAGGGCATGGATCATTGTGATGAAAATGGCATGGAGCCTTGTCATGACAGGGTTCAAGGAGCATATTGACGACAAGTGTCAGGGAGCATTGTGATGACAAGTGTATTTGAGAATTGTGATGACAAAGATCATGGAGCATTGTGATGAGAAGACCATGGATAATTGTGATGACGAGAGTCATGGGGCATTGTGATGACAAGTGTTTTGGAATATTGTGATCACAAGGGTGTGTGGCATTTTTATGACAGAGGTCATGGAGCATTTTGATTTCATTGTGATGACAATAGCATGAAGCATTATGATGAAAGCCATGGTTCATTGTGATGACAGGGTTCATGGATCATTGAGATGGAAAGGGGTATAGAGCATTGTGATTACAGGGTTCTTGGAGCATTGTGATGAGAAGGGTCATGGAGGTTTGTGATGACATGTTCATGGATCATCGTGATGGCAGGTGTCATGGAGCATTGTTATCACAGGGTAATGGAGCATTGTGATGAGAAGTCCATGGAGCATTCTGATGACATGTGTCATGGAGCTTTGTGAAGACAAGAGCATGGAGCAATGTGATGAGAGCGTTCATGGAGCATTGTGATGACAATGACATGGAGCATTGTGATGCCAAGGGTCATTGATCTTTGTGATGACAGAGGTCATGGAGCATTTTGATGGCAAGGGCGTTGTGCATTGTGATTAGAAAGGCAGGGAGCATTGTGATGACAGGGTCATGGAGCAATTTGATGAAAAGTGTAATGGAACATTTTGATGACAGGTGTTATGGAACATTGTGATGTCAGGGGTCATCCAACATTGTGATGATAAGTGCATGTAGCATTGTGATGACAGGAGTTGTGGAACATTGTGATGACAGGGGTTAGAGAGTATTGTGACAAACAGTGATGTAGCATTGTGATATCAGTTGTGAGAGAGCATTTTGATGAGAAGTGCATAGAGCATTGTGATGACATATTTTAAGGAGCATTGTGATGAGAAGAGCATGGTGCATTTTGATGACATGTGTCATGGAGCATTGTGCTGACAAGCGCATGGAGCATTTTGATGACAAGTGTACTGAGAATTGTGATGACAAAGGTCATGGAGCATTGTGATGAAAAGGGCATGGATTATTGTGATGACAGGCATCATGGAGCGTTGTGATGACAAGTGTTATTGAACCCTGTGATCACAAGGATTTGGAGCACTGTGATGACAGAGGTCATGGATCATTTTGATTTCAAAGAGCATGGAGCATTTTGATGACAAGGGCATGAAGCAATGTGATCCCAAGGTTCATGGAGGATTGTGATGACAATGGAAATGGAGTATTGTGATGACAAGCGCATAGAGCATTGTAATGACAAGGTCATGCAGCATTTTGCTGACAAAGGCATGGAGAATTGTGATGACATGTGTCATGGAGCACTGTGATGACCAGCGTCACGGAGCATTCTGAATACAGGGGTCATGGAGCATTGGGATGACAAGGGCATGGATCATTGTGATGACAAGGGTCATGGAGCACTGAGCTGAAAATGTTCATGGAGTGTTGTGATGACAGGGGTCATGGAGCATTGTGATGACTAGGGAATGGAGCATTGTGATGACAAGAGTCCCGGATCATTGTGTTATCGGGTGTCATGGAGTGCTGTGATGACCGTGGTCATGGAGCATTGTGATGATATTGGCCATGGAGCATTGTGATGAGTAGGTCGTGGAGCATTGGGCTGAAAATGTTCATGGATTATTGTGATGACAGGGGTCATGGAGCATTGTGATGACAAGGGAATGGAGCATGGTGATGACAAGTTTGTGGAGCATTGTGATGAGAAGACCATGGAGACTTGTGATGATAAGTCTCATGGAGCATTCTCATTAAAAGGGGCATGGAGCATTGTGATTACAGAGGTCTTGGAGCATTGTGATGACTAGGGCATGGAGCATTGTGATGAGAAGGCAATGGAGCCTTCTGATGACATGCGTCATAGAGTTTTTGATGACACGGGCATGGAGCATTGTGATTACAGGGGTCTTGGAACATTGTGATGACAAGGGCATGGAGCACTGTGAGGAGAACACCAAGGAGAATCCTGATGGCATGCGTCATTCAGCTTTGTGATGACAAGGGCATGGAGCATTGAGATTACATGGGTCTTGGAACATTGTGATGAAAAGGACATGGATCATTGTGATGAAAATGTCATGGAGCCTTGTCATGACAGGATTCAAGGAGCATACAGACAACAAGTGTCAGGGAGCATTTTGATGACAAGTGTATTGAGCATTGTGATGACAAAGATCATGGAGCATTGTGATGAGAAGACCATTGATAATTGTGATGACGAGCGTCATGGGGCATTGTGATGACAAGTGATATGGAATATTGTGATCCCAAGGGTTTGGAGCATTGTTATGACAGAAGTCATGGAGCATTTTGATTTCATTGTGATGACAATAGCCTGAAGAATTATGATGATGGGCATGGTGCATTGTGATGACAGGACTCATGGATCATTGAGATGAAAAGGGGCATAGAGCATTGTGATTACAGGGTTCTTGGAGCAATGTGATGAGAAGCGTCATGGAGCTTTGTGATGACAAGGCCATGGATCATCGTGATAGCAGGGTTCATGGAGCATTGTTATGACTGGGGTAATGGAGCATTGTGATGGCAAGGGGATGGAGCATTGTGATGAGAAGGCCATGGAGCATTGTGATGACATGTGTCATGGAACTTTGTGAAGACAAGGGCATGGAGCAATGTGATGAGAGTGTTCATGGAGCATTGTGATGACAATGACATTGAGCATTGTGATGCCAAGGGTCATGGATCTTTGTGATGACAAAGACATGGAGCATTTTTTTTAAATGCTGGGTGTAGGAGTTTTTATTATTTAATTTATTTATTTTTGCTGTGTTGGGACTTTGTTTCTTTTTTTTTTCCTCCTGAAAAAAAATTTTTTTTTGCTTTATAACAAATTTAATCAGTTATACATATACCTATATTCCCATATCCCCTCCCTTTTGCATCTCCCTCCCACCCTCCCTATCCCACCCCTCCAGGCAGTCAGAAAGCACCGAGCTGATCTCCCTGTGCTATGCGGCTGCTTCCCACTAGCTATCTACCTTACGTTTGGTAGTGTATATATGTCCATGCCGCTCTTTCACTTTGTCACAGCTTACCCTTCCCCCTCCCCATATCCTCAAGTCCATTCTCTAGTAGGTCTGTGTCTTTATTCCTGTCTTACCCCTATGTTCTTCATGACATTTTTTTCTTAAGTTCCATATATATGTGTCAGCATACAGTATTTGTCTTTCTCCTTCTGACTTACTTCACTCTGTATGACAGACTCTAGGTCCATCCACCTCATTCAAAGAGCTCAATTTCATTTCTTTTTATGGCTGAGTAATATTCCATTGTATATATGTGCCACATCTTCTTTATCCATTCATCCGATTATGGTCACTTAGTTTGTTTCCATCTCCGGGCTATTGTAAATAGGGCTGCTATGAACATTTTGGTACATGTCTCTTTTTGAATTATGGTTTTGTCAGGGTATATGCCCAGTAGTGGGATTGCTGGGTCATATGGTAGTTCTATTTGTAGTTTTTTAAGGAACCTCCATACCGTTCTCCATAGTGGCTGTACCAATTCACATTCCCACCAGCAGTGCAAGAGTGTTCTTTTTTGTCCACACACTCTCCAGCATTTATTGTTTCTAGATTTTTTGATGATGGCCATTCTGACTGGTGTGAGATGATATCTCATTGTAGTTTTGATTTGCATCTCTCTAATGAGCAAAGATGTTGAGCATCCTTTCATGTGTTTGTTGGCAGTCTGTATATCTTCTGTGGAGAAATGTCTATTTAGGTCTTCTGCCCATTTTTGGATTGGGTTGTTTGTTTTTTTGTTATTGAGCTGCATGAGCTGCTTATAAATTTTGGAGATTAATCCTTTGTCAGTTGCTTCATTTGCAAATATTTTCTCCCATTCTGAGGGTTGTCTTTTGGTCTTGTTTATGGTTTCCTTTGCTGTGCAAAAGCTTTTAAGTTTCATTAGGTCCCATGTGTTTATTTCTGTCTTTATTTCCATTTCTCTAGGAGGTGGGTCAAAAAGGATCTTGCTGTGATTTATGTCATAGAGTGTTCTGCCTATGTTTTCCTCTAAGAGTTTGATAGTGTCTGGCCTTACATTTAGGTCTTTAATCCATTTTGAGCTTATTTTTGTGTATGGTGTTAGGGAGTGATCTAATCTCATACTTTTACATGTCCCTATCCAGTTTTCCCAGCACCACTTATTGAAGAGACTGTCCTTTCTCCACTGTACATTCCTGCCTCCTTTATCAAAGATAAGGTGACCATATGTCCGTGGGTTTAACTCTGGGCTTTCTATCCTGTTCCATTGATCTATCTTTCTGTTTTTGTGCCAGTACCATACTGTCTTGATTACTGTAGCTTTGTAGTATAGTCTGAAGTCAGGGAGCCTGATTCCTCCAGCTCCATTTTTCGTTTTCAAGATTGCTTTGGCTATTCGGGGTCTTTTGTGTTTCCATACAAATTGTGAAATTTTTTGCTCTAGTTCTGTGAAAAATGTCAGTGGTAGTTTGATAGGGATTGCATTGAATCGGTAGATTGCTTTGGGTAGTAGAGTCATTTTCACAATGTTGATTCTTCCAATCCAAGAACATGGTACATCTCTCCATCTATTTGTATCATCTTTAATTTCTTTCATCAGTGTCTTATAATTTTCTGCATACAGGTCTTTTGTCTCCTTAGGTAGGTTTATTCCTAGATATTTTATTCTTTTTGTTGCAATGGTAAATGGGAGTGTTTCCTTGATTTCACTTTCAGATTTTTCATCATTAGTATATAGGAATGCCAGAGATTTCTGTGCATTAATTTTGTATCCTGCAACTTGACCAAATTCATTGATTAACTCTAGTAGTTTTCTGGTAGCATCTTTAGGATTCTCTATGTATAGTATCATGTCATCTGCAAACAGTGACAGCTTTACTTCTTCTTTTCCGATTTGGATTCCTTTTATTTCCTTTTCTTCTCTGATTGCTGTGGCTAAAACTTCCAAAACTAGGTTGAATAAGAGTGGTGAGAGTGGGCAACCTTGTCTTGTTCCTGATCTTAGTGGAAATGGTTTCAGTTTTTCACCATTGAGGACGATGCTGGCTGTGGGTTTGTCATATATGGCCTTTATTATGTTGAGGAAAGTTCCCTCTATGCCTACTTTCTGCAGGGTTTTTATCATAAATGAGTGTTGAATTTTGTCGAAAGCTTTCTCTGCATCTATTGAGATGATCATATGGTTTTTCTCCTTCAATTTGTTAATATGGTGTATCACGTTGATTGATTTGCGTATATTGAAGAATCCTTGCATTCCTGGAATAAACCCCACTTGATCATGGTGTATGATCCTTTTAATGTGCTGTTGGATTCTGTTTGCTAGTAATTTGTTGAGGATTTTTGCATCTATGTTCATCAGTGATATTAGCCTACAGTTTTCTTTCTTTGTGACATCCTTGTCTGGTTTTGGTATCAGGGTGATGGTGGTCTCATAGAATGAGTTTGGGAGTGTTCCTCCCTCTGCTATATTTTGGAAGAGTTTCAGAAGGATATGTGTTAGCTCTTCTCTAAATGCTTGATAGAATTAACCTGTGAAGCCATCTGGCCCTGGGCTTTTGTTTGTTGGAAGATTTTTTATCACAGTTTCAATTTCAGTGCTTGTGATTGGTCTGTTCATATTTTCTATTTCTTCCTGATTCAGTCTTGGCAGGCTGTGCATTTCTAAGAATTTGTCCATTTCTTCCAGGTTGTCCATTTTATTGGCATAGAGTTGCTTGTAGTAATCTCTCATGATCTTTTGTATTTCTGCAGTGTCAGTTGTTATTTCTCCTTTTTCATTTCTAATTCTATTGATTTGAGTCTTCTCCTTTTTTTTCTTGATGAGTCTGGCTAATGGTTTATCAATTTTGTTTATCTTCTCAAAGAACCAGCTTTTAGTTTTATTGATCTTTGCTCTCGTTTCCTTCATTTCTTTTTCATTTATTTCTGATCTGATTTTTATGATTTCTTTCCTTCTGCTAACTTTGGGATGTTTTTGTTATTCTTTCTCTAATTGCTTTAGGTGCAAGATTAGGTTGTTTATTCGAGATGTTTCCTGTTTCTTAAGGTGGGATTGTATTGCTATAAACTTCCCCCTTAGAACTGCTTTTGCTGCGTCCCATAGGTTTTGGGTCGTCGTGTCTCCACTGTCATTTGTTTCTAGGTATTTTTTTAATTTCCCCTTTGATTTCTTCAGTGTTCACTTTGTTATTAAGTAGTGTATTGTTTAGCCTCCATGTGTTTGTATTTTTTACAGCTCTTTTCCTGTAATTGATAACTAGTCTCAGAGCATTGTGTTCAGAAAAGATACTTGATACAATTTCAATTTTCTTACATTTACCAAGGCTTGATTTGTGACCCAAGATATGATCTATCCTGGAGAATGTTCCATGAGCACTTGAGAAAAATGTGTATTCTGTTGTTTTTGGATGGGATGTCCTATAAATATCAATTAAGTCCATCTTGTTTAATGTATCATTTAAAGCTTGTGTTTCCTTATTTATTTTCATTTTGGATGATCTGTCCATTGGTGAAAGTGGGGTGTTAAAGTCCCCTACTATGATTGTGTTACTGTCGATTTCTCCTTTTATGGCTGTTAGTATTTGCCTTATGTATTGAGGTGCTCCTATGTTGGGTGCATAAATATTTACATTTGTTATATCTTCTTCTTGGATCGATCCCTTGATCATTATGTAGTGTCCTTCTCTGTCTCTTCTAGTAGTCTTTATTTTAAAGTCTATTTTGTCTGATATGAGAATTGCTACTCCAGCTTTCTTTTGGTTTCCATTTGCATGGGATATCTTTTTCCATCCCCTTACTTTCAGTCTGTATGTGTCTCTAGGTCTGAAGTGGGTCTCTTGTAGACAGCATATATATGGGTCTTGTTTTTGTATCCATTCAGCCAATCTGTGTCTTTTGGTGGGAGCATTTAGTCCATTTACATTTAAGGTAATTATTGTTATGTATGTTCCTATTCCCATTTTCTTAATTGTTTTGGGTTTGTTATTGTAGGTCTTTTCCTTCTGTTGTGTTTCTTGCCTAGAGAAGTTCCTTTAGCATTTGTTGTAAAGCTGGTTTGGTGGTGCTGAACGCTTTCAGCTTTTGCTTGTCTGTAAACGTTTTAATTTCTCCATCAAATCTGAATGAGATCCTTGCTGGGTAGAGTAATCTTGGTTGCAGGTTTTTCTCTTTCATCACTTTAATTATGTCCTGCCACTCCCTTCTGGCTTGTAGAGTTTCTGCTGAGAGATCAGCTGTTATCCTGATGGGGATTCCCTTGTGTGTTATTTGTTGTTTTTGCCTTGCTGCTTTTAATATGATTTCTTTGTGTTTAATTTTTGACAGTTTGATTAATATGTGTCTTGGCATATTTCTCCTTGGATTTATTCTGTATGGGACTCTCTGTGCCTCCTGGACTTGATTAACTATTTCCTTTCCCATATTAGGGAAGTTTTCAACTATAATCTCTTCAAATATTTTCTCAGTCCCTTTCTTTTTCTCTTCTTCTTCTGGAACCCCTATAATTCGAATGTTGGTGCATTTAATGTTGTCCCAGAGGTCTCTGAGACTGTCCTCTGTTCTTTTCATTCTTTTTTTCTTTATTTTGCTGTGCAGCAGTTATTTCCACTATTTTATCTTCCACCTCACTTATCCGTTCTTCTGCCTCAGTTATTCTGCTATTGATCCCATCTAGAGTACTTTTTATTTCATTTATTGTGTTTTTAATCGATGCTTGATTCATCTTTAGTTCTTCTAGGTCCTTGTTAACTGTTTCTTGCATTTTGTCTATTCTATTTCCAAGATTTTGGATCTGGGAAATATAATCTTGCATCATCTTTACCATCATTATTCTGAATTCTTTTTTCAGGTAGACTGCCTATTACCTCTTCATTTGTTAGGTCTGGTGGGTTTTTATCTTGCTCCTTCTCCTGCTGTGTGTTTTTCTGTCTTCTCATTTTGCTTATGTTACTGTGTTTGGGGTCTCCTTTTTTCAGGATGCAGGTTCGTAGTTTCCGTTGTTTTTGTTTTCTGTCCCCAGTGGCTAAGGTTGGTTTAGTGGGTTGTGTAGACTTCCTGGTGGAGGGGACTACTGCCTGTGTTCTGGTGGGTGAGGCTGGATTTTGTCTTTCTGATGGGCAGGTCCACGTCTGGTGGTGTGTTTTGGGGTGTCTGCGGACTTTTTATGATTTTAGGCAGCCTCTCTGCTAATGGGTGGTGTTGTGTTCCTGTCTTGCTAGTTGTTTGGCATAGGGTGTCCAGCTCTGTAGCTTGCTGGTCGTTGAGTGAAGCTGGGTGCTGGTGTTGAGATGGAGATCTCTGGAAGATTTTCGCCGTTTGATATTATGTGGAGCTGGGAGGTCTCTTGTGGACCAGTGTCCTGAAGTTGGCTCTCCCACCTCAGAGGCACAGCACTGACTCCTGGCTCCTCAATTTGGGATGATTTGTTGTCCATTCATGTATTCCACAGATGCAGGGTACATCAAGTTGATTGTGGAGCTTTAATCTGCTGCTTCTGAGGCTGCTGGGAGAGGTTTCCCTTTCTCTTTGTTCTCACAGCTCCTGGGTCTCAGCTTTGGATTTGGCCCCGCCTCTGCATGTAGGTCGCCGGAGGGCGTCTGTTCTTCACTTAGACAGGACAGGGTTAAAGGAGAAGCCTCTTCGGGGACTCTGGCTCACTCAGGCCGGGCAGGAGGGAGGGGCACGGAGTGCGGAGCGAGCCTGCAGCGGCAGAGGTCGGTGTGATGTTGCACCAGCCCGAGGCGCACCGTGCGTTCTCCCAGAGAAGCCGCCCCTGGATCCTGGGACCCCGGCAGTGGCGGGCTGCAGAGGCTCCAGGAAGTTCGGTGTGGACAGTGACCCACGCTCGCACACAGGCATCTTGCCGGTGGCAGCAGCAGCCCCAGCGTCCCACGCCCGTCACCGGGCTCCGCGCCTTCAGTCGCGTCTCGCGCCCGTCTGTGGAGCCCCTTTAAGCAGCGCTCTTAATCCCCTCTCCTTGCACACCAGGAAACCAAGAGGGAAGAAAAAGTCTCTTGCCTCTTCGGCATCTCCAGAGTTTTCCCGGACTCCCTGCCGGCTAGCTGTGGCTCATTAGCCCCCTTCCGGCTGAGTTCTCGCCGCCAGCCCCAGTCCTCTCCCTGCGCTCTGACCGAAGCCCGAGCCTCAGCTTCCAGCGACGCCGGGGCGAGCGGACAAGCCTCTCGGGCTGGTGAGTGCCGCTCGGCACCGATCCTCTGTGCGGGAATCTTTCCGCTTTGCCCTACCAAGGAATGTGGGGAGTTTCTTGCCTTTTGGGAGGTCCGGGGTCCTCTGCCACTATCCAGGAGGTGTTCTGTAGAAGTTGCTCCATGTGCAGCTGTATTTCTGGTGTATCCGTGGGGAGGACGGTGACCTCCGCGTCTTACTATTCCGCCATCTTACCTGGAAGTCTCTCGACATGGAGCATTTTGATGGCAAGGGCGTTGTGCATTGTGATGAGAAAGGCAGGGAGCATTCTGATAACAGGATCATGGAGCAATTTGATGAAAAGTGTCATGGAACATTTTGATGACAGGTGTTATGGAACATTGTGATGTCAGGGGTCATCGAACATTGTGATGATAAGTGCATGTAGCATTGTGATGACAGGAGTCATGGAACATTGTGATGACAGTGGTGAGGGAGTATTGTGACAAATAGTGATGTAGCATTGTGATATCAGTGGTGAGAGAGCATTTTGATGAGAAGTGCATGGAGCATTGTGATTACAAGGTTTATGGAGCATGGCAATGACAAGTATGTGGACCGTTGTGATGAAATGCGCATGGCACATTTTGAAGACAATGGTCATGGAGCCTTGTTCTCACAAAGAAATGGAGCATTGTGATGACAATGGTCACAGAGAATTGTGATGAAATGTTCATGGAGCATTGTGGTTACAAAGGTCACAGAGCCTTGTGATGACACGGGCATGGACCATTGTGATGACAAACGTTATGAAGCATTGTGATGACTGGAGTCACGGAGCATTGTGATGACAGGGGTCATGGAGCATTGAGATGACATATGTCATGGAGCATTGTGCTGACAAGTGCATGGAGCATTGTGATGTCAAGGGTCATGGAGCATTGTGCTGAGAAAGGCATAGAGCATTGTGATGACAAGGGTCAAAGAGCTTTGTAATGAAAAGTTCATGGAGCATTGTGGTTAATTAGGTCACAGAGACTGTTGATGACGAGGGCATGGACCATTGTGGTGACAAAGGTCATGAAGCATTGTGATGACTGGAGTCACGGAGCATTGTGAAGACAGGGGTCATGGAGCATTGTGATAACAAGGGCATTGAGCATTGTGATGACAAGGGCATGGAGCATTGATCTAATAAGTTTCATGGATTATTGCGATGACAGTTGGAATGGTGCATTGTGATGAAAAGGGCATGGAGCATTGTGATGACCAGGTCATGCAGTATTGTGAAGACAGGTGTCAGGGAGCATTGTGATGACATATGTAATGGCCCATTGTGATGACAATAGCATGGAGCATTGTGATGCCAATTGTCATGGAGGATTCTGATGACAAAGGTAATGGAGCATTGTGATGACAATGGCTTGGAGCATTGTGATGACAAGGGTCAGGGAGCATTGTGCTGACAAGTGCATGGAGAATTGTGATGACAAGGGTCATGGAGCATTCTGATGACAAGCTTGTGGAGTATTTTGATGACAATGGCATGGAGCATTGTGATGAAAACGGCATGGGGTATTGTGATGAAAAAGCATGGAGCCTTTTCGTGACAGGTTTGAAGGAGAATTCTGACGACAAGTGTCAGGGAGCATTGTGATGACAAGTGTATTGAGAATTGTGATGAGAAAGGTCATGGAGCATTGTGATGAAAAGGGCATGGAGTATTGTGATGACAGGCATCATGGAGCATTGTGATGACAAGTGTTACGGAACATTGTGATCACAAGGGCTTGGAGCATTGTGATGACAGAGGTCATGGATCATTTTGATTTCAAGGAGCATGGAGCATTGTGATGACAAGGGCATGAAGCAATGTGATCCCAAGGTTCATGGAGGATTGTGATGACAATAGAAAAGGAGTATTGTGATGACAAGCGCATAGAGCATTGTAATGACAAGGTCATGTAGCATTTTGCTGACAAAGGCATGGAGCATTTTGATGACAGGTGTCATGGAGCACTGTGATGACAAGTGTCACGGAGCATTGTGAATACACGGGTCATGGAACATTGGGATGACAAGGGCATGGATCATTTTGATGACAAGTGTCATGGAGCACTGGTCTGAAAATGTTCATGGAGTGTTGTGATGTTAGGGGTCATGGAGCATATTGATGAGTAGGGAATGGAGCACTGTGATGACAACAGTCCCGGATCATTGTGTCGTCTGGTGTCATGCAGTGTATTGATGACAGTGGTCATGAAGCATTGAGATGATATTGGCCATGGAGCATTGTGATGAATAGGTCGTGGAGCATTGGGCTAAAAATATTCATGGATTATTGTGATGACAGGGGTCATGGAGCATTGTGATGACAAGGTAATGGAGCATGGTGATGCCAAGGTCCTGCAGCATTGTGATGAGAAGACCATGGATTCTTATGATGACAATTCTCATGGAGCATTCTGATGAAAAGGGGCATGGAGCATTGTGATTACATGGGTCTTGGAGTATTGTGATGACAAGTCATGGAGCATTGTGATGACAAGGGCATGGAGCATTGTAATGACAGGGGCATGGAGCATTGTTCTGACAAGATTCATAGATTATTGTTATGACTGTGGACATGGTGCATTGTGATGACAAGGGCATGGATCATTGTGAAAAGAAGGTCATGGATTATTTTGAAGACAGGTGTCAGGGAGCATTGTGATGACATATGTCATGGTCCATTGCGATGACAATGGCTGGGAGTATTGTGATGCCAAATGTAGTGGAGGATTGTGATGTCAAATATAATGGAGTATTGTGATGACTAGGGCTAGGAGCATTATGATGACAATGGTCATTGAGAATTTTCATGACAAGGTCAGGAAGCATTGTGATTACAAGGTCCTGGAGCATTGTGATGAGAAAACCATTGAGCCTTGTGATGACAAGTCTCCTGGAGCATACAGATGAAAATGGGCATGGAGCATTGTGATTAGAGGGGACTTGGCACATTGTGATGACTAGGGCATGGAGCATTGTGAGGAGAAGGCCAAGGAGCATTCTGATGGCATGCGTCATTGAGCTTTGTGATGACAAGTGCATGGAGCCTTGTGATTACAGGGGTCTTGGAGCATTGTGATGAAAAGGGCAGGGATCATTTTGATGAAAAATGCATGGAGCCTTGTCATGACTGGATTCAAGGAGCATGCAGACAACAAGTGTCAGGGAACATGTTGATGACAAGTGTACTGAGCATTGTGATGACAAATGTCATGGAGCATTCTGAGGAGAAGACCATGGATAACTGTGATGACGAGCGTCATGGGGCATTGTGATGAGAAGTGTTATGGAATATTGTGATCACAAGCGATTTGAGCATTGCTATGACAGAGGTCATGAAGCATTTTGATTTCATTGTGATGACAATAGCATGAAGCATTATGATGATGGGCATGGTGCATTGTGATGACAGGGTTCATGGATCATTGAGATGAAAAGGGGCATAGAGCATTGTGATTAGAGGATTCTTGGAGCATTGTGATGAGAAAGGTCATGGAGCTTTGTGATGACAAGGCCATGCAACATCGAGATAGCAGGGGTCATGGAGCATTGTTATGACTGGGGTAATGGAGCACTGTGATGGCAAGGGCATGGAGCATTGTGATGACAAGTCATGGAGCATTTTGATGACAAGGGTGTGGTGCATTTTGATGAGAAGGGCAGGGAGCATTTTGATGACAGGGTCATGGAACAATTTGATGAAAACGGTCATGGAACATTGTGATAACATGTGTTATGGAACATTGTGATGTCAGGGGTCATGGAGCATATTGATGAAAAGGATCATGGAGCAGTTTGATGACAGGTGTTATGGAACATTTTGATGTCAGGGGTCATCGAACATTGTGATGATAAGTGCATGTAGCTTTGTGATGACAGCTGCCATGAATCATTGTGATGACAGTGGTGAGGGATTATTGTGAAAAATAGTGATGTAGCATTATGATATCAGTGGTGAGAGAGCATTTTGATGAGAAGTGCATGGAGCATTGTGATGACAAGTTTTTTGGAGTATTGTGATGACAAATTTGTGGAGCACTGTGATGACAAGCGCATGGTGCATTGTGATGACATGTGTCATGGAGCACTGTGCAGAGAAAGGCATAGAGCAGTTTGATGACAAGGATCAAAGAGCATTGTGATGAAAATTTCATGGAGCATTGTGGTTAAAATGTCACAGAGACTGTTGATGACGAGGACATGGACAATTGTGATGACAAAGTTCATGAAGCATTATGATGAGTGGAGTCATGGAGCATTGTGATTACAGGGGTCATGGAGCATTGTGATAACAAGGGCATGGAGCATTGTGATGACAAGGGGATGGAACAGTGGTCTATTTAGTTTCATGGATTATTGTGATGACATTTGGAATGGGGCATTGTTATGACAAGGGCATGGAGAATTGTGATGCCAATTGTCATGTTGGATTCTGCTGTCAAAGATACTTGAGCATTGTGATGACAATGGATTGGAGTATTGTGATGACAAGGGTCAGGGAGCATTTTGCTGACAAGTGCATGGAGATTTGTGATGACAAGGGTCATGGAACATTCTGAAGAGAAGCTTGTGGAGTATTTTGATGACAATGGCATGGAGCATTGTGATGAAAACGGCATGGGGCATTGTGATGAAAAAGGCAAGGAGCCTTTTCATGACAGGGTTCAAGGAGCATTCTGACGACAAGTATCAGGGAGCATTTTGATGACAAGTGTATTGAGAATTGTGATGACAAAGGTCATGGAGCATTGTGATGAAAAGGGCATGGAGTATTGTGATGACAGGCATCATGGAGCGTTGTGATGACAAGTGTTATGGAACAAGGTGATCACATGGGATTTGACTATTTTGATGACAGAGGCCATTGATCATTTTGATTTCAAGGAGCATGGAACATTGTGATGACAAGGGCATGAAGCAATGTGATCCCAATGTTCATGGAGGATTGTGATGAAAATGGAAATGGAGTATTGTGATGACAAGCGCATAGAGCATTGTAATGACAAGGTCATGTAGCATTTTGCTGACAAAGGCATGGAGCATTGTGATGACAGGTTTTAATGGAGCACTGTGATGACAAGCGTCACGGAGCATTGTGAAAACAGTAGTCATGGAGCATAGGGATGACAACAACATGGATCACTGTGATGACAAGGGTCATGGAACATTGGGCTGAAAATATTCATGGAGTATTTTGATGACAGGTGTCATGGAGCATTGTGGTGACTAGGGAATGGAACATTGTGATGACAAGAGTCCCGAATCATTGTGTTGTTAGGTGTCATGGAGTGTTGTGATGACAGTGGTTATGGAGAATTGTGATGATATTGGCCATGGAGCATTGTGATGAGGAGACCTTGGGTAATTGTGATGTCGAGCATCATGGAGCACTGTAATGACAAGGGGCATGAAGCATTGTGATGACAGGTGTCAGTGAGCATTGTGATGACAGGGGTCATGGAGCATTGTGATGACAAGTGCATGGAGCATTGTGATGACAAGTGCATGGAGCTTTGTGATGACATGTGCATGGAGCATTGTGATGACAAGTGCATGGAGCATTTCAATGTCAAGTGGATAGTGAATTTTGATGACAAGAGCATGTAACATTTTGATGAGTAGTGTCATGTAGCATTGTGATGACAAGGACGTGGAGAATTGTGATGACAAGAGACATGGAGCATTTTGATAACCAGAGCATGGTGCATTGTGATGACAGGGGTCATGGAGCATTATTATGAGAACGGCCATGGTGCATTCTGACATAAGATATCACTTATGAAGAGAATGTAAACATGGCTACATAAGAACTGATTTAGGGAAGAGAACAGAGCATCAGATTTAGAAAACAATCTAACGCTTGCTTAAGGGGAAAGAGAGGTGGGGAGATGCACAAAACATAAGATTGATATTAGCACAGGTACCGTTCCATAATCCAAAAACAGAAGAGACAAGCCCTACTCCTTCCTCAGTGAACGGAACTCACCAACCCTATTCCCCGCAGAGAAATATATCTGACTAGTAAGAATTTTAAAACCTATGTATTGATATGTCTCTGTAAGGGAACCAAGTGTGTCTAGAACGACATAAACATGGCAGTGAGAATCAGCTCAAACCCACTATAAAAATGAATTTCAAAACAAAACATAAAAACAGTAAAATTCTTACACAATACCTTCAGGGGTTCTGATGAAACCTGGAATGACCGTATCTACAATGACAACTGGATGTGGCATAAGGCTGGTAACTTGGGACTGAGAGGATTGGTGAGATTGGGTGAAAAAATGCAGACCCTTTAAAGCAATAATGCCTGCCACCCATTCCATGGTTCCCATCTCTCCAGGTAGAAGGTAATATCACTACAGTTATAACGTGTATGGGATCCTAGAGAATGGAAACCATCTGATGGTGAAAGGTTTCTAAAACTCTACTACTTTTTTCTCTCCTTGTGCTCCAGGTGGACATTCCAACTGCTTGACTATCAATCTCCCAACTTGGAAAGTCAGCCCTTTAACCTCCTGGTTCGCACAGTTGGCAAATTGTGCAGAGTATATAAGTGAAGAGAGAGAACCAATGAGAGAGTAGCTGTAGGCATTTGGACGGCCACATGACTCTCTAATTTCCCGTCACAAAGAGGAATTAACCAAAGTCTCAGCCTGCCCCCCAGAACCAGTATAAGTCCAGAAGCAAAACTGTTGATTTGCGGTCAGCTCACAAAAATGCGAGTTGAAAAATGGAGCTCAGGGCCACAGCAATTCACTAACCTGCAGAGTTATAAAGAACTACTCTCTTCGAAAAATCTGTTGAGGGAAAGCCACGAGGCGGAAGGGAAAATGAGGCAGAATGGCATGAAACTGATTTCAAGAGGTACATTGGAATCGCCTTTAAACACAGGAAAAGCATTACAACTTCGAAAATTATGGAAATGTCCATAAAGGCCATATGGGTTTTCACGTGAATATATTCAGGAGAAAACGCATATGCCCATTTTGGACAAGCAAGCAAGCGGGCAATGCAAATCTGCACTACAAAGAAGTATCACTTGCCACCGGTCAAAAGGGACATCCACAAAATGGGTAAAAACCAGAAAGGCAAGACAGGCCCTGGAGAACAGGGAGCCTTGTTATGCTGATGGGCGGGATGTAAATTGCCAACTGCCTCTCTGGAGGAGTGCATTGTGTTCCCTAAAACAAGTAAACAACAGAGCTACAGAGCCAAGGGCACTTCCAGTCTAGGGAATACACCTTGGGAAAACTGAAAACAAATGAGACAGATCCACACCAAAATTCAGGGCTGCACTGCTTACAAAAACCTCAACTTGTGTACACCTTAAATATCCCAGGAAAGACAAAAATGGTTCAAAAATTGGGGTACTTACGTATGATGGAATATCGCTCAGCCATGAAATCAATGTCATAAGGCCAGTAGCAGCAAAATGAGTGGATTCAGGTACGATAATTCTAAGTGAAATAAGTCACACAGAAAAAGAAACTTATCATAAGATATCACTTATGAAGATCCTGTAAACATGGCTACATATGAACTGAGTTAGGAAAGCGAAGAGAGACTCACATTTAAAAAAAAAACGCTTATGACTGCTTAAGGGGGAAGGAGAGGTGGGGTGATGCATAAAATCAGATTTTGATATTAGTACAGGTACCGTTCCAAAAACCAAATACGAAATAGACAAGACCTACACATTCCTCAGTGAAAGGGACTCAACACCTCATATTCACCACAGAGTAATATAACTTACTAGTATGAATCTTAAAACCTATGTATTGATATGTCTCCGTAAGGGAATCAAGTGTGTCTAGACTGGCATAAACGTGACAGTGAAAATCAGCTCAAACCCAGTATAAAGAGGAATTTCAAAAACAAAACAAAAAAACAGGGAAATTTCTTACAATTCTTTAAGAGTCTCTGATGAAACCTGGAATGACCCTATCTACAATGACAGCTGGATGTGGCATAAGGCTGGACACTTGGGACTGAGAGGATTGGTGAGATTGGGTGAGCAAATGCAGACCCTTTAAAGCAATAATGAGTGGCACCCATTCCATGGGTCCCAACTCTCAAGGTTGAAGGGAATATTACTACAGCTATAACATGTACGGGAAACCTAGAGAATGGACACACTGTGAATACGAAAGGTCTCTAAAACTCAACTAATTGTCCCTCTCCTGGTGCTCCGGTTTGACTTTCCATTTGCTTTACTATCCATCTCCCAACTTGGAGAGACAGCCCCTTTAACCTCCTGGTTCTCACAGGTTGCCAATTTGGCAGAGGATGAAAGGGAAGAGGGAGAACCAATAAGAGAGTAGCTGTTAGGCATTTGGACAGGAACATGTCACTCTAATTTCCCGGCCGGAAGAAGAATTAACCAAAGTCACAGCCACCCACCACACACCAGTATAGATCCTGAACCAAAGTTTGGACTTGCATTCACCTCACAAAAAAACGAGTTGAAAAATGGAGCTCATGGGCACAGCAATTCACAAACTGGCAGAGAAATACAGGACAACTATCGTCCAAATATTTGTTTAATGGAAGGCAAGGAGGCGGACTTGAAAGCGAGGCAGAATAGCAGGAAACAGATTTCGAGAGGTATGTTGGAATCGCCTTTAAAGCACAGGAAGAGGGGCACAACTTCGACAATGATGCACTTGGCCAAAAAGGGCGTATGCCTTTTCTCCTGAATATATTCAGGAGAAAACGAATACGCACTTTTTGGCCATCCAGCAAGCAGGCAATGCAAATCTGCACTACAAAGAATTATCACCTCAAACCAGTCAAAAGGGATATCCGCAAAATGTGTAAAAACCAGAAAGGCAGGACAGGCCCTGGAGAACTGGGAGCCTTGTTATGCTGATTGGAGGGATTAAGTTGCCAACTGCCTCTCTGCAGGAGTGCATTGTGTTCCGTAAAAAAAATAAACAACAGAGCTACAGAGCCAAGGTCACGTCCAGTCTAGGAAATATATATTGGGAAAACTGAAAATCAATAAGACAGAGTCACCCCAAAATTCAGGGTTTCACTTATTTCAAGAACCTCAAATTGGGTATAGCTTACATATCCCAGGAAAGACAAAAATGGTTCAAGAAATTGTGGTACTTATGTACAAGGAATATCCCTCAGACATGTAATCAATGTCATAAGGCCAGTAGCAGGAAAATGAGTGAATTTAGGTACGATGATTTTAAGTGAAATAAGTCACACAGAAAAAGAAAATTACCATAAGATATCACTTATGAAGATTCTGTAAACATGGCTACACATGAACTGTGTTAGGAAAGAAAAGAGAGACTCACATTTAGAAAACATTCTTATGCCTGCTTAAGGGGGATTGAGAGGTGGGGTGATGCATAAAACCAGAGTTTGAATTAGTACAGGTACCTTTCCAAAAACCTAATACGGAACAGACAAGACCTACACCTTCCTCAGGGAAAGGGACACAACAACCCATATTCCCCGCAGAGGAATATATCTTACTAATAAGAATCTTAAAACCTATGTATTGATATATCTCCGTAAGGGAATCAAGTATGTCTAGACTGGCATAAACATGGCAGTGAGAATCAGATCAATCCCACTATAGAAAGGAATTTCAAAATCAAACCAAAAAAACAGGGAAATTCTTTACAATTCCTTTAGGGTCTCTGATGAATCCTGGTATGTCTCTATCTACAATGACAGCAGGATGTGGCATATGGCTGGACACATGGGACTGAGAGGATTGATGAGATTGGGTGAGCAAATGCAGAAACTTAAAGCAATAATGTGTGGCAGCCATTCGATGGGTCCCAACTCTCCAGGTTGTGGGGAATATTACTAGAGCTATAACATGTACGTGTAACCAAGATAATGGACCCACTGTGAATATGAAAGGTTTCTAAAACTCAACAAATAGTCCCTATCCTGGTGCTCCGGTTTCACTTTCCAATGCCTTTATTATCAATCTCCCAACTTGGAGAGACAGCCCCTTTAACCTCCTGGTTTGCACAGGTTGACAATTTGGCAGAGGATGAAAGGGAAGAGGAAGAACCAATGAGAGAGTAGCTGTTAGGTATTTGGAGGGGCACATGTGACACTAATTTCGCGGCAGGAAGAAGAATTAACCAAACTCTCAGCCACCCACCGGGAAGCAGTATAGGTCCTGAAACAAAATTTTGGACTTGCATACAGCTCACAAAAAACGAGTTGAAAAATGGAGCTCAGGGGCACAGCAATTCACAAACTGGCAGAGGAGAAAAGGACCGCTATCGTGCAAAAATCTGTTGAGGGAAGGCAATGAGGCGGATTTGAATGCGAGGCAGAATAGGCGGAAACAGATTTCAAGAGGTACGTTGGAAGTGCCTTTAAATCACAGGAATAGGAGCACAACTTTGACAATGGTACACTTGGCCAAAAAGGGCGTATGAGTTTTCTCCTGAATATATTCAGGAGAAAACACATAGAACCTTTTTGGCCAGGCAATGAAACGGGCAATGCAAATCTGCATTACAAAGAAGCATCACTTCCCACCGGTCAAAAGGGACATCCACAAAATGTGTAAAAATCAGAAAGGCAAGACAGGCGCTGGAAATCTGGGAGACTTTTTATGATGATGTTCGGGACGTAAGTTGCCAACTGCCTCTCTGGAGGAGTGCATTGTGTTCCCTAAAAAAATAAACAACAGAGCTACAGAGCCAAGGGCACTTCCAGGCTAAGGAATATACCCTGGGAAAATTGAAAATCAATAAGCCAGAGCCACCCCAAAATTTAGGAATGCACTGCTTAAAAGAGCCTCAACTTGTGTCCACCTTAAATATCCCAGGAAAGACAAAAATGGTTTAAGAAATTGTGGAACTTACGTACGATGGAATATCCCTCAGCCATGAAATCAATATCATAAGACCAGTAGCAGCAAAATGAGGGGATTCAGGTACGATGATTCTAAGTGAAATAAGTCACACAGAAACAGAAACTTATCATAAGATATCACTTATGAAGATCCTGTAAACATGGCTACACATGAACTGAGTTAGGAAAGAGAAGAGAGTCTCACATTTAGAAAACACTCTTATGCCTGCTTAAGGGGGAAGGAGAGGTGGGGTGATGCATAAAACAAGAGTTTGATATAAGCACAGGTACCGTTCCAAGAACCAACTATGGAAAAGACAAGACCTACACCTTCCTCGGTGAAAGGGACTCAAAACCCCATATTTCCCACAGAGGAATATATCTGACTAGTAAGAATCTTAAAACCTATGTATTGATATGTCTCTTTAAGGAATCAAGTGTGTCTAGACTGGCATAAACATGGCAGCGAGAATCAGCTCACACCAACTATAAAAAGGAATTTCAAAAATAAAAAAAAAGGAAATTCTTTCCAATTCCTTCAGGGTCTCTGATGAAACCTGGAATGACCGTATCTACAACGACAGCTGGATGTGGCATAAGGCTGGACACATGGGAATGACAGGATTGGTGAGATTGGGTGAGCAAATGCAGACCCTTTAAAACAATAATGCATGGCACACATTCCATGGGTCCCAACTCTGCAGGTTGAAGGGAATATTACTACAGCTATAACATGTACGGGAAACCTAGAGAATGGACACACAGTGAATACGAAAGGTCTCTAAAACTCAACAAATAGTCCCTCTCCTGGTGCTCCGGTATGACTTTCCAACTGCTTTACTATCAATCTCCCAACCTTGACAGACAGCACCTTTAACCTCCTGTTTCGCACAGGTTGCCAATTTAGCAGAGGATGAATGGGAAGAGGGACAACCAATGAGAGAGTAGCTGTAAGGCATTTGGATGGGCATATGTCACTCTTATTTCCCTGGAGGAAGAAGAATTGACCAAAGTCTCAGCCACCCCCTGGGAACCAGTATAGGTCCTGAACCGAATTATTGGTTGCGTACAGCTCAGAAAAAACTAGTTAAAAAACGGAGCTCAGGGGCACAGCAATTCACAAAGTGGCAGAGTAATAAAGGGCAACTATCGTCCAAAAATCTGTTGAGGGAAGGCAACGAGGCGGAATTGAAAGCGAGGCAGAATAGCAGGAAACAGATTTCAAGAGGTACGTTGGAATCGCCTTTAAAGCACAGGAAGAGGGCCACAATTTTGACAATGATGCACTTGGCCAAAAAGGGCGTATAAGTTTTCTCCTGAATATATTCCGGAGAAAACACATACGCCCTTTTTGGCCAAGCAAGCAAGTGGGCAATGCAAAACTGCATTACAAAAAAGTATCACTTCCCACCGGTCAAAAGGGACATCCACAAAATAGGTAAAATTCAGAAAGGCAAGACAGGCCCTGGAGAACAGGGAGCCTTGTTATGATGATGGGCGGGATGTAAATTGCCAACTGCCTCTCTGGAGGAGTGCATTGTGTTCCCAAAACCAGTAAACAACTGATATACCGAGCCAAGGGCACTTCCAGTCTAGGGAATATACCTTGGGAAAACTGAAAATCAATAAGACACAGCCACCCCAAAATTTAGGGATGCACTGCTTACAAGAACCTCAACTTGGGTACACCTTAAGTATCCCAGGAAATATAAAAATGGTTCAAAAAATTGTGGTACTTACGTATGATGGAATATCCCTCAGCCATGAAATCAATGTCATAAGACCAGTAGCAACATAATGAATGGATTCAGGTATGATGATTCTAAGTGAAATAAGTCACACAGAAAAAGAATCTTATCATAAGATATCACTTATGAAAATCCTGTAAACATGGCTACACATGAACTGAGTTAGGAAAGAGAACAGAGTCTCACATTTAGAAAACACTCTTACGCCTGCTTAAGGGGGAAGGAGAGGTGGGGTGTTGCATAAAACAGAGTTTGATATAAGTACAGGCACCATTCCAGAAACCAAATACAGAATAGACAAGATCTACACCTTCCTCACTGAAAGGTTATCAAGACCCCATACTTCACACAGAGGAATATATCTGACTAGTAAGGATGTTAAAACCTATGTATTGATATATCTCCGTGAGGGAAACAAGTGTGTCTAGACTGGCATAAACACGGCAGTGTGAATCAGCTCAAACCCACTATAAAAAGGAATTTCAAAAACAAAACAACAAAACAGGGAAATTCTTTACAATTCCTTCAGGGTCTCTGATGAAACCTTGAATGACGCTGTGTACAACGACAGCTAGATGTGGCATAAGGCTGGACACTTGGGACTGAGAGGATTGGTGAATTTGGGTTAGCAAATGCAGACCCTTTAAAGCAATAATGTGTGGCTCCCATTCCATGGTTCCCAACTCTCCATGTTGAAGGGAATATTACTACAGCTATAACATGTACAGGAAACCAAGAGAATGGACACACAGTGAATACAAAAGGTTTCTAAAACCCAACTAACTGTCCCTCTCCTGGTGCTCCTGTTTGACTTTCCAACTGCTTAACTATCAATCTCCCAACTTGGAGAGACAGCACCTTTAACCTCCTGGTTTGCTCCGGTTGCCAAGTTGGAAGAGGATGAAAGGGAAAAGGGGGAACCAATGAAAGAGTAGCTGTTAGGCATTTGGACGGGCACATGTCACTCTAAATGCCCGGCAGGAAGAAGAATTAACCAAAGTCTCAGCCACCCGCCGTGAACAAGTATAGGTCCTGAAACAAAATTTTGGACTTGCGGTCAGCTCACAAAAAACGAGTTAGAAAATGGAGCTCAAGGGCACAGCAATTCACAATCTGGCACAGTAATAAAGGACAACTATCGTCCAAAAAAATCTGTTAAGGGAAGGCAACAAGGCGACCTTCAAAGCGAGGCAGAATAGCAGGAAACAGATTTCAAGTGGTTCGTTGGAATCACCTGTAAAGCACAGGAAGAGGGGCACAACTTCGAAAATGATGCACTTGGCCAAAAAGGGCGTATGCGTTTTCTCCTGAATAGGAGAACACGCATACGCCCTTTTTGGCCAAGCAAGCAAGCGGGCAATGCAAATCTGCACAGCAAAATAGTATCACTTCCCACCTGTCAAAAGGGACATCCACAAAATGTGTAAAAACCAGAAATCCTAGAGAGGCCCTGGAGAACATGGAGCCTTGTTATGCTGATGGGCGGGATGTAAATTGCCAACTGCCTCTCTGGAGGAGTGCATTGTGTTCCCTAAAACAAGTAAACAACAGAGCTACAGATCCAAGGGCACTTCCATTCTAGGGAATATACCTTGGGAAAACTGAAAATCAATAAGTAGAGCCACCCCAAAATTTAGGCCTGCACTACTTACAAGAATCTAAAATTGAGTACTCTCTAAATATCCCAGGATAGATAAAATTGATTCAAAAATTTGTGGTACTTATGTACGATGGATTATCCCTCAGCCATGAAATCAATGTCATAATGCCAGTAACAGGAAAATGAATGGATTCAGGTACGATGATTCTAAGTGAAATAAGTCACACAGAAAAAGAAACTTATCATAAGATACCACTTATGAATTTTCTGTAACATGGCTACACATGAACTCAGTTAGGAAAGGGAACAGTGTCTCACATTTAGAAAACACACTTATGCCTGCTTAAGGAGGAAGGAGAGGTGGGGTGATGCATAGAACCAGAGTTTGATATTAGTACAAGTACCATTCCAAAATCAAAATACAGAATAGACAAGACCTATACCTTCATCAGTGAAAGGGACGCAAAACCCAATATTCTGCGCAGAGGTATATATCTGACTAGTAAGAATCTTAAAACCTATGTATTGATATGTCACCGTAAGGGAATCAAGTGTGTCTAAACTGGAATAAACATGACAGTGAGAATCAGCTCAAACCCAGTAAAAAAAGAAATTTCAAATACAAAACAAAAAAAACAGGGAAAATCTTTACAATTCCTTCAGGGGCTCTGATGAAACCTGGAATGACCCTACCTACAACGAGAGCTGGATGTGGCATAAAGCTGGACACTTGAGACTGAGAGGTTTCGTGAGACTGGGTGAGCAAATGCAGACCCTTTAAAGCAATAATATGTGGCACCCATTCCATGTGTCCCAACTCTCCATGTGTAAGGGAATATTACTACAGCCATAACATTTACGGGAAACCTGGAGAATGGACACACTGTGAATACGAAATGTTTCTAAAACTCAACATATTGTCCCTCTCCTTGTGCTCCAGTTTGAACTTCCAACGGCTTTACTATCAATCTCCCAAGTTGAAGCGATAGCCCGTAAAACCTCCTGGTTCGCACAGGTTGCCAATTTGGCAGAGAATGAAAGGGAAGAGGGAGAACCAATGAGAGAGTAGCTGTTAGGCATTTGGACAGGTACATGTCACTTTAATTGCCCGGCAGAAAGTAGAATTAACCAATGTCTCAGCCACCCGCCGGGAACCAGTATAGGTTTTGAACAATAATTTTGTATTTGCTGTCAGCTCACAAAAACTAGTTGAAAAATGGAGCTCATGGGCACAGCAATTTACAAACTGGCAGAGTAATAGAGGAAAACTATCGTCCAAAAATCTTTTGAGGGAAGGCAGAGAGGCAGACTTTAAAACGAGGCAGAATAGCAGGAAACAGATTTCAAGAGGTACGTTGGAATCACCTTTCAAGCACAGGAAGAGGGGCACAACTTCGACAATGATGCACTTGGCCAAAAAGGGCATATGCGTTTTCTCCTGAGTATATTCAGGAGAAAATGCATACGCCATTTTTGGCCAAGCAAGCAAGCAGCAATGCAAATGTGCACTACAAAGAAGAATCCCTTCCCACCGGTCAAAAGTGACATCCACAAAATGTGTAAAAACCAGAAAGGCAAGACAGGCCCTGGAGATCAGGGAGCCTTGTTATGCTGATGGGCGGGATGTAAATTGCCAACTGCCTCTCTGGAGGAGTGCATTGTGTTCCCTAAAACATGTAAACAACAGAGCTACACAGCCAAGGGCAGTTCCAGTCTAGGGAATATACCTTGGGAAAACTGAAAATCAATAAGACAGTGCCACCCTAAAATTTAGCGCTGCACTGCTTACAAGAACCTCAAGTTGGGTACACCTTAAGTATCCCAGGAAAGACAAAAATGGTTCAAGCTATTGTGGTACTTACGTACGATGGAATATCGCTCAGCCATGAAATCAATGTCCTAAGGCCAGTAGCAGCAAAAAGAGTGGATTCAGGTACGATGATTCTAAGTGAAATAAGTCACACAGAAAAAGAAACTTATCATAAGATATCACTTATGAAGGTCCTGCAAACATTGCTACACATGAACTGAGTTAGGAAAGATTACAGAGTAACTAATCTTATCATAAGTTATCACTCATAGCGGGAATGTACACATGACTACACATGAACTGAATGACAAACACAATAGAGTCACACATTTAGAAAACATCTTCTGCCTGCTTAATGGGAAAGCCGAGGTGGGGTGATGCATAAAACCACAGTTATAAATTAGCACAGATACCGTTATATAAACCATGTATGTAATAGACAACACCTACTTCCGGCACAATGAACTGGACTCAACACCCCCTATTCATTGCAGAGGAATATGTCTGACTCTAAGTATTTTAAAACATATGTATTCTCATGTCTTCATAAAGGAATCATGTGTGTGTATAACGGCATGAACACAGCACTGAAATTCAGTTAAACTCACTTATAAAAATAAATTTCAAAAGCAAAATGCAAAAACAGTGAAACAGTGAGAAAGTCTTAAAAATTACGTTCAGGGCCTGTGATGCAACCTGGATTGACCACCTTTACACCCACAGCTGGATGAGACATAAGACTGGACACTTGGGGCTGACAAGATTGCTGAGGTTGTGTGAACAAAAGAACACCACTTAGAGCAATACTGTGTGCTACCCATTCTAGTGGTCCCAACTCTCCAGGTTTAAGGGAATCTTCCTACAGTTAAAACATGCATGGGAAACCCAGTGGATGGTACACTGTGTAATTGGGACAGTTTTCTAAAAGGTACCTCATTTTTCCTTTTGTCGTGCTCGGCTTCGCCATTCCATCTGCATTACTCAAAATCTCCCCACTTGGAGTGTCAGCGCCTTTACCCTCCCGTTATGCACAGTTTTCAAACTGTGCAGAGTATGAACAGCAAGAGGGGAAATAAATGAGAGATCAGCTGTAGGTGTTTGGATGGGCACATGTCACTCTAGTTTCCCATCAGGAAGAAGAATTAACCAAAGGCTCAGCCTGAAGCCCCGGAACCAGACTAGGGCCTAAAGCCTTCCTGCGGTATTGCAGCCAGCTCACAAAGAGGTGAGTTGAAAAATGGAAATCAGGGGCACAGCAATTCACAAACTTGCAGAATTATAAAGGACAACTATCATCCAGAAATATATTGAGGAAAGGCAGTGAAGAGGATTTGAATGCAAGGCAGAATTGAAGGAAACAGATTTCAAGAGGTAGATTGGAGTCGTCTTTAAAGCACATGAAAAGCGACAGAATTTCGACAATGTTGCCCTTGGCTGAAAAGGGATTATGTGTATTTTCTTGAATATATTCGGGAAAAAATGCATATGCCCTTTTTGGCTAAGCAAACCATCAGGCATTGCAAATCCACACTACATAGAAGTGTCCCTTACCTACAGTCCAAAGGGCCATCCACATATAGTGTAAAAGCCACAAATGCAGGACAGGCCATGGAGAAAAGGGAGCCTGGTTACGACGATGGACAGGATGTAAATTGCCAACAGCCTCTGTGGAGAACTGTATATTGTTTTCTAAAACAGAAGTACAGAGTATAGCACACTTCCACTCATGGGCGTGTATTTTGGGAAAACTAAAAATCCACAACACACAGCCAGCCCAAAGTTTAGGGCTGTTCTGTTTACAAGAACCTCGACTTCGGTACACTTTATATATCCCAGGAAAGGAAAAAAAATGGATATAGATGTTGTGGTACTTATATACAATGGAATGTCACTCAGACATAAAATCAATGTCATAAGGCCAATAGCAGCATAATGAGTGGCTTTAGGTACGATGATGCTAAGTGAAATGAGCCACAAAGAAAAAGAAACTTATTGTAATATATCACTTATAGAGGAAATGTAAACATGGCTACACATGAACTGAATTTCAAAAGAGAACAGAGTTACATATTTAGAAAACACACTTATGCCTCCTTAAGGGGAAAGGTGACGTGGGGTGATGTGTAAAAGCAGAGTTTGAAATTAGCACAGATCCTATTCCATATACCAAATAGTTAATAGACAAGACCTACTCCTTTCTCAATGAACTGGACACAAAACACCCTATTCACTGAAGAGGAATATATCTGACTGGTAATAACCTTGAAACCTATGTATTTATATGTCTCCATAATGGAATCAAGTGTATGTAGATTGGCATAAACACAGATCAATGGAACAGGACAGAAAGCCCAGAGATAAACCTACATACCTATGGCTATCTCATCTATGACAAAGGAGCTAAGGATATACAATGGAGAAAAGACAGTCTCTTCAGTAATTGGTGCTGGGAAAACTGGACCCCTACACATAAAAGAATGAAATTAGAACACTCCATAACACCATACACAAAAATAAACTCTAAATTGATTAGAGATCTAAATATAAGACCAGACACTATAAAACACTTAGAGGAAACCATAGGCAGAACACTCTATGACATAAATCACAGCAAGATCCTTTTGGACCCACCTCCTAGAGAAATGGAAATAAAAACAGAAATCAACAAATGGGACCTAATGAAACTTAAAAGCTTTTACACAGTACAGGAAAACATAAACAAGATGCAAAAACAACCCTCAGAATGGGAGAAAATATTTTCAAATGAAGCAATTGACAAAGGATTTATCTCCTAACTTTACAAGCACCGCATGTAGCTCAATATCACAAAAACAAACAACCCAATCCAAAAACGGGCAGAAGACCTAAATAGACATTTCTCCAAAGAAGATATACAGATTACCAAGAAACACATGAAAGGATGCTGAACATCACTAATCATTAGAGAAATGCAAATTAAAAATACCCTGAGGTATCACCTCACAGCAGTCAGAGTGGCAATCATCAAAAAAATCTACAAAACAATAAATGCTGGAGAGGCCTTTATTGGAGAAAATGGAACACACTTGCACTGTGGTTGGGAATGTAAATTGATATGGGCACTAGGGAGAACAGTACCGAGGTTCCTTTAAATAACTAACAATAGAAGTACCATACAACACAACAATCCAAGTACTGGGCATTTGCCTTGTGAAAACCATAATTCAAAAAGAGTTATGTACAAAAATGTTCATTGCAGCTCTATTTGCATTAGCCAGGACATGGAAGCAACCTAAGTGTCCATCGACAGATGAATGGATAAAGAACATCTGGCACATATATACAATCAAATATTACTCAACCATAAAAAGAAGCAAAACTGAGTTATTTGTACAGAGGTGGCTGGATTTAGAATCTGTCCTACACAGTGAAGTAAGTCAGAAAGGGAAAAACAAATACTGTATGTTAACAGAGATATATGGAATCTAATGAAGAAAAAAAAAAGATTTTGAAGAACCTAGTGGCAGGACAGGATTAAGGACACAGACATAGAGAAAGGACTTGAGGGCACCGGAAGGGGGATGGGTAAGCTTGGACGAAGTGAGAGAGTGGCATGGACATAAATACATTACCAAATGTAACACCGATAGCTACTGAGAATCAGCCACATAGAACAGGGAGATCAGCTTGGTGCTTTGTGACCACATAAAGGGGTGGGATATGGAGTGTGGGAGGGAGATGCAAGAGGGAGGGGATCTGGTGATATTTGTATATGTATAGCTGATTCACTTTGTTATACAGCAGAAACGAACACTCCATTGTAAAGCAATTATACTCCAATAAACGTGTAAAAGGAAAAAAAAAAAAAAAACAAAGCCCAAGGATAAACCTACACACTTATGGTCAACTAATCTATCACAAAGGAGGCAAGACTATACAATGGAGATAAGAGAGTCTCTTCAATCATTGGTGCTGGGAAATATGGAGAGCTACATGTAAAAGAATGAAATTAGAACACTCCCCAACACCATACATAAAAATATATTCAAAATGAATTAGAGACCTTAATGTAAGACCAGACAGTATAAAACTCTGAGAGGAAAACTTACGAAGGATACTCTGACGTAAATCACAGCAAGATCTTTTTTGATCCACCTCCTATAGTAATGAAATAAAAAAGAAAACTAAACAGATGGGACTAATGAAACTTAAAAGCTTTTGCAAAGCAAAGGAAACTACAAACAAGACGAAAAGACAACCCTCAGAATGGCAGAAAATATTTGCAAACGAATCAATGGACAAATGATTAATCTCCAATATATATAAACAGCTCATGCAGCTCAATATTATTAAAACAAACAACCCAATACAAAATGGAAGATCTAAATAGACATTTCTTCCAAGAAGACATAGAGATGACCAGTACGCACATGAAAATCTGCTCAACATCACTAATTATTAGAGAAATGGAAATCGAAACTACAATGAGGTATCACGTCACACCTGTTAGAATGGGCATCATTAGAAAATCTACAAACAACAAATGCTGGAGAGGGTGTGGAGAAAAGGAACCTTATTCCACCATTGGTGGGAATGTAAATCGATACAGTCTCTATGGAGAACAGTATGGAGGTTCCTTAAAAAACAAAAATAGAATTACCATATAATCCAGCAATCCCACTACTGGGCATATACCCAGAGAAAACCATAAATCAAAAAGACACATTCACCACAATGTTCACTGCAGCACTATTTACAATAGACAGGTAATGAAAGCAACCTAAGTGCCCACAGACAGACGAATGGATAAAGACGTGGTACATATATACAACGGAATATTACTCAGTCATACATAGGAATGAAATTGGGTCATTTGTAGAGACCTCGATGGATCTAGAGACTGTCATACAGAGTGAAGTAAGTCAGAAAGAGAAAAACAAATATTGTATATTAATGCATATATGTGGAACCTAGAAAAATGGTACAGATGAAACAGTTTGCAGGGCAGAGATAGAGACAGATGTAGAGAACAAACATATGGACACCAAGGAGGGAACGCCATGTGAGGGTGGTGGTGCAATGAATTGTGAGACTGGGATTCACATGTGCTCACTTATATGTATAAAATACATATCCAATAAGAACCTGCTGTATAAAAGAAATAAATTTAAAAAAAATAAAAATAAATAACATTTAATAAAATAAAACAGAAAAAAAGTATTTCCCTTCACATAGACGTCTTTATATTAATGCATTATTTCCATGTTTATATCTCCAAAATTAAAAAAAAGAGGAATAAATAAAATCTACCTTGAACCAAAAAGAAAAAAAGAAAAAAAAAAATAAAACAGAACCCACCAGTGATACAGAGGAAAATCGTATCAGGGCACTTGCTCCAGTGGTAAAAAATTCTTAAGTTGGTCAGAGGTGGGAAATCGTCTCCCATGCCGTCAGCAGCACTCCGCCCCACAAGGAGCATCCTCATTGCAAAGCTGGGGGACTGTGTCGAGGCGTCTGTGAGTAAATGTGAGCTGAGCCCCAGTCCTGCTGCAGCTGAACTCTTCCCACCCTTTCCAGGTAAAACACCTGAATATGTACAACCACTTGCAAGCCTAGAGGAAGGGCTGTGGAGCCACACTAGCGAGAGCACGCAGGCCGAATTGGTGCCTGCAGGCCAGCTAGGATGGTCCTGGCCCCAGATGCTCTTCTGGAAGCTTTCCATTTCCCTGCCTGAGATACCCCTCCTGCCACAGCCCCCACTGCTTTTTTACTTCCTCACCTCTGCCTTGGGAGAAATTCCAGTGGCAGGTATGGGTGACACATCCTCTTCTTTAGCAGGTGGCAGCCTGGCAACTCCTGCAGAAAGTCCAGCAGAGCCCCACTCACACTGGGCCACCCACAAAGCCACGGCCCCTCACTCCCTCCCACCACACCAGCCCCGAAACTGCTGACGGGGCAGAGAATATAGCGTCAGGCACAGCTACAGGGGCTCTTGCTCACTGGAGAGGTGTTTATATTGACCTCAACCCAGGCACACCTGTGGGGTGGGGGCTGGAAGGCAGTGTCAGGCTGCCCAAATCAGCCAAACCTCACCCCTCAGGGGCTCACAGTTGCAGAAAATGAACCTTGCTAAACGGGTCAGTCCCAAGGAACAGGTGTGTGCCTTGAGAGTCAGGATAGACAAGGGGCTGCAGCTGCGGCTTGTTTTCTTATCATTTTATCTGGTCCATGAGTGGAAAACAACTTCAAGAAGACCCTATCCTAATGAGAGGAACCCAGGAGTCAGGGAGAGGAGTGATGGTGGGTGGAGACAGAGGCCTGGTGCCCTGGCTGCAGTGGAAGTGTCTGGAAGACCAGGCAGAGAGAGGCTGCACAGAGTGATAGCCAGGGTCACAGACCTGTCAGAGCTGCTGTTTGTTAGTTCAAGTCCTGCTCTGAGGTGTTCTGTGTCAGCTGTGAGTGACAGGTGAGCTGGGGGTTCTCTGCAAGGTGGGCTATGTGCACAGTTCCTGTGTGTCCTGCCCTGCTGGGGTACCTGCCCAGGGGAGTTCCGTATCCTGGGAAAGGCCTGACTATGAGAGCCCCATGGGCTGCTGGGTAGCTGCACAGGTGAGCTCCATACCCTGGGAGGGACTTCAACACGAGAGCCCCGTGGGCTGTGGGGTGCGGGATGCAGCCCAGGTGAGCTCCATATCCTGGGATTGGCCTGACCACGAGAGCCCCATGGGCTGCTGGAGACCTGGTAAAGGATATCAGGACAGTTAGTGAAGCCACGGAGGATCTACATCTAGTAGATCCTATTTCCTACACCCTGCTGCTCATTCTACCATCCACCAGGCCATGGCATTCTGTATTAGACTTCAATGATGCCTTCTTCTGTATTCCAGTCATCTCAGAGTCACAAGAATTTTTGGCTTGTGAGTCGCAGGACACAACATGCAACAAAACCAATAATGCTGGGCCGTCCTGCCCCAATGGTTCAAAAATCCCCACACCATCATTGGGGAAATGTCCTCTAAAGACCTAAACGTTCTACCTCTGTAAAAGGGAACCCTCCTTCAATATGCAGATGACATTCTGATTGCCAGGCCTACTAAAGATTCCTCGGAACTACCTAGCCAAGAAAGGATAGAAGGTGTCCAAGAAAAAGGCTCAAATATCCCAAGCTCAGGTGACTTGCCTGGGCTTCATTCTCACAGATATTTGGAGAAACGCATCCCAGGATAAGGAAGAAGCCATTTGCAGCCTTACCTCTTCTAAAACTAGAAGACAGCTTAGGGGTTCCTGGGGAGGCCAAGGTTTTCTGCATCTGGATCCCTAAGTACAGTCTAATAGCTGGGCCTCTACCTGAAACACTGACACGAAAAGATGATGATCCTTTTGAATAGAATCCAGAAGCAGCCTTTCAAGAATGGAAAGAGCAGTCAATTCAGATCCTTGCCCAGGAACTCGCTAATTTAGCTAAACCCTTTGACCTTTACATACCCGGTCAAAGGTTAATCGCCCTTGGAGACTTAGTGCAAAAACTGGGACCACTTGAAATGGAGCAACACAAGAATGCCCTTCAGGTATGATAAACTATGGTCACCAAGGGCTTTGCCCACTGACTCATCAGGCCAGGACACTGGGGTATCTAAAAAGCTGGAAATCAGCAGCCCACAAGGCCAGCTCCCTCCTAAGGGAATAGGACCCCACGTGGTGATCCTAACCACCCATCATGTCCTGAAGTTGCAGGGGTCGCTCTGTGGACACACTGACCTCGAGTGAGGAGGCCCTCCAACTCCAACCTCCAGAGAGACAAATGGGGGCAACGGGCCCCCAAGATGACTCGTGTGACCATCACTTTACCTGGAGTTTCTCTCAGAAAACAACAAGACTGTGCTCCGAAAGAGCAGACTACTGCTTGCAGGACTTACTGCACGCAGAGGGGAGCTAATAAGCTTGGTGGGGGAAACGTATATCACGCTTTCAACATAGAAATCCCTACAGAAACCGCGGTGATGGTGGCCAATATGACCGGCTGGACTGCTGGCTACTTCTAAAGGCCGTTGACTCAGTGGACGTCATGGTCCTGGATCACCACTGACCCTGGACTGTCTGGGAGTTGCACGGGCAGGGCTCTGACACATGGTGCAGTTTGTACATTAATTCAGGGACAAATTAAAGAAAGCACAGACTACTGGTCAGAGCATCTAGGCTGGCAAAAATGTCAGCCTAATGTCACTGAACAAATGTGGGGTGGGGTGAAACCTGCCACCACAGCATCTCTGTGCATCTCTTTCCTGGACCCTTAAAGGTCATTAGAATCTATAACACTTCCAATGCTGGTGCTCAGGCGGGTGAGAAGTGAGGCAGGAGGCTTTGGGACAATCAACCTCACCTGGAGGCTGGTGGGGAGACGTTTTGCCCCTCCCCCTAAGTATCAGGGCTCCAACCGCAGCATGAAGCAGTTACAAAAGAGGGGTCTTCACCCTCATCACCCCAAGAATGAGGATCGGAACAAAAAGCAGAGGAGGTGTTCGTCTCTGGCAACGTTCATTAAAAATCCCTGGGAGATAAAAAGAGAATCTGGGCAATAAAATAAAGTCTAACCTGTTTTTCCTTTGTGCTTTTTCTAATTTCACATGCGCCTAGGGTTCCGCATGCAGAGGTCCCACACCCGGCACTTCAGACCCGACTTCCTAGTGCAGAATGGCTGGGTCGACACCTCAGCTAGCGGAGTCCCATGCAGACTGCACGGCATAGAGCCTGAGCTGCAGCCAATCCAGCCCTCGAGACCTCCATCCCCTAACACCCACTGACGCTGCCGGGATCCCTACTCAGCATCCCAGCCCACAGCCCGTGGGGGAGTGCACACTCTCACCTCTCCATTCGGTTTTCAAAATAATGTTTCCTTTGCTTCTGAACCAAACTCAGTCTTGATCTGTTGGCTCCAATGACACTGGGCACGGGGACTCCTGTTGGGGTCCTCTCTGGAAGATCAGTAACAGAAATTGAGAACTTTGTAACTTCATTGAACAGATGTGTGAGCCAAACTGTAGTTAACATAGAGCAGTGTATAATGCTCGGGTAAAATAAGATTTTTCTAAGACTTACATTTGATATTTCCATCACTTTACTATAAGCAAGTTCAGTGAAGACGTCTGTCTTATTTGTCAGGTCAACATTAGAGAAATGAAGTGATTTATTTCCATGGATTTACATCGAATACTCTTGGCTGAAGCTTCAATCTTGTTTTGAATGCTTTTCCATTGAAAAGGATACCTCTCTTTCAGCTCCCCCATTTCTGAGAAGTATAAAATCTTATAATTTATTATTACCAAAGGGGAAAGGTAGGACAAGGGATAAATTAACAGTTTGGGATTAACACATACACACTGCTATGTATAAAATAGATCATCAACAAGGAACTACTGTATAGCACAGGGAACTACACTGAATATTTTGCAATAACCTATAAGGGGAAATAATCTGAAAAAGAATCGATATTTTTATTGACATCATCTATCAATGACAGATAAAATGTAACCTAAGCAAGGCCGATGGTGAGCGCTTCTGGACCTGAAGATTTCAATCATCTAAAGTTTGGGCTCTGCCTATTTCCCAAGGCCCTTAATGGACATACGTGTAGCCGTAGCTTAAAAATTCCCCAGTTTGGGGTACGGGGAGGCACTGATTTGGAAAAATCCCTGGTGTTCTCCTTCCCTGCACGGGACCCTTCCTACAGCTAAAACATGACTGTCACACCTAGAGGAGGTACATCGTTTGATCGGAAAGAGTTTGGAAAAGGCACTTCATCTCCTCATCGCCTGGTGCTCGGGTTCACCCCTCCAGCATCTTTCCTAACAATCTCCTCACTTGGGGATATCAGCAACGTCAACATCCTGTTGCACACAGTTTGGAATCTGTCCAGAGGATGAAGCGGAAGGATGAGAAAAATTTAGAGACAAGTCTTAGGTGTTCGGACAGGCACATGCCACTGTAATTTCCAATCCGGAAGACAAATTCATCAAAGGCTAGAATTGCCCACAGAAAGAGAATAGGGCTAGAGGAAATCCTGCTGTTTTGTTTCGAGTTTCCAGAAACACAAGTTGAAAAATGGAACTCAGGGGCACTAAAATTCATGAAACTGCAGAGTTGAAAATATCTATTGTTGAAAAATGTCTTGAGGTAAGTCACAGAAAATGACTTATAAGCAAGGGAGAGTGGCAGGAATCATATTTGAAGAGGTAGAAAGGTCTCCCCATTAAAGCACAAGAAAAGGGGCTGAACATCGCCAATGATGCAGTTGGCCCAAAAGGGCATATGCATTTTTTTCTGAATATATTCAAGTAAAGGCCATTCACACTTTTTATCCAACCAAACAGGTGGGCACTGGAAATCAATACTACAAAATGTATCACTTCACATCAGTCAGAAGGGCCATCCACATAAAGTGTAAACACCAGAAATGCAGGACACGGTGAGGAGAAAAGGGAGCCCTGTGAGGCTGATAGTGGAAATGTAATTTGCCAACGGCCACTCTGGAGAAGTGTATTGTGTTTGCTAAAACATCTGAAAACTGAGCTACAGAGCATAGGGCACTTGCACTCATGGGCGTATACCTTGGGAAAAACAAAAAATGACAGAAAACAGGCACCCCAACGTTTACCACCTCTCTGTTAAAAAGGGCCTCCACTTGGATATAACCTAAATGTCCCTGGAAGGATAAAATGGATAAAAGAGATGGGGTACTTATGTAGAGTGGAATATTACTCATCCAGAAATCAATGAAATAAGGCCAGTTGTAACAACTCTGGAGGAGTTACATACGATCATTCTAAGTGACACATGTCAGAAAGAAAAAGACACATATCATAAGATGTCACTTAAAGGTGGAATCAAAAATGGCTACACATGAAATAAACTACAAAACAGAAACATAGTCAAATATGTAGCAAATAGACATAAGGCTGCTAAATGGGAAAGATGGGGAATGGTGAGGTATTATCCAGGAGGTTGAAATTAGCAAAGATACCATTCCAAGTACCGAATTGAATAACTGGCAAGGCCTACACGGTACCTCAAAGAACTGCACTCAGTCCACTCAAGTCACTGGAAAATAATACATATGACTCATAAGCATCTGAGAAAGAATTTATTGTTGTCTCACAGTACATGAATCAAGTGGATGTACAGCAGCAAAAAACAGAGCTTTGAAAATCAGCTGTAACCAATATAAAAATAAATTTAAAAATATTTATAAAAACGGTGAGACAGACAAAAATTCTTACAACTTTTGTTGAAGGGCTACGATGTAACATGGATTGAACACATGTAGACCCACAGCAGGATGATATATAAGGCTGGAAGCTATGCACGCTGAGAGATGTTATAGAGGCTGAGTGAGGAAATGCAGACCTTTTAAAATAATACTGCCTGGTACCCATTCCATGGGTCCCAAATCTGCACTTTCAAGGGAATCTTCTGACAGGGAAAACATGCCTGGGAAACCGAGATGAATGTACACCGTGTGCTCAGGAGAGGTGTCTAAAATGCACCTCATTTTTGATCTCCTGGTGCTGGGGTTCGCCATTCCACCCACATTACTAACAATCTCCCGACTTGGAGAATCCGCACCTTTAACCTCCTGTTTCACACAGTTTGCAATTTTTGCAGAGGATAAATGGGAAGAGGAGGAACCAATGAGAGATTAGCTGTAGTAGTTTTGACAGGCACATGTCACTCTAATTTCCCATTAGGAAGAAGAATTAACCAAAGGCTCAGCCTGCCTCCCCAGAACCAGAATAGGGCCGGAATCAATCCAATGGTTTGGCGGTCAGCTCTCAAAAAAAGCGAGTTGCAAAATGGAGCTCAGGAGCAGACAATTCAAAGACCTGCAAAGATATAAATGATAACCAACGTCCAAAAATATATTCAGGTAAGGCAATGAAGAGGTTCTGAATGAGAGGCAGAATTGCAGGAAACAGATTTCAAAAGGTAGATTGTACTCACATTTAAAGCATATGAAAAGAAGCAGAATTTCTAAAATGATGCAGTTGGGCAAAAGGGTGTATGCCTTTTTTTCGTGAATATCTTCAGGAAAAAAACACATACAGAGTTTTTGGCCAACCAAGCAAGAGGGAAATGCAAATCCGCACAGTAAAGAAGTCTCAATTTCCACTGCTCAGAAAGTCCATCCAAAAAATGTGTACAAATCAAAAATGCAGGAGAGGCCATGGAAAACAGGGAGACTAGTTACGCTGATGGGTGGGGTATAAATTTCCAAGAGCTACTCTGAAGAAGTGTATGCTGTTTCCTAAAACATCTAAAATACAAAGCCCCCGAGCAAAGGGGACTTCAACTCATGGACATATAACTTGGGAAGAGTAAATATCAACAAGACACAGGCACCACAATGTTTAGGGCTGCTCTGCATACAAGAACCTCAACTTCGGTATACCTAAAGTATCCCAGGAAAAAGAGAAATGCATAAAGAATTTGTGGTAATTTTGTACAACGGAATATCACTCAGACGTGAAATCAATGTCTTAAGGCCAGTAGCAGCATAATGAGAGGATTTAGGTATGATGATTCTAAGGGAAATTAGTCACACAGAAAAAGAATCTTATCATAAGATTTCACTTACAGAGGGAATGTCAACAACACAACACATGAACTGAATTAGGAAAGAGAGCAGCGTCTCACATTTAGAAAACACTCTTATGCCTCCTTAAGGGGAAAGGAGAGGTGGGGTGATGCATAAAACCAGAGTTTGATATTAGCACAGGTACCATTCCATAAACCAAATACAGAATAGACAAGACCTACACCTTCCTCAGTGAACGGGACTCAAAACCCCTATTCACCACAGAGGAATATATCTGATTAGTAAGAATCTTAAAACCTATGTATTGATATGCCTCTGTAAGGGAAACAAGTGTGTCTAGACCGTTATAAACACGTCAGGGAAAATCAGCTCAACCCCATTATAAAAATGAATTTCAAAAACAAAACAAAAAAACAGCGAAATTCTTACACAATTCCTTCAGGGGTTCTGATGAAACCTAGAATGACCCTATCTGCAAAGACACCTGGATGAGACATAAGGCTGGACACTTGGGACTGAGAGGACTTGTGAGATTGGGAGAGAAAATGCAGACCCTTTAAAGTAGTAATGCATGCCACCATTCCATGGGTCCCAAATTTCCAGGTAGAAGGGAATATCACTACAGTTATAACATGTATGGGAAACCTAGAGAATGGACACCCTGTGATGGCGAAAGGTTTCTGAAAGTCTCCTACTTTTTCCTCTCCTTGTGCTACAGTTTGGCATTCCAACAACTTTACTATCAATCTCCCAACTTAGGAGAGTCATCCCCTATAACCTCCTGGTTCGCACAGTTTGCTAATTGTGCAGAGGATGAAAGGGAAGAGGGAGAACAAATCAGAGAGTAGATGTAGGCCTTTGGACGGACACATGTCACTCTAAATTCCCATTAGGAAGAAGAATTAACCAAAGCCTCAGCCACCCACAGGGAACCAGTATAGCCACCCCTGGAACCAGTATAGGTCCTGAAGCAAAATTGTGGATTTGCGGTCAGCTCCCAATAATGGGATTTGAAAATTGGAGCTCAGGGGCAAAGCAATACACAAACCTGCAGAGTTATAAAGGATAACTCTCTTCCAAAAATCTGTTGAGGGAAGGCAATGAAGAAGACTTGAAAATGAGGCAGTGCATGACTTTTCGCCTGAATATATTCAAGAGAAAAGGCATAGTCCCTTTTTGGCCAATCAAGCAAGCACAAACACAAATCCACACTACAAAGAATTGTCGCTTCCCACCGGTCAAAAAGGGCATCCGAAGATCTGTAAAAACCAGAAAGGCAAGATAGAGATGACAAGGGCATAAAGCAATATGATCCCAAGGGTCATGGAGGATTGTGATGACAAGCACGTGGAGCATTGTGATGACAAGATTATGTATCATTTTGCTGACAAAGGCATTGTGATGACAAGGTTCATGGAGCACTGTGATGACAAGCGTCATGGAGCATTGTGATTAAAGGTTTCATGGAGAATTGGGATGACAAGGGCATGGAGCATTTTGATGACAAGCGTCCCGGATCATTGTGTTGTCAGGGTTCATGGAGCGTTGTCATGACAGTGTTCATGGAGCATTTTTATGACAGAGGTCATGGAGCATTGTGATGAGAACGTCATGGTGCATTGGGCTGTAAATATTCATGGAGTATTGTGATGACAGGGGTCAAGGAGCATTGTGATGACAAGGTACTGGAGCACTGTGATGAGAAGACCATGGAGCCATGTGATGACAAGTCTCATGGAGCATTCTGATGAAAAGGGTCATGGAGCTTTGTGATTACAGGGGTCTTGGAGCATTGTGATGACAAGATTATGTATCATTTTGCTGACAAGGCATTGTGATGACAAGGTTCATGGAGCACTGTGATGACAAGTGTCATGGAGCATTGTGATTAAAGGGTTCATGGAGCATTGGGATGACAAGGGCATGGAGCATTTTGATGACAAGCGTCCCGGATCATTGTGTTGTCAGGGTTCATGGAGCATTGTCATGACAGTGGTCATGGAGCATTGTTATGACAGAGGTCATGGAGCACTGTGATGAGAACGTCATGGAGCATTGGGCGGAAAATGTTCATGGAGTACTGTGATGACAGGGGTCAAGGAGCATTGTGATGACAAGGTACTGGAGCACTGTGAGGAGAAGACCATGGAGCCATGTGATGACAAGTCTCATGGAGCATTCTGATGAAAAGGGTCATGGAGCATTGTGATTACAGGTGTCTTGGAGCATTGTGATGACAAGGGCATTGAACATTGGGATGAGAATGTCATGGAGCGTTCTGATGACATGCATCATGGAGCTTTGCGATGACAAGGGCATGGAGCATTGTGTTTACAGGGATCATGGAGCACTGTGAGGAAAATGGCATGTAACATTGTGATGAAAAAGGCATGTAGCCTTGTCATGACATGGTTCAAGGAGCATACTGATGACAAGTGTCAGGGACATTTGTGATGACAAGGGTTTTGAGCATTGTGATGGCAAATGTCATGGATCATTGTGATTAGAAGACCATGGATAATTGTGATGACGAGCGTTATGGGGGAGCTGTGATGATAAGTGTTAGGGAATATTGTCATCACAAGGATTTGGAGCATTGTGATGACAGAGGTCATAGAGCATTTTGATTTCATTGTGATGACAATAGCATGAAGCATTATGATGATGAGCATTGGTGCACTGTGATGACAGCGTTCATGGAGCATTGAGATGAAAAGGGGCATGGAGCATTATGATTAGAAGAGTCTTGGATCACTGTGATGAAAAGGCATGGAATATTGGTCTGAGATGTTTCATGGATTATTGTGATGAGAGGGGGCAAGGAGCATTGTGATAACAAGGGCACGGAACACTGTGATACATGGTTCATGGAGGATTGTAATGACAAGCGCATGGAGCATTGTGAGAAGAATGGCATCGAGCATTGTGATGAAAAGCATCATGGATACTGTGATGATAAGGGCTTGGAACGATGTGATGAGAGGTTTTAGGAGCATTGCGATGACAATGGCTTGGAGCATTGTGATGACAAGGGTCAGGGAGCATTGTGCTGACAAGTGCATGTAGAATTGTGATGACAAGGGTCATGGAGCATTCTGATGACAAGCTTGTGGAGTATTTTGATGACAATGACATGGAGCATTGTGATGAAAAGGGCATGGGGCATTGTGATGAAAATTTCATGGAGACTTTTCGTGACAGGGGTCAAGGAGCATTCTGATGACAAGTGTCAGGGAGCATTGTGATGACAAGTGTATTGAGCATTGTGATGACAAAGGTCATGGAGCATTGTGATGAAAAGGGCATTGAGTATTGTGATGACAGGCATCATGGAGCGTTGTGATGACAAGTGTTATGGAACATTGTGATCACAAGAATTTGGAGTATTGTGATAAGAGAGGTCATGGATCATTTTGATTTCAAGGAGCATGGAGCATTGTGATTAAAAGGGCATGAAGCAATGTGATCCCAAGGTTCATGGAGGATTGTGATGACAATGGAAATGGAGTATTCTGATGAGAAGCACATAGAGCATTGTAATGACAAGGTCATGTAGCATTTTGCTGACAAAGGCATGGAGCATTGTGATGACAGGTGTCATGGAGCACTGTGATGACAAGCGTCACGGAGCATTGTGAATACAGGGGTCATGGAGCATTGGGATGACAAGGGCATGGATCATTGTGATGACAAGTTTCATGGAACACTGGGATGAAAATGTTCATGGAATGTTGTGATGACAGGGGTCATGGAGCATTGTGATGACTAGGGAATGGAGCACTGTGATGACAAGAGTTCCAGATCATTGTGTTGTCAGGTGTCATGGAGTGTTGTGATAACAGTGGCCATGGAGCATTGTGATGATATTGGCCATGAAGCATTGTGATGAGTAGATCGTGGAGCATTTGGCTGAAAATGTTCATGGATTATTGTGATGACAGGGGTCATGGAGCATGGTGATGAGAAGGGAATGGAGCATGGTGAAGACAAGGTCCTGGAGCATTGTGATGAGAAGTCCATTGCGACTTGTGATGACAAGTCTCATGAAGCATTCTGATGAAAATGTGCATGGAGCATTGTGATTACAGGGTTCTTGGAGCATTGTGATGACTAGCGCATGGAGCATTGTGATGAGAAGTCCATGGAGCATTCTAATGACCTGCGTCATGGAGTATTGTGGTGACACGGGTCATGGAGCATTGTGATGACTAGGGAATGGAGAATTCTGATGACAAGAGTCCCGGATCATTGTGTTGTCAGGTGTCATGGAGTGTTTTGATGACAGTGGTCATGGAGCATTGTGATGACAAAGGAATGGAGCATGGTGATGACAAGGTTCTGCAGCACTGTGATGAGAAGACCATGAAGGCTTGTGATGACAAGTCTCATGGAGCATTCTGATGAAAAGGGGCCTGGAGCATTGTGATTTCAGGGGTCTTGGAGCATTGTGATGACTAGGGCATGGAGCATTGTGATGAGAATGCCATGGAACATTCTGATGACATGCGTCATGGAGTTATTTGATGACATGGGCATGGATCCTTGTGATTACAGGGGTCTTGGAACATTGTGATAACAAGGGCATGGAGCAGTGTGATGACAAGGGCATGGAACATTGGTCTAATAAGTTGCATGGATTATTGCGATGACAGTTGGAATGGCACATTGTGATGACAAGGGCATGGAGCACTGTGATGACCATGTCATGCAGTATTGTGAAGACAGGTGTCAGGGAGCATTGTGATGACATATGTAATGGCCCATTGTGATGACAATGGCATGGAGCATTGTGATGCCAAGTGTCATGGAGGATTCTGATGACAAAGGTAATGGAGCATTGTGATGAAAATGGTCAGGGAGCATTGTGCTGACAAGTGCATGGAGAAGTGTGATGACAAGGGTCATAAAACATTCTGATGACAAGCTTGTGGAGTATTTTGATGACAATGACATGGAGCATTGTGATGAAAACGGCATGGGGCATTGTGCTTAAAAAGGCAGGGAGCCATTTCGTGACAGGTTTCAAGGAGCATTGAGATGAAAAGGGGCATAGAGCATTGTGATTACAGGGTTCTTGGAGCATTGTGATGAGAAGGGTCATGGAGCTTTGTGATGACAAGGCCATGGAACATCGTGATGGCAGGGGTCATGGAGCATTGTTATGACTGGGGTAATGGAGCATTGTGATGGCAAGGGCATGGAGCAATGGGATGAGAAAGCCATGGAGCATTCTGATGACATATGTCATAGAGCTTTGTGAAGACAAGGGCATGGAGCAGTGTGATGAGAGCGTTCATGAAGCATTGAGATGACAATGACATGGAGCATTGTGATTACAAGGTCATCGAGCATTGTGATGACAAGTGCATGGAACATTGGTCTAATAATTTGCATGGATTATTGCAATGACAGTTGGAATGGAGCATTGTGATGACAAGGGCATGGAGCATTGTGATGTCCAGGTCATGCAGTATTGTGAAGAGAGGTGTCAGGGAGCATTGTGATGACATATGTAATGGCCCATTGTGATGACAATGGCATGGAGCATTGGGATGCCAAGTGTCATGGAGGATTCTGATGACAAAAGTAATGGAGCATTGTGATTACAATGGCTTGGAGCATTGTGATGACAAGTGTCAGGGAGCATTGTGCTGACAAGTGCATGGAGAATTGTGATGACAAGGGTCATGGATCATTCTGATGACAAGCTTGTGGAGTATTTTGATGACAATGGCATGGAGCATTGGGATGAAAATGGCATGGAGCATTGTGATGAAAAAGGCATTGAGCCTTTTCGTGACAGGGTTCAAGGAGCATTCTGATGACAAGTGTCAGGGAGCATTGTGATGACAAGTGTATTGAGAATTGTGATGAGAAAGGTCATGGAGCATTGTGATGAAAAGGGCATGGAGTATTGTGATGACAGGCATCATGGAGCGCTGTGATGACAAGTGTTATGGAACATTGTGATCACAAGTGTTTAGAGCATTGTGATGAGAGATGTCATGGATCATTTTGATTTCAAGGAGCATGGAGCATTTTGATGAAATGGGCATGAAGCAATGTGATCCCAAGGTTCATGGAGGATTGTGATGACAATGGAAATGGAGTATTGTGATGACAAGCGCATAGAGCATTGTAATGATAAGGTAATGTAGCATTTTGCTGACAAAGGCATGGAGCATTGTGATGACAGGTGTCATGGAGCACTGTGATGACAAGCGTCACGGAGCATTGTGAATACAGGGGTCATGGAGCATTGGGATGACAAGGGCATGGATCATTGTGATGACAAGGGTCATGGAGCACTGGGCTGAAAAGTTTCATGGAGTTTTGTGATGACAGGGGTCATGGAGCATTGTGGTGACTAGGGAATGGGGCATTGTGATGACAAGAGTCCCAGATCATTTTGTTGTCAGTTGTCATGGAGTCTTGTGATAACAGTGGTAATGGAGCATTGTGAAGATATTGGCCATGGAGCATTGTGGTGAGTAGGTCGTGGAGCATTGGGCTGAAAATGTTCATGGACTATTGTGATGACAGGGGTCATGGAGCATTGTGATGACAAGGGAATGGAGCATGGTGATGACAAGGTCCTGGAGCATTGTGAGGAGAAGACCATGGAGACTTGTGATGACAAGTCTCATGCAGCATTCTGATGAAAAGGGGGATGGAGCATTGTGATTACAAGGGTCTTGGAGCATTGTGATGACAAGGGCATGGAGCATTATGATGAGAAGGCCATGAAGCATTCTGATGACATGCGTCATGGAGCTTTTTGATGACAAGGGCATGGATCATTGTGATTACAGTGATCTTGGAGCACTGTGATGAAAAGGGCATGGATTATTGTGATGACAAAGGCATGGAGCCTTGTCATGACAGGGTTCAAGGAGCATACTGACGACAAGTGTCAGGGAGCATTGTGATGACAAGTGTATTGAGCATTGTGATGACAAAGATCATGGAGCATTGTGAAGAGAAGACCATGGATAATTGTGATGATGAGCGTCATGGGGTGTTGTGATGATAAGTGTTATGGAACATTGTGATCACAAGTGTTTGGAGCATTATGATGACAGTGGTCATGGAGAATATTGATTTCATTTTGATGACAATAGCCTGAAGCATTATGATGATGGGCATAGTGCATTGTGATGGCAGGGTTCATGGAGCACTGAGATGAAAAGGGGCATGGAGCATTGTGTTTACAAGGGTCGTGGAGCATTGTGATGACAAGGGCAAGGAGCATTGTGTTGAGAAAGCCATGGAACATTCTGATGACATGCGTCATGGAGCTTTGTGATGACAAGGGCATGGAGCATTGGGATTTCAGGGGTCTTGAGCATTGTGATGACAAGTGTCATGGAACGTTGTGATGACTAGTTCGTGGAACATTGTGATGGCAAGGGTCATGGTGCATTTATATGACAGGGGTAATGGAGCATTTTAATGAGAAGGGCATGGAACATTTGTCTAAAATGTTTCATGAATTATTGTGATGAGAGTTGGCATGGAGCATTGTGATGACAAGGGCACAGAACACTGTGATACATGGGTCATGCAGGATTTTAATGACAAGGGCATGGAGCATTGTGATGAGAAGGGCATCGAGCATTGTGATGAAAAGTGTCATGGAGATTTGTGATGAGAAGGGCATGGAGCAATGTGATGAGAAGGTTCATGGATCATTGTGATGACAATGACATGGAGCATTGTGATGCCAAGGGTCATGGAGTTTTGTGATGACAAGTCATGGAGCATTTTGATGAAAAGTGCATGGTGCATTGTGATGAGAATGGCAGGGAGCATTTTGAGGACCTTGTCATGCAGCAATTTGATGAAAAGTGTAATGGAACATTTTGATGGCATGGGTTATAGAACATTGTGATGTCAGGGGTCTTGGAGCTTTGGGATGAAAAGGGTCATGGAGCATTTTGTTGACAGAGGTCATGGAACATTGTGATTGTAAGGGGATGTAGCAGTGTGATGACAGGGTCATGGAACATTGTGATTACAGGGGTGAGGGAGTATTGTGATGACTAGTCATGGAACATTGTGATATCTCTGGTGAGAGAGCATTTTGATGAGAAGTGCATGGAGCATTGTGATTACAAGGTTTATGGAGCATTGCAATGACAACGTTGTGAACTGTTGTGATGAAATGTGCGTGGCACATTATGAAGACTATGGGCATGGAGCACTGTTCTGACAATGACATGGAGCATTGTAATGACAATGTCACAGAGAATTGTGATGAAAAGTTTATGGATGATTGTGGTTACAAAGGTCACAAAGCCTTGTGGTGACGCGGGCATGGACCATTGTGATGACAAACGTTATGAAGCATTGAGATGACTGGAGTCACGGAGCATTGTGATGACAGGGGTCATGGAGCATTGTGATAACATGTGTCACGGAGCATTGTGCTTACAAGCGCATGGAGCATTGTGATGACAAAGGTCACGGAGCATTGTGCTGAGAAAGGCATAGAGCATTGTGAGGACAATGGTCAAAGAGCATTGTGATGAAAAGTTCATGGAGCATTGTGGTTAAAAAGTTCACAGAGACTGTTGATGACGAGGGCATGGACCATTGTGATGACAATCGTCATGAAGCATTGTGATGACTGGAGTCACGGAGCATTGTGATGACAGGGGTCATGGAGCATTGTGATAACAAGGGCATGGAGCATTGTGATGACAAGGGCATGGAACATTGGTCTAATAAGTTTCATGGATTATTGTGATGACTGTTGGAATGGCGAACTGTGATGACAAGGGCATGGAGAATTGTGATGACCAGGTCATGCATTATTGTGAAGACAGGTGTCAGGGAGCATTGTGATGACATATGTAACGGCCCATTTTGATGACAAGGGCATGGATCATTGTGATGACAAGGGTCATGGAGCACTGGGCTGAAAATGTTCATGGAGTGTTGTGATGACAGGGGTCATGGAGCAATGTGATGACTAGGGAATGGAGCATTGTGATGACAAGAGTCCCAGATCATTGTGTTGTCAGATGTCATGGAGTGTTGTGATGACAGTGGTCATGGAGCATTGTGATGATACTGGCCATGGAGCATTGTGATGAGTAGGTCGTGGAGCATTGGGCTGAAAATATTCATGGTTTATTGTGATGAGAGGGTTCATGGAGCATTGTGATGACAAGGGAAAGGAGCATGGTGATGACAAGTTCCTGGAGCATTGTGATGAGAAACCATGGAGAATTGTGATGACAAGTCTCATGGAGCATTCTAATGAAAAGGGACATGGAACATTGTGATTACAGGGCTCTTGGAGCATTGTGATGACTAGGGCATGGAGCATTGTGATGAGAAGGCCATGGAGCATTCTGATGACATGCGTCATGGAGTATTTTGAGGACAAGTGCATGGAGCATTGTGATTACAGGGGTCTTGGAACATTGTGATGACAAGGGCATTGAGCATTGTGATGAAAAAGTCATGGAGCCTTGTCATGACAGGGTTCAAGGAGCATACAGACAACATGTGTCAGGGAGCATTTTGATGACATGTGCATTGAGCATTGTGATGACAAAAGTCATGTAGTATTGTGATGAGAAGACCATTGATAATTGTGATGACGAGTGTCATGGGTCATTGTGATGACAAGTGTTATGGAATATTGTGATCACAAGGGTGTTGAGCATTGTTATGACAGATGTCATGGAGCATTTTGATTTCATTGTGATGATAATAGCATGAAGCATTATGATGATGGGCATGGTCCATTGTGATGACAGGGTTCATGGATCATTGAGATGAAAAGTGGCATAGAGCATTGTGATAACAGGGTTCTTGGAGCATTGTGAGGAGAAGGGTCATGGAGCTTTGTGATGACAAGGCCATGGAACATCGTGATGGCATGGGTCATGGAGCATTGTTATGACTGTGGTAATGGAGCATTGTGATGGAAAGGTCATGGAGCACTCTGATGAGAAGGCCATGGAGCATTCTGATGACATGTGTCATGGAGCTTTGTGAAGACAAGGGCATGGAGCAATGTGATGAGAGCGTTCATGCAGCATTGTGATGACAATGAAATGGAGCATTGTGATGCCAAGGTTCATGGATCTTTGTGATGACAAAGGTCATGGAGCAATCTGATGGCAAGGGCGTTGTGCATTGTGATGTGAAAGGCAGGGAGCATTCTGATGACAGGGTCATGGAGCAATTTGATGAAAAGTGTCATGGAATATTTTGATGACAGGTGTTATGGAACATTGTGATGTCAGGCGTCATCGAACATTGTGATGATAAGTGCATGTAGCATTGTGATGACAGTAGTCATGGAATATTGTGATGACAGAGGTGAGGGTGTATTTTGACAAATACTGATGTAGCATTGTGATATCAGTGGTGAGAGAGCATTTTGTTGAGAAGTGCATGGAGCATTGTGATGACAAATTTTAAGGAGCATTGTGATGACAAGATAGTGGAGCACTGTGATGACAAGTGCATGGTCCATTGTGATGACATGTGTTATGGAGCATTTTGCTGACAGGCGAATGGAGCATTGTGATGACAAGGGTCAAAGAGCATTGTGATGGAAAGTTCATGGAGCATTTTGGTTAAAATGGTCACAGAGACTGTTGATGACGAGGTCATGGATCATTGTGATGACAAAGGTCATGAAGCATTGTGATGACTGGAGTCACGGAGCATTGTCATGACCGGAGTCATGGAGCATTGTGATAACAAGGGCATGCAGCGTTGTGAGGACAAGGGCATGGAATATTGGTCTAATAAGTTTCATGAATTATTGCGATGACATTTGGAATGGCGCATTGTGATGACAAGGGCATGGAGCATTTTGATGACCAGGTCATGCAGTATTGAGAAGAGAGGTGTCAGGGATCATTGTGATGACATATGTAATGGACCGTTGTGATGACAATGGTATGGAACATTGTGATGCCAAGTGTCATGGAGGATTCTGATGACAAAGTTAATGGAGCATTGTGATGACAAGGGCTTGGGGCATTGTGATGATAAGGGTCAGGGAGCCTTGTGCTGACAAGTGCATGGAGCATTCTGATGAGAAGCTTGTGGAGTATTTTGATGACAATGGCATGGAGCATTGTGATGAAAACGGCATGGGACATTGTGATGAAAAAGGCATGGAGCCTTTTCGTGACAGTGTTCAAAGAGCATTCTGATGACAAGTGTCAGGGAGCATTGTGATGACAAGTGTATTGAGCATTGTGATGACAAAGGTCATGGAGCATTGTGATGACAAGTGTTATGGAACATTGTGATCACAAGGGTTTGGAGCATTGTGATGACAGAGGTCATGGATCATTTTGATTTCAAGGAGCATGGAGCATTGTGATGGCAATGTTATGAAGCAATGTGATCCCAATGTTCATGGAGGATTGTGATAACAATGGAAATGGAGTATTGTAATGACAAGCACATAGAGCATTGTAATGATACGGTCATGTAGCATTTTGCTGACAAAGGCATGGAGCATTGTGATGACATGTGTCATGGAGCACTGTGATGACAAGCGTCACGGAGCATTGTGAATACAGGGGTCATGGAGCATTGGGATTACAAGGGCATGGATCTTTGTGATGACAAGTGTCATGGAGCACTGGGCTGAAAATGTTCATGGAGTGTTGTGATGACAGTGGTCATGGAGCATTGTGATGATATTGGCCATGGAGCATTGTGATGAGTAGGTCGTGGAGCATTGGTCTGAAATTGTTCATGGATTATTGTGATGACAGGGGTCATGGAGCATATTGATGACAAGGGAATGGAGCATGGTGATGACAAGGTCCTGGAGCATTGTGATGAGAAGACCATGGAGAGTTGTGAATACAAGTCTCTTGGAGAATTCTGATGAAAAGGGGGCATGGAGCATTGTGATTACAGGGGTCTTGGAGCACTGTGATGACTATGGCATGGAGCATTTTGATGAGATTCCATGGAGCATTCTGATGACATGCGTCCTGGAGTTTTTTGATGACAAGGGCATGGAGCATTGTGATTATAGGTGTCTTGGAACATTGTGATGACAAGGGCATGGAGCATTGTGAGGAGAAGACCAAGGAGCATTCTGATGGCATATATCATTGAGTTTTCTGATGACAAGGGCATGGAGCTTTGAGATTACATGGTTCTTGGAGCATTGTGAAGAAAACGACATCGATCATTGTGATGAAAAAGGCATGGAGCCTTGTCATGACAGGATTCAAGGAGCATACAGACAACAAGTGTAAGGGAGCATTTTGATGACAAGTGTATTGAGCATTGTGATGGCAAAGGTCATGGAGTACTGTGATGAGAAGACCATTGATAATTCTGATGACAAGCGTCATGGGGCATTTTAATGACAAGTGTTATGGAATACTGTGATCACAAGGGTTTGGAGCATTGTTATGAAAGAGGTCATGGAGCATTTTGATTTCATTGTGATGACAATAGCATAAAGCATTATGATGATGGGCATGGTGCATTGTGATGACAGGGTTCATGGATCATTGAGATGAAAAGTTGCATAGAGCATTCTGATTACAGTGTTCTTGGAGCATTGTGATGAGAAGGGTCATGGAGCTTTGTGATGACAAGGCCATGGAACATCGTGATGGCAGGGTTCATGGAGCATTGTTAAGATAGGGGTAATGGAACATTGTGATGAGAAGGCCATGGAGCATTCTGATGACATGTGTCATGGAGCTTTGTGATGACAAGGCCATGGATCATCGTGATGGCAGGGTTCATGGAGCATTGTTATGACTGGGGTAATGGAGCATTGTGATGGCAAGGGCATGGATCATTGGTCTAATATGTTTCATGAATTATTGCGATGACTGTTGGAATGGTGCATTGTGATGACAAGGGCATGGAGCTTTGTGATGACCAGGTCATGCAGTATTGTGAAGAGAGATGTCAGGGAGCATTGTGATGTAATATGTAATGGCCCATTGGAATGACAATGGCATGGAGCATTGTGAGGCCTAGTGTCATGGAGGATTCTGATGACAAAGGAAATGGAGCATTGTGATGACAATGGCTTGGAGCACTGTGATGACAAGGGACAGGGAGCATTGTGCTGAAAAGTGCATGGGAATTGTGATGACAAGGGTCATGGAGCATTCTGATGACAAGCTTGTGGAGTATTTTGATGACAATGGCATGGAGCATTGGGATGAACAGGGCATGGAGTATTTTGATGACAGGCATCATGGAGCATTGTGATGACTAGTGTTATGGAACATTGTGATCACAAGGGTTTGGAGCATTGTGATGACATACGTCAGGGATCATTTTGATTTCAAGGAGCATGGAGCATTTTGATGACAGGGATATGAAGCAATGTGATCCCAAGGTTCATGGAGGATTGTGATGAGAATGGAAATGGAGTATTGTGATGACAAGCGCATAGAGCATTGTAATGACAATGTCATGTAGCATTTTGCTGACAAAGACATGGAGCATTGTGATGACATGTGTCATGGAGCACTGTGATGACAAGAGTCACGGAGCATTGTGAATACAGGGGTCATGGAGCATTGTGATGACAAGGGTCATGGAGCACTGGGCTGAAAAATTTCATGGAGTGTTGTGATGACAGGGGTCATGAAGCATTGTGATGACTACGGAATGGAGCATTGTGATGACAAGAATCCCAGATCATTGTGTTGTCAGGTGTCATGGAGTGTTGTGATGAAAGTGGTCATGGAGCATTGTAATGATATTGGCCATGGAGCATTGTGATGAGTAGGGCATGGAACATTGTGATGAGAAGGCCATGGAGCATTCTGATGATATGTGTCATGGAGTTTTGTGATGACAATGGCATGGAGCCTTGTGATTATAGGCATCTTGGAGCATTGTGATGACAAGTATCACGGAACATTGTGATGACAAGGGCATGGAGCAATGTGATAAGAGGGTTCATGAAGTATTGTGATGACAATGACATGGAGCATTGTGATGCCAAGGGTCATGGAGTTTGTGATGAAAATTCATGGAGCATTTTGATGACAAGGGCATGGTGCATTGTGATGAGAAAGCAGTGAGCATTTTGATGGCCGGGTCATGCAGCAATTTGATGAAAAGTGTAAAGGAATATTTTGATGGCAGGGGTTATAAAACATTGTGATGTCAGGGGTCTTGGAACTTTGGGAAGAAAAGGGTCATGGAGCATTTTGATGACAGGGGTTATGGAACATTGTGATGTCAGGGGTCATGGAACATTGTGATGATAAGGGGATGTAGCATTGTGATGACAGGGTCATGGAACATTGTGATTACAGGGGTGAGGGAGTATTGTGATGACTAGTGATGGAACATTGTGATATCTCTGGTGAGGGAGCATTTTTATGAGATGTGCATGGAGTATTGTGATTACAGGGATCTAGGAGCATTGTGATGAAAAGGGTATGGATCATTTTTATGAAAAAGACATGGAACCTTGTCATGACAGGGTTCAAGGAGCATACTGACGACAAGTGTCAGGGAGCATTGTGACGACAAGTGTATTGAGCATTGGGATGACAAAGATCATGGAGCATTGTGATGAGAAGACCATGGATAATTGTGATGATGAGCGTCATGGGGTGTTGTGATGATAAGTGTTATGGAACATTGTGATCACAAGTGTTTGGAGCATTATGATGACAGAGGTCATGGAGAATATTGATTTCATTGTGATGACAATAGCCTGAAGCATTATGATGATGGCATGGTGCATTGTGATGACAGGGTTCATGGAGCATTGAGATGAAAAGGGGCATGGAGCATTGTGATTACAAGGGTCATGGAGCATTGTGATGACAAGGGCATGGAGCATTGTGATGAAAAGGCCATGAAACATTCTGATGACATGCGTCATGGAGCTTTGTGATGACAAGGTCATGGAGCATTGTGATTTCAGGGGTCTTAAGGATTGTGATGACAAGTGTTATGGAACCTTGTGATGACTAGGCAGTGGAATATTTTGATGGAAAGGGTCATTGTGCATTGTTATGACAAGGTTAATGGAGCATTTTGATGAGAAGGGCATGGAACATTGGTCTGAAATATTTCATGGATTATTGTGATGAGAGTGGGCATGGAGCATTGTGATGACAAGGGCACGGAGCACTGTGATACATGGGTCATTCCGGATGGTAATGACAAGGGCATGGAGCATTATGATGAGAAGGGCATCGAGCATTGTGATGACAAGTATCAGGGATCTTTGTGATGACAGGGGCATGGAGCAATGTGATAAGAGGGTTTATGGAGCATTGTGATGACAATGACATGGAGCATTGTGATGCCAAGGGTTATGGAGCTTTGTGATGACAAGTCATGGAGCATTTTGATGAAAAGGGCATGGTGCATTGTGATGAGAAGGGCAGGGAGCATTTTGATGACCGGGTCATGCAGCAATTTGATGAAAAGTGTAATGGAACATTTTGATGGCAGGGGTTATAGAACATTGTGATGTCAGGGGTCTTGGAGCTTTGGGATGAAAAGCGTCATGGAGCATTTTGATGACAGGGGTCATGGAACATTGTGATGATAAGGGGATGTAGCATTGTGATGTCAGGTTTTGGAACATTGTGATTACAGGGGTGAGGGAGTATTGTGATGACTAGTGATGGAACATTGTGATATCTCGTGTGAGAGGGCAGTTTGATGAGAAGTGCATGGAGCATTGTGATTACAAGGTTTAGGGAGCATTGCAATGGCAAAGTTGTGGACCATTGTGACGAAATGCACGTGGCACATTTTGATGGCAATGGTCATGGAGAATTGTTCTGAAAAAGACATGGAGCATTATGATGACAAGGGTCACAGAGAATTGTGATGAAAATTTCAGGGAGCATTTTGGTTACAAAGGTCACAGAGCCTTGTGATGACTCGGGCATGGACCACTGTGATGACAAACGTTATGAAACATTGTGATGACTGGAGTCAACGAGCATGGTGAAGACAGGGGTCATGTAGCTTTGTGATGACAAGGGCATGGATCATTGTGATGACAGGGGCATGGAGCATTGGTCTGACAAGTTTCATAGATTATTGTGATGACACTGGGCATGGTGCATTGTGATGACCAGGGCCTGGAGCATTTTGATGAGAACGTCATGGAGTATTGTGAAGACAGCTGTCAAGGAGCATTGTGATGACATATGTCATGGTCCATTGCGATTTCAATGGCATGGAGCATTGTGATGCAAAATGTAATGGAGAATTGTGATGACAAATATAATGGAGCATTTTGATGATTAGGGCTTGGAGCATTATGATTTCAAGGGCCATTGAAAATTTTCATGACAAGGTCGAGAAGCATTGTGATGACAAGGTCCTGGAGCATTGTGATGGCAAAACCATGGAGCCTTGTGATGACAAGTCTCATGGAGCATACTGATGAAAAGGGGCATGGAGCATTGTGATTAGAGGGGTCTTGGCACATTGTGATGACAAGGGCATGGAGCATTTTGAGGAGAGGACCAAGGAGCATTCTGATGGCTTGCGTCATTGAGCTTTGTGATGACAAGGGCATGGAGCATTGTGATTACATGGGTTTTGGAGCACTGTGATGAAAAGGGCATGGATCATTGTGATGAAAAAGGCATGGAGCCTTGTCATGACAGGGTTCAAGGAGCATACAGACAACAAGTGTCAGGGAGCATTTTGATGACAAGTGTATTGAGCATTGTGATGAGAAGACCATTGATAATTGTGATGACGAGTGTCATGGGGCATTGTGATGACAAGTGATAGGGACTATTGTGATCACAAGGGTTTGGAGCATTGTTATGACAGAGGTTATGGAGCATTTTGATTTCATTGTGATAACAATAGCATGAAGCATTATGATGATGGGCATGGTGCATTTTGATGACAGTGTTCATGGAAAATTGAGATGAAAAGGGGCATACAGCATTGTGATTACAGGGTACTTGGAGCATTGTGATGAGAAGTGTCATGGAGCTTTGTGATGACAAGGCCATGAAACATCGTGATGGCAGGGGTCATGGAGCATTGTGATGACTGGGGTAATTTAGCATTGTGATGGCATGGGCATGGAGCATTGTGATGAGAAGGACATGGAGCATTCTGATGACATGTGTCATGGAGGTTTGTGAAGACAAGGGCATGGAGCAATGTGATGAGAGCGTTCATTGGGCATTGTGATGCCAAGGGTCATGGATCTTTGTGATGACAAAAGTCAGGGAACATTTTGATGGCAAGGTCGTTGTGCATTGTGATGAGAAGGGCATGGAGCATTCTGATGACAGAGTCATGGAGCAATTTGATGAAAACTGTCATGGAACATTTTGATGACATGTGTTATGGAACATTGTGATGTCACGGGTCAACGAACACTGTGATGATATGTGCATGTAGCATTGGGATGACAGGAGTCATGGAACATTGTGATGACAGGGGTGAGGGAGTATTGTGACAAATAGTGATGTAGCATTGTGATATCAGTGGTGAGAGAGCATTTTGATGAGAAGTGCACGGAGCATTGTGATGACAAATTTTAAGGATCACTGTGATGACAAGAATGTGGAGCACTGTGAAGACAAGCGCATGGTGAACTGTGATGACGTGTCATGAGGCATTGTGCTGACAAGCGCATGGAGCATTGTGATGACAAGGGTCAAAGAGCATTGTGATGAAAAGTTCATGGAGCATTGTGGTTAAAATGGTCAGAGACTTTTGATGACGACGGCATGGACCATTGTGATGACAAAGGTCATGAAGCATTGTGATGACGGGAGTCACGGAGCATTGTGATGACAGGGGTCATGGAGCATTGTGATAACAAGGGCATGGAGCATTGTGATGACAAGGGCATGGAACATTGGTCTAATATGTTTCATGGATCATTGCAATGACATTTGGAATTGCCCATTGTGATGACAATGGCATGGAGCATTGTGAAGCCAAGTGTCATGGAGAATTCTGATGACAAATGTAATGGAGCATTGTGATGACAAGGGTCAGGGAGCATTGTGCTGACAAGTGCATGGAGAATAGTGATGACAAGGGTCATGGAGCATTCTGATGACAAGCTTGTGGAGGATTTTGATGAAAATGGCCTGGACCATTGTGATGAAAACGGCATGGGGCATTGTGATGAAAACGGCATGGAGCCTTTTCGTGACAGGTTTCAAGGAGCATTCTGATGACAAGTGTCAGATAGCATTTTGATGACAAGTGTATTGAGAATTGTGATGACAAAGGTCATGGAGCATTGTGATGAAAAGGGCATGGAGTATTGTGATGACAGGCATCATGGAGCGTTGGGATGACAAGTGTTATGGAACATTGTGATCACAAGGTTTTGGAGCATTGTGATGACAGAGGTCATGGATCATTTTGATTTCAAGGAGCATGGAGCATTGTGATGACAATGGCAGGAAGCAATGTGATCCCAAGGTTCATGGAGGATTGTGATGACAATGGAAATGGAGTATTGTGATGACAAGTGCATAGAGTATTGTAATGACAAGTTCATGTAGCATTTTGCTGACAAAGGCATGGAGCATTGTGATGACAGGTGTCATGGAGCACTGTGATGACAAGCGTTACTGAGCATTGTGAATACAGGGGTCATGGAGCATTGGGATGAAAAGGGCATGGATCATTGTGATGACAAGGGTCATGGAGCACTGGGTTGAAAATGTTCATGGAGTGTTGTGATGACAGGGGTCATGGAGCATTGTGATGACAAGGGAATGTAGCATTGTGATGACAAGGGAATGTAGCATTGTGATGACAAGTGTCCCGGATTATTGTGTTGTCAGGTGTCATGGAGTGTTTTGATGACAGTGGTCATGGAGCATTGTGGTGATATGGTCTATGGAGCATTGTGATGAGAATTTCGTAGAGCATTGTGCTGAAAATGTTCATGGATTATTGTGATGACAGGGGTCATGGAGCATTGTGATGACAAGGGAATGGAGCACTGTGATGACAAGGTCCTGGAGCACTGTGATGTGTAGACCATGGAACCTTGTGATGACAAGTCTCATGGAGCATTCTAATGAAAAAGAGCAGGGATCATTTTGATTACAAGGGTCTTGGAGCATTGTGATGACAAGGGCATGGATCATTACGATGAGAAGGCCATGGAGCATTCTGATGACATTCGTCATGGAGCTTTGTGATGGCAAGTGCAAGGAGCATTGTGATCACAGGTGTCTTGGAACATGTTGATGAAAAGGGCATGGGTCATTGTGATGAAATAGGCATGGAGCCTTGCCATGAAAGAGTGCACGGTGCATACTGAGGTCAATATTCAGAGAGCATTGTGTTGACAAGGGTATTGAACATTGTTTTGACAAAAGTCATGGTGCATTGTGATGAGAAGCCCATGGATAACTTTGGTGACCAGCGTCATGGGGCATTGTGATGACAAGTGTTATGGGGCATGGTGATCACAAGGGTTTGCAGCATTGTGGTGACAGATGTCATGGAGCTTTTTGATTTCATTGTGATGACAATAGCATGAAGCATTATGATGATGGGCATGGTGAATTTTGATGACAGCGTTCATGGAGCATTGTGATGAAAAGTGTCATGGAGCATTGGTCTGACAAGTTTCTTGGATTATTGTGATAAGAATGGGCATTGCACATTGTGATGACAAGGTCATGGAGCACTGTGATGACAAGGTCATGGATTATTGTGAAGAAAGGTGTCAGGGAGCATTGTGATGAAATATGTCATGTTCCAGTTTGATGACAATATCATGGAGCATTGTGATGCCAATTGTTATGGAGGATTGTTGTGATAATGTAAAGGAGCATTGTGATGACAAGGGCATGGAGCATTGTGATATCAAGGGCCATTGAGAATTTTAATGCCCTGGTCGTGAAACATTTTGATGAAAAGCGCATGGAGCTTCCTATGACAGTGGTCATGGAGCATTGCAATGACAAGTGCATGGAGTATTGTGATGACAAGAGCATATAACATTGTGATGTGAAGTGCCATGGAGCATTGTAATGACAAGGACGTGGAGAATTGTGAGGACAAGGGACATTGAGTTTTGAGATGACAAGGCATGGAGCCTGGTGATGGCAAAACCGTGGAGCATAGTGATGAGAAGACCTTGGGTAATTGTGATGTCGAGCATCATGGAGCACTGTAATGACAAGGGGCATGAAGCATTGTGATGACAGTTGTCAGGGAGCAATGTGATGACAGGGGTCATGGAGCAATGTGATGACAAAGGCATGGAGCATTGTGAGGACAAGGGCATGGAGCATTGCAATGTGAAGAGAATGGAGAATTGTGATGACAAGAGCATGTAACATTTTGATGAGAAGTGTCATGTAGCATTGTGATGACAAGTACGTGGAGAATTTTGATGACAAGGGACATGGAGCATTTTGATAACCAGGGCATGGATCATTGTGATGACATGTGTCATGAAGCATTATTATGACAAGGGCCATGGTGCATTCTGACATAAGATATCACTTATGAAGGGAATGTAAACATGGCTACATATGAACTGATTTAGGGAAGAGAACAGAGACTCAGATTTAGAAAACACTCTAATGCTTGCTTAAGGGAAAAGACAGGTGGGGAGATGCACAAAACAAAAGATTGATATTAGCAAATGTACCGTTCCATAATCCAAAAACAAAAGAGACAAGCCCTACTCCTTCCTCAGTGAACGGAACTCAACATCCCTATTCCCCCGAGAGAAATATAACTGACTAGTAAGAATTTTAAAACCTATGTATTGATATGTCTCCGTAAGGTAACTAAGTGTGTCTAGTATGACATAAACATGGCAGGGAGAATCAGCTCAAACCCAATATAAAAATGAAATTCAAAACAAAACATAAAAACAGAACAATTCTTACACAATACCTTCAGGGTCGCTGATGAAACCTGGAATGACCCTATCTAAAACGACAGCTGGATGTGGCATAAGGCTGGACACTTGGGACTGAGAGGATTGGTGAGATTGGGGGAGCAAATGTAGACCCTTTAAAGCAATAATATGTGGCACCCATTCCATGGTCCCAACAGGCCAGGTTTAAGGTCATATTACTACAGCTATAATATGTACGGGAACCCTAGAGAATGGACACAGTGTGAATACGAAAGGTTTCTAAAACTCAACGAATAGTTCGTCTCCTGGTGCTCCCATTTGACTTTCCAACTGCTTTACTATCAATCTCCCAACTTGGAGAGACAGCACCTTTAACCTCCTGGTTCGCACAGGTTGCCAATTTGGCAGAGGATGAAAGGGAAGAGGGAGACCAGTGAGAGAGTAGCTGTTAGACATTTGTACGGGCACATGTCACTCTTACTTCGCGGGAAGAAGAAGAAATAACCAAAGCCTCAGCCACCCACCGGGAACCAGTATAGGTCCTGAACCAAAATATTGGACGTGCGTTCAGCTCACAAAAAAAACGAATTAAATAATGTAGCTCAGTGCACAACAATTCACAAACAGGCAGAGTAATAAAGGACAACTATCGTCCAAAAATCTGTTGAGGGAAGGCAACGAGGCGGACTTGAAAGCGAGGCAGAATAGCAGGAAACAGATTTCAAGAGGTACGTTGGAATCGCATTTAAGGCACAGGAAGAGGGGGACAACATCGACAATGATGCACTTGGCCAAAAAGGGCGTATGCGTTTTCTACTGAATATATTCAAGAGAAAACGCATACGCCCTTTTTGGCCAAACAACATGCTGGCAATGCAAATATGCACTACAAAGTATCACTTCCCACTTGTCAAAAGGTATATCCACAAAATGGGTAAAAACCAAAAAGGCAAGACAGGCCCTGGAGAACAGGGAGCCTTGTTATGCTGATGGCCGGGATGTAAATTGCCAACTGCCTCTCTGGAGGAGTGCATTGAGTTCCCTAAAACAAGTAAACAACAGAGCTACAGAGCCAAGGGTACTTTCAGTCTGGGGAATATACCTTGGGAAAGCAGAAAAGCAATAAGACAGAGCCACCCCAAAATTTAGGGCTGCACTGATTACAAGAACCTCAACTTGGGTACAGCTTAAATATACCAGGAAATATAAATATGGTTTAAAATATTTTGGTAGATACATATGATGGAATATCCCTCAGGCATGAAATCAATGTCATAAGACCAGTAGCAGCAAAATGAGTGGATTCAGGTACGATGATTCTAACTGAAATAAGTCACACAGATAAAGAAACTTATCATAAGATATCACTTATGAAGGTCCTCTAAACATGGCTACACATGAACAGAGTTAGGAAAGCGAACAGAGACTCACATTTAGAAAACACTCTTATGCCTGCTTAAGGGGGAATATGAGGTCGGGTGCTGCAGAAAACCAGCGTTTGATATAAGCACATGTACCATTTCAAAAACCAACTATGGAATATACAAGACCTACACCTTCCTCAGTGAAAGGAACTAAAAACACGATATTTCCCACAGAGGAATATATCTGACTAGTAAGAATATTAAAACCTATGTATTGATATGTTTCCGTAATAGAATCAAGTGTGTCTAGACTGGCATAATCATTGCAGTGAGAATCAGCTCAAACGCACTATAAAAAGGAATTTCAAAAACAAAAAACAAAAAACATGGAAATTCTTTACAATTCCTTTAGGGGCTCTAATGAAACCTGGAATGACCCTAACTACAATGACAGCTGGATATGGCATAAGGCTGGACACTTGGGACTGAGAGGATTGGTGAGATTGGTTGAGCAAATGCAAACCCTTTAAAGCAATAATGTGTGGCACCCATTCCATTTGTCCCAACTCTCCAGGTTGAAGTCAATATTACTACAGCTATAACATGTACGGGAAACCTAGAGAATGGACACACTGTAAATACGAAAGGTTTCTAAAACTCAACTAATAGTCCCTCTCCTGGTGCTCCGGTTTTACATTCCAACTGCTTTACTATCAATCTCCCAACTTGGAGAGACAGCCCCTTTATCCTCCTGGTTCGCACAGGTTGCCAATTTGGCAGAGGATAAAAGGGAAGAGGGAGAACCAATGAGAGAGTAGCTGTTAGGCATTTGGACGGGCATATGTCACTCTAATTTCCCGGCAAGAAGAAGAATTAACCAAAGTCTCAGCCACCCCCCGGGATCCAGATTATGTCCTGAATCAAAATTGTGGACTTGCGTTCAGCTCACAAAAAAGGAGTTGAAAAATGAAGCTAAGGGGCACAGCAATTCACAAACTGGCAGAATATTAAAGGACAACTATCGTCCAAAAATCTGTTGAGGGAAGGCAATGAGTGGGAATTGAAGGCGAGGCAGAATAGCAGGAAAGAGATTTCAAGAGGTACGTTGGAATCATCTGTAAAGCACATGAAGAGGGGCACAACTTCGACAATGATGCACTTGGCCAAAAACGGCGTATGTGTTTTCTCCTGAATATATTAAGGACAAAACGCATACGCAATTTTTGGCCAAGCAAGCAAGGGGGCAATGCAAACCTGCATTATAAAGAAGTATCACTCCCCACCGGTCAAAAGGGAAATCCACAAAATGTGTAAATACCAGAAAGGCAAGACAGTCCCTGGAGAAGAGGGAGCCTTGTTATGCTGATGGGCGGGATGTAAGTTGCCAATTGCCTCTCTGGAGGAGTGCACTGTGTCCCCTAAAACAAGTAAACAACAGAGCTACACAGCCAACGGCACTTCCAGTCTAGGGAATATACATTGGGAAAACTGAAAATCAATAAGACAGAGCCACCCCCAAATTTAGGGCTGCACTGCTTACAAGAACCTCAACTTGGGTACACGTGAAATACCCCAGAAAATATAAAAATGGTTCAAAAATTTGTGGTACTTATGTACGATGGAATATCCCTCAGCCATGAAATCAATGTCATAAGACCAGTAGCAGCAAAATGAGTGGATTCAGGTACGAAGATTCTAAGTGAAATAAGTCACATAGAAAAAGAAGCTTATCATAAGATATCACTTATGAAGATCCTGTAAACATGGCTACACATGAACTGAGTTAGGAAAGAGAACAGAGTGTCACATTTAGAAAACACTCTTATGCCTGCTTAAGGGGGAAGGAGAGGTGGGGTGATGCATAAAACCAGAGTTGGATATAAGCACAGGTACCGTTCCAAAAACCAACTATGGAATTGACAAGACCTACCTATACCTTCCTCAGTGAAAGGGACTCAAAACCCAATATTTCCCACAGAGGAATATATCTGACTAGTAAGAATCTTAAAACCTATGTATTGATATGTCTCCGTAAGGGAATCTAGTGTGTCTAGACTGGCATAAACATGGCAGCGAGAATCAGCTCAAACCCACTATAAAAAGGAATTTCAAAAACAAAATAAAAAAAAAGGGAAATTCTTTACAATTCCTTCAGGGTCTCTGATGAAACCTGGAATGATCCTATCTACAACGACAGCTGGATATGGCATAAGGCTGGACACATGGGACTGAGAGGATTGGTGAGATTGGGTGAGCAAACGCAGACGCTTTATAGCAATAATGCATGGCACCCATTCCATGGGCTCCAACTCTCCAGGTTGAAGGGAATATTAATACAGCTATAACATGTACGGGAAACCTAGAGAATGGACACACTGAATACGAAAGTTGTCAAAACTCAACGAATAGTCCCTCTTCTGGTGCTCTGGTTTGACTTTCCAACTGCTTTAGTATCAATCTCCCAACCTGGAGAGACAGCACCTTTAACCTCCTGTTTCGCACAGGATGCCAATTTCGCAGAGGATGAATGGGAAGAGGGAGAACCAATGAGAGAATAGCTGTTAGGCATTTGGACGGGCATATGTCACTCTTATTTCACGGGAGGAAGAAGAATTGACCAAAGTCTCAGCCACTCACCGGGAACCAGTAGAGTTTCTGAACCAAAATATTGGACTTGCATTCAGCTCAGAAAAAACGAGTTAAAAAATGGAGCTCAGGGGCACAGAAATTCACAAACTGGCAGAGTAATAAAGGGCAACTATCATCCAAAAATCTGTTGAGGGAAGGCAACGAGGCGAACTTGAAAGGGAGGCAGAATAGCAGGAAACAGATTTCAAGAGGTACGTTGGAATTGCCTTTAAAGCACAGGAAGAGGGGCACAACTTCGACAATGATGCACTTGGCCAAAAAGGGCGTATGCATTTTATCCTGAATATATTCAGGAGAAAACGCATATGCCCTTTTTGAACAATCCAGCAAGTGGGCAATGCAAATCTGCACTACAAAGAGGTATGACTTCCCACCGGTCAAAAGGGACATCCACAAAATGGGTAAGAACCAGAAAGGCAAGATAGGACTTGGAGAACAGGGAGCCTTGTTATGCTGATGTGCGGGATGTAAATTGCCAACTGCCTCTCTGGAGGATTGCATTGTGTTCCCTAAAACAAATAAACAACAGAGCTACAGAGCCAAGGGCACTTCCAGTCTAGGGAATATACCTTGGGAAAACTGAAAATCAATAAGACAGAGCCACCCCTAAATTTAGGGCTGCACTGCTTACAAGAACCTCAACTTGGGTACACTTTAAGTATCCCAGGAAAGATAAAAATGGTTCAAAAAATTGTGGTATTACGTACGATGAAATATCCCTCAGCCTTGAAATCAATGTCACAAGACCAGTAGCAGCAAAATGAGTGGATTCAGGTACGATGATTCTAAGTGAAATAAGTCACACAGAAAAAGAAACTTATCATAAGATATCACTTATGAAGATCCTGTAAACATGGCTACACATGAACTGAGTTAGGAAAGAGAAGAGAGTCTCACATTTAGAAAACACTCTTATGCCTGCTTAAGGGGGAAGGAGATGTGGGGTGATGCATAAAACCAGAGGTTGATATAAGCACAGGTACCGTTCCAAAAACCAACTATGGAATAGACAAGACCTACACCTTCCTCAGTGAAAGGGACTCAAAACACCGTATTTCCCACAGAGGAATATATCTGACTAGTAAGAATCTTAAAACCTATGTATGGATATGTCTCCATAAGGGAATCAAGTGTGTGTAGACTGGCATAAATATGGCAGCGAGAATCAGCTCATACCCACTATAAAAAGGAATTTCAAAAACAAAACAAAAAAACAGCGAAATTCTTTACAATTCCTTCAGGGTCTCTGATGAAACTTGGAATGACCCTATCTAGAAAGACAGCTGGAGGTGGCATAAGGCTGGACACATGAGGCTGAGAGGATTGATGAGATTCGTGAGCAAATGCAGACCCTTTAAAGCAATAATGCATGTCACCCATTCCATGGGTCCCACCTCTCCAGGTTGAAGGGAATATTACTACAGCTATAACATGTATGGGAAACCTAGAGAATGGACACACTGTGAATACGAAAGGTTTCTAAATCTCAACGAATAGTCCCTCTACTGGTGCTCCAGTTTCACTTTCTAACTGCTTTACTATCAATCTCCCAACTTGGAGAGACAGCACATTTAACCTCCTGGTTCGCACAGGTTGCCAAATTGGCAAAGGATGAAAGGGAAGAGGGAGAACCAGAGAGAGAGTAGCTGTTAGGCATTTGGACGGGCACATGTCACTCTTATTTCGGGGGAGGAAGAAGAATTAACCAAAGTCTCAGCCACCCACCGGGAACCAGTATAGGTCCTAAACCAAAATATGGGACTTGCGTTCAGCTCACAAAAAACGAGTTAAAAAATGGAGCTATAGGGCAGAGCAATTCACAAACTGGCAGAGTAATAAAGGACAACTATCATCCAAAAACCTGTTGAGGGATGGCAACGAGGCGGACTTGAAAGTGACGCAGAATAGCAGGAAACAGATTTCAAGCGGTATGTTGGAATCGCCTTTAAAGCACAAGAAGACGGGCACAAGTTCGACAATGATGCACTTGGCCAAAAAGGGCGTATATGTTTTCTCCTGAGTATATTCAGGAGAAAACGCATACGCCCATTTTTGCCAAGCAAGCAAGCAGACAATGTAAGTCTGCACTACATGGAAGTATCACTTCCCACCGGTCCAAAGGGACATCCACAAAAAGGGTAAAAACCAGAAATTCAAGACAGGCCCTGGAGAACAGGGAGCATTGTTATGCTGATGGCTGGGATGTAAATTGCTAACTGCCTCTCAGGAGGAGTGCATTGTGTTCCCTAAAACAAGTAAACAACAGAGCTACAGACCCAAGGGCACTTCCAGTCTAGGGAATATACCATGGGAAAACTGAAAATAAATAAGACAGGGCCACCCCAAAATTTAGGGATGCACTGCTTACAAGAACCTCAACTTGGTTGCAACTTAAGTATCCCAGGAAAGATAAAAATGGTTCAAAAAATTGTGGTACTTACATACGATGGAATATCCCTCAGCCATGAAAACAATGTCATAAGACCAGTAGCAGCAAAATGAGTGGATTCAGGTACGATGATTCTAAGTGAAATAAGTCACACAGAAAAAGAAACTTATCATAAATATCACTTATGAAGATCCTGTAAACATGGCTACACATGAACTGAGTTAGGAAAGAGAAGAGAGTCTCACATTTAGAAAACACTCTTATGCCTGCTTAAGGGGGAAGGAGATGTGGGGTGATGCATAAAACCAGAAGTTGATATAAGCACAGGTACCGTTCCAAAAACCAAGTATGGTATAGACAAGACCTACACCTTCCTCAGTGAAAGGGACTCAAAAACCCATATTTCTCGCAGAGGAATATATCTGACTAGTAAGAATCCTAAAACCTATGTATTGATATGTCTCCGTAAGGGAATCAAGTGTGTGCAGACTGGCATAAAGATGGCAGCGAGAATCAGCTCAAACCCACTATAAAAAGGAATTTCAAAAACAAAACAAAATAACAGCGAAATTCTTTACAATTCCTTCAGGCTCTCTGATGAAACGTGGAATGACCCTATCTAGAACGACAGCTGGAGGTGGCATAAGGCTGGACACATAGGACTGAGAGGATTGGTGTGATTCGTGAGCAAATGCAGTCCCTTTAAAGCAATAATGCATGGCACCCATTCCATGGGTCCCAACTCTCCAGGTTGTAGGGAATATTCCTACAGATGTAACATGTATGGGAAACCTAGTGAATGGACACACTGTGAATACGAAAGGTTTCTAAATCTCAACGAATAGTCCTTCTACTGGTGCTCCAGTTTCACTTTCTAACTGCTTTACTATCAATCTCCCAACTTGGAGAGACAGCACCTTTAACCTCCTGGTTCGCACAGGTTGCCAATTTGGCAAAGGATGAAAGCGAAGAGGGAGAACCAAAGAGAGAGTAGCTGTTAGGCATTTGCACGGGCACATGTCACTCTTATTTCCCAGGAGGAAGAGGAATTAACCAAAGTCTCAGCCACCCACCGGGAACCAGTATAGGTCCTAAACCAAAATATGGGACTTGCGTTCAGCTCAAAAAAAAACGAGTTAAAAAATGGAGCTACAGGGCAGAGCAATTCACAAACTGGCAGAGTAATAAAGGACAACTATCATGCAAAAATCTTTTGAGGGAAGGCAACGAGGTGGACATGAAAGTGAGGCAGAATAGCAGGAAACTGATTTCAAGAGGCTCGTTGGAATCGCCTTTAAAGCACAGGAAGAGGGGCACAAATTCGACAATGATGCACTTGGCCAAAAAGGGTGTATGCGTTTTCTCCTGAGTATATTCAGGAGAAAACTCATACTCCCTTTTTGGCCAAGCAAGCAAGGGGACAATGTAAGCCTGCACTACAAAGAAGTATCACTTCCCACCGGTCCAAAGGGACATCCACAAAAAGGGTAAAAACCAGAAATTCAAGACAGGCCCTGGAGAACACGGACCTTGTTATGCTGATGGCCGGGATGTAAACTGTCAACTGCCTCTCTGGAGGAGTGCATTGTGTTCCCAAAAACAAGTAAACAACAGAGCTACAGAGCCAAGGGCACTTCCAGTCTAGGGAATATACCATGGGAAAACTGAAAATCAATAAGACAGAGCCACCCCAAAATTTAGGGCTGCACTGCTTACAAGAACCTCAACTTGGGTACACCTTAAGTATCCCAGGAAAGATAAAAATGGTTCAAAAAATTGTGGTACTTACGTTTGATGGAATATCCCTCAGCAATGAAATCAATTTCATAAGGCCAGTAGCAGCAAAATGAGTGGATTCAGGTACGATGATTCTAAGTGAAATAAGTCACACAGAAAAAGAAACTTATCATAAGATATCACTTATGAAGATCCTGTAAACATGGCTACACATGAACTGAGTTAGGAAAGAGAAGAGAGTCTCACATTTAGAAAACACTCTTATGCCTGCTTAAGGGGGAAGGAGATGTGGGGTGATGCATAAAACCAGTGGTTGATATAAGCACAGGTACCGTTTCAAAAACCAAGTATGGAATAGACAAGACCTACACCTTCCTCAGTGAAAGGGATTCAAAACCCCATATTTCCCGCAGAGGAATATATCTGACTAGTAAGAATCTTAAAACCTATGTATTGATATGTCACCATAAGGGAATCAAGTGTGTGTAGACTGGCATAAAGATGGCAGCGAGAATCAGCTCAAACCCACTATAAAAAGGAATTTCAAAAACAAAACAAAAAAAACAGCGAAATTCTTTACAATTCCTCAGGTTCTCTGATGAAACTTGGAATGACCCTATCTAGAACGACAGCTGGAGGTGGCATAAGGCTGGACACATGGGACTGAGAGGGTTGGTGAGATTCGTGAGCAAATGCAGATCCTTTAAACCAATAATGCATGGCGCCCATTCCATGGGTCCCAACTCTCCAGGTTGTAGGGAATATTACTACAACTATAACATATATGGGAAACCTAGTGAATGGACACAATGTGAATACGAAAGGTTTCTAAATCTCAACGAATAGTCCCTCTCCTGGTGCTCCAGTTTCACTTTCTAAATGCTTTATTATCAATCTCCCAACTTGGAGAGACAGCACGTTTAACCTCCTGGTTCGCACAGGTTGCCAATTTGCCAAAGGATGAAAGGGAAGAGGGAGAACCAAAGAGAGAGTAGCTGTTAGGCATTTGGACGGGCACATGTCACTCTTTTTTCCCGGGAGGAAGAAGAATTACCCAACGTCTCAGCCACCCAACGGGAACCAGTATAGGTCCTCAACCAAAATATGGGACTTGCATTCAGCTCACAAAAAACGAGTTAAAAAATGGAACTATAGGGCAGAGCAATTCACAAACTGGCAGAGTAATAAAGGACAACTATCATCCAAAAATCTGTTGAGGGAAGGCACCGAGGCGGACTTGAAAGTGAGGCAGAATAGCAGGAAACAGATTTCAAGAGGTACGTTGGAATCGCATTTAAAGCAGAGGAAGAGGGGCACAACTTCGACAATGATGCACTTGTCCAAAAAGGTCGTATGCGTTTTCCCCTGAGTATATTCAGGAGAAAACACATACGCCCATTTTGGCCAAGCAAGCAAGTGGACAATGTAAGTCTGCACTACAAAGAAGTATCACTTCCCACCTGTCCAAAGGGATATCCACAAAAAGGGTAAAAACCAGAAATTCAAGACAGGCCCTGGGGAACAGGGAGCCTTGTTATGCTGATGGCCGGGATGTAAATTGCCAACTGCCTCTCTGGAAGAGTGCATTGTGTTTCCTAAAACAATTAAACAACAGAGCTACAGAGCCAAGGGCACTTCCAGTCTAGGGAATATACCTTGGGAAAACTGAAAATCAATAAGACAGAACCACCCCAAAATGTAGGAATGCACTGCTTTCAAGAACCTCAACTTGGGTGCAACTTAAGTATCCCAGGAAAGATAAAAATGGTTCAAAAAATTGTGGTACTTACATACGATGGAATATCCCTCAGCCATGAAATCAATGTCATAAGACCAGTAGCAGCAAAATGAGTGGATTCAGGTTCGATGATTCTAAGTGAAATAAGTCACACAGAAAAAGAAACTTATCATAAGATATCACTTATGAAGATCTTGTAAACATGGCTACACATGAACTGAGTTAGGAAACAGAAGAGAGTCTCACATTTAGAAAACACTCTTATGCCTGCTTAAGGGGGAAGGAGAGGTGGGGTGATGCATAAAACCAGAGGTTGATATAAGCACAGGTACCGTTCCAAAAACCATGTATGGAATAGACAAGACCTACACCTTCCTCAGTGAAAGGGACTCAAAACCCCATATTTCACGCAGAGGAATATATCTGACTAGTAAAAATCTTAAAACCTATGTATTGATATGTCTCCGTAAGGGAATCAAGTGTGTGTAGACTGGCATAAAGATGGCAGTGAGAATCAGCTCAATCCCACTATAAAAGGAATTTCAAAAACAAAACAAAAAAACAGCGAAATTCTTTACACTTCCTTCAGGGAATCTGATGAAACATGGAATGACCCTATCTAGAACGACAGCTGGAGGTGGCATAAGGCTGGACACATGGGACTGAGAGGATTGGTGAGATTCGTGAGCAAATGCAGACCCTTTAATGCAATAATGCATGGCACCCATTCCATGGGTCCCAACTCTCCAGGTTGTAGGGAATATTACTACAGCTATAACATGTATGGGAAACCTAGAGAATGGACACACTGTGAATACAAATGGTTTCTAAATCTCAACGAATAGTCCCTCTCCTGGTGCTCCAGTTTCACTTTCTAACTGGTTTACTATCAATCTCCCAACTTGGAGAGACAGCACCTTTAACCTCCTGGTTCGCACAGGTTGCCAATTTGGCAAAGGATGAAAGCGAAGAGGGAGAACGAAAGAGAGAGTAGCTGTTAGGCATTTGGACGGGCACATGTCACTCTTATTTCCTGGGAGGAAGAAGAATTAACCAAAGTCTCAGCCACCCACCGGGAACCAGTATAGGTCCTAAACCAAAATATGGGACTTGCGTTCAGCTCAAAAAAACGAGTTAAAAAATGGAGCTATAGGGCAGAGCAATTCACAAACTGGCAGAGTAATAAAGGACAACTTTCATCCAAAAATCTGTTGAGGGAAGGCAACGAGGCGGACTTGAAAGTGAGGCAGAATAGCAGGAAACAGATTTCAAGAGGTACGTTGGAATCGCCTTTAAAGCACAGGAAGGGGGGCACAACTTCGACAATGATGCACTTGTCCAAAAAGGGCGTATGTGTTTTCTCCTGAGTATATTCAGGAGAAAACGCATACGCCCATTTTGGCCAAGCAAGCAAGAGGACAATGTAAGTCTGCACTACAAAGTAGTATCACTTCCCACCTGTCCAAAGGGACATCCACAAAATGGGTAAAAACCAAAAATTCAAGACAGGCCCTGGGGAACAGGGAGCCTTGTTATGCTGATGGCCGGGATGTAAATTGCCAACTGCCTCTCTGGAGGAGTGCATTGTGTTTACTAAAACAATTAAAAAACAGAGCTATAGAGCCAAGGGCACTTCCAGTCTAGGGAATATACCTTGGGAAAACTGAAAATCAGTAAGACAGAGCCACCCCCTAATTTAGGCCTGCACTGCTTAGAAGAACGTCAACTTGGGTACACCTTAGATATCACAGGAAATATAAAAATGGTTCAAAAAATTGTGGTACTTACATACGATGGAATATCCCTCAGCCATGAAATCAATGTCATAAGACTAGTAGCAGCAAAATGAGTGGATTCAGGTACAATGATTCTAAGTGAAATAAGTCACACAGAAAAAGAAACTTATCGTAAGATATCACTTATGAAGATCCTGTAAACATGGCTACACATGAACTGATTTAGGAAAGAGAGCAGAGTCTCACATTTTGAAAACTCTCTTATGCCTGCTTAAGGGGGAAGGAGAGGTGGGGTGAGGCATAAAACCAGAGTTTGATATAAGCACACGTACCGTTCCAAGAACCAAGTATGGAATAGACAAGACCTACACCTTCCTCAATGAAAGGGACTCAACACACCATATTTCACACAGAGGAATATATCTGAGTAGTGATAATCTTAATACCTATGTATTGATTTGTCTCTTTTAGGGAATCAAGTGTGTCTAGACTCGCATAAACATGGCAGCGAGAATCAGCTCAAACCCAATATAAAAATGAATTTGAAAAACAAAAAAAAGGGAAATTCTTTACAATTCCTTCAGGTTCTCTGATGAAACCTGGAATGACCCTATCTACAACGACAGCTGGATGTGTCTTAAGGCTGGACACATGGGACTGAGAGGTTTGGTGAGATTGGGTGAGCAAATGCAGACCGTTTAAAGCAATAATGCATGGCACCCATTCCATGGGTCCCAACTCTCCAGGTTGAAGGGAATATTACTACAGCTATAACATGTACGGGAAACCTAGAGAATGGACACACAGTGAATACGAAAGGTCTCTAAAACTCAACAAATAGTCCCTCTCCTGATCCTCCGGTTTGACTTTCCAAGTGCTTTACTATCAATCTCCCAACCTGGAGAGACTGCACATTTAACCTCCTGTTTCGCACAGGTTGCCAATTTACCAGAGGATGACTGGGAAGAGGGAGAACCAATGAGAGAGTAGCTGTTAGGCATTTGGACGGGCATATGTCACTCTTATTTCCTGGGAGGAAGAAGAACTGACCAAAGTCTCAACCACCCACCGGGAACCAGTATAGGTCCTGAACCAAAATATTGGTCTTGCGTACAGCTCAGAAAAAAACCAGTTATAAAACAGAGCTCAGGGGCACAGCAATTCACAAAGTGGCAGAGTAATAAAGGACAACTATCGTCCAAATATCTGTTGAGGGAAGGAAACGAGGCGGACTTGAAAGCGAGGCAGAATAACAGGAAACCGATTTCAAGAGGTACCTTGGAATCACCTTTAAAGCACAGGAAGAGGGGCACAACTTCGACAATGATGCACTTGGCCAAAAAGGGCTTATGCATTTTCTCCTGAGTATATTCAGGGGAAAACACATACGCCTTTTTTGGCCAAGCAAGCAAGCGGGCATGCAAGTCTGCACTACAAAGATGTATCACTTCCAACCGGTCCACAGGAACATCCACAAAAAGGGTAAAAACCAGAAATTCAAGACAGGCCCTGGAGAACAGGGAGCCTTGTTATGCTGATGGGCGGGATGTAAATTGCCAACTGCCTCTCTGGAGGAGTGCATTGTGTTCCCTAAAAGAAGTAAACAACAGAGCTACAGAGCCAAGGGCACTTCCAGTCTAGATAATATACCTTGGGAAAACTGAAAATCAATAAGTCAGAGCCCCCCCATAATTTAGGCCTGCACTGCTTACAAGAACGTCTACTTGGGTACACCTTAAATATCCCAGGAAATATAAAAATGGTTCGAAAAATTGTGGTACTTACATACGAGGGAATATCCCACAGCCATGAAATCAATGTTATAAGACCAGTAGCATCAAAATAAGTGGATTGAGGTACGATGATTCTAAGTGAAATAAGTCACACAGAAAAAGAAACTTATCATAAGATATCACTTATGAAGATCCTGTAAACATGGCTACACATGAACTGAGTTAGGAAAGAGAACAGAGTCTCACATTTAGAAAATACACTTATGTCTGCTTAAGGGGGAAGAAGAGGTGGGGTGATGCATAAAACCAGAGTTTGATATAAGCACAGGTACCGTTCCAAAAACCAAGTATGGAATAGACAAGACCTACACCTTCCCCAGTGAAAGGGACTCAAAATCCCATATTTCCCGCAGAGGAATATATCTGACTAGTAAGAATATTAAAACCTATGTATTGATATGTCTCCGTAAGGGAATCAAGTGTGTGTAGACTGGCATAAACATGGCAGTGAGAATCAGCTCAAACCCACTATAAAAATGAATTTCAAAAACAGAACAAAAAACAGGGATATTCTTTACAATTCCTTCAGGGTCTCTGATGAAACCTGGAATGACCCTATCTACAACGACAGCTGGATGTGGCATAAGGCTGGACACATGGGACTGAGAGGATTGGTGAGATTGGGTGAGCAAACGCAGACCCTTTAAAGCAATAATGCATGGCACCCATTCCGTGAGTCCCAACTCTCCAGGTTGAAGGGAATATTACTACAGCTATAACATGTATGGGAAACTTAGAGAATGGACACACTGTGAATACGAAACGTTTCTAAAACTCAACGAATAGTCCCTCTCCTTGTGCTCCAGTTTGACTTTTTTTTTTTTTGTCATTTATCTGCCATCAGCTTTTATTTATTTATTTATTTATTTTTTGCTTTTATTTATTTATTTTTTTTAATTTTTTCCTTATGACAAATTTAATCAGTTATACATATACATATGTTTCCATATCCCCTCCGTTTTGCGTCTCCCTCCCACCCTCCCTATCCCACCCCTCCAGGCGGTCCCAAAGCACCGAGCTGATCTCCCTGTGCTATGCGGCTGCTTCCCACTAGCTATCTACCTTACGTTTGGTAGTGTATATATGTCCATGCCGCTCTTTCACTTTGTCACAGCTTACCCTTCCCCCTCCCCATATCCTCAAGTCCATTCTCTAGTAGGTCTGTGTCTTTATTTCTGTCTTACCCCTATGTTCTTCATGACATTTTTTTTCTTAAATTCCATATATATGTGTTAGCATACAGTATTTGTCTTTCTCTTTCTGACTTACTTCACTCTTTATGACAGACTCTAGGCCTATCCACCTCATTACAAATAGCTCAATTTCATTTCTTTTTATGGCTGAGTAATATTCCATTGTATATATGTGCCACATCTTCTTTATCCATTCATCCGATGATGGACACTTAGGTTGTTTCCATCTCCGGGCTATTGTAAATAGGGCTGCTATGAATATTTTGGTACATGTCTAGTTTTGAATTATGGTTTTCTCAGGGTATATGCCCAGTAGTGGGATTGCTGGGTCATATGGTAGTTCTATTTGTAGTTTTTTAAGGAACCTCCATACCGTTCTCCATAGCGGCTGTACCAATTCACATTCCCACCAGCAGTACAAGAGTGTTCCCTTTTTTCCACACCCTCTTCAGCATTTATTGTTTCTAGATTTTTTGATGATGGCCATTCTGACTGGTGTGAGATGATATCTCATTGTAGTTTTGATTTGCATTTCTCTAATGAGTAAAGATGTTGAGCATCCTTTCATGTGTTTGTTGGCAGTCTGTATATCTTCTGTGGAGAAATGTCTATTTAGGTCTTCTGCCCATTTTTGGATTGGGTTGTTTGTTTTTTTGTTATTGAGCTGCATGAGCTGCTTATAAATTTTGGAGATTAATCCTTTGTCAGTTGCTTCATTTGCAAATATTTTCTCCCATTCTGAGGGTTGTCTTTTGGTCTTGTTTATGGTTTCCTTTGCTGTGCAAAAGCTTTTAAGTTTCATTAGGTCCCATGTGTTTATTTTTGTCTTTATTTCCATTTCTCTAGGAGGTGGGTCAAAAAGGATCTTGCTGTGATTTATGTCATAGAGTGTTCTGCCTATGTTTTCCTCTAAGAGTTTGATAGTGTCTGGCCTTACATTTAGGTCTTTAATCCATTTTGAGCTTATTTTTGTGTATGGTGTTAGGGAGTGATCTAATCTCATACTTTTACATGTCCCTATCCAGTTTTCCTAGCACCACTTATTGAAGAGACTGTCCTTTCTCCACTGTACATTCCTGCCTCCTTTATCAAAGATAAGGTGACCATATGTCCGTGGGTTTAACTCTGGGCTTTCTATCCTGTTCCATTGATCTATCTTTCTGTTTTTGTGCCAGTACCATACTGTCTTGATTACTGTAGCTTTGTAGTATAGTCTGAAGTTAGGGAGCCTGATTCCTCCAGCTCCATTTTTCGTTCTCAAGATTGCTTTGGCTATTCGGGGTCTTTTGTGTTTCCATACAAATTGTGAAATTTTTTGTTCTAGTTCTGTGAAAAATGCCAGTGGTAGTTTGACAGGGATTGCATTGAATCTGTAGATTGCTTTGGGTAGTAGAGTCATTTTCACAATGTTGATTCTTCCAATCCAAGAACATGGTACATCTCTCCATCTATTTGTATCATCTTTAATTTCTTTCATCAGTGTCTTATAATTTTCTGCATACAGGTCTTTTTTCTCCTTAGGTAGGTTTATTCCTAGATATTTTATTCTTTTTGTTGCAATGGTAAATGGGAGTGTTTCCTTGATTTCACTTTCAGATTTTTCATCATTAGTATATAGGAATGCCAGAGATTTCTGTGCATTAATTTTGTATCCTGCAACTTGACCAAATTCATTGATTAACTCTAGTAGTTTTCTGGTAGCATCTTTAGGATTCTCTATGTATAGTATCATGTCATCTGCAAACAGTGACAGCTTTACTTCTTCTTTTCCGATTTGGATTCCTTTTATTTCCTTTTCTTCTCTGATTGCTGTGGCTAAAACTTCCAAAACTAGGTTGAATAAGAGTGGTGAGAGTGGGCAACCTTGTCTAGTTCCTGATCTTAGTGGAAATGGTTTCAGTTTTTCACCATTGAGGACGATGCTGGCTGTGGGTTTGTCATATATGGCCTTTATTATGTTGAGGAAAGTTCCCTCTATGCCTACTTTCTGCAGGGTTTTTATCATAAATGAGTGTTGAATTTTGTCGAAAGCTTTCTCTGCATCTATTGAGATGATCATATGTTTTTTCTCCTTCAATTTGTTAATATGGTGTATCACATTGATTGATTTGCGTATATTGAAGAATCCTTTCATTCCTGGAATAAACCCCACTTGATCATGGTGTATGATCCTTTTAATGTGCTGTTGGATTCTGTTTGCTAGTATTTTGTTGAGGATTTTTGCATCTATGTTCATCAGTGATATTGGCCTATAGTTTTCTTTCTTTGTGACATCCTTGTCTGGTTTTGGTATCAAGGTGATGGTGGCCTCGTAGAATGAGTTTGGGAGTGTTCCTCCCTCTGCTATATTTTGGAAGAGTTTGAGAAGGATAGGTGTTAGCTCTTATCTAAATGCTTGATAGAATTCGCCTGTGTAGCCATCTGTTCCTGGGCTTTTGTTTGTTGGAAGATATATTATCACAGTTTCAATTTCAATGTTTGTGATTGGTCTGTTCATATTTTCTATTTCTTCCTGATTCAGTCTTGGCAGGTTTTGCATTTCTAAGAATTTCTCCATTTCTTCCAGGTTGTCCATTTTATTGGCATAGAGTTGCTTATAGTAATCTCTCATGATCTTTTGTATTTCTGCAGTGTCAGTTGTTACTTCTCCTTTTTCATTTCTAATTCTATTGATTTGAGTCTTCTCCCTTTTTTTCTTGATGAGTCTGGCTAATGGTTTATCAATTTTGTTTATCTTCTCAAAGAACCAGCTTTTAGTTTTATTGATCTTTGCTATCGTTTCCTTCATTTCTTTTTCATTTATTTCTGATCTGATTTTTATGATTTCTTTCCTTCTGCTAACTTTGGGATGTTTTTGTTCTTCTTTCTCTAATTGCTTTAGGTGCAAGGTTAGGTTGTTTATTCGCGATGTTTCCTGTTTCTTAAGGTGGGATTGTATTGCTATAAACTTCCCCCTTAGAACTGCTTTTGCTGCGTCCCATAGGTTTTGGGTCGTCGTGTCTCCACTGTCATTTGTTTCTAGGTATTTTTTAATTTCCTCTTTGATTTCTTCAGTGATCACTTCGTTATTAAGTAGTGTATTGTTTAGCCTCCATGTGTTTGTAATTTTATAGATCTTTTCCTGTAATTGATATCTAGTCTCATAGCATTGTGGTCGGAAAAGATACTTGATACAATTTCAATTTTCTTAAATTTACCAAGGCTTGATTTGTGACCCAAGATATGATCTATCCTGGAGAATGTTCCATGAGCACTTGAGAAAAATGTGTATTCTGTTGTTTTTGGATGGAATGTCCTATAAATATCAATTAAGTCCATCTTGTTTAATGTATCATATAAAGCTTGTGCTTCCTTATTTATTTTCATTTTGGATGATCTGTCCATTGGTGAAAGTGGGGTGTTAAAGTCCCCTACTATGAGTGTGTTACTGTCGATTTCCCCTTTTATGGCTGTTAGTATTTGCCTTATGTATTGAGGTGCTCCTATGTTGGGTTCATAAATATTTACAATTGTTATATCTTCTTCTTGGATCGATCCCTTGATCATTATGTAGTGTCCTTCTTTGTCTCTTCTAGTAGTCTTTATTTTAAAGTCTATTTTGTCTGATACGAGAATTGCTACTCCAGCTTTCTTTTGGCTTCCATTTGCATGGAATATCTTTTTCCATCCCCTTACTTTCAGTCTGTATGTGTCTCTAGGTCTGAAGTGGGTCTCTTGTAGACAGCATATATATGGGTCTTGTTTTTGTATCCATTCAGCCAACCTGTGTCTTTTGGTGGGAGCATTAATCCATTTACATTTAAGGTAATTATTGATATGTATGTTCCTGTTCCCATTTTCTTAATTGTTTTGGGTTCGTTATTGTAGGTCTTTTACTTCTGTTGTGTTTCTTGCCTAGAGAAGTTCCTTTAGCATTTGTTGTAAAGCTGGTTTGGTGGTGCTGAACTCTCTAAGCTTTTGCTTGTCTGTAAACGTTTTAATTTCTCCATCAAATCTGAATGAGATCCTTGCTGGGTAGAGTAATCTTGGTTGCAGGTTTTTATCCTTCATCACTTTAATTATGTCCTGCCACTCCCTTCTGGCTTGTAGAGTTTCTGCTGAGAGATCAGCTGTTATCCTGATGGGGATTCCCTTGTGTGTTATTTGTTGTTTTTGCCTTGCTGCTTTTAATATGATTTCTTTGTGTTTAATTTTTGACAGTTTGATTAATATGTGTCTTGGCGTATTTCTCCTTGGATTTATTCTGTATGGGACTCTCTGTGCCTCCTGGACTTGATTAACTATTTCCTTTCCCATATTAGGGAAGTTTTCAACTATAATCTCTTCAAATATTTTCTCAGTCCCTTTCTTTTTCTCTTCTTCTTCTGGAACCCCTATAATTCGAATGTTGGTGCGTTTAATGTTGTCCCAGAGGTCTCTGAGACTGTCCTCTGTTCTTTTCATTCTTTTTTCTTTATTTTGCTCTGCAGCAGTTATTGCCACTATTTTATCTTCCATCTCACTTATCCGTTCCTCTGCCTCAGTTATTCTGCTATTGATCCCATCTAGAGTATTTTTTATTTCATGTATTGTGTTTTTAATCGATGCTTGATTCATCTTTAGTTCTTCTAGGTCCTTGTTAACTGTTTCTTGCATTTTGTCTATTCTATTTCCAAGATTTTGGATCTGGGAAATATAATCTTGCATCATCTTTACCATCATTATTCTGAATTCTTTTCCAGGTAGACTGCCTATTACCTCTTCATTTGTTAGATCTGGTGGATTTTTATCTTGCTCCTCCTGCTGTGTGTTTTTCTGTCTCCTCATTTTGCTTATGTTACTGTGTTTGGGGTCTCCTTTTTGCAGGCTGCAGGTTTGTAGTTCCCGTTGTTTTTGGTGTCTGTCCCCAGTGGCTAAGGTTGGTTTAGTGGGTTGTGTAGGCTTCCTGGTGGAGGGGACTAGTGCCTGTGTTCTGGTGGGTGAGGCTGGATCTTGTCTTTCTGGTGGGCAGGTCCACGTCTGGTGGTGTGTTTTGGGGTGTCTGCAGACTTTTTATGAGTTTAGGCCACCTCTCTGCTAATGGGTGGCGTTGTGTTCCTGTCTTGCTAGTTGTTTGGCTTAGGGTGTCCAACACTGTAGCTTGCTGGTCGTTGAGTGAAGCTGGGTGCTGGTGTTGAGATGGAGATCTCTGGAAGATTTTTGCCGTTTGATATTATGTGGAGCTGGGAGGTCTCTTGTGGACCAGTGTTCTGAAGTTGGCTCTCCCACCTCAGAGGCACAGCACTGACTCCAGGCTCCTCAATTTGGGATGATTTGTTGTCTATTCATGTATTCCACATATGCAGGGTACATCAAGTTGATTGTGGAGATTTAATCCGCTGCTTCTGAGGCTGCTGGGAGAGGTTTCCCTTTCTCTTCTTTGTTCTCACAGCTCCTGGGTCTCAGCTTTGGATTTGGCCCCGCCTCTGCGTGTAGGTCGCCGGAGGGCGTCTGTTCTTCGCTCAGGCAGGACAGGATTAAAGGAGCAGCCTCTTCGGGGACTCTGGCTCACTCAGGCCGGGCAGGAGGGAGGGGCACGGAGTGCGGGGCGAGCCTTTTGGGAGGTCTGGGGTCTTCTGCCAGCGTTCAGTAGGTGTTCTGTAGGAGTTGTTCCACGGGTAGCTGTATTTCTGGTGTATCCCCAGTTTGACTTTTCAACTGCTTTACTATCAATCTCCCAACTTGGAGAGACAGCACGTTTAACCTCCTGGTTCACCCAGGTTGCCAATTTGGAAAAGGATGAAAGGGAAGAGGGAGAAAAAATGAGAGAGTAGCTGTTAGGCATTTGGACGGGCACATGTCACTCTTAATTCCCGGGAGGAAGAAGAATTAACCAAAGTCTCAGCCACCCACCGAAAACCAGTATAGGTCCTGAACCAAAATATTGGACTTGCGTTCAGCTCAAAAAAAACGAGTTAAAAAATGTAGCTCAGGGGATCAGCAATTCACCAACTGGCAGAGTAATAAAGGGCAACTATCGTCCAAAAATCTGTTGAGGGAAGGCAACGAGGCGAACTTGAAAGTGAGGCAGAATAGCAGGAAACATATTTCAAGAGGTACGTAGGAATCGCCTGTAAAGCACAGGAATAGGGGCACAACTTCGACAATGATGCACTTGGCTAAAAAGGGCATATGCGGTTTATCATGAATATATTCAGGAGAAAACGCATACGGCACTTTTGGCCAAGCAAGCAAGTGGGCAATGCAAGTCTGCACTACAAAGAAGTATCACTTCCCTTCGGTCAAAAGGATATGAACAAAATGAGTAAAAACCAGAAAGGCAAGACAAGCTCTGAAGAACAGGGAGCCTTGTTATGCTGATGGCCGGGATGTAAATTGCCAACTGCCTCTCTGGAGGAGTGCATTGTGTTCCCTAAAACAAGTAAACAACAGAGCTACAGAGCCAAGGGCACTTCCAGTCTAGGGAATATACCTTGAGAAAACTGAAAATCAATAAGACAGAGCCACCCCAAAATTTAGGGCTGCACTGCTTACAAGAACCACAACTTGGGTACACCTTAAATATCCCAGGAAATATAAAAATGGTTGAAAAAATTGTGGTACTTACGTACGATGGAATATCCATCAGCCATGAAATCAATGTCATAAGACCAGTAGCAGCAAAATGAGTGGATTCAGGTACGATGATTCTAAGTGAAATAAGTCACACAGAAAAAGAAACGTATCATAGATATCACTTATGAAGATCCTGTAAACATGGCTACACATGAAATGAGTTAGGAAAGAGAACAGAGTCTCACATTTAGAAAACACTCTTATGCCTGCTTAAGGGGGAAGGAGAGGTGGTGTGATGAATAAAACCAGAGTTTGATATAAGCACAGGTACCGTTCCAAAAACAAACTATGGAATAGACAAGACCTTCATATTCCTCAGTGAAAGGGACTCAAAACCCCATATTTCCCGCAGAGGAATATATATGACTAGTAAGAATCTTAAAACCTATGTATTGACATGTCTCTGTAAGGGAATCAAGTGTTTCTAGACTGGCATAATCATGGCAGCGAGAATCAGCACAAACCAACTATAAATAGGAATTTCAAAAACAAAACAAAGTAACAGTGAAATTCTTTACAATTCCTTCAGGGTCTCTGATGAAACCTGGAAAGACCCTATCTAGAACGACAGCTGCAGCTGGCATAAGGCTGGACACATGGGACTGAGAGGAATGGTGAGATTGGGTGAGCAAATGCAGACCCTTTAAAGCAATAATGTACGGCACCCATTCCATGGGTCCCAACTCTCCAGGTTGAAGGGAATATTACTACAGCTATAACATTTACAGGAAACCTAGAGAATGGACACACTGTGAATATGAAAGGTCTCTAAAACTCAAAGAATAGTCCCTCTCCTGGTGCTCCGGTTTGACTTTCCACCTGCTTTACTATCAATCTCCAAACCTGGAGAGACAGCATCTTTAAAATCCTCTTTTGCACAGGTTGCCAAATTCGCAGAGGATGAATGGGAAGAGGGAGAACCAAAGAGAGAGTAGCTGTTAGGCGTTTGGACGGGCATATGTCACTCTTATTTCCCGGGAGGAAGAAGGATTGACCAAAGTCTCAGCCACCCACTGGGAACCAGTATAGGTCCTGAACCAAAATATTAGACTTGCGTACAGCTCAGAAAATACCAGTAAAAAAACGTAGCTCAGGGGAACTGCAATTCACAAACTCACAGAGTAATAAAGGACAACTATCGTCCAAAAATCTGTTGTGGGAAGGCAACTAGGAGGACTTGAAAGCGAGGCAGAATATCCGGAAAAAGATTTCAAGTGGTACGTTGGAATCGCCTTTAAAGCACAGGAAGAGGGGCACAACTTCGACAATGATGCACTTGTCCAAAAAGGGTGTATGCGTTTTCTCCTGAGTATATTCAGGAGAAAACGCATACGCCCATTTTGGCCAAGCAAGCAAGCGGACAATGTAAGTCTGCACTACAAAGAAGTATCACTTTCCAATGGTCAAAAGGGACATCCACAAAAAGGGTAAAAACCAGAAATTCAAGACAGGCCCGGGAGAACAGGGAGCCTTGTTATGCTGATGGGCGGGATGTAAATTGCCAACTGCCTCTCTGGAGGAGTGCATTGTGTTCCCTAAAACAAGTAAACACCAGAGCTACAGTGCCAAGGGCACTTCCAGTCTAGGGAATATACCTTGGGAAAACTGATAATCAATAAGACAGAGCCAGCCCAAAATTTAGGAATGCACTGCCCGCAAGAACCTCAACTTGGGTACACCTTAAGTATCCCAGGAAAGATAAAAATGGTTAAAAAATTTGTGGTACTTACGTATGATGGAATATCCCTCAGCCATGAAATCAATGTCATAAGACCAGTAGCAGCAAAATGAGTGGATTCAGGCTCGATGATTCTAAGTGAAATAAGTCACACAGAAAAAGAAACTTATCATAAGATATCACTTATGAAGATCCTGTAAACATGGCTACACATGAACTGAGTTAGGAAAGAGAAGAGAGTCTCACATTTAGAAAACACTCTTATGCCTGCTTAAGGGGGAAGGAGAGGTGGGGTGATGCATAAAACCAGAGGTTGATATAAGCACAGGTACCGTTCCAAGAACCAAGTATGGAATAGACAAGACCTACACCTTCCTCAGTGAAAGGGACTCAAAACCCCATATTTCCCGCAGAGGAATATATCTGACTAGTAAGAATCTTAAAACCTATGTATTGATATGTCTTCGTAAGGGAATCAAGTGTGTGTAGACTGGCATAAAAATGGCAGCGAGAATCAGCTCAAACCCACTATAAAAAGGAATTTCAAAAACAAAACAAAAAAACAGCGAAATTCTTTACAATTCCTTCAGGCTCTCTGATGAAACTTGGCATGACCCTATCTAGAACGACAGGTGGAGGTGGCATAAAGCTGGACACATGGGACTGAGAGGATTGGTGAGATTCATGAGCAAATGCAGACCCTTTAAAGCAATAATGCATGGCACCAATTCATGAGTCCCAACTCTCAAGGTTGTAGGGAATATTACTACAGCTATAACATGTATGGGAAACCTAGAGAATGGACACACTGTGAATACAAAAGGTTTCTAAGTCTCAACGAATAGTCCCTTTCCTGGTGCTCCAATTTCACTTTCTAACTGGTTTACTATCAATCTCCCAACTTGGAGAGACAGCACCTTTAACCTCCTGGTTCGCACAGGCTGCCAGTTTGGCAAAGGATGAAAGGGAAGAGGGAGAACCAAAGAGAGAGTAGCTGTTAGGCATTTGGACGGGCACATGTCACTCTTATTTCCCGGGAGGAAGAAGTATTAACCAAAGTCTCAGCCACCCACCGGGAACCAGTATAGGTCCTAAACCAAAATATGGGACTTGCGTTCAGCTCAAAAAAACGAGTTAAAAACTGGAGCTATAGGGCAGAGCAATTCACAAACTGGCAGAGTAATAAAGGACAACTATCATCCAAAAATCTGTTGAGGGAAGGCAACGAGGCGGACTTGAAAGTGAGGCAGAATAGCAGGAAACAGATTTCAAGAGGTATGTTGGAATTGCCTTTAAAGCACTGGAAGAGGGGCACAACTTCGACAATGATGCACTTGTCCAAAAAGGGCGTATGCGTTTTCTCCTGAGTATATTCAGGAGAAAACGCATACTCACATTTTGGCCAAGCAAGCAAGCATACAATGTAAGTCTGCACTACACAGAAGTATCACTTCCCACCGGTCCAAAGGAACATCCACAAAAATGGTAAAAACCAGAAATTCAAGACAGGCCCTGGAGAACAGGGAGCCTTGTTATGCTGATGGCCGGGATGTAAATTGCCAACTGCCTCTCTGGAGGAGTGCATTGTGTTCCCTAAAACAAGTAAACAACAGAGCTACAGAGCCAAGGGCACTTCCAGTCTAGGGAATATACCATGGGCAAACTGAAAATCAATAAGACAGAGCCAGCCCAAAATTTAGGAATGCACTGCTTACAAGAACCTCAACTTGGGTACACATTAAGTATCCCAGGAAATATAAAAATGGTTGAAAAAGTTGTGGTACTTACGTACGAGGGAATACCCCTCAGCCATGAAATCAATATCATATGACCAGTAGCAGCAAAATGAGTGTATTCAGGTACGATGATTCTAAGTGAAATAAGTCACACAGAAAAAGAAACTTATCAAAAGATATCACTTATGAAGATCTTGTAAACATGGCTACACATGAACTGAGTTAGGAAAGAGAAGAGAGTCTCACATTTAGAAAACACTCTTATGCCTGCTTAAGGGGGAAGGAGAGGTGGGGTGATGCATAAAACCAGAGTTTGATATAAGCACACGTACCGTTCCAAGAACCAAGTATGTAATAGACAAGACCTACACCTTCCTCAGTTAAAGGGAGTCAAAACACCATATTTCCCACAGAGGAATATATCTGAGTAGTGAGAATCTTAAAACCTATGAATTGATATGTCTCTTTTTGGGAATCAAATGTGTCTAGACTGGCATAAACATGGCAGTGAGAATCAGCTCAAACCCAATATAAAAAGGAATTTGAAAAACAAAAAAAAGGGAAATTCTTTACAATTCCTTCAGGGTCTCTGATGAAACCTGGAATGACCCTATCTAAAACCACAGCTGGATGTGGCTTAAGGCTGGTCACATGGGACTGAGAGGATTGGTGAGATTGGGTGTGCAAATGCAGACCCTTTAAAGCAATAATTCATGGCACCCATTCCATGGGTCCCAACTCTCCAGGTTGAAGGGAATATTACTACAGTTATAACATGTACGGGAAACCTAGAGAATGGACACTCAGTGAATACGAAAGGTCTCTAAAACTCAACAAATAGTCCCTCTCCTGGTTCTCCGGTTTGTCTTTCCAACTGCTTTACTATCAATCTCCCAACCTGGAGAGACAGCACCTTTAAACTCCTGTTTCGCACAGGTTGCCAGTTTACCAGAGGATGAATGGGAAGAGGGAGAACCAAAGAGAGATTAGCTGTTAGGCATTTGGACGGGCACATGTCACACTTATTTCCCGGCAGGAAGAAGACTTAACCGAAGTCTCAGCCACCCACCGAAAAACAGTATATGTCCTGAACCAAAATACTGGACTTGCGTTCAGCTCAAAAAAAACGAGTTAAAAAATGGAGCTCAGGGGCTCAGCAATTCACCAACTGGCAGAGTAATAAAGGGCAACTATCTTCCAACAATCTGTTGAGGGAAGGCAACGAGGCGGACTTGAAAGCGAGGCAGAATAGCAGGAAACAGATTTCAAGAGGTACGTTGGAAACGCCTTTAAAGCACAGGAAGAGGGGCACAACTTCGACAATGATGCACTTGGCCAAAAAGGGCGTATGCGTTTTCTCCTGAGTATATTCAGGAGAAAACGCATACGCCCTTTTTGGCCAAGCAAGCAAACGGGCAATGCAAATCTGCACTACAAAAAAGTATCACTTCCCACCGGTCAAAAGGGACATCCACAAAATGGGTAAAACCCGGAAAGGCAAGACAGGCCCTGGAGAACAGGGAGCCTTGTTATGCTGATGGGCGGCATGTAAATTGCCAACTGCCTCACTGGAGGAGTGAATTGTGTTCCCTAAAACAAGTAAACAACAGAGCTACAGAGCCAAGGGCACTTCCAGTCTAGGGAATATACCTTGGGAAAACTGAAAATCAATAAGACACAGCCACCCCAAAATTTAGGGCTGCACTGCTTACAAGAACCTCAACTTGTCTACACCCTAAATATCCCAGGAAATATAAAAATGGTTCAAAAATTTGTGGTACTTACGTACGATGGAATATCCCTCAGCCATGAAATCAATGTCATAAGACCTGTAGCAGCAAAATGAGTGGATTCAGGTACGATAATTCTAAGTGAAATAAGTCACACAGAAAAAGAAACTTATCATAAGATATCACTTATGAAGATCCTGTAACAAGGCTACACATGATCTGAGATAGGAAAGAGAACAGAGTCTCACATTTAGAAAATACGCTTATGCCCGCTTAAGGGGGAAGGAGAGTTGGGGTGATGCATAAAACCAGAGGTTGATATAAGCACAGGTACCGTTCCAAAAACCAACTATGGAATAGACAAGACCTACTCCTTACTCAGAGAAAGGGACTCAAAACACCATATTTCCCACAGAGGAATATATCTGACTAGTAAGAATCTTAACATCTATGTATTGACATATCTCCGTAGGGAATCAAGTGTGTCTAGACTGTCATAAACATGGCAGCGAGAATCAGCTCAAACCCACTATAAATAGGAATTTGAAAAACAAGAAAAAAAAGGGAAATTCTTTACAATTCCTTCAGGGTATCTGATGAAACCAGGAATGACCTTATCTACAATGACAGCTGGATGTGGCAGAAGGCTGGACACATGGGACTGAGAGGATTGGTGAGATTGTGTGAGCAAATGCAGACCCTTTAAAGCAATAATGCACGGAACCCATTCCATGCATCCCAACTCTCCAGGTTGAAGTGAATATTACTACAGTTACAATATGTACGGGAAACCTAGAGAATGGACACAGTGTGAATATGAAAGGTTTCTAAAACTCACCTAATACTCTCTCACCTGGTGCTCCAGTTTGAATTTCCAACTGCTTTTCTATCAATCACCCATTTTGGAGAGACAGCCCCTTTAACCTCCTGGTTCACACAGGTTGCCAATTTGGCAGAGGATAAAAGCGAAGAGGGAGAACCAATGAGAGAGTAGCTGTTAGGCATTTGGGCGGGCACATGTCACTCTTATATCCCGGTTGGAAGAAGAATTAACCAAAGTATCCGCCACCCACCGGGAACCAGTAGAGTTCCTGAACCAAAATTTTGGACTTGCGTTCAGCTCACAAAAAACGAGTTAAAAAATGGAGCACAGGGGCACAGCAGTTCACAAACTGGCAGAGTAATAAAGGACAACTATTATCCAAAAATCTGTTGAGGGAAGGCAATGAGGCGGACTTGAAAGCGAGGCAGAATAGCAGGAAACAGATTTCTAGAGGTCCGTTGGAATCGCCTTTAAAGCACAGGAAGAGGGGCACTACTTCGACAATGATGCACTTGGTCAAAAAGGGTGTATGCGTTTTTTCATGAATATATTCAAGAGAAAACCCATACGCCCTTTTTGGCCAAGCAAGCAAGCGGGCAATGCAAATCATCACTCCAAAGAAGTATCACTTCTCACCAGTCAAAAGGCACATCCACAAAATGGATAAAAAGCATAAAGGCAACACAGGCCCTGGAGAACAGGGAGCCTTGTTATGCTGATGGGCGGGATATAAATTGCCAACTGCCTCACTGGAGGAGTGCATTGTGTTCCATAAACCAGTAAACAACCGAGCTACAGAGCCAAGGGCACTTCCAGTCTAGGGAATATACCTTGGGAAAACTGAAATTCAATAAGACAGAGCCACCCCAAAGTTTAGGGCTGCACTGCTTACAAGAACCTCAACTTGCGTACAACTTAAATATCCCAGGAAAGATTAAAATTGTTCAAAAAATTGTGTTACTTACATAGGGTGGAATACCCCTCAGCCATGAAATCAATGTCATAAGGCCAGTAGCAGCAAAATGAGTGGATTCAGGTACGATGATTCTAAGTGAAATAAGTCACACAGAAAAAGAAACTTATCATAAGATATCACTTATGAAGATCCTGTAAACATGGCTACATATGAACTGAGTTAGGAAAGATAACCGAGTACCAAATCTTATCATAAGATATCAGAATTTTGGGAATGTACACTTGGCTACGAATGAACTGAATTACAAACACAACAGAGTCACACACTTAGAAAACAATATTCTGCCTTCTTATCGGGAAAGGCGAGGTGAGTTGATGCATAAAAACACAGTTTTAAATTAGCACAGATACCGTTACATAAACCAAGTATGTAATAGTCATCACCTACTTCCCGCACCATGAACTCGACTCAACACCCCCTATTCATTGCAGAGGAATATATCTGACTCCAAGAATTTTAAAACATATGTATTATCATGTCTCCATAAAGGAGTCATGTGTGTGTATAACGGCATGAACACAGCACTGAAATTCAGCTAAATACCCATATAAAAATAAATTTCAAAAGCAAAATGCAAAAACAGCGAAACAGAGGGAAAGCCTTAAGAATTACGTTCAGGGCCTGTGATGCAACCTGGATTGTCCACCTTTACACCCACAGCTGGATGAGACATAAAACTGGACACTTGGGGCTGACAAGATTGTTGAGGTTGTGTGAGCAAAAGAACACCACTTTGAGCAATACTGTGTACTACCCATTCTAGTGGTCCCAACTCTCCAAGTTTAAGGGAATCTTCCTCCAGTTAAAGCATGCATGGGAAACCCAGTGGATGGTACACTGTGTAATTGGGAAAGTTTTCTAAAAGGTACCTCATTTTTCCTTTTGTCGTGCTCGGCTTCGCCATTCCATCTGCATTACTCAAAATCCCCCCACTTGGAGTGTCAGCGCCTTTACCCTCCTGTTATGCACAGTTTGCCAATTGTGCAGAGGATGAACAGGAAGAGGGGAAACAAATGAGAGATTAGCTGTAGGTGTTTGGATGGGCACATGTCACTCTAGGTTCCCATCAGCAAGAAGAATTAACCAAAGGCTCAGGCTGACACCCCAGAACCAGACTAGGACCTACAGCCATCCTGCGGTATTGCAGCCAGCTCACAAAGAGGCCAGTTGAAAAATGGAAATCAGGGGCACAGCAATTCACAAACTTGCAGAGTTATAGAGGACAACTATCATCCAGAAATATATTGAGGTAAGGCAGTGAAGAGGATTTGAATGCAAGGCAGAATTGAAGGAAACAGATTTCAAGAGGTAGATTGGAGTTGTCTTTAAAGCACATGAAAAGTGACAGAACTTCGACAATTTTGCCCTAGGCCGAAAGGGAGTATGTGTATTTTCTTGAATATATTCGGGAAAAAATGCATTCGCCCTTTTTGGGCAAGCAAGCCATCAGGCATTGCAAATCCACACTACATAGAAGTGTCCCTTACATCCAGTCAAAAGGGCCATCCAAAAATAGTGTAAAAACCACAAATGCAGGACAGGCCATGGAGAAAAGGGAGTCTGGTTATGCCGATGGACAGGATGTAAATTGCCAACAGCCTCTCTGGAGAACTGTATGTTGTTTTCTAAAACAGAGCTACAAAGCATAGCACACTTCCACTCATGGACGTGTATTTTGGGAAAACTAAAAATCCACAACACACAGCCAGCCCAAACTTTAGGGCTGCTCTGTTTACAAGAACCTCGACTTCGGTACACTTTAAATATCCCAGGAAAGGGAAAAAAATGGATATAGATTTGTGGTACTTATATACAATGGAATGTCACTCAGACATAAAATCAATGTCATAAGGCCAGTAGCAGCATAATGAGTGGCTTTAGGTATGATGATGCTAAGTGAAATGAGCCACAAAGAAAAAAAAATATTGTAATATATCACTTATAGAGGGAATGTAAACATGGCTACACATGAACTGAATTTCAAATGTGAACAGAGTTACACATTTAGAAAACACACTTATTCCTCCTTAAGGGGAAAGGTGACGTGGGGTGATGTGTAAAAGCAGAGTTTGAAATTAGCACAGATCCCATTCCATATGCCAAATATGTAATAGACAAGACCTACTCCTTTCTCAATGAACTGGACACAAAACACCCTATTCACTGAAGAGGAATATATCTGACTGGTAATAAACTTGAAACCTATGTATTTATATGTCTGCATAATGGAATCAAGTGTATGTAGATTGGCATAAACACAGATCAATGGAACAGGACAGAAAGCCCAGAGATAAACCTACATACCTATGGCTATCTCATCTATGACAAAGGAGCTAAGGATATACAATGGAGGAAAGACAGGCTCTTCAGTAATTGGTGCTGGATAACCTGGACCCCTACACATAAAAGAATGAAATTAGAACACTCCATAACACTATACACAAAAATAAACTCTAAAATGATTAGAGATCTAAATATAAGACCAGACATTATAAAAAACTTAGAGGAAACCATAGGCAGAACACTCTATGACATAAATCACAGCAAGATCCTTTTTGACCCACCTCCTAGAGAAATGGAAATAAAAACAGAAATCAACAAATGGGACATAATGAAACTTAAAAGCTTTTACACAGTACAGGAAAACATAAACAAGATGCAAAAACAACCCTCAGAATGGGAGAAAATATTTTCAAATGAAGCAATTGACAAAGGATTAATCTCCAAACTTTACAAGCACCTCATGTAGCTCAATATCACAAAAACAAACAACCCAATCCAAAAACGGGCAGAAGACCTAAATAGACATTTCTCCAAAGAAGATATACAGATTACCAAGAAACACATGAAAGGATGTTGAACATTACTAATCATTAGAGAAATGCAAATCAAAACTACCGTGAGGTATCACCTCAGAGCAGTCAGAGTGGCAATCATCAAAGAAATCTACAAAACAATAACTGCTGGAGAAGCCTTTATTGGAGAAAAGGGAACACACTTGCACTGTGGGTGAGAATGTAAATTGATATGGGGACTAGGGAGAACAGTACGGAGGTTCCTTTAAATAACTAACAATAGAAGTACCATACGACACAACAATCCAACTACTGGGCATTTGCCTTGTGAAAACCATGATTCAAAAAGAGTTATGTAGAAAAATGTTCATTGCAGCTCTATTTACAATAGTCAGGACATGGAAGCAACCTAAGTGTCCATCGACAGATGAAAGTTTAAAGAATATCTAGCACATATATAAAATGGAGTATTACTCAGCCATAAAAAGAAGCAAAACTGAGTTAGTTTTACTGAGGTGGATGGACTTAGAATCTGTCCTACACAGTGAAGTAAGTCAGAAAGGGAAAAACAAATACTGTATGTTAACAGAGATATACGGAATCTAATGAAGAAAAAAGAAAGATTTTGAAGAACCTAGTGGCAGGACAGGATTAAGGACACAGACATAGAGAAAGGACTTGAGTACACCGGAAGGGGGATGGGTAAGCTCGGACGAAGTGAGAGAGTGGCATGGACATAAATGCATTACCAAATGTAACACCAATAGCTACTGGGAAGCAGCCACATAGAACAGGGAGATCAGCTTGGTGCTTTGTGACCACATAAAGGGGTGGGATATGGGGTGTGAGAGGGAGATGCAAGAGGGAGGGGATCTGGTGATATTTGTATATGTATAGCTGATTCACTTTTTTATACAGCAGAAACGAACACTCCGTTGTAAAGCAATTACACTCCAATAAATGTGTAAAAGCAAAAAAAAAAGAAAGAAAGCACAGGGATAAACCTACACATCTATGGTCACCTAATCTATGACAAAGGAGGCAAGACTATACAATGGAGATAAGACAGTCTCTTCAATCATTGGTGCTGGGAATTATGGAGAGCTACATGTAAAAGAATGAAATTAGAACACTCCCCAACACCATACATAAAAATATATTCAAAATGGATTAGAGACCTTAATGTAAGACCGGATAGTATAAAACTCTGAGACGAAAACTTACGAAGGATACTCTGACGTAAATCACAGCAAGATCTTTTTTGATCCACCTCCTATAGTAATGAAATAAAAAAGAAACCTAAACAGATGGGACCTAAGGGAACGTAAAAGCTTTTGCAAAGCAAAGGAAACTACAAACAAGATGAAAAGACAACCCTCAGAATGGCAGAAAATATTTGCAGACGAATCAATGGACAAATGATTAATCTCCAATATATATAAACAGCTCATGCAGCTCAATATTAATAAAACAAACAACCCAATACAAAAATGGAAGAAGATATAAATAGACATTTCTTCCAAGAAGACATAGAGGTGGCCAGTACGCACATGAAAATGTGCTCAATATCACTAATTATTAGAGAAATGGAAATGGAAACTACAATGAGGTGTCAATCACACCTGTTAGAATGGGCATCAACAGAGAATCTACAAACAACAAATGCTGGAGAGGGTATGGAGGAAAGGAACCTTCTTCCACTATTGTTGGGAATGTAAATTGATACAGTCTCTATGGGGAACAGTATGGAGGTTCCTTAAAAAAGTAAAAATAGAATTACCATATAATCCAGCAATCCCACTACTGGGCATATACCCAGAGAAAACCATAAATCAAAAATACACATTCACCACAATGTTCATTGAACCACTATTTACAATAGCCAGGTAATGAAAGCAACCTAAGTGCCCACAGATAGACGAATGGATAAAGATGTGGTACATATATACAATGGAATATTACTCAGACATACATAGGAATGAAATTGGGTCATTTGTACAGACCTTAATGGATCTAGAGACTGTCATACGGAGTGAAGTAAGTCAGAAAGAGAAAAACAAATATTGTATATTAATGCATATATGTGGAACCTAGAAAAATGGTACAGATGAACCAGTTTGCAGGGCAGATATAGAGACACAGATGTAGAGAACAAACATATGGACACCAAGGGGGAAACGCCATGTGAGGGTGGGAGACTGGGATTCACATGTGCACAATTTTAGGTATAAAATAGATATCCAATAAGAACCTGTTGTATAAAAGAAATAAATTTAAAAAAATAAAAATAAATAGCATTTAATAAAAGAAAACAGAGAAAAAGTATTTCCCTTCACATAGACGTCTTTATATTAATGCATTATTTCCATGTTTATATCTCGAAATTAAAAAAAAAAAGAGTAATAAATAAAATTTACCTTGAACCAAAAAGAAACAAAGAAAAAAAAAAAAGAACCCACCAGTTATACAGAGGAAAATCGTATCAGGGCACTTGCTCCAGTGGTAAAAAATTCTTAAGTTGGTCAGAGGTGGGAAATCGTCTCCCATGGAGTCAGCAGCGCTCCCCCCGACAAGGAGCATCCTCATTGCAAAGCTGGGGGGACTGTGTTGAGGCGTCTGTGAGTAAATGTGAGCTGAGCCCCAGTCCTGCTGCAGCTGAACTCTTCCCACCCTTTCCAGGTAAAACACCTGAATATGTACAAGCACTTGCAAGCCTAGAGGAAGGGCTGTGGAGCCACACCAGCAACAGCACGCAGGCCGACTTGGTGCCTGCAGGCCAGTCAGGATGGTCCTGGCCCCAGATGCTCTTCTGGAAGCTTTCCATTTCCCTGCCTGAGATACCCCTCCTGCCACGGCACCCATTGCTTTTTTATTTCCTCACCTCTGCCTGGGGAGAAATTCAAGCGGCAGGTATGGATGACACATCCTCTTCTTTAGCAGGTGGCAGCCTACCAACTCCTGTGGAAAGTCCAGCAGAGCCCCACTCACACTGGGCCACCCACAAAGCCACGGCCCCTCACTCCCTACCACCACCCCAGCCCCGACACTGCTGACGGGGCAGAGAATATGGCATCAGGCACAGCTAAAGGGGCTCTAGCTGCCTGGAGAGGTGTTTATATTGACCTCAACCCAGGCACACCTGGGGAGGGAAGGCAGGCAGTGTCAGGCTGCCTAAATCAGCCAATCCTCACCCCTCAGGGGCTCACAGTAGCAGAAAATGAACCTTGCTAAACGGGCCAGGCCCAAGGAACAGGTGTGGGCCCTTGAGAGTCAGGCTAGACAAGGGGCTGCAGCTGCGGCTTGTTTTCTTATCATTTTATCTGGTCCATGAGTGGCAAACAACTTCAAGAAGACCCTATCCTAATGAGAGGAACCCAGGAGTCAGGGAGAGGAGTGATGGTGGGTGGAGACAGAGGCCTGGTGCCCTGACTGCAGTGGAAGTGTCTGGAACACCAGGCAGAGAGAGGCTGCACAGAGTGATAGCCAGGGTCACAGACCTGTCAGAGCTGCTGTTTGTTAGTTCAAGTCCTGCTCTGAGGTGTTCTGTGTCAGCTGTGAGTGACAGGTGAGCTGGGGGTTCTCTGCAAGGTGGGCTATGTGCACTGTTCCTGTGTGTCCAGCCCTGCTTGGGCACCTGCCCATGGGAGATCTGTATCCTGGGAAGGGCCTGACTATGAGAGCCCCATGGGCTGCTGGGTAGCTGCACAGGTGAGCTCCATACCCTGGGAGGGACTTGAACACGAGAGCCCCGTGGGCTGTGGGGATGGGTGGTGCAGCTCAGGTGAGCTCCATATCCTGGGATTGGCCTGACCACGAGAGCCCCATGGGCTGCTGGAGACCTGGTAAAGGATATCAGGTCAGTCAGTGAAGCCACCGAGGATATACATCCAGTAGCTCCTATTTCCTACACCCTGCTGGAAATTCTACCATCCACCAGGCCATGGCATTCTGTATTACACTTCAATGATGCCTTCTTCTGTATTCCATTCATCTCAGAGTCACAAGAATTTTTGGCTTGTGTGTGGCAGGACACAACATGCAACACAAGCAACACAACATGCAACACAAGCAATAATTGGGGCAGGGCCGTCCTGCCCCAATGGTTCAAAAATCCCCACACCATCATTGGGGAAATGTCCTCGAAAGACCTAAACGTTCTACCTCTGTAAAAGGGAACCCGCCTTCAATAGGCAGATGACATTCTGATCGCCAGGCCTACTAAAGACGCCTCTAAACTACCTAGCCAAGGAAGGATAGAAGGTGTCCAAGAAAAAGGCTCAAATATCCCAGGCTCAGGTGACATGCCTGGGCTTCATTCTCACAGATATTCAGAGAAACACATCCCAGGATAGGGAAGAAGGCATTTGCAGCCTTACCTCTTCTAAAACTAGAAGACAGCTTATGGGTTCCTGGGGAGTCCAAGGTTTTCTGCATCTGGATCCCTAACTACAGTCTAATAGCTGGGCCTCTACATGAAACACTGACACGAAAAGTTGATGATCCTTTTGTATAGAATCCAGAAGCGGCCTTTCAAGAATGGAAACAGCAGTCAATTCAGACCCTTGCCCAGGAACTCCCTAATTTAGCTAAACCCTTTGACCTTTACATACCCGGTCAAAGGTTAATTGCCCTTGGAGCCTTAGTGCAAAAACTGGGACCACCTGAAATGGAGCAACACAAGAATGCCCTTCAGGTATGATAAACTATGGTCACCAAGGGCTTTGCCCACCGACTCATCAGGTCAGGATACTGGGGTATCTAAATAGCTAGAAATCAGCAGCCCACAAGGCCAGCTACCTCCTAAGGGAAAAGGACCCCATGTCGTGATCCTAACCACCCATCATGCCCTGATGTTGCAGGGGTCACTCTGTGGACACACTGACCTCGAGTGAGGAGGCCCTCCAACTCCAACCTCCAGAGAGACAAACGGGGGCAACAGGCCCCCAAGATGACTCGTGTGACCATCACTTGACCTGGAGTTTCTCTCAGAAAACAACAAGACTGTGCCCCGAAAGAGCAGACTACTGCTTGCAGGACTCACTGCACCCAGAGGGGAGCTAATGAGCTTGGCGGGGGAAATGTATATCACGCTTTCACCATAGAAAACCCTACAGACACCGCGGTGATGGTGGCCAATATGACCGGCTGGACTGCTGGCTACTTCTAAAGGCCGTTGACTCAGTGGACGTCATGGTCCTGGATCACCACTGACCCTGGACTGTCTGGGAGTTGCGCGGGCAGGGTTCTGACACATGGTGCTGTTTGTACATTTATTCAGGGACCTAATTAAAGAAAGCACAGACTACTGGTCAGAGCATCTAGGCTGGCAAAAACCGTCAGCCTAAGGTCGCCAAATAAATGTGGGGTGGGGTGAAACCTGCCACCTCTGCATCTCTGTGCATCTCTTTCCTGGACCCTTAAAGGTCATTAGAATCTATAACACTTCCAATGCTGGTGCTCAGGCGGACGAGAAGTGAGGCAGGAGGCCTTGGGACAATCAACCTCACCTGGAGGCTGGTGGGGAGACGTTTTGCCCCTCCCTCCATGTATCAGGGCTCCCACCACAGCATGAAGCAGTTACAAAAGAGGGGTCTGCACCCTCAACACCCCAAGAATGAGGATCGGAACAAAAAGCAGAGGAGGGGTTCATCTCCGGCAACGTTCATTAAAGATTCCTGGGAGATAAAAAGAGAATCTGGGCAATAAAATAAAGTCTAACCTGTTTTTCCTTTGTGCTTTGTCTAATTTCACGTGCTCCTAGTGTTCCGCATGCAGAGGTCCCACACCCGGCACTTCAGACCCGATTTCCTAGTGCAGAATGGCTGGGTCGACACCTCAGCTAGCGGAGTCCCATGCAGACTCCACGGCATAGAGCCTGAGCTGCAGCCAACCCAGCCCTCGAGAGCTCCATCCCCTCCCTCCCACTGACTCTGCCGGGATCCCTACACAGCAGCCTAGCCCACAGCCCGTGGGGGACTGCACGCTCTCACCTCTCCATTCTGTTTTCAAAATAATGTTTCCTTTGCTTCTGAACCAAACTCAGTCTTGATCTCTTGGCTCCAATGACACTGGGCACGATGAATCCTGTTGGGGTCCACTCTGGAGGATCAGTAACAGAAATTGAGAACATTGTAACTTCAATGAACAGATGTGTGAGCCAAACTGTAGTTAACATAGAGCAGTGTATAATGCTCGGGTAAAATAAGATTTTTCTAAGACTTACATTTGATATTTCCATCACTTTACTATAAGCAAGTTCAGTGAAGACGTCTGTCTTATTTGTCAGGTCAACATTAGAGAAATGAAGTGATTTATTTCCATGGATGTACATCAAATACTCTTGGCTGAACCTTCAATCTTGTTTTGAATGCTTTTCCATTGAAAAGGATACCTCTCTTTCAGCTCCCCCATTTCTGAGAAGTATAAAATCTTATAATTTATTATTACCAAAGGGGAAAGGTAGGACAAGGGATAAATTAACAGTTTGGGATTAACACATACACACTGCTATGTATAAAATAGATCATCAACAAGGAACTACTGTATAGCACAGGGAACTACACTGAATATTTTGCAATAACTTATAAGGGGAAATAATCTGAAAAAGAATCGATATTTTTATTGACATCATCTATCAATGACAGATAAAATGTAACCTAAGCAAGTCCCATGGTGAACGCTTCTGACCCTGAAGATTTCAATCATCTAAAGTTTGGGCTCTGCCTATTTCCCAAGGCCTTTAATGGACATACGTGTAGCTGTAGCTTAAAAATTCCCCAGTTTGGGGTACGGGGAGGCACTGATTTGGAAAAATCCCTGGTGTTCTCCTTTTATGAATGGGACCCTTCCTACAGCTAAAACATGCCTATCACACCTAGAGGATGGTACACCGTTTGATCGGAAAGAGTTTGGAAAAGGCACCTCATCTCCTCATCGTCTGGTGCTCGGGTTCACCCCTCCAGCATCTTTCCTAACAATCTCCTCACTTGGGGATATCAGCACCGTCAACATCCTGTTGCACACAGTTTGGAATTTGTCCAGAGGATGAAGCGGAAGGATGAGAAAAATTTAGAGACAAGTCTTAGTTGTTTGGACAGGCACATGCCACTCTAATTTCCAATCTGGAAGACAAATTCATCAAAGGCTAGAATTGCCCACGGAAAGAGAATAGGGCTAGAGGAAATCCCGCTGTTTTGTGTCCAGGTTCCAAAAACACAAGTTGAAAAATGGAACTCAGGGGCACTAAAATTCATGAAACTGCAGAGTTGAAAATATCTATTGTTGAAAAATGTCTTGAGGTAAGTCACAGAAAAGGACTTGTAAGCAAGGGGGAGTGGCAGGAAACAGATTTGAAGAGGTAGAAAGGACTCCCCATTAAAGCACAAGAAAAGGGGCTGAACATCGCCAATGATGCACTTGGCCCAAATGGGCGTATGCATTTTTTTCTGAATATATTCAAGTAAAGGCCATACACACTTTTTATCCAACCAAACAGGTGGGCACTGGAAATCAATACTACAAAATGTATCACTTCACATCAGTCAGAAGGGCCATCCACATAAAGTGTAAACACCAGAAATGCAGGACAGGGTGAGGAGAAAAGGGAGCCCTGTGAGGCTGATAGTTGAAATGTAATTTGCCAATGGCCACTCTGGAGAAGTGTACTGTGTTTGCTAAAACATCTAAAAGATGAGCTACAGAGCATAGTGCACTTGCACTCATGGGCGTATACCTTGGGAAAAACAAAAATGGACAGAAATCAGGCACCCCAACGTTTACCACCTCTCTGATAAAAAGGGCCTCCACTTGGGTATAACCTAAATGTCCCTGGAAGGATAAAATGGATAAAAGAGATGGGGTACTTTTGTAGAGTGGAATATTACTCATCCCAAAATCAATGAAATAAGGCCAGTTGGAACAACTCTGGAGGAGTTACATACGATCATTCTAAGTGACATATGTCAGAAAGAAAAAAGACACATATCATAAGATGTCACTTAAAGGTGGAATCAAACATGGCTACACATGGAATAAACTAAAAAACAGAAACATAGTCAAATATGTAGAAAATAGACATAAGGCTGCTAAATGGGAAAGGTGGGGAATGGTGAGGTATTATCCAGGAGGTTGAAATTAGCAAAGATACCATTCCAAGTACCAAATTGAATAACTGACAAGGCCTACACGGTACCTCAAAGAACTGCACTCAGCCCATTCAAGTCACTGGACAATAATACATATGACTCATAAGCATCTGAAAAATAATTTCTTGTTGTCTCACAGTACATGAATCAAGTGGATGTACAGCAGCAAAAAACAGAGCTTTGAAAATCAGCTGTAACCAATATAAAAATAAATTTAAAAATATTTATAAAAACGGTGAGACAGACAAAAATTCTTACAACTTTTGTTGAAGGGCTACAATGTAACATGAATTGAACACATGTAGACCCACAGCAGGATGATATATAAGGCTGGAAGCTATGCACGCTAAGAGATGTTAGAGAGGCTGGGTGAGGAAATGCAGACCTTTTAAATTAATACTGCCTGGTACCCATTCCATGGGTCCCAAATCGGCAGTTTCAAGGGAATCTTCTGACAGCGAAACCATGCCTGCGAAACCGAGATGAATGTACACCGTGTGCTCAGGAAAGGTGTCTAAAATGCACCTCATTTTTGATCTCCTGGTGCTGGGGTTCGCCATTCCAGCCACATTATTAACAATATCCCCTCTTGGAGAATCAGCACCTTTAACCTCCTGTTTCACACAGTTTGCAATTTGTGCAGAGGATAAATGGGAAGGGGGGAACCAATGAGAGATAAGCTGTAGGAGTTTTCACAGGCACATGTCACTCTAATTTCCCATTAGGAACAAGAATTAACCAAAGGCTCAGCCTGCCTCCTCAGAACCAGAATAGGGCCAGAAGAAATCCAATGGTTTGGCGGCGAGCTCACAATAAAAGCGAGTTGCAAAATGGAGCTCAGGAACAGACAATTCAAAGACCTGCAAAGATATAAATGATAACCAACGTCCAAAAATATATTCAGGTAAGGCAACGAAGAGGATCTGAATGAGAGGCAGAATTGCAGGAAACAGATTTCAAAAGGTAGATTGTACTCACATTTAAAGCATATGAAAAGCAGCAGAATTTCTAAAATGATGCAGTTGGGCAAAAGGGTGTATGCCTTTTTTTCGTGAATATCTTCAGGAAAAAAAACACATACAGAGTTTTTAGCCAACCAAGCAAGCGGGAAATGCAAATCCGCACAACAAAGAAGTCTCAATTTCCACTGCTCAGAAAGGCCATCCAAAAAATGTGTACAAACCAGAAATGCTGGAAGGCCATGGAGAACAGGGAGCCTAGTCACGCTGATGGGTGGGGTATAAATATCCAAGAGCCACTCTGAAGAAGTGTATGCTGTTTCCTAAAACATTTAAATACGAAGCCCCCGAGCAAAGGGGACCTCAACTCATGGACATATAACTTGGGAAGACTAAATATCGACAAGACACAGGCACCCCAATGTTTAGGGCTGCTCTGCATACAAGAACCTCAACTTCGGTACACCTAAAATAGCCCAGGAAAAAGAGAAATGCATAAATTACTTGTGGTAATTTTGTACAACGGAATATCACTCAGACGTGAAATCAATGTCATAAGGCCAGTAGCAGCATAAAGAGTGGATTTAGGTATGATGATTCTAAGTGAAATTAGTCACACAGAAAAAGAATCTATTCATAAGATATCACTTACAGAGGGAATGTCAACATCACAACACATGAACTGAATTAAGAAAGAGAACAGAGTCTCACATTTAGAAAACACTCTTATGCCTGTTTAATGGGAAAGGAGAGGTGGGGTGATGCATAAAACCAGAGTTTGATATTAGCACAGGTACCAGTCCATAAACCAAATAGAGAACAGACGAGACCTACCCCTTCCTCAGTGAACGGGACTCAAACCCCCTATTCCCCACAGAGGAATATATCTGACTAGTGAGAATCTTAAAACCTATGTATTGATTTGTCTTCATAAGGGAATCAAGTGTGTCTAGACTGGCATAAACACGTCAGTGAAAATCAGCTCAACCCCATTATAAAAATGAATTTCAAAAACAAACAAAAAAACAGCGAAATTCTTACACAATTCCTTCAGGGGTTCTGATGAAACCGGGAATGACCCTATCTGTACAGACAGCTGGATGAGACATAAGGCTGGACACTTGGGACTGAGAGGACTGGTGAGATTGGGAGAGAAAATGCAGACCCTTTAAAGTACTAATGCATGCCACGATTCCATGGATACCAAATCTCCAGGTAGTAGGGAATATCACTACAGTTATAACATGTATGGGAAACCTAGAGAATGGACACCCTGTGATGGTGAAAGGTTTCTAAATGTCTCCTAATTTTTCCTATCCTTGTGCTCCAGTTTGGTATTCCAACTGCTTTACTATCAATCTCCCAACTTAGGAGAGCCAGCCCCTATAACCTCCTGGTTCGCACAGTTTGCTAATTGTGCAGAGGATGAAAGGGAAGAGGGAGAACCAATCAGAGAGTAGATGTAGGCTTTTGGACGGGCACATGTCACTCTAAATTCCCGTCAGGAAGAAGAATTAACCAAAGCCTCAGCCACCTGCAGGGAACAGTATAGCCACCCCTGGTACAAGTATAGGTCCTGAAGCAAAATTGTGGATTTGCAGTCAGCTCCCAAAAATGGGATTTGAAAATTGGAGCTCACGGGCACAGCAATTCACAAACCTGCAGTTATAAAGGACTACTGTCTTCCAAAAATCTGTTGAGGGAAGGCAACGAAGCTGACTTGAAAATGAGGCAGAATTGCACAAAACATATTTCAAGAGGTAAATTGGAATCGCCTTTAAAGCACAGGAAAAGCATCACAACTTCGACAATGATGCACTTGGCCAAAAAGGGGGTATGCGTTTTCTCCTGAATATATTCAGGAGAAAATGCATACGACCTTTTTGGACAATCAAGCAAGTGCGCAATGCAAATCCACACTACAAAGAACTGTCACTTCCCACGGGTCAAAAGGGACATCCGAAAATCTGTAAAAACCAGAAAGGCAAGAGGGAGATGCCAAGGGCATGAAGCAATATGATCCAAAGTGTCATGAAGGATTGTGATGACAAGCGCATGGAGCATTGTGATGACAAGGTTCATGGAGCACTGTGATGACAAGCGTCACGGAGCACTGTGATTACAGGGGTCACGGAGCATTGGGATGACAAGGGCATGGAGCATTTTGATGACAAGAGTCCCGGATCATTGTGTTGTCAGTGTTCATGGATCGTTGTGATGACAGGAGTCATGAAGCATTGTGATGACAGGGGTCATGGAGCATTGTGAAGAGAAGGTCAAGGAGCATTGGGCTGAAAACGTTCATGGAGTATTGTGATGAGAGGGGCCATGGAGGCTTGTGATGACAAGGTACTGGAGCATTGTGATGAGAAGACCATGGAGACTTGTGATGACAAGTCTCATGGAATATTCTGATGAAAAGGGGCATGGAGCATTGTGATTACAGGGGTCTTGGGGCATTGTGATGACAAGGGCATGGAGCATTGGGATGAGATGGCCATGGAACGTTCTGATGACATGCATCATGGAGCTTTGTGATGACAAGGGCATGGAACATTGTGATGAAAAAGGCATGGAGCCTTGTCATGACAGGGTTCAAGGAGCATACTGAGGACAGGTGTCAGGGAGCATTGTGATGACAAGTGTATTGAGCATTGTGATGAAAAAGGTCATGGAGCATTGTGATTAGAAGACCATGGATAATTGTGATGACGAGCGTCATGGGGCGTTGTGATGATAAGTGTTATGGAACATTTTGATCACAAAGATTTGGAGCATTGTGATGACAGAGATCATGGAGCATTTTGATTTCATTGTGATGACAATAGCATGAAGCATTTTGATGATGGGCATGGTGCATTGTGATTACAGAGGTCTTGGAGCATTGTGATTAGAAGGGTCATGGAGCCTTGTGATGACAAGGCCATGGAACATCGTGATGGCAGGTGTCATGGAGCACTGTTATGACAGGGTTAACGGAGAATTGTGATGGCAAGGGCATGGAACATTGTGATGAGAAGGCCATGGAGCCTTCTGATGACATGCGACATGGAGCTTTGTGGTGACAAGGTCATGGAGCAATGTGATGAGAGCGTTCATGGAGCATTGTGATGGCAATAACATTGAGCATTTTGATGAAAAGTTCATGGAACATTGTGGTGACAAATTTCACAGAGCCTTGTGATGATGAGGGCATTGACTTTTGTGGTGACACAGGTCATGGAGTCTTGTGATGACGGGACACACGGAGCATTGTGATGACTGGGGTCATGTAGCATTGTGATGACAGGAGCATGGAGCATTGGTCTGACAACTTTCATGGATAATTGTGTAGACAGTGGGCATGGCACATTGTGATGAAAAGGGCATGGAGCATTGTGATGACAAGGTCATGGAGTATTGTGAAGACAGGTGTCAGGGAGCATTGTGATGGCATATTTCATGTTCCATTGTGATGACAATGGCATGGATCATTGTGATGCCGAGTGCTATGGAGGATTGTGATGACAAAGGTAATGAAGCATTGTGATGACAAAGGCATGGAGCTTGCTATGACAGGGGTCATGGGACATTGCGATGACAAGTGCATGGAGAATTGTGATGACAAGAGCATGTAACATGTGGATGAGAACTGTCATGGAGCATTGTGATGACAAGGACGTGGAGAATTGTGATGACAAGGGACATGGAGCATTGGGATGACCAGGGCATGGAGCATTGTTATGGCAAGACCGTGGAGCACTGTGATGAGAAGACCATGGATAATTCTGGTGACGAGCATCATGGAGCACTGTAATGACAAGGGGCATGGAGCATTGTGATGATAGGTCTCATGGAGAATTGTGATGACAGGGGTCATGGATCATTGTGATGACAAGGGTCATGGAGTATTCTGATGACAAGCTTGTGCAGTATTGTGATGACAAAGCATTTAACACTGATGGGAAGTGTCATGGAACATAGTGATGCCAAGAACGTGGAGAATTGTGATGAAAGGGAACATAGAGCATTGTGATGACCAGGGCATGGAGCATTGTGATGTCAAGACCGTGGAGCACTGTGATGAGAAGACCATGGATAATTGTGATGACGAGCGTCATGGAGCGCTATAATGACAAGTGGCATGGAGCATTGTGATTACAGGGGTCTTGGAGCATTGTGATGACAAGGGCATAGAGCATTGTGAAGAGAAGGGCATGGAGCATTCTGATGAATGTGTCATGGAGCACTGTGATGACAAGTGCATGGAGCATTGTGATTACAGGTGTCTTGGAGCATTGTGATGAAAAGGGCATGGATCATTGTGATGAAAAAGGCATGGAGCCTTGTCATGACAGTGTTCAAGGAGCATACTGACGACAAGTGTCAGGGAGCATTGTGATGACAAGTGTATTGAGCATTGTGATGACAAAGGTTATGGAGCATAGTGATGAGAAGACCATGGATAATTGTGATTATGAGCATCATGGGGTGTTGTGATGAGAAGTGTTATGGAACATTGTGATCCCAACGGTTTGGAGCATTGTGATGACAGAGGTCATGGAGCATTTTGATTTCATTGTGAGGAAAATAGCCTGAAGCATTATGACAATGGGCATGGTGCATTGTGATGATAGGATTCATGGAGCTTTGAGATGAAAAGGGGCATGGAGCATTGTGATAAAAAGTGTCTTGGAGCATTGTGATGAGAAGTCCATGGAACATTCTAATGACATGAGTCATGGAGCTTTGTGATGACAAGGGCATGGAGCATTGTGATTACAGGTGTCTTGGGACATTGTGATGACAAGTTTCATGGAGCCTTGTGAATGACAAGGCCGTGGAACATTGTGATGGCAGGGGTCATGGAACATTGTTATGACAGGTGTAATGGAGCACTGTGATGAGAAGGACAGGAAACATTGGTGTGAAATGTTTCACGGATTACTGTGATGAGAGTGGGCATGGAGCATTTTGATTACAAGGGTCTTGGAGCATTGTGATGGCAAGGGCATGGAGCATTGCAGTGACAGGGACATGGAACATTCTGATGATATGCGTCATGTAGCTTTTTGATGAAAAGGGCATGGAGTATTTTGATTAGAGGGTTCGTGGAGCATTGTGATGACAAGTGTCATGGAGCCTTGTGATGACAAGGCCGTGGAACATTGTGATGGCAGGTGTCATGGAGCATTGTTATGACAGATGTAAAGGAGCACTGTGATGAGAAGAGCATGAAGCATTGGTCTGAAATATTTAATGGATTATTGTGATGAGAGTTGGCATAGAGCATTGTGATGATAAGGGCATGGAACACTGTGATACATGGGTCATGGAGGATTGTAATGACAAGGTCATGGCGCATTGTGATGAGAAGGGCATCGAGCATTGTGATGACAAGTGTCATGGAGCGTTGTGATGACAAGGGCATGGAGCAATGTGATGAGAGGGTTCATGAAGCATTTTGTTGACAATGACATGGAGCATTGTGATGCCAAGGGTCATGGCGCTTTGTGATGACAAACGTCATGGAGCATTTTGATGATAAGTGCATGGTGCATTGTGATGAGAAGGTCAGGGTGTATTTTGATGACAGGATCATGCAGCAATATGTTGAAAAGTGTATTGGAACATTTTGATGACAGGGGTTATAGAATATTGTGATGTCAGGGGTCATCGAACATTGTGATGATAAAGGGATGTAGCATTGTGATGACAGGGGTCATGGGACATTGTGATTACAGGGGTGAGGGAGTATTGTGACGACTAGTGATGGAACACTGTGATATCTCTGGTGAGAGAGCATTTTGATGAGAAATGTACGGAGCATTGTGATTACAAGGTTTATGGAGCTTTGTAATGACAAGTCTCTGGACCGTTGTGATGAAAAGTGAATGGCACATTGTGATGACAAGGGTCATGGAATATTTTTCAGACAAAGGCATGGAGCATTGTGATGACAACAGTCACGGAGCACTGTGATGAAAACGGAATGGGGCATTGTAATGAAAAAGGCATGGAGCCTTTTCGTGACAGGTTTCAAGGAGCATTGTGATGACAAGTGTCAGGGAGCATTGTGATGACAAGTGTATTGAGAATTGTGATGACAAAAGTCATGGAGCATTGTGATGAAAAGGGCATGGAATTTTGTGATGACAAGCATCATGGAGCATTGTGATGACAAGTGTTATGGAACATTGGGATCACAAGTGTTTGGAGCATTGTGATGACAGAGGTCATGGATCATTTTGATTTCAAGGAGCATGGAACATTTTGATGACAAGGGCATGAAGCAATGTGATCCCAAGGTTCATGGAGGTTTGCGATGACAATGGAAATGGAGTATTGTGATGACAAGCACATAGAGCATTGTAATGACAAGGTCATGTAGCATTTTGCTGACAAAGTCTTGGAGCATTGTGATGACATGTGTCATGGAGCACTGTGATGACAAGAGTCACGGAGCTTTGTGAATACAGGGGTCATGGAGCATTGGGATGACAAGGGCATGGATCATTGTGATGACAAGTGTCATGGAGCATTGGGCTGTATATGTTCATGGAGTATTGTGATGACGGGGTCATGGAGCATTGTGATGACAGAGGTCATGAAGAATTTTGATTTCATTGTGCTGACAATATCCAGAAGCATTATGATGATGGGCAAGATGCATTGTGATGACAGGGTTCATGGAACATGAAGATGAAAAGGGGCATGGAGCATTGTGATTACAGAGGTCTTGGAACACTGTGATGACAAGGGCATGGAGCATTTTGATGAGAAGGCCATGGAACATTCTGATGACATGTGTCATGGATCTTTGTGATGACAAGGGAATAGAGCATTGTGATTACAGGGGTCTTGGAGCATTGTGATGACAAGTGACATGGAGCATTGTGATGACAAGGCCATGGAACATCGTGATGGAAGGGGTCATGGAGCATTGTTTTGACAGGGGTAATGGAGCATTGTGATGAGAAGGGCATGGAACATTGTGATTACAATGTTTATGGAGCAATAGCATGACAAATTTGTGGACCGTTGTGATGAAAAGCACGTAGCACATTGTGATGACAATGTTCATGGAGCATTTTTCTGACAAAGACATGGAGCATTTTGATGACAAGTGTTACGGAGCATTGTGATGAAAAGTTCATGGAGCATTGTGGTTTTAAAGTCACAGAGCCTTGTGCTGACGTGGGCATGGACCATTGTGATGACAAATGTTATGAAGCATTGTGATGACTGGAGTCACTGATCACTGTGATGACAGGGGTCATGGAGCATTGTGATGACAAGGGCATGGAGCATTTTGGTGACAGGGGCATGGAACATTGGTCTGAGAAGTTTCTTAGACTATTGTGATGACAGTGGACATGGTGCATTGTGATGACAAGGGCATGGATTATTGTGATGAGAAGGTCATGGAGTATTGTGAAGACAGGTGTCAGGGAGCATTGTGCTGACATATGTCATGGTCCATTGCAATGACAATGGCAGGGAGCATTGTGATGCCAAATGTAATGGAGGATTTTGATGACAAATATAATGGAGCATTGTGATGACAAGGGCTTGGAGCATTATGATGACAAGGGCCGTTGAGAATTTTCATGACAAGGTCGTGAAGCATTGTGATGACAAGGTCCTAGAGCATTGTGATGAGAAATCCATAGAGAGTTGTGATGACAAGTCTCATGGAGCATACTGATGAAAAGGGGCATGGAGCATTGTGATTACAGGGGTCTTGGAACATTGTGATGACAAGGGCATGGAGCATTGTGTTTAAAGGGGTATTGGTGCATTGTGATGAAAAGGGCATGGATCATTTTGATGAAAAAGGCATGGAGCCTTGTCATGACAGGGTTCAATGAGCATATAGACAACAAGTGTCAGGGAGCATTTTGATGGCAAGTGTATTGAGCATTGTGATGACATCGGTCATGGAGCATTGTCATGAGAAGTCCATGGATAATTGTGATGACGAGCATCATGGGGCACTGTGAGGACAAGTGTTATGGAACATTGTGATCACAAGGGTTTGGAGCATTGTTATGACTGAGATCTTGGAGCATTTTGATTTCATTGTGATGACAGTAGCATGAAGCATTATGATGATGGGCATGGTGCATTTTGATTACAGGGTACATGGATCATTGAGATGAAAAGGGGAATGGAGCATTGTGATTACAGGGGTCTTGGAGGACTCTGATGAGAAGGGTAATGGAGGCTTGTGATGACAAGTCCATGGAATATCGTGATAGCAGGGGTCATGGAGCATTGTTATCACAGTGGAATGGAGCACTGTGACGGCAAGGGCATGGAGCATTGTGATGAGAAGGCCATGGAGCATTCTGATGACATGTGTCATGGAGCTTTGTGATGACAATGGCATGGAGCAATGTGATGAGAGTGTTCATGGAGCATTGTGATGACAATGACATGGAGAATTGTGATGCCAAGGGTAATGGATCTTTGTGATGCCAAAGTCATGGAGCATTTTGATGACAAGGGCGTTGTGCATTGCGATGAGAAGGACAGGGAGCATTGTAATGACAGGGTCATGGAGCAATTTGATGAAAAGGTTCATGGAACATTATGATGACAGTGTTTATGGAACATTGTGATGAAAGGGGACATGGAGCATTATGATGAAAAGGGTCATGGAGCACTTTGATGAAAGGGGTTATGGAACATTGTGATGTCAGGGGTCATCGAATATTTTGAAGATAAGTGCATGTAGCATTTTGATGACAGGAGTCATGGAACATTGTGATAACAAGGGTGAGGGAGTATTGTGAGGAATAGTGATGTAACATTGGGATATCTGTGGTGAGAGAGCATTTTGATGAGAAGTGCATGGAGCATTGTGATGACAAGGTTTATGGAGCATTGTGATGACAAGATTGTGGAGCACTGTGATGACATGCGCATGGTGCATTGTGATGACATGTGTCATGAAGCATCATGCTGAGAAGCGCATGGAGCATTGTGATGACAAGGGTCATGGAACATTGCGCTGAGAAAGGCATAGAGCATTGTGATGACAAGGATCAAAGAGCTTTGTGATGACAACTCTCATGGAGCATACTGATGAAAAGGGGCATGGAGCATTGTGATTACAGTGGTCTTGGAGCACTGTAATGAAATGTGCATGGAGTATTTTGATGAGAAGGCCATGGAACATTCTGATGATATGTGTCATGGAGATTTGTGATGACAAGGGCATGGAGCATTGTGATTACAGGGGTCTTGGAGCACTGTGATGACAACTGTCACGGAGCCTTGTGATGACTAGGCCGTGGAACACTGTGATGACAGGGGTCATGGAGCATTGTTATGACAGGGGTAATGGAGCATTGTGATGAGAAGGGCATGGAATATTGGTCTGAAATGTTTTATGGATTATTGTGATGAGAGTGGGCATGGAGCATTGTGATGACAAGGGCACAGAACACTGTGATACATGGGTCATGCAGGATTGTAATGACTTGGGCATGGAGCATTGTGATGTGAAGGGCATCGAGCATTGTGATGACAAGTGTCATGGAGCTAAGTGATGACAAGGGCATGGAGCAATGTGATGAGAGGGTTCATGGAGCATTGTGATGACAATGACATGGACCATTGTGATGCCAACGGTCATGGAGCTTTGTGATGACAAGTCATGGAGCATTTTGATGACAAGGGAATGGTGCATTGTGATGAGAAGTGCATGGAGCATTTTGATGACCGGGTCATGCAGCAATTTGATGAAAAATGAAATGGAACATTTTAATGGCAGGGGTTATAGAATATTGTTATGTCAGGGTTCTTGGAACTTTGGGATGAAATGGGTCATGGAGCATTTTGATGACAGGGGTTATGGAACATTGTTATGTCAGGTGTCATGGAACATTGTCATGATAAGGGGATGTAGCATTGTGATGACAGGGTCATGGAAAATTGTGATTACAGGGGTGTGGGAGTATTGTGATGACTAGTGATGGAACATTGTGATATCTCTGGTGAGAGAGCCTTTTGATGAGATGTGCATGGACCATTGTGATTAAAAAGTTTATGGAGCATTGCAATGATAAGGTTGTAGGCCTTTGTGATGACAATGGTCATGGAGCATTGTTCTCACAAAGAAATGGAGCATTGTGATGACAAGGGTCTGAGTGAATGGTGATGAAAAGTTCATGGATCATTGTGGTTACAAATGTCACAGAGCCTTGTGATGATGCGGGCATGGACCATTGTGATGACAAACGTTATGAAACATTGTGATGATTGGAGTCACGGGGCATTCTGATGACAGGGGTCATGGAGCATTGTGATGAAAAGGGCATGGAGTATTGTGATGACAGGTAATGGAGCATTGGTCTGACAAATTTCATAGATTATTGTGATGACAGTGGGCATGGTGCATTGTGATGACAAGGGCATGGAGCACTGTGATGAGATGGTCATGGAGTATTGTGAAGAGAGATGTCAGGGAGCATTGTGATGACATATGTCATGGTCCATTGCATGACAATGGCATGGAGCATTGTGATGCCAAATGTAATGGAGGATTGTGATGACAAATATAATGGAGCATTGTGATGATTAGGGCTAGGAGCATTATGATGACAAGGGGATTGAGAATTTTCATGACAATGTCGTGAAGGATTGTGCTGACAAGGTCCTGGAGCATTGTGATGACAAAACTATGGAGCCTTGTGATGACAAGTCTCATGGAGCATACTGATGAAAAGGGGCATGGAGCATTGTGGTTACAGGGGTCATGGAACATTGTGATGACAAGGGCATGGAACATTGTGAGGAGAAGACCAAGGAGCATTCTGATGGCATGCGTCATTGAGCTTTGTGATGACAAGGGCATGGAGCATTGTAATTACATGGGTCTGGGAGCATTGTGATGAAATGGGCATGGATCATTGTGATGAAAAAGGCATGAAGCCTTGTCATGACAGGGTTCAAGGAGCATACAGACAACAAGTGTCAGGGAGCATTTTGATGACAAGTGTACTGAGCATTGTGATGACAATGGTCATCGAGCATTGTGATAAGAAGAACATGGATAATAGTGATGACGAGCGTCATGTGGCATTGTGATGACAAGTGATATGGAATATTGTGATCACAAGGGTTTGGAGCATTGTTATGACAGAGGTCATGGAGCATTTTGATTTCATTGTGATGACAATAGCATGAAGCATTATGATGATGGGCATGGTGCATTGTGATGACAGGGTTCATGGAACATTGAGATGAAAAGGGGCATGGAGCAATGTGATTACAGTGTTCTTGGAGTGTTGTGATGAGAAGGGTCATGGAGCCTTGTGATGACAGGGCCACGGAACATCGTGATGGCAGGAGTCATGGAGCATTGTTATGACAGGTGTAATGGTGCATTGTGATGGCGAGCGCATAGAGCATTGTGATGAGAAGGCCATGGAGCATTCTGATGACATGTGTCATGGAGCTTTGTGAAGACAAGGGCATGGAGCAATGTGATGAGAGCGTTCATGGAGCACTGTGATGACAATGACATGGAGCATTGTGATGCCAAGGGTCATGGATTTTTGTGATGACAAAGGTCATGGAGCATTTTGATGGCAAGGGCTTTGTGCACTGTGATGAGAAGGGCAGGGAAAATTGTGATGACAGGTTCATGGAGCAGTTTGATGAAAATTGTCCTGGAACATTTTGATGATAGGTGTTATGGAACATTGTGATGTCAGGGGTCATCGAATATTGTGATGATAAATTCATGTAGCATTGTGATGACAGGAGTCATCGAATATTGTGATGACAGAGGTGAGGGCGGATTGTGACAAATAGTGATGTAGCATTGTGATATCAGTGGTGAGAGAGCATTTTGATGAGAAGTGAATGGAGCATTATGATGACAATGTTTATGGAGCATTGTGATGACAATCTTGTAGAGCACTCTGATGACAAGCGCATGGTGCATTGTGATGACATGTGTCATGGCGCATTGTGCTGACAAGCGCATGGAGCATTGTGCTGACAAGGGTCATGGAGCATTGTGCTGAGAAAGGAAAAGAGCATTCTGATGACAAGGGTCAAAGAGCATTGTGATGAAAAGTTCATGGAACATTGTGGTTAAAATGGTCACAGAGACTGTTGATGACGACGGCATGGACCATTGTGATGACAAAGGTCATGAAGCATTGTGATGACTGGAGTCACGGAGCATTGTGATGACAGGGGTCAGGGAGCATTTTGATAACAAGGGCATGGAGCATTGTGATGACAAGGGCATGGGACATTAGTCTAATAAGTTCCATGGATTGTTGCGATGAGAGTTGAAATGGCGCATTGTGATGACAAGGGCATGGAGCATTGTGATGACCAGGTCATGCAGTATTGTGAAGACAGGTGTCAGGGAGCATTGTGATGACATATGTAATGGCCCTTTGTGATGACAATGGCATGGAGCATTGGGATGCCAAGTGTCATGGAGGAATCTGATGACAAAGGTAATGGAACATTGTGATGACAATGGCTTGGAGCATTGGGATGACATGGGTCAGGTAGCATTGTGCTGACAAGTGCATGGAGAATTGTGATGACAACGGTCATGGAGCATTCTGATGAAAATGGCATGGGCCACTGTGATGAAAAAGGCATGGAGATTTTTCGTGACAGTGTTCAAGGAGCATTCTGATGACAATGTCAGGGAGCATTGTGATGACATGTATATTGAGAATTGTGATGACAAAGGTCATGGAGCATTGTGATAAAAAGGGCATGGATTATTGTGATGCCAGGCATCATGGAGCGTTGTGATGACAAGTGTTATGGAACATTGGGATCACAAGGTTTTGGAGCATTGTGATGACATAGGTCATGGATCATTTTGATTTCAAGGAGCATGGAGCATTGTGATGACAAGGGCATGAAGCAATGTGATCGCAAGGTTCATGGAGGATTGTGATGACAATGGAAATGGAGTTTTGTGATGACAAGCGCATAGAGCATTGTAATGACAAGGTCATGTAGCATTTTGCTGACAAAGGCATGGAGCATTGTGATGACATGTGTCATGGAGCACTGTTATGACAAGCGTCATAGAGCATTGTGAATACAGGGGTCATGGATCTTTCGGATGACAACGGCATGGATCATTGTGATGACAAGGGTCATGGAGCACGGGGCTGAAAATGTTCATGGAGTGTTGTGATGACAGGGTCATGGGGCATAGTGATGTGTAGGGAATGGAGCATTGTGATGACAAGAGTCCCGGATCATTGTGTTGTGAGGAATCATGGAATGTTGTGATGACAGTGGTCATGGAGCATTGTGATGATATTGGCCATGGAGCATTGTGATGTGTAGGTCGTGGAGCATTGGGCTGAATATGTTAATGGATTATTGTGATGACAGGGTTCATGGAGCATTGTGATAACAAGGGAATTGTGAATGGTGATGACAAGGTCCTGGAGCATTGTGATGAGATGACCATGGAGACTTGTGATGACAAATCTCACGGAGCATTCTGATGAAAAGGGGCATGGAGCATTGTGATTGCAGGGGTCTTGGAGCATTGTGATGACTAGGGCATGGAGCATTGTGATTAGAAAGCCATGGAGCATTCTGATGACATGCTTCATGGAGTTTTGTAAAGACAAGGACATGGAGCATTGTGATTACAGTGATCTTGGAGCATTGTGATGAAAAGGGCACGGATGATTGTGACGAAAAATGCATGGAGCCTTGTCATGACAGGGTTCAAGGAGCATACTGGCGACAAGTGTCAGGGAGCATTGTGATGACAAGTGTATTGAGCATTGTGATGACAAATGTCATGGAGCATTGTGATGAGAATACCATGGATAATTGTGATGTAGAGCGTCATGGGGATTTGTGATGATAAGTGTTATGGAACATTGTGATCACAACGGTTTGGAGCATTATGATGACCGAGGTCATGGAGAATTTTGATTTGATTGTGATGACAATAGCCTGAAGCATTATGATGATGGGCATGGTGCATTGTGATGACAGGGTTCATGGAGCATTGAGATGAAAAGTGGCATGGAGAATTCTGTTTACAGGGGTCTTGGAGCATTGTGATGACAAGGGCATGGAGCATTGTGATGAGAAGGCCATGAAACATTCTGATGACATGTGTCATGGAGCTTTGTGACGAAAAGGGCATGGAGCATTGTGATTACAGGGGTCTTGGAGCATTGTGATGACAAGGGTCATGGAGCCTTGTGATGACAAGGCCGTGGAACATTTTGATGGCAGGGGTAATGGAGCATTGTTATGACAGAGGTAATGGAGCATTCTGATGAGAAGGGCATTGAGCATTGGCCTGAAAGGTTTCATGGATTATTGTGATGAGAGTGGGCATGGAGCATTGTGATGACAAGGGCACGGAACACTGTGATACATGGGTCATGGAGGATTGTGATGAAAAGTGCATGGAGCATTTTGATGAGAAGGGCATCGATCATTGTGATGACAAGCGTCATTGAGCTTTTTGATGACAAGAGCATGGATCAATGGGATGAGAGGGTTCATGGAACACTTTGATGACAATGACCTGGAGCATTGTGATGCCAAGGGTCATGGAGCTTTGTGATGACAACTGTCATGGAGCATTTTGATGACAAGTGTGTGGTGAATTGTGATGAGAAGGAGAGGGAGCATTTTGATGACAGGGTCATGCAGCAATTTGATGAAAAGTGTAATGTAACATTTTGATGACAGGGGTTACAGAACATTGTGATGCCATGGGTCATGGAGCTTTGGGATGAAAAGTGTTATGGAGCATTTTGATGACAGGTGTTATGGAATATTGTGATGTCAGGGGTCATGGAACATTTTGATTACAGGGTTGAGGGAGGTTTGTGATGACTAGTGATGGAACATTGTGATATCTCAGGTGAGAGAGCATTTGGATGAGAAGTGCATGGAGCATTGTGAATACAAGGTTTATGGATCATAGCGATGACAAGGTTGTGGATCATTTTGATGAAAAACGCATAGCACATTGTGATGACAAGGGTCATGGAACATTGTTTTGACAAAGGCAAGGAGAACTGTGATGACAAGGGTCATGGAGCATTGTGATGAAAAGTTCATGGAGCATTGTGGTTACAAAGGTCAAAGAGCCTTGTGATGATGCAGGCATGGACCGTTGTGATGACAAACGTTATGAAGCATTGTGATGACTGGAGTCACGGAGCATTGAGATGACAGGTGTCATGGAGCATTGTGATGACAGGGACATGGAGCATTGTGGTGACACTTTTCAGAGATTATTGTGATGACAGTGGACATGGTGCATTGTGATGACAAGGGCATGGAGCATTGTGATGAGAAGGTCATGGATTATTTTGAAGAGAGTTGTCAGAGAGCATTGTGATGACATATGTCATGGTCCATTGCGATGACATTGGCAGGGAGCATTGTGATGCCAAATGTATTGGAGGATAGTGATGACAAATATAATGGAGCATTGTGATGACTAGGGCTTGGAGCATTATGATGACAAGGGCCATTGAGAATTTTCATGACAAGGTCGTGAGGCATTGTCATGACAATGTCCTGGAGCATTGTGATGAGAAATCCATGGAGCCTTGTGATGACAAGTCTCATGGAGCATACTGATGAAAAGGGGCAAGGAGAATTCTGATTACAGTGTTCTTGGTACATTGTAATAACAAGGGCACCGAGCATTGTGATGACAAGGTCATGGAACATTGGTCTAATAAGTTTCATGGATTATTGGGATGACAGTTGGAATGGTGCATTGTGATGACAAGGGCATGGAGCATTGTGATGACCAGGTCATGCAGTACTGTGATGAGAGGTGTCAGGAGCATTTTGATGACATATGTCATAGCCCATTGTGATGACAATGGCATGGAGCATTGCGATGCCAAGTGTCATGGAGGATTCTGATGACAAAGGTAATGGAGCATTGTGATGACAATGGCTTGGAGCATTGTGATGATAAGGGTCAGGGAACATTGTGTTGACAAGTGCATGGAGAATTGTGATGACAAAGGTCATGGAGCCTTCTGATGATAAGCTTGTGGAGTATTTTGATGACAATGGCATGGAGCATTGTGATGAAAACGGCATGGGGCATTGTGATGGAAAAAGCATGGAGCGTTTTTGTGACAGGGTTCAAGGAGCATTCTGACGACAAGTGTCAGGAAGCATTGTGATGACAATTGTATTGAGAATTGTGATGACAAAGGTCATGGAGCATTTTGATGAAAAGTGCATGGGGTATGGTGATGACTGGCATCATGGAGCGTTGTGATGACAAGTGTTATGGAACATTGTGATCACAAGGGTTTGGAGCATTGTGATGACAGAGGTCATGGATCATTTTTATTTCAAGGAGCATGGAGCATTGTGATGACAAGGGCATGAAGCAATGTTATCCCAAGTTTCATGGAGGATTGTGATGACAATGGAAATGGAGTATTGTGATGACAAGAGCATAGAGCATTGTAATTACAAGGTCATGTAGCATTTTGCTGACAAAGGCATGGAGCATTGTGATGACATGTGTCATGGAGCATTGTGAATACACGGGTCATGGAGCATTGGGATGACAAGCGCATGGATCATTGTGATGACAAGGGTCATGGAGCAGTGGTCTGAAAATATTCATGGAGTGTTGTGATGACAGGGGTCATGGAGCATAGTGATGTGTAGGGAATGGAGCATTGTGATGAAAAGTTCCCGGATCATTGTGTTGTCAGGAGTCATGGAGTGTTGTGATGACAGTGGTCATGGAGCATTGTGATGATATTGGCCATGGAGCATTGTGATGTGTAGGTCGTGGAGCATTGGGATGAATATGTTAATGGATTATTGTGATGACAGGGGTCATGGAGCATTGTGATGACAAGGGAATGGAGAATGGTGATGACAAGGTCCTGGAGCATTGTGATGAGATGACCATGGAGACCAGTGATGACAAATATCACGGAGCATTCTGATGAAAAGGGGCATGGAGCATTGTGATTACAGGGGTCTTGGAGCATTGTGATGACTAGGGCATGGAGCATTGTGATGAGAATGCCATGGAGCATTCTGATGACGTGCTTCATGGAGTTTTATGATGACAAGGATATGGAGCATTGTGATTACAGTGATCTTGGAGCATTGTGATGAAAAGGGCACGGATCATTGTGATGAAAAAGGCATGGGGCCTTGTCATGACAGGGTTCAAGGAGCATACAGACGACAAGTGTCAGGGAGCATTATGATGACAACTGTATTGAGCATTGTGATGACAAATGTCATGGAGCATTGTGATGAGAATACCATGGATAATTGTGATGATGAGCGTCATGGGGATTTGTGATGAAAACTGTTATGGAACATTGTGATCACAAGGGTTTGGAGCATTATGATGACAGAGGTCAAGGATAATTTTGATTTCATTGTGATGACAACAGCCTGAAGCATTATGATGATGGGCTTGGTGCATTGTGATGACAGGGTTCATTGAGCATTGAGATGCAAATGGGCATGGAGCATTGTGATTACAGTGGTCTTGGAGCATTGTGATGACAAGGGCATGGAGCATTGTGATGAGAAATCCATGGAACATTCTGATGACATGTGTCATGGAGCTTTGTGATGAAAAGGACATGGAGCATGGTACTTACATGGGTCTTGGAGCATTGTGATGACAAGTGTCATGGAGCCTTGTGATGACAAGGCCATGGAACATTGTGAGGGCAAGGGTCATGGAGCATTATTATGACAGTGGTAATGGAGCATTGTGATGAGAAGGGCATTGAGCATTGGCCTGAAAGGCTTCATGGTTTATTTTGATGAGAGTGGGCATGGAGCATTGTGATGACAAGGGCACGGAACACTGTGATACATGGGTCATGGAGGATTGTGATGAAAATTGCATGGAGCATTTTGATTAGAAGGGCATCGAGAATTGTGATGACAAATGTCATGGAGTTTTGTGATGACAAGGGCATGGAACAATGGGATGAGAGGGTTCATGGAGCATTGTGATGACAATGACATGGAGCATTGTGATGCCAAGAGTCATGGAGCTTTGTGATGACAATGGTCATGGAGCATTTTGATGACAAGCGTGTGGTGCATTGTGATGAGAAGGAGAGGGAGCATTTTGATGACAGGGTCATGCAGCAATTTGATGAAAAGTGTAATGTAATATTTTGATGACAGGGGTTACACAACATTGTGATGCCAAGGGTCATGGAGCTTTGGGATGAAAAGTGTCATGGAGCATTTTGATGACAGTGGTTATGGTATATTGTGATGTCAGGGGTCATGGAACATTTTGATTAAAGGGTTGCGGTAGGATTGTGATGACTAGTGATGGAACATTGTGATATCTCAGGTGAGAGAGCATTTGGATGAAAAGTGCATGGAGCATTGTGAATACAAGGTATATGGAGCATAGCGATGACAAAGTTGTGGATCATTGTGATGAAAAGTGCGTGGCACATTGTGATGACAAGGGTCATGGAACATTGTTCTGACAAAGGCATGGAGCATTGTGATGACAAGGGTGATGGAGCATTGTGATGAAAAGTTCATGGAGCATTGTGGTTACAAAGGTCACAGAACCTTGTGTTGACGCGGGCATGGACCGTTGTGATGACAAACGTTATGAAGCATTGTGATGACTGAAGTCAGGGTGCATTGTGATGACAGGGATCATGGAGCATTGTGATGACAAGCACATGGAGCATTGCTCTAATAAGTTTCAGGGATTATTGTGATGACAGTGGGAATGGCGCATTGTGATGACTAGGGCATGGAGCATTGTGATGACCAGGTCAGGCAGTATTGTGAAGAGAGGTGTCAGGGAGCATTGTGATGACATATGTAATGGTCCATTGTGATGACAATGGCAGGGAGCATTGTGATGCCAAGTGTCATGGAGGATTCTGATGACAAAGGTAATGGAGCATTGTGATGACAATGGCTTGGAACATTGTGATGACAAGGGTCAGGGAGCATTGTGCTGACAAGTGCATGGAGAATTGTGATGACAAGTGTCTTGGAGCATTCTGATGACAAGCTTGTGGAGTATTTTGATGACAATGGCATGGAGCATTGTGATGAAAATTTCATTGGGCTTTGTGATGAAAAAGACATGGAGCCTTTTCGTGACAGGCTTCAAGGAGCATTCTGATGACAAGTGTCAGGGAGCATTGTGATGACAAGTGTATTGAGAATTGTGATGACAAAGGTCATGGAGCATTGTGATGAAAAGGGCATGGAGGATTGTGATGACAGGCATCATGGAGCGTTGGGATGACAAGTGTTATGGAACATTGTGATCACAAGGGTTTGAAGCATTGTGATGACAGAGGTCATGGATCATTTTGATTTCAAGGAGCATGGAGCATTGTGATGACAAGGGCATGAAGCAAAGTGATCCCAAGGTTCATGGAGGATTGTGATGACAATGGTAATGGAGTATTGTGATGACAAGCGCATAGAGCATTGTAATGATAAGGTAATGTAGCATTTTGCTGACAAAGGCATGGAGCATTGTGATGACAGGAGTCATGGAGCACTGTGATGACAAGCGTCACGGAGCATTGTGAATACTGGGGTCATGGAGCATTGGGATGACAAGGGCATGGCATTGTGATGACAAGGGTAATGGAGAATTGGGCTGAAAATGTTCATGGAGCATTGTGATTACAGGTGTCTTGGAGCATTGTGATGATATTGGTCATGGAGCATTGTGATGAGAAGGTCATGGAGCATTGGGCTGAAAATATTCATGGAGTATTGTGATGACAGGGGTCATGGAGGATTGTGAAGACAAGGGAATGTAGCGTGGTGATGACAAGGTCCTGGAGCATTGTGATGAGAAGGCCATGGAGACTTGTGATGACAAGTCTCATGGAGCATTCTGATGAAAAGTGGCATGGAGCATTGTGATTACAGGGGTCTTGGAGCATTGTGATGACAAGGGCATGGAGCACTGTGAGGAGAAGGCCAGGAAACATTCTGATGACATGCGTCATGGAGCTTTGTGTTGACAAGGGCATGGAGCATTGTGATTAGAAGGATCTTGGAGCATTGTGATGACAAGGGTCATGGAGCCTTGTGATGGCAAGGCCGTGGAACATTGTGATGGCAGGGGTCATTGAGCAATATAATGACAGAGGTAATGGAGCATTGTGTTGAGAAGGGCATTGAGCATTGGTCTGAAATATTTCATGGATTACTGTGATCATAGTGGGCATGGAGAACTGTGATGACAAGGGCATGGAGCATTGTGATGACAAGGTTTACGGAGCATTGTGCTGAAATGTTCATGGAGCATTGTGGTCACAAATGTCACAGAGCCTTGTGTTGAGGCGGGCATGGACCGTTGTGATGACAAACGTTATGAAGCAGTGTGATGACTGGAGTCACGGAGCATTGTGATGAAAGGGGTCATGGAGCATTGTGATGACAAGCGCATGGAGCATTGCTCTAATAAGTTTCAGGAATTATTGAGATGACAGTGGGAATGGAGCATTGTGATGACAAGGGCATGGAGCATTGTGATGACCAGGTCATGCAGTATTGTGAAGACATGTGTCAGGGAGCATTGTGATGATATATGTAATGGCCCTTTGTGATGACAAAGGCATGGAGCATTGTGATGCCAAGTGTCATGGAGGATTTTGATGACAAAGGTAATGGAGCATTTTGATGACAATGGCTTGGAGCATTGAGATGACAAGGGTCAGGGAGCATTGTGCTGACAAGTGCATGGAGAATTGTGATGACAAGGGTCATGGAGCATTCTGATGACAAGCTTGTGGAGTATTTTGATGACAATGGCATGGAGCATTATTATGAAAACGGAATGGGGCATTATGATGAAAAAGGCATGGAGCATTTTCGTGATAGGGTTCAAGGAGCATTCTGATGACAAGTGTCAGGGAGCATTGTGATGACAAGTGTATTGAGCATTGTGATGACAAAGGTCATGGAGCATTGTGATGACAAGTGTTATGGAACAATGTTATCACAAGGGTTTGGAGCATTGTGATGACAGAGGTCATGGATCATTTTGATTTCAAGGAGCATGGAGCATTGTGATGACAATGGCATGAAGCAATGTGATCCCAAGGTTCATGGAGGATTGTAATGACAATGGAAATGGAGTATTGAGATGACAAGCGCATAGAGCATTATAATGACAAGGTCATGTAGCATTTTGCTGACAAAGGCATGGAGCATTGTGATGACATGTGTCATGGAGAACTGTGATGACAAGCGTCACGGAACATTGTGAATACAGGTGTCATGGAGCATTGGGATGACAAGGGCATGGGTCATTGGGATGCCAAGTGTCATGGAGCACTTGACTGAAAATGTTCATGGAGTATTGTGATGACACGGGTCATGGAGCATTGTGATGACTAGGGAATGGAGCATTGTGATGACAAGATTCCCGGATCATTGTGTTGTCAGGTGTCATGGAGTGTTGTGATGACCGTGGTCATGGAGCATTGTGATGACAAGGGAATGGAGCATGGGGATGACAAGGTCCTGGAGCACTGTTATGAGAAGACCATGAAGAGTTGTGATGACAAGTCTCATGGAGCATTCTGATGAAAAGGGGCCAGGAGCATTGTGATTTCAGGGGTCTTGGAGCATTGTGATGACTAGGGCATGGAACATTCTGATGAGAATGCCATGGAGCATTCTGATGACATGCGTCATGGAGATTTGATGACAAGGGCATGGAGCATTGTGATTACAGGGGTCTTGGAACATTGTGATGACAAGGGCATGGAGCATTGTGAGGAGAACAAGGAGCATTATGATCGCATGCGTCATTGAGCTTTGTGATGACAATGTCATGGAGCATTGAGATTACATGGGTCTTGGAGCATTGTGATGAAAAGTGCATGGATCATTGTGATGAAAAAGGCATGAAGCCTTGTCATGACAGGGTTCAAGGAGCATACAGACAACAAGTGTCAGGGAGCATTTTGATGACAAGTGTATTGAGCATTGTGATGACAAATGTCATGGAGCATTGTGATGAAAAGTGCATGGAATACTGTGATGACAGGCATCATGGAGTGTTGTGATGACAAGTGTTATGGAACACTGTGATCACAAGGGTTTGGAGCATTGTGATGAGAGAGGTCATGGATCATTTTGATTTCAAGGAGCATGGAGCATTGTGATGAAAAGGGCATGAAGCAATGTGATCCCAAGGTTCATGGAGGATTGTGATGACAATGGAAATGGAGTATTGTGATGACAAGCGCATAGAGCATTGTAATGACAAGGTCATGTAGCATTTTGCTGACAAAGGCATGGAGCATTTTGATGACAGGTGTCATGGAGCACTGTGATGACAACCGTCACGGAACATTGTGAAAACAGGGGTCATGGAGCATTGGGATGACAAGGGCATGGATCATTGTGATGACAAGGGTCATGGAGCAATGGGCTGAAAATGTTCATGGAGTGTTGGGATGACAGGGGTCATGGAGCATTGTGATGACTAGGGAATGGAGCATTGTGATGACAAGAGTCCCGGATCATTGTGTTGTCAGGTGTCATGGAGTGTTGTGATGACAGTGGTCATGGAGCATTGTGATGATATTGGCCATGGAGCATTGTGATGAGTAGGTCGTGGAGCATTGGGATGAAAATAATCATGGATTATTGTGATGACAGGGGTCATGGAGCATTGTGATGACAAGGGAATGGAGCATGGTAATGACAAGGTCCTGGAGCATTGTGATGAGAAGACCATGGAGACTTGTGAGGACAAGTCTCAGGGAGCATTCTGATGAAAAGGGAAATGGAACATTGTGATTACAGGGGTCTTGGAGCATTGTGATGACTAGGGCATGGAGCATTGTGATGAGAAGGCCATGGAGCATTCTGATGACATGTGTCATGGAGTTTTTTGATGACAAGGGAAAGGAGCATTGTGATTACAGGGGTCTTGGAACATTGTGATGACAAGGGCATGGAGCATTGTGAGGCGAAGAACAAGGAGCATTCTGTTGGCATGCGTCACTGAGCTTTGTGATGACAAGTGTTACGGAATATTGTGATCACAAGGGTTTGGAGCATTGTTATGACAGAGGTCATGGAGCATTTTCATTTCATTGTGATGACAATAGCATGAAGCATTATGATGATGGGCATGGTGCATTGTGATGACAGGGTTCATGGATCATTGAGATGAAAAAGGGCATAGAGCATTGTGATTACAGGGTTCTTGGAGCATTGTGATGAGAAGGGTCATGGAACATCGTGATGGCAGGGGCCATGGAGCATTGTTATGTCTTGGGTAATGGAGCATTGTGATGGCTAGGGCATGGAGCATTGTGATGAGAAGGCCATGGAGCATTCTGATGACATGGGTCATGGAGCTTTGTGAAGTCAAGGGCCTGGAGCAATGTGATGAGAGCGTTCATGGAGCGTTGTGATGACAATGACATGGAGCATTGTGATCCCAAGGGTCATGGATCTTTGTGATGACAAAGGTCATGGAGCATTTAGATGGCAAGGGCATTGTGCATTGTAATGAGAAGGGCGGGGAGGATTCTGATGACACGGTCATGGAGCAATTTGATGAAAAGTGTCATGGAATATTTTGATGACAGGTGTTATGGAACATTGTGGTGTCAGGGGTCATCGAACATTGTGATGATAAGTGCATGTAGCATTGTGATGACAGGAACCATGGAACATTGTGATGACAGAAGTGAGGGAGTATTGTGACAAATAGTGATGTAGCATTGTGATATCAGTGGTGAGAGAGCATTTTGATGAGAAGTGCATGGAGCATTGTGATGACAAATTTTAAGGAGCATTGTGATGACAAGATTGTGGAGCACTGTGATGACAAGCGTATGGTGCATTGTGATGACATGTGTCATGGAGCATTGTGCTGACAAGCACATGGAGCATTGTGATGACAAATGTCACAGAGAATTGTGAAGAAAAGTTCATGGAGCATTGTGGTTAATTAGGTCACAGAGACTGTTGATGACGAGGGCATGGACCATTGTGATGACAAAGGTCATGAAGCATTGTGATGACTGGAGTCACGGAGCATGGTGATGACAGGGGTCATGGAGCATTGTGATAAGAAGGGCATGGAGCATTGTGATGACAAGGGCATGGAACATTGGTCTAATAAGTTGCATGGATTATTGCGATGACAGTTGGAATGGCACATTGTGATGACAAGGGTATGGAGCATTGTGATGACCAGGTCATGCAGTATTGTGAAGACAGGTGTCAGGGAGCATTGTGATGACATATGTAATGGCCCTTTGTGATGACAATGGCATGGAGCATTGTGATGCCAAGTGTCATGGAGGATTTTGATGACAAAGGTAATGGAGCATTGTTATGACAATGGCTTGGAGCATTGTGATGACAAGGGTCAGGGAGCATTATGCTGACAAGTGCATGGAGAATTGTGATGACAAGGGTCATGGAGCATTCTGATGACAAGCTTGTGGAGTATTTTGATGACAATGACATGGAGCATTGTGATGAAAACGGCATGGGGCATTGTGATGAAAAATGCATGGAGCCATTTCCTGACAGGGTTCAAGGAGCATTCTGATGACAAGTGTCAGGGAGCATTGTGATGACAAGTGTATTGAGCATTGCGATGACAAAGGTCATGGAGCATTGTGATGAAAAGGGCATGGAGTATTGTGATGACTGGCATCATGGAGCGTTGTGATGACAAGTGTTATGGAACAATGTTATCACAAGTGTTTGGAGCATTGTGATGACAGAGGTCATGGATCATTTTGATTTCAAGGAGCATGGAGCATTGTGATGACAATGGCATGAAGCAATGTGATCCCAATGTTCATGGAGGATTGTGATGACAATGGAAATGGAGTATTGAAATGACAAGCGCATAGAGCATTATAATGACAAGGTCATGTAGCATTTTGCTGACAAAGGCATGGAGCATTGTGATGACATGTGTCATGAAGCACTGTGATGACAATCGTCACAGAGCATTGTGAATACAGGTGTCATGGAGCATTGGGATGACAAGGGCATGGGTCATTGGGATGACAAGTGTCATAGAGCACTTGGCTGAAAATGTTCCTGGAGTATTGTGATGACACGGGTCATGGAGCATTGTGATGACTAGGGAATGGAGCATTGTGATGACAAGATTCCCGGATCATTGTGTTGTCAGTTGTCATGGAGTGTTGTGATGACCGTGGTCATGGAGCATTGTGATGACAAGGGAATGGAGCATGGGGATGACAAGGTCCTGGAGCACTGTTATGAGAAGACCATGAAGAGTTGTGATGACAAGTCTCATGGAGCATTCTGATGAAAAGGGGACAGGAGCATTGTGATTTCAGGGGTCTTGGAGCATTGTGATGACTAGGGCATGGAGCATTGTGATGACAAGAGTCCGGGATCATTGTGTTGTCAGGTATCACGGTGTGCTGTGATGCAAATGGTCATGGAGCATTGTGATGACAAGGGAATGGAGCATGGTGATGACAAGGTCCTGGAGCTTTGTGATGAGAAGACCATGAAGACTTGTGATGGCAAGTCTCATGGAGCATTCTGATGAATAGGGACATGGAACATTGTGATTACAGGGGTCTTGGAGCATTTTGATGACTAGGGCATGGAGCATTGTGATTAAAGGGTTCTTGGAGCATGGTGATGAGAAGGGTCATGGAGCTTTGTGATGACAAGGCCATGGAACATCGTGATGGCAGGGTTCATGGTGCATTGCTATGTCTTGTGTAATGGAGCATTGTGATGGCAAGGGAATGGAGCATTGTGATGAGAAGGCCATGGAGCATTCTGATGACATGTGTCATGGAGCTTTGTGAAGACAAGGGCATGGAGCAATGTGATGAGAGCGTTCATGGAGCACTGTGATGACAATGACATGGAGCGTTGTGATGCCAAGGGTCATGGATCTTTGTGATGACAAAGTTCATGGAGCATTTTGATATCAAGGGCGTTGTGCATTGTGATGAGAAGGGCAGGGAGCATTGTGATGACAGGGTCATGGAGCAATTTGATGTAAAGTGTCATGGAACATTTTGATGACAGTTGTTATGGAACATTGTGATGTCAGGGGTCATCGAACATTGTGATGATAAGTGCATGTACCATTGTGATGACAGGAGTCATGGAACATTGTGATGACAGGGGTGAGGGAGTGTTGTGACAAATAGTGATGTAGCATAGTGATATCAGTGGTGAGAGAGCATTTTGATGAGAAGTGCATGGAGCATTGTGATGACAAATTTTAAGGAGCATTGTGATGACAAGATTGTGGAGCACTGTGATGACAAGCGTATGGTGCATTGTGATGACATGTGTCATGGAGCATTGTGCTGACAAGCACATGGAGCATTGTGATGACAAATGTCAAAGAGCATTGTGAAGAAAAGTTCATGGAGCATTGTGGTTAATTAGGTCACAGAGACTGTTGATGACGAGGGCATGGACCATTGTGATGACAAAGGACATGAAGCATTGTGATGACTGGAGTCACGGAGCATGGTGATGACAGGGGTCATGGAGCATTGTGATAACAAGGGCATGGAGCATTGTGATGACAAGGGCATGGAACATTGGTCTAATAAGCTGCATGGATTATTGCGATGACAGTTGGAATGGCACATTGTGATGACAAGGGTATGGAGCATTGTGATGACCAGGTCATGCAGTATTGTGAAGACAGGTGTCAGGGAGCATTGTGATGAAATATGTAATGGCCCTTTGTGATGACAATGGCATGGAGCATTGTGATGACAAGTGTCATGGAGGATTCTGATGACAAAGGTAATGGAGCATTTTGATGACAATGGCTTGGAGCATTAAGATGACAAGGGTCAGGGAGCCTTGTGCTGACAAGTGCATGGAGAATTGTGATGACAAGGGTCATGGAGCATTCTGATGACAAGCTTGTGGAGTATTTTGATGACAATGGCATGGAGCATTATTATGAAAACGGAATGGGGCATTATGATGAAAAAGGCATGGAGCATTTTCGTGACAGGTTTCAAGGAGCATTCTGATGACAAGTGTCAGGGAGCATTGTGATGACAAGTGTATTGAGCATTGTGATGACAAAGGTCATGGAGCATTGTGATGACAAGTGTTATGGAACAATGTTATCACAAGGGTTTGGAGCATTGTGATGACAGAGGTCATGGATCATTTTGATTTCAAGGAGCATGGAGCATTGTGATGACAATGGCATGAAGCACTGTGATCCCAAGGTTCATGGAGGATTGTAATGACAATTGAAATGGAGAATTGAGATGACAAGCGCATAGAGCATTATAATGACAAGGTCATGTAGCATTTTGCTGACAAAGGCATGGAGCATTGTGATGATATGTGTCATGGAGCACTGTGATGACAATCGTCACGGAGCATTGTGAATAAAGGTGTCATGGAGCATTGGGATGACTAGGGCATGGGTCATTGGGATGACAAGTGTCATGGAGCACTTGGCTGAGAATGTTCCTGGAGTATTGTGATGACACGGGTCATGGAGCATTGTGATGACTAGGGAATGGAGCATTGTGATGACAAGAGTCCCGGATCATTGTGTTGTCAGTTTTCATTGAGTGTTGTGATGACCGTGGTCATGGAGCATTGTGATGACAAGGGAATGGAGCATGGGGATGACAAGGTCCTGGAGCACTGTAATGAGAAGACCATGAAGAGTTGTGATGACAAGTCTCATGGAGCATTCTGATGAAAAGGGGCCAGGAGCATTGTGATTTCAGGGGTCTTGGAGCATTGTGATGACTAGGGCATGGAGCATTCTGATGAGAATGCCATGGAGCATTCTGATGACATGCGTCATGGAGTTTTTTGATGACCAGGGCATGGAGCATTGTGATTACAGGGGTCTTGGAACATTGTGATGACAAGGGCATGGAGCATTGTGAGGGGAAGAACAAGCAGCATTATGATCACATGCGTCATTGAGCTTTGTGATGACAATGGCATGGAGCATTGAGATTACATGGGTCTTGGAGCATTGTGATGAAAAGGGCATGGATCATTGTGATGAAAAAGGCATGAAGCCTTGTCATGGCAGGGTTCAAGGAGCATTCTGATGACAAGTGTCAGGGAGCATTGTGATGACAAGTGTATTGAGCATTGTGATGACAAATGTCATGGAGCATTGTGATGAAAAGTGCATGGAATACTGTGATGACAGGCATCATGGAGTGTTGTGATGACAAGTGTTATGGATCACTGTGATCACAAGGGTTTGGAGCATTGTGATGAGAGAGGTCATGGATCATTTTGATTTCAAGGAGCATGGAGCATTGTGATGAAAAGGGCATGAAGCAATGTGATCCCAAGGTTCATGGAGGATTGTGATGACAATGGAAATGGAGTATTGTGATGACAAGCGCATAGAGCATTGTAATGACAAGGTCATGTAGCATTTTGCTGACAAAGGCATGGAGCATTTTGATGACAGGTGTCATGGAGCACTGTGATGACAACCGTCACGGAACATTGTGAAAACAGGGGTCATGGAGCATTGGGATGACAAGGGCATGGATCATTGTGATGACAAGGGTCATGGAGCAATGGGCTGAAAATGTTCATGGAGTGTTGGGATGACAGGGGCCATGGAGCATTGTGATGACTAGGGAATGGAGCATTGTGATGACAAGAGTCCCGGATCATTGTGTTGTCAGGTGTCATGGAGTGTTGTGATGACAGTGGTCATAGAGCATTGTGATGATATTGGCCATGGAGCATTGTGATGAGTAGGTCGTGGAGCATTGGGATGAAAATAATCATGGATTATTGTGATGACAGGGGTCATGGAGCATTGTGATGACAAGGGAATGGAGCATGGTAATGACAAGGTCCTGGAGCATTGTGATGAGAAGACCATGGAGACTTGTGAGGACAAGTCTCAGGGAGCATTCTGATGAAAAGGGAAATGGAACATTGTGATTACAGGGGTCTTGGAGCATTGTGATGACTAGGGCATGGAGCATTGTGATGAGAAGGCCATGGAGCATTCTGATGACATGTGTCATGGAGTTTTTTGATGACAAGGGAAAGGAGCATTGTGATTACAGGGGTCTTGGAACATTGTGATGACAAGGGCATGGAGCATTGTGAGGCGAAGAACAAGGAGCATTCTGTTGGCATGCGTCACTGAGCTTTGTGATGACAAGTGTTACGGAATATTGTGATCACAAGGGTTTGGAGCATTGTTATGACAGAGGTCATGGAGCATTTTCATTTCATTGTGATGACAATAGCATGAAGCATTATGATGATGGGCATGGTGCATTGTGATGACAGGGTTCATGGATCATTGAGATGAAAAAGGGCATAGAGCATTGTGATTACAGGGTTCTAGGAGCATTGTGATGAGAAGGGTCATGGAGCTTTGTGATGAGAAGGCCATGGAACATCGTGATGGCAGGGGCCATGGAGAATTGTTATGTCTTGGGTAATGGAGCATTGTGATGGCAAGGGCATGGAGCATTGTGATGAGAAGGCCATGGAGCATTCTGATGACATGTGTCATGGAGCTTTGTGAAGACAAGGGCCTGGAGCAATGTGATGAGAGCGTTCATGGAGCATTGTGATGACAATGACATGGAGCATTGTGATCCCAAGGGTCATGGATCTTTGTGATGACAAAAGTCATGGAGCATTTAGATGGCAAGGGCATTGTTCATTGTAATGAGAAGGGCAGGGAGGATTCTGATGACAGGGTCATGGAGCAATTTGATGAAAAGTGTCAAGGAATATTTAGATGACAGGTTTTATGGAACATTGTGGTGTCAGGGGTCATCGAACATTGTGATGATAAGTGCATGTAGCATTGTGATGACAGGAGTCATGGAACATTGTGATGACAGAGGTGAGGGAGTATTGTGACAAATAGTGATGTAGCATTGTGATATCAGTGGGGAGAGAGCATTTTGATGAGAAGTGCATGGAGCATTGTGATGACAAATTTTAAGGAGCATTGTGACGAAAAGATTGTGGAGCACTGTGATGACAAGCGTATGGTGCATTGTGATGACATGTGTCATGGAGCATTGTACTGACAAGCACATGGAGCATTGTGATGACAAATGTCACAGAGCATTGTGAAGAAAAGTTCATGGAGCATTGTGGTTAATTAGGTCACAGAGACTGTTGATGACGAGGGCATGGACCATTGTGATGACAAAGGTCATGAAGCATTGTGATGACTGGAGTCACGGAGCATGGTGATGACAGGGGTCATGGAGCATTGTGATAACAAGGGCATGGAGCATTGTGATGACAAGGGCATGGAACATTGGTCTCATAATTTGCATGGATTATTGTGATGACAGTTGGTATGGCACATTGTGATGACAAGGGTATGGAGCATTGTGATGACCAGGTCATGCAGTATTGGGAAGACAGGTGTCAGGGAGCATTGTGATGACATATGTAATGGCCCTTTGTGATGACAATGGCATGGAGCATTGTGATGCCAAGTGTCATGGAGGATTCTGATGACAAAGGTAATGGAGCATTGTGATGACAATGGCTTGGAGAATTGTGATGACAATGGTCAGGGAGCATTGTGCTGACAAGTGCATGGAGAATTGTGATGACAAGGGTCATGGAGCATTCTGATGACAAGCTTGTGGAGTATTTTGATGACAATGACATGGAGCATTGTGATGAAAACGGCATTGGGCATTGTGATGAAAAAGGCATGGAGCCATTTCCTGACAGGGTTCAAGGAGCATTCTGATGACAAGTGTCAGGGAGCATTGTGATGACAAGTGTATTGAGCATTGTGATGACAAAGGTCATGGAGCATTGTGATGAAAAGGGCATGGAGTATTGTGATGACTGGCATCATGGAGCGTTGTGATGACAAGTGTTATGGAACAATGTGATCACAAGTGTTTGGAGCATTGTGATGACAGAGGTCATGGATCATTTTGATTTCAAGGAGCATGGAGCATTGTGATGACAATGGCATGAAGCAATGTGATCCCAATGTTCATGGAGGATTGTGATGACAATGGAAATGGAGTATTGAAATGACAAGCACATAGAGCATTAAAATGACAAGGTCATGTATCATTTTGCTGACAAAGGCATGGAGCATTGTGATGACATGTGTCATGGAGCACTGTGATGACAAGCGTCACGGAGCATTGTGAATACAGGTGTCATGGAGCATTGGGATGACAAGGGCATGGGTCATTGGGATGACAAGTGTCATAGAGCACTTGGCTGAAAATGTTCATGGAGTATTGAGATGACACGTGTCATGGGGCATTGTGATGACTAGGGAATGGAGCATTGTGATGACAAGAGTCCCGGATCATTGTGTTGTCAGTTGTCATGGAGTGCTGTGATGACCGTGGTCATGGAGCATTGTGATGAGAAGGGAATGGAGCATGGGGATGACAAGGTCCTGGAGCACTGTTATGAGAAGACCATGAAGAGTTGTGATGAAAAGTCTCATGGAGCATTCTGATGAAAAGGGGCCAGGAGCATTGTGATTTCAGGGGTCTTGGAGCATTGTGATGACTAGGGCATGGAGCATTGTGATGACAAGTGTCCGGGATCATTGTGTTGTCAGGTATCACGGTGTGCTGTGATGAGAATGGTCATGGAGCATTGTGATGACAAGGGAATGGAGCATGGTGATGACAATGTCCTGGAGCTTTGTGATGAGAAGACCATGAAGACTTGTGATGGCAAGACTCATGGAGCATTCTGATGAATAGGTGCATGGAGCATTGTGATTACAGGGGTCTTGAAGCATTGTGATGACTAGGGCATGGAGCATTGTGATTAAAGGGTTCTTGGAACATTGTGATGAGAAGGGTCATGGAGCTTTGTGATGACAAGGCCATGGAACATCGTGATGGCAGGGGTCATGGTGCATTGCTATGTATTGTGCAATGGAGCATTGTGATGGCAAGGGAATGGAGCATTGTGATGAGAAGGCCTTGGAGCATTCTGATGACATGTGTCATGGAGCTTTGTGAAGACAAGGGCATGGAGCAATGTGATGAGAGCGTTCATGGAGCATTGTGATGACAATGACATGGAGCGTTGTGATGCCAAGGGTCATGGATCTTTGTGATGACAAAGTTCATGGAGCATTTTGATGGCAATGGCGTTGTGCATTGTGATGAGAAGGGCAGGGAGCATTGTGATGACAGGGTCATGGAGCAATTTGATGAAAAGTGTCATGGAACATTTTGATGACAGTTGTTATGGAACATTGTGATGTCAGGGGTCATCGAACATTGTTATGATAAGTGCGTGTAGCATTGTGATGACAGGAGTCATGGAACATTGTGATGACAGGGGTGAGGGAGTATTGTGACAAATAGTGATGTAGCATAGTGATATCAGTGGTGAGAGAGCATTTTGATGAGAAGTGCATGGAGCATAATGATGACAAATTTTAAGGAGCATTGTGATGACAAGATTGTGGAGCACTGTGATGACAAGCGTATGGTGCATTGTGATGACATGTGTCATGGAGCATTGTGCTGACAAGCACATGGAGCATTGTGAGGACAAATGTCAAAGATCATTGTGAAGAAAAGTTCATGGAGCATTGTGGTTAAATAGGTCACAGAGACTGTTGATGACGAGGGCATGGACCATTGTGATGACAAAGGTCATGAAGCATTGTGATGACTGGAGTCACGGAGCATGGTGATGACAGGGGTCATGGAGGATTGTGATGACAAGGGCATGGAACATTGGTCTCATAAGTTGCATGGATTATTGCGATGACAGTTGGAATGGCACATTGTGATGACAAGGGTATGGAGCATTGTGATGACCAGGTCATGCAGTATTGTGAAGACAGGTGTCAGGGAGCATTGTGATGACATAGGTAATGGCCCTTCGTGATGACAATGGCATGGAGCACTGTGATGCCAAATGTCATGGAGGATTCTGATGACAAACGTAATGGAGCATTTTGATGACAATGGCTAGGAGCATTGAGATGACAAGGGTCAGGGAGCCTTGTGCTGACTAGTGCATGGAGAATTGTGAGGACAAGGGTCATGGAGCATTCTGATGACAAGCTTGTGGAGTATTTTGATGACAATGGCATGGAGCATTATTATGAAAACGGAATGGGGCATTATGATGAAAAAGGCATGGAGCATTTTCGTGACAGGGTTCAAGGAGCATTCTGATGACAAGTGTCAGGGAGCATTGTGATGACAAGTGTATAGAGCATTGTGATGACAAAGGTCATGGAGCATTGTGATGACAAGTGTTATGGAACAATGTTATCACAAGGGTTTGGAGCATTGTGATGACAGAGGTCATGGATCATTTTGATTTCAAGGAGCATGGAGCATTGTGATGACAATGGCATGAAGCAATGTGATCCCAAGGTTCATGGAGGATTGTAATGACAATGGAAATGGAGTATTGAGATGACAAGCGCATAGAGCATTATAATGACAAGGTCATGTAGCATTTTGCTGACAAAGGCATGGAGCATTGTGATGACATGTGTCATGGAGCACTGTGATGACAAGCGTCACGGAACATTGTGAATACAGGTGTCATGGAGCATTGGGATGACAAGGGCATGGGTCATTGGGATGACAAGTGTCATGGAGCACTTGGCTAAAAATGTTCATGGAGTATTGTGATGACACGGGTCATGGAGCATTGTGATGACTAGGGAATGGAGCATTGTGATGAGAAGATTCCCGGATCATTGTGTTGTCAGGTGTCATGGAGTGTTGTGATGACAGTGGTCATGGAGCATTGTGATGACAAGGGAATGGAGCATGGGGATGACAAGGTTCTGGAGCACTGTTATGAGAAGACCATGAAGAGTTGTGATGAGAAGTCTCATGGAGCATTCTGATGAAAAGGGGCCAGGAGCATTGTGATTTCAGGGGTCTTGGAGCATTGTGATGACTAGGGCATGGAGCATTCTGATGAGAATGCCATGGAGCATTCTGATGCCATGCGTCATGGAGTTTTTTGATGACAAGGGCATGGATCATTGTGATTACAGGGGTCTTGGAACATTGTGATGACAAGGGCATGGAGCATTGTGAGGAGAAGAACAAGCAGCATTATGATCACATGCGTCATTGAGCTTTGTGATGACAATGGCATGGAGCATTGAGATTACATGGGTCTTGGAGCATTGTGATGAAAAGGGCATGGATCATTGTGATGAAAAAGGCATGAAGCCTTGTCATGACAGGGTTCAAGGAGCATACAGACAACAAGTGTCAGGGAGCATTTTGATGACAAGTGTATTGAGCATTGTGATGACAAATGTCATGGAGCATTGTGATGAAAAGTGCATGGAATACTGTGATGACAGGCATCATGGAGTGTTGTGATGACAAGTGTTATGGAACACTGTGATCACAAGGGTTTGGAGCATTGTGATGAGAGAGGTCATGGATCATTTTGATTTCAAGGAGCATGGAGCATTGTGATGAAAAGGGCATGAAGCAATGTGATCCCAAGGTTCATGGAGGATTGTGATGACAATGGAAATGGAGTATTGTGATGACAAGCGCATAGAGCATTGTAATGACAAGGTCATGTAGCATTTTGCTGACAAAGGCATGGAGCATTTTGATGACAGGTGTCATGGAGCACTGTGATGACAAGGTCATGGAGCATTCTGATGACAAGCTTGTGGAGTATTTTGATGACAATGACATGGAGCATTGTGATGAAAACGGCATGGGGCATTTTGATGAAAAAGGCATGGAGCCATTTCCTGACAGGGTTCAAGGAGCATTCTGATGACAAGTGTCAGGGAGCATTGTGATGACAAGTGTATTGAGCATTGTGATGACAAAGGTCATGGAGCATTGTGATGAAAAAGGCATGGAGTATAGTGATGACTGGCATCATGGAGCGTTGTGATGACAAGTTTTATGGAACAATGTGATCACAAGGGTTTGGAGCATTGTGATGACAAAGGTCATGGATCATTTTGATTTCAAGGAGCATGGAGCATTGTGATGACAATGGCATGAAGCAATGTGATCCCAAGTTTCATGGAGGATTGTGATGACAATGGAAATGGAGTATTGTGATGACAAGCGCATAGAGCATTGTAATGACAAGGTCATGTAGCATTTTGCTGACAAAGGCATGGAGCATTTTGATGACAGGTGTCATGGAGCACTGTGATGACAACCGTCACAGAACATTGTGAATACAGGGGTCATGGAGCATTGGGATGACAAGGGCATGGATCATTGTGATGACAAGGGTCATGGAGCAATGGGCTGAAAATGTTCATGGAGCGTTGTGATGACAGGGTTCTTGGAGAATTGTGATGATATTGGTCATGGAGCAATGTGATGACTAGGGAATGGAGCATTGTGATGACAAGAGTCCCGGATCATTGTGTTGTCAGGTGTCAGGTGTCAGGTGTCATGGAGTGTTGTGATGACAGTGCTCATGGAGCACTGTGAAGATATTGGCCATGGAGCATTGTGATGTGTAGGCCGTGGAGCATTGGGATGAAAATAATCATGGATTATTGTGATGAAAGTTGTCATGGAGCACTGTGATGACAAGGGAATGGAGCATGGTAATGAAAAGGTCCTGGAGCATTGTGATGAGAAGACCATGGAGACTTGTGATGACAAGTCTCAGGGAGCATTCTAATGAAAAGGGAAATGGAATATTGTGATTACAGGGGTCTTGGAGCATTGTGATTACTAGGGCATGGAGCATTGTGATGAGAAGGCCATGGAGCATTCTGATGACATGCGTCATGGAGTTTTTTGATGACAAGGGAAAGGAGCTTTGTGATTACAGGGGTCTTGGAACATTGTGATGACAAGGGCATGGAGCATTGTGAGGCGAAGAACAAGGAGCATTCTGATGGCATGCGTCATTGAGCTTTGTGATGACAAGTGTTACGGAATATTGTGATCACAAGGGTTTGGAGCGTTGTTATGACAGAGGTCATGGAGCATTTTCATATCATTGTGATGACAAAAGCATGAAGCATTATGATGATGGACACGGTGCATTGTGATGACAGGGTTCATGGATCATTGAGATGAAAAAGGGCATAGAGCATTGTGATTACAGTGTTCCTGGAGCATAGTGATGAGAAGGGTCATGGAGCTTTGTGATTACAAGGCCATGGAACATCGTGATGGCAGGGGTCATGGAGCATTGTTATGTCTTGGGTAATGGAGCATTGTGATGGCAAGGGCATGGAGCATTGTGATGAGAAGGCCATGGAGCATTCTGATGACATGTGTCATGGAGCTTTGTGAAGACAAGGGCCAGGAGCAATGTGATGAGAGTGTTCATGGAGCATTGTGATGACAGTGACATGGAGCATTGTAATGCCAAGGGTCATGGATCTTTGTGATGACAAAGGTCATGGAGCATTTTGATGGCAAGGGCATTGTGCATTGTGATGAGAAGTGCAGGGAGCATTGTGATGACAGGGTCATGGAGCAATTTGATGAAAAGTGTCATGGAACATTTTGATGGCAGGTGTTATGGAACATTGTGATGTCAGTGGTCATAGAACATTGTGATGATAAGTGCATGTAGCATTGTGATGATAGGAGTCATGGAACATTGTGATGACAGGGGTGAGGGAGTATTGTGACAAATAATGATGTAGCATTGTGATATCAGTGGTGAGAGAGCATTTTGATGAGAAGTGCATGGAGCATTGTGATGACAAATTTTAAGGAGCATTGTGATGACAAGATTGTGGAGCACTGTGATGACAAGCGTATGGTGCATTGTGATGACATGTGTCATGGAGCATTGTGCTGACAAGCACATGGAGCACTGTGATGACAAGTGTCAAAGAGCACTGTGAAGAAATGTTCATGGAGCATTGTGGTTAAAAAGGTCACAGAGACTGTTGATGACGAGGGCATGGGCAATTGTGATGACAAAGGACATGAAGCATTGTGATGACTGGAGTCACGGAGCATTGTGATGACAGGGGTCATGGAGCATTGTGATAACAAGGGCATGGAGCATTGTGATGACAAGGGCATGGAACATTGGTCTAATAAGTTGCATGGATTATTGCGATGACATTTGGTATGGCACATTGAGATGACAAGGGCATGGAGCATTTTGATGACCATGTCATGCAGTATTGTGAAGAGAGGTGTCAGGGAGCATTGTGATGACATATGTAATGGCCCATTATGATGACAATAGCATGGATCATTGTGATGACAAGGGTCATGGAGCATTGTGCTGAGAAGTGCATGGAGAATTGTGATGACAAGTGTCATGGAGCATTCTGATGACCAGCTTGTGGAGTATATTGATGACAATGACATGGAGCATTGTGATGAAAATGGCATGGGGCATTGTGATTAAAAAGCCATGGAGCCTTTTCCTTACAGGGTTCAAGGAGCATCTGATGACAAGTGTCAGGGAGCATTGTGATGAAAAGTGTATTGAGCATTGTGATGACAATGGTCATGGAGCATTGTGATGAAAAGGGCATGGAGTATTGTGATGACAGGCATCATGGAGCGTTGTGATGACAAGTGTTATGGAACAATGTGATCACAAGGGTTTGGAGCATTGTGAAGACAGAGGTCATGGATCATTTTGATTTCAAGGAGCATGGAGCATTGTGATGACAAGGGCATGAAGCAATGTGATCACAAGTTTCATGGAGGATTGTGATGACAATGGTAATGGAGTATTGAGATGACAAGCGCATAGAGCATTATAATGACAATGTCATGTAGCATTTTGCTGACAAAGGCATGGAGCATTGTGATGACATGTGTCATGGAGCACTGTGATTACAAGCATCACGAAGCATTGTGAATGCACGGGTCATTGAGCATTGGGATGACAAGAGCAAGGATCATTGGGATGACAAGGGTCATGGATCACTTGGCTGAAAATTTTCATGGTTTATTGTGATAACACGGGTCATGGAGCATTGTGATGACGAGGGAATGGAGCATTGTGATGACAAGAGTCTGGGATCATTGTGTTGTCAGTTGTCATGGAGTGTTGTGATGACAGTGGTCATGGAGCACTGTGATTACCAGGGAATGGAGCATGGGGATGACAGGTCCTGGAGCATTGTGATGAGAAGGCCATGAAGACTTGTGATGACAAATCTCATGGAACATTCTGATGAAAAGGGGCGTGGAGCAATGTGATTACAGGGGTCTTGGAGCATTGTGATGACTAGGGCATGGAGCATTGTGATGAGAAAGCCATGGAGCATTCTGATGACATGCGTCATGGAGTATTTTGATGACAAGGCCACGGAATATTGTGATTACAGGGGTCTTGGTACATTGTGATGACAAGGGCATGGAGCATTTTGAGGAGAAGACCACGGAGGATTCTGATGGCATGTGTCATTGAGCTTTGTCTTGACAATGGCATGGAGCATTGAGATTACATGGGTCTTGGAGCACTGTGATGAAAAGGACATGGATCATTGTGATGAAAAAGGCATGGAGCCTTGTCATGACAGGGTACAAGAAGCATACAGACAACAAGTGTCAGGGAGAATTTTGATGACAAGTGTATCGAGCATTGTGATGACAATGGTCATGGAGCATTGTGATGAAAAGTGCATGGAGTATTGTGATGTACAGGCATCATCGAGCGTTTTGATGACAAGTGTTATGGAACAATGTGATCACAAGGGTTTGGAGCATTGTGATGACAGAGGTCATGGATCATTTTGATTTCAAGGAGCATTGAGCATTGTGATGAATAGGGCATGAAGCAATGTGATACCAAGGTTCATGGAGGATTGTGATGACAATGGAAATGGAGTATTGTGATGACAAGCGCAGAGAGCATTGTAATGACACGGTCATGTAGCATTTTGCAGACAAAGGCATGGAGCATTGTGATGACAGGTGTCATGGAGCACTGTTATGACAACCGTCACGGATCTTTGTGAATACAGGGATCATGGAGCATTGGGATGACAAGGGCATGGATCACTGTGATGACAAGGGTCATGGAGCACTGGGCTGAAAATGTTCATGGAGTGTTGTGATGACAGGGTTCATGGAGCATTGTGATGACTAGGGAATGGAGCATTCTGATCACAAGAGTCCCGGATCATTGTGTTGTCAGGTGTCATGGAGTGTTGTGATGACAGTGGTCATGGAGCATTTGATGATATTGGCCATGGAGCATTGTGATGAGTAGGTCGTGGAGCATTGGACTGCAAATGTTCATGGATTATTGTGATGAGAGGGGTCATGGGGCATTGTGATGACAAGGGAATGGAGCATGGCAATGACAAGGTCCTGGAGCAGTGTGATGAGAAGACCAGGGAGACTTGTGATGACAAGTCTCATGGAGCTTTCTGATGAAAATGGAAATGGAACATTGTGATTACAGTGGTCTTGGAGCATTGTGATGACTAGGGCATGGAGCATTGTGATGAGAAGTCCATGGAGCATTCTGTTGACATACGTCATGGAGTTTTTTAATGACAAGTGCAAGGAGCATTGTGATTACAGGGGTCTTGGAACATTGTGATGAAAAGGGAATGGAGCATTGAGATTACATGTGTCTTGGAGCATTGTGTTGATAAGGACATGGATCATTGTGATGAAAATGGCATGGAGCCTTGTCATGACAGGATTCAAGGAGCATACAGACAACAAGTGTCAGGAAGAATTTTGATGACAAGTGTATTGAGCATTGTTATGACAAATGTCATGGAGCATTGTGATGAGAAGACCATTGATAATTGTGATGACGAGCGTCATGGGGCATTGTGATGACAAGTGTTATGGAATATTGTGATCCCAAGGGTTTGGAGCATTGTTATGACAGAGGTCATGGAGCATTTTGATTTCATTGTGATGACAATAGCATGAAGCATTATGATGATGGGCATGGTGCATTGTGATGACAGGGTTCATGGATCATTGAGATGAAAAAGGGCATAGAGCATTGTAATTACAGGGTTCTTGGAGCATTGTGATGAGAAGGGTCATGGAGCTTTGTGATGACAAGGCCATGGAACATCGTGATGGCAGGGGTCATGGAGCATTGTTATGTCTTGAGTAATGGAGCACTGTGATGGCAAGGGAATGGAGCATTGTGATGAGAAGGCCATGGAGCATTCTGATGACATGTGTCATAGAGCTTTTTGAAGACAAGGGTCTGGAGCAATGTGATGAGAGCGTTCATGGAGCATTGTGATGACAATGACATGGAGCATTGTGATGCCAATGGTCAAGGATCTTTGTGATGACAAAGGTCATGGAGCATTTTGATGGCAAGGGCGTTGTGCATTGTGATGAGAAGGGCAGGCAGAATTGTGATGACATGGTCATGGAGCAATTCGATGTAAATTGCCATGGAATATTTTGATGACAGGTGTTATGGAACATTGTGATGTCAGGGGTCATCGAAAATTATGATGATAAGTGCATGTAGCATTGTGATGACAGGAGTAAAAGAACATTGTGATGACAGGGTGAGGGAGTATTGTGACAAATAGTGATGTAGCATTCTGATATCAGTGGTGAGAGAGCATTTTGATGAGAAGTGCATGGAGCATTGTGATGACAAATTTTAAGGAGCAATGTGATGACAAGATTGTGGAGCACTCTGAAGACAAGGTCATGGTGCATTGTGATGACATGAGTCATGGAGCATTGTGCTGACAAGTGCATGGAGCATTGTGATGACAAGGGTCAAAGAGCATTTTGATGAAAAGTTCATGGAGCATTGTTTTCAAAAACATCAGAGAGACTGTTGATGACGAGGGCAGGGATCATTGTGATGACAAAAGTCATGAATCATTGTGATGACTGGAGTCACGGAGCATTGTGATGACAGGGGTCATGGAGCATTTTGAAAACAAGGGCATGGAGCATTGTGATGACAAGTGCATGGAACATTGAGATGAAAAAGGGCATAGAACATTGTGATTACAGGGTTCTTGGAGCATTGTGATGACATGTGTCATGGAGCACTGTGATGACAAGCGTCACGGAGCATTGTGAATACAGGGGTCATGGAGCATTGTGATGACAAGGGTCATGGAGCACCTGGCTGAAAATGTTCATGGAGTTTTGTGATGACAGGGGTCATGAAGCATTGTGATGATTAGGGAATGGAGCATTGTGATGACAAGAGTCCCTGATCATTGTGTTGTCAGGTGTCATGGGGTGTTGTGATGACTGTGGTCATGTAGCATTTTGATGATATTGGCCATGGATCATTGTGATGAGTAGGTCGTGGAGCATTGGGCTGAAAATGTTCATGGATTATTGTGATGAGAGGGGTCATGGAGCATTGTGATGACAAGGGAATGCAGCATGGTGATGACAAGGTCCTGGAGCATTGTGATGAGAAGACCATGGAGACTTGTGATGACAATTCTGATGGAGCATTCTGATGAAAATGGGCATGGAGCATTGTGATTACAGGGGTCTTGGAGCATTGTGATGTGTAGGGCATGGAGCATTGTGATGAGAAAGTCATGGAGCATTCTGATGACATGCGTCATGGAGTTTTGTGATGACAAGTGCATGGAGCATTGTGATTACAGGGATCTAGGAGCATTGTGATGAAAGGGGCATGGATCATTGTTATGAAAAAGGCATGGAGCCTTGTCATGACAGGGTTCAAGGAGCATACTGACGACAAGTGTCAGGGAGCATTGTGATGACAAGTGTATTGAGCATTGTGATGACAAAGATCATGGAGCATTGTGATGAGAAGACCATGGATAATTGTGATGATGAGCATCATGGGTGTTGTGATGATAAGTGTTATGGAACATTGTGATCACAAGGTTTTGGAGCATTATGATGACAGAGGTCATGGAGAATATTGATTTCATTGTGATGACAATAGCCTGAAGCATTATGATGATGGGCATGGTGCATTGTGATGACAGTGTTCATGGAGCATTGACATGAAAAGTGGCAGGGAGCATTGTGATTACAAGGGTCTTGTAACATTTTGATGACAAGGGCATGGAACATTGTGATGAAAAGGCCCCGGAACATTCTGATGACATGCGTCATGGAGCTTTGTGATGACAAGGGCATGGAGCATTGTGATTTCAGTGGTCTTAAGCATTGTGATGACAAGTGTCATGGAACCTTGTGATGACTAGGCCGTGGAACATTTTGATGGCAAAGGTCATTGTGCATTGTTATGACAGGTGTAATGCAGGATTTTGATGAGAAGGGCATGGAACATTTGTCTGAAATATTTCATGGATTATTGTGATGAGAGTGGGCATGGAGCATTTTGATGACAAGGGCACGGAACACTGTGATACATGGGTCATGCAGGATTTTAATGACAAGGGCATGGAGCATTGTGATGAGAAAGGCATCGAGCATTGTGATGACAAATATCAGGGAGCTTTGTGATGACAAGGGCATGGAGCAATATGATAAGAGGGTTCACGGAGCATTGTGATGACAATGACATTGAGCACTGTGATGCCAAGTGTCATGGAGCTTTGTGATGACAAGTCATGGGGCATTTTGATGACAAGGGCATGGTGCATTGTGATGAGAAAGGCAGGGAGCATTTTGATGGCCGGGTCATGCAGCAATTTGATGAAAAGTGTAAAGGAACATTTTGATGGCAGGGGTTATAGAACATTGTGATGTCAGGGGTCTTGGAACTTTGGGATGAAAAGGGTCATGGAACATTTTGATGACAGGGATTATGGTACATTGTGATGTCAGGTGTCATGGAACATTGTGCTGATAAGGGGATGTAGCATTGTGATGACAGGTTAATGGAACATTGTGATTACAGGGGTGAGGGAGTATTGTGATGACTAGTGATGGAACATTGTGATATCTCTGGTGAGAGAGCATTTTGATGAGAAGTGCATGGAGCATTGTGATTACAAGGTTTAGGGAGCATTGCAGTGACAATGTTGTTGACCGTTGTGATGAAATGCACGTGGCACACTGTCATGTCTATGGTCATGGAGAATTGTTCTGAAAAATACATGGAGCATTATGATGACAAGGGTCACAGAAAATTGTGATGAAAATTTCAGGGAGCATTGTGGTTACAAAGGTCAAAGAGCCTTGTGATGATGCGGGCATGGACCATTGTGATGACAAACGTTATGAAACATTGTGATGACTGGAGTCAGGGAGCATTGTGAAGACAGGGGTCATGTAGCTTTGTGATGACAAGGGCATGGAGCATTGTGATGACAGGGGCATGGAGCATTGGTCTGACAAGTTTCATAGATTATTGTGATGACAGTGGGCATGGTGCATTGTGATGACCAGGGCCTGGAGCATTTTGATGAGAACGTCATGGAGTATTGTGAAGACAGGTGTCAGGGAGCATTGTGATGACATATGTCATGGTCCATTGCGATGACAATGGCATGGAGCATTGTGATGCAAAATGAAATGGAGAATTGTGATGACAACTATAAGGGTGCATTTCGATGATTAGGGCTTGTAGCATTATGATGACAAGGGCCATTGAAACTTTTCATGACAAGGTCGAGAAGCATTGTGATGACAAGGTCCTGGAGCATTGTGATGGCAAAACCATGGAGCCTTGTGGTGACAAGTCTCATGGAGCATAATGATGAAAAGTGGCATGGAGCATTGTGCTTAGAGGTGTCTTGGCACATTGTGATGACAAGGGCATGGAGCATTATGAGGAGAAGACCAAGGAGCATTCTGATGGCATGTGTTATTGAGCTTTGTGATGACAAGGGCATGGAGCATTGTGATTACATGGCTCTTGGAGCATTGTGATGAAAAGGGCATGGATCATTGTGTGGAAAAAGGCATGGAGCCTTGTCATGACAGGGTTCAAGGAGCATACAGACAACAAGTGTCAGGGAGCATTTTGATGACAAGTGTATTGAGCATTGTGATGAGAATACCATTGATAATTGTGATGACGAGTGTCATGGGGCATTGTGATGACAAGTGATAGGGAATATTGTGATCACAAGGGTTTGGAGCATTGTTATGACAGAGGTCATGGGGCATTTTGATTTCATTGTGATGACAATAGCATGAAGCATTATGATGATGGGCATGGTCCACTGTGATGACAGGGTTCATGGCTCATTGAGATGAAAAAGGGCATAGAGAATGGTGATTACAGTGTTCTTGGAGCATTGTGATGAGAAGGGTCATGGAGCTTTGTGATGACAAGGCCATGGAACATCGTGATGGCAGGGGTCATGGAGCATTGTTATGACTGTGGTAATGGAGAATTGTGATGGCAAGGGCATGGAGCATTGTGATGAGAAGGCCATGGAGCATTCTGATGACATGTGTCATGGAGCTTTGTGAAGACAATGGCATGGAACAATGTGATGAGAGCGTTCATGGAGCATTGTTATGACAATGACATGGAGAATTGTGATGCCAAGGGTCATGGATCTTTGTGATGACAAAGGTCATGGAGCATTTAGATGGCAGGGGCGTTGTGCATTGTGATGAGAAGGGCAGGGAGCATTCTGATGACAGGGTCATGGAGCAATTTGATGAAAAGTGTCATGGAATATTTTGATGACAGGTGTTATGGAACACTGTGATGTCAGGGGTCATCGAACTTTTTGATGATAAGTGCATGAAGCATTGTGATGACAGGAGTCATGGAACATTGTGATGACAGGTGAGGGAGTATTGTGACAAATAGAGATATAGCATTGTGATATCAGTGGTGAGAGAGCATTTTGATGAGAAGGGCATGGAGCATTGTGATGACAAATTTTAAGGAGCATTGTGATGAAAAGATTGTCGAGCACTGTGATGACAAGCGCATGGTGCATTGTGATTACATGTGTCATGGAGCATTGTGCTGACAAGCGCATGGAGCACTGTGATGACAAGGGTCAAAGAGCATTGTGATGAAACGTTCATGGAGCATTGTGGTTAAAAAGGTCACAGAGACTGTTGATGACGAGGGCATGGACCATTTTGATGACAAAATTCTTGAAGCACTGTGATGACTGGAGTCACGGAGCATTGTGATGACAGGGGCCATGGAGCATTGTAATAACAAGGGCATGGAGCGTTGTGATGGCAAGGGCATGGAACATTGGTCTAATAAGTTTCATGGATTATTGTGATGACAGTTGGAATGGCGCATTGTGATGAAAATGGCATGGAGCATTGTGATGACCAGGTCATGCAGTATTGTAAAGACACGTGTCAGGTAGCATTGTGATGACATATGTAATGGCCCATTGTGATGACAATGGCTTGGAGCATTGTGATGATAAGGGTCAGGGAGCATTGTTCTGACAAATGCATGGAGAATTGTGATGACAAGGGTAATGGAGCATTCTGATGACAAGCTTGTGGAGTATTTTGATGACACTGCATGATGTATTGTGATGAAAACGCCATGGGGCATTGTGATGAATAAGCCGTGGAGCCTTGTCATGAAAGAGTGCACGGTGCATACTGAGGTCAGTAGTCAGAGAGTACTGTGTTAACAAGGGTATTGAGCATTGTGCTGACAAAAGTCATGGTGCATTGTGATGAGAAGGCCATGGATAACTGTGCTGACCAGTGTCATGGGGCATTGTGATGACAAGTGTTTTGGGACATTGTGATCACAAGGTTTTGCAACATTGTGATGACAGATGTCATGGATCAATTAGATTTCATTGTGATGACAATAGCATGAAGCATTATGATGATGGGCATGGTGCATTTGGATGACAGCGTTCATGGAGCATTGTGATGAAAAGTGGCATGGAGCATTGGTCTGACATGTTTCTTGGATTATTGTGATAAGTATGTGCATGACACATTTTGATGAGAAGGTCATGGAGCACTGTGATGACAATGTCATGGATTATTGTGAAGAAAGGTGTCAGGGAGCATTGTGATGAAATATGTCATGTTCCCGTTTGATGACAATAACATGGAGCATTGTGGTGCCAATTTTTATGGAGGATTGTTGTGACAATGTAAAGGAGCATTGTGATGACAAGGGCATGGAGCATTGTGATATCAAGGGCCATTGAGAATTTTAATGTCCTGGTCGTGAAACATTTTGATGAAAAGCGCATGGAACTTCCTATGACAGGGGTCATGGAGCATTGCGATGACAAGTGCATGGAGTATTGTGATGACAAGAGCATATAACATTGTGATGTGAAGTGCCATGGAGCATTGTAATGACAAGGACGTGGAGAATTGTCAGGACAAGGGACATTGAGCTTTGAGATGACAAGGCATGGAGCATGTTGATGGCAAAACCGTGGAGCATTGTCATGAGAAGACCTTGAGTAATTGTGATGTCGAGCATCATGGAGCACTGTAATGACAAGGGGATAGAAGCATTGTGATGACAGTTGTCAGGGAGCAATGTGATGACAGGGTTCATGGAGCAATGTGATGACAAAGGCATGGAGCATTGTGATGACAAGGGCATGGAGCATTGTGATGACAAGTGCATGGAGCATTGCAATGTCAAGAGAATGGAGAATTGTGATGACAAGACTATGTAACCTTTTGATGAGAAATGTCATGTAGCATTGTGATGACAAGGACGTGGAGAATTTTGATGACAAGGGACATGGAGCATTTTGATAACCAGGGCATGGATCACTGTGATGACAGGGGACATGGAGCATTATTATGACAAGGGCCATGGTGCATTCTGACATAAAATATCACTTATGAAGGGAATGTAAACATGGCTACATATGAACTGATTTAGGGAAGAGAACAGAGTCTCAGATTTAGAAAACACTCTAACGCTTGCTTAAGGGGAAAGACAGGTGGGGAGATGCACAAAACAAAAGTTTGATATTAGCAAAGGTACCGTTCCATAATCCAAAAACAAAAGAGACAAGCCCTACTCCTTCCTCAGAGAACGGAACTCAACATCCCTATTCCCCGCAGAGAAATATATCTGACTAGTAAGAATTTTAAAACCTATGAATTGATATGTCTCCGTAAGGTAACTAAGTGTGTCTAGAAAGACATAAACATGGCAGTGAGAATGAGCTCAAACCCAATATAAAAATGAATTTCAAAACAAAACATAAAAACAGAAAAATTCTTACACAATACCTTAGGGTCGCTGATGAAACCTGGAATAACCCTATCTACAACGACAGCTGGATGTGGCATAAGGCTGGACACTTGGGACTGAGAGGATTGGTGAGATTGGGTGAGCAAATGTAGACCCTTTAAAGCAATAATGCATGGCACCCATTCCATGGGTCCCAACTCTCTAGGTTGAAGGCAATATTACTACAGCTATATCATGTACGGGAAACCTAGAGAATGGACACACTGTGAATACGAAATGTTTCTAAAACTCAACGAATAGTCCCTCTCCTTGTGCGCCAGTTTGACTTTCCAACAGCTTTACTATCAATCTCCAAACTTGGAGAGACAGCCCCTTTAACCTCCTGGTTCTCACAGGTTGCCAATTTGGCAGAGGATGAAAGGGAAGAGGGAGAAGCAATGAGAGAGTAGCTGTTAGGCATTTGGACGGGCATATGTCACTCTAATTTCCCGGCAGGAAGAAGAATTAACCAAAGTCTCAACCACCCACCGGGAACCAGTATAGGTCCTGAAACAAAATTTGGACTTGCATTCAGCTCACAAAAAAAGAGTTGAAAAATGGAGCTCAGCGGCAGAGCGATTCACAATCTGGCAGAGTAATAAAAGCCAACTATCGTCCAGAAATCTGTTGAGGGAAGGCAAAGAAGCAGACTTGAAAGTGAGGACGAATAGCAGGAAACAGATTTCAAGAGGTACATTGGAATCGTCTGTAAAGCACTGGAAGAGGGGCACAACTTGGACAATGATGCACTTGGCCAAAAGTGCGTATGCATTTTCTCCTGAATATATGCAGGAGAAAACGCATACGCCCTTTTTGGCCAAGCAAGCAAGCGGGCAATGCAAATCTGCACTACAAAGAAGTATCACTTCCCACTGGTCCAAAGGGACATCCACAAAATGTGTAAATATCAGAAAGGCAAGACAGGCCGTGGAGAACAGGGAGCCTTGTTATGCTGATGGGCGGGATGTAAATTGCCAACTGCCTCTCTGGAGGAGTGCATTGTGTTCCCTAAAACAAGTAAACATCAGAGCTACAGAGCCAAGGGCACTTCCAGTCTAGGGAATATACCTTGGGAAAACTGAAAATCAATAAGACAGAGCCACCCTCAAATTTAGGGCTGTACTGCTTACAAGAACCTCAACTTGCGTACACCTAAAATATCCCAGGAAATATAAAAATGGTTCAAAAAATTGTGGTACTTACGTATGATGGAATATCCGTCAGCCATGAAATCAATGTCATAAGACGAGTAGAAGCAAAATGAGTGGATTCAGGTTCGATGATTCTAAGTGAAATAAGTCACACAGAAAAAGAAGCTTATCATAAGATATCACTTATGAAGATCCTGTAAACATGGCTACACATGAACTGAGTTAGGAAAGAGAACAGAGTCTCACATTTAGAAAACACTCTTATGCCTGCTTAAGGGGGAAGGAGAGGTAGGGTGATGCATAAAACCAGAGTTTGATATAAGCACAGGTACCGTTCCAAAAACCAACTATGGAATAGATAAGACCTACCTATACCTTCCTCAGTGAAAGGGACTCAAAACCTCATATTTCCCGCAGAGGAATATATCTGACTAGTAAGAATCTTAAAACCTATGTATTGATATGTCTCCATAAGGGAATCAAGTGTGTCTAGACTGGCATAAACATGGCAGCGAGAATCAGCTCAAACCCACTATAAAAAGGAATTTCCAAAACAAAAGAAAAAAACAGGGAAATTCTTTACAATTCCTTCAGGGTCTCTGATGAAACGTGGAATGACCCTGTCTACAATGACAGGTGGATGTGGCATAAGGCTGGACCCTTGGGACTGAGAGGATTGGTGGGATTGGGTTAGCAAATGCAGACCCTTTAAAGCAATAATGCATGACACCCATTCCATGGGTCCCAACTCTCCAGGTTGAAGGAAATATTACTACAGCTATAACATGTACGGGAAACGTAGAGAATGTACACACTGAATACGAAAGGTCTCTAAAACTCAACGAATAGTCCCTCTCCTGGTGCTCCGGTTTGACTTTCCAACAGCTTTACTATCAATCTCCCAACTTGGAGAGACAGCTCCTTTAACCTCCTGGTTCTCACAGGTTGCCAATTTGGCAGAGGATGAAAGGGCAGAGGGAGAAGCAATGACAGAGTAGCTGTTAGATATTTGGACGGGCATATGTCACTCTAATTTCCCGGCAGGAAGAAGAATTAACCAAAGTCTCAGCCACCCACCGTGAACCAGTATAGGTCCTGTACAAAAATTTTGGACATGTGTTCAGCTCACAAAAAACGACTTGAAAAATGGAGCTCAAGGGCACAGCAATTCACAAACTAGCAGAGGAATAAAGGACAACTATCAGCCCAAAATCTGTTCAGGGAAGGCAACGAGGCGGACTTGAAAGCGAGGCAGAATAGCAGGAAACAGATTTCAAGAGGTACGTTGGAATCACCTGTAAAGCACAGGAAGAGGGTCACATATTCGACAATGATGCACTTGGCCAAAAAGGGCGTATGCATTTTCTCCTGAATATATGCAGGAGAAAACGCATACGCTCCTTTTTGGCCAAGCAAGCAAGCGGGCAATGCAAATCTGCACTACAAAGAAGTGTCACTTCCCACCAGTCAAAAGGGACATCCACAAAATGTGTAAAAGCAGAAAGGCAAGACAGGCGCTGAAAAACAGGGAGCCTTGTTATGCTGATGGGCGGGATATAAATTGCCAACTGCCTCTCTGGAGGAGTGCATTGTGTTCCCTAAAACAAGTAAACAACAGAGCTACAGAGCCAAGGGCACTTCCAGTCTAGGGAATATACCTTGGGAAAACTGAAAATCAATAAGACAGAGCCACCTTCAAATTTAGGGCTGCACTGCTTACAAGAACCTCAACTTGGTACACCTGAAATATCCCAGGAAAGATAAAAATGGTTCAAAAAATTGTGGTACTTACGTACGATGGAATATCCCTCAGCCATGAAATCAATGTCATAAGACCAGTAGCAGCAAAATGAGTGGATTCAGGTACGATGATTTCATGTGAAATAAGTCACACAGAAAAAGAAGCTTATCATAAGATATCACTTATGAAGATCCTGTAAATATGGCTACACATGAACTGAGTTAGGAAAGAGAACAGAGTCTCACATTTAGAAAACACTCTAATGCCTGCTTATGGGGGAAGGAGAGGTGGGGTGATGCATAAAACCAGAGTTTTATATAAGCACAGGTACTGTTCCAAAAAACAACTATGGAATAGACAAGACCTACCTATACCTTCCTCAGTGAAAGGGACTCAAAACCCCATATTTCCCGCAGAGGAATATATCTGACTAGTAAGAATCTTAAAACCTATGTATTGATATGTCTCTGTAAGGGAATCAATTGTGTCTAGACTGGCATAAACATGGCAGCGAGAATCAGCTCAAACCGACTATAAAAAGGAATTTCAAAAACAAAACAAAAAAACAGGGATATTATTTCCAATTCCTTTAGGGTCCCTGATGGAACCTGGAATGACCCTGTCTACAATGACAGCTGGATGTGGCATAAGGCTGGACACTTGGGACTGAGAGGATTGTTGAGATTGGGACAGCAAATGCAGACCCTTTAAAGCAATAATGCATGACAGCCATTCCATGGGTCCCAACTCTCCAGGTTGAAGGGAATATTACTACAGCTATAACATGTACGGGAAACCTAGAGAATGGACACACTGTGAATACGAAAGGTCTCTAAAACTCAACGAATAGTCCCTCTCCTGGTGCTCCGGTTTGACTTGCCAACTGATTTACTATCAATCTCCCAACTTGGAGAGACAGCCCCTTTAACCTCCTGGTTCTCACAGGTTGCCAATTTGACAGAGGATGAAAGGGAAGAGGGAGAATCAATGAGAGAGTAGCTGTTAGGCATTTGGACAGGCATATGTCACTCTAATTTTCCGGCAGGAAGAAGAGTTAACCAAAGACTCAGCCACCCACCGGGAACCAGTATAGGTCTGGAACCAAAATATTGGCCATGCATTCAGCTCACAAAAAGCGAGTTGAAAAATGGAGCTCAAGGGAACAGAAATTCACAAACTGGCAGAGTAATAAAGGACAACCCTCATCCAAAAATCTGTTGAGGGAAGGCAATGAGGCGGACTTGAAAGCGAGGCAGAATAGCAGGAAACAGATTTCAAGAGGTATGTTGGAATCACCTGTAAAGCACAGAAAGAGTGGCACAACTTCCACAATGATGCACTTGGCCAAAAAGGGCATATGCATTTTCTCCTGAATATATGCAGGAGAAAACGCATACACCCTTTTTGGCCAAGCAAGCAAGTGGGCAATGCAAATCTGCACTACAAAGAAGAATCCCTTCCCACTGGTCAAAAGGGACATCCACAAAATATGTAAAAACCAGAAAGGCAAGACCGGCCCTGGTGAACAGAGAGACTTGTTATGCTGATGGGCGGGACATAAATTGCCAGCTGCCTCACTGGTGGAGTGCATTGTGTTCCGTAAAACAAGTAAACAACAGAGCTACAGAGCCAAGGGCACTTAGAGTCTAGGGAATGTACCTTGGGAAAACTGAAAATCAATAAGACAGAGCCACCACCAAATTTAGGGCTGCACTGCTTACAAGAACCTCCACTTGGGTACACCTGAAATATCCCAGGAAATATAAAAATGGTTCAAACAATTGTGGTACTTACGTACGATGGAATATCCCTCAGTCATGAAATCAATGTCATAAGACCAGTAGCAGCAAAATGAGTGGATTCAGGTACGATGATTCCAAGTGAAATATGTCACACAGAAAAAGAAGCTTATCATAAGATATCACTTATGAAGATCCTGTAAACCAGGCTACACATGAACTGAGTTAGGAAAGAGAACAGAGTCTCACATTTAGAAAACACTCTTTTGCCTGCTTAAGGGGGAAGGAGAGGTGGGGTGATGCATAAAACCAGAGTTTGATATAAGCACAGGTACCGTTCCAAAAACCAACTATGGAATAGACAAGACCTACACCTTCCTCGGGGAAAGGGACACAAAACCCCATAATTCCCGCAGAGGAATATATCTGACTAGTAAGAAGCTTAAAACCTATGCATTGATATGTCTCCGTAAGGGAATCAAGTGTGTCTAGACTGGCATAAACACGGCAGTGAGAATCAGCTCAAACCCACTATAATAAGGAATTATAAAAACAAAACAACAAAACAGGGAAATTGTTTCCAATTCCTTCAGGGTCTCTGATGAAACCTGGAATGTACCTATCTACAACTACAGCTTGATGTGGCATAAGACTTGATACTTGGGACTGAGAGGATTGGTGAGACTGGGTGAGCAAACACAGACCGTTTAATGCAATAATGCTTGGCCTCCATTCCATGGTTCCAAACTCTCCAGGTTGAAGGGAATATTACTACAGCTAAAACATGTACAGGAGACCTAGAGAATGGAAACACTGTGTATAGAAAAGTTTTCTGAAACTCAACTAATTGTCCCTCTCCTGGTGCTCCAGTTTGACTTTCCAACTGCTTTACTATCAATCTCCCAACTTGGAGAGACAGCCCCTTTCTCCTCCTGGAATACACAGGTTGCCAATTTGGCAGAGGATGAAAGGGAAGAGGGAGAACCAATGAGAGAGTACCTGTTAGGCATTTGGACGGGCACATGTCACTCTAATTGCCTGGCACGAAGAAGAATTAACCAAAGTCTCAGCCACCCACCGGGAACCAGTATAGTTCCTGAACCAAAATTTTGGACTTGCGTTCAGCTCACAAAAAACGAGTTAAAAAATGGAGCTCAGGGGCACAGCACTTCACGAACATTCAGAGTACTAAAGGACAACTATCGTCCAAAAATCTGTTGAGGGAAGGCAACGAGGCAGACTTGAAAGCGAGGCAGAATAGCAGGAAACAGATTTCAATAGGTACGTTGGAATCGCCTTTAAAGCACAGGAAGAGGGGCACAACTTCGACAATGATGCACTTGGCCAAAATGGGCGTATGTGTTTTCTCCTGAATATATTCAGGAGAAATCGCATACGCCCTTTTTGGCCAAGCAAGCAAGCGGGCAATGCAAATCTGCAGTACAAAAAAGTATCCCTTCCCACTGGTCAAAAGGGACATCGGCAAAATGTGTAAAAACCAGAAAGGCAAGAGAGGACCTGGAGAACATGGAGCCTTGTTATGCTGATGGGCGGGATGTAAGTTGGCAACTGCCTCTCTGGAGGAGTGCACTGTGTTCCCTAAAACAAGTAAAAAACAAAGCTACAGAGCCAAGTGCACTTCCAGTCTAGGGAATATACCTTGGGAAAACTGAAAATCAGTAAGACAGGGCCACCCCAAAATTTAGGGATGCACTGCTTACAAGAACCTCAACTTGGGTACACCTTAAATATCCCAGGAATGTTAAAAAATTTACACAATATTGTGGTACTTACGTACGATGGAATATCCCTCAGCCATGAAATCAATGTCATAAGACCAGTAGCAGCAAAATGAGTGGATTCAGGTATGAGGATTCTAAGTGAAATAAGTCCCAAAGAAAAAAGAAGCTTATCATAAGATATCACTTAAGATGATCCTGTAAACATGGTTACACATGAACTGAGTGAGGGAAGAGAACACAGTCTCACATTTAGAAAACACTCTTATGCCTGCTTAAGGGGGAAGGAGTGGTGGGGTGATGGATAAAACCAGAGTTTCATATAAGCACAGGTACCGTTCCAAAAACAAACTATGGAATAGACAAGATCAACACCTTCCTCGGGGAAAGGGACTCAAAACCGCATATTTTCCACAGAGGAATATATCTGACTAGTAAGAATCTTAAAACCTATGTACTGATATGTCTCCGTAAGGGAATCAAGTGTGTCTAGACTGGCATAAACACGGCAGTGAGAATCAGCTCAAACCCACTATAAAAAGGAATTTCAAAAACAAAACAACAAAACAGGGAAATTCTTTACAATTCCTTCAGGGTCTCTGATGAAACCTGGAATGACCCTGTCTACAACTACAGCTTGATGTGGCATAAGGCTGGATACTTGGGACTGAGAGGATTGGTGAGACTGGGTGAGCAAACACAGACCGCTTAAAGCAATAATGTGTGGCCTCTATTCCATGGTTCCAAACTCTCCAGGTTGAAGGGAATATTACTACAGCTATAACATGTACGGGAAACCTAGAGAATGGACACACTGTGTATACGAAAGGTTTCTAAAACTCAACTAATTGTCCCTCTCCTGGTGCTCCAGTTTGATTTTCCAACTACTTTACTATCAATATCCCAACTTGGAGAGACAGCCCCTTCAACCTCCTGAATAACACAAGTTGCCAATTTGGCAGAGGATGAAAGGGAAGAGGGAGAACCAATGAGAGAGAAGCTGTTAGGCATTTGGACGGGCACATGTCACTCTTATATCCTGGGAGGAAGAAGAATTAACCAAAACCTCAGCCACCCACCGGGAACCAGTATAGGTCCTGAACCAAAATTCTGGACTTGTGTTCAGCTCACAAAAAACGAGTTAAAAAATTCAGCTCAGGGGCACAGCACTTCACAAACTGGCAGAGTAATAAAGGACAACTATCGTCCAAAAATCTGTTGAGGGAAGGCAACGAGGCGGACTTGAAAGCGAGACAGAATAGCAGGAAACAGATTTCAATAGGTACGTTGGAATCACCTTTAAAGCACAGGAAGAGGGGCACAACTTCGACAATGATGCACTTGGCCAAAATGGGCGTTTGCGTTTTTTCCTGAATATATTCAGGAGGAAACGCATACGCCCTTTTTGGCCAAGCAAGCAAGCGGGCAATGCAAATCTGCACTAGAAAGAAGTATCACTTCCCACCAGTCAAAAGGTGCATCCACAAAATGGATAAAAACCAGAAAGGCAAGACAGGCCCTGGAGAAAAGGGAGCCTTGTTATGCTGATGGGCGGGATGTAAATTGCCAACTGCCTCTCTGGAGGAGTGCATTGTTTTCCCTAAAACAAGTAAACAACAGAGCTACAGAGCCAAGGGCACTTCCAGTCTGGGGAATAAACCTTGAGAAACTGAAAATCAATAAGACAGAGCCACCCCAAAATTTAGGGCTGCACTGCTTACAAGAACCTCAACTTGGGTACACCTTAAATATACCAGGAAAGATAAAAATGGTTCAAAAAATTGTGGTACTTAGGTACGATGGAATATCCCTCAGCCATGAAATCAATGTCATAAGACCAGTAGCAGCAAAATGAGTGGATTCAGGTTTGATGATTCTAAGTGAGATAAGTCACACAGAAAAAGAAACGTATGATAAGATATCACTTATGAAGATCCTGTAAACATGGCTACACATGAACTGAGTTAGGAAAGAGAACAGAGTCTCACATTTAGTAAACACTCTTATGCCTCCTTAAGGGGGAAGGAGAGGTGGGGTTTTGCATAAAATCAGAGTTTAATATTAGAACAGGCACCTTTCCGAAAACGAAATACAGAATAGACAAGATCTACACTTTGCTCAGTGAAAGGGATTCAACAACCCATACTTCCTGCAGAGGAATATATCTGACTAGGAAGAATCTTAAAACCTATGTATTGGTATGTCTCATTAAGGGAGTCAATAGTGTCTAGACTGGCATAAACATGGCAGTGAGAATCATCTCAAACACACTATTAGAAGGAATTTCAAAAAAAAAAAAAAAAACGGAAATTCTTTACAATTCCTTCAGGGTCTCTGATGAAACCTGAAATGACCCTATCTACATGACAGCTGGATGTGGCATAAGGCTGGACACATGGGACTGAGAGGATTGGTGAGATTGGGTGGGCAAATGCAGACCCTTTAAAGCAACAATGCATGCACCCATTCCATGGGTCCCATGTCTCCAGGTTGAAGGGAATATTACTACAGCTATAACATGTACGTGAAACCTAGAAAATGGACACACTGTGAATACGAAAGGTCTCTAAAACTCAACGAATAGTCCCCCTCCTGGTGCTCCGGTTTGACATTCCAACTGCTTTACTATCAATCTCCCAACTTGAAGAGACAGCACCTTTTACCTCCTGGTTCTCACAGGTTTCCAATTTGGCAGAGGATGAAAGGGAAGAGGGAGAACCAATGAGAGAGTAGCTGTTAGGCATTTGGACAGGCAAGTGTCACTCTTATATCCCGTGTGGAAGAAGAATTAACCAAAGTCTCCGCTACCCACCGGGAACCAGTAGAGTTCCTGAACCAAAATTTTGGAGTTGCATTCAGCTCACACAAAACGATTTAAAAATTGGGGCTCAGGGGCACAGCACTTCACAAACTGGCAGAGTAATAAAGGACAACCATCGTCCAAAAATCTGTTGAGGGAAGGAGACGAGGCAGATTGGAAAGCGAGGCAGAATAGCAGGAAACAGATTTCAATAGGTATGTTGGAATCGGCTTTAAAGCACAGGAAGAGGGGCACTACTTCGACAATGATGCACTTGGCCAAAAAGGGCGTAGGTGTTTTCTCCTGGATATATCCAGGAGTAAATGTATACGCTCTTTTTGGCCAAGCAAGCAAACGGGCATTGCAAATCTGCACTCCAAAGAAGTATCACGTCTCACCAGTCAAAAGGCATATCCACAAAATGGATAAAAACCAGAAAGGCAAGACAGGCCCTGGAGAACAGGGAGCCTTGTTATGCTGATGGCCGGGATGTAAATTGCCAACTGCCTCAATGGAGGAGTGCATTGTGTTCCATAAACAAGTAAACAACCGAGCTACAGAGCCAAGGGCACTTCCAGTCTAGGGAATATACCTTGGGAAAACTGAAAATCAATAAGACAGAGCCACCCCAAAATTTAGGGCTGCACTGCTTACAAGAACCTCAACTTGGGTACACCTTAAATATCCCAAGAAAGATTAAAATGGTTCAAAAAATTGTGTTACTTACATACGATGGAATATCCCTCAGCCATGAAATCAATGTCATAAGACCAGTAGCAGCAAAATGAGTGGATTCAGGTTCGATGATTCTAAGTGAAATAAGTCACACAGAAAAAGAAACTTATCATAAGATATCACTTATGAAGTTCCTGTAAACATGGCTACATATGAACTGAGTTAGGAAAGATAACAGAGTACTGAATCATATCATAAGATATCACTTATAGTGGGAATGTACACTTGGCTACGAATGATCTGAATTACAAACACAACAGAGTCACACACTTAGAAAACAATATTCTCCCTGCTTAAGGGGAAAGGTGAGGTGGGTTGATGCATAAAACCACAGTTTTAAATTAGCACAGATACCGTTACATAAACCAAGTATGTAATAGACATCACCTACTCCCCGCACAATGAACTCGACTCAACACCCCCTATTCACTGCAGAGGAATATATCTGACTCCAAGAATTTTAAAACATATGTATTATCATGTCTCCATAAAGGAGTCATGTGTGTGTATAATGGCATGAACACAACACTGAAATTCAGCTAAACACCCTTATAAAAATAAATTTCAAAAGCAAAATGCAAAAACAGCGAAACAGAGGGAAAGCCTTAAGAATTACGTTCAGGGCCTGTGATGCAACCTGGATTGTCCACCTTTACACTCACAGCTGGATGAGACATAAAACTGGACACTTGGGGCTGACAAGATTGTTGAGGTTGTGTGAGCAAAAGAATACCACTTTGAGCAATACTGTGTACTACCCATTCTAGTGGTCCCAACTCTCCAAGTTTAAGGGAATCTTCCTCCAGTTAAAGCATGCATTGGAAACCCAGTGGATGGTACACTGTGTAATTGGGAAAGTTTTCTAAAAGGTACCTCATTTTTCCTTTTGTCGTGCTCGGCTTCGCCATTCCATCTGCATTACTAAAAATCTCCCCACTTGGAGTGTCAGCGCCTTTACCCTCCTGTTATGCACAGTTGGCAAATTGTGCAGAGGATGAACAGGAAGAGGGGAAACAAATGAGAGATTAGCTGTAGGTGTTTGGATGGGCACATGTCACTCTAGTTTCCCACCAGGAAGAAGAATTAACCAAAGGCTCAGCCTGACACCCCGGAACCTGACTAGGGCCTACAGCCATGCTGCGGTATTGCAGCCAGCTCACAAAGAGGCGAGTTGAAAAATGGAAATCAGGGGCACAGCAATTCACAAACTTGCAGAGTTATAAAGGACAACTATCATCCAGAAATATATTGAGGTAAGGCAGTGAAGAGGATTTGAATGCAAGGCAGAATTGAAGGAAACAGATTTCAAGAGGTACATAGGAGTTGTCTTTAAAGCACATGAAAAGCGACAGAACTTCGACAATGTTGCCCTTGGCCGAAAAGTGAATATGTGTATTTTCTTGAATAAATTCGGGAAAAAATGCATATGCACTTTTTGGCCAAGCAAGCCATCAGGCATTGCAAATCCACACTACATAGAAGTGTCCTTTACATCCAGTCAAAAGGGCCATCCACAAATAGTGTAAAAACCACAAATGCAGGACCGGCCATGGAGAAAAGGGAGCCTGGTTACGCTGATGGTCAGGATGTAAATTGCCAACAGCCTCTCTGGAGAACTGTATGTTGTTTTCTAAAACAGAGCTACAGAGCATAGCACACTTCCACTCATGGGCGTGTATTTTCGGAAAACTAAAAATCCACAACACACAGACAGCCCAAAGTTTAGGGCTGCTCTGTATACAAGAACCTCGACTTCGGTACACTTTAAATATCCCAGGAAAGGGAAAAAAATGGATATAGATGTTGTGGTACTTATATACAATGGAATGTCACTCAGACATAAAATCAATGTCATAAGGCCAATAGCAGCATAATGAGTGGCTTTAGGTATGATGATGCTAAGTGAAATGAGCCACAAAGAAAAAAAATATTGTAATATATCACTTATAGAGGGAATGTAAACATGGCTACACATGAACTGAATTTCAAATGTGAACAGAGTTACATATTTAGAAAACACACTTATTCCTCCTTAAGGGGAAAGGTGATGTGGGGTGATGTGTAAAAGCAGAGTTTGAAATTAGCACAGATCCCATTCCATATACCAAACATGTAAAAGACAAGTCCTACTCCTTTCTCAATGAACTGGACACAAAACACCCTATTCACTGAAGAGGAATATATCTGACTGGTAATAACCTTGAAACCTATGTATTTATATGTCTGCATAATGGAATCAAGTGTATGTAGATTGGCATAAACACAGATCAATGGAACAGGACAGAAAGCCCAGAGATAAACCTACATACCTATGGCTATCTCATCTATGACAAAGGAGCTAAGGATATACAATGGAGAAAAGACAGTCTCTTCAGTAATTGGTGCTGGGAAAACTGGACCCCTACACATAAAAGAATGAAATTAGAACACTCCATAACACCATACACAAAAATAAACTCTAAATTGATTAGAGATCTAAATATAAGACCAGACGCTATAAAACACTTAGAGGAAACCATAGGCAGAACACTCTATGACATAAATCACAGCAAGATCCTTTTTGACCCACCACTTAGAGAAATGGAAATAAAAACAGAAATCAACAAATGGGACCTAATGAAACTTAAAAGCTTTTACACACTACAGGAAAACATAAACAAGATGCAAAAACAACCCTCAGAATGGGAGAAAATATTTTCAAATGAAGCAATTGACAAAGGATTAATCTCCTAACTTTACAAGCACCTCATGTAGCTCAATATCACAAAAACAAACAACCCAATCCAAAAACGGGCAGAAGACCTAAATAGACATTTATCCAAAGAAGATATACAGATTACCAAGAAACACATGAAAGGATGTTGAACATTACTAATCATTAGAGAAATCTAAATCAAAACTACCCTGAGGTATCACCTCACAGCAGTCAGAGTGGCAATCATCAAAAAAATCTACAAAACAATAAATGCTGGAGAGGTCTTTATTGGAGAAAAGGGAACACACTTGCACTGTGGGTGGGAATGTAAATTGATATGGGCACTAGGGAGAACAGTACGGAGGTTCCTTTAAATAACTAACAATAGAAGAACCATATGACACAACAATCCAACTACTGGGCATTTGCCTTGTGAAAACCATAATTCAAAAAGAGTTATGTACAAAAATGTTCATTGCAGCTCTATTTACAATAGTCAGGACATGGAAGCAACCTAAGTGTCCATCAACAGATCAATGTTTAAAGAAGATCTGGCACATATATACAATGGAGTATTACTCAGCCATAAAAAGAAGCAAAACTGAGTTATTTGTTCTGAGGTGGATGGACTTAGAATCTGTCCTACACAGTGAAGTAAGTCAGAAAGGGAAAAACAAATACTGTATGTTAACAGAGATATACGGAATCTAATGAAGAAAAAAAAAAGATTTTGAAGAACCTAGTGGCAGGACAGGATTAAGGACACAGACATAGAGAAAGGACTTGAGGACACCGGAAGGGGGATGGGTAAGCTGGGACGAAGTGAGAGAGTGGCATGGACATAAATACATTACCAAATGTAACACCGATAGCTACTGGGAAGCAGCCACATAGAACAGGGAGATCAGCTCGGTGCTTTGTGACCACATAAAGGGGTGGGATATGGAGTGTGGGAGGGAGATGCAAGAGGGAGGGTATCTGGTGATATTTGTATATGTATAGCTGATTCACTTTTTTATACAGCAGAAACGAACACTCCATTGTAAATCAATTACACTCCAATAAACGTGTAAAAGGAAAAAAAAAAGAAAGCACAGGGATAAACCTACACATCTATGGTCACCTAATCTATGACAAAGGAGGCAAGACTATACAATGGAGATAAGACAGTCTCTTCAATCATTGGTGCTGGCAAATATGGACAGCTACATGTAAAAGAATGAAATTAGAACACTCCCCAACACCATACATAAAAATATATTCAAAATGGATTAGAGACCTTAATGTAAGACCGGATAGTATAAAACTCTGAGAGGAAAACTTACGAAGGATACTCTGACGTAAATCACAGCAAGATCTTTTTTGATCCACCTCCTATAGTAATGAAATAAAAAAGAAAACTAAACAGATGGGACCTAATGGAACGTAAAAGCTTTTGCAAAGCAAAGGAAACTACAAACAAGACGAAAAGACAACCCTCAGAATGGCAGAAAATATTTGCAGACGAATCAATGGACAAATGATTAATCTCCAATATATATAAACAGCTCATGCAGCTCAATATTAATAAAACAAACAACCCAATACAAAAATGGAAGAAGATATAAATAGACATTTCTTCCAAGAAGACATAGAGGTGGCCAGTACGCACATGAAAATCTGCTCAATATCACTAATTATTAGAGAAATGGAAATGGAAACTACAATGAGGTGTCATGTCACACCTGTTAGAATGGGCATCAACAGAGAATCTACAAACAACAAATGCTGGAGAGGGTATGGAGGAAAGGAACCTTCTTCCACTATTGTTGGGAATGTAAATTGATACAGTCTCTATGGGGAAGAGTATGGAGGTTCCTTAAAAAAGTAATAATAGAATTACCATATAATCCAGCAATCCCACTACTGGGCATATACCCAGAGAAAACCATAAATCAAAAAGACACATTCACCACAATGTTCACTGCAGCACTATTTACAATAGCCAGGTAATGAAAGCAACCTAAGTGCCCACAGATAGACGAATGGATAAAGATGTGGTACATATATACAATGGAATATTACTCAGCCATACATAGGAATGAAATTGGGTCATTTGTAGAGACCTTAATGGATCTAGAGACTGTCATACGGAGTGAAGTAAGTCAGAAAGAGAAAAACAAATATTGTATATTAATGCATATATATGGAACCTAGAAAAATGGTACAGATGAACCAGTGTGCAAGGCAGAGATAGAGACACAGATGTAAAGAACAAACATATGGACACCAAGGAGGGAACGCCATGTGAGGGTGGTGGTGGGATGAATTGGGAGACTGGGATTCACATGTGCACACTTATATGTATGAAATAGATATCTAATAAGAACTTGCTGTATAAAAGAAATAAATTTAAAAAAAAAACAAATAAATAGCATTTAATAAAAGAAAACAGAAAAAAAGTATTTCCCTTCACATAGACGTCTTTATATTAATGCATTATTTCCATGTATATATCTCCAAATTAAAAAAAAGAGGAATAAATAAAATCTAACTTGAACCAAAAAGAAAAAAAAGAAAAAAAAAAACAAACAAACAGAACTCACCAGTTATAGAGAGGATAATCGTATCAGGGCACTTGCTCCAGTGGTAAAAAATTCTTAAGTTGGTCAGAGGTGGGAAATCGTCTCCCATGCAGTCAGCAGTGCTCCCCCCCACAAGGAGCATCCTCATTGCAAAGCTGGGGGAATGTGTCGAGGCGTCTGTGAATAAATGTGAGCTGAGCCCCAGTCCTGCTGCAGCTGAACTCTTCCCACTCTTTCCAGGTAAAACACCTGAATATGTACAAGCACTTGCAAGCCTAGAGGAAGGGCTGTGGAGCCACACTAGCAAGAGCACGCAGGCCGACTTGGTGCCTGCAGGCCAGCTAGGATGGTCCTGGCCCCAGATGCTCTTCTGGAATCTTTCCATTTCCCTGCCTGAGATACCCCTCCTGCCACAGCCCCCACTGCTTTTTTACTTCCTCACCTCTGCCTGGGGAGAAATTCCAGGGGCAGGTATGGGTGACACATTCTCTTCTTTAGCAGGTGGCAGCCTGGCAACTCCTGCAGAAAGTCCAGCAGAGCCCCACTCACAGTGGGCCACCCACAAAGCCACGGCCCCTCACTCCCTCCCACCACCCCAGCCCCGAAACTGCTGACGGGGCAGAGAATATGGCGTCAGGCACAGCTACAGGGGCTCTTGCTGACTGGAGAGGTGTTTATATTGACCTCAACACAGGCACACCTGTGGGGGGGGCTGGCAGGCAGTGTCAGGCTGCCCAAATCAGCCAATCCTCACCCCTCAGGGGCTCACAGTTGCAGAAAATGAACCTTGCTAAATGGGTCAGTCCCAAGGAACAGGTGTGGGATCTTGAGAGTCAGGCTAGACAAGGGGCTGCAGCTGCGGCTTGTTTTCTTATCATTTTATCTGGTCCATGAGTGGAAAACAACTTCAAGAAGACCCTATCCTGAGAGGAACCCAGGAGTCAGGGAGAGGAGTGATGGTGGGTGGAGACAGAGGCCTGGTGCCCTGGCTGCAGTGGAAGTGTCTGGAAGTCCAGGCAGAGAGAGGCTGCACAGAGTGATAGCCAGGGTCACAGACCTGTCAGAGCTGCTGTTTGTTAGTTCAAGTCCTGCTCTGAGGTGTTCTGTGTCAGCTGTGAGCGACAGGTGAGCTGGGGGTTCTCTGCAAGGTGGGCTATGTGCACAGTTCCTGTATGTCCTGCCCTGCTGGGTTACCTGCCCAGGGGAGTTCCGTATCCTGGGAAGGGCCTGACTATGAGAGCCCCATGGGCTGCTGGGTAGCTGCAGAGGTGAGCTCCGTACCCTGGGAGGGACTTGAACACGAGAACCCCGTGGGCTGTGGGGTGCGTGATGCAGCCCAGTTGAGCTCCATATCCTGCGATTGGCCTGACCACGAGAGCCCCATGGGCTGCTGGAGACCTGGTAAAGGATATCAGGACAGTCAGTGAAGCCACCGAGGATATACATCCAGTAGCTCCTATTTCCTACACACTGCTGCTCATTCTACCATCCACCAGGCCATGGCATTCTGTATTACACTTCAATGATGCCTTCTTCTGTATTCCATTCATCTCAGAGTCACAAGAATTTTTGGCTTGTGAGTGGCAGGACACAACATGCAACACAAGCAATAATGCTGGGCCGTCCTGCACCAATGGTTCAAAAATCCCCACACCATCATTGGGGAAATGTCCTCTAAAGACCTAAAATTTCTACCTCTGTAAAAGGGAACCCTCCTTCAATATGCAGATGACATTCTGATCGCCAGGCCTACTAAAGTCACCTCGGAACTACCTAGCCAAGAAAGGATAGAAGGTGTCCAAGAAAAAGGCTCAAATATACCAGGCTCAGGTGACATGACTGGGCTTCATTCTCACAGATATTCAGAGAAACGCATCCCAGGATAGGGAAGAAGCCATTTGCAGCCTTACCTCTTCTAAAACTAGAAGACAGCTTAGGGGTTCCTGGGGAGGCCAAGGTTTTCTGCATCTGGATCCCTAACTACAGTCTAATAGCTGGTCCTCTACATGAAACACTGACACGAAAAGATGATGATCCTTTTGAATAGAATCCAGAAGCAGCCTTTCAAGAATGGAAAGAGCAGTCAATTCAGATCCTTGCCCAGGAACTCACTAATTTAGCTAAACCCTTTGACCTTTACATACCCGGTCAAAGGTTAATCGCCCTTGGAGACTTAGTGCAAAAACTGGGACCACTTGAAATGGAGCAACACAAGAATGCCCTTCAGGTATGATAAACTATGGTCCCCAAGGGCTTTGCTCACCGACTCATCAGGCCAGGATACTGGGGTATCTAAAAAGCTAGAAATCAGCAGCCCGCAAGGCCAGCTCTCTCTTAAGGGAAAAGGACCCCACGTCGTGATCCTAACCACCCATCATGCCCTGAAGTTGCAGGGGTCGCTCTGTGGACACACTGACCTCGAGTGAGGAGGCCTTCCAACTCCACCCTCCAGAGAGACAAATGGGGGCATCGGGCCCCCAAGATGACTTGGGTGACCATCACTTGACCTGGAGTTTCTCTCAGAAAACAACAAGACTGTGCCCCGACAGAGCAGACTACTGCTTGCAGGACTTACTGCACCCAGAGGGGAGCTAATAAGCTTGGCGGGGGAAAAGTATATCACGCTTTCACCATAGAAAACCCTACAGACACCGCGGTGATGGTGGCCAATATGACCGGCTGGACTGCTGGCTACTTCTAAAGGCCGTTGACTCAGTGGACGTCATGGTCCTGGATCACCACTGACCATGGACTGTCTGGGAGTTGCGTGGGCAGGGCTCTGACACATTGTGCTGTTTGTACATTAATTCAGGGACCTAATTAAAGAAAGCACAGACTACTGGTCAGAGCATCTAGACTGGCAAAAACCGTCAGCCTAAGGTCAGCGAACAAATGTGGGGTGGGGTGAAACCTGCCACCACAGCATCTTTGCACATCTCTTTCCTGGACCCTTAAAGGTCATTAGAATCAATAACACTTCCAATGCTGGTGCTCAGCCGGACGAGAAGTGAGGCAGGAGGATTTGGAACAATCAACCTCACCTGGAGGCTGGTGGGGAGATGTTTTGCCCCTCCCCCCAGGTATCAGGGCTGCCACCACAGCATGAAGCAGTTACAAAAGAGGGGTCTGCACCCTCAACACCCCAAGAATGTGGAACGGAACAAAAAGCAGAGGAGGTGTTCGTCTCTGGCAACGTTCATTAAAAATTCCTGGGAGATAAGAAGAGAATCTGGGCAATAAAATAAAGTCTAAGTTGTTTTTCCTTTGTGCTTTGTCTAATTTCACGTGCTCCTAGGGTTCCGCATGCAGAGGTCCCACACCCAGCACTTCAGACCCGATTTCGTAGTGCAGAATGGCTGGGTCGACACCTCAGCTAGCGGAGTCCCATGCAGACTCCACGGCATAGAGCCTGAGCTGCAGCCAAGCCAGCCTTCGAGATCTCCATCCCCTAACTCCCACTGACGCTGCCGGCATCCCTACACAGTAGCCCAGCCCACAGCCCGTGGGGGAGTGCACACTCTCACCTCTCCATTCGGTTTTCAAAATAATGTTTCCTTTGCTCCTGAACAAAACTCAGTCTTGATCTGTTGGCTCCAATGACACTGGGCTCGGGGACTCCTGTTGGGGTACACTCTGGAGGATCAGTAACAGAAATTGAGAACATTGTAACTTCAATGAACAGATGTCTGAGACAAACTGTAGTTAACATAGAGCAGTGTATAATGCTCGGGTAAAATAAGATTTTTCTAAGACTTACATTTGATAATTCCATCACTTTACTATAAGCAAGTTAAGTGAAGACATCTGTCTTATTTGTCAGGTCAACATTAGAGAAATGAAGTGATTTATTTCCATGGTTGTACATCGAATACTCTTGGCTGAAGCTTCAATCTTGTTTTGAATGATTTTCCATTGAAAAGGATAACTCTCTTTCAGCTCCCCCATTCCTGAGAAGAATAAAATCTTATAATTTATTATTACCAAAGGGGAAAGGTAGGAAAAGGGATAAATTAACAGTTTGGGATTAACACATACACACTGCTATGTATAAAATAGATCATCAACAAGGAACTACTGTATAGCACAGGGAACTACACTGAATATTTTGCAATAACCTATAAGGGGAAATAATCTGAAAAAGAATCGATATTTTTATTGACATCATCTATCAATGACAGATAAAATGTAACCTAAGCAAGGCCGATGGTGAGCGCTTCTGAACCTGAAGATTTCAATCATCTAAAATTTGGGCTCTGCCTATTTCCCAAGGCCCTTAATGGACATACGTGCAGCCGTAGCTTAAAAATTCCCCAGTTTGGGGTACGGGGAGGCACTGATTTGGAAAAATCCCTGGTGTTCTCCTTCCATGCACGGGACCCTTCCTACAGCTAAAACATGCCTGTCACACCTAGAGGATGGTACAACGTTTGATCGGAAAGAGTTTGGAAAAGGCACCTCATCTCCTCATCGCCTGGTGCACGGGTTCACCCCTCCAGCATCTTTCCTAACAATCTCCTTAGTTGGGGATATCAGCACCGTCAACATCCTGTTGCACACAGTTTGGAATTTGTCCAGAGGATGAAGCGGAAGGATGAGAAAAATTTAGAGACAAGTCTTAGTTGTTCAGACAGGCAAATGCCACTCTAATTTCCTATCTGGAAGACAAATTCATCAAAGGCTAGAATTGCCCATGGAAACATAATAGGGCTAGAGGAAATCCCGCTGTTTTGTGTCCAGTTTCCAAAAACACAAGTTGAAAAATGGAACTCGGGGGCAATAAAATTCATGAAACTGCAGAGTTGAAAATATCTATTGTCGAAAAATGTCTTGAGGTAAGTCACAGAAAAGGACTTGTAAGCAAGGGAGAGTGGCAGGAAACAGATTTGAAGAGGTAGAAAGGACTCCCCATTAAAGCACAAGAAAAGGGGCTGAACATCACCAATGATGCAGTTGGCCCAATAGGGCGTATGCATTTTTTCTGAATATATTCAAGTAAAGGCCATACACACTTTTTATCCAACCAAACAGGTGGGCACTGGAAATCAGTACTACAAAATGTATCACTTCACATCAGTCAGAAGGGCCATCCACATAAATTGTAAACACCCGAAATGCCGGACAGGGTGAGGAGAAAAGGGAGCCCTGTGAGTCTGATAGTTGAAATGTAATGTGCCAACGGCCACTCTGGAGAAGTGTATTGTGTTTGATAAAACATCTGGAAACTGAGCTACAGAGCATAGGGCACTTGCACTCATGGGCGTATACCTTGGGAAAAACAAAAAATGACAGAAAACAGGCACTCCAACGTTTACCACCTCTCTGTTAAAAAGGGCCTCCACTTGGATATAACCTAAATGTCCCTGGAAGGATAAAATGGATAAAAGAGATGGGGTACTTATGTAGAGTGGAATATTACTCATCCAGAAATCAATGAAATAAGGCCAGTTGGAACAACTCTGGAGGAGTTACATACGATCATTCTAAGTGACACATGTCAGAAAGAAAAAGACACATATCATAAGATGTCACTTAAAGGTGGAATCAAAAATGGCTACACATGAAATAAACTACAAAACAGAAACATAGTCAAATATGTAGAAAATAGACATAAGGCTGCTAAATGGGAAAGGTGGGGAATGGTGAGGTATTATCCAGGAGGTTGAAATTAGCAAAGATACCATTCCAAGTACCAAATTGAATAACTGGCAAGGCCTACACGGTACCTCAAAGAACTGCACTCAGTCCACTCAAGTCACTGGAAAATAATACATATTACTCGTAGGCATCTGAGAAAGAATTTATTGTTGTCACACAGTACATGAATCAAGTGGATGTACAGCAGCAAAAAACAGAGCTTTGAAAATCAGCTGTAACCAATATAATAATAAATTTAAAAATATTTATAAAAACAGTGAGACAGACAAAAATTCTTACAAATTTTGTTGAAGGGCTACGATGTAACATGGATTGAACACATGTAGACCCACAGCAGGATGATATATAAGGCTGGAAGCTATGCACACTGAGAGATGTTAGAGAGGCTGAGTGAGGAAATACAGACCTTTTAAAGTAATACTGCCTGGTACCCATTCCATGGGTCCCAAATCTGAAGTTTCAAGGGAATCTTCTGACAGGGAAAACATGCCTGGGAAACCGAGATGAATGTACACCGTGTGCTCAGGAAAGGTGTCTAAAATGCACCTCATTTTTGATCTCCTGGTGCTGGGGTTCGCCATTCCAGCCACATTACTAACAATCTCCCCACTTGGAGAATCAGCACCTTTAACCTCCTGTTTCACACAGTTTGCAATTTTTGAAGAGGATAAATGGGAAGAGGAGGAACCAGTGAGAGATTAGCTGTAGGAGTTTTGACAGGCACATGTCACTCTAATATCCCTTTAGGAAGAAGAATTAACCAAAGGCTCAGCCTGCCTCCCCAGATCCAGAATAGGGCCGGAATCAATCCAATCGTTTGGCGGCCAGCTCACAAAAAAAGCGAGTTGCAAAATGGAGCTCAGGAGCAGACAATTCAAAGACCTGCAATGATATAAATGATAACCAACGTCCAAAAATATATTCAGGTAAGGCAACGAAGAGGTTCTGAATGAGAGGCAGAATTGCAGGAAACATTTTTCAAAAGGTAGATTGCACTCACATTTAAAGCATATGAAAAGCAGCAGCGTTTCTAAAATGATGCAGTTGGGTAAAAGGGTGTATGCAATTTTTTCGTGAATATCTTCAGGAAAAAAACACATACAGAGTTTTTGGCCAACCAAGCAAGCGGGAAATGCAAATCCACACAATAAAGAAGTCTCAATTTCCACTGCTCTGAAAGGCCATCCAAAAAATGTGTACAAATCAAAAATGCAGGAGAGGCCATGGAAAACAGGGAGACTAGTCACGCTGATGGGTGGGGTATAAATATCCAAGAGCTACTCTGAAGAAGTGTATGCTGTTTCCTAAAACATCTAAAATACAAAGCCCCCGAGCAAAGGGGACTTCAACTCATGGACATATAACTTGGGAAGACTAAATATCAACAAGACACAGGCACCCCAAAGTTTAGGGCTGCTCTGCATACAAGAACCTCAACTTCGGTACACCTAAAGTATCCCAGGAAAAAGAGAAATGCATAAAGAACTTGTGGTAATTTTGTACAATGGAATATCACTCAGACGTGAAATCAATGTCATAAGGCCAGTAGCAGCATAATGAGAGGATTTAGGTATGATGATTCTAAGGGAAATTAGTCACACAGAAAAAGAATCTTATCATAAGATATCACTTAGAGAGGGAATGTCAACCTCACAACACATGAACTGAATTAGGAAAGAGAGCAGCGTCTCACATTTAGAAAACACTCTTATGCCTCCTTAAGGGGAAAGGAGAGGTGGGGTGATGCATAAAGCCAGAGTTTGATATTAGCACAGGTACCATTCCATAAACCAAATACAGAATAGACAAGACCTACACCTTCCTCAGTGAACGGGACTCAAAACCCCTATTCCCCACAGAGGAATATATCTGATTAGTAAGAATCTTAAAACCTATGTACTGATATGCTTCTGTAAGGGAATCAAGTGTGTCTAGACCGGCATAAACACGTCAGTGAAAATCAGCTCAACCCCATTATAAAAATGAATTTCAAAAACAAAACAAAAAACAGCGAAATTCTTACACAATTCCTTCAGGGGTTCTGATGAAACCTAGAATGACCCTATCTGCAAAGACAGCTGGATGAGACATAAGGCTGGACACTTGGGACTGAGAGGACTGGTGAGATTGGGAGAGAAAATGCAGACCCTTTAAAGTAGTAATGCATGCCACCATTCCATGGGTCCCAAATTTCCAGGTAGAAGGGAATATCACTACAGTTATAACATGTATGGGAAACCTAGAGAATGGACACCCTGTGATGGCGAAAGGTTTCTGAAAGTCTCCTACTTTTTCCTCTCCTTGTGCTACAGTTTGGCATTCCAACAACTTTACTATCAATCTCCCAACTTAGGAGAGTCATCCCCTATAACCTCCTGGTTCGCACAGTTTGCTAATTGTGCAGAGGATGAAAGGGAAGAGGGAGAACCAATCAGAGAGTAGATGTAGGCCTTTGGACGGACACATGTCACTCTAAATTCCCATCAGGAAGAAGAATTAACCAAAGCCTCAGCCACCCACAGGGAACCAGTATAGCCACCCCTGGAACCAGTATAGTTCCTGAAGAAAAATTGTGGATTTGCGGTCAGCTCCCAAAAATGGGATTTGAAAATTGGAGCTCAGGGGCAAAGCAAATCAAAAACCTGCAGAGTTATAAAGGACTACTCTCTTCCAAAAATCTGTTGAGGGAAGGCAACAAAGCGGACTTGAAAATGAGGCAGAATTGCACAAAACATATTTCAAGAGGTAAATTGGAATCGCCTTTAAAGCACAGGAAAGGCATCACAACTTCGAGAATGATGCACTTGGCCAAAAACAGCATATGAATTTTCTCCTGAATATATTCAGGAGAAAAGGCATAGGCCCTTTTTGGCCAATCAAGCAAGCGCGCAATGCAAATCCACACTACAAAGAATTGTCACTTCACACCGTTCAAAAAGGACATCCGAAATTCTGTAAAAACCAGAAAGGCAAGATAGAGGTGACAAGGGCATAAAGCAATATGATCCCAAGGGTCATGGAGGATTGTGATGACAAGCGCATGGAGCATTGTGATGACAAGATTATGTATCATTTTGCTGTCAAAGGCATTGTGATGACAAGGTTCATGGAGCACTGTGATGACAAGCATCATGGAGCATTGTGATTACAGGGTTCATGGAACATTGGGATGACAAGGGCATGGAGCATTTTGATGACAAGATTCCCGGATCATTGTGTTGTCAGGGTTCATGGAGCGTTGTGATGACAGAGGTCATGGAGCATTGTGATGAGAACGTCATGGAGCATTGGGCTGAAAATGTTCATGGAGTATTGTGATGACAGGGGTCAAGGAGCATTGTGATGACAAGGTACTGGAGCATTGTGATGAGAAGACCATGGAGCCATGGAATGACAAGTCTCATGGAGCATTCTGATGAATAGGCTCACGGAGCATTGGGTTGAAAATGTTCATGGAGTACTGTGATGACAGGGGTCATGGAGCATTGTGATGACAGAGGTCATGGAGAATTTTGATTTCATTGTGCTGACAATAGCCGGAAGCATTATGATGATTGGCATGATGCATTGTGATGAGAGGGTTCATGGAGCATTGAGATGAAAAGGGGCTTGGAGCACTGTGATTACAGGGGTCTTGGAGCATTTTGATGACAAGGGCATGGAGCATTGTGATTACAGGGTTCTTGGAGCATTGTGATGACAAGGGCATGGAACATTGGGATGAGAATGTCATGGAGCGTTCCGATTACATGCATCATGGAGCTTTGTGATGACAAGGGCATGGAACATTGTGATTACAGGGCTCTTGGAGCATTGTGATGACAAAGGCAGTGAACAATGGGATGAGAATGTCATGGAGCGTTCTGATGACATGCATCATGGAGCTTTGTGAGGACAAGGGCATGGAACATTGTGATTACAGGGGCCTTGGAGCACTGTGAGGGAAAGGGCATGTGACATTGTGATGAAAAATGCATGGAGCCTTGTCATGACAGGGTTCAAGGAGCATACTGATGACAAGTGTCAGGGACCATTGTGATGACAAGGGTATTGAGCACTGTGATGACAAATGTCATGGAGCATTGTGATTAGAAGTCCATGGATACTTGTGATGACGAGCGTTATGTGGAGCTCTGATGATAGGTGTTATGGAATATTGTGATCACAAGGATTTGGAGCATTGTGATGACAGAGGTCATAGAGCATTTTGATTTCATTGTGATGACAATAGCATGAAGCATTATGATGATGCACATTTGGTGCATTGTGATGACAGCGTTCATGGAGCATTGAGATGAAAAGGGGCATGGAGCATTATGATTACAGGAGTCTTGGATCATTGTGATGAAAAGGGCATGGAACATTGGTCTGAAATGTTTCATGGATTATTGTGATGAGAGGGGGCAAGGAGCATTGTGATAACAAGGGAACGGAACACTGTGATACATGGTTCATGGAGGATTGTAATGAGAAGCGCATGGAGCATTGTGAGAAGAATGGCATCGAGCATTGCGATGAAATGCATCATGGATCGTGTGATGACAAGGGCTTTGAACAATGTGATGAGAGGTTTTTGGAGCATTGTGATGACAATGGCATGGAGCATTGTGATGCCAAGGGTCATGGAGTTTTGTGATGACAAAGGTCATGGAGCATTTTGATGACAAGTGTGTGGTGCATTCTCTTGTGATGGGCAGGGAGCATTGTGATGACAGGGTCATGGAGCAATTTGATGAAAAGTGTCATGGAACATTTTGATGACAGGGGTTATGGAACATTGTGATGTCAGGAGTCATGGAACATTTTCATGACAGTGTTGTGGACCATTGTGATTAGAGGGGAGTGGGTGTATTGTGATGACTAGTGAGGGAACATTTTGATATCATTCGTGAGAGAGCATTTTGATAAGAAGTGCATGGAGCATTGTGAGGACAAGTTTTATGGAGCATTGTGATGACAAGCTTGTGGAGCACTGTGATGACAAGCACATGGCACATTGTGAAGACATGGGTCATGGAGCAATGTGATGACAAGGGACACCGAGCATTGTGATGAAAATTTCATGGAGCATTTTGGTGACAAAGGTCACAGAGCCTAGTGATGACGAGGGCATGGACCATTGTGATACAAAGGTGATGAAGCATTGTGATGACTGGAGTCACGGAGCATTGTGATGACAGGGGTCATAGAGCTTTGTGATGAAAAGGCAATGAGCATTGTGATGACAGGGGCATGGAGCATTGGCCTGACATGTTTCATGGATTATTGAGATGACAGTGGGCATGGTGCAATGTGATGACAAAGGCATGGAGCATTGTGATGAGAAGGTCATGGAGTATTTTGAAGACAGGTCTCAGGGAGCATTGTGATGACATATGTCATGGTCCATTGCGATGACAATGGAATGGCGTATTGTGATGCCAAGTGTCATGGAGGATTGTGATGACAAATGTAATGGAGCATTTTGATGACAAGGGCTTGGAGCATTGTGATGACAATGGACATGGAGCATTGTGATGACAAGGGCATGGAGCATTGTGATGACAAGGGCCATTGAGAATTTTGATGACAAGTTCATGAAGCATTGTGATGAGAAGCACATGGAGCTTCCTATGACAGGGGTCATGGAGCATTGTGATGAAAAGTGCATACAGAATTGTGATGACAAATCATGTAACACGGTGATGAGAAGTGTCATGGAGCATAGTGATGCCAAGAACGAGGAGAATTGTGATGACAGTGGACATGGAGCATTGTGATGACCAGGGCATGGAGCATTGTGATGGCAAGACCGTGGAGCTTTGTGATGAGAAGACCATGGATAATTGTGATGATGAGCGTCATGGAGCACTGTAAAGACAAGGGGAATGGAGCATTGTGATGAGAGTGGCCATGGAGCATTGTGATGACAAGGGTCATGGAGCATTTTGATGACAAGGGCGTGGAGAATTGTGATGAGAAGACGATGGATAATTGTGATGATGAGCGTCATGGAGCACAGTAATGACAAGGGGTATGGAGCATTGTGATGACAGTGGCCATGGAGCATTGTGATGACAAGTGTCATGGAGCATTCTGATGACAAGCTTGTGGAGTATTGTGACGACAATGGCATGGAGCATTGTGATGAAAAGGGCATGGAGCATTGTGATAAAAAAGGCATGAAGCCATTTCATGACAGGTTTCAAGGAGCATTCTGACGACAAGTGTCAGGGAACATTGTGATGACAATTGAATTGAGAATGGTGATGAAAAAGATCATGGAGCATTTTGACGAAAAGGGCATGGAGTATTGTGATGACCGGCATCATGGAGCGTTGTGATGACAAGTGTTATGGAACATTGTGATCACAAGGGTTTGGAGCATTGTGATGATAGAAGTCATGGATAATTTTGTTTTCAAGGAGCATGGAACATTGGGATGACAAGGGCATGAAGCAATGTGATCCCAAGGTTCATGGAGGATTGTGATGACAATGGTAATGGAGTATTGTGATGACAAGCAAATGGAGCATTGTGATGACAAGGTCATGTAGCATTTTGCTGACACAGGCATGGAGCATTGTGATGATAAGGGTCATGGAGCACTGTGATGAGAAGCATCACGGATCATTGTGATTACAGGGGTCATGGAGCATAGGGATGGCAAGGCCATGGATGATTGTGATGACAAGTGTCATGAAGCATTGGGCAGAAAATGTTCATGGAGCATTGTGATGACTAGGGAATGGAGCATTGTGATGACAAGAGTCCCGGATCACTGTGTTGTCAGGGGTCATGGAGCGCTGTGATGACAGTGGTCATGGAACATTTTGATGATAGGGATCATGAAGCATTGTGTTGAGAAGTTCCTGGAGAATTGGACTGAAAATGTGCAGGAAGTATTGTGAGGACTGGGGTCATGGAGCATTGTGATGACAAGGGAATGGAGCACTGTGATGAAAAGTTCCTGGAGCACTGTGATGAAAACCCATGGAGCCTTGTAATAACAAGTCTCATGGAGCATTCTGATGAAAAGGGGCATGGAGTATTGTGATTACAGGGGTCTTGGAGCACTGTGATGACAAGGGCATGGAGCACTGTGATTACTGGTGTCTTGGAGCATTGGGATGAAATTGGCATGGATCATTGTTATGAAAATGGTATGGAGCCTTCTCATGACAGGGTTCCAGGAGCATACTGATGACAAGTGTCAGGGAGCATTGTGATGAAAAGTTTATAGAGCATTGTGATAACAAAGGTCATGGAGCACTGTGATGAGAAGAGCATGGATAATTGTGATGATGAGCGTCATGGGGCGTTGTGATGATAAGTGTTATAGAACATTGTGATCACAAGTATTTGGAGCATTGTGATGAGACAGATCATCGAATATTTTGATTTCATTGTGATGACAAGAGCCTGAAGCATTATGATGATGGGCATGGTGCATTTTGATGACAGGGTTCATGGATCATTGAGATGCAAAGGGGCATGGAGCATTGTGATTAGAGGGTTCATGGAGCATTGTGATGACAATGGCATGGAGCATTGAGATGCCAAGGGTCATGGATCTTTGTGATGACAAAGGTCATTGAGCAATTTGATGACAAGGGGTGGTGCAATGTGATGAGAAGGGCAGGGAGCATTGTGATGACAGGGTCATAGAGCAATTTGATGAAAAGTGTCATGGAATATTTTGATGACAGGTGTTATGGAACATTGTGATGTCAGGGGTCATCGAAATTTGTGATGATATGTGCATGTAGCATTGCAAAGACAGGAGTCATGGAACATTGTGATGACAGTGGTGAGGGAGTATTGTGATGAATAGTGATGTAACATTGTGATATCTGTGGTGAGAGAGCATTTTGATGAGAAGTGCATGGAGAATTGTGATGACAAGTTTTATGGAGCATTGTGGTGACAAGATTGTGGAGCACTGTGATGACAAGTGAAGGGTGCATTGTGATGACATGGGTCATGGAGCATTGTGCTGAGGAAGGCATAGAGCATTGTGATGACAAGGGTCAAAGAGCATTGTGATGAAAATTTCATGGAGCAATGTGGTTAAATATGTCACAGAGACTGTGGATGACGAGGGCATGGACCATTGTGATGACAAAGGTCATGAAGCATTGTGATTAATCGTTTCATGGAGCATTGTGATGACAGGGGTCATGGAGCATTGTGATAACAAGGGTATGGAGCATTGTGATGACAAGGGCAGGGAACATTGGTCTAATAAGTTTCATGGATTATTGCGATGACAGTTGGAATGGCGCATTGTGATGACAAGGGCATGGAGCATTGTGATGACCAGGTCATGAAGTATTGTGAAGAGAGGTGTCAGGGAGCATTGTGATGACATATGTAATGGCCCATTGTGATGACAATGGCATGGAGCATTGTGATGCCAAGTGTCATGGAGGATTCTGATGACAATGGAAATGGAGCATTGTTATGACAATGGCTTGGAGCATTGTGATGACAAGGGTCAGGGAGCATTGTGCTGACAAGTGCATGGAGAATTTTGATGACAAGCGTCATGGAGCATTCTGATGACAAGCTTGTGGAGTATTTTGATGACAATGGCATGGATGATTGTCATAAAACTGCATGGGCATTGTGATGAAAAAGGCATGGAGCATTTTCGTGACAGGGTTCAAGGAGCATTCTGATGACAAGTGTCAGGGAGCATTGTGATGACAAGTGTATTGAGAATTGTGATGACAAAGGTCATGGAGCATTGTGATGAAAAAGGCATGGAGTAATGTGATGACAGGCATCTTAGAGCGTTGTGATGACAAGTGCTATGGAACATTGTGATCACAAGCGTTTGGAGCATTGTGATGACAGAGGTCATGGATCATTTTGATTTCAAGGAGCATGGAGCATTGTGATGACAAGGGCATGAAGCAATGTGATCCCAAGGTTCATAGAGGACTGTGATGACAATGGGAATGGAGTATTGTTATGACAAGCGCATAGAGCATTGCAATGACAAGGTCAGGTAGTATTTTGCTGACAAAGGCATGGAGCATTGTGATGACAGGTGTCATGGAGCCCTGTGATGACAAGCGTCACGGAGCATTGTGAATACAGGGGTCATGGAGCATTGGGATGACAAGGGCATGGATGATTTTGATGACAAGGGTCATGGAGCATTGGGCTGAAAATGTTCATGGAATATTGTGATGACAGGGATCATGCAGCATTTTGATGACAATTTCCTGGAGCACTTTGATGAGAAGACAATGGAGAGTTGTGATGACAAGTCTCATGGAGCATTTTGATGAAAAGGGACATGGAGCATTGTGATTACAGGGGTCTTGGAGCATTGTGATGACAAGGGCATGGAGCATTGTGATGAGAAGGCCATGGAGCATTCTGATGACATACATCTTTGAGCATTATGATGACAAGGGCATGGAGCATTGTGATTACAGGGGTCTTGGAGCATTGTGATTAAAATGACATGGATCATTGTGATGAAAAAGGCATGGAGACGTGTCATGACAGGGTTAATGGAGCATACTGATGACAACTGTCAGGGAGCATTGTGATAACAAGTGTATTAAGCATTGTGATGACAAAGGTCATGGAGCATTGTGATGAGAAGACCATGGATAATTGTGATGATGAGCGTCAAGGGGTGTTGTCATGATAAGTGTTATGGAACAATGTGATCACCAGGGTTTGGAGCATTGTGATGACAGAGGTCATGGAGCATTTTGATTTCATTGTGATGACAATAGCCTGAAGCATTATGATGATGGGCATCGTCCATTGTGATGACAGGGTTCATGGAGCATTGAGATGAAAAGACGCATGGAGCATTTTGATTACAAGGGTCTTGGAGCATTGTGATGACAAGGGCATAGAGAATTTTGATGACAGGGCCATGGAACATTCTGATGACATGCGTCATGTAGCTTTTTGATGACAAGGGCATGGAGCATTTTGATTAGATGGGTCGTGGAGCATTGTGATGACAAGTGTCATGGAGCCTTGTGATGACAAGGCCGTGGAACATTGTGATGGCAGGTGTCATGGAGCATAGTTATGACAGAGGTAAAGGAGCATTGTGATGAGAAGGGCATGGAGCATTGGTCAGAAATGTTTCATGGATTATTGTGATGAGAGTGGGCATAGAGCATTGTGATGATAAGGGCATGGAACACTGTGATACATGGGTCATGGAGGATTCAAATGACAAGGGCATGGGGCATTGTGATGAGAAGGGCATCGAGCATTGTGATTAAAAGTGTCATGGAGCTTTGTGATGACAAGGGCATGGAGAAATGTGATGAGAGGGTTCATGGAGCATTGTGATGACAATGACATCGAGCACTGTGATGCCAGGGGTCATGGAGCTTTGTGATGACAAAAGCCATGGAGCATTTTGATGACAAGTGCATGGTGCATTGTGATGAGAATGGCAGGGAGTATTTTGATGCCAGGGTCATGCAGCAATTGGATGAAAAGTGTATTGGAACATTTTGATGACAGGGGTTATAGAACATTGTGATGTCAGTGGTCATGGAACATTGTGATGATAAGGGGATGTAGCATTGTGATGACAGGGGTCATGGGACATTGTGATTACTGGGGTGAGGGACTATTGTGACGACTAGTGATGAAACACTGTGATATCTCTGGTGAGAGAGCATTTTGATGAGAAGTGTATGGAGCATTGTGATTACAAGTTTTATGGAGCATTGCAATGACAAGTTTCTGGACCGTTGTGATGAAAAGCGAATGGCACATTGTGATGAGAAGGGTCATGGAACATTTTTCAAACAAAGGCATGGAGCAATTTGATGACAATGGTCACGGAGCATTGTGAGGAAAACGGCATGGGGCATTGTGATGAAAATGGCATGGAGCCTTTTCGTGACAGGGTTCAAGGAGCATTCTGATGACAAGTGTCAGGGAGCAATTTGATGACAAGTGTACTGAGCATTGTGATGACAAAGGTCATGGAGCATTGTGATGAAAAGGGCATGGAATTTTGTGATGACAGTCATCATGGAGCATTGTGATGACAAGTGTTATGGAACTTTGGGATCACAATGGTTTGGAGCATTGTGATGACAGAGGTCATGGATCCATTTGATTTCAAGGAGCATGGAGCATTGTGATGACAAGGGCATGAAGCAATGTGATCCCAAGGTTCATGGAGGACTGTGATGACAATGGAAGTGGAGTATTTTGATGACAAACACATAGAGAATTGTAATGACAACGTCATGTAGCATTTTGCTGACAAAGTCATGGAGCATTGTGATGACAGGTGTCATGGAGCACTGTGATGACAACCGTCACGGAGCATTGTGAATACAGGGGTCATAGAGCATTGGGATGACTAGGGCATGGATCATTGTGATGACAAGTGTCATGGAGCAGTGGGCTGAAAATGTTCATGGAGTATTGTGATGACAGGGGTCATGGAGCATTGCGATGACAGAGGTCAAGGAGAATTTTGATTTCATTGTGCTGACAATAGCCGGAAGCAATATGATGATGGGCATGATGCATTGTGATGACAGGGCTCATGGAGCATGGAGATGAAAAGGGGCATGGAGCATTGTGATTACAGGGGTCTTGGAGCACTCTGATGACAAGGGCATGGAACATTTAATGAGAAGGCCATGGAACATTCTGATGACATGTGTCATGGTGCTTTGTGATGACAAGGGCATGGAGCATTGTGATTACAGGGGTCTTGGAGCATTGTGATGACAAGTGTCATGGAGCCTTGTGATTACAAGGCCATGGAATATCGTGATGGATGGCGTCATGGAGCACTGTTATGACAGGGGCAATGGAGCATTGTGATGAGAAGGGCATGGAGCATTGTGATTACAAGTTTTATGGAGCATTGCAATGTGAAAATTGTGGACCGTTGTGATGAAAAGTGCGTGTCAAATTGTGATGAAAAGGGTCATGGAGCATTTTTTTGACAAAGGCATGGAGCATTGTGATGACAAGGGTCACGGAGCATTGTGATGAAATGTTCATGGAGCATTGTGGTTACAAACGACACAGAGCCTTGTGATGATGTGGGCATGGAGCATTGTGATGACAAATATTATGAAGCATTGTGATGACTGGAGTCACGGAGCATTGTGATGACAGGGGTCATGGTGCATTGTGATGACAAGGGCATGGAGCATTGTGATGACAGGGGCATGGAGCATTCGTCTGACAACTTTCATAGATTATTGTGAGGACAGTGGACATGATGCATTGTGATGACAGGGACATGGATCATTGTGATGAGAAGGTCATGGAGTATTGTGAAGACAGTTGTCAGGGAGCATTGTGATGACATATGTCATGGTCCATTGCGATGACAATAGCAGGGAGCCTTGTGATGCCAAATGTAATGGAGGATTGTGTTGACAAATATAATGGAGCACTGTGATGAGAAGGGCTTGGAGCATTATGATGACAAGGGCCATTGAGAATTTTCAGGACAAGGTCGTGAAGCATTGTGATGACAATATCCTGGAGCATTGTGATGAGAAAAATATGGAGCCTTGTGATGAGAAATCTCATGGAGCATACTGATGAAAATGGACATGGACCATTGTTATTACAGGCGTCTTGGAACATTGTGATGACATGTGCATGGAGCATTGTGAGGAGAAGGCCAAGAGCATTCTGAAGACATGCGTCCTTTAGCTTTGTGATGACAAGGGCATGGAGCATTGTGATAACATGGGTCTTGGAGCATTGTGATGAAAAAGCATGGAGCCTTGTCATGACAGGGTTCAAGGAGCATACAGACAACAAGTGTCAGGGAGCATTTTGATGACAAGTGTATTGAGCATCGTGATGACACTGGTCATGGAGCATTGTGATGAGAAGACCATGGATAACTGTGATGACGAGCGTCATGGTGCATTTTGATGACAAGTGTTTTGGAATATTGTGATCACAAGCGTTTGGAGCATTGTTATGACAGAGATCATGGAGCATTTTGATTTCATTATGATGGCAATACCATGAAGCATTATGATGATGGTCATGGTGCATTGTGATGACAGGGTTCATGAAACATTGAGATGAAAATGGGCATGGATCATTGTGGTTACAGGGTTCTTGGAGCATTGTGATGAGAAAGGTCATGGAGCCTTGTGATGACAAGGCCATGGAACATCGTGATGGCAGGTGTCATGGATCATGGGTATGACAGGGATAATGGAGCATTGTGATGGCAGGGCAAGGAGCATTGTGATGAGAAGGCTATAGAGCATTCTGATGATATGTGTCATGGAGGTTTGTGATGACAAGGACATGAAGCAATGTGATGAGAACCTTAATGGAGCATTGTGATGACAATGACATGGAGCATTGTGATGAAAAGGGTTATGGATCTTTGTGAGGACAAAGGTCATGGAGCATTTTGATGACAAGGGCGTTGTGCATTGTGATGAGAAGGGTAGGGGGCATTGTGATGACAGGGTCATGGAGCAATTTGATGTAAAGTGTCAAGGAATATTTTGATGACAGTGGTTATGGAACATTGTGATGCCAGGGGTCATCGAACATTGTGATGATAAGTGCATGTAGCATTGTGATGACAGGAGTCATGGCATATTTTGATGACAGGGGTGAGGGAATATTGTGACGAATATTGATGTAACATTGTGACATCAGTGGTGAGAGAGCATTATGGTGAGAATTCCATGGAGCATTGTGATGAAAAGGTTCATGGAGCATTGTGATGTCAAGATTGGGGAGCACTGTGATGACAAGTGCATGGTGCATTGGGATGACATGTGTCATGGAGCACTGTGCTGACAAGCGCATGGAGCATTGTGATGACAAGGGTCATGGAGCATTGTGCTGAGAAAGGCATAGAGCATTGTGATGACAAAGGTCAAAGAGCATTGTGATGAAAAGTTCATGGAGCATTGTGGTTAAAATGGTCACAGAGACTGTTGATGACGAGGTCATGGACAATTGTGATGACAAAGGTCATGAAGCATTGTGATAACTGGAGTCACGGAGCATTGTGATGACAGGGGTCATGGAGCATTGTGATAACAAGGGCATGGAGTATTGTGATGACAAGGGCATGGAATATTGGTCTAATAAGTTTCATGGATTATTGCGATGAGAGTTGGAATGGCGCATTGTGATGACAACGGCATGGAGCATTGTGATGACCAGGTCATGCAGTATTGGGAAGACAGGTGTCAGGGAGCATTGTGATGACATATGTAATGGCCCATTGTGATAACAATGGCATGGAGCATTGTGATGCCAAGTGTCATGGAGGATTCTGATGAAAAAGGTAATGGAGCATTGTGATGACAATGGCTTGGAGCATTGTGATGACAAGGGTCAGGGAGCATTGAGCTGACAAGTGCATGGAGAATTGTGATGACAAGGGTCATGGAGCATTCTGATGACAAGCTTGTGGAGTATTTTGATGGCAATGGCATGGAGCATTGTGATGAAAACGGCATGGGGCATACTGATGAAAAAGGCATGGAGACTTTTCGTGACAGTGTTCAAGGAGCATTCTGATGACAAGTGTCAGGGAGCATTGTGATGACAAGTGTATTGAGAATTGTGATGACAAAGGTCATGGAGCATTGTGATGAAAAGGGCATGGAGTATTGTGATGACAGGCATCATGGAGCGTTGTTATGACAAGTGTTATGGAACATTGTGATCACAGGGTTTGGAGCATTGTGATGACAGAGGTCATGGATCATTTTGATTTCAAGGAGCATGGAGCATTGTGATGACAAGGGCATGAAGCAATGTGATCCCAAGGTTCATGGAGGATTGTGATGACAACGGTAATGGAGTATTGTGATGACAAGCACATAGAGCGTTACAGTGACAAGGTCATGTAGCACTTTCCTAACAAAGGCATGGAGCATTGTGATGACAAGTGTCATGGCGCACTGTGATAACAAGCGTCACAGAGCATTGTGAATACAGGGGTCATGTAGCATTGGGATGACAAGGGCAAAGATCATTTTGATGACAAGTGTCATGGCGCATTGGGTTGAAAATGTTCATGGAGTACTGTGATGACAGGGGTCATGGAGCATTGTGATGACAGAGGTCATGGAGAATTTTGATTTCATTGTGCTGACAATAGCCAGAAGCATTATGATGATTGGCATGATGCATTGTGATGAGAGGGTTCATGGAGCATTGAGATGAAAAGGGGCCTGGAGCATTGTGATTACAGGGGTCTTGGAGCATTGTGATGACAAGGGCATGGACATTGTGTGGAGAAGGACATGGAACATTCTGATGACATGTGTCATGGAGCTTTGTGATGACAAGGGCATGGAGCATTGTGCTTACAGGAGTCTTGGAGCATTGTGATGACAAGTGTCATGGAGCCTTGTGAAGACAAGGCCGTGGAACATTGTGATGGCAGTGGTAATGGAGCATTGTTATGACCGGGGTAATGGAGCATTGTGATGAGAAGGGAATGGAGCATTGTGATTTCAAGGTTTATGGAGCATTGCGATGTCAAATTTGTGGACCGTTGGTATGAAAAGCGTGTCGCACATTGTGATGACAAGGGTCATGGAGAATTTTTCTGACAAAGGCATGGAGCTTTGTGATGACAAGTGCCACGGAGCATTGTGATGAAAAGTTCATAGAGCATTTTGTTTACAAAAGTCACAGAGCCTTGTGATGACATGGGTATCGACCATTGTGATGACAAATGTTATGAAGAATTGTGATGACTGGAGTCACGGACCATTGTGATGACAGGGGTCATGGAGCATTGTGATGAAAAGGGCATGGAGCCTTGTGCTGAGAATGGCATACAGCATTGTGATGACATGTGTCATGGAGCACTGTGATGACAATCGTCACGGAGCATTGTGAATACAGGGGTCATGGAGCATTAGGATGACAAGGGCATGGATCATTGTGATGACAAGGGTCATGGAGAATTGGGCTGAAAATGTTCCTGGAGTATTGTGATGACAGGGGTCATGGAGCATTGTGATGACTACGGAATGGAGCATTGTGATGACAAGAGTCCCAGATCATTGTGTTGTCAGGTGTCATTGAGTGTTGTGATGACAGTGATCATGGAGCATTGTGATGATATTGGTCTTGGAGCATTATGATGAGAAGGTCATGGGGCATTGGGCTGAAAATGTTCATGGAGTATTGTGATGACAGGGGTCATGGAGCATTGTGATCACTAGGGAATGGAGCATGGTGATAAAAAGGTCCTGGAGCATTGTGATGAGATGACCATGGAGACTTGTGATGACAAGTCTCATGGAGCATTCTGATGAAAAGGGGCATGGAGCATTGTGATTACATGTGTCTTGGAGCATTGTGATGACAGGGGAATGGAGCATTGTGTGGAGAAGGCCATGGAACATTCTGATGACATGCGTCATGGAGCTTTGTGATGACAAAGGCATGGAGCTTTGTGTTTACAGGGGTCTTGGAGCATTGTGATGACAGAGGTAATGGAGCATTGTGATGAGAAGGGCATGGAGCATTGTGATGACCATGTCATGCAGTATTGTGAAAAGTGGTGTCACGGAGCATTGTGATGACATATGTATTGGCCCATTGTGATGACAATGGCATGGAGCATTGTGATACAAATTGTCATGGATGATTCTGAAGACAAAGGTAATGGAGCATTTTGATGACAATGGCTTGGAGCATTGTGATGACAAGGGTCAGGGAGCATTGTGTGGAGAAGGCCATGGAACATTCTGATGACATGCGTCATGGAGATTTGTGATGACAAGGGTATGGAGCTTTGTGCTTACAGGGGTCTTGGTGCATTGTGATGACAGAGGTAATGGAGAATTGTGATGAGAAGGGAATGGAGCATTGTGATTACAAGGTTTATGGAGCATTGTGATGACAAATTTCTGGATCGTTGGGATGAAAAGCGTGTGGCACATTGTGATGACAAGGGTCATGGAACATTTTTCTGACAAAGGCATGGAGCATTGTGATGACAAGTGTCACGGAGCATTGTGATGAAAAGTTCATGGAGCATTGTGGTTACAAAGGTAACAGAGCCTTGTGATGACACGGTTATCGACCATTGTGATGACAAATGTTATGAAGAATTGTGATGACTGGAGTAACGGAGCATTGTGATGACAGGGGTCATGGAGCATTGTGATGAAAAGGGCATGGAGCATTGTGCTGAGAATGGCATAGATCATTGTGATGACATGTGTCATGGAGCATTTTAATGACAAGCGTCACGGAGCATTGTGAATACAGGGGTCATAGAGCATTAGGATGACAAGGGCATGGATCATTGTGATGACAAGTGTCATGGAGAATTGGTGTGAAAATATACCTGGAGTATTGTGATGACTGGGGACATGGAGCATTGTGATGACAATGGAATATAGCATGGTGATGACAAGGTCCTGGAGCATTGTGATGAGATGACCAGGGAGACTTGTGATGACAATTTTCATGGAGCATCCTGATGAAAAGGGGCATGGAGCATTGTGATTACAGGCGTCTTGGAGCATTGTGATGACAAGGGCCTGGAGCATTGTGAGGAGAAGGCCATGGAACATTCTGATTACATGCGTCATGGAGCATTGTGATGAAAAGGGCATGGAGCATTGTGATTACAGTGGTCTTGGAGCATTGTGATGACAAGGGTCATGGAGCCTTGTAATGACAAGGCCGTGGAACATTGTGATGGCAGGTGTCATGGAGCATTGTTATGACAGAGGTAATGGAACATTGTGATGAAAAGAGCATTGAGCATTGGTCTGAAATATTTCATGGATTGTTGTGATGAGAGTGGGCATGGAGCATTGTGATGACAAGGGCACAGGACACTGTGATACATCGGTCATGGAGGATTTTAATGACAAGGGCATGGAGCATTGTGATGAGAAGGGCATCGAGCATTGTGATGACAAGTGTCATGGTGCTTTGTGATGACAAGGGCATGGAACCATGTGATGAGAGTGTTCATGGAGCATTGTGATGACAATGACATGGAGCATTGTGATGCCAAGTGTCATGGAGCTTTGTGATGACAAAGGTCATGGAGCATTTTGATGACGATGGTGTGGTGCATTGTGATGAGAAGTGCAGGGAGCATTTTGATGACAGGGTCATGCAGCAATTTGATGAAAAGTGTAATGGAACATTTGGATGACAGGGGTTATAGAACATTGTGATGCCAGGTGTCATGGATATTTGGGATAAAAAGGGTCATGGAGCATTTTGATGACACGTGTTATGGAATATTGTGATGTCAGGGGTCATGGAACATTTTGCAGATAAGGGGATGTAGCATTGTGATGACAGGGGTCATGGAACATTGTGATAACAGGGGTGAGGGAGGATTGTGATGACTAGTGATGGAACATTGTGATATCTCATGTGAGAGAGCATTTGGATGAGAAGTTCATGGAGCATTGTGATTACAAGATTTATGGAGCATAGCGATGACAAGGTTGTGGATCATTGTGATGAAAAGTGCATGGTACATTGTGATGAAAATGGTCATGGAGCATTGTTCTGACAAAGGCATGGAGCATTGTGATGACAAGGGTCACGGAGCATTGTGATGAAACGTTCATGGAGCATTGTGGTTAAAATGGTCACAGAGCCTTGTGATGACGCGGGCATGGACTGTTGTGATGACAAACGTTATGAAGCATTGTGATTACTGGAGTCACGGGGCACTGTGATGACAGGGGACATGGAGCATTGTGATGACAAGGGCATCGAGCACTGTGATGACAGGGGCATGGATCATTGGTCTGACAATTTCATAGATGATTGTGATGACAGTGGACCTGGTGCATTGTGATGACAACGGCATGGAGCATTTTGATTACATGGGTCTTGGAGCATTGTGATAACAAGTGTCATGGAACCTTGTGATGACTAGGCCGTGGAATATTGTGATGGCAGGGGTCATGTTGCATTGTTATGACAGAGGCAATGGAGCATTGTGATGAGAAGGGCATGGAACATTGGTCTAAAATATTTCATGGATTATTGTAATGAGAGTGGGCATAGAGCATTGTGATGACCAGGGTATGGAACATTATGATGCATGAATCATGCAGGATTGTAATGACAAAGGCATGGAGCATTGTGATGACAAATGTCATGAAGCATTGTGATGACTGGAGTCACGGAGTATTGTGATGACAAGGGCATGGAGCATTGTGATGACAAGGGCATGGAGTATTGTGAAGACAGGTGTCAGGGAGCATTGTGATGACATATGTCATGGTCCATTGTGATGACAATGGCATGGAGCATTGTGATGCCAAATGTAATGGAGGATTGTAATGACAAATATAACGGAGCATTGTTATGACTACGGCTTGGAGCATTATGATGACAAGGGCCAATGAGAATTTTCATGACAATGTCGTGAAGCATTGTGATGACAAGGTCCTGGAGCACTGTGATGAGAAAACCATGGAGCCTTGTGATGACAAGTCTCATGGAGCATACTGATGAAAAGGGGCATGGAGCATTCTGATTACAGGGCTCTTGGAACATTGTGATAACAAGGGCATGGAGCATTGTGATGACAAGGGCATGCATCATTGGTCTAGTAAGTTTCATGGATTATTATGATGACAGTTGGAATGGCGCATTGTGATGACAAGGGCATTGAGCATTGTGATGACCAGGTCATGCAGTATTGTGAGAAGAGGTGTCACGGAGCATTTTGATGACATATGTATTAGCCCATTGTGATGATAATGGCATGGAGCATTGTGATGCCAAGTTTCATGGAGGATTCTGATGACAAAGGTAATGGAGCATTGTGATGACAATGGCTTGGAGCATAGTGATGACAAGGTTCAGGGAGCACTGTGCTGACAAGTGCATGGAGAATTGTGATGACAAGGGTCATGGAGCATTCTGATGACAAGCTTGTGGAGTATTTTGATGACAATGTCATGGAGCATTGTGATGAAAACGGCATGGGGCTTTGTGATGAAAAATGCATGCAGCCTTTTCGTGACAGGGTTAAAGGAGCATTCTGACGACAAGTGTCATGGAGCATTGTGATGACAAGTGTATTGAGAATTGTGATGACAAAGTTCATGGAGCATTGTGATGAAAAGGGCATGGAGTATTGTGATGACAGGCATCATGGAGCGTTGTGATGACAAGTGTTATGGAACATTGTGATCACAAGTGTTTGGAGCATTGCGATGACAGAGGTCATGGATCATTTTGATTTCAAGGAGCATGTAGCATTGTGATGACAAGGGCATGAAGCAATGTGATCCCAAGGTTCATGGAGGATAGTGATGACAATGGTAATGGAGTATTGTGATGACAAGTGCATAGGGTATTGTAATGAGAAGGTCATGTAGCATTTTGCTGACAAAGGCATGGAGCATTGTGATGACATATGTCATGGAGCACTGTGATGACAAGCGTCAAGGAGCATTGTGAATACAGGGGTAATGGAGCATTGGGATGAGAAGGGCATGGATCATTGTGATGACAAGCGTCATGGAGTATTGGGCTGAAAATATTCATGGAGTATTGTGATGACAGTGGTCATGGAGCATTGTGATGACTAGGGAATGGAGCATTGTGATGACAAGAGTCCCAGATCATTGTGTTTTCAGGTGTCATGGAGTGTTGTGATGACAGTGGTCATGGAGCATTGTGATGATATTGGTCTTGGAGCATTGTGATGAGAAGGTCATGGAGCATTGGGCTGAAAATATTCATGGAGTATTGTGATGACAGGGGTCATGGAGCATTGTGATGACAAGGGAATGGAGCATGGTGATGACAAGGTCCTGGAGCATTGTGATGAGAAGACCATGGAGACTTGTGATGAGAAGTCTCATGGAGCATTCTGATGATAACGGGCATGGAGCATTGTGATTACAGGGGTCTTGGAGCATTGTGATGACAAGGGCATGGAGCATTGTGAGGAGAAGGCCATGGAACATTCTGATGACATGCGTCATGGAGCTTTGTGATGACAAGGCATGGAGCATTGTGATGACAGTGGTTTTGGAGCATTGTGATGACAAGGGTCATGGAGCCTTGTGATGACAAGGCCGTGGAACACTGTGATGGCAGGGGTCATGGAGCATTGTTATGACAGAGATAATGGAGCATTGAGATGAGAAGGGCATTGAGCATTGGTCTGAAATATTTCATGGATTATTGTGATGACAGTTGGAATGGCACATTGTGATGACAAGGGCATGGAGCATTGTGAGGACCACGTCTTGCAGTATTGTGAAGACAGGTGTCAGGGAGCATTGTGATGAGATATGTAATGTCCCATTGTGATGACAATGGCATAGCGCATTGTGATGCCAAGTGTCATTGAGGATTCTGATGACAAAGGTAATGGAGCATTGTGATGACAATGGCGTGGAGCATCGTGATGAAAAGTGTCAGTGAGCATTGTGCTCACAAGTGCATGGAGAATTGTGATGACAACGGTCATGGAACATTCTGATGAAAAGCTTGTGGTGTATTTTCATGACAATGGCATGGAGCATTGTGATGAAAATGGCATGGGGCATTGTGATGAAATAGTCAAGGAGCCTTTTCGTGACAGGTTTCAAGGAGCATTCTGACGACAAGTTTCAGGAAGCATTGTAATGACAAGTGTATTTAGAATTGTGATGACAATGGTCATGGAGCATTGTGATGAAAAGGCCATGGAGTATTGTGATGACAGGCATCATGGAGCATTGTTATGACAAGTTTTATGGAACATTGTGATTACAAGGGTTTGGAGCATTGTGATGAGAGAGGTCATGGATCATTTTGATTTCAAGGAGCATGGAGCACTGTGATGACAAAGGCATGAAGCAATGTGATCCCAAGGTTCATGGAGGATTGTGATGACAATGGTAATGGAGTACTGTGATGACAAGCGCATAGAGCATTGTAATGACAAGGTCATGTCGCATTTGCTGACAAAGGCATGGAGCATTGTGATGACAGGTGTCATGGAGCACTGTGATGACAAGCGTCACGGAGCTTTGTGAATACAGTGGTCATGGAGCATTGGGATGACAAGGGCATGGTTCAATGTGATGACAAGGGTCATGGAGCATTGGGCTGAAAATGTTCATGGAGTATTGTGATGACAGGGGTTATGGAGCATTGTGATGACTAGGGAATGGAGCATTTTGATGACAAGAGTTCCGGATCATTGTGTTGTCAGTTGTCATGGAGTGTTGTGATGACAGTGGTCATGGAGCATTGTGATGATATTGGTAATGGAGCATTGTGATGAGAAGGTTGTGGAGCATTGTGATTACAGGTGTCTTGATGCATTGTGATGAATTGGGCATGTATCATTGTGAAGAAAAAGGCATTAAGCCTTGTCATGACAGGGTTCAAGAAGCATACTGACGACAAGTGTAAGGGAGCATTGTGATGACAAGTGTATTGAGCATTTGATGACAAAGGTCATGGAGCATTGTGATGAGAAGACCATGGATAATTGTGATGATGCGCGTCATGGGGTGTTGTGATGATAAGTCTTATGGAGCATTGTGATTACAAGGGCATGGAGAATTTTGATGAGAAGGCCATGGACCATGCTGATGACATGCGTCATGGAGCACTGTGATGACAAGGGCATGGAGCATTGTGATTACAGGGGTCTTGGAGCATTGTGATGACAAGGGTCATGGAGCCTTGTGATGACATGCCGTTGAACAATGTGATGGCATGTGTCATGGAGCATTGTTATGACAGAGGTAATGGAGCATTGTGATGAGAAGGGCATTGAGCTTTGGTCTAAAATGTTTCATGGATTATTGTGATGAGAGTGGGCATGGAGCATTGGGATGACAAGGGCACGGAACACTGTGATACATGGTTCATGGAGGATTGTAATGACAAGGGCATGGAGCATTGTGATGAGAAGGGCATCGAGCATTGTGATGACAAGTGTCATGGAGCTTTGTGATGACAAGGGCATGGAGCAATGTGATGAGAGTGTTCATGGAGCTTTGTGAGGACAATGACATGGAGCATTGTGATGCCAAGGGTCATGGAGCATTGGTCTAATAATTTTCATGGATTATTGTGATGACAGTTGGAATGGCGCAGTGTGATGACAAGGGCATGGAGCATTGTGAGGACCACGTCATGCAGTATTGTGAAGACAGGTGTCAGGGAGCATTGTGATGAGATATGTAATGGCCAATTGTGATGACAATGGCATAGCGCATTGTGATGCCAAGTGTCATGGAGGATTCTGATGACAAAGGTCATGGAGCATTGTGATGAAAAGGCCATGGAGTATTGTGATGACAGGCATCATGGAGCGTTGTGATGACAATTGTTATGGAACATTTTGATCACAAGTGTTTGGAGCATTGTGAGGACAGAGGTCATGGATCATTTTGGTTTAAAGGAGCATGGAGCATTGTGATTACAAGTGCATGAAGCAATGTGATCCCAAGGTTCATGGAGTATTGTGATGACACTGGTAGTGGAGTATTGAGATGACAAGCGCATAGAGCATTGTAATGAAAAGGTCATGAAGCATTTTGCTGACAAAGTCATGCAGCATTGTGATGACAGGTGTCATGGAGCACTGTGATGACAAGCCTCACGGAGCATTGTGAATACAGGGGTCATGGAACATTGGGATGACAAGGGAATGGATGATTTTGATGACAAGTGTCATGGAGCATTGGGCTGAAAATGTTCATGGAGTATTGTGATTACAGGGGTCTTGGAGCATTGTGATGACAGGAGTCCCGGATCATTGTGATGTCAGGTGTCATGGAGTGTTGTGATGACAGTGGTCATGGAGCATTGTGATGATATTGGTCATGGAGCATTGTGATGAGAAAGTCAAGGAGCATTGGGCTGAAATCGTTCATCGAGTATTGTGATGACAGGGGCCATGGAGGCTTGTGATGACAAGGTACTGGAGCATTGTGATGAGAAGACCATGGATACTTGTGATGACAAGTCTCATGGAATATTCTGATGAAAAGGGGCATGGTGCATTGTGATTACAGGGGTCTTGGGGCATTGTGATGACAAGGGCTTGGAGCATTGGGATGAGATGGCCATGGAACGTTCTGATGACATGCATCATGGAGCTTTGTGATGACAAGGGCATGGAGCATTGTGATGAAAAAGGCATGGAGCCTTGTCATGACACGGTTCAAGGAGCATACTGAGGACAAGTGTCAGGGAGCATTGTGATGACAAGTGTATTGAGCATTGTGATGAAAAAAGTCATGGAGCATTGTGATGAGAAGACCATGTATAATTGTGATGACGAGCGTCATGGGACTTTGTGATGATAAGTGTTATGGAACATTTTGATCACACGGATTTGGAGCATTGTGATGACAGAGATCATGGAGAATTTTGATTTCATTTTGATGACAATAGCATGAAGCATTTTGATGATGGGCATGGTGCATTGTGATGACCGGGTTCATGGATCATTGAGATGAAAAGGGGCATGGAGCATTGTGATTAGAGGGGTCTTGGAGCATTGTGATTAGAAGGGTCATGGAGCCTTGTGATGACAAGGCCATGGAACATTGTGATGGCAGGGTTCATGGAGCATTGTTATGACAGGGTTAATCTAGAATTGTGAGGGCAAGGGCATGGAACATTGTGATTACAAGGTCATGGATTATTGTGAAGACAGGTGTCTGGCAGCATTGTGATGGCATATTTCATGTTCCATTGTGATGACAATGGCATGGAGCATTGTGATGCCGAGTGTTATGGAGGATTGTGATGACAAAGGTAATGGAGCATTGTGATGACAAGTGCTTGGAGCAATGTGATGAGACCGTTCATGGAGCATTGTGATGAAAATGACATTGAGCATTTTGATGAAAAGTTCATGGAGCATTGTGGTGACAAATTTCACAGAGCCTTGTGATGATGAGGGCATTGACTTTTGTGGTGACACAGGTCATGGAGTCTTGTGATGACGGGACACACGGAGCATTGTGATGACTGGGGTCATGTAGCATTGTGATGACAGGAGCATGGAGCATTGGTCTGACAAGTTTCATGGATAATTGTGTTGACAGTGGGCATGGCACATTGTGATGAGAAGGGCATGGAGCATTGTGATGACAAGGTCATGGATTATTGTGAAGACAGGTGTCAGGGAGCATTGTGATGGCATATTTCATGTTCCATTGTGATGACAATGGCATGGAGCATTGTGATGCCGAGTGTTATGGAGGATTGTGATGACAAAGGTAACGGAGCATTGTGATGACAAGGGCTTGGAGCATTGTGATGACAAGGGCCATGGAGCATTGTGATGACAAGGGCATGGAGCATTTTGATGACAACGGCCTTTGAGAATTTTGATGAAAAGGTCGTGAAGCATTTTGATGACAAAGGCATGGAGCTTGCTATGACAGGGGTCATGGGACATTGCGATGACAAGTGCATGGAGAATTGTGATGACAAGAGCATGTAACATGGGGATGAGAACTGTCATGGAGCATTGTGATGACAAGGACGTGGAGAATTGTGATGACAAGGGACATGGAACATTGTGATGACCAGGGCATGGAGCATTGTTATGGCAAGACCGAGGAGCACTGTGATGAGAAGACCATGGATAATTCTGGTGACGAGCATCATGGAGCACTGTAATGACAAGGGGCATGGAGCATTGTGATGATAGGTCTCATGGAGCATTGTGATCACAGGGCTCATGGATCATTGTGATGACAAGGGTCATGGAGTATTCTGATGACACGCTTGTGCAGTATTGTGATGACAAAGCATTTAACACTGTGATGGGAAGTGTCATGGAACATAGTGATGCCAAGTACGTGGAGAATTGTGATGAAAGCCAACATAGGGCATTGTGATGACCAGGGCATGGAGTATTGTGATGGCAAGACCGTGGAGCACTGTGATGAGATGACCATGGATAACTGTGATGACGAGCGTCATGGAGCGCTATAATGACAAGCGGCATGGAGCATTGTGTTTACAGGGGTGTTGGAGCATTGTGATGACAAGCGCATGGAGCATTGTGAAGAGAAGGCCATGGAGCATTCTGATGAATGTGTCATGGAGCACTGTGATGACAAGTGCATGGAGCATTGTGATTACAGGTGTCTTTGAGCATTGTGATGAAAAGGGCATAGATCATTGTGATGAAAAAGTCATGGAGCACTGTAATGACAGTGTTCAAGGAGCATACTGACGACAAGGGTCAGGGAGCACTGTGATGACAAAGGTTATGGAACATAGTGATGAGAAGACCATGGATAATTGTGATTATGAGCATCATGGGGTGTTGTGATGAGAAGTCTTATGGAACATTGTGATCCCAACGGTTTGGAGCATTGTGATGACAAAGGTAATGGAGCATTTTGATTTCATTGTGAGGAAAATAGCCTGAAGCATTATGATAATGGGCATGGTGCACTGTGATGATAGGATTCATGGAGCTTTGAGATGAAAAGGGGCATGGAGCATTGTGATAAAAAGTGTCTTGGAGCATTGTGATGAGAAGTCCATGGAACATTCTAATGACATGCGTCATGGAGCTTTGTGATGACAAGGGCATGGAGCATTGTGATTACAGGGGTCTTGGAACATTGTGATGACAAGTGTCATGGAGCCTTGTGAATGAGAAGGCCGTGGAACTTTGTGATGGTAGGGGTCATGGAACATTGTTATGACAGGTGTAATGGAGCATTGTGATGAGAAGGACAGGAAGCATTGGTGTGAAATGTTTCATGGATTATTGTGATGAGAGTGGACATGGAGCATTGTGATGACAAGAGCACGGAACACTGTGATACAATGGTCATAGAGGATTGTAATGACAAGGGCATGGAGCATAGTGATGAGAAGGCATCGAGCATTGTGATGACATGTGTCATGGAGCTTTGTGATGACAAGGGCATGGAGAAATGTGATGAGAGTGTTCATGGAGCATTGTGATGACAATGACATGGAGCATTGTGATGTCAAGGGTCAAGGAGATTTGTGATGACAAAAGTCACGGAGCATTTTGATGACAAGGGCGTGGTGCATTGTGATGAGAAGGCCAGGGAGCATTTTGATGACAGGGTCATGCAGCAATTTGATGAAAATTGTAATGGAATATTTTGATGACGGGTTATAGAACATTGTGATGTCAGGGGTCATGGAGCTTTGGGATAAAAAGTGTCATGGAGCATTTTGATGACAGGGGTTGTGGAACATTGTGATGTCAGGGGTCATGGAACATTGTGATGATAAGGGGATGTAGCATTGTGATGAGAGGGGTCATGGAACATTGTGATTACAGGGGTCTTGGAGCATTGTGATGAGAAGGGTCATGGAGCCTTGTGATGACAAGGCCATGGAACACTGTGATGGAAGGGGTCATGGAGCATAGTTATGACAAGGGTAATGGAACATTGTGATGGCAATGGCATGGAGGATTGTCATGAGAAGGCCATGGAGCATTCTGATGACATGTGTCATGGAGCTTTGTGATGACAACGGCATGGAGCAATGTGATGAATGCGATCATGGAGCATTGTGATGAAAATGACATGGAGCATTGTGATGCCAAGGGTCATGGATATTAGTGATGACAAAGGTCATGGAGTATTTTGCTGACAAGGGCGTTGTGCATTGTGATGAGAAGGGCAGGGAGCATTCTGATGACAGGGTCATGGAGCAATTGGATGAAATGTGTCATGGAACATTTTGATGACAGGGGTTATTGAACATTGTGATGCCAGGGGTCATGGAGCATTTTGATGAAAAGGTTTTGGGAGCATTTTGATGACAGGGGTTATGGAACAGTGTGATGTCAGGGATCATCGAACATTGTGATGATATGTGCATGTACAATTGTGATGACAGGAGTCATGGATCATTGTGATGACAGGGGTGAGGGAGTATTGTGACGAATAGTGATGTAACATTGTGATATCTGTGGTGAGAGAGCATTTTGATGAGAAGTGCATGGAGCATTGTGATGACAAGGTTTATGGAGCATTGTGATGACAAGATTGTGGAGCACTGTGATGACAAGTGCATGGTGCATTGTGATGACATGTGTCATGGAGCATCGTGCTGACAATCACATGGAGCATTGTGATGACAAGGGTCATGGAGCATTGTGCTGAGAAAGGCATAGAGAATTGTGATGACAAGGATCAAAGAGCATTGTGATGAAAAGTTCATGGAGCATTGTGATGACAAGGGTCATGGAGCATTGTGATGACAAGGGCATGGAGCATTGTGATGACCAAGTCATGCAGTATTGTGAAGACTGGTGTCAGGGAGCATTGTGTTGACATATGTAATCGCCCATTGTGATGACAATGGCATGGAGCATTGTGATGCCAAGTGTCATGGAGGATTCTGATGACAAAGGTAATGGTGCATTGTGATGACAATAGCTTGGAGCATTGAGATGACAAGGGTCAGGGAGCATTGTGCTGACAAGTGCATGGAGAATTGTGATGACAAGTGTCATGGAGCACTGTGATGAGAAGGACATGGATCATTGTGATGAAAAAGGCATGGAGCCTTGTCATGACAGGGTTCAAGGATCATACAGACAACAAGTGTCAGGGAGCATTTTGATGACAAGTGTAATGAGCATTGTGATGACAAAGTCATGGAGCATTTTGATGAGAAGACCATGGATAATTGTGATGACGAGTGTCATGGGGCACTGTGATGACAAGAGTTATGGAATATTGTGATCACAAGGGTTTGGAGCATTGTTATGACAGAGGTCATGGAGCATATTGATTTCAATGTGATGACAATAGCCTGAAGCATTATGATGATGGGCATGGTGCATTGTGATGACAGGGTTCATGGATCATTGAGAAGAAAATGGGCATGGAGCTTTTTGATTACAGGTGTCTTGGAGCATTGTGATGAGAAGGGTCATGGAGCCTTGTGATGACAAGGCCACGGAACATTGTGATGGCAGTTTTCATGGAGCATTGTTATGACAGGGGTAATGGAGCATTGTGATGGCAAGCACATGGAGCATTGTGATGAGAAGGCCATGGAACATTTTGATGACATGTGTCATGGAGCTTTGTGATGACAAGGGCATGGAGCAATGTGATGAGAGCGTTCATGGAGCATTGTGATGACAATGACATGGAGCATTGTGATGCCAATGGTCATGGATCTTTGTGATGACAAATAACAGGGAGCATTTTGATGACAAGTGTTTGTGCATTGTGATGAGAAGGGCAGGGAGCATTGTGATGACAGGGTCATGGAGCAATTTGATGAAAATTGTCATGGAACATTTGGATGACAGGGGTTATGGAACACTGTGATGTCATGGTTCATGGAGCATTTTGATGAAAAGGGTCATGGAGCATTTTGATGACAGCGGTTATGGAGCATTGTGATGACAGGTGTCATCGAACATTGTGATGATAAGTGCATGTAGCATTGTGATGACAGGGGTCATGGAACATTGTGATAACAGGGGTGAGGGAGTATTGTGACGAATAGTGATGTAATATTTTGATATCTGTTGTGAGAGAGCATTTTGATGAGAAGTGCATGGAGCATTGTGATGACAAGCTTTATGGAGCATTGTGATGACAAGATTGTGGAGCACTGTGATGACAAGCACATGGTGCATTGTGATGACATGTGTCATGGAGCATCTTGCTGACAAGCGCATGGAGCATTGTGATGACAAGGGTCAAGGAGCATTGTGCTGAGAAAGGCATAGAGAATTGTGATGACCAGATTCAAAGAGCATTGTGATGAAAACTTCATGGAGCATTGTGATGACAATGGTCAAGAAGCATTGTGATGACAAGGGCATGGAAAATTGGTCGACTAAGTTTCAAGTATTATTGCGATGACTGTTGGTATGGTGCATTGTGGTGACAAGGGCATGGAGCATTGTGATAGCCATGTCATGCAGTATTGTGAAGACTGGTGTCAGGGAGCATTGTGTTGACATATGTAATGACCCATTGTGATGACAATGGCCTGGAGCATTGTCATGCCAATTGTCATGGAGGATTCTGATGACAAAGGTAATGGAGCATTGTGATGACAATGGCTTCGAGCATTGAGCTGACAAGGGTCAGGGAGCAATGTGCTGACAAGTGCATGGAGAATTGTGATGACAAGGGTCATGGAGCATTCTCATGACAAGCTTGTGGAGTATTTTGATGACAGTGGCTTGGAGCACTGTGATGAAAACGACATGGGGCACTGTGTTGAAAAAGGCATGGAGGCTATTCGTGACAGGGTTCAAGGAGCATTCTGACAAGTGTCAGGGAGCATTGTGATGACAAGTGTATTGAGCATTGTGATGACAAATGTCATGGAGCATTGTGATGAAAAGTGCATGGGGTATTGTGATGACAGGCATCATGGAGCGTTGTGATGACAAGTGTTATGGAACATTTTGATCACAAGGGTTTGGAGCATTGTGATGACAGAAGTCATGGATCATTTTGATTTCAAGGAGCATGAAGCACTGTGATAACAAGGGCATGAAGCAATGTGATCCCAAGGTTCATGGAGGATTGTGATGACAATTGTAATGGAGTATTGTGATGACAAGCGCACAGAGCATTGTAATCACAAGGTCATGTAGCATTTTGCTGACAAAGTCATGGAGCATTGTGATGACAGGTGTCATGGAGCACTGTGATGACAAGCGTCACGGAGCATTGTGAATACAGGGGTCATGGAGCATTGGGATGACAAGGGCATGGATCATTGTGATGACAAGGGTCATGGAGCATTGGGCTGAAAATGTTCATGGAGTATTGTGATGACAGGGGTCATGGAGCATTGTGATGACAGATGTCATGGAGCATATTGATTTCATTGTGATGACAATAGCATGAAGCATTATGATGATGGGCATGGTGCATTGTGATGACAGGGTTCATGGATCATTGAGATGAAATGGGGCATGGAGCATTGTGATTACATGGGTCTTGGAGCACTGTGATGACAAGGGCATGGAGCATTTTGATGAGAAGGACATGGAACATTCTGATGGCATGTATCATGGAGCTTTGTGATGACAAGGGCATGGAGCTTTGTGATTACAGGTGTCTTGGAGCATTGTGATGACAAGGGTCATGGAGCCTTTTGATGACAAGGCCGTGGAACATTGTGATGGCAGGTGTCATGGAGCATTGTTATGACAGAGGTAAAGGAGCACTGTGATCAGAAGGGCATGGAGCATTGTGATTACAAGTTTTATGGAGCATTACCATGACTAATTTTTGGACCGTTGTGATGAAAAGCGCGTAGCACATTGTGATGACAAGGGTCATGGAGCATTGTTCTGACAAAAGCATGGAGCATTTTGATGACAAGAGTCACGGAGCATTGTGATGAAAAGTTCATGGAGCACTGTGGTTATAAAGGTCACAGAGCCTTGTGATGACGTGGGCATGGACCATTGTGATGACAAATGTTATGAAGCATTGTGATGACTTGAGTCACGGAGCATTGTCATAACATTGGTCATGGAGCATTGTGATGACAAGGGCATGGAGCATTGTGGTGACAGGGGCATGGAGCATTGGTCTGACAATTTTCATAGATTATAGTGATGACAGTGGACATGGTGCATTGTGATGACAAGGGCATGGATCATTGTGAAGAGAAGGTCATGGAGTATTGTGAAGACAGGTGTCAGGGAGCATTGTGATGACATATGTCATGGTCCATTACAATGACAATGGCAGGGAGCATTGTGATGCCAAATGTATTGGAGGATTTTGATGACAAATATAATGGAGCATAGTGATGACTAGGGCTTGGAGCATTATGATGACAAGGGGCATTGAGAATTTTCATGAAAAGGTCGTGAAACATTGTGATGACAAGGTCCTGGAGCATTGTGATATGAAATCCACAGAGACTTGTGATGACAAATATCATGGAGCATACTGATGAAAAGGGGCATGGACCATTGTGATTACAGGGGTCTTGGAACATTGTGATGACATGGGCATGGAGCATTGTGAGGAGAAGGCCAAGGAGCATTCTGAAGGCATGTTTCATTGAGCTTTGTGATGACAAGAGCATGGAGCATTGGGTTTAAAGGTGTCTTGGAGCATTGTGATGGAAAGGGCATGGATCATTGTGATGAAAAAGGCATGGAGCCTTGTTATGACAGGGTTCAAGGAGCATACAGACAACATGTGTCAGGGAGCATTTTGATGACAAGTGTATTGAGCATTGTGATGACAAAGGTCATGGAGCATTGTAATGAGAAGACCATGGATAATTGTGATGACGAGTGTCATGGGGCACTGTGATGACAAGTGTTATGGAATATAGTGATCACAAGGGTTTGGAGCATTGTTATGACAGAGGTCATGGAGCATTTTCAATTCATTGTGATGGCAATAGCATGAAGCATTATGATGATGGGCATGGTGCATTGTGATGACAGGGATCATGGATCATTGAGATGAAAAGGGGCATAGAGCATTGTGATTACAGGGTTTATGGAGCATTGCTATGACAAATATGTGGACCGTTGTGATGAAAAGCGCATGGCACATTGTGATGACAAGGGTCATGGAGCATTTTTCTGACAAAGCCATGGAGCATTGTGATGACAAGGATCACAGACCATTGTGGTGAAAAGTTCATGGAGAATTGTTGTTACAATTGTCACAGAGCCTTGTAATGACGCCGGCATGGACAATTGTGATGACAAATGTTATGAAGCATTGTGATGACTGGAGTCACGGAGCATTGTGATGACAGGGGTCAAGGAGTACTGTGATGACAAGGGCATGGAGCATTGTGATGACAAGGGCACGGATCATTGTGATGAGAGGGGCATGGATCATTGGTCTCACAAGTTTCATAGATTATTGTGATGACAGGGGACATGGTGCATTGTGATGACAAGGGCATGGATCATTGTGAAGAGAAGGTCATGGAGTATTGTGAAGACAGGTGTCAGGGAGCATTGTGATGACATATGTCATGGTCCATTACAATGACAATGGCAGGGAGCATTGTGATGCCAAATGTAATGGAGGATTGTGATGACAAATATAATGGAGCATTGTGAGGACTAGGGCTTGATTCATTATGATGACAAGGGCCATTGAGAATTTTCAGGACAATGTTGTGAAGCATTGTGATGATAAGATCCTGGAGCATTGTGATGAGAAAAACATGGAGCAATGCGATGACAACTCTCTTGGAGCATACTGATGAAAAGGGGCATGGACCATTGTGATTACAGGGTTCTTGGAACATTGTGATGACATGGGTATGGAGCATTGTGAGGAGAAGCCGAAAGAGCATTCTGAAGACATGCGTCATTGAGCATTGTGCTGAGAAATGTATAGAGCATTGTGATGACAAGGTTCAAAGAGCATTGTGATGAAAAGTTCATGGAGCATTGTGTTTAAAATGGTCACAGAGACTGTTGATGACGAGGGCATGGACCATTGTGATGACAAGGGTCATGAAGCATTGTGATGACTGGAGTCACGGAGCACTGTGATGACAGGGGTCATGGAGGATTGTGATAACAAGGGCATGGAGCATTGTGATGAGAAGGGCATGGAACATTAGTCTAATAAGTTTCATGGATTGTTGCAATGACAGTTGGAATGGCGCATTGTGATGAGAAGGGCATGGAGCATTGTGATGACCAGGTCATGCATTATTGTGAAGACAGGTGTCAGGGAGCATTGTGATGAGATATGTAATGGCCCATTGTGATGACAATGGCATGGAGCATTGTAATGCCAAGTGAAATGGAGGATTCTGATGACAAAGGTAATGGAGCATTGTGATGACAAGGGTCAGGGCGAATTGTGCTGACAAGTGCATGGAGAATTGTGATGACAAGGGTCATGGAGCATTCTGATGACCAGCATGTGGAGTATTTTGATGACAATGGCATGGAGCATTGTGATGAAAACAACATTGGGCATTGTGATGAAAATGGCATGGAGCCTTTTCGTGACAGGTTTCAAGGAGCATTCTGACGACAAGTTTCAGGAAGCATTGTAATGACAATTGTATTTAGAAATGTGATGACAAAGGTCATGGAGCATTGTGAGGAAAAGTCCATGGAGTATTGTGATGACAGGCATCATGGAGCGTTGTGATGACAAGTGTTATGGAACATTTTGATCACAAGGGTAGGAGCATTGTGATGACAGAGGTTATGGATCATTTTAATTTCAAGCAGCATGGAGCATTGTGATGACAAGCGCATGAAGCAATGTGATCCCAAGGTTCATGGAGGATTGTGATGACAATGGTAATGGAGTATTGTGATGACAAGCACATAGAGCATTGTAATGACAAGGTCATGTAGCATTTTGCTGACAAAGGCATGGAGCATTGTGATGACAGGAGTCATGGAGCACTGTGATGACAAGCGTCACGGAGCATTGTGAATACAGGGGTCATGGAGTATTGGGATGATAAGGGCATGGATCATTGTGATGACAAATGTCATGGAGCATTGGGCTGAAAATGTTCCTGGAGTATTTTGATGACAGGGGTCATGGAGCATTGTGATGACAGAGGTCATAGAGAATTTTGATTTCATTGTGCTGACAATAGCCAGAAGCATTATGATGATGGGCATGATGCACTATGATGACAGGGTTCATGGACCATTGATATGAAAAGGGGCATGGAGCACTGTGATTACAGGGGTCTTGGAGCATTGTGATGAAATGGGCATGGAGCATTTTGATGAGAAGGCCATGGAACATTCTGATGACATGTGTCATTGAGCTTTGTTATGACAAGGTCATAGAGCATTGTGATTACAGTGTTCTTGGGGCATAGTGATGAGAAGGGTCATGGAGCCTTGTGATGAAAAGGCCATGGATCATCGTGTTGGCTTAGGACATGGAGCATTGTTATGACAGGGGTAATGGAGCATTGTGATGGCAAGGGCATGGAGCATTGCGATGAGAAGGCCATGGAACATTCTGATGACATGTGTCATGGAGCTTTGTGATGACAAGGGCATGGAGCAATGTGATGAGAGCGTTCATGGAGCATCGTGATGACAAAGACATGGAGCATTGTGATGCCAATTGTCATGGATCTTTGTGATGACAAATGTCATGGAGCATTTTGACGACAAGGGCGTTGTGCATTGTGATGAGAAGGGCAGGAGCATTGTGATGAAAGGGTCATGGAGCAATTTGATGAAAAGAGTCATGGAACATTTTGATGACAGGGGTTATGGAACATTGAGATGTCAGGGGTCATGTAGCATTTTGATGAAAAGGGTCATGGAGCATTTTGATGACAGGGGTTATGTAACATTGTGATGTCAGTGGTCATCAAACATTGTGATGATAATGCATGCAGCATTGTGATGACAGGAGTTATGGAACTTTGTGATGACAGGGGTGAGGGAGTATTGTGACGAATAGTGATGTAACATTGTGATATTAGTGGTGAGAGAGGATTTTGATGAGAAGTGCATGGAGCATTGTGATGACAAGGTTTATGGAGCATTGTGATGACAAGATTGTGGAGCACTGTGATGACAAGCGCATGGTGCATTGTGATGATATGTGTCGTGGAGCATCGTGCTGACAAGCGCATGGAGCATTGTGATGACAAGTATCATGGAGCATTGTGCTGAGAAAGGCATAGAGCATGGTGATGACAAGGGTCAAAGAGCATTGTGATGAAAATTTCATGGAGCATTGTGGTTAAAAACGTCACAGAGACTGTTGATGATGAGGGCATGGATCATTGTGATGACAAAGGTCAAGAAGCATTGTGATGACGGGAGTCACAGAGCATTGTGATGACAGGGGTGTTGGAGCATTGTAATAACAAGGGAATGGAGCATTGTGATGACAAGGATATGGAGCATTGGTGTAATAAGTTTCATGGATTATTGCGATGAGAGTTGGAATGGCGCATTGTGATGACAAGGGCATGGAGCATTGTGATGACCAGGTCATGCAGTATTGTGAAGAGAGGTATCAGGGAGCAATGTGATGACATTTGTAAGGGTGCATTGTGATGACAATGGCATGGAGCATTGTGATGCCAAGTGTCATGGAGGATTCTGCTGACAAAGGTAATGGAGCATTGTGATGACAATGGCTTGGAGCATTGTGATGACAAGGGTCAGGTAGCTTTGTGCTGAGAATTGCATGGAGAATTATGATGACAAGGGTCATGGAGCATTCTGATGACAAGCTTGTGGAGTATTTTGATGACAATGACATGGAGCATTGTGATGAAAACGGCATGGGGCATTGTGATGAAAAAGTCATGGAGCCTTTCGTGACAGGGATCAAGGAGCATTCTGAGGACAAGTGTCAGGGAGCATTGTGATGACAAGTGTATTGAGAATTGTGATGACAAAGTTCATGGAGCATTGTGATGAAAAGGGCATGGAATATTGTGATGACAGGCATCATGGAGTGTTGTGATGACAAGTGTTATGGAACATTGTGATCACAAGTGTTTGGAGTATTGTGATGACAGAGGTCATGGATCATTTTGATTTCAAGGAGCATGGAGCATTGAGATGACAAGGTCATGAAGCAATGTGATCCCAAGGTTCATGGAGGATTTTGATGACAATGGTAATGGAGTATTGTGTTGACAAGCGCATAGAGCATTGTAATGAAAAGGTTATGTAGCATTTTGCTGACAAAGGCATGGAGCATCGTAATGACAGGTGTCATGGAGCACTATGATGACAAGCGTCACGGAGCATTGTGAATACAGGGGTCATGGAGCATTGGGATGACAAGAGCATGGATCATTGTGATGACAAGGATCATGGAGCATTGTGATGACAGAGGTCATGGAGAATTTTGATTTCACTGTGCTGACAATAGCCGGAAGCATTATGATGATGGGCATGGTGCACTGTGATGACAGTGTTCATGGAGCATTGAGATGAAAAGGGGCATGGAGCATTGTGATTACAGGCGTCTGGGGGCATTGTGATGACAAGGGAATGGAACATTTTGATGAGAAGGCCATGGAACATTCTGATGACATGTGTCATGGAGCTTTGTGATGACAAGAGTATGGAACATTGTGATTACAGGTGTTTTGGAGCATTGTGATGACAAGGGTCATGGTGCCTTGTGATGGCAAGGCCATGGAACATTTTGATGGCAGGGGTCATGGAACATTGCTATGACAGGGGTAATGGAGCATTTTGATGAGTAGGGCATGGAACTTTGTGATTACAAAATTTATGGAGCATTGCCATGACAAATTTGTGGACCGTTGGGGTGAAATGCACGTGGCACATTGTGATGATAAGGGACATGGAGTATTTTTCGGACAAATGCATGGAGCATTGTGATGACAAGTGTCACGGAGCATTGTGATGAAAATTTCATGGAGCATTGTGGTTAAAAATGTAACAGAGCCCTGTGATTACGCGGGCATCGACCATTGTGATGACAAATGTTATGAAGAATTGTGATGACTGGAGTCAAAGGGCATTGTGAAGACAGGGGTCATAGAGCATTGTGATGAAAAGTGCAAGGAGCATTGTGCTGAGAAAGGCATATAGCATTGTGATGACAAGGGGCAAAGAGCATTGTGATGAAATGTTCATGGAGCATTGTGGTTAAAAAGGTCCCAGAGACGGTTGATGATGAGGGCATGGACCATTTTGATGACAAAGGTCATGGAGCATTGTGATGACTGGAGTCAGGGAGCATTGTGATGACAGGGGTCATGGAGCATTGTGATAACAAGGGCATGGAGCATTGTGATGACAAGGGCATGGAGCATTGGTCTAATATGTTTCATGGATTATTGCGATGACAGTTGGAATGGCATATTGTGATGACAAGGGCATGGAGCATTGTGATGACCAGGTCTTGCAGTATTGTGAAGACAGGTGTCAGGGTGCATCGTGATGACATATGTAATGGCCCAATTTGATGACAATGGCATGGAGAATTGTGATGCCAAGTGTCATTGAGGATTCTCATGACAAAGGTAATGGAGCGTTGTGATGACAATGGCTTAGAGCATTGTGATGACAAGTGTCAGGGAGCATTGTGCTGACAAGTGCATGGAGAATTGTGATGACAACAGTCATGGAGTGTTCTGATGACAAGCTTGTAGAGTATTTTGAGGACAATGGCATGGAGCATTGTGATGAAAACGGCATGGGACTTTGTGATGAAAAAGGCATGGAGCCTTTTCATGACAGGGTTCAAGGAGCATTCTGACGACAAGTGTCAGGGAGCATTGTGATGACAAGTGTATTGAGAATTGTGATGACAATGGTCATGGAGCATTGTCATGATAATGGCATGGAGTATTGTGATGACAGTCATCATGGAGAGTTGTGATCACAAGTGTTATGGAACATTGTGATCACAAGGGTTTGGAGCATTGTGATGACCGAGGTCATGCATCATTTTGATTTCAAGGAGCATGGAGCACTGTGATGACAAGGGCATGAAGCAATGTGACCAAAATATTCATGGAGGATTGTGATGACAATGGTAATGGAGTATTGTGATGACAAGCGCATAGAGCATTGTAATGAAAATGTCATGTAGCATTTTGCTGACAAAGGCGTGGAACATTGTGATGACTGGTGTCATGGAGCACTGTGATGACAAGCAACACGGAGCATTGTGAATACAGGGGTCATGGAGCATTGGGATGACAAGGGCATGGATCATTGTGATGACAACTGTCATGGAGCAGTGGTCTGAAAATGTTCATGGAGTATTGTGATGACAGGGGTCACGGAGCATTGTGATGACAGAGATCATGGAGAATTTTGATTTCATTGTGCTGACAATAGCTGGAAGCATTATGATGATGGGCATGATGCATTGTGATGACAGGTTTCATGGACCATTGAGTTGAAAAGGGGCATGGAGCATTGTGATTACAGGGGTCTGGGAGCCTTGTGATGACAAGGGCGTGAAGCATTTTGATGAGAAGACCATGGAACATTCTGATGACATGTGTCATGGAGCTTTGTGATGACAAGGGCATGGAGCATTTTGATTACAGGGGTCTTGGAGCACTGTGATGACAAGGGTCATGGAGCCTTGTGATGACAAGGCCGTGGAACATTGTGATGGCAGGGGTCATGGAGCATTGTTATGACAGGGGTAATGGAGCATTTTGATGTGAAGGCCATGGAGCATTGTGATTACAAGATTTATGGAGCATTGCGATGACAAATTTGTGGACCTTTGGGATGGAAATCGCATCGCACATTGTGATGACAAGGGTTATGGAGCATTTTTCAGACAAAGGCATGGAGCATTCTGATGACAAGGGTCTTGGAGCATTGTGATGAAAAGTTCATGGAACATTGTGGTTACAAAGGTAACAGAGCCTTTTGATGACGCCAGCATTGACCACTGTGATAAAAAATGTGATGAAGAATTGTGATGACAGGAGTCACGGAGCATTGTGATGACAGGGGTCATGGAGCAATGTGATGACAAGGGCATGGAGCATTGTGCTAAAAAAGGCATAGTGCATTGTGATGACAAGTGTCAAAGAGCATTGTGATGAAATGTTCATGGAGCATTGTGCTTAAAAAAGTCACAGAGACTGTTGATGATGAGGCCATAGACCTCTGTGATGACAAAAGTCATGGAGCATTGTGATGACTGGAGTCACGGAGCATTGTGATGACAGGGGTCATGGAACATTGTGATAACAAGGGCATGGAGCACTGGTCTAATAATTTTCATGGAGTACTGCGATGACACTTGGAATGGCGCATTGTGATGAGCAGGGCATGTAACCCTGTGATGACCAGGTCTTGCAATATTGTGAAGAGAGGTGTGAGGGAGCACTGTGATGACATATGTAATGGCCCATTGTGATAACAACGGCCTGGAGCATTGTGATGCCAAGTTTCATGGAGGATTCTGATGACAAAGTTAATGGAGCTTTGTGATGACAAGGGTCAGGGAGCATTGTGCTGTCAAGTGCATAGAGAATTATGATGTCAAGGATAATGGAGCATTCTGATGACAAGCTTGTGGAGTATTTTGATGACAATGGCATGGAGCATTGTGAAGAAAATGGCATGGGGCTTTGTGATGAAAAAGGCATGGAGCCTTTTCGTGACAGGGTTCAAGGAGCATTCTGCCGACAAGTGCCAGGGAGCACTGTGATGACAAGTGTATTGAGAATTGTGATGACAAAGGTCATGGAGCATTGTGATGAAAAGGGCATGGAGTATTGTGATGACACGCATCATGGAGCGCGGTGATGACAAGTGTTATGGAACATTGTGATTCCAAGTGTTTGGAGCATTGTGATGACAGGGGTCATGGATCATTTTGATTTCAAAGTGCATGGAGCATTGTGATGACAAGGGCATGAAGCAATGTGATCCCAAGGTTCATGGAGGTTTGTGATGACAATGGTAATGGAGTATTGTGATGACAAGCGCATAGAGCATTGTAATGACAATGTCATGTAGCATTTTGCTGACAAAGGCATGGAGCATTGTGATGCCAAGTGTCATGGAGCATTGGGCTGAAAATGTTCATGGAGTATTGTGATGACAGGGGTCATGGAGCATTGTGATGAGTAGGGAATGGAGCATTGTGATGACAAGAGTCCCGGATCATTGTGTTGTCAGGTGTCATGGAGTGTTGTGATGACAGTGGTCATGGAGCATTTTGATGATATTTTTCATGGAGCATTGTGATGAGAATTTCATGGAGCATTGGGCTGAAAATATTCATGGAGAATTGTGTTGACAGGGGTCATGGAGCATTGTGATGACAAGGGAATGCAGCATGGTGATGACAAGGTCCTGGAGCATTGTGATGATAAGACCATGGAGACTTGTGATGACAAGTCTCATGGAGCATTCTGATGAAAAGGGGCATGGAGCATTGTGATTACAGGGGTCTTCTAGCATTGTGAAGACAAGGGCCTGGAGCATTGTGAGGAGAAGGCCATGGAGCATTCTGATGACATGTGTCATTGAGCTTTGAGATGACAAGGGCATGGAGCACTGTGATTACAGGTGTCTTGGAACATTGTGATGAAAAGGCATGGATCATTGTGATGAAAAGGCATGGAGCCTTGTCATGACAGGGTTCAAGGAGCATACTGACGACAAGTGTCAGGGAGCATTGTGATGACAAGTGTATTGAGAATTGTGATGACAAAGGTCATGGAGCATTGTGATGAGAAGACCATGGATAATTGTGATGATGAGCGTCATAGGGTGTTGTGATGTTAAGTCTTATGGAACATTGTGATCACAAGGGTTTGGAGCATTATGATGACAGTGGTCATGAATAATTTTGATTTCATTGTGATGACAATAGCCTGAAACATTTTGATGATGGGCATCGAGCATTCTGATGAGAGGCTTCATGGAGCATTGAGATGAAAGGTAGTATGGAGCATTGTGAATACAGGGGTCTTGGAGCATTGTCATGACAAGGGCATGGAAGATTGTGATGAGAAGGCTATGGAACATTCTGATGGCATGCGTCATGGGGCTTTGTGATGACAAGGGCATGGAGCATTGTGATTACAGGGTTCTTGGAGCATTGTGATGACAAGGGTCATGGAGCCTTGTGATGACAGGGCCGTGGAACATTGTGTGGGCAGGTGTCATGGAGCATTGTTATGACAGAGGTAATGGAGCATTGTGATGAGAAGGGCATTGAGCATTGGTCTGAAAGGTTTCATGGATTTTTGTGATGAGATTGGGCATATAGCACTGTGATGACAAGGGCACGGAACACTGTGATACATGGGTCATGGAGGATTGTCATGACAAGGGCATGGAGCATTGTGATGAGAAGGGCATCGAGCATTGTGATGACAAGTGTCATGGAGCTTTGTGATGACAAGGGCATTGAGCAATGTGATGAGAGGGTTCATGGAGCATTGTGATGACAATGACATGGAGCATTGTGATGCCAAGCGTCATGGAGCTTTGTGATGACAAAGTCATTGAGCATTTTGATTACAAGGGTGTGGTGCATTGTGATGAGAAAGGCAGGGAGCATTTTGATGACAGGGTCATGCAGCAATTTGATGAAAAGTGTAATGGAACAATTTGATGACTGGAGTTATAGAACATTGTGATGCCAGGGGTCATGGAGCTTTGGGATGAAAAGGGTTATGGATCATTTTGATGACAGTGGTTATGGAACATTGTGATGTCATGGGTCATGGAACATTGTGATAACAGGGGTGAGTGAGGATTGTGATGACTAGTGATGGAACATTGTGATATCTCATGTGAGAGAGCATTTGGATTAGAAGTGCATGGAGCATTGTGATTACAAGGTTTATGGAGCATAGCGATGACAAGGTTGTGGATCATTGTGATGAAAAGCGCATGGCACAGTGTGATGACAAGGGTCATGGAGCACTGTCCTGACAAAGGCATGGAGCATTGTGATGACAAGGGTCACGGAGAATTGTGATGAAAGGTTCATGGAGCATTGTGTTTACAAAGGTCACAGAGCCTTGTGATGACGCACGCATGGACCGTTGTGATGACAATCGTTATGAAGCATTGTGATGACTGGAGTCACGGAGCATTGTGATGACAGGGGTCATGGAGCATTATGATAAATAGGGCATGGAGCACTGTGATGACAGGGGCATGGAGCATTGGTCTGACAAGTTTCATAGATTATTGTGATGACATTGGACATGGTGCATTGTGATGACAAGGGCATGGAGCATTTTGATGAGAAGACCATGGAACTTTCTCATGACATGTGTCATGGAGCTTTGTGATGACCAGAGCATGGATCATTTTGATTACAGTGGTCTTGGAGCATTGTGATGACAAGCGTCATGGAACCTTGTGATGACAAGGCCGTGGAACACTGTGATGGCAGGGGTCATGGGGCATTGTTATGACAGGGGTCATGGAGCATTGTGATGACAAGGGCATGGAGCATTGTGATGACCGGGTCATTGAACATTGGGCTGACAAGTTTCCTAGATTATTGTGATGACAGTGGACATGGTTCATTGTGATGACAAGGGCATGGAGCATTGTGATTACAAGGGCATGGATTATTGTGAAGACTGGTGTCAGGGAGCATTGTGATGACATATGTCATGGTCCATTGCGGTGACAATGGCATGGAGCATTGTGATGCCAAATGTAATGGAGGATTATGATGACAAATATAATGGAGCATTGTGATGACTAGGGCTTGGAGCATTATGTTGACAAGGACCATTGAGAATTTTCATGACAATGTCGTGAAGCATTGTGATGATAAGGTCCTGGAGCACTGTGATGAGAAAATCATGGAGCCCTGTGATGACAAATCTCATGGAGCGTACTGATGAAAAGGGGCATGGAGCATTCTGATTACAGGCGTTTTGGAACATTATGATAAATATGGCATGGAGCATTGTGATGACAAGGGCATGGACCATTGGTCTAATAATTTTCATGGATTATTGTGATGACAGTTGGAATGGCGCATTGTGATGACAAGGGCATGGAGCATTGTGATGACCAGGTTATGCATTATTGTGAAGAGAGGTGTCATGGAGCATTGTGATGACATATGTAATGGCTCATTGCGATGACAATGTCATGGAGCATTGTGATGCCAAGTGTCATGGAGGATTCTGATGACAAAGGTAATGGAGCTTTGTGATGAAAATGGCTTGAAGCATTGTGATGAAAAGGGTCAGGAAGCTTTGTTCTGACAAGTGCATGGAGAATTGTGATGACAATGGTCATGGAGCATTCTGATGACAAGCTTGTGGAGTATTTTGATGACAATGGCATGGAGCATTGTCATGAAAATGGCATGGGGTTTTGTGATGAAAAATGCATGGAGCCTTTTTGTGACAGGTTTCAAGGAGCATTATGACGACAAGTGTCAGGGAACATTGTGATGACAAGTGTATTGAGAATTGTGATGGCAAAGGTCATGAAGCACTGTGATGAAAAGGGCATGGATTATTGTGATGACAGGCATCATGGAGCGTTGTGATGACAACTGTTATGGAACATTGTGATCACAAGTGTTTGTAGCATTGTGATGACAGAGGTCATGGATCATTTTGATTTCAAGGAGCATGGAGCTTCGTGATGACAAGGGCATGAAGCAATGTGATCCTAGGTTCATGGAGGATTGTGATGACAATGGTAATGGAGTACTGTGATGACAAGCGCATAGAGCATTGTAATGACAAGGTCATGTAGCATTTTGCTGACAAAGTCATGGAGCATTGTGATGACAGGTGTCATGGAGCATTGTGATGACAAGCGTCACGAAGCATTGTGAATACAGGGGTCATGGAGCATTGGGATGACAAGGGCATGGATGATTGTGATGAAAAGGGTCATGGAGCATTGGGCTGAAAATTTTCATGGAGCATTGTGATGACTAGGGAATGGAACATTGTGATGACAAGAGTCCGGAATCATTGTGTTGTCAGGTGTCATGGAGTGTTGTGATGACAGTGGTCATGGAGCATTTTGATGATATTTGACATGGAGCACTGTGATGAGAATTTCATGGAGCATTGGGCTGAAAATGTTCATGGAGTATTGTGATGACAGGGGTCACGGAGCATTGTGATGACAAGGGAATGGAACATGGTGATGACAAGGTCCTGGAGCACTGTGATGATAAGAGCATGGAGATTTGTGATGACAAGTCTCATGGAGCATTCTGATGAAAAGGGGCATGGAGCATTGTGATTACAGGGGTCTTGGAGCATTCTGATGACATGTGTCATGGAGGTTTGTGATGACAAGGGCATGGAGCACTGTGATTACACGGGTCTTGGAGCATTGTGATGAAAAGGGCATGGATCATTGTGATGAAAAGGCATGGAGCCTTGTCATGACAGGGTTCAAGGAGCATACTGACGACATGTGTCAGGGAGCATTGTGATGACAAGTGTACTGAGAATTTTGATGACAAAGGTCATGGAGCATTGTGATGAGAAGACCATGGATAATTGTGATGATGAGCGTCATAGGGTGTTGTGATGATAAGTGTTATGGAACTTTGTGATCACAAGGGTTTGGAGCATTATGATGACAGTGGTCTTGGATAATTTTGATTTCATTGTGATGACAATAGCCTGAAGCATTATGATGATGGGCATGGTGCATTTTGATGACAGGCTTCATGGAGCATTGAGATGAAAAGGAGCATGGAGCATTGTGATTACAGGTGTCTTGGAGCACTGTCATGACAAGGGCATGTAGCATTGTGATGAGAAGGCCATGGAACATTTGATGGCATGCGTCATGGAGCTTTGCGATGACAAGGGCATGCAGCATTATGATTACAGCAGTTTGGAGCATTGTGATGACAAGGATCATGGAGGTTAGTGATGACAAGGCCATGGAATATTGTGATGGCAGGGGTCATGGAGCATTGTTATGACAGAGGTAATGGATCATTGTGATGAGAAGGGCATTGAGCATTGGTCTGAAATATTTCATGGATTACTGTGATGAGAAGGGCATTGAGCATTGTGATGACAAGTGTCATGGAGCTTTGTGATGACAAGGGCATGGAGCAATGTGATGAGAAGTTTCATGGAGCATTGTGATGCCAAGGGTCATGGAGCTTTGTGATGACAAAGGTCATGGAGCATTTTGATGATAAGGGTGTGGTGCATTGTGATGAGAAAGGCACGGAGCATTTTGATGACAGGGTCATGCAGCAATTTGATGAATAATGTAATGGAACATTTTGATGACAGGGGTTATAGAATATTGTGATGCCAGGGGTCATGGAGCTTTGGGATGAAAACTGTCATGGAGCATTTTGATGACAGTGGTTATGGAACATTGTGATGTCAGGGGTCATAGAACATTGTGCTGATAAGGGGATGTAGCATTGTGATGACAGGGTTCATGGAACATTGTGATAACAGGGGTGAGGGAAGACTGTGATGACTAGTGATGGAACATTGTGATATCTCATGTGAGAGAACATTTAGATGAGAAGTGCATGGAGCATTGTGCTTATAAGGTTTATGGAGCATAACGATGACAAGGTTGTGGATCATTGTGATGAAAAGCGCATGGCACACTGTGATGACAAGTGTCATGGAGCATTGTTCTGACAAAGGCATGGAACATTGTAATGATAAGGGTCACGCAGAATTGTGATGAAAAGTGCATGGAGCATTGTGGTTATAAATGTCACAGAGCCTTGTCATGACGCGGGCATGGACCGTTGTGATGAAAAACGTTATGAAGCATTGTGATGACTGGAGTCACGGAGCATTGTGATGACAAGGGTCATGCAGCATTGTGAAGACAAGGGCATGGAGCATTGTGATGACAGGGGCATGGAGCATTGGTCTGACAAGTTTCATAGATTATTGTGATGACATTGGACATGGTGCATTGTGATGACAAGGGCATGGAGCCTTTTGATTTGAAGGCCATGGAACATTCTGATGACATGTGTCATGGAGCTTTGTGATGACAAGGGCATGGAGCATTGTGATTACAGGGGTCTTGGAGCATTGTGATGACAAGCGTCATGGAGCCTTGTGATGACAAGGCCGTGGAACATTGTGATGGCATGGGTCATGGAGCATTGTTATGACAGGGGTCATGGAGCATTGTGATGACAAGGGCATGGAGCATTGTGATGAGAGGGGCATGGAGCATTGGTCTGACAAGTTTCCTAGACTATTGTGATGACAGTGGACATGGTGCATTTTGATTACAAGGGCATGGAGCATTGTGATGACAAGGGCATGGAATATTGTGAAGACTGGTGTCAGGGAGCATTGTGATGACATATGTCATGGTCCATTGCGATGACAATGGCATGGAGCATTGTGATGCCAAATGTAATGGAGGATTGTGATGACAAATATAATGGAGCATTGTGATGACTAGGGCTTGGAGCATTATGATGACAAGGGCCATTGAGGATTTTCACGAAAATGTCTTGAAGCATTGTGATGACAAGGTCCTGGAGCATTGTGATGAGAAAACCATGGAGCCTTGTGATGACAAATCTCATGGAGCATACTGATGAAAAGGGGCATGGAGCATTCTGATTACAGGGGTTTTGGAACATTGTGATAACTAGGGCAGGGAGCATTGTGATGACAAGGGCATGGAGCATTGTGCTGAAAATGTTCATGGAGTATTGTGATGACTGGGGTCATGGAGCATTGTGATGAGTAGGGAATGTAGCATTGTGATGACAAGAGTCCCAGATCATTGTGTTGTCAGGTGTCATGGAGTGTTGTGATGACAGTGGTCATGGAGCATTTTGATGATATTTGTCATGGAGCATTGTGATGAGAATTTCAAGGAGCATTGGGCTGAAAATGTTCTGGAGTATTGTGATGTCAGGGGTCATGGAGCATTGTGATGACAAGGGAATGTAGCATGGTGATGACAAGGTCCTGGAGCATTGTGATGATAAGACCATGGAGACTTGTGATGACAAGTCTCATGGAGCATTCTGATGAAAACGGGCATGGAGCATTGTGATTACATGGGTCTTGGAGCATTGTGATGATAAGGGCATAGAGCATTGTGAGGAGAAGGCAATGGAGCATTCTGATGACATGTGTCATGGAGCATTGTGATGAAAAGGGCATGAAGTATTGTGATGACAAGGGTCATGGAGCCTTGAGTTGACAAGGCCGTGGAATACTGTGAAGGCAGGGGTCATGGGGCATTGTTATGACAGAGGTAATGGAGCATTGTGATGACAAGCGTCAGGGAACATTGTGAATACAGGGTTCATGGAGCATTGGGATGACAAGGGCATGGATGATTGTGATGACAAGGGTCATGGATGATTGGGCTGAAAATGTTCATGGAGTATTTTGATGACAGGGGTCATGGAGCATTGTGCTGATAAGGGGATGTAGCATTGTGATGACAGGGGTCATGGAACATTGTGATAACAGGGTTAAGGGAGGATTGTGATGACTAGTGATGGAACATTGTGATATCCCATGTGAGAGAGCATTTGGATGAGAAGTGCATGGAGAATTGTGATTACAAGGTTTATGGAGCATAGCAATGACAAGGTTGTGTATCATTGTGATGAAATATGCATGGCACAATGTGATGACAAAGGTCATGGAGCATTGTTCTGACAAAGGCATGGAGCATTGTGATGACAAGTGTCACGGAGCATTGTGATGAAAAGTTCATGGAACATTGTGGTTACAAAGGTCACAGAGCCTTGTAATGACGCGGGCATATATCGTTGTGATGACAAACGTTATGAAGCACTGTGATGACTGGAGTCACGGAGCATTGTGATGACAGGGGTCATGGAGCATTGTGATGAAAAGGGCATGGAGCATTGTGATGAAAGCGGCATGGAGAATTGGTCTGACAAGTTTCATTGATTATTGTGATGACAGTGTGCATGTAGCATTGTGATGACAAGGACATGGAGCATTGTGATGACAAGGGCATGGAGTATTGTGAAGACGTGTCAGGGAGCATTGTGATGACATATGTAACGTTCCATTGTGATGACAATGGCATGGAGCATTGGTCTAATAATTTTCATGGGTTATTTTGATGACAGTTGAAATGGCGCATTGAGATGACAAGGGCATGGAGCATTTTGATGACCAGGTCATGCAGTATTGTGAAGAGAGGTGTCAGGGAGCATTGTGATGACATATGTAATGGCCCATTGTGATGACAATGGCATGGAGCAGTGTGATGACAAGCGTCACGGAGCATTGTGAATACAGGGGTCATGGAGCATTGGGATGACAAGGGCATGGATCATTGTGATGACAAGAGTCATGGAGCATTGGGCTGAAATTGTTCATGGAGTATTGTGATGACAGGGGTCATGGTACATTGTGATGACTAGGGAATGGAGCATTGTGATGACAAGAGTCCCGGATCATTGTGTTGTCAGGTGTCATGGAGTGTTGTGATGACAGTGGTCATGGAGTGTTGTGATGACAGTGGTCATGGAGCATTGTGATGATATTGGTCATGGAGAATTGTGATGAGAAGGTCATGGAGCATTGGGCTGAAAATGTTCATGGAGTATTGTGATGACAGGGGTCATGGAGCATTGTGATGACAAGGGAATGGAGCATGGTGATGACAAGGTCCTGTAGCATTGTGATGAGATGACCATGGAGACTTGTGGTGACAAGTCTCATGGAGCATTCTGATGAAAAAGGGCATGGAGCACTGTGATTACATGGGCCTTGGACCATTGTGATGACAAGTGTCATGGAGCCTTGTCATGACAAGCCCGTGGAACATTGTGATGGCAGGGGTCATGGAGCATTGTTATGACAGATGTAATGGAGCTTTGTGATGATAACGGCAAGGAGCATTGTGATGACCAGGTCATGCAGTATTGTGAAAAGAGGTGTCAGGGAGCATTGTGATGACATATGTAATGGCCCATTGTGATGACAATGGCATGGAGCATTGTGATGCCAAGTGTCACGGAGGATTCTGATGACAAAAGTAATGGAGCATTGTGATGACAATGGCTTGGAGCATAGTGATGACAAGGGTCAGGGAGCATTGTGCTGACAAGTGCAAGGAGAATTGTGATGACAAGGGTCATGGAGCATTCTGATGACAATCTTGTGGAGTATTTTGATGACAATGGCATGGAGCATTGTGATGAAAACGGCATGGGGCTTTGTGATGAAAATGGCATGGAGCCTTTTTGTGACAGGGTTCAAGGAGCATTCTGACGACAAGTGTCAGGGAACATTGTGATGACAAGTGTATTGAGAATTGTGATGAAAAGGGTCATGGAGCATTCTGATGACAAGCTTGTGGGGTATTTTGATGAGAATGGCATGGAGCATTGTGATGAAAATGGAAAGGGGCTTTGTGATGAAAAAGGCATGGAGCCTTTTCGTGACAGGGTTCAAGGAGCATTCTGACGACAAGTGTCAGGGAACATTGTGATGACAAGTGTATTGAGAATTGTGATGACAAAGGTCGTGGAGCATTGTGATGAAAAGACCATCGAATATTGTGATGATAGGCATCATGGAGCATTGTGATGACAAGTGTTATGGAACATTGTGATCACAAGGGTTTGGAGCATTGCGATGACAGAGGTCATGGATCATTTTGATTTCAAGGAGCATGGAGCATTGTGATGACAAGGGCATGAAGCAATGTGATCCCAAGGTTCATGGAGGATTGTGATGACAATGGTAATGGAGTATTGTGATGAGAAGCGCATAGAGCATTGTAATGACAAGGTCATGTAGCATTTTGCTGAAAAAGGCATAGAGGATTGTGATGACTGGTGTCATGGAGCACTGTGATGACAAGCATCACAGAGCATTGTGAATACAGTGGTCATGGAGCATTGGGATGTCAAGGGCATGGATCATTGTGATGACAGGTGTCATGGAGCACTGTGATGACAAGCATCACGGATCATTGTGAATACAGGGGTCATGGAGCATTGGGATGACATATGGCATGGTCGATTGAGATGAAAATGGCAGGGAGCATTGTGATGCCAAATGCAATGGAGGATTGTGATGACAAATATAATGGAGCATTGTGATGACTAGGGCTGGGAGTATTATGATGACAAAACCATGGAGCCATGTAATGACAAGTATCATGGAGCATACTGATGAAAAAGGGCATGCAGCATTGTGATTACACGGGTCTTGGAACTTTGTGATGACAAGGGCATGGAGCATTGTGAGGAGAAGGCCAAGGAGCATTCTGATGGCATGCATCATTGAGCTTTGTGATGACAAGGGCATGGAGCATCGTGATTACATGGGTCTTGGAGCATTGTGATGAAAAGGGCATGGATCATTGTGATTAAAAAGGAATGGAGCCTTGTCATGACAGGGTAAAAGGAGCATACAGACAACAAGTGTCAGGTAGCAGTTTGATGACAAGTGTATTGAGCATTGTGATGACGAAGGTCATGGAGCATTGTGATGAGAAGACCATGGATAATTGTGATGACGAGCGTCATGGGGCACTGTGATGACAAGTGTTATGGAATATTGTGATCACAAGGGTTTGGAGCATTGTTATGACAGAGGTCATGGAGCATTTTGATTTCATTTTTATGACAATAGCATGAAGCATTATGATGATGGGCATGGTGCATTGTGATGACAGGTTTCATGGATCATTGAGATGAAAAGAGGCATGGAACATTGTGTTTACATGGTTCTTGTATAATTGTGATGAGATGGGTCATGGAGCCTTGTGATGACAAGGCCATAGAACATCGTGATGGCTGGGGTCATGGAGCATTGTTATGACAGGGATAATGGAGCATTGTGATGGCAAGGGCATGGAGCATTGTGATGAGAAGGTCATGGAGCATTCTGATGACATGTGTCATGGAGCTATGTGAAGACAAGGGCATGGAGCAATGTGATGAGAGCATTCATGGAGCATTGTGATGACAATGACATGGGACATTGTGATGCCAAGGGTCATGGATCTTTGTGATGACAATGGTCATGGAGCATTTTGATGGCAAGGGCGTTGTGCATTGTGATGAGGAGGGCAGGGAGCATTGTGATGACAGGGTCATGGAGCAATTTGATGAAAAGTGTCATGGAACATTTTGATGGCAGGTGTTATGGAACATTGTGATGTCATGGGTCATCGAACATTGTGATGATCAGTGCATGTAGCATTGTGATGACAGGAGTCATGGAACATTGTGATGACAGGGGTGAGGGAGTATTGTGACAAATAGTCATGTAGCATTGTGATATCAGTGTTGAGAGAGCATTTCGATGAGAAGTGCATGGAGCATTGTGATGACAAATTTTATGGAGCATTGTGATGACAAGATTGTGGAGCACTGTGATGATAAGCGCATGGTGCATTGTGATGACATGTGTTATGGAAAATTGTGCTGACAAGCGCATGGAGCATTGTGATGACAAGGGTCATGGAGCATTGTGCTGAGAAGGGCATAGAGCATTGTGATGACAAGGGTCAAAGAGCATTTTGATGAAAAGTTCATGGCGCATTTTGGTTAAAAATGTCACAGAGACTGTTGATGACGAGGGCATGGACCATTGTGATGACAAAGGTAATGAAGCACTGTGATGACTGGAGTCACGGAGCATTGTGATGACAGGGGTCATGGAGCATGGTGATAAAAAGTTCATGGAGCATTGTGATGAAAAGGGCATGGAGTATTGTGATGACAGGCATCATGGAGCATTGTGATGACAAGTGTTATGGAACATTGTGATCACAAGTGTTTGGAGCATTGTGATGAGAGAGGTCATGGATCATTTTGATTTCAAGGCACATGGAGCACTGTGATGACAAGGGCATGAAGCAATGTGATCCCAAGGCTCAAGGAGGATTTTGATGACAATGGTAATGGAGTATTGTGAGGACAAGCACATAGAGCATTTTAATGACAATGTCATGTAGCATTTTCCTGACAAAGGCATGGAGCATTGTGATGACAGGTGTCATGGAGCACTGTGATGACAATCGTCAAGGAGCATTGTGAATACAGGGGTCATGGAGCATTGGGATGACAAGGGCATGGATCATTTTGATGACAAGGTTCATGGATCATTGGGCTGAAAATGTTCATGGACTATTGTGATGACAGGGGTCATTTAGCATCGTGATGACTAGGGAATAGAGCATTGTGATGACAAGAGTCCCGGATCATTTTGTTTTCAGGTGTTATGGATGGTTGTGATGACAGTGGTCATGGAGCATTGTGATGATATTGCTCATGGAGCATTGTAATGAGAATGTCATGTAGCATTCGGCTGGAAATGTTAATGGATTATTGTAATGACAGGGGTCATGGAGCATTTTGATGACAAGGAAATAGAGCATCGTGATGACAAGGTCCTGGAACATTGTGATGAGATGACCATGGAGACTTGTGATGACAAGTCTCATGGAGCATTCTGATGAAAAAGGGCATGGAGCATTGTGATTACAGGGGTCTTGGAGCATTGTTTTGACAAGGGCATGGAGCATTGTGAGGAGAAGGCCATGGAGAATTCTGATGACATGCCTCATGGAGCTTTGTGCTGACAAGGCCATGGAGCATTGTGATAACAGGGGTCTTGGAGCATTGTGATGTAAAGGCATGGATCATTTTGATGTAAAAGGCATGGAGCCTTGTCAACACAGGTTTCAAGGAGCATACTGACGACAGGTGTCAGGGAGTATTGTAATGACAAGTGTATTGAGCATTGTGATGACAATGATCATGGAGCATTGTGATGAGAACACCATGGACAACTGTGATGATGATCGTCATGGGGTGTTGTGATGATAAGTGTTATGGAACATTGTGATCACAAGGGTTTGGAGCATTATGATGATAGAAGTCATGGAGAATTTTGATTTCATGGTAGTGACAATAGCCTGAAGCATTATGAAGATGGGCATGGTGCATTGTGATGACAGGGTTCTTGGAGCATTGAGATGAAATGGGGCATGGAGCATTGTGATTACAGGGGTCTTGTAGCATTGTGATGACAAGCGCATAGAGCATTGTAATGACAAGGTCACGTAGAATTTTGCAGACAAATGCATGGAGAACTGTGATGACAGGTGTCATGGAACACTGTGATGACATGTGTCACGGAACATTGTGAATACAGGGGTCATGGATCCTTGTGATGACAAGGGTCATGGAGCATTGGGCGGAAAATGTTCATGGAGTATTTTGATGACAGGGGTCATGGAGCATTGTGATGACAGAGATCATGGAGAATTTTGATTTAATTGGGCTGACAATAGCCGGAAGCATTATGATGATGGGCATGATGCATTGTGATGACAGGGTTCATGGAGCATTGAGATGAAAAGGGGCATGGAGCATTTTGATTACAGGGGTCTTGGAGCATTGTGATGACAAGGGCATGGAGCATTTTGATGAAAAGTCCATGGAACATTCTGATGACATGGGTCATGGAGCTTTGTGATGACAAGGGCATGGAGCATTGTGATTACAGGTGTCTTGGAGCATTGTGATGACAAGTGTCATTGAGCCTTGTGATGACAAGGCCGTGGAACATTGTGATGGCAGGGGTCAAGGAGCATTGTTATGACAGGTGTAATGGAGCACTGTGATGAGAAGGGCATGGAGCATTTTGATTACAAGTTTTATGGAGCATTGCGATGACAAATTTTTTGACCGTTGGGATAAAAATCGCGTGGCACATTTTGATGACAAGGGTCATGGAGCATTTTTCTGACAAAGGCATGGAGCACTGTGAAGACAAGTGTCACAGAGCATTGTGATGAAAAGTTCATGAATCATTGTGATTATAAAGGTCACAAAGCCTTGTGATGACGCGGGAATGGACCATTGTTTTGACTAATGTTATGAAGCATTGTGATGACTGGAGTCAAGGAGCATTGTGATGACAGGGTCATGGAGCATTGCGATGACAAGGGCATGGAGCATTGTGCTGAGAAAGGCGTAGATCACTGTGATGACAAGGGTCAAAGAGCATTGTGATGAAAAGTTCATGGAGCATTGTGGTTAAAATGGTCACAGAGACTGTTGATGATGAGGGAATGGACCATTGTGATGACAAAGGTCATGAAGCATTGTGATGAGTGGAGTCACGGAACATGGTGATGACAGGGGTCATGGAGCATTGTGATAACAAGGGCATGGAGCATTGTGATGGCAAGGGCATGGAGCATTGGTCTAATATGTTTCATGGATTATTGCGATGACATTTGGTATGGCACATTGTGATGACAAGGGCATGGAGCATTGTGATGACCAGGTCATGCATTATTGTGAAGAGAATTGTCAGGGAGCATTGTGATGACATATGTAATGGCCCACTGTGATGAAAATGGCATGGAGTATTGTGATGCCAAGTGTCATGGAAGATTCTGATGACAAAGGTAATGGAGCATTGTGATGACAATGGCTTGGAGCATTGTGATGACAAGGGTCAGGGAGCATTGTGCTGACAAGTGCATGGAGAATTGTGATGACAATGGTCATGGAGCATTCTGATGACAAGCTTTTGGTGTATATTGATGACAGTGGCATGGAGCATTGTTATGAAAACGGCATGGGGCAATGTGATTAAAAAGGCATGTAGCCTTTTCGTGGCAGGGTTCAAGGAGCATTCTGACGACAAGTGTCAGGGAGCATTGTGATGACAAGTGTGTTGAGAATTGTGATGACAAAGGTCATTGAGCATGGTGATGAGAAGGCCATGGATAATAGTGATGATGATCGTCATGGGGTGTTGTGATTATAAGTGTTATGGAACATTGTGATCACAAGGTTTTGGAGCATTATGATGACAGAGGTCATGGAGAATTTTCATTTCATTGTGATGACAATAGCGTGAAGCATTATGATGATGGGCATGGTGCCTTGTGATAACAGAGTTCATGGAGCATTGAGATGAAAAGGGGCATGGAGCACTGTGATTATAGGGGTCTTGGAGCATTGTGATGACAAGCGCATAGAGCATTGTAATGACAAGGTCAGGTAGAATTTTCCTGACAAAGGCATGGAGCATTGTGATGACAGGTGTCATGGAGAACTGTGATGACAAGTGTCACGGAGCATTGTGAATACAGGGGTCATGAAGCATTGGGATGACAATTGTCATGGAGCATTGGGCTGAAAATGTTCATGGAGTGTTGTGATGACAAGAGCATGGAGCATTGTGATGAGAAGGCCATGAAGCATTCTGATGACATGTGTCATGGAGCTTTTTGATGACAAGGGCATGGAGCATTTTGATGACATGTGTCATGGAGCATTGTGATGACAACGGAATGGAGCATGGTGATGACAAGGTCCTGGGGCATTGTGATGAGAAGACCATGGAGACTTCTGATGAGAAGTCTCATGGAGCATTCTGATGAAAAGGAGCATGGAGCATTGTGATTACAGGTGCCTTGGAGCATTGTGATGACTAGGGCATGGAGCATTGTGATGAGAAGGCCATGGAGCATTCTGATGACATGCGTCATGGAGTTTTGTGATGACAAGGGCATGGAGCATTTGTGATTACAGGGTTCTTGGAGCATTGTGATGAAAAGTTCATGGATCATTGTTATGAAAAAGGTATGGAGCCTTGTCATGACAGGGTTCATGGAGCATTCTGACGACAAGTGTCAGGAAGCATTGTGTTGACAAGTGTATTGAGCATTGTGATGAGAAAGATCATGGAGCATTGTGATGAGAAGACCATGGATAATTGTGATGATGAGCGTCATGGTGTGTTGTGATGATAAGTGTTATGGAACCTTGTGATCACAAGGGTTTGGAACATTATGATGACAGAGGTCATGGAGAATATTGATTTAATTTTGATGACAATAGCCTGTAGCATTATTATGATGGGATTGGTGCATTGTGATGACAGGGTTCATGGAGCATTGAGATGAAAAGGGGCATGGAACATTGTGATTACAAGGGTCTTGGAGCATTGTGATGACAAGGGCATGGAGCACTGTGATGAGAAGGCCATGGAACTTTCTGATGACATGCGTCATGGAGCTTTGTGATGACAAGGGCATGGAGCATTGTGCTTTCAGGGGTCTGGAGCATTGTGATGACAAGTGTCATGGAACCTTGTGATGACTAGGCCTTGGAACATTTTGATGGCAAGGGTCATGGTGCATTTTTATGACAGGTGTAATGGAGCATTTTGATGAGAAGGGCATGGAACATTGGTCTGAAATGTTTCATGGATTATTGTGATGAGAGTGGGCATGGAGCATTGTGATGACAAGGGCACGGAACACTGTGATACATGGGTCATGCAGGATTGTAATGACAAGGGCATGGAGCATTGTGATGACAAGGGCACGGAACACTGTGATACATGGGTCATGCAGGATTGTAATGACAATGGCATGGAGCATTGTGATGAGAAGGGCATCGAGCATTGTGATGACAAGTGTCATGGAGCTTTGTGATGACAAGGGCATGGAGCAATGTGATGAGAGGGTTCATGGAGCATTGTGATGACAATGACATGGAGCATTGAGATGCCAAGGGTCATGGAGCTTTGTGATGACAAGTCATGGAGCATTTTGATGACAAGGGCATGGTGCATTGTGCGGAGAAATGCAGGGAGCATTTTGATGACCAGGTCATGCAGCAATTTGATAAAAATTGTAAAGGAACATTTTGATGGCAGGGGTTATAGAACATTGTGTTGTCAGGGGTCTTGGAGCTTTGGGATGAAAAGGGTGATGGAGCATTTTGATGACAGGGGTTATGGAACATTGTGATGTCAGTGGTCATGGAACATTGTGATGATAAGGGGATGTAGCATTGTGATGACAGGGTCCTGGAACATTGTGATTACAGGGATGAGGGAGTATTGTGATGACTAGATATGGAACATTGTGATATCTCTGGTGAGAGAGCATTTTGATGAGAAGTGCATGGACCATTGTGATTACAAGGTTTATGAAGCATAGCAATGACAAGGTTGTGGACCGTTGTGATGAAATGTGCGTGGCTCATTGTGATGACTATGTTCATTGAGCATTGTTCTGACAAAGAAATGGAGCTTTGTGATGACAAGGGCATGGAGCATTTTGATTACATGGGTCATGGAGCATTTTGATGACAATGGCGTCGAGCATTGTGATGAGAAGGCCATGGATAATTGTGATGACGCGCGTCATGGAGCACAGTAATGACAAGGGGTATGGAGCATTGTGATGACAGTGGCCATGGAGAAATGTGATGACAAGTGTCATGGAGCATTCTGATGACAAGCTTGTGGAGTATTGTGACGACAATGGCTTGGAGCATTGTGATGAAAAGGGCATGGAGCATTGTGATGAAAAAGGCATGAAGCCATTTCATGACAGGTTTCAAGGAGCATTCTGATGACAAGTGTCAGGGAACATTGTGATGACATGTGTATTGAGAATTGTGATGAAAAAGATCATGGAGCATTTTGAAGAAAAGGGCATAGAGTATTGTGATGACAGGCATCATGGAGCGTTGTGATGACAAGTGTTATGGAACATTGTGATCACAAGGTTTTGGAGCATTGCGATGACAGAGGTCATGGATCATTTTGATTTCAAGGAGCATGGAGCACTGTGATGACAAGGGCATGAAGCAATGTGATCCTAAGGTTCATGGATGATTGTGATGACAATGTTAAGGGAGTATTGTGATGACAAGCAAATGGAGCATTTTGATGGCAAGGTCATGTAGCATTTTGCTGACACAGGCATGGAGCATTGTGATGATAAGGGTCATAGAGCACTTTGATGAGAAGCATCACGGATCATTGTGATTACAGGGGACATGGAGCATTGGGATGGCAAGTTCATGGATCATTGTGATGACAAGTGTCATGGAGAATTGGGCTGAAAGTATTAATGGAGCATTGTGATGATTAGGGAATGGAGCATTGTGATGACTAGAGTCCCGGATCACTGTGTTGTCAGGGGTCATGGAGCGTTGTGATGACAGTGGTCATGGAGCATTGTGATGATAGGGATCATGAAGCATTGTGATGAGAAGTTCCTGGAGAATTGGCGTGAAAATGTTCAGGAAGTATTGTGAGGACAGGGGTCATGGAGCATTGTGATGACAAGGGATTGGAGCACTGTGATTAAAGGTTCCTGGAGCACTGTGATGAGGAGACCATGGAGCCTCGTAATAAGAAGTCTCATGGAGCATTCTGATTAAAAGGGGCATGGAGTATTGTGATTACAGGGGTCTTGGAACATTGTGATGACAAGGGCATGGAGCATTGTGATTACTGGTGTCTTGGAGCATTGTGATGAAATTGGCATGGATCATTGTTATGAAAATGGTATGGAGCCTTGTCATGACAGGGTTCCAGGAGCATACTGATGAGAAGTGTCAGGGAGCATTGTGATTACATGTGTATAGAGCATTGTGATGACAAAGGTCATGGAGCACTGTGATGAGAAGACCATGGTTAACTGTGATGATGAGCTTCATGGGGCGTTGTGATGATAAGTGTTATGGAACATTGTGATCACAAGGATTTGGAGCATTGTGATGAGATAGATCATCGAATATTTTGATTTCATTGTGATGACAATAGCCTGAAGCATTATGATGATGGTCATGGTGCATTTTGATGACAGGGTTCATGGAGGACTGAGATGCAAAGGGACATGGAGCATTGTGATTAGAGGGTTCATGGAGCATTGTGATGACAATGGCATGGAGCACTGAGATGCCAATTGTCATGGAGCTTTGTGATGACAAAGGTCATGGAGCAATTTTATGACAAGGGCGTAGTACATTGTGATGAGAAGGGCATGGAACATTAGTCTAATAAGTTCCATGGATTGTTGCGATGACAGTTCGAATGGCACATTGTGATGACAAGGGCATGGAGAATTGTGATGACCAGGTCATGCAGTATTGTGAAGAGAGGTGTCAGGGAGCATTGTGATGACATATGAAATGGCCCATTGTGATGACAATGGCATGGAGAATTGTGATGACCACGTCATGCAGTATTGTGAAGAGAGGTTTCAGGGAGCATTGTGATGACATATGTAATGGCCCATTGTGATGACAATGGCATGGAGCATTGTGATGCCAAGTGTCATGGAGGATTCTGATGACAAAGGTTATGGAACATTGTGATGACAATGGCTTGGCGCATTGTGATGACATGGGACAGGGAGCATTGTGCTGACAATTGCATGGAGAATTGTGATGACAAAGGTCATGGAGCATTCTGATGACAAGCTTGTGGAGTATTTTGATGACAATGGCATGGAGCATTGTGATGAAAATGGCATGGGGCATTGTGAAGAAAAAGGCATGGAGCCTTTTCGTGGCAGGTTTCAAGGAGCATTCTGATGACAATGTCAGGGAGCATTGTGATGACATGTATATTGAGAATTGTGATGACACAGGTTATGGAGCATTGTGATGAAAAGGGCATGGAGTATTGTGATGACAGGCATCATGGAGCGTTGTGATGACAAGTGTTATGGAAGATTGTGATCACAAGGGTTTGGAGCATTGTGATGACAGAGGTCATGGATCATATTGATTTAAAGGAGCATGGAGCATTGTGATGACAAGTGCATGAAGCAATGTGATCCCAAGGTTCATGGAGGATTGTGATGACAATGGAAATGGAGTATTGTGATGACAAGCGCAAAAAGCATTCTAATGACAAGGTCATGTAGCATTTTGCTGACAAAGGCATGGAGCATTGTGATGACATGTGTCATGGAGCACTGTGATGACAAGCGTCATGGACCACTGTGAATACAGGGGTCATGGAGCTTTGGGATGACAAGGGCATGGTTCAATGTGATGACAAGTGTCATGGAGCACTGGGCTGAATATGTTCATGGAGTATTGTGATGACATGGGTCATGGAGCATAGTGATGTGTAGGGAATGGAGCATTGTGATGAAAAGAGTCCCAGATCATTGTGTTGTCAGGAGTCATGGGGTGTTGTGATGACAGTGGTCATGGAGCATTGTGAAGATATTGGCCATGGAGTATTGTGATGTGTAGGTCGTGGAGCATTGGGCTGAATATGTTAAAGGATTATTGTTATGACAAGGGTCATGGAGCACTGTGATGACAAGGGAATGGAGAATGGTGATGACAATATCCTGGATCTTTGTTATGAGATGACCATGGAGACTTGTGATGAGAAGTCTCACGGAGCATTCTGATGAAAAGGGGCATGGAGCATTGTGATTACAGGGTTCTTGGAGCATTTTGATGACTAGGGCATGGAGCATTGTGATGAGAAGGCCATGGGGCATTCTGATGACATGTTTCATGGAGTTTTGTGATGACAAGCACATGGAGCATTGTGATGACAGTGATCTTGGAGCATTGTGATGAAAAGGGCACGGATCATTGTGATGAAAAAGTCATGGAGCCTTGTCATGACAGGGTTCAAGGAGCATACTGACGACAAGTGTCAGGGAGCATTGTGATGACAAGTGTATTGAGCATTGTGATGACAAATATCATGGAGCATTGTGATGAGAATACCATGGATAATTGTGATGATGAGCGTCATGGGGATTTGTGATGATAAGTGTTATGGAACATTGTGATCACAAGGGTTTGGAGCATTATGATGACAGAGGTCACGGAGAATTTTGATTTAATTGTGATGGCAATAGCCTGAAGCATTATGATGATGGGCATGGTGCATTGTGATGACAGGGTTCATGGAGCATTGAGATGCAAACTGGCATGGAGCTTTGTGATTACAGGGGTCTTGGAGCATTGTGATGTCAAGGGTCAGGGAGCCTTGTGATGACAAGGCCATGGAACATTGTGATGGCAGGGGTCATGGAGAATTTTTATGACAGAGGTAATGGAGCATTGTGATGAGAAGTGCCTTGAGCATTGGCCCGAAAGTTTTCATGGATTATTGTGATGAGAGTGGGCATGGAGCACTGTGATGACAAGCACACGGAACACTGTGATACATGGGTCATGGAGGATTGTGATGAAAAGGGCATGGAGCATTTTGATGAGAAGGGCATCGAGCATTGTGATGACAAGTGTCATGGAGCATTGTGATGACAAGGGCATGGAGCAATGGGATGAGAGCTTTCAGGGAGCATTGTGATGACAATGACATGGAGCATTGTGATGCCAAGGGTCATGGAGCTTTGTGATGACAACGGTCATGCAGCATTTTGATGACAAGCGTGTGGTGCATTGTGATGAGAAGGAAAGGGAGCATTTTGATGACAGGTTCATGCTGCAATTTGATGAAAAGTGTCATGTAACATTTTGACGACAGGGGTTACAGAACATTGTGATGCCATGGGTCATGGAGCTTTGGGATGAAATGTGTCATGGAGCATTGTGATGACAGTGGTTATGGAATATTGTGATGTCACGGGTCATGGAACATTGTGATTACAGGGTTGAGGGAGGATTGTGATGACTAGTGATGGAACATTTTGATATCTCAGGTGAGAGAGCATTTGGATGAGAAGTGCATGGACCATTGTGATTACAAGGTTTATGGAGCATATCGATGACAAGATTGTGGATCATTGTGATGAAAAGCGCATGGCACATTGTGATGACAAGGGTCATGGAACATTGTTCTGACAAAGGCATGGAGCATTGTGATGACAAGTGTCACGGAGCATTGTGATGAAACGTTCATGGAGCATTGTGCTTACAAAGGTCACAGAGCCTTGTGATGACGCGGGCATGGACCGTTGTGATGACAAACGTTATGAAGCATTGTGATGACTGGAGTCACGGAGCATTGTGATGTCAAAAGTAATTTAGCATTGTGATGACAATGGCTTGGAGCATTGTGATGATAAGGTTCAGGGAGCATTGTGCTCACAAGTGCATGGATAATTGTGATGAAAAAGGTCATGGAACATTCTGATGACAATCTTGTGGAGTATTTTGATGACAATGGCATGGAGCATTGTGATGAAAACGGCATGGGTCATTGTGATGAGAAAAGCATGGAGCCTTTTCGTGAGAGGTTTCAAGGAGCATTCTGACGGCAAGTTTCAGGAAGCATTGTAATGACAAGTGTATTAGAATTGTGATGACAAAGGTTATGGAGCATTGTGATGAAAAGGCCGTGGAGTATTGTGATGACAGGCATCATGGAGCGTTGTGATGACAAGTGTTATGGAACATTGTGATGAGAAGTGTTTGGAGCATTGTGATGACAGAGGTCATGGATCATTTTGATTTCAAGGAGCATGGAGCATTGTGATGACAAGGGTATGAAGCAATGTGATCCCAAGGTTCATGGAGGATTGTGATGACAATGGTAAAGGAGTATTGTGATGACAAGCGCATAGAGCATTGTAATGACAAGTTCATGTAGCATTTGCTGACAAAGGCATGGAGCATTGTGATGACAGGTGTCATGGAGCTCTGTGATGACAAGCGTCACGGAGCATTGTGAATACAGGGGTCATGGAGCATTGGGATAAAAAGGGCATGGTTCAATGTGATGACAAGTGTCATGGAGCATTGGGCTGAAAATGTTCATGGAGTATTGTGATGACAGGGGTCATGGAGCATTGTGATGACTTGGGAATGGAGCATTTTGATGACAAGAATTCCGGATCATTGTGTTGTCAGGTGTCATGGAGTGTTGAGATGACAGTGGTCATGGTGCATGGTGATGATATTGGCCATGGAGAATTGTGATGAGTAGGTCGTGGAGCATTGTGATTACAGGTGTCTTGATGCATTGTGATGAAAAGGGCATGTATCATTGTGAAGAAAAAGGCATTGAGCCTTGTCATGCCAGTGTTCAAGAAGCATACTTACGAGAAGTATCAGGTAGCATTGTGATGACATATGTATTGAGCATTTGATGACAAAGGTCATAGAGCACTGTGATGAGAAGACCATGGATAATTGTGATGATGAGCGTCATGGGGTGTTGTGATGATAAGTCTTATGGAACATTGTGATCACAAGGGTTTGGAGCATTATGATGACAGATGTCATGGAGAATTTACATTTCATTGTGATGACAATAGCATGAAACATTATGATGATGGGCATGGTGCACTGTGATGACAGGGTTCATGGAGCATTGCGATGAAAAGGGGAATGGAGCATTGTGATTACCGGGGTCTTGGAGCATTGTGATGATTGGGCATGGAGCATGGTGATGAGAAGGCCATGGAAAATTCTGATGACATGCATCATGGAGCACTGTGATGACAAGGGCATGGAGCATTGTGATTACAGGTGTCTTGGGGAATTGTGATGACAAGGATCATGGAGCCTTGTGATGACATGCCGTTGAACAATGTGATGGCAGGTGTCATGGAGCATTGTTATGACAGAGGTAATGGAGCATTGTGATGAGAAGGGCATTGAGCTTTGGTCTAAAATATTTCATGGATTATTGTAATGAGAGTGGGCATGGAGCATTGGGATGACAAGGGCACGGAACACTGTGATACATGGTTCATGGAGGATTTTAATGACCAGGACATGGAGCATTGCGATGAGAAGGGCATCGAGCATTGTGATGACAAGTGTCATGGAGCTTTGTGATGACAAGGGCATGGAGCAATGTGATGAGAGTGTTCATGGAGCATTGTGATGACAATGACATGGAGCATTGTGATGCCAAGGGTCATGGAGATTTGTGATGACAAATAACAGGGAGCATTTCGATGACAGTGGTGTGGTGCATTGTGATGAGAAGGGCAGGGAGCATTTTGATTACAGGTTCATGCAGCAATTTGATTAAAATATAATGGAATATTTTGAGAGCAGCGGTTATAGAACTTTGTGATGTCAGGGGTCATGGAGCTTTGGGATGAAAAGGGTCATGGAGCATTTTGATGACAGGGCTTATGGAACATTGTGATGTCAGGGATCATGGAACATTGTGATGATATGGGTATGTAGCACTGTGATGACAGGGGTCATGGAACATTATGATTACAGGGGTGAGGGAGTATTGTGATGACTAGTGATGGAATATTGTGATATCTCTGGTGAGAGATCATTTGGATGAGAAGTGCATGGAGCATTGGGATTACAAGGTTTATGAAGCATAGCGATGACAAGGTTGTGGATCGATGTGATGAAAAGCACGTGGCACATTGTGATGACAAGGGTCATGGAGCAATGTTCTGACAAATGCATGGAGCATTGTGATGACAAGGGTCACGGAGCATTGTGATGAAAAGTTCATGGAGCATTTTGGTTACAAATGTCACAGAGCCTTGTGATGACACGGGCAATGACCGTTTTGATGACAAACATTATGAAGCATTGTGATGAATGGAGTCACGGAGCACTGTGATGATAGGGGTCATGGAGCATTGTGATGACATGGGCATGGAGCATTGTGATGACAGGGGCATGGAGCATTGGTCTGACAAGTTTCATAGATTATTGTGATGACAGTGGACATGGTGCATTGTGAGGACAAGGGTATGGATCATGGTGATGAGAAGGTCATGGAGTATTGTGAAGACAGGTGTCAGGGAGCATTGTGATGTCATATGTCATGGTCCATTGCGATGATAATGTCATTGAGCATTGTGATGCCAAATGTAATGGAGGATTGGGATGACAAATAAAATGGAGCATTGTGATGACTTGGGCTTGGAGCACTATGATGACAAGGGCCATTGAGAATTTCCATGACAAGGTCGTGAAGCATTGTGATGACAAGGTCCTGGAGCATTGTGATGAGAAATCCATGGAGCCTTGTGATGACAATCTCATATAGCATACTGATTAAAAGGGGCATGGACCATTGTGATTACAGGGGTCTTGGAACATTGTGATGACAAGGGCAAGGATCATTGTGAAGAGAAGGCCAAGGAGCATTCTGAGGACATGCGTCATTGAGCTTTGCGATGACAAGCGCATGGAACATTGTGATTACAGGGGTCTTGTAGCATTGTGATGAAAAGGGCATGGAATATTGTGATGAAAAATGCATGGAGCCTTGCCATGACAGGGTTCAAGGAGCATACAGACAACAAGTGTCATGGAGCATATTGATGACAAGTGTATTGAGCATTGTGATGACAAAGGTCATGGAGCATTGTGATGAGAAGGCCATGGAGCATTCTGATGACATGTGTCATGGAGCTTAGTGATGACAAGGGCATGGAGCAATGTGATGCCAAGGGTCATGGATATTTGTGATGACAAAGGTCATGGAACATTTTGATGACCAGGGCGTTGTGCATTGTAATGAGAAGTGCAGGGAGCATTGTGATGACATGGTCACGGAGAAATTTGATGAAAAGTGTCAAGGAACATTTTGATGACAGAGTTTATGGAACATTGTGATGTCATGGGTCATCGAACATTGTGATGATAAGTGCATGTAGCATTGTGATGACAGGAGTCATGGAACATTGTGATGACAGAGGTGAGGGAGTATTGTGTCGAATAGTGAAGTAACATTGTGATATCAGGGGTGAGAAAGCATTTTGATGAGAAGTGCATGGAGCATTGTGATGACAAGGTTTATGGAGCATTGTGATGACAAGATTGTGGAGCACTGTGATGACAAGCGCATGGTGCATTGTGATGACATGTGTCATGGAGCATTGTGCTGACAAGCGCATGGAGCATTGTGAGGACAAGGGTCATGGAGCATTGTGCTGAGAAAGGCATAGAGCATTGTGATGACAAGGGTCAAAGAGAATTGTGATGAAAAGTACATGGAGCATTGTGGTTTAAAAGTTCACAGAGACTGTTGATGACTAGGGCATGGAATATTGTGATGACAAAGGTCATGAAGCATTGTGATGACTGGAGTCACGGAGCACTGTGATGACAGGGCTCATGGAGCATTGTGATGAAAAGGGGCATGGAGCATTGTGATGACACGGGCATGTATCATTGGTCTCATAATTTTCATGGATTATTGCGATGACTGTTGGAATGGTGCATTGTGGTGACAAGGGCATGGAGCATTGTGATAAAGAGGTCATGCTGTATTGTGAAGACTGTTGTCATGGAGCATTGTGATGACAGGGTTCATGCAGCATTGTGATGACTAGGGAATGGAGCATAGTGATGACAAGAGTCCCGGATCATTGTGTTGTCAGGTGTCATGGAGTGTTGTGATGACAGTTGTCATGGTGCATTGTGATGATATTGGTCATGGAGCATTGTGATGAGAAGGTTATGGAGCATTGTGCTGATAATATTCATGGAGAATTGTGATGACAATGGTCATGGAGCATTGTGATGACAAGGGAATGGAGAATGGTGATGACAAGTTCATGTAGCATTGTGATGAGAAGTCCTTGGAGGCTTGTGATGACAAGTTTCATGGAGCATTCTGATGAAAAGTGGCATGGATCATTGTGATTACAGTGGTCTTGGAGCATTGTGATGACAAGGGCATGGAGCATTGTCAGAAACGGCCATGGAGCATTCTGATGACATGGGTCATCGAGCTTTGTGATGACAAGGGCTTGGAGCATTGTGATTACAGGTGTCTTGGAGCATTGTGATGAAAAGGGCATGGAAAATTGTGATGAAAAAGTCATGGAGACTTGTCATGACAGGGTTAATGGAGCATACTGAAGACAAGGGTCAGGGAGCATTGTGATGACAAGTGTATTGAGCATTGTTATGACAAAGGTCATGGAGAATTGTGATGAGAAGACCATGGATAATTGTGATGATGAGCGTCATGGTGTGTTGTGATGATAAGTGTTATGGAACATTGTGATCACAAGGGTTTGGAGCATTATGATGACAGAGGTCATGGATAATTTTGATTTCATTGTGATGACAATAGCCTGAAGCATTATGATGATGGGCATGGTGCATTGTGATGACAGGGATCATGGAGCATTGAGATGAACAGGGACATGGAACATTGTTTTTACAGTGGTCGTGGAGCATTGTGATGACAAGGGCATGGAGCATTGGTCTAATAAGTTTCATGGATTATTGTGATGACAGTTGGAATGGCGCATTGTGATGACAAGGGCATGGAGCATTGTGATGACCAGGTGATGCAGTATTGTGAAGACAGGTGTCAGGGAGCATTGTGATGACATATGTAATGGCCCAATGTGATGACGATGGCATGGAGCATTGTGATGCCAAGTGTCATGGAGGATTCTGATGACAAAGTTAATAGAGCATTGTGATGACAATGGCTTGGAGCATTGCGATGACAAGGGTCAAGGAGCATTGTGTTGACAAGTGCATGGAGAATTGTGATGACAAGGGTCATGGAGCATTCTGGTGACAAGCTTGTGGAGTATTTTGATGACAATGGCATGGAGCATTGTGATGAAAACGGCATGGGGCATTGTGATGAAAAAGGCAAGGAGCCTTGTGATGACAGGTCTCATGGAGCATACTGATGAAAAGGGGCATGGAGCATTCTGATTACAGGGGTCTTGGAACATTGTGATAGCAAGTGCAGGGAGCACTGTGATGACAAGGGCATGGAGCATTGGTCTAAAAAGTTTCATGGATTATTGTGATGACAGTTGGAATTGCGCATTGTGATGACAGTGGTCATGGAGCATTGTGATGATACTGCTCATGGAGCATTGTGATAAGACCGTCATGGAGCATTGGGTTGAAAATGTTCATAGAGTATTGTGATGACAGGTGTCAAGGAGCATTGTGATGACAAGGGAATGGAGCATGGTGATAACAAGGTCCTGGAGCATTGTGGTGAGATGACGATGGAGACTTGTGATGACAAGTCTCATGGAGCATTCTGACGAAAAGGGGCAAGGAGATTTGTGATTACAGGGGTCTTGGAGCACTGTGATGACAAGGGCAAGGAGCATTGTGAGGAGAAGGCCATGGAACATTCTGATGGCATGCGTCATGGAGCTTTGTGATGACAAGGGCATGGAGCATTGTGATTACAGGTGTCTTGGAGCATTGTGATGACAAGGGTCATGGAGCCTTTTGATGACAAGGCCATGGAACATTGTGATGGCAGCGGTCATGGAGCATAGTTATGACAGAAGTAATGGAGCATTGTAATCAGAATGGCACTGAGCATTGGTCTGAAATGTTTCATGGATTATTGTGATGAGAGTGGGCATGGAGCATTGTGATGACAAGGGCACGGTACACAGTGATACATGGGTCATGGTGGATTGTAATGACCAGGGCGTGGAGCATTGTGATGAGAAGGGCATCGAGCATTGTGATGAGAAGTTTCATGGAGCTTTGTTATGACAAGGGCATGGAACAATGTAATGAGAGGGTTCATGGAGCATTGTTATGACAAGCGCATGGAGCATTGTGCTGAGAAAGGCGTAGATCATTGTGATGACAAGGGTCAAAGAGCATTGTGATGAAAAGTTCATGGAGCATTGTGGTTAAAAAGTTCACAGAGACTGTTGATAATGAGGTAATGGACCATTGTGATGACAAAGGTCATGAAGCATTGTGATGACTGGAGTCTCGGAGCATGGTGATGGCAGGGGTCATGGAGCATTGTGATAACAAGTGCATGGAGCATTGTGATGACAAGGGCATGGAGCATTGGTCTAATATGTTTCATGGATTATTGCGATGACATTTGGAATGGCGCATTGTGATGAGAAGGGCATGGAGCATTGTGATGACCAGCTCATGCAGTATTGTGAAGAGATGTGTCAGGGAGCATTGTGATGACATATGTAATGGCCCATTGTGATGACAATGGCATGGAGCATTGTGATGCCAATTTTCATGAAAGATTCTGATGACAAAGGTAATGGAGCATTGTTATGACAATGGCTTGGAGCATTGTGATGACAAGGGTCAGGGAGCATTGTGCTGACAAGTGCATGGAGAATTGTGATGACAAGGGTCATGGAGCATTCTGATGACAAGCTTGTGGAGTATTTTGATGACAATGGCATGGAGCATTGTGATGAAAACGGCATGGGGCAATGTGAGGAAAAAGGCATGCAGCCTTTTCGTGACAGTGTTCAAGGAGCATTCTGACGACAAGTGTCAGGGAGCATTGTGATGACAAGTGTATTGAGAATTGTGATGACAAAAGTCATGGATCATGGTGATGAGAAGGCCATGGATAATTGTGATGATGATCGTCATGGGGTGTTGTGATTATAAGTGTTATGCAACATTGTGATCACAAGGCTTTGGAGCATTACGATGACAGAGGTCATGGAGAATTTTGATTTCATTGTGATGACAATAGCCTGAAGCATTATGATGATGGGCATGGTGCATTGTGATGACAGAGTTCATGGAGCATTGAGATGAAAAGGGGCATGTAGCATTGTGATTACAGGGGTCTTGGAGCATTGTGGTGACAAACGCATAGAGCATTGTAATGACAAGGTCATTTAGAATTTTCCTGACAAAGGCATGGAGCATTGTGATGACAGGTGTCATGGAGAACTGTGACACAGTTGTCACGGAGCATTTTGAATACAGGGGTCATGGATCATTGGGATGACAAGTGCATGGATCATTGTGATGACAAGGGTCATGGAGCATTGGGCTGAAAATATTCATGGAGTATTGTGATGACAGGGGTCGTGGAGCATTTTGATTACAGGGGTCTTGGAGCACTGTGATGACAAGAGTCCCGGATCATTGTGTTGTCACGTGTCATGGAGTGTTGTGATCACAGAGTTCATGGAGCATTGAGATGAATAGGGGCATGGAGCACGGTGTTTACAGGGGTTTTGGAGCATTGTGATGACATGGGCAAGGAGCATTTTGATGAGATGGCCATGGAACATTCTGATGACATGTGTCATGGACCTTTGTGATGACAACGGCATGGAGCATTGTGATTAAAGGGGTCTTGGAGCATTGTGATGACAAGGGTCATGGAGCTTTGTGATGACAAGGCCGTGGAACATTGTGAGGGAAGGGGTCATGGAGCATTGCTATGACAGGGGTAATGGAGCATTGTGATGAGAAGGGCATGCATCATTGTGATTATAATTTTTATGGAGCATTGTGATGACAAATTTTTGGACCATTGGGATGAAAAGCGCGTGGCACATTGTGATGACAATGGTCATTGTGCATTTTAATGACAAAGGCATGGAGCATTGTGATGACAAGGGTCACGGAGCATTGTGATGAAATGTTCATGGAGCATTGTGGATACAAAGGTAACAGAGCCTTGTGATGACGTGGACATGGACCATTGTGATGACAAATATTATGAAGCACTGTGATGACTGGAGTCACAGAGCATTGTGATGACAGGTGTCATGGAGCATTGTGATGGCAAGGTCCTGGAGCATTGTGATGAGATGACCGTAGAGACTTGTGATGACAAGTCTCATGGAGCATTCTGATGAAAAGGGGCATGGAGCATTGTGATTACAGGGGTCTTGGAGCATTGTGATTACAAGGGCATGGAGCACTGTGAGGAGAAGGCCATGGAGCATTCTGATCACATACGTCATGGAGCATTGTGCTGAGAAAGGCATAGAGCATTGTGATGACGGGGGGTAAAGAGCATTGTGAAGAAAAGTTCATGGAGCATTGTGGTTAAAAAGGTCACAGAGACTCTTGATGATGAGGGCATGGACCATTGTGATGACAAAGGCCATGAACCATTGTGATGACTGGAGTCACGGAGCATTGTGATGACAGGGGTCATGGAGCATTGTGATAACAAGGGCATGGAGCATTGTGATGACAAGGGCATGGAGCATTGTGATGACCATGTGATGCAGTATTGTGAAGACAGTTGTCAGGGAGCATTGTGCTGACATATATAATGGCCCATTGTGATGACAATGGCTTTGAGCATTGTGATGCCAAGTGTCATGGAGGATTCAGAAGACAAAAGTAATGGAGCATTGTGATGACAATGGCTTGGAGCATTGTGATGACAAGGGTCAGGGAGCATTGTGCTGACAAGTGCATGGAGAATTGTGATGACAAGGGTCATGGAGCATTCTGATGACAAGCTTTTGGAGTATTTTGATGACAATGGCATGGAGCATTGTGATGAAAACGGCATGGGGCATTGTGATGAAAATGGCATGGAGACTTTTCGTGACAGGGTTCAAGGAGCATTCTGACGACAAATGTCAGGTAGCATTGTGATGACAATATATTGAGAATTGTGATGACAAACGTCATGGAGCATTGTGATGAAAAGGGCATGGAGTATTGTGATGACAGGCATCATGGAGCGTTGTGATGACAAGTGCTATGGAACATTGTGATCACAAGGGTTTGGAGCATTGTGATGACAGAGGTCATGGATCATTTTGATTTCAAGGAGCATGGAACATTGTGATGACAAGGGCATGAAGCAATGTGATCCCAAGGTTCATGGAGGATTGTGATGATAATGGAAATGGAGTATTGTGATGACAAGCGCATAGAGCATTGTAATGACAATGTCATGTAGCATTCTGCTGACAAAGGCAAGAAGCATTGTGATGCCAGGTGTCATGGAGCACTGTGATGACAAGCGTCACGGAGCATTGTGAATACAGGGGTCATGGAGAATTGGGATGACAAGGGCATGGATCATTGTGATGACAAGGGTCATGGAGCATTGGGCTGAAAATGTTCATGGAGTATTGTGATGACAGTGGTCATGGAGCATTGTGATGACTAGGGAATGGAGCATTGTAATGACAAGAGTCCCTGATCATTGTGTTGTCGGGTGTCATGGAGTGTTCTGATGACAGTGGTCATGGAGCATTGTGATGATATTTGTCATGGAGCATTGTGATGAGAAGGTCATGGAGTATTTGGCTGAAAATGTTCATGGAGTATTGTGATGACAGTGGTCATGGAACATTGTGATGACAAGTGAATGGAACATGGTGATGACAGTGGTCATGGAACATTTTGATTACAGGGTTGAGGGAGGATTGTGATGACTAGTGAGGGAACATGGTTATATCTTAGGTGAGAGAGCATTTGGATGAGAAGTGCATGGAGCATTGTGATTACAATGTTTATGGAGCATAGCGATTACAAGGTTGTGGATCATTGTGATGGAAAGCCCGTGGCACGTTTTGATGACAAGGGTCATGGAGAATTTTTCTGTCAAAGGCATGGAGCATTGTGATGACAAGTGTCACGAAGTACTGTGTTGAAATGTTCATGGAGCATTGTGGTTACAATGGTCACAGAGACTTGTGATGACGCAGGCATGGACCGTTGTGATGACAAACGTTATGAAGCATTGTGATGACTGGAGTCACGGAGCATTTTGTTGACAGGGTTCATGGAGCATTGTGATGACAAGGGCATGGAGCATTGTGATGACAATGTCATGGAGTATTGTGAAGACAGGTGTCAGGGAGCATTTTGATGACATATGTCATGGTTCATTTCGATGACAATGGCATGGTGCATTGTGATGCCAAATGTAATGGAGGATTGTGATGACAAATATGATGGAGCATTGTGATGACTAGGGCTTGCAGCATTATGATGACAAGGGCCTTTGAGAATTTTCATGACAATGTCGTGAAGCATTGTGATGACAATGTCCTTGAGCATTGTGTTGAGAAAACCATGGAGCCTTGTGATGACAGGTCTCATGGAGCATACTGATGAAAAGGGGCATGGAGCATTCTGATTACAGGGGTCTTGGGACAGTTTGAGAGCAAGGGCATGGAGCATTGTGATGACAAGGGCATGGAGCATTGGTATAATAAGTTTCATGGATTATTGTGATGACAGTTGGAATGGCGCATTGTGAAGACAGTGGTCATGGAGCATTGTGATGATGCTGGTCATGAAGCATTGTGATGAGAAGGTAATGGAACATTGGGTTCAAAATATTCATGGAGTATTGTGATGACATGTGTCATGGAGCATTGTGATGACAAGGTCCTGGAGTATTGTGATGAGATGACGATGGAGACTTGTGATGACAAGTCTCATGGAGCCTTCTGATGAAAAGGGGCATGGTGCATTGTGATTACAGGGGTCTTGGAGCATTGTGATGACAAGGGCATGGAGCATTGTGAGGAGAAAGCCATAGAACTTTCTGATGGCATGTGTCATGGAGATTTGTGATGACAAGGGCATGGAGCATTTTGATTACAGGGGTCTTGGAGCATTGTGATGACAAAGGTCATGGAGCCTTTTGATGACAAGGCCCTGGAACATTGTGATGGCAGGGGTCATAGAGCATTGTTATGACAGATGTAATGGAGCACTGTGATGAGAAGGGCATTGAGCATTGGTCTGAAATGTTTCATGGATTATTGTGATGAGAGTGGGCTTGGAGCATTGTGATGACAAGGGCACGGTACAATGTGATACATGGGTCATGGAGGATTGTAATGACAAGGGCATGGAGCATTGTGATGAGAATGTCATCGAGCACTGTGATGACAAGTGTCATGGAGCTTTGTGATGACAAAGGCATGGAGCAATGTGATGAGAGGGTTCATGGAGCATTGTGATGACAATGACATGGAGCATTGTGATGCCAACGGTCATGGAGCTTTGTGATGACAAAGTCATGGAGCATTTTGATGACAAGGGCTTGGAGCATTGTGATGACAGGTTTCAGGGAGCATTGTGCTGACAAGTGCATGGAGAATTGTGATGACAAGGGTCATGGAGCATTCTGATCACAAGCTTGTGGAGTATTTTGATGACAATTGCATGGAGCATTTTGATGAAAAAGGCATGGAGCCTTTTTGTGACAGGGTTCAAGGAGCATTCTGATGACAATGTCACGGATCATTGTGATGACAAGTGTACAGAGAGTTCTGATGACAAATTCATGGAGCATTGTTATAAAAAGGGCATGGAGTATGTGTGATGACAGCCATCATGGAGCTTTGTGATGACAAGTGTTATAGAACATAGTGATCACAAGAGTTTGGAGCATTGTGATGAGAGAGGTCATGGATCATTTTGATTTCAAGGAGCATGGAGCATTGTGATGACAAGGGCATGAAGCAATGTGATCCCAAGGTTCATGGAGGATTGTGATGACAATGGAAATGGAGTATTTTGATGACAAGCACATAGAGCATTGTAATGAGAAGGTCATGTAGCATTTTGCTGACAAAGTCATGGAGCATTGTGATGACAGGTGTCATGGAGCACTGTGATGACAAGCGTCACGGAGCATTGTGAATTCAGGGGTCATAGAGCATTGGGATGACAAGGGCATGGATCATTGTGATGACAAGTGTCATGGAGCTGTGGGCTGAAAATGTTCATGGAGTATTGTGATGACAGGGGTCATGGAGCTTTGTGATGACAGAGGTCAAGGAGAATTTTGATTTCATTTTGCTGACAATAGCCGGAAGCAATATGATGATGGGCATGATGCATTGAGATGACAGGGTTCATGGAGCATGGAGATGAATAGGGGCATGGAGCATTGTGATTACAGGGGTCTTGGAGCACTGTAATGACAAGGACATGGAGCATTTAATGAGAAGTCCATGGAACATTCTTATGACATGTGTCATGGTGCTTTGTGATGACAAGGGCATGGAGCATTGTGATTATAGGTGTCTTGGAGCATTGTGATGACAATTGTCATGGAGCCTTGTGATGACAAGGCCATGGAACATCGTGATGGATGGTGTCATGGAGAACTGTTATGACAGGGGTAATGGAGCATTGTGATGAAAAGGGCATGGAGCATTGTGATTACAAGTTTTATGGAGCATTGCAATGAGAAAATTGTGGACCGTTGTGATGAAAAGTGCGTGTCAAATTGTGATGAAAAGGGTCATGGAGCATTTTTTTGACAAAGGCATGGAGCATTGTGATGACAAGGGTCACGGAGCATTGTGATGAAATGTTCATGGAGCATTGTGGTTACAAACGACACAGAGCCTTGTGATGATGTGGGCATGGAGCATTGTGATGACAAATGTTATGAAGCATTGTGATGACTGGAGTCATGGAGCATTGTGATGACAGGGGTCATGGAGCATTGTGATGACAGGGGTCATGGTGCATTGTGATTACAAGGGCATGGAGCATTATGATGACAGGGGCATGGAGCATTCGTCTGACAACTTTCATAGATTATTGTGAGGACAGTGGACATGGTGCATTGTGATGACAGGGACATGGATCATTGTGATGAGAAGGTCATGGAGTATTGTGAAGACAGTTGTCAGGGAGCATTGTGATGACATATGTCATGGTCCATTGCGATGACAATAGCAGGGAGCCTTGTGATGCCAAATGTAATGGAGGATTGTGTTGACAAATATAATGGAGCACTGTGATGACTAGGGCTTGGACCATTATGATGACAAGGGCCATTGAGAATTTTCAGGACAAGGTCGTGAAGCATTGTGATGACAATGTCCTGGAGCATTGTGATGAGAAAAACATGGAGCCTTGTGATGACAAATCTCATGGAGCATACTGATGAAAATGGACATGGACCATTGTGATTACAGGCGTCTTGGAACACTGTGATGACATGTGCATGGAGCATTGTGAGGAGAAGGCCAAGAGCATTCTGAAGACATGCGTCCTTTAGCTTTGTGATGACAAGGGCATGGAGCATTGTGATTACAGGGGTCTTGGAGCATTGTGATGAAAAAGGCATGGAGCCTTGTCATGACAGGGTTCAAGGAGCATACAGACAACAAGTGTCAGGGAGCATTTTGATGACAAGTGTATTGAGCATCGTGATGACAATGGTCATGGAGCATTGTGATGAGAAGACCATGGATAACTGTGATGACGAGCGTCATGGAGCATTGTGATGACAAGCGTTTTGGAATATTGTGATCACAAGCGTTTGGAGCATTGTTATGACAGAGGTCATGGAGCATTTTGATTTCATTGTGATGACAATAGCATGAAGCATTATGATGATGGTCATGGTGCATTTTGATGACAGGGTTCATAAATCATTGAGATGAAAATGGGCATGGATCATTGTGGTTACAGGGTTCTTGGAGCATTGTGATGAGAAGGGTCATGAAGCCTTGTGATGACAAGGCCATGGAATATCGTGATGGCATGGTTCATGGATCATGGGTATGACAGGGAAAATGGAGCATTGTGATGGCAGGGCAAGGAGCATTGTGATGAGAAGGCCATGGAGCATTCTGATGATATGTGTCATGGAGGTTTGTGATGACAAGGACATGAAGCAATGTGATGAGATCCTTAATGGAGCATCGTTATGACAATGACATGGAGCATTTTGATGACAAGTGCGTTGTGCATTGTGATGAGAATTGTAGGGAGCATTGTGATGACAGGGTCATGGAGCAATTTGATGAAAAGTGTCATGGAACATTTTGATGACAGTGGTTATGGAACATTGTGATGCCAGGGGTCATCGAACATTGTGATGATAAGTGCATGTAGCACTGTGATGACATGAGTCATGGCACATTTTGATGACAGGGGTGAGGGAATATTGTGACGAATTGTGATGTAACATTGTGATATCAGTGGTGAGAGAGCATTTTGGTGAGAAGTCCACGGAGCATTGTGATGACAAGTTTCATGGAGCATTGTGATGTCAAGATTGGGGAGCACTGTGATGACAAGCGCATGGTGCATTGGGATGACATGTGACATGGAGCATTGTGCTGACATGTGCATGGAGCATTGTGATGACAAGGGTCATGGAGCATTGTGCTGAGAAAGGCATAGAGCATTGTGATGACAAGGGTCAAAGAGCATTGTGATGAAAAGTTCATGGAGCATTGTGGTTAAAATGGTCACAGAGACTGTTGATGACGAGGTCATGGACCATTGTGATGACAAAGGTCATGAAGCATTGTGATAACAAGGGCATGGAGTATTGTGATGACAAGGGCATGGAGCATTGGTCTAATAAGTTTCATGGATTATTGCGATCACAGTTGGAATGGCGCATTGTGATGACCAGGGCATGGAACATTGTGATGACCAGGTCATGCAGTATTGTGAAGACAGGTGTCAGGGAGCATTGTGATGACATATGTAATGACCCATTGTGATGACAATGGCATGGAGCATTGTGATGACAAGGGTCAGGGAGCATTGTGCTGAAAGGGCATGGAGAATTGTGATGGCAAGGGTCATGGAGCATTCTGATGACAAGCTTTTGGAGTATTTTGATGACAATGGCATGGAGCATTGTGATGAAAACGGCATGGGGCATTGTGATGAAAAAGGCATGGAGTCTTTTCGTGACAGGGTTCAAGGAGCATTCTGATGACAAGTGTCAGGGAGCATTGTGATGACAAGTGCATTGAGAATTGTGATGACAAAGGTCACCGAGCATTGTGATGAAAAGGGAATGGAGTATTGTGATGACAGGCATCATGGAGCATTGTGATGACAAGTGTTATGGAACACTGTGATCACAAGGTTTTGGAGCATTGTGATGACAGAGGTCATGGATCATTTTGATTTCAAGGAGCATGGAGCATTATGATGACAAGGGCATGAAGCAATGTGATCCCAAGTTTCATGGAGGATTGTGATGAGAATGGAAATGGAGTATTGTGAAGACAAGCGCATAGAGCATTATAATGACAAGGTCATGTAGCATTTTGCTGACAAAGGCATGGAGCATTGTGATAACAAGTGTCATGGCGCACTGTGATGACAAGCATCACGGAGCATTGTGAATACAGGGGTCATGTAGCATTGGCATGACAAGGGCATAGATCATTGTGATGACAGGGGCCATGGAGCATTGTGATGATAGAGGTCATGGAGAATTTTGATTTCATTGTGCTGACAATAGCCGGAAGCATTATGATGATTGGCATGATGCATTGTGATGACAGGGTTCATGGAGCATGGAGATGAAAAGGGGCATGGAGCATTGTGATTACAGGGGTCTTGGAGCATTTTGATGACAAGGGCATGGAGCATTGTGTGCAGAAGGACATGGAACATTCTGATGACATGTGTCATGGAGCTTTGTGATGACAAGGGCATGGAGCATTGTGCTTACAGAAGTCTTGGAGCATTGTGATGACAAGTGTCATGGAGCCTTGTGAAGACAAGGCCGTGGAACATTGTGATGGCAGTGGTAATGGAGCATTGTTATGACAGGTGTAATGGATCATTGCGATGAGAAGGGAATGGAGCATTGTGATTACAAGGTTTATGGAGCATTGCGATGACAAATTTCTGGACCGTTGGGATGAAAAGCGTGTCGCACATTGTGATGACAAGGGTCATGGAGCATTTTTCTGACAAAAGCATGGAGCATTGTGATGACAAGTGTCACGGAGAATTGTGATGAAAAGTTCATGGAGCATTGTGTTTACAAAGGTCACAGAGCCTTGTGATGACATGGGTATCGACAATTGTGATGACAACTATTTTGAAGAATTGTGATGACTGGAGTCTCGGAGCATTGTGATGACAGTGGTCATGGAGCACTGTGATGAAAAGGTCATGGAGCATTGTACTGAGAATGGCATACAGCATTGTGATGACATGTGTCATGGAGCACTGTGATGAAAATCGTCACGGATCATTGTGAATACAGGGGTCATGGAGCATTAGGATGACAAGGGCATGGATCATTGTGACGACAAAGGTCATGGAGCACTGGGCTGAAAATGTTCCTGGAGTATTGTGATGACAGGGGTCATGGAGCATTGTGATGACAATGGAATGGAGCGTGGTGATGACAAGGTCCTGGAGCATTGTGATGAGATGACCAGGGAGACTTGTGATGACAAGTTTCATGGAGCATTCTGATAAAAAGGGGCATGGAGCATTGTGATTACAGGGGTCTTGGAGCATTGTGATGACAAGGGCATGGAGCATTTTGAGGAGAAGGCCATGGAATATTCTGATGACATGCGTCATGGAGCTTTGTGATGAAAAGGGCATGGAGCATTGTGACTACAGGGGTCTTGGAGCATTGTGATGACAAGAGTCATGGAGCCTTGTGATGACAAGGCCGTGGAACATTGTGATGGCAGGTGTCATGGAGCATTGTTATGATAGAGGTAATGGAGCATTGTGATGAGAAGGGCATTGAGCATTGGTCTGAAATGTTTCATGGATTGTTGTGATGAGAGTGGGCATGGAGCATTGTGATGACAAGGGCACGGAACACTGTGATACATGGGTCAGGGAGGATTGTAATGACAAGGGCATGGAGCATTGTGATGGGAAGCACATCGAGCATTGTGATGACAAGTGTCATGGTGCTTTGTGATGACACGGGCATGGAGCCATGTGATGAGAGGGTTCTTGGAGCATTGTGATTACAATGACATGGAGCATTATGATGCCAAGTGTTATGTAGCTTTGTGATGACAAAGGTCCTGGAGCATTTTGATGACAAGTGTGTGGTGCATTGTGATGAGAAGGGCAGGGAGCATTTTGATGACAGGGTCATGCAGCAATTTGATGAAAAGTGTAATTGAACATTTTGTTGACAGGGGTTATAGAACATTGTGATGCCAGGGGTCATGGATCTTTGGGATGAAAAGGGTCATGGAGCATTTTGATGACAGGGGCTATGGAACATTGTGATGTCAGGGGTCATGGAACATTGTGCAGATAAGGGGATGTAGCATTGTGATGACAGGGGTCATGGAACATTGTGATAACAGGGATGAGGGAGGATAGTGATGACTAGTGATGGAACATTGTGATATCTCATGTGAGAGAGCATTTGGATGAGAAGTTCATGGAGCATTGTGATTACAAGGTTTATGGAGCATAGCGATGATAAGTTTGTGGATCATTGTGATGAAAAGCACATGGCACATTGTGAGGACAAGGGTCATGGAGCATTGTTCTGACAAAGACATCGAGCGTTGTGATGACAAGGGTCAGGGAGCATTGTGATGATAAGTTCATGGAGCATTGTGGTTAAAATGGTCACAGAGCCTTGTGATATCGCGAGCATGGACCATTGTGATGACAAACGTCATGAAGCATTGTGATGACTTCAGACACGGGGCAGTGTGATGACAGGGGTCATGGAGCATTGTGATGACAAGGGCATGGAGCACTGTGATGACAGGGGCATGGAGCATTGGTCTGACAAGTTTCATAGATGATTGTGATGACAGTGGACTTGGTGCATTGTGATGACAAGGGCATGGAGCATTATGATGACAAAGTCATGGATTATTGTGAAGACAGTTGTCAGGGAGCATTGTGATGACATATCTCATGGTCCACTGCGATGACAATGGCATGGAGCATTGTGATGCGAAATGTAATGGAGGATTGTAATGACAAATATAATGGAGCATTGTGATGACTACGGATTGGAGCATTATGATGACAATGGCCATTGAGAATTTTCATGACAATGTCGTGAAGCATTGTGATGACAAGGTCCTGGAGCATTGTGATGAGAAATCCTTGGAGCCTTGAGATGACAAGTCTCATGGAGCATACTGATGAAAAGGTGCATGGAGCATTCTGATTACAGGGGTCTTGGAACATTGTGATAACAAGGGCATGGAGCATTGTGATGACAAGGGCATGGAGCATTGGTCTAATAAGTTTCATGGATTATTGTGATGACAGTTGGAATGGCGCATTGTGATGACAAGGGCATGGAGCATTGTAATGACCTGGTCAGGCAGTATTGTGAAAAGAGATGTCACGGAGCATTGTGATGACATATGTATTAGCCCATTGTGATGACAATGGCATGGAGCATTTTGATGCCAAATGTCATGGAGGATTCTGATGACAAAGGTAAAGGAGCATTGTGATGACAATGGCTTGGAGCATACTGATGACAAGGTTCAGGGAGCATTGTGCTGACAAGTGCATGGATAATTGTGATGACAAGGGTCATGGAGCATTCTGATGACAAGCTTGTGGAGTATTTTGATGACAATGGCATGGAGCATTGTGATGAAAACGGCATGGGGCTTTGTGAAGAAAAAGGCATGGAGCCTTTTCGTGACAGGTTTCAAGGAGCATTCTGACGACAAGTGTCATGGAGCATTGTGATGACAAGTGTATTGAGAATTGTGATGACAAAGTTCATGGAGCATTGTGATGAAAAGGGCATGGAGTATTGTGATGACAGGCATCATGGAGCTTTGTGATGACAAGTGTTAGGGAACATTGTGATCACAAGGGTTTGGAGCATTGCGATGACAGAGGTCATGGATCATTTTGATTTCAAGGAGCATGGAGCATTGTGATGACAAGGGCATGAAGCAATGTGATCCCAAGTTTCATGGAGGATAGTGATGACAATGGTAATGCAGTATTGTGATGACAAGCACATAGAGCATTGTAATGACAAGGTCATGAAGCATTTTGCTGACAAAGGCATGGAGCATTGTGATGACATGTGTCATGGAGCACTGTGATGACAAGCGTCACAGAGCATTGTGAATACAGGGGTCATGGAGCATTGGGATGACAAGGGCATGGAGCATTGTGATGACAAGGGTCATGGAGCATTGGGCTGAAAATGTTCATGGAGTATTGTGATGAAAGGGGTCATGGAGCATTGTGATGACTAGGGAAAGGAGCATTGTGATGACAAGAGTCCCGGATCATTGTGTTTTCAGGTGTCATTGAGTGTTGTGATGACAGTGATCATGGAGCATTGTGATGATATTGGTCTTGGAGCATTGTGATGAGAAGGTCATGGGGCATTGGGCTGAAAATGTTCATGTAGTATTGTGATGACAGGCTTCATGGAGCATTGTGATGACAAGGGAATGGAGCATGGTGATGACAAGATCCTGGAGCCTTGTGATTAGATGACCATGGAGACTTGTGTTGACAAGTCTCATGGAGCATTCTGACGAAAAGGGGCATGGAGCATTGTGATTACAGGGGTTTTGGAGCACTGTGATGACAAGGGCATTGAGCATTGTGTGGAGAAGGCCATGGAACATTCTGAAGACATGCGTCATGGAGCTTTGTGATGACAAGTGCATGGAGCTTTGTGATTACAGGGGTCTTGGTGCATTGTGATGACAGAGGTAATGGAGAACTGTGATGAGAAAGGAATGGAGCATTGTGATTACAAGTTTTATGGAGCATTGCGATGACAAATTTCTGGACCGTTGGGATGAAAAGTGTGACGCACATTGTGTGACAAGTGTCATGGAGCATTTTTCTAACAAAGGCATGGAGCACTGTGATGACAAGTGTCACGGAGCATTGTGATGAAAATTTCATGGAGCATTGTGGTTACAAAGGAAACAGTGCCTTGTGATGACACGGGTATCGACCATTGTGATGACAAATGTTATGAAGAATTGTGATGACTGGTGTCAAGGAGCATTGTGATGACAGGGGTCATGGAGCATTGTGATGAAAAGGGCATGGAGCACTGTGCTGAGAATGGCATAGAGCATTGTGATGACATGTGTCAATGAGCATTGTGATGACAAGCGTCACGGAGCATTGTGAACACAGGGGTCATGGAGCATTAGGATGACAAGGGCATGGATCATTGTGATGACAAGGGTCATGGAGAATTGGGCTGAAAATATTCCTGGAGTATTGTGATGACGGGTGTCATGGAGCATTGTGATGACAATGGAATGGAGCATGGTGATGACAAGGTCCTGGAGCATTGTGATGAGATGATCAGTGAGACTTCTGATGACAAGTTTCATGGAGCATCCTGATGAAAAGGGGCATGAAGCATTGTGATTACAGGGGTCTTGGAGCATTGTGATGACAAGGGCATGGAGCATTGTGAGGAGAAGGCCATGGAACATTCTGATTACATGCGTCATGGAGCTTTGTGATGAAAAGGGCATGGAGCATTGTGATTACAGGGGTCTTGGAGCATTGTGATGACAAGGGTCATGGAGCCTTGTGATGACAAGGACGTGGAACATTGTGATGGCAGGTGTCATAGAGCATTGTTATGACAGAGGTAATGGAGCATTGTGATGAGAAGAGCATTGAGCATTGGTCTGAAATATTTTATGGATTGTTGTGATGAGAGTGGGCATGGAGCATTGTGATGACAAGGGCACGGTACACTGTGATACTTGGGTCATGGAGGATTGTAATGACAAGGGCATGGAGCATTGTGATGAGAAGGGCATCGAGCATTGTGATGACAAGTGTCATGGTGCTTTGTGATAACAAGGGCATGGAGCCATATGATGAGAGGGTTCATGGAGCATTGTGATGATAATGACATGGAGCATTGTGATGAAAATGGCACGGTGCTTTGTGATGAAAAATGAATGGAGCCTTTTGGTGACAGGGTTCAAGGAGCACTCTGACGACAATGTCAGGGAGCATTGTGATGACAAGTGTATTGAGAATTGTGATGACAAAGGTCATGGAGCATTGTGATGAAAAGGGCTTGGAGTATTGTTATGACAGGCATCATGGAGCTTTGTGATGACAAATGTTACGGAACATTGTGATCACAAGGGTTTGGATCATTGTGATGACAGAGGTCATGGATCATTTGATTTCAAGGATCAGGGAGCACTGTGATGACAAGGGCATGAAGCAATGTGATCCCAAGTTTCATGGAGGATTGTGATGACAATGGTACAGGAGTATTGTGATGACAAGCACATAGAACATTGTAATGACAAGGTCATGTAGCATTTTGCTGACAAAGGCATGGAGCACTGTGATGACAAGTTTCATGGAGCACTGTGATGACAAGCGTCACGGAGCATTGTGAATACAGGGGTCATGGAGCATTGGGATGACAAGGGCATGGATCATTGTGATGACAAGTGTCATGGAGCATTGGGCTGAAAATGTTCTTGGAGTACTGTGATGACAGGGGTCATGGAGAATTTTGATTTCATTGTGCTGACAATAGCCAGAAGCATTATAATGTTTGGCATGATGCATTGTGATTACAGTGTTCATGGAGCATTGAGATGAAGAGGGGCATGGAGCATTGTGATTACAGGGGTCTTGGAGCATTGTGATGACAAGGGCATGGAGCATTTTGATGAGAAGGACATGGAACAGTCTGATGACGTGTCATGGAGCTTTGTGATGACAAGGGCATAGAACATTTTGATGGCAGGTGTCATGGAGCATTGTTATGACAGAGGTAATGGAGCATTGTGATGAGAAGGGCATTGAGCATTTGTTTGAAATGTTTCATGGATTATTTTGATGAGAGTGGGCATGGTGCATTGTGAAGAAAAGGGCATGGAGCATTGTGATGACAGGGGCAAGGAGCATTGGTCTGACAAGTTTCATAGATTATTGTGATGAGATTGGGCATGGTGCATTGTGAAGAAAAGGGCATGGAGCATTGTGATGACAAGGGCAAGGAGTATTGAGTAGACATGTGTCAGGGAGCATTGTGATGACATATGTCATGGTCCATTGCGATGACAATGGCATGGAGCATTGTGATGCCAAATGTAATGGAGGATTGTGATGACAAATATAATGGAGCATTGTGATGACTACGGCTTGGAGCATTATGATGACAAGGGCCATTGAGAATTTTCATGACAATGTCGTGAAGCATTGTGATGACAAAGTCCTGGAGCATTGTGATGAGAAAATCATGGAGTCTTGTGATGACAAGTCTCAGGGAGCATACTGATGAAAAGGGGCATGGAGCATTCTGCTTATAGGGGCCTTGGAACATTGTGATAACAAGGGCATGGTGCATTGTGATGACAAGGGCATGGAGTATTGATCTAATAAGTTTCATGGATTATTGTGATGACAGTTGGAATTGCGCATTGTGATGACAATGGCATGCATTATTGTGAAGAGAGGTGTCAGGGAGCATTGTGATGACATATGTAATGGCCCATTGTGATGACAATGGCATGGAGCATTGTGATGCCAAGTGTCATGGAGGATTCTGATGACAAAGGTAATGGTGCATTGTGATGACAAGGGTTTGGAGCATTGTGATGACAAGTGTCAGGGAGCATTGTGCTGACAAGTGCATGGAGAATTGTGATGACAAGAGTCATGGAGCATTCTGATGACAAGATTGTGGAGTATTTTGATGACAATTGCATGGAGCATTGTGATGAAAATGGCATGGGGCATTGTGATGAAAAAGGAATGGAGCCTTTTGGTGACAGGGTTCAAGGAGCATTCTGACGACAATGTCAGGGAGCATTGTGATGACAAGTGTATTGAGAATTGTGATGACAAAGTCATGGAGTATTGTGATGAAAAGTGCATGGAGTATTGTGATGACAGGCATCATGGAGCTTTGTGATGACAAGTGTTACGGAACATTGTGATCACAAGGGTTTGGAGCATTGTGATGACAGAGGTCATGGAGCATTTTGATTTCAAGGAGAAGTGAGCATTGTGATGACAAGGGCATGAATCAATGTGATCCCAAGTTTCAAGGAGGATTGTGATGACAATGGTAAAGGGGTATTGTGATGACAAGCACATAGAGCAATGTAATGACAAGGTCATGTAGCATTTTGCTGACAAACGCATGGAGCATGGTGATGACATGTGTCATGAAGCACAGTGATGACAAGCGTCACGGAGCATTGTGAATACAGGGGTCATGGAGCATTGGGATGACAAGGACATGTATCATTGTGATGACAAGGGTCATGGAGCATTTGGCTGAAAAAGTTAATGGAGTATTGTGATGACAGGGGTCACGGAATATTGTGATTACAGGGGTCTTGGAGCATTGTGATGACAAGAGTCCCGGATCACTGTGTTGAAACGTGTCATGGAGTGTAGTGATGACAGTGGTCATGGAGCATTGTGATAATATTGGTCATGGAGCATTGTGATAAGAAGGTCATGGAGCATTGGGCTGAAAATGTTCATGTAGTATTGTGATGACATGTGTCATGGAGCATGGTGATGACAAGGTCCTGGAGCATTGTGATGAGATGACCATGGATATTTGTGATGACAATATAAGTCTCATGGAGCATTCTGATGAAAAGGGGCATGGAGCATTGTGATTACAGGGGTCTTGGAGCATTGTGATGACAAGGGCATGGATCATTGTGAGGAGAAGGCCATGGAGCATTCTGATGACATGCGTCATGGATTTTTGTGATGACAAGGGCATGGAGCCATGTGATGACATGGCCGTTGAACATTGTGATTGCAGGGGTCATGGAGCATTGTTATGACAGTGGTAATGGAGCATTGTGATGAGAATGACATTGACCTTTGGTCTGAAATGTTTCATGGATTATTGTGATGAGAGTGGGCATGGAGCATTGTGATGACAAGGGCACGGTACACTGTGATACTTGGGTCATGGAGGATTGTAATGTCAAGGGCATGGAGCATTGTGATGAGAAGGGCATCGAGCATTGTGATGACAAGTGTCATGGAGGTTTGTGATGACAAGGGCTTGGGGCAATGTGATGAGAAAGTTCATGGAGCATTGTGATGGCAATGACATGGAGCATTGTGATGCCAAGTGTCATGGAGCTTTGTGATGACAAATGTCATGGAGCATTGTGATGACAAGGGTGTGGTGCATTGTGATGAGAAGGGCAGGGAGCATTTTGATGACAGGGTCATGCAGCAATTTGATGAAAATTGTAATGGAATATTTTGATGACAGGGGTTATAGAACATTGTGATGTCATGGGTCATGGAGCTTTGGGATAAAAAGGGTCATGGAGCATTTTGATGACAGGGGTTATGGAACATTGTGATGTCAGGGGTCATGGAACATTGTGTTGATAAGGGGGTGTAGCATTGTGATGACAGGGGTAATGGAACACTTTGATTACAGGGGTGAGGGAGGATTGTGATAACTAGTGATGGAACATGGTGATATCTCTGTTGAGAGAGCATGTGGATGAGAAGTGAATGAAGCATTGTGATTACAAGGTTTATGGATCATAGTGATGACAATGTTGTGGATCATTGTGATGAAAAGCGCGTGGCACATTGTGATGACAAGGGTCATGGTGAATTGTTCTGACAAAGGCATGGAGCATTGTGATGACAAGGGTCACGGAGCATTGTGATGAAAATTTCATGGATCATTGTGGGTACAACGGACACAGAGCCTTGTGATGACGCGGGCATGGACTGTTGTGATGACAAACGTTATGAAGCATTGTGAAGACTGCAGTCACGGAGCATTTTGATGACTGGGGTCATGGAGCATTGTGATAACAAGGGCATGGAGCATTGAGATGACAGGGGAATTGAGTATTGGTCTGACAAGTTTCATAGATTATTTTGATGACAGTGGACATGGTGCATTGTGATGACAAGGGCATGGGGCATTGTGATGAGAATGTCATGGAATATTTTGGAGACAGGTGTCAGGGAGCATTGTGATGACATATGTAACAGTCCATTGCGATGTCAATGGCAGGGAGTATTGTGATGCAAAATGTAATGGAGGATTGTGATGACAAATATAATGGAGCATTGTGATGACTAGGGCTGGGAGCATTATGATGACAAAACCATGGAGCCATGTGATGACAAGTCTCATGGAGCATACTGATGAAGAAGGGCATGGAGCATTGTGATTATAGGCGTCTTGGATCTTTGTGATGACAAGAGCATGGAGCATTGTGAGGAACAGACCAAGGAGCTTTCTGATGGCATGCACCATTGAGCTTTGTGATAACAAGGGCATGGAGCATCGTGATTACATGGGTCTTGGAGCATTGTGATGAAAAGGGCATTGATCATTGTGATGAAAAAAGCATGGAGGCTTGTCATGACAGGGTAAAATGAGCATACAGACAACAAGTGTCAGGGAGCATTTTCATGACAAGTGTATTGAGCATTGTGATGACGAAGGTCATGGAGCACTGTGATGAGAAGACCATTGATAATTGTGATGACGAGCGTCATGGGGCATTGTGATGACAAGTGTTATGGAATATTGTGATCACAAGGGTTTGGAGCATTGTTATGACAGAGGTCATGGAGCATTTTGATTTCATTGTTATGACAATAGCAGGAAGCATTATGATGATGGGCATGGTGCATTCTGATGAGAGGGTTCATGGATCATTGAGATGAAAAGGGGCATAGATCATTGTGATTACAGTGTTCTTGGAGCATTGTGATGAGGAGCGTCATGGAGCCTTGTGATGACAAGGCCATGGAACATCATGATGTCAGGGGTCATGGAGCATTGTTATGAGAGGGTTAATGGAGCATTGTGATGTCAAGAGCATGGAGCATTGTGATGAGATTGTCATGGAGCATTCTGATGACCTGTGTCATGGAGCTATGTGAAGACAACGGCATGGAGCAATGTGATGAGAGCTTTCATGGACCATTGTGATGACAATGACATGGAACATTGTGATGCCAAGGGTCATGGATCATAGTGATGACAAATGTCATGGAGCATTTTGATGGCTAGGACGTTGTACATTGTGATGAGTAGGGCAGGGAGCATTGTGATGACAGGGTCATGGAGCTATTTGATGAAAAGTGTCATGGAACATTTTGATGACAGGTGTTATGGAACTTTGTGATGTCATGGGTCATCGAACATTGTGATGATAAGTGCATGTAGCATTGTGATGGCAGGAGTCATGGAACATTGTGATGACAGGGGTGAGGGAGTATTGTGACAAATAGTGATGTAGCATTGTGATATCAGTGGAGAGAGAGCATTTTGATGAGAAGTGCATGGAGCATTGTGATGACAAATTTTATGGAACATTGTGATGACAAGTTTGTGGTGCACTGTGATTATAAGTGCATGGTGCATTGTGATGACATGTGTCATGGAGCATTGTGCTGACAAGCGCATGGAGCACTGTGATGACAATGTTCATGGAGCATTGTGCTGAGAAAGGCATAGAGCATTGTGATGACAAGGGTCAAAGAGCATTGTGATGAAAAGTTCATGGAGCATTGTGGTTAAAAATGTCACAGAGACTGTTGATGACGAGGACATGGATCACTGTGATGACAAAGGTCATGAAGCACAGTGATGACTGGAGTCACGGAGCATTGGGATGACAGGGGTCATGGAGCATTGTGATAACAAGGGCATGGAACATTGTGGTGACAAGGGCATGGAACATTGGTCTAATAAGTTTCATGTATTATTGCGATGACAGTTGGAATGGCGCATTGTGATGACAAGGGCATGGAGCATTGTGGTGAACAGGTCATGCAGTATTGTGAAGACAGTTGTCAGGGAACATTGTGATGACATATGTAATGGCCCATTGTGATGACGATGGCATGGAGCTTTGTGATGTCAAGTGTCATGGAGGATTCTGATGACAAAGGTAATGGAGAATTGTGATGACAATGGCTTGGAGCATTGTGAGGACAAGGGTCAATGAGCCTTGTGCTGACAAGTGCATGGAGAATTGTGATGACAGGGGTCATGGAGCATTCTGATGACAAGATTGTGGACTATTTTGATGACAATGGCATGTAGCATTGTGATGAAAACGGCATGGCCCATTGTGATGAATAAGGCATGGATCCTTTCGTGACAGTGTTCAAGAAGCATTCTGATGACAAGTGTCAGGGAGCATTGTGATGACAAGTGTATTGAGAATTGTGATGACAAGGGTCATGGAGCATTGTGATGAAAAGGGCATGGAGTATTGTGATGACAGGCCTCATGGAGCGTTGTGATGACAAGTGTTATGGAACACTGTGATCACAAGGGTTTGGAGCATTGTGATGACAGAGGTCATGGATCATTTTGATTTCAAGGAGCATGGAGCATTGTGATGACAAGGGCATGAAGCAATGTGATCCCAAGTTTCATGGAGGATTGTGATGAGAATGGAAATGGAGTATTGTGATGACAAGCGCATAGAGCATTGTAATGAGAAGGTCATGTAGCATTTTGCTGACAAAGGCATGGAGCATTGTGATGACAGGTGTCATGGAACACTGTGATGACAAGCGACACGGAGCATTGTGAATACAGGGGTCATGGATCATTGGGATGACAAGGGCATGGATCATTGTGATGACAAGGGTCATGGAGCACTGGGCTGAAAATGTTCATCGAGTGTTGTGATGACAGGGGTCATGGAGCATTGTGATGACTAGGGAATGGAGCATTGTGATGACAAGAGTCCTGGATCATTGTGTTTTCTGGTGTCATGGTGTGTTGTGATGACAGTGGTCATAGAGCATTGTGATGATAAGGGGATGTAGCATTGTGATGACAGGGTCCTGGATCATTGTGATTACAGGGGTGAGGGAGTATTGTGATGACTAGTGATGGAACATTGTGATATCTCTGGTGATAGAGCATTTTGATGAGAAGTGCATGGACCATTGTGATTACAAAGTTTATGGAGCATAGCAATGACAAGGTTGTGGTCCGATGTGATGAAATGCGCATGGCACATTGTGATGACGATGGTCATTGAGCATTGTTCTGAAAAAGACATGGAGCTTTGTGATGACAAGAGTCACAGAGAATGGTGATGAAATGTTCATGGAGTATTGTGGATACAAATGTCACAGAGCCTTGTGATGACGCGAGCATGGACCATTCTGATGACAAACGTTATGAAGCATTGTGATGACTGGAGTCACGGAGCATTGTGATGACAGGGGTCATGGAGTATTGTGATGACAACGGCATGGAGCATTGTGATGACAGGGGAATGGAGCATTGATCTGACAAATTTCATATATTATTGTGATGACATTGGACATGGTGCATTGTGATGACAAGTGCATGGAGCATTGTGATGAGAAGGTCATGGAATATTGCGAAGACAGGTGTGAGAGAGCATTGTGATGACATATGACATGGTCCACTGCGATGACAATGGCATGGAGCATTGTGATGCCAAATGTAATGGAGGATTGAGATGACAAATATAATGGAGCATTGTGATGATTAGGGCTTGGAACACTATGATGAAAAGGGCCATTGAGAATTTTCATGAAAATGTCGTGAAGCATTGTGATGACAAGGTCCTGGAGCATTGTGATGACAAATCTATGGAGCCTTGTGATGACCAGTCTCATGGAGCATACTGATGAAAAGGGGCATCGAGCATTGTGATTACAGGGGTCATGGAACATTGTGATGACTAGGGTATGGAACATTGTGAGGAGACGACCAAGGAGCATTCTAATGGCATGCGTCATTGAGCTTTGTGATGACAAGGGCATGGAGCATTGTGATTACATGGGTCTTGGAGCATTGTGATGCAAATGGCATGGATCATTGTGATGAAAAAGGCATGGAGCCTTGTCATGACAGGGTTAATGGAGCATACAGACAACAAGTGTCAGGGCGCATTCTGATGACAAGTGTATTGACCATTGTGATGACAAAGGTCATGGAGCATTGTGATGAGAAGACCATGGATAATTGTGATGACGAGCGTCATGGGGCATTGTGATGACATGTGATATGGAATATTGTGATCACAAGGGTTTGGAGCATTGTTACGACAGAGGTCAGGGAGCATTTTGATTTCACTGTGATGACAATAGCATGAAGCATTATGATGATGGGCATGGTGCATTGTGATGAGAGGGTTCATGGATCATTGAGTTGAAAAGGGGCATGGAGCATTGTGATTACAGGGTTCTTGGATTGTTGTGATGAGAATGGTCATGGAGCCTTGTGATGACAAGCCCATGGAACATCGTGAGGGCAGGGGATATGGAGCATTGTTATGAGAGGGGTAATGGAGCATTGTGATGGCAAGGGCATGGAGGATTGTGATGAGAAGGCCATGGAGCATTCTGATGACATGTGTCATGGAGCTTTGTGTAGACAAGGGCATGGAGCAATGTGATGAGAGCGTTCATGGAGCATTGTGATGACAATGATATGGAGCATTGTGATTCAAAGTGTCATGGATCATTGTGATGACAAAGGTCATGGAGCATTTTGATGGCAAGGGCATTGTGCACTGTGATGAGAAGGCCATGAAGCATTCTGATGACATGCGTCTTGGAGCTTTTTGATGACAAGGGCATGGAGCATTGTGATTACAGGGATCTTGGAGCACTGTGATGAAAAGGGCATGGGTTATTGTGATGAAAAAGGCATGGAGCCTTCTCATGACTGGGTTCAAGGAGTATACTGACGACAAGTGTCAGGGTGCATTGTGAGGACAACTTTATTGAGCATTGTGTTGACAAAGTTCATGGAGCATTGTGATGCGAAGACCATTGATAATTGTGATGAGGAGCGTCATGGGGTGTTGTGATGATAAGTGTTATGGAACATTGTGATCACAAGGGTTTGGAGCATTATGATGACAGATGTCATGGAGAATATTGATTTCATTGTGATGACAATAGCCTGAAGCATTATGATGATGGGCATGGTGCATTGTGATAACAGGGTTCATGGAGCATTGAGATGAAAAGGGGCAAGGAGCATTGTGTTTACAGGGGTCTTGGAGCATTGTGATGACTAGGGCATGGAGCATTGTGATGAGAAGGCCATGGAACATTCTGATGACATGCGTCATGGAGCTTTGTGATGACAAGTCATGGAGCATTTTGATGACAAGGTCATGGTGCATTGTGATGAGAAGGTCAGGGAGAATTTTGATGACCGTGCCATGCAGCAATTTGATGAAACGTGTAATGGAATATTTTGATGGCAGTGGTTATAGAATATTGTGATGTCAGGGGTCTTGGAGCTTTCGGATGAAATGGGTCATGGAGCATTTTGATGACAGGTGTCATGGAGCACTGTGATGACAAGCATCATGGAGCATTGTGAATACAGGTTTTATGGAGCATTGGGATGTCAAGGGCATGGATCACTGTGATGACAATTGTCCTGGAGCATTGTGATGACTAGAGAATGGAGCATTGTGATGCCAAACGTTATGAAGCATTGTGATGACTGCAGTCACGGAGCATTGTGATGACAGGGGTCATGGAGCATTGTAATGACAAGGGCATGGAGCATTGTTTTGACAGGAGAATGAAGCATTCGTCTAACAAATTTCATAGATTATTGTGATGACAGCGGGCATGGTGCATTGTGATGACAAGGGCATGGGACATTGTGATGAGAAGGTCATGGAATATTGTGAAGACATGTGTCAGGGAGCATTGTGATGACATATGTCATGGTCCATTGCGATGATAATCGCATGGAGCATTGTGATACCGAATGTAATGGAGGATTGTGATGACAAATATAATGGAGCATTGTGATGATTAGCGCTTGGAGCATTATGATGACAAGGGTCATTGAGAATTTTCATGACAAGGTCGTGAAGCATTGTGATGACAAAGTCCTGGAGCATTGAGATGACAAAACTATGGAGCCTTGTGATGAGAAGTCTCATGGAGCATACTGATGAAAAGGGGCATGGAGCATTGTGATTACAGGGTCTTGGAGCTTTGTGATGACAAGGGTCACAGAGAATTGTGAAGAAATATTCATGGAGCATTGTGGTTACAAAGGTCAAAGAGCCTTGTGATGACGCGGGCATGGACCACTGTGATGACAAAGGTTATGAAGCATTTTGATGACTGGAGTCACGGAGCATTGTGATGACAGGGGTCATGGAGCATTGCGATGACATGTGTCAAGGAGCATAGTGCTGACAAGCGCATGGAGCATTGTGATGACAAGGGTCATGGAGCATTGTGCTGAGAAAAGCATAGAGCATTGTGATGACAAGGGTCAAAGAGCATTGTGATGAAAATTTCATGGAGCATTGTGGTTAAAAAGGTCACAGAGACTGTTGATGACGAGGGCACGGACCATTGTGATGACAAAGGTCATGAAGCATTGTGATGACTGGAGTCATGGAGCATTGTGATGACAGGGGTCATGGAGCACTGTGATAATAAGGGAATGGAGAATTGTGATGACAAGGGCATGGAACATTGGTCTAATAAGTTTCATGGATTATTGCGATGACAGATGGAATGGCGCATTGTGATGACAGGGGCACGGAGCATTGTGATGACCAGGTCATGCAGTATTGTGAAGACAGGTGTCAGGGAGCATTGTGATGACATATGCAATGGCCTATTGTGATGACAATGGCATGGAGCATTTTGATGCCAAGTGTCATGGAGGATTCTGATGACAAAGGTAATGGAGAGTTGTGATGACAATGGCTTGGAGCATTGTGATGAGAAGGGTCAGGGAGCATTGTGCTGACAAGTTCATGGAGAATTGTGATGACAAGGGTCATGGAGCATTCTGATGACAAGCTTCTGGAGTATTTTGATAACAATGGCATGGAGCATTGTGATGAAAACGGCATGGGTTATGGTGATGAAAAATGCATTGAACCTTTTCGTGACAGGGTTCAAGGAGCATTCTGATGACAAATTTCAGGGAGCATTGTGATGACAAGTGTATTGAGCATTTTGATGACAAAGGTCATGGAGCATTGTGATGAAAAATGCATGGAATATTGTGATGACAGGCATCATGGAGCGTTGTGATGACAAGTGTTATGGAACATTGTGATCACAAGGTCCTGGAGCATTCTGATGAGTAGACCATAGAGACTTGTGATGACAAGTCTCATGGAGCATTCTGATGAAAAGGGACATGGAACATTGTGATTACAGAGGTCTTGGAGCATTGTGATGACTAGGGCATGGAACATTGTGATGAGAAGGCCATGGAGCATTCTGATGACATGCATCATGGAGTTTTGTGATGACAAGGGCATGGAGCATTGTGATTATAGGGATCTTGGAGCATTGTGATGAAAATGGCTGTGTCACTCTTATGAAAATTGCATAGAACCTTCTCATGACAGGGTTCAAGGAGCATACTGACGACAAGTGTCTGGGAGCATTGTGATGAAAAGTGTATTCAGCATTGTGATGACAAAGATCATGGATCATAGTTCATAGAAGACCATGGATAATTGTGATGATGAGCGTCATGGGGTGTTGTGATGATAAGTGTTATGGATAATTGTGATCACAAGGGTTTGGAGCATTATGATGACAGAGGTCATGGAGAAAATTGATTTCATTGTGATGACAATAGCCTGAAGCATTATGATGATGGGCATGGTGCATTGTGATGACAGGGTTCATGGAGCATTGAGATGAAAAGGGGCATGGAGCATTGAGATTACAAGGGTCGTGGAGCATTGTGATGACAAGGGCATGGAGCATTGTGATGATAAAGCCATGGAACATTCTGATGACATGCGTCATGGAGCTTTGTGATGACAAGGGCATGGAGCATTGTGATTTCAGGGGTCTTGAGCATTGTGATGACAAGTGTCATGGAACCTTGCGATGACTAGGCCATGGAACATTGTGATGGCCAGGGTCATGGTGCATTTTTATGACAGGGGTAATGGAGCATTATGATGAGAAGGGCAGGGAACTTTGGTCTGAAATATTTCATGAATTATTGTGATGAGAGTTGGTATGGAGCATTGTGATGACAAGGCCACAGAACACTGTGATACATGGGTCATGCAGGATTGTAATGACAAGGGCATGGAGCACTGTGTTGAGAAGGGCATCGAGCATTGTGATGAAAAGTGTCATGGAGCTTTGTGATGACAAGGGCATGGAGCAATGTGATGAGAAGTTTCATGGAGCATTGTGATGAAAATGACATGGAGCATTGTGATGCCAAGGGTCATGGAGCTTTGTGATGACAAGTCATGGAACATAGTGATGACAAATGTCAAAGAGCATTGTGAAGAAAAGTTCATGGAGCATTGTGGTTAAATAGGTCACAGAGACTGTTGATGACGAGGGCATGGACCATTGTGATGACAAAGGTCATGAACTATAGTGATGACTGGAGTCACGGAGCATGGTGATGACAGGGGTCATGGCGCATTGTGATAACAAGGGCATGGAGCATTGTGATGACAAGGGCATGGAAAATTGGTCTAATAAGTTGCATGGATTATTGCAATGACAGATGGAATGGCACATTGTGATGACAAGGGCATGGAGCATTGTGATGACCAGGTCATGCAGTATTGTGAAGCCTGGTGTCAGGGAGCATTGTGATGACATATGTAATGGCCCTTTGTGATGACAATGGCATGGAGCATTGTGATGCCAAGTGTCAGGGAGGATTCTGATGACAAAGGTAATGGAGCATTTTGATGACAATGGCTTGGAGCATTGTGATGACAAGGGTCAGGGAACATTGTGCTGACAAGTGCATGGAGAATTGTGATGACAAGGGTCATGGAGCATTCTGATGACAAGCTTGTGGAGTTTTTAATGACAATGGCATGGATCATTGTGATGAAAACGGCATGGGCATTGTGATGAAAAAGGCATGGAGCGTTTTCGTGAAAGGGTTCAAGGAGCATTCTGATGACAAGTGTCAGGGAGCATTGTGATGACAAGTGTATTGAGCATTGTGATGACAAAGGTCATGGAGCATTTTGATGAAAAGGGCATGGAGTATTGTGATGACTGGCATCATGGAGCGTTGTGATGACAAGTGTTATGGAACAATGTGATCACAAGGGTTTGGTGCATTGTGATGACAGAGGTCATGGATCATTTTGATTTCAAGGAGCATGGAGCATTGTGATGAAAAGGGCATGAAGCAATGTGATCCCAAGGTTCATGGAGGATTGTGATGACAATGGAAATGGATTATTGAGATGACAAGCGCATAGAGCATTACAATGACAAGTTCATATAGCAATTTGCTGACAAAGGCATGGAGCATTGTGATGAAATGTGTCATGGAGCACTGTGATGACAAGCGTCACGGAGCATTGTGAATACAGGTGTCATGGAGCATTGGGATGACAAGGTCAAGGGTCATTAGGATGACAAGTGTCATGGAGCACTTGGCTGAAAATGTTCATGGAGCATTGTGATGACACGGGTCATGGAGCATTGTGATGACTAGGCAATGGAGCATTGTGATGACAAGTGTCCTGGATCATTGTGTTGTCATGTGTCATGGAGTGTTGTGATGACAGTGGTCATGGAGAATTGTGATGACAAGGGAATTGAGCATGGGGATGACAAGGTCCTGGAGCACTGTTATGAGAAGGCCATGAAGAGTTGTGATGACAAGTCTCATAGAGCATTCTGATGAAAAGGGGCCTGGAGCATTGTGACTTCAGGGGTCTTGGAGCATTGTGATGACTAGGGCTTTGAGCATTTTGATGAGAATGCCATGGAGCATTCTGATGACATGTGTCATGGAGTTTTTTGATGACAAGGCCATGGAGTATTGTGATTACAGGGGTCTTGGTACATTTAATGACAAGGGCATGGATCATTGTGAGGAGAAGACCACGGAGCATTCTGATGGCATGTGTCATTGATCTTTGTGATGACAATGGCATTGAGATTGAGATTAAATGGGTCTTGGAGCATTGTGATGAAAAGGGTATGGATCATTGTGATGAAAAAGGCATGGAGCCTTGTCATGACAGGGTTCAAAGAGCATACAGACAACAAGTGTCAGGGAGAATTTTGAAGACAAGTGTATTGAGCATTGTGATGACAAAGGTCATGGAGCATTGTGATGAAAAGTGCATGGAGTATTGTGATGTACAGGCATCATCGAGCGTTGTGATGACAAGTGTTATGGAACACTGTGATCACAAGGCTTTGGAGCATTGTGATGAGAGAGGTCATGTATCATTTTGATTTCAAGGACATGGAGCATTGTGATGAAAAGGGCATGAAGCAATATGATCCCAAGGTTCATGGAGGATTGTGATGACAATGGAAATGAAGTATTGTGATGACAAGTGCATAGAGCATTGTAATGGCAAGGTCATGTAGCATTTTGCTGACAAAGGCATGGAGCATTGTGATGACAGGTGTCATGGAGCACTGTTATGACAACCGTCATGGATCATTGTGAATACAGGGGTCATGGAGCATTGGGATGACAAGAGTCATGGAGCACTGGGCTGAAAATATTCATGGAGTGTTGTGATGACAGGGTTCATGGAGCATTGTGATGACTAGGGAATGGATCATTGTGATGACAAGAGTCCCGGATCATTGTGTTGTCAGGTATCATGGAGTGTTGTGATGACAGTGGTCATGGAGCATTGTGATGATATTGGCCATGGAGCATTGTGATGAGTAGGTCGTGGATCATTGGGCTGAAAATATTCATGGATTATTGTGATGACAGTGGTCATGGAGCATTGTGATGACAAGGGAATGGATCATGGTGATGACAAGGTCCTGGAGCATTGTGATGAGAAGACCATGGAGACTTTTGATGACAAGTCTCATGGAGCATTCTGATGAAAATGGGAATGGAGCATTGTGATTACAGGGGTCTTGGAGCATTGTGATGAGTAGGGCATGGAGCATTGTGATGAGAAAGCCATGGAGCATTCTGATGACATGCGTCATGGAATTTTGTGATGACAAGGGCATGGAGCATTGTCATTACAGTGATCCTGGAGCATTGTGATGAAAAGGGCATGGATCATTGTTATGAAAAACGCATGGAGCCTAGTCATGACAGGGTTCAAGGAGCATACTGACGACAAGTGTCAGGGAGCATTGTGATGACAAGTGTATTGAGCATTGTGATGACAAAGATCATGGAGCATTGTGATGAGAAGACCATGGATAATTGTGATGATGAGCATCATGGGGTGTTGTGATGATAAGTGTTATGGAACATTGTGATCACAAGGGTTTGGAGCATTATGATGACAGAGGTCATGGAGAATACTGATTTCATTGTGATGACAATAGCCTGAAGCATTATGATGATGGGCATGGTGCATTGTGATGACAGTGTTCATGGAGCATTGACATGAAAAGGGGCAGGGAGCATTGTGATTACAAGGGTCTTGTAACATTGTGATGACAAGGGCCTGGAGCATTGTGATGAAAAGGCCCCGGAACATTCTGATGACATGCGTCTTGGAGCTTTGTGATGACAAGGGCATGGAGCATTGTGATTTCAGTGGTCTTAAGCATTGTGATGACAAGTGTCATGGCACGTTGTGATGACTAGGCCGTGGTACATTTTGATGGCAAAGGTAATGGTGCATTGTTATGACAGGTGTAATGCAGGATTTTGATGAGAAGGGCATGGAACATTGGTCTGAAATATTTCATGGATTATTGTGATGAGAGTGGGCATGGAGCATTGTGATGACAAGGGCACGGAACACTGTGATACATGGGTCATGCAGGATTGTAATGACAAGGGCATGGAGCAATGTGATAAGAGGGTTCACGGAGCATTGTGATGACAATGAAATTGAGCACTGTGATGCCAAGTGTCATGGAGCTTTGTGATGAAAAGTCATGGAGCATTTTGATGACAAGGGCATGGTGCATTGTGATGAGAAAGGCAGGGAGCATTTTGATGTCCGGGTCATGCAGCAATTTGATGAAAATTGTAAAGGTACATTTTTATGGCAGGGGTTATAGAACATTGTGATGTCAGGGGTCTTGGAGCTTTGGGATGAAAAGGGTCATGGAGCATTTTGATGACAGGGGTTATGGAACACTGTGATGTCACGGGTCATGGAACATTGTGCTGATAAGGGGATGTAGCATTGTGATGACAGGTTAATGGAACATTGTGATTACAGGTGTGAGGGAGTATTGTGATGACTAGTGATGGAATATTGTGATATCTCTGGTGAGAGAGCATTTTGATGAGAAGTGCATGGAGCATTGTGATTACAAGGTTTAGGGAGCCTTGCAGTGACAAAGTTGTGGACCGTTGTGATGAAATGCTCGTGGCACACTGTCATGTCTATGGTCATGGAGAATTGTTCTGAAAAATACATGGAGCATTATGATGACAAGGTTCACAGAGAATTGTGATTAAAATTTCAGGGAGAATTGTGGTTACAAAGGTCACAGAGCCTTGTGATGACGTGGGCATGGACCATTGTGATGACAAACGTTATGAAACATTGTGATGACTGGAGTCATGTAGCTTTGTGATGACAAGGGCATGGAGCACTGTGATGACAGGGGCATGGAGCATTGGTCTGACACGTTTCATAGATTATTGTGATGACAGTGGGCATGGTGCATTGTGATGACCAGGGCCTGGAGCATTTTGATGAGAACGTCATGGAGTATTGTGAAGACACGTGTCAGGGAGCATTGTGATGACATATGTCATGGTCCATTGCGATTACAGTGGAATGGAGCATTGTGATGCAAAATATAATGGAGAATTGTGATGACAACTATAATGGAGCATTTCGATGATTAGGGCTTGGAGCATTATGATGACAAGGCGCATTGAAACTTTTCATGACAAGGTCGAGAAGCATTGTGATGACAAGGTCCTGGAGCATTGTGATGGCAAAACCATGGAGCCTTGTGATGACAAGTCTCATGGAGCATACTGATGAAAAGGGGCATGGAGCATTGTTATTAGAGGGGTCTTGGCACACTGTGATGATAAGGGCATGGAGCATTGTGAGGAGAAGACCAAGGAGCATTCTGATGGCATGCGTCATTGAGCTTTGTGATGACAAGGGCATGGAGCATTGTGATTACATGGGTCTTGGAGCATTGTGATGAAAAGGGCATGGATCATTGTGATGAAAAATGCATGGAGCCTTGTCATGACAGGGTTCAAGGAGCATACAGACAACAAGTGTCAGGGAGCAGTATGATGACAAGTGTATTGAGCATTGTGATGAGAAGACCATTGATAATTGTGATGACGAGTGTCATTGGGCATTGTGATGACAAGTGATAGGGAATATTGTGATAACAAGGGTTTGGAGCATTGTTATGACAGAGGTCATGGAGCATTTTGATTTCATTGTGATGACAATAGCATGAAGCATTATGATGATGGGCATGGTCCACTGTGATGACAGGGTTCATGGATCATTGAGATGAAAATGGGCATAGAGCATTGTGATTACAGGGTTCTTGGAGCATTGTGATGAGAAGGTTCATGGAGCTTTGTGATGACAAGGCCATGGAACATCGTGATGGCAGGGGTCATGGAGCATTGTTATGACTGCGGTAATGGAGCATTGTGATGGCAAGGGCATGGAGCCTTGTGATGAGAAGGCCATGGAGCATTCTGATGACATGTGTCATGGAGCTTTGTGAAGACAATGGCATGGAGCAATGTGATGATAGGGTTCATGGAGCATTGTGATGACAATGACATGGAGAATTGTGATGCCTAGGGTCATGGATCTTTGTGATGACAAAGGTCATGGAGCATTTAGATGGCAAGGGCGTTGTGCATTGTGATGAGAAGGGCAGGGAGAATTCTGATGACAGGGTCATGGAGCAATTTGATGAAAAGTGTCATGGAACATTTTGATGACAGGTGTTATGGAACACTGTGATGTCAGGGGTCATCGAACATTGTGATGATAAGTGCATGAAGCATTGTGATGACAGAAGTCATGGAACATTGTGATGACAGGGGTGAGGGAGTATTGTGACAAATAGTGATGTAGCATTGTGATATCAGTGGTGAGAGAGCATTTTGATGAGAAGTGCATGGAGCATTGTGATGACAAATTTTAAGGAGCATTGTGATGAAAAGATTGTCGAGCACTGTGATGACAAGCGCATGGTGCATTGTGATGACATGTGTCATGGAGCATTGTGCTGACAAGCGCATGGAGCACTGTGATGACAAGGGTCAAAGAGCATTGTGATGAAAAGTTCATGGAGCATTGTGGTTAAAAAGGTCACAGCGACTGTTGATGACGAGGTTATGGACCATTTTGATGACAAAATTCATGAAGCACTGTGATGACTGGAGTCACGGAGCATTGTGATGACAGGGGCCATGGAGCATCGTGATAACAAGGGCATGGAGCGTTGTGATGACAAGGGCATAGAACATTGGTCTAATAAGTTTCATGGATTATTGTGATGACCGTTGGAACGGCGCATTGTGATGAAAATGGCATGGAGCATTGTGATGACCAGGTCATGCAGTATTGTAAAGACACGTGTCAGGTAGCATTGTGATGACATATGTAATGGCCCATTGTGATGACAATGGCTTGCAGCATTGTGATGATAAGGGTCAGGGAGCATTGTTCTGACAAGTGCATGGAAAACTGTGATGACAAGTGTCATGGAGCATTCTGATGACAAACTTGTGTAGTATTTTGATGACAATGGCATGATGTATTGTGATGAAAAAGCAATGGTGCATTGTGATGAATATGCCATGGAGCCTTGTCATGAAAGAGTGCACGGTGCATACTGAGGTCATTAGTCAGAGAGTATTGTGTTGACAAGAGTATTGAGCATTGTGCTGACAAAAGTCATGGTGCTTTGTGATGAGAAGACCATGGATAACTGTGCTGACCAGTGTCATGGGGCATTGTGATGACTAGTGTTATGGGACATTTTGATCACAAGGGTTTGCAACATTGTGATGACAGATGTCATGGATCATTTAGATTTCATTGTGATGACAATAGCATGAAGCATTATGATGATGGGCATGGTGCATTTGGATGACAGCGTTCATGGAGCATTGTGATGAAAATTGGCATGGAGCATTGGTCTGACAAGTTTCTTGGATTATTGTGATAAGTATGGGCATGACACATTTTGATGAGAAGGTCATGGAGCACTGTGATGACAATGTCATGGATTATTGTGAAGAAAGGTGTCAGGGAGCATTGTGATGAAATATGTCATGTTCCAGTTTGATAACAATAACATGGAGCATTGTGATGCCAATTTTTATGGAGGATTGTTGTGACAAAGTAAAGGAGCATTGTGATGACAAGGGCATGGAGCATTGTGATATCAAGGGCCATTGAGAATTTTAATGTCCTGGTCGTGAAACATTTTGATGAAAGCGCATGGAGCTTCCTATGACAGGGGTCATGGAGCATTGTGATGACAAGTGCATGGAGTATTGTGATGACAAGAGCATATAACATTGTGATGTGAAGTGTCATGGAGCATTGTAATGACAAGGACGTGGAGAATTGTGAGGACAAGGGACATTGAGCTTTGAGATGACAAGGCATGGAGCATGGTGATGGCAAAACCGTGGAGCATTGTGATGAGAAGACCTAGGGTAATTGTGATGTCGAGCATCATGGAGCACTGTAAAGACAAGGGGATAGAAACATTGTGATGACAGGTGTCAGGGAGCAATGTGATGACAAGGTTCATGGAGCAATGTGATGACAAAGGCATGGAGCATTGTGATGACAAGGGCATGGAGCATTGTGATGACAAGTGCATGGAGAATTGCAATGTCAAGAGAATCGAGAATTGTGATGACAAGAGCATGTAACATTTTGATGAGAAGTGTCATGTAGCATTGTGATGACAAGGACGTGGAGAATTTTGATGACAAGGGACATGGAGCATTTTGATAACCAGGGCATGGATCACTGTGATGACAGGGGTCATGGAGAATTATTATGACAAGGGCCATGGTGCATTCTGACATAAGATATCACCTATGAAGGGAATGTAAACATGGCTACATATGAACTGATTTAGGGAAGAGAACAGAGTCTCAGATTTAGAAAACACTCTAACGCTTGCTTAAGGGGAAAGACAGGTGGGGAGATGCACAAAACAAAAGTTTGATATTAGCACAGGTACCATTCCATAATCCAAAAACAAAAGAGACAAGCCCTACTCCTTCCTCAGAGAACGGAACTCAACATCCCTATTCCCCGCAGAGAAATATATCTGACTAGTAAGAATTTTAAAACCTATGTATTGATATGTCTCCGTAAGGTAACTAAGTGTGTCTAGAACGACATAAACATGGCAGTGAGAATCAGCTCAAACCCACTATAAAAATGAATTTCAAAACAAAACATAAAAACAGAAAAATTCTTACAAAATACCTTCAGGGTCGCTGATGAAACCTGGAATAACCCTATCTACAACGACAGCTGGATGTGGCATAAGGCTGGACACTTGGGACTGAGAGGATTGGTGAGATTGGGTGAGCAAATGTAGACCCTTTAAAGCAATAATGCATTGCACCCATTCCATGGGTCCCAATTCTCAAGGTTGAAGGCAATATTACTACAGCTATAACATGTACGGGAAACCTAGAGAATGGACACACAGTGAATACGAAAGATTTCTAAAACTCAATTAATAGTCACTCTCCTGGTGCCCCGGTTTGACTTAACAACTGCTTTACAAACAATCTCCCCACTTGGAGAGACAGCACCTTTAACCTCCTGGTACACAGGTTGCCAATTTGGCAGAGGATGAATGGGAAGAAGGAGAACCAATGAGAGAGTAGTTGTTAGGCATTTGGACGGGCACATGTCACTCTAATTTCCTGGCAGGAAGAAGAAGTAACCAAAGTCTCAGCCACCCACCGTGAACCAGTATAGGTCCTGAACCAAAATTTTAGACTTGTCTTCAGCTCAGAAAAAACGAGTTGAAAAACGGAGCTCAGAGGCACAACAATTCACATACTGGCAGAATAGTGAAGGACAGCTATCGTCCAAAAATCTGTTGAGCGAAGGCAACGAGACAGACTTGAAAGCGAGGCAGAATTGCAGGAAACAGCTTTCAAGAGATACGATGGAATAGCCTTTAAAGCACAGGAAGAGGGGCACAACTTCGACAATGATGCACTTGGCCAAAAAGGGCATATGCGTTACGACCTGAATATATTCAGGAGACAACGCATATGCCCTTTTTGGCAAAGCAAGCAAGCGGGCAATGCAAATCTTCACTACTAAGGAGTATCACTTCCGACCGGTCAAAAGGGACATCCACAAAATGTGAAAAAACCAGAAAGTCAAGACAGGCACTGGACAACAGGGAGCCTTGTTATGGTGATGGGCGTAATGTAAATTGCCAACTGCCTCACTGGAAGAGTGCATTCTGTTCCCTAAAACAAGTAAACAACAGAGCTACAGAGCCAAGGGCACTTCCAGTCTGGGGAATATACCGTGGGAAAGCTGAAAATCAATAAGACAGAGCCACCCCAAAATTTAGGGCTGCACTGCTTACAAGAACCTCAACTTGGGTACACCTTAAATATCCCAGGAAAGATAAAAATGGTTCAAAAAATTATTGTACTTACGTACGATGGAATATCCCTCAGCCATGAAATCAATGTCATAAGACCGGTAGCAGCAAAATGAGTGGATTCAGGTACGATGATTCTAAGTGAGATAAGTCACACAGAAAAAGAAACATATCATAAGATATCACTTAGGAAGATCCTGTGAACATGGCTACACATGAACTGAGTTAGGAAAGAGAAGAGAGTCTCACATTTAGAAAACACTCTTATGCCTGCTTAAGGGGGAAGGAGAGGTGGGATGATGCATAAAACTAGAGTTTGATATAAGCCCATGTACCGTTCCAAAAACCAACTATGGAATAGACAAGACCTACACATTCCTCAGTGAAAGGGACTCAAACCCCATATTTCCCGCAAAGGAATATATCTGACTAGTAAGAATCTTAATACTTATGTATTGATATGTCTCTGTAAGGGAATCAAGTGTTTCTAGCCTGGCAGAAGTATGGCAGCGAGAATAAGCTCATAACCACTATAAAAAGGAATTTCAAAAACAAAACAAAAAAACAGGGATATTCTTTACAATTCCTTCAGGGTCTCTGATGAAACCTGGAATGACACTATCTACAATGACAGCTGGAGGTGGCATAAGTCTGGACACATAGGACTGAGAGGATTGGTGAGACTGGGGGAGCAAATACAGACCCTTTAAAGCAATAATGCATTGCACCCATTCCATGGGTCCTATGTCTCCAGGTTGAAGGGAATATTACTACAGCGATAACATGTACGGGAAACATAGAATATGGACACACTCTGAATACGAAACGTCTCCAAAACTCAACAAATTGTCACTCTCTTGGTGCTCCCGTTTGACTTTCCAACTCCTTTACTATCAATCTCCAAACATGGAGATACTGCCCCTTAGCCTCCGGGTTCGCACAGGTTGCCAATTTGGCCGAGGATGAAAGGGAAGAGGGAGAACCAATGAGAGAGTAGCTGTTAGGCATTTGGACGGGGACATGTCACTCTTATTTCCCTGGAGGAAGAAGAATTAACCAAAGTTTCAGCCACCCACCGGGAAACAGTTTAGGTCCTCAACCAAAATATTGGACTTGCGTTCAGCTCACTAAAAACGAGTTGAAAAATGCAGCATAGGGGCACAGCAATTCACAACCTGGCAGAGCAATAAAGGGCAACTATCGTCCAAAAATCTGTTGAGGGAAGGAAACTATGCGGACTTGAAAGTGAGGCAGAATAGCAGGAAACAGATTTCAAGAGGTACCTTGGAATCGCCTTTAAAGCACAGGAAGAGGGGCACAACTTCGACAATGATGACCTTGGCCTAAAAGGGCGTATGTGTTTTCTCCTGAATATATTCAGGAGAAAATGCATACGACCTTTTTGGCCAAGCAAGAAAGCGGGCAACACAAATCTGCACTACAAAGAAGTATCACTTCCCCCCGGTCAAAAGGGACATCCACAAAATTGTTAAAAACCAGAAAGGAAAGACAGGCCCTGGAGAACAGGGAGCCTTGTTATGCTGATGGGCGGGATGTAAATTGCCTACTGCCTCTCTGGAGGAGTGCATTGTGTTCCCTAAAACAAGTAAATAACAGAGTTACAGAGCCAAGGACACTTCCAGTCTAGGGAATATACCTTGGGAAAACTGAAAATCAATAAGACAGAGCCACCCAAAATTTAGGGCTGCACTGCTTACAAGAACCTCAACTTGGGTACACCTTAAATATCCCAGGAAAGCTAAAAATGGTTCAAAAATTTTGGTACTTACATACGGTGGAATATCCCTCAGCCATGAAATCAATAACATAAGACCAGTAGCAGCAAAATGAGTGGATTCAGGTGCGATGATTTTAAGAGAAATAAGTCACACAGAAAAAGAATCTTATCATAAGATATCACTTATGAAGATCCTGTAAACATGGCTACACATGAACTGAGTTAGAAAAGAGAACATAGTCTCACATTTAGAAAACACTCTTATGCCTGCTTAAGGGGGAAGGAGAGGTGGGGTGATGCATAAAACCAGAGTTTGATATAAGCACAGGTACCGTTCCAAAAACCAACTATGGAATAGAAAAGACCTACACCTTCCTCAGTGAAAGGGACTCAAAACCCCATATTTCCCGCAGAGGAATGTATCTGACTAGAAAGAATCTTAAAACCTATGTTTTGATATGTCTCCGTAAGGGAATCAAGTGTGTCTAGACTGGCATAAACATGGCAGCGAGAATCAGCTCAAACACACTATAAAAAGGAATTTCAAAACAAAACAAAAAAACAGGGAAATTCTTTACAATTCCTCCCTGGTCTCTAATGAAACCTGGAATGACCTTATCTACAATGACAGCTGGATGTGGCATAAGGCTGGACACTTGGGACTGAGAGGATTGGTGAGATTGGGTGAGCAAATGCAGACCCTTTATAGCAATAATCCATGGCACACATTCCATGGGTCCCAACTCTCCAGGTTGAAGGGAATATTACTAGAGCTATAACATGTACGGGAAACCTAGAGAATGGACACAGTGTTAATACGAAAGGTTTCTAAAACTCAACGAATAGTCCCTCTCCTGGTGCTCCCGTTTGCCTTTCCAACTGCTTTACTATCAATCTCCCAACTTGGAGAGACAGCACTTTTAAACTCCTGGTTCGCACTGGTTGCCAATTTGACAAAGGATGAAATGCAAGAGGGAGAACCAATGAGAGAGTAGCTGATGGCATTTGGACGGGCACATGTCACTCTTATTTCCCGGGAGGAAGAAGAATTAACCAAAGTCTCAGCCACCCACCGGGAACCAGTATAGTTCCTGAACCAAAATATTGGAGTTGCGTTCAGCTCAAAAAACACGAGTTAAAAAGTGGAGCTTAGGGGCAAGGCAATTCACAAACTGGCAGAGTAATAAAGGGCAACTATCCTCCAAAAATCTGTTGAGGGAAGGAAACGAGGCGGACATGAAAGTGAGGCACAATAGCAGGGAACAGAATTCAAGAGGTACGTAGGAATCACCTTTAAAGCACAGGAAGAGGGGCACAATTTCGACAATGCTGCACTTGGCAAAAAAGGGCGTATGCGTTTTCTCCTGAATATATTCAGGAGAAAACACATACGACCTCTTTGGCCAAGGAAGCAAACGGGCAATGCAAATCTGCACTAGAAAATATCACTTCCCCCAGGTCAAAACAGACATCTACAAAATTGGTAAAAACCAGAAAGGCAAGACAGGCCCTGGAGAACATGGAGCCCTGTTATGCTGAAAGGCGGGATGTAAATTGCTAACTGCTTCTCTGGACGAGTGCATTGTGTTCCGTGAAAAAATTAAACAACAGAGCTGCAGAGCCAAGGGCACTTCCAGTCTGGGAAATATACCTTGGGAAAACTGAAAATCAATAAGACAGAGCCACCCCATAATTTAGGGCTGCACTGCTTACAAGAACCTCAACTTGGGTACACCTTAGATATCACAGGAAATATAAAAATGGCTCAAAAAATTGTGGTACTTACGTATGATGGAATATCCCTCAGCCATGATATCAATGTCATAAGACCAGTAGCAGCAAAATGAGTGGATTCAGGTACGATGATTCTAAGTGAAATAAGTCACACAGAAAAAGAAACTTATCATAAGATATCACTTATGAAGATCCTGTAAACATGGCTACACATGAACTGAGTTAGGAAAGAGAACAGAGTCTCACATTTAGAAAACACTCTTATGCCTGCTTAAGGGGGAAGGAGAGGTGGGGTGATGCATAAAACCAGAGTTTGATATAAGCACAGGTACCGATCCAAAAACCAACTATGGAATAGACAAGACCTACAACTTCCTCAGTGAAAGGGAATCAAAAACCCCATATTTCCCACAGAGGAATATATCTGACTAATAAGAATCTTAAAACCTATGTATTGATATGTCTCCATAAGGGATTCAGGTGTGTCTAGACTGGCATAAACATGGCAGCGAGAATCATCTCAAACCCACTATAAAAAGGAATTTCAAAAACAAAACAAAAAAACAGGGACATTCTTTACAATTCCTTCAGGGTCTCTGATGAAACGTGGAATGACCTTGTCTACAATGACAGCTGGATGTGTAATAAGGCTGGAAACTTGGGACTGAGAGGATTGGTGAGATTGGGTGAGCAAATGCAGACCCTTTAAAGCAATAATGCATGGCACCCATTCCATGGGTCCCAACTCTCTAGGTTGAAGGGAATATTACTACAGCTATATCATGTACAGGAAACCTAGAGAATGGACACACTGTGAATACGAAATGTTTCTAAACTCAACGAATAGTCCCTCTCCTTGTGCGCCAGTTTGACTTTCCAACAGCTTTACTATCAATCTCCGAACTTGGAGAGACAGCCCCTTTAACCTCCTGGTTCTCACAGGTTGCAAATTTGGCAGAGGATGAAAGGGAAGACGGAGAACCAATGAGAGGGTAGCTGTTAGGCATTTGGACGGGCATATGTCACTCTAATTTCCCGGCAGGAAGAATAATTAACCAAAGTCTCAACCACCCACCGGGAACCAGTATAGGTCCTGAAACAAAATTTGGACATGCATTCAGCTCACAAAAAAAGAGTTGAAAAATGGAGCTCAGCGGCAGAGCATTTCACAATCTGGCAGAGTAATAAAAGCCAACTATCGTCCAGAAATCTGTTGAGGGAAGGCAAAGAAACTGACTTGAAAGTGAGGCCGAATAGCAGGAAACAGATTTCAAGAGGTACGTTGGAATCGTCTGTAAAGCACAGGAAGAGGGGCACAACTTCGACAATGATGCACTTGGCCAAAAGGGTGTATGCATTTTCTCCTGAATATATGCAGGAGAAAACGCATACGCCCTTTTTGGCCAAGCAAGCAAGCGAGCAATGCAAATCTGCACTACAAAGAAGTATCACTTCCCACCAGTCAAAAGGGACATCCACAAAATGTGTAAATACCAGAGAGGCAAGACAGGCCCTGGAGAACAGGGAGCCTTGTTATGCTGATGGGCGGGATTTAAACTGCCAACTGCCTCTCTAGAGGAGTGCATTGTGTTCCCTAAAACAAGTAAACAACAGAGCTACAGAGCCAAGGGCACTTCCCGTCTAGGGAATATACCTTGGGATAACTGAAAATCAGTAAGACAGAGCCACCCTCAAATTTAGGGCTGCACTGCTTACAAGAACCTCAACTGGGTACACCTGAAATATCCCAGGAAAGATAAAAATGGTTCAAAAAATTGTGGTACTTACGTACGATGGAATATCCCTCAGCCATGAAATCAATGTCATAAGTCCAGTAGCAGCAAAATGAGTGGATTCAGGTACGATGATTCCAAGTGAAATAAGTCACACAGTAAAAGAAGCTTATCATAAGATATCACTTATGAAGATCCTGTAAACATGGCTACACATGAACTGAGTTAGGAAAGAGAACAGAGTCTCACATTTAGAAAACACTCTTATGCCTGCTTAACGGGGAAGGAGAGGTGGGGTGATGCATAAAACCAGAGTTTGATATAAGCACAGGTACCGTTACAAAAACCAACTATGGAAGAGACAAGACCTACCTATACCTTCCTCAGTGAAAGGGACTCAAAACCTCATATTTCCCGCAGAGGAATATATCTGACTAGTAAGAATCTTAAAACCTATGTATTGATATGTCTCTGTAAGGGAATAAAGTGTGTCTAGACTGGCATAAACATGGCAGCGAGAATCAGTTCAAACCGACTATAAAATGGAATTTCAAAAACAAAACAAAAAAACAGGGAAATTATTTACAATTCCTTCAGGGTCTCTGATGAAACCTGGAATAACCGTGTCTACAATGACAGCTGGATGTGGCATAAGGCTGGACACTTGGGACTGAGAGGATTGGTGAGATTGGGTGAGCAAATGCAGACCCTTTAAAGCAATAATGCATGGCACCCAGTCCATGGGTCCCAACTCTCCAGGTTGAAGGGAATATTACTACAGCTATAACATGTACGGGAAACCTAGATAATGGACACACTGTGAATACGAAAGGTCTCTAAAACTCACCGAATAGTCCCTCTCCTGGTGCTCCGGTTTGACTTTCCAACTGATTTACTATCAATCTCCCAAATTGGAGAGACAGCCCCTTTAACCTCCTGATTCTCACAGGTTGCCAGTTTGGCAGAGGATGAAAGGGAAGAGGGAGAACCAATGAGAGAGTAGCTGTTAGGCATTTGGACGGGCATATATCACTCTAATTTCCCGGCAGGAAGAAGAATTAACCAAAGTCTCAGCCACCCAAAGGGAACCAGTATAGATCCTGAACCAAAATTTTGGACATGCGTTCAGCTCACAAAAAACGAGTTGAAAAATGGAGCTCAAGGGCACAGCAATTCACAAACTGGCAGAGTAATAAAGGAAAACTATCATCCCAAAATATGTTGAGGGAAGGAAACTATGCGGACTTGAAAGTGAGGCAGAATAGCAGGAAACAGATTTCAAGAGGTACGTTGGAATCACCTGTAAAGCACAGGAAGAGGGTCACAACTTCGAAAATGATCCACTTGGCCAAAAAGGGCGTATGCAATTTCTCCTGAATATATGCAGGAGAAAACGCATACGACCCTTTTTGGCCAAGCAAGCAAGCGGGCAATGCAAATCTGCACTACACAGAAGTATCACTTCCCACCGGTCAAAAGAGACATCCACAAAATGTGTAAATATCAGAAAGGCAAGACAGGCCCTGGAGAACAGGGCGCCTTGTTATGCTGATGGGCGGGATGTAAATTGCCAACTGCCTCTCTGGAGGAGTGCATTGTGTTCCCTAAAACAAGTAAACAACAGAGCTACAGAGACAAGGGCACTTCCAGTCTAGGGAATATATCTTGGGAAAACTGAAAATCAATAAGACAGAGCCACCCTCAAATTTAGGGCTGCACTGCTTACAAGAACCTCAACTGGGTACACCTGAAATATCCCAAGAAAGATAAAAAATGGTTCAAAAAATTGTGGTACTTATGTACGATGGAATATCCCTCAGCCATGAAATCAATGTCATAAGACCCGTAGCAGCAAAATGAGTGGATTCAGGTACGATCATTCTAAGTGAAATAAGTCACACAGAAAAAGAAACTTATCATAAGATATCACTTATGAAGATCCTGTAAACATGGCTACACATGAACTGAGTTAGGAAAGAGAACAGAGTCTCACATTTAGAAAACACTCGTATGCCTGCTTAAGGGGGAAGGAGAGGTGGGGTGATGCATAAAACCAGAGTTTGATATAAGCACAGGTACCGTTCCAAAAACCAACTATGGAATAGACAAGACCTACCTATACCTTCCTCAGTGAAAGGGACTCAAAACCCCATATTTCTTGCAGAGGAATATATCTGACTAGTAAGAATCTTAAAACCTATGTATTGATATGTCTCCATAAGGGAATCAAGTCTGTCTAGACTGGCATAAACATGGCAGCGAGAATCAGCTCAAACCCACTATAAAAAGGAATTTCAAAAACAAAACAAAAAAACAGGGAATTTCTTTTTTTTTTTTTTTTTTTTTTTTTTTTTTTTTTTTTTTTTCTGTACGCGGGCCTCTAACTGTTGTGGCCTCTCCCGTTGCAGAGCACAGGCTCCGGACGCACAGGCTCACCGGCCATGTCTCACGGGCCCAGCCGCTCTGCGGCATATGCGATCCTCCCAGACCGGGGCACGAACCCGTATCCCCTGCATCGGCAGGCGAACTCTCAACCACTGCACCACCAGGGAGGCCCACAGGGAATTTCTTTACAATTCCTTTAGGGTCTCTGATGAAACGTGGAATGACCCTGTCTACAAAGACAGCTGGATGTGGCATAAGGCTGGACACTTGGGACTGAGAGGATTGGTGAAATTGGGTGAGCAAATGCAGACCCTTTAAAGCAATAATGCATGGCACCCAATCCATGGGTCCCAACTCTCCAGGTTGAAGGGAATATTACTACACCTATAACATGTACGGGAAACCTAGAGAATGGACACACTGTGAATACGAAAGGTCTCTAAAACTCAACGAATAGTCCCTCTCCTGGTGCTCCGCTTTGACTTTGAACTGATTTACTATCAATCTCCCAACTTGGAGAGACAGCCCCTTTAACCTCCTGGTTCTCACAGGTTGCCAATTTGGCAGAGGATGAAAGGGAAGAGGGAGAACCAATGAGAGAGTAGCTGTTAGGCATTTGGACGGGCATATGTCACTCTAATTTCCCGGCAGGAAGAAGAATTAACCAAATTCTCAGCCACCCACCGTGAACCAGTATAGGTACTGAACCAAAATTTTGGACATGCGTTCAGCTCACAAAAAACGAGTTGAAAAATGGAGCTCAAGGGCACAGCACTTAACAAACTGGCAGAGTAATAAAGGACAACTATCGTCCAAAAATCTGTTGAGGGAAGGCAACGAGGCGGACTTGAAAGCGAGACAGAATAGCAGGAAACAGATTTCAATAGGTACGTTGGAATCGCCTTTAAAGCAGAGGAAGAGGGGCACAACTTCGACAATGATGCACTTGGCCCAAATGGGCATATGCGTTTTTTCCTGAATATATTCAGGAGGAAACGCATACGCCCTTTTTGGCCCAGCAAGCAAGCGGGCAATGCAAATCTGCACTAGAAAGAAGTATCACTTCCCACCAGTCAAAAGGTGCATCCACAAAATGGATAAAAAGCAGAAAGGCAAGACAGGCCCTGGAGAACAGGGAGCCTTGTTATGCTGATGGGCGGGATGTAAATTGCCAACTGCCTCTCTGGAGGAGTGCATTGTGTTCCCTAAAACAAGTAAACAACAGAGCTACAGAGCCAAAGGCACTTCCAGTCTGGGGAATAATCCTTGGGAAACTGAAAATCAATAAGACAGAGCCACCCCAAAATTTAGGGCTGCACTGCTTACAAGAACCTCAACTTGGGTACATATTAAATATCCAAGGAAAAATAAAAATGGTTCAAAAAATTGTGGTACTTAGGTACGATGGAATATCCCTCAGCCATGAAATCAATGTCATAAGACCAGTAGCAGCAAAATGAGTTGATTCAGTTTTGATGATTCTAAGTGAAATAAGTCACACAGAAAAAGAAACGTATGATAAGATATCACTTATGAAGATCCTGTAAACATGGCTACACATGAACTGAGTTAGGTAAGAGAACAGAGTCTCACATTTAGAAAACACTCTTATGCCTCCTTAAGGGGGAAGGAGAGGTGGGGTGTTGCATAAATTCATAGTTTAATATTAGAACAGGCACCGTTCCAAAAACGAAATACAGAATAGACAAGATCTACACCTTCATCAGTGAAAGGGATTCAACAACCCATACTTCCTGCAGAGGAATATATCTGACTAGGAAGATTCTTAAAACCTATGTATTGGTATGTCTCCTTAAGGGAATCAAGAGTGTCTAGACTGGCATAAACATGGCAGTGAGAATCATCTCAAACCCTCTATTAAAAGGAATTTCAAAAAAAAAAACGGAAATTCTTTACAATTCCTTCAGCCTCTCTGATGAAACCTGGAATGACACTATCTACATGACAGCTGGATGTGGTATAAGGCTGGATACATGGGACTGAGAGGAATGGTGGGATTGGGTGAGCAAATGCAGACCCTTTAAAGCAATAATGCATGGCACCCATTCAATGGGTCCCATGTCTCCAGGTTGAAGGGAATATTACTACAGCTATAACATGTACGTGAAACGTAGAAAATGGACACACTGTGAATACGAAAGGTCTCTAAAACTCAACGAATAGTCCCCCTCCTGGTGCTCCGGTTTGACATTCCAACTGCTTTACTATCAATCTCCCAACTTGAAGAGACAGCACCTTTTACCTCCTGGTTCTCACAGGTTGCCAATTTGGCAGAGGATGAAAGGGAAGAGGGAGAACCAATGAGAGAGTAGCTGTTAGGCATTTGGACGGGCACATGTCACTCTTATATCCCGTGCGGAAGAAGAATTAACCAAAGTCTCCGCCACCCACCAGGAACCAGTAGAGTTCCTGTACCAAAATTTTGGACTTGCGTTCAGCTCACACAAAACGAGTTAAAAATTGGAGCTCAGGGGCACAGCACTTCACAAACTGGCAGAGTAATAAAGGACAACTATCGTCCAAAAATCTGTTGAGGGAAGGCAACGAGGCGGGGTTGAAAGTGAGGCAGAATAGCAGGAAACAGATTTCAATAGGTACGTTGGAATCGGCTTTAAAGCACAGGAAGAGGGGCACTACTTCGACAATGATGCACTTGGCCAAAAAGGGCGTATGCATTTTCTCCTGGATATATCCAGGAGAAAACGCATACGCCCTTTTTGGCCCAGCAATCAAGCGGGCATTGCAAATCTGCACTCCAAAGAAGTATCACTTCTCACCAGTCAAAATGCATATCCACAAAATGGATAAAAACCAGAAAGGCAAGACAGGCCCTGCAGAACAGGGAGCCTTGTTATGCTGATGTGCGGGATATACATTGCCAACTGCCTCACTGGAGGAGTGCATTGTGTTCCATAAACAAGAAAACAACCGAGCTACAGAGCCATGGGCACTTCCAGTCTAGGGAATATACCTTGGAAAAACTGAAAATCAATAAGACAGAGCCACCCCAAAATTTAGAGCTGCACTGCTTACAAGAACCTCAACTTGGGTACACCTTAAATATCCCAAGAAAGATTAAAATGGTTCAAAAAATTGTGTTACTTACATACGATGGAATATCCCTCAGCCATGAAATCAATGTCATAAGACCATTAGTAGCAAAATGAGTGGATTCAGGTTCGATGATTCTAAGTGAAATAAGTCACAAAGAAAAAGAAACTTATCATAAGATATCACTTATGAAGATCCTGTAAACATGGCTACATATGAACTGAGTTAGGAAAGATAACAGAGTACTGAATCTTATCATAAGATATCACTTATAGTGGGAATGTACACTTGGCTACGAATGATCTGAATTACAAACACAACAGTCACACACTTAGAAAACAATATTCTCCCTGCTTAAGGGGAAAGGCGAGGTGTGTTGGTGCATAAAACCACAGTTTTAAATTAGCACAGATACCGTTACATAAACCAAGTATGTAATAGACATCACCTACTCCCCGCACAATGAACTCGACTCAACACCCCCTATTCATTGCAGAGGAATATATCTGACTCCAAGAATTTTAGAACATATTTATTATCATGTCTCCATAAAGGAGTCATGTGTATGTATAATGGCATGAACACAGCACTGAAATTCAGCTAAACACCCTTATAAAAATAAATTTCAAAAGCAAAATGCAAAAACAGCGAAACAGAGGGAAAACCTTGAGAATTACGTTCAGGGCCTGTGATGCAACCTGGATTGTCCACCTTTACACCCACAGCTGGATGAGACATAAAACTGGACACTTGGGGCTGACAAGATTGTTGAGGTTGTGTGAGCAAAAGAACACCACTTTGAGCAATACTGTGTACTACCCATTCTAGTGGTCCCAACTCTCCAAGTTTAAGGGAATCTTCCTACAGTTAAAGCATGCATGGGAAACCTAGTGGATGGTACACTGTGTAATTGGGAAAGTTTTCTAAAAGGTACCTCATTTTTCCATTTGTCGTGCTCGGCTTCGCCATTTCATCTGCATTACTAAAAATCTCCCCACTTGGAGTGTCAGCGCCTTTACCCTCCTGATATGCACAGTTTGCAAATTGTGCAGAGGATGAACAGGAAGAGGGGAAACAAATGAGAGATTAGCTGTAGGTGTTTGGATGGGCACATGTCACTCTAGTTTCCCATCAGGAAGAATAATTAACCAAAGGCTCAGCCTGACACCCCGGAACCAGACTAGGGCCTACAGCCATGCTGCGGTATTGCAGCCAGCTCACAAAGAGGCGAGTTGAAAAATGGAAATCAGGGGCACAGCAATTCACAAACTTGCAGAGTTATAAAGGACAACTATCATCCAGAAATATATTGAGGTAAGGCAGTGAAGAGGATTTGAATGCAAGGCAGAATTGAAGGAAACAGATTTCAAGAGGTAGATAGGAGTTGTCTTTAAAGCACATGAAAAGCGACAGAACTTCGACAATGTTGCCCTTGGCCGAAAAGGGAGTATGTGTATTTTCTTGAATATATTCGGGAAAAAATGCATATGCCCTTTTTGACCAAGCAAGCCATCAGGCATTGCAAATCCACACTACATCGAAGTGTCCCTTACCTCCAGTCAAAAGGGCCATCCACAAATAGTGTAAAAACCACAAATGCAGGACAGGCCATGGAGAAAAGGGAGCCTGGTTACGCTGATGGACAGGATGTAAATTGCCAACAGCCTCTCTGGAGAACTGTATGTTGTTTTTTAAAACAGATCTACAGAGCATAGCACACTTCCACTCATGGGCGTGTATTCTGGGAAAACTAAAAATCCACAACACACAGACAGCCCAAAGTTTAGGGCTGCTCTGTTTACAAGAACCTCGACTTCGGTACACTTTAACTATCCCAGGAAAGGGAAAAAAATGGATATAGATGTTGTGGTACTTATATACAATGGAATGTCACTCAGACATAAAATCAATGTCATAAGGCCAATAGCAGCATAATGAGTGGCTTTAGGTATGATGATGCTAAGTGAAATGAGCCACAAAGAAAAAAATATTGTAATATATCACTTATAGAGGGAATGTAAACATGGCTACACATGAACTGAATTTCAAATGTGAACAGAGTTACACATTTAGAAAACACACTTATTCCTCCTTAAGGGGAAAGGTGACGTGGGGTGATGTGTAAAAGCAGAGTTTGAAATTAGCACAGATCCCATTCCATATACCAAATATGTAATAGACAAGACCTACTCCTTTCTCAATGAACTGGACACAAAACACCCTATTCACTGAAGAGGAATATATCTGACTGGTAATAACCTTGAAATCTATGTATTTATATGTCTGCATAATGGAATCAAGTGTATGTAGATTGGCATAAACACAGATCAATGGAACAGGACAGAAAGCCCAGAGATAAACCTACATACCTATGGCTATCTCATCTATGACAAAGGAGCTAAGGATATACAATGGAGAAAAGACAGTCTCTTCAGTAATTGGTGCTGGGAAAACTGGACCCCTACACATAAAAGAATGAAATTAGAACACTCCATAACACCATACACAAAAATAAACTCTAAATTGATTAGAGATCTAAATATAAGACCAGACACTATAAAACACTTAGAGGAAACCATAGGCAGAACACTCTATGACATAAATCACAGCAAGATCCTTTTGGACCCACCTCCTAGAGAAATGGAAATAAAAACAGAAATCAACAAATGGGACCTAATGAAACTTAAAAGCTTTTACACAGTACAGGAAAACATAAACAAGATGCAAAAACAACCCTCAGAATGGGAGAAAATATTTTCAAATGAAGCAATTGACAAAGGATTAATCTCCTAACTTTACAAGCACCTCATGTAGCTCAATATCACAAAAACAAACAACCCAATCCAAAAACGGGCAGAAGACCTAAATAGACATTTATCCAAAGAAGATATACAGATTACCAAGAAACACATGAAAGGATGTTGAACATTACTCATCATTAGAGAAATCTAAATCAAAACTACCCTGAGGTATCACCTCACAGCAGTCAGAGTGGCAATCATCAAAAAAATCTACAAAACAATAAATGCTGGAGAGGTCTTTATTGGAGAAAAGGGAACACACTTGCACTGTGGGTGGGAATGTAAATTGATATGGGCACTAGGGAGAACAGTACGGAGGTTCCTTTAAATAACTAACAATAGAAGTACCATACGACACAACAATCCAACTACTGGGCATTTGCCTTGTGAAAACCATAATTCAAAAGAGTTATGTAGAAAAATGTTCATTGCAGCTCTATTTACAATAGTCAGGACATGGAAGCAACCTAAGTGTCCATCGACAGATGAATGGTTAAAGAAGATCTGGCACATATATACAATGGAGTATTACTCAGCCATAAAAAGAAGCAAAACTGAGTTATTTGTTCTGAGGTGGATGGACTTAGAATCTGTCCTACACAGTGAAGTAAGTCAGAAAGGGAAAAACAAATACTGTATGTTAACAGAGATATACGGAATCTAATGAAGAAAAAAAAAAGATTTTGAAGAACCTAGTGGCAGGACAGGATTAAGGACACAGACATAGAGAAAGGACTTGAGGACACCGGAAGGGGGATGGGTAAGCTGGGACGAAGTGAGAGAGTGGCATGTACATAAATACATTACCAAATGTAACACCGATAGGTACTGGGAAGCAGCCACATAGAACAGGGAGATCAGATCGGTGCTTTGTGACCACATAAAGGGGTGGGATATGGGGTGTGGGAGGGAGATGCAAGAGGGAGGGTATCTGGTGATATTTGTATATGTATAGTTCATTCATTTTTTTATACAGCAGAAACGAACACTCCATTGTAAATCAATTACACTCCAATAAACGTGTAAAAGGAAAAAAAAAGAAAGCACAGGGATAAACCTACACATCTATGGTCACCTAATCTATGACAAAGGAGGCAAGACTATACAATGGAGATAAGACAGTCTCTTCAATCATTGGTGCTGGGAAATATGGACAGCTACATGTAAAAGAATGAAATTAGAACACTCCCCAACACCATACATAAAAATATATTCAAAATGGATTAGAGACCTTAATGTAAGACCGGATAGTATAAAACTCTGAGAGGAAAACTTACGAAGGATACTCTGACGTAAATCACAGCAAGATCTTTTTTGATCCACCTCCTATAGTAATGAAATAAAAAAGAAAACTAAACAGATGGGACCTAATGGAACGTAAAAGCTTTTGCAAAGCAAAGGAAACTACAAACAAGACGAAAAGACAACCCTCAGAATGGCAGAAAATATTTGCAGACGAATCAATGGACAAATGATTAATCTCCAATATATATAAACAGCTCATGCAGCTAAATATTAATAAAACAAACAACCCAATACAAAAATGGAAGAAGATATAAATAGACATTTCTTCCAAGAAGACATAGAGGTGGCCAGTACGCACATGAAAATCTGCTCAATATCACTAATTATTAGAGAAATAGAAATGGAAACTACAATGAGGTGTCATGTCACACCTGTTAGAATGGGCATCAACAGAGAATCTACAAACAACAAATGCTGGAGAGGGTATGGAGGAAAGGAACCTTCTTCCACTATTGTTGGGAATGTAAATTGATACAGTCTCTATGGGGAACAGTATGGAGGTTCCTTGAAAGGGTAAAAATAGAATTACCATATAATCCAGCAATCCCACTACTGGGCATATACCCAGAGAAAACCATAAATCAAAAAGACACATTCACCACAATGTTCACTGCAGCACTATTTACAATAGCCAGGTAATGAAAGCAACCTAAGTGCCCACAGACAGACGAATGGATAAAGATGTGGTACATATATACAATGGAATATTACTCAGCCATACATAGGAATGAAATTGGGTCATTTGTAGAGACCTTGATGGATCTAGAGACTGTCATACGGAGTGAAGTAAGTCAGAAAGAGAAAAACAAATATTTTATATTAATGCATATATGTGGAACCTAGAAAAATGGTACAGATGAACCGGTTTGCAGGGCAGAGATAGAGACACAGATGTAGAGAACAAACATATGGACACCAAGGGGGAAACGCCATGTGAGGGTGGTGGTGGGATGAATTGGGAGACTGGGATTCACATGTGCACACTTATAGGTATAAAATAGACATCCAATAAGAACCTGCTGTATAAAATGAATAAATAAATTTAAAAAAATTAAAAATAAATAAATAACATTTAATAAAATAAAACAGAAAAAAAGTTTTTCCCTTCAAATAGATGTCTTTATATTAATGCATTATTTCCATGTTTATATCTGCAAATTTTAAAAAAAGAGGAATAAATAAAATCTACCTTGAACCAAAAAGATAAAAAGAAAAAAAAAAAAAAAAAAAAAAAAAAAAAAAACAGAACCCACCAGTTATTCAGAGGAAAATCGTACAAGGGCACTTGCTCCAGTGGTAAAAAATTCTTAAGTTGGTCAGAGTTGGGATATCGTCTCCCATGCAGTCAGCAGCATTCCCCCCGACAAGGAGCATCCTCACTGCAAAGCTGGGGGACTGTGTCGAGGCGTCTGTGAGTAAATGTGAGCTGAGCCCCAGTCCTGCTGCAGCTGAACTCTTCCCACCCTTTCCAGGTAAAACACCTGAATATGTACAAGCACTTGCAAGCCTAGAGGAAGGGCTGTGGAGCCACACCAGCGACAACACGCAGGCCGACTTGGTGCCTGCAGGCCAGCCAGGATGGTCCTGGTCCCAGAAGCTCTTCTGGAGGCTTTCCATTTCCCTGCCTGAGATACCCCTCCTGCCATGGCCCCCACTGCTTTTTACTTCCTCACCTCTGCCTGGGGAGAAATTCCAGTGGCAGGTATGGATGACACATCCTCTTCTTTAGCAGGTGGCAGCCTGGCAACTCCTGCAGAAAGTCCAGCAGAGCCCCCCTCACACTGGGCCACCCACAAAGCCACGGCCTCTCCCTCCCTCCCACCACCCCAGCCCCGACACTGCTGACGGGGCAGAGAATATGGCGTCAGGCACAGCTACAGGGGTTCTTGCTGACTGGAGAGGTGTTTATATTGACCTCAACCCAGGCACACCTGGGGAGGGCCGGCAGGCAGTGTCAGGCTGCCCAAATCAGCCAATCCTCACCCCTCAGGGGCTCACAGTTGCAGAAAATGAACCTTGCTAAACGGGTCAGGCCCAAGGAACAGGTGTGGGATCTTGAGAATCAGGCTAGACAAGGGGCTGCAGTTGCGGCTTGTTTTCTTATCATTTTATCTGGTCCATGAGTGGAAAACAACTTCAAGAAGACCCTATCCTGAGAGGAACCCAGGAGTCAGGGAGAGGAGTGATGGTGGGTGGAGACAGAGGCCTGGTGCCCTGGCTGCAGTGGAAGTGTCTGGAAGACCAGGCAGAGAGAGGCTGCACAGAGTGATAGCCAGGGTCACAGACCTGTCAGAGCTGCTGTTTGTTAGTTCAAGGCCTGCTCTGAGGTGTTCTGTGTCAGCTGTGAGCGACAGGTGAGCTGGGGGTTCTCTGCAAGGTGGGCTATGTGCACAGTTCCTGTGTGTCCAGCCCTGCTGGGGTACCTGCCCAGGGGAGCTCCGTATCCTTGGAAGGGCCTGACTATGATAGCCCCATGGGCTGCTGGGTAGCTGCACAGGTGAGCTCCATACCCAGGGAGGGACTTGAACACGAGAGCCCCGTGGGCTGTGGGGTGGGGGGTGCAGCCCAGGTGAGCTCCATATCCTGGGATTGGCCTGACCACGAGAGCCCCATGGGCTGCTGGAGACCTGGTAAAGGATATCAGGACAGTCAGTGAAGCCACCGAGGATATACATCCAGTAGCTCCTATTTCCTACTCCCTGCTGCTCATTCTACCATCCACCAGGCCATGGCATTCTGTATTACACTTCAATGATGCCTTCTTCTGTATTCCATTCATCTCAGAGTCACAAGAATTGTTGGCTTGTGAGTGGCAGGACACAACATGCAACACAAGCAATAATGCTGGGCCGTCCTGCCCCAATGGTTCAAAAATCCCCACACCATCATTGGGGAAATGTCCTCTAAAGACCTAAAAGTTCTACCTCTGTAAAAGGGAACCCTCCTTCACTATGCAGATGACATTCTGATCGCCAGGCCTACTAAAGACGCCTCTGAACTACCTAGCCAAGAAAGGATAGAAGGTGTCCAAGAAAAAAGGCTCAAATATACCAGGCTCAGGTGACATGACTGGGCTTCATTCTCACAGATATTCAGAGAAACGCATCCCATGTTAGGGAAGAAGCCATTTGCAGCCTTACCTCTTCTAAAACTAGAAGACAGCTTAGGGGTTCCTGGGGAGGCCAAGGTTTTCTGCATCTGGATCCCTAACTACAGTCTAATAGCTGGGCCTCTACATGAAACACTGACACGAAAAGATGATGATCCTTTTGAATAGAATCCAGAAGCAGCCTTTCAAGAATGGAAAGAGCAGTCAATTCAGACCCTTGCCCAGGAACTCGCTAATTTAGCTAAACCCTTTGACCTTTACATACCCGGTCAAAGGTTAATTGCCCTTGGAGCCTTAGTGCAAAAACTGGGACCACTTGAAATGGTGCAACACAAGAATGCCCTTCAGGTATGATAAACTATGGTCACCAAGGGCTTTGCCCACTGACTCATCAGGCCAGGATACTGGGGTATCTAAAAAGCTGGAAATCAGCAGCCCACAAGGCCAGCTCCCTCCTAAGGGAAAAGGACCCCACGTCGTGATCCTAACCACCCATCATGCCCTGAAGTTGCAGGGGTCGCTCTGTGGACACACTGACCTCGAGTGAGGAGGCCCTCCAACTCCAACCTCCAGAGAGACAAATGGGGGCAACGGGCCCCCAAGATGACTCGTGTGAACATCACTTGACCTGGAGTTTCTCTCAGAAAACAACAAGACTGTGCCCCGAAAGAGCAGACTACTGCTTGCAGGACTTACTGCACCCAGAGGGGAGCTAATAAGCCTGGCGGGGGAAATGTATATCACGCTTTCACCATAGAAAACCCTACAGACACTGCGGTGATGGTGGCCAATATGACCGGCAGGACTGCTGGCTACTTCTAAAGGCCGTTGACTCAGTGGACGTCATGGTCCTGGATCACCACTGACCCTGGACTGTCTGGGAGTTGTGCGGGCAGGGTTCTGACACATGGTGCTGTTTGTACATTAATTCAGGGACCTAATTAAAGAAAGCACAGACTTCTGGTCAGAGCATCTAGGCTGGCAAAAACCTTCAGCCTAAGGTCGCCGAACAAACGTGGGGTGGGGTGAAACCTGCCACCACAGCATCTCTGCACATCTCTTTCCTGGACCCTTAAAGGTCATCAGAATCTATAACACTTCCAATGCTGGTGCTCAGGCGTACGAGAAGTAAGGCAGGAAGCCTTGGGACAATCAACCTCACCTGGAGGCTGGTGGGGAGACGTATTGCCCCTCCCCTCAAGTATCAGGGCTCCCACCACAGCATGAAGCAGTTACAAAAGAGGGGTCTGCACCCTCAACACCCCAAGAATGAGGAACGGAACAAAAAGCAAAGGAGGTGTTCGTCTCTGGCAACGTTCATTAAAAATTCCTGGGAGATAAAAAGAGAATCTGGGCAATAAAATAAAGTCTAAGCTGTTTTTCCTTTGTGCTTTGTCTAATTTCACGTGCTCCTAGGGTTCCGCATGCAGAGGTCCCACACCCGGCACTTCAGACCCGATTTCGTAGTGCAGAATGGCTGGGTCATCACCTCAGCTAGCGGGGTCCCATGCAGACTCCACGGCATAGAGCCTGAGCTTCAGCCAACCCAGCCCTCGAGAGCTCCATCCCCTCCCTCCCACTGACGCTGCTGGGATCCCTACACAGCATCCCAGCCCACAGCCCGTGGGGGAGTGCAAACTCTCACCTCTCCATTCTGTTTTCAAAATAATGTTTCCTTTGCTTCTGAACCAAACTCAGTCTTGATCTGTTGGCTCCAATGACACTGGGCACGGGGATTTCTGTTGGCGTCCACTCTGGAGGATCAGTAACAGAAATTGAGAACATTGTAACTTCAATGAACAGATGTGTGAGCCAAACTGTAGTTAACACAGAGCAGTGTATAATGCTTGGGTAAAATAAGATGTTTCTAAGACTTACCTTTGATATTTCCATCACTTTACTATAAGCAAGTTCAGTGAAGACGTCTGTCTTATTTGTCAGGTCAACATTAGAGAAATGAAGTGATTTATTTCCATGGATGTACATCGAATACTCTTGGCTGAGGCTTCAATCTTGTTTTGAATGCTTTTCCATTGAAAATGATACCTCTCTTTCAGCTCCCCCATATCTGAGAAGTATAAAATCTTATAATTTATTATTACCAAAGGGGAAAGGTAGGAAAATGGATAAATTAACAGTGTGGGATTAACACATACACACTGCTATGTATAAAATAGATAATCAACAAGGAACTACTGTATAGCACAGGGAACTACACTGAATATTTTGCAATAACCTATAAGGGGAAATAATCTGAAAAAGAATAGATATTTTTATTGACATCGTCTATCAAAGACAGATAAAATGTAACCTAAGCAAGGCCGATGGTGAACGCTTCTGACCCTGAAGATTTCAATCATCTAAAGTTTGGGCTCTGCCTATTTCCCAAGGCGCTTAATGGACATACGTGTAGCCGTAGCTTAAAAATTCCCCAGTTTGGGGTACGGGGAGGCACTGATTTGGAAAAATCCCTGGTGTTCTCCTTCCATGCACTGGACCCTTCCTACAGCTAAAACATGCCTGTCACACCTAGAGGATGGTACACCATTTGATCGGAAAGAGTTTGGAAAAGGCACCTCATCTCCTCATCGTCTGGTGCTCGGGTTCACCCCTCCAGCATCTTTCCTGACAATCTCCTCACTTGCGGATATCAGCACCGTCAACATCCTGTTGCACACAGTTTGTAATTTTTCCAGAGGATGAAGTGGAAGGATGAGAAAAATTTAGAGACAAGTCTTAGGTGTTCGGACAGGCACATGCCACTCTAATTTCCAATCTGGAAGACAAATTCATCAAAGGCTAGAATTGCCCACGGAAACAGAATAGGGCTAGAGGAAATCCCGCTGTTTTGTGTCCAGTTTCCAAAAACACAAGTTGAAAAATGGAACTCAGGGGCACTAAAATTCATGAAACTGCAGAGTTGAAAATATCTATCGTCGAAAAATGTCTTGAGGTAAGTCACAGAAAAGGACTTGTAAGCAAGGGAGAGTGGCAGGAAACAGATTTGAAGAGGTAGAAAGGACTCCCCATTAAAGCACAAGAAAAAGGGCTGAACATCGCCAATGTTGCAGTTGGCCCAAAAGGGCATATGCATTTTTTTCTGAATATAATCAAGTAAAGGCCATACACACTTTTTATCCAACCAAACAGGTGGGCACTGGAAATCAATACTACAAAATGTATCACTTCACATCAGTCAGAAGGGCCATCCACATAAAGTGTAAACACCAGAAATGCAGGACAGGGTGAGGAGAAAAGGGAGCCCTGTGAGGCTGATAGTGGAATTGTAATTTGCCAACGGCCACTATGGCGAAGTGTATTGTGTTTGCTAAAACATCTAAAGATGAGCTACAGAGCATAGGGCACTTGCACTCATTGACGTATCTGCATTGTGATGAAAAGTTCATGGAGCATTGTGGTGACAAATTTCACAGATACTTGTGATGATGAGGGCATTGACTATTGTTATGACACAGGTCATGAAACCTTGTGATGACCGGACACACGGAGCATTGTGATGACAGGGGTCATGTAGCATTGTGATGACAGGGGCATGGAGCATTGGTCTGACAAGTTTCATGGATAATTGTGTTGACAGTGGGCATGGCACATTGGGATGACAAGGGCATGGAGCATTGTGATGACAAAGTCATGGATTATGGTGAAGACAGGTGTCAGGGAGCATTGTGATGGCATATTTCATGTACCATTGTGATGACAATGGCATGGAGCATTGTGATGCCAAGTGTTATGAAGGATTGTGTTGACAAAGGTAATGGAGCATTGTGATGACAAGGGATGGAGCATTGTGATGACAAGGGTCATGGAGCATTGTGATGACAAGGGTATGGAGCATTGTGATGACAACGGCCATTGAGAATTTTGATGAAAATGTTGTGAAGCATTGTGATGACAAAGGCATGGGGCATGCTATGACAGGGGTCATGGGGCATTGCGATGACAAGTGCATGGAGAATTGTGATGACAAGGGCATGTTAAACTGTGATGAGAACTGTCATGGAGCATTGTGATGACAAGGACGTGAAGAATTGTGATGACAAGGGACATGGAGCATTGTGATGGCCAGGACATGGAGCATTGTGATGGCAAGACCGTGGAGCACTGTGATGAGAAGTCCATGGATAATTATAGTGACGAGCATCATGGAGCACTGTAATGACAAGGGTCATGGAGCATTGTGATGATACGTCTCATTGAGCATTGTGATGACAGGGGTCATGGATCATTGTGATGACAAGGGTCATGGAGTATTGTGATGACAAGCTTGTGGAGTATTGTGATGACAAAGCATTTAACACTGTGATGGGAAGTGTCATGGAACATAGTTATGCCAAGAACTTGGAGAATTGTGATGACAGGGAACATGGAGCATTGTGATGACCAGGGCATGGAGCATTGTGATGGCAAGACCGTGGAGCATTGTGATGAGAAGACCATGGATAATTGTGATGATGAGCGCCATGGAGCTCTATAATGACAAAAGGTATGGAGAATTGTGATGACAGTGGCCATGGAGCATTGTGATGAAAAGAGTCATGGAGCATTTTGAAGACAAGGGTGTGGAGCATTGTGATGAGAAGACCATGGATAATTGTGAATGACGAGCGTCATGGAGCACTGTAATGACAAGGGGTATGGAGCATTGTGATGACAGTGCTCATGGAGCATTGTGATGACAAGTGTCATGGAGCATTCTGATGACAAGCTTGTGGAGTATTGTAATGACAATGGCATGGAGCATTGTGATGAAAAGGGCATGGAGCATTGTGATGAAAAATGCATGGAGGCTTTTCATGACAGTGTTCAAGGAGCATACTGACGACAAGTGTCAGGGAGCATTGTGATGACAAGTGTATTGAGAATTGTGATGACAAATATCATGGAGCATTCTGACGACAAGGGCATGGAGTATTGTGATGACAGGAATCATGGAGCGTTGTGATGACAAGGTTTATGGAACATTGTGATCACATGGGTTTGGAGCATTGTGAAGACAGAGGACATGGATCATTTTGATTTCAAGGAGCATGGAGCATTGTGAGGAAAAGGGCATGAAGCAAGGTGATCCCAAGTTTCATGGAGGATTGTGATGACAATGGAAATGGTGTATTGTGATGACAAGCGCATAGGGCATTGTAATGACAAGGTCATGTAGCATTTTGCTGACAAAGGCATGGAGCATTGTAATGACATGTGTCATGGAGCACTGTGATGACAAGCGTCACGGATCATTGTGAATACCGGGGTCATGGAGCATTGGGATGACAAGTACATGGATAATTGTGATGACAGTGTCATGGAGCACTGGGCTGAAAATGTTCATGGAGTGTTGTGATGACAGGCGTCATGGAGCATTGTGATGACTAGGGAATGGAGCATTGTGATGACAAGAGTCCCGGATCATTGTGTCGACAGGTGTCATGGAATGATGTGATGACAGTGGTCATGGAGCTTTGAGATGATATTGGCCATGGAGCATTGTGATGAATAGGTCGTTGAACATTTGGCTGAAAATATTCATGGATTATTGTGATGACAGGGGTCATAGAGCATTGTGATGACAAGGTAATGGAGCATGGTGATGACAAGGTCCTGGAGCATTGTGATGAGAAGACCATGGATACTTATGATGACAATTCTCATGGAGCATTCTGATGAAAAGGGGCATGGAGCATTTTGATGATTAGGGCATGGAACACTGTGATACATCGGTCATGGGTCATGGAGCTTTGTGATGACAAGTCATGGAGCATTGTGATGACAAGGGCATGGATCATTGTGATGACAGGGCCATGGAGCTTTGGTCTGACAAGATTCATAGATTATTGTGATGACAGTAGACATGGTGCACTGTGATGACAAGGGCATGGATCATTGTGAAGAGAAGGTCATGGAGTATTGTGAAGACAGGTGTCAGGGAGCATTGTGATGACATATGTCATGGTCCATTGCGATGACAATGGCTGGGAGTATTGTGATGCCAAATGTAATGAAGGATTGTGATGACAAATATAAAGGAGCATTGTGATGACTAGGGCTTGGAGCATTATGATGACAATGGCCACTGAGAATTTTCATGACAAGCTCGTGAAGCATTGTGATGACAAGGTCCTGGAGCACTGTGATGAGAAATGCATAGAGACTTGTGATGACAATGGTCATGGAGCATTTTGATGACAAGCTTGTGGAGTATTCTGATGACAATGGCATGGAGCATTGTGATGAAAACTGCATGGGTCATTGTGAGGAAAAATGCATGGAGCCTTTTCGTGACAGGGTTCATGGTGCATTCTGATGACAAGTGTCAGGGAGCACGGTGATGACAAGTGTATTGAGAATTGTGATGACAATGGTCATGGAGCATTTTGATGAAAAGTGCATGGAGTATTGTGATGACAGGCATCATGGAGCGTTGTGATGACAAGTGTTATGGAACATGGTGATCACAAGTGTTTGGAGCATTGTGATGACACAGGTCATGGATCATTTTGATTTCAAGAAGCATGGAGCATTGTGATGACAAGGGCATGAAACAATGTGATACCAAGGTTCATGGAGGATTTTGATGACAATGGTAATGGAGTATAGTGATGACAAGCGCATAGAACATTGTAATGACAAGTTCATATAGCATTTTGCTGACAAAGGCATGGAGCATTGTGATCACAGGTGTCATGGAGCACTGTGATGCCATTCGTCACAGAGCATTGTGAATACATGGTTCATGGAGAATTGGGATGAAAAGGGCATGGATCATTGTGATGAAAAGCGTCATGGAAGATTGGGCTGAAAATGTTCATGGAGTATTGTGATGACAGGGGTCATGGAGCATTGTGATGACAAGAGTCCCGGATCACTGTGTTGTCAGGGGTAATGGAGGGTTGTGATGACAGTGCTCATGGAGCATTGTGATGATACTGGTCCTGGAGCATTGTGATGAGAAGACCATGGAGACATATGATGACAAGTCTCATGGAGTATTCTGATGAAAAGCGGCATGGAGCATTGTGATTACAGTGGTCTTGGGGCATTGTTATGACAAGGGCATGGAGCATTGTGAAGAGAAGGACATGGAGCATTCTGATGAATGTGTCATGGAGCACTGTTATGACAAGTGCATGGAGCATTGTGATTACAGGTGTTTTGGAGCACTGTGATGAAAAGGGCATGGATCATTGTGATGAAAAAGGCATGGAGCCTTGTCATGACAGTGTTCAAGGAGCATACTGATGACAAGTGTCAGGGGGCATTGTGATGAAAAGTGTATTGAGCATTGTGATGACTAAGGTTATGGAGCATAGTGATGAGAAGACCATGGATAACTGTGATTATGAGCATCATGGGGTGTTGTGATGATAAGTGTTATGGAATATTGTGATCACAACGGTTTGGAGCATGGTGATGACAGAGGTCATGGAGCATTTTGATTTCATTGTGATGACAATAGCCTGAAGCATTATGATGATGGGCATGGTGCATTGTGATGATAGGATTCATGGAGCTTTGAGATGAAAATGGGCATCGAGCATTTTGATAACAAGGGTCTTGGAGCATTGTGATGACAAGGGCATGGAGCATTGTGATGAGAAGTCCATGGAACATTCTGATGACATGTGTCATGGAGCTTTCTGATGACAAGGGCATGGAGCATTGTGATTACAGGGGTCTAGGAAAATTGTGATGACAAGTGTCATGGAGCCTTGTGAATGACAAGGCCGTGGAACATTGTGATGGCTGGGGTCATGGAACATTGTTATGACAGGTGTAATGGAGCATTGTGATGAGAAGGGCAGGACGCATTGTTGTGAAATGTTTCATGGATTATTGTGATGAGAGTGGGCATGGAGCATTGTGATGACAAGAGCACGGAACGCTGTGATACATGGGTCATGGAGGATTGTAATGACAAGGGCATGGAGCATTGTGATGAGAAGGGCATTGAGCATTGTGATGACAAGTGTCATGGAGCTTTGTGATGACAAGGGCATGGAGCAATGTGATGAGAGGGTTCATGGAGCATTGTGATGACAATGACATGGAGCATTGTGATGTCAAGTGTCATGGAGTTTTGTGATGACAAAAGTCATGGAGCATTTTGATGACAAGGGCATGGTGCATTGTGATGAGAAGGGCAGGGAGCAGTTTGAGGACAGGGTCATGAAGCAATTTGATGAAAATTGTAATGGAACCTTTTGATGACAGGTGTTATAGAACATTGTGATGTCAGGGGTCATGGAGCTTTGGGATGAAAAGCGTCATGGAGCATTTTGATGACAGGAGTTGTGGAACACTGTGATGTCAGGGGTCATGGAACATTGTGATGATAAGGGGATTTAGCATTGTGATGACAGGGGTCATGGAACATTGTGATTACAGGGGTGAGGGAGTAATGTGATGACTAGTGATGGAATATTATGATATCTCATGTGAGAGAGCATTTTGATGAGAAGTGCATGGAGCATGGGGATTACAAGGTTTATGGAGCATATCGATGACAAGGTTGTGGACCATTGTGATGAAAAGCGCGTGGCACATTGTGATGACAAGGGTCATGGAGCATTGTTCTGACAGAGGTATGGAGCATTGTGATGACAAGGGTCACGGAGCATTGTGATGAAAAGTTCATGGAACATTGTGGTTACAAAGGTCACAAAGCCTTGTGATGACGCGGGCATGAACCATTGTGATGACAAACGTTATGTAGCGCTGTGATGACTGGATTCACGGATCATTGTGATGACAGGGGTCATGGAGCATTGTGATGAAAATGGCATGGAGCATTGTGATGACACAGGTCATGGAGAATTTTGATTTCATTGTGCTGACAATAGGCGGAAGCATTATGATGATGGGCATGATACATTGTGATGACAGTGTTCATGGAGCATTGAGATGAAAAGGGGCATGGAGCATTGTGATTACAGGGGTCTTGGAGCATTGTGATGACAAGTGTCATGGAGCCTTGTGATGACAAGGCCGTGGAACATTCTGATGACATGCGTCATGGAGCTTTGTGATGACAAGGGCATGGAGCATTGTGATGATAAGACCATGGAGACATGGGTTGACAAGTCTCATGGAGCATTCTGATGAAAAGGGGCATGGATCATTGTCATTACAGGGCCCTTGGAGCATTGTGATGACTAGGGCATGGAGCATTGTGATGAGAAGGCCATGAAGCATTCTGATGACATGCGTCATGGAGCTTTTTGATGACAAGGGCATGTAGCATTGTGATTACAGGGATCTTGGAGCATTGTGATGAAAAGGGCATGTATTATTGTGATGAAAAAGGCATGGAGCCTTGTCATGACAGGGTTCAGGAGCATACTGACGACAAGTGTCAGGGATCATTTTGATGACAAGTGTATTGAGCATTGTGATGACAAAGATCATGGAACATTGTGATGAGAAGACCATGGATAATTGTGATGACGAGCGTCATGGGGCATTGTGATGACAATTGTCATGAGGCCTTTTGATGACAAGGCCGTGGAACATTGTGATGGCAGGCGTCTTGCAGCATAGTTATGACAGGGGTAATGGTGCATTATGATGAGAAGTGCATGGAGCATTTGTCTGAAATATTTCATGGATTATTGTGATGAGAGTGGCATGGTGCATTGTGATGACAAGGGCAGGGAACACTGTGATACATGCGTCATGGGTCATGGAGCTTTGTGATAACAAGTCATGGAGCATTGTGATGACAAGGGCATGGAGCATTTTGATGACAGGGACATGGAACATTGTTATGAGAGGGGCATGGAGCATTGGTCTGACAAGTTTCATAGATTATTGTGATGACAGTGGACATAGTGCATTGTGATGACAATGGCATGGAGCATTGTTAAGAGAAGGTCATTGAGTATTCTGATGACAGGTGTCAGGGAGCATTGTGATGACATATGTCATGGTCCATTGCGATGACAATGGCAGGGAGTATTGTGATGCCAAATATAATGGAGGATTGTGATGACAAATATAATGAAGCATTGTGATGACTAGTGCTTGGAGCATTATGATGACAGGGGCCATTGAGAATTTTCATGACAAGGTCGTGAAGCACTGTGCTGACAAGATCATGGAGCATTGTGATGAGAAAACCATGGATCTTTGTGATGACAATTCTCATGGAGCATACTGATGAAAAGGGGCATGAGCATTGTGATTACAGGGGTCTTGCCACATTGTGATGACAAGGGCATGGAGCATTGTGAGGAGAAGGCCAAGGAGCATTCTGATGGCATGTGTCATTGAGCTTTCTGATGACAAGGGCATGGAGCATTGTGATTACAGGGGTCTTGAAGCATTGTGATGAAAATGACATTGATCATTGTGATGAAAAATGCATGGAGCCTTGTCATGATATGTTTCAAGGAGCATACAGAAAACAAGTGTCAGGGAGAATTTTGATGACAAGTGTATTGAGCATTGTGATGACAAATGTCATGGAACACTGTGATGAGAAGACCATGGATAACTGTGATGATGAGCGTCATGGGTCATTGTGATGACAAGTGTTATGGAATATTGTGATCACAAGGGTTTTGAGCATTGTTATGACAGAGGTCATGGAGCATTTTGATTTCATTGTGATGACAATAGCATGAAGCATTATGATGATGGGCATGGTGCATTGTGATGACAGGGTTCATGGATCATTGAAATGATAAGGGGCATAGAGTACTGTGATTACAGTGTTCTTGGAGCATTGTGATGAGAAGGGTGATGGAGCCTTGTGATGACAAGTCCATTGAATATCGTGATGGCAGGAGTCATGGAGCATTGTTATGACAGTGGTAATGGAGCATTGTGATGGCAACGGCATGGAGCATTGTGATGAGAAGGCCATGGAGCATTCTGATGACATGTGACATGAAGCTTTGTGAAGATAAGTGCATGGAGCAATGTGATGAGAGCGTTCATGGAGCATTGTGATGACAATGACATGGAGCATTGTGATGAGAAGGCCATGAAACATTTTGATGATATGCGTCATGGAGCTTTTTGATGATAAGGGCATGGAGCATTGTGATTAGAGCGATCTTGGAGCATTGTGATGAAAAGGGCATGGATTATTGTGATGAAAATGGCATGGAGCCTTGTCATGACAGGGTTCAAGGAGCATTCTGACGACAAGTGTCAGGGAGCATTGTGATGACAAGTGTATTGAGCATTGTGATGACAAAGATCATGGAGCATTGTGATGAGAAGGCCATGGATAATTGTGATGATGAGTGTCATGGGGTGCTGTGATGATAAGGGTTAAGGTACATTAAGATCACAAGGGTTTAGAGCATTATGATGACAGAGGTCATGGAGAATATTGATTTCATTGTGATGACAATAGCCTGAAGCATTATGATGATGGGCATGGTGCATTGTGATGACAGGGTTCATGGAGAACTGAGATGAAAAGGGGCATGGAGCATTGTGTTTACAGGGGTCTTGGAGCATTGTGATGACAAGGGCATGGAGCATTGTGATGAGACGGCCATGGAACATTCTGATGACATGCGTCATGGAGTTTTGTGATGACAAGGTCATGGATCATTGTGATTTAAGGGGCCACCAGCATTGTAATGACAAGTGTCATGGAGCCTTGTGATGACTAGGCCGTGGAACATTGTGATGGCAGGGGTCATGGTGCATTGTTATGACAGAGGTAATGGAGCATTGTGATGAGAAGGGCATGGAACATTGGTCTGAAATGTTTCATGGATTATTGTGATGAGAGTGGGCATGGAGCACTGTGATGACAAGGGTACGGAACACTATGATACATGGGTCACGCAGGATTGTAATGACAAGGGCATGGAGCATTGTGATGAGAAGGGCATCGAGCATTGTGATGACAAGAGTCATGGAGCTTTGTGATGACAAGGGCATTGAGCAATCTGATGACAGGGTTCATGGAGCATTGTGATGACAATGACATGGAGCACTGTGATGTCAAGGGTCATGGAGCTTTGTGATGACAAGTCATGGAGCATTTTGATGACAAGGGCATGGTGCATTGTGATGAGAAGGGCAGGGAGCATTTTGATGACCGTGTCATGCAGCAATTTGATGAAAAGTGTCATGGAATATTTTGATGACAGGTGTTATGGAACATTGTGATGTCAGGGGTCTTGGAGCATTTTGATGAAAAGGGTCATGGAGCATTTTGATGACAGGTGTTATGGAACATTGTGATGTCAGGGGTCATGGAACATTGTGATGATAAGGGGATGTAGCAGTGTGATGACAGGGTCATGGAGCATTGTGATTACAGGGGTGAGGGAGTATTGTGATGACTAGTGATGGAACACTGTGATATCTCTGGTGAGAGAGCATTTTGATGAGAAGTGCATGGAGCATTGTGATTACAATGTTTATGGAGCTTTGCAATGACAAGGTTGTGGACCGTTGTGATGAAATGCGCGTGGCACACTGTGATGACAATGGTCATGAAGCATTGTTCTGACAAAGACATGGAGCATTGTGAAGACAAGTGTCACAGAGAATTGTGATGAAAATTTCATGGAGCATTGTGGTTACAAAGGTCACAAAGCCTTGTGATGACGCGGGCATTGACCATTGTGATGACAAACGTTATGACGCATTGTGAAGACTGGGGTCTTGGAGCAATGTGATGACAGGGGTCATGGACAATTGTGAGGATAAGGGCATGTAGCATTGTGATGACGGGGCATGGAGGAGTGGTCTGAAAAGTTTCATAGATTATTGTGATGACAGTGAGCATGGTGCAATTTGATGACAAGGGCATGGAGCATTGTGATGAGAAGGTCATGGAGTATTGTGAAGACAGGTGTCAGGGAGCATTGTGATGACATATATCACGGTCGATTGCAATGACAATGGCATGGAGCATTGTGATGCCAAATATAATGGAGAATTGTGATGACACATATAATGGAGCATTGTGATGACTAGGGCTTGGAGCGTTATGATGACAAGGGCTATTGAAAATTTTCATGACAAGCTCGTGAAGCATTGTGATGACAAGGTCCTGGAGTATTGTGATGACAAAACCATGGAGCCTTGTGATGACAAGTCTCATGGAGCATACTGATGAAAAAGGGCATGGAGCCTTGTGATTACAGGGGTCTTGGAACATTGTGATGACAAGGGCATGGAGCATTGGAGGAGAAGACCAAGGAGCATTCTGATGTCATGCGTCATTGAGCTTTGTGATGAAAAGGTCATGGAGCATTTTGATTACATGGGTCTTGGAGCATTGTGATGAAAAGGGCATGGATCATTGTGATGGAAAAGGCATGGAGCCTTGTCATGACAGGGTTCAAGTAGCATACAGACAACAAGTGTCAGGGAGCATTTTGATGACAAGTGTATTGAGCATTGTGATGACAAATGTCATGGAGCATTGTGATTAGAAGACCATGGATAATTGTGATGACGATCGTCATGTTGCATTGTGATGACAAGTGTTATGGAATATTTTGATCACAAGGGTTTGGAGCATTTTTATGACAGAGGTCAAGAAGCATTTTGATTTCGTTGTGATGACAATAGCATGAAGCATTATGATGATGGGCATGGTGCATTGTGATGACAGGGTTCATGGATCATTGAGATGACAAGGGGCATAGAGCATTGTGATTACAGGGTTCTTGGAGCATTGTGATGAGAAGGGTCATGGAGCCTTGTGATGACAAGGCCATGGAACATCGTGATGGCAGGGGTCATGGAGCATTGTTATGACAGTGGTAATGGAGCATTGTGATGGCAAGGGCATGGAACATTGTGATGAGAAGGCCATGGAGCATTCTGATGACATGTGTCATGGAGCTTTGTGATGACAAGCACATGGAGCAATGTGATGAGATCATTCATGGAGCATTGGGATGACAGTGACATGGAGCATTGTGATGCCAAGGGTCATGGATCTTTGTGATGACAAAGTCATGGAGCATTTTCATGGCAAGGGCATTGTGCATTGTGATGAGAAGGGCAGGGATCATTGTGAGGACAGTGTCATGGAGCAATTGGATGAAATGTGTCATGGAACATTTTGATGACAGGTGTTATGGAACATCGTGATGTCAGGGGTCTTGGAGCATTTTGATGATAAGTGTCATGGAGCATTTTGATGACAGGTGTTATGGAACATTGTGATGGCAGGGGTCATCGAACATTGTGATGATAAGTGCATGTAACATTGTGATGACAGGAGTCACGGAACATTGTGATGACAGGGATGAGGGAGTACTGTGACAAATAGTGATGTAGCATTGTGATATCAGTGGTGAGAGAGCATTTTGATGAGAAGTGCATGGAGCATTGTGATGACAAGATTGTGGAGCTCTGTGATGACAAGCGCATGGTGCATTGTGATGACCTGTGTCTTGGAGCATGGTGCTGACAAGCGCATGGAGCATTGTGATGACAAGGGTCATGGAGCATTGTGCAGAGAAAGGCATAGAGCATTTTGATGACAAGAGTCAAAGAGCATTGTGATGAAAATTCATGGAGCATTGTGGTTAAAAATTTCACAGAGACAGTTGATGATGAGGACATGGACCATTGTGATGACAAATGTCATGAAGCATTGTTATGACTGGAGCCACGGAGCATTGTCATGACAGGGGTCATGGAGCATTCTGATAACAAGAGCATGGAGCATTGTGATGACAAGGGCATGGAACATTGGTCTAATAAGTTACATGAATTATTGTGATGACAGTTGGAATGGCGCATTGTGGTGACAAGGGCATGCAGCATTGTGATGACCAGTTCATTCAGTATTGTGAAGACAGGTGTCAGGGAGCATTGTGATGACATATGTAATGGCCCATTGTGATGACAATGGCATGGAGCATTGTGATGCCAAGTGTCATGGAGGATTCTGATGACAAAGGTAATGGAGCATTGTGATGACAATGGCTTGGAGCATTGTGATGACAAGGGTCAGGGAGCATTGTGCTGACAAGTGCATGGAGATTTGTGATGACAAGGGTCATGGAACATTCTGATGACAAGCTTGTGGAGTATATTGATGACAATGGCATGGAGCATTGTGATGAGAAAGGCATGGAACATTTGTCTGAAATGTTTCATTGATGATTGTGATGAGAGTGGGCATGGAGCATTGTGATGACAAGGGCACGGAACACTGTGATACATGGGTCATGGGTCATGGAGCTTTGTGATGAAAATTCATGGAGCATTGTGATGACAAGGGCATGGAGCATTGTGATGACAGGGGCATGGAGCATTGGTCTGACAAGTTTCATAGATTATTGTGATGACATTGGACATGGTCCATTGTGATGACAATGGCATTGATCATTGTGAAGAGAAGGACATGGAGTATTGTGAAGACAGGTGTCAGGGAGCATTGTGATGACATATGTCATGGTCCATTGCGATCACAATGGCAGGGAGTATTGTGATGCCAAATGTAATGGAGGATTGTGATGACAAATGTAATGGAGCATTGTGATGACTAGGGCTTGGAGCATTATGATGACAATGGCCATTGAGAATTTTCATGACAAGGTCGTGAAGCATTGTGATGACAAGATCCTGGATCATTGTTATGAGAAAAACATGGAGCTTTGTGATGACAAGTCTCATGGAGCATATTGATGAAAAGGGGCATGGAACATATTGATTACAAGGGTCTTGTTACATTGTGATGACAATGACATGGAGCATTGTGAGCAGAAAGCCAAGGAGCATTCTGATGACATGTGTCATTGAGCTTTGTGAAGACAAGGGCATGGAGCATTGTGATTGCAGGGATCTTGAAACATTGTGATGAAAAGGGCATGAATCATTGTGATGAAAAAGGCATGGAGCCTTGTCATGACATGTTTCAAGGAGAATACAGAAAACAAGTGTCAGGGAGAATTTTGATGACAAGTGTATTGAGCATTGTGATGACAAATGTCATGGAACATTGTGATGAAAAGACCATGGGTAATTGTGATGACGAGCGTCATGTGGCATTGTGATGACAAGTGTTATGGAATATTGTCATCACAAGGGTTTTGAGCAATGTTATGACAGAGGTCATGGAACATTTTGATTGTGATGACAAGAGCATGAAGCATTATGATGATGGGCATGGTGCATTGTGATGACAGGGTTCATGGATCATTGAAATGAAAAGGGGCATAGAGCATTGTGATTACAGTGTTCTTGGAGCATTGTGATGAGAAGGGTGATGGAGCCCTGTGATGAAAAGGCCATGGATTATCGTGATGGCAGGGGTCATGGAGCATTGTTATGACAGGGTTAATGGAGCACTGTGATGGCAAGGGCATGGAGCATTGTGATGAGAAGGCCATGGAGCATTCTGATGACATGTGTCATGGAGCTTTGTGAAGATAAGTGCATGGAACAATGTGATGAGAGCGTTCATGGAGCATTATGATGACAATGACATGGATCATTGTGATGAGAAGGACATGAAGCATTCTGATGACATGCGTAATGGAGCTTTTTGATGACAAGGGCATGGAGCATTGTGATTACAGGGATCTAGGAGCATTGTGATGAAAAGGGCTTGGATTATTGTGATGAAAAAGGCATGGAGCCTTGTCATGACTGGGTCCAAGGAGCATTTTGACGACAAGTGTCAGGGAGCATTGTGATGACAAGTGTATTGAGCATTGTGATGACAAAGATCATGGAGCATTGTGATGAGAAGACCATGGATAATTGTGATGATGAGCGTCATGGGGTGTTGTGATGATAAGTGTTATGGAACATTGCAATCAGAAGGGTTTGGGGCATTATGATGACAGAGGTCATGGAGAATATTGATTTCATTGTGATGACAATAGCCTGAAGCATTATAATGATGGGCATGGTGCATTGTGAGGACAGGGTTCATGGAGAATTAAGATGAAATGGGGCATGGAGCATTGTGTTTGCAGGGGTCTTGGAGCATTGTGATGACAAGGTCATGGAGCATTGTGATGAGAAGGCCATGGAACATTCTGATGACATGCGTCATGGAGCTTTGTGATGACAAGGGCATGGAGCATTGTGATACAGGGGACTTCAGCATTGTGATGACAAGTCTCATGGAACCTTGTGATGACTAGGACGAGGAACGTTGTGATGGCAGGGGTCATGGTGCATTGTTATGACAGAGGTAATGGAGCATTGTGATGAGAAGGGCATGGAACATTGGTCTGAATTGTTTCATGGATTATTCAGATGAGAGTGGGCATTGAGCATTGTGATGACAAGGGTATGGAACACTATGATACATGGGTCATGCAGGATTGTAATGACAAGGGCATGGAGCACTGTGATGAGAAGGGCATCGAGCATTGTGATGACAAGTGTCATGAAGCTTTGTGATGACAAGGGCATTGAGCAATGTGATGAGAGGGTTCATGGAGCATTGCGATGACAATGATATGGACTATTGTGATGCCAATGGTCATGGAGCTTTGTGATGACAAGTCATGGAGCATTTTGATGACAAGGGCATGGTGCATTGTGATGAGAAGGGCAGGGAGCATTTTGGTGACTGGGCCATGCAGCAATTTGATGAAAAGTGTAATGGAACATTTTGATGGCAGGGGTTATATAACATTGTGATGTCAGGGGTCTTGGAGCTTTGGAATGAAAAGGGTCATGGAGCATTTTGATGACAGTGGATATGGAACACTGTGATGTCAGTGGTCTTGGAACATTGTGATGATAAGTGGATGTAGCATTGTGATGACAGGGTCATGGAACATTGTTATTACAGGGGTGAGGGAGTATTGTGATGACTAGTGATGGAACATTGTGATATCTCTGGTGAGAGAGCATTTTGATGAGAAGTGCATGGAGCATTCTGATTACAATGTTTATGGAGCTTTGCAATGAGAAGGTTGTGGACCCTTGTGATGAAATGCGCATGGCACATTCTGATGACAATGTCATGGAGCATTGTTCTGACAAAGACATGGAGCATTGTGATGACAAGGGTCACAGAGAATTGTGATGAAAAGTTCATGGATCATTGTGGTTACAAAGGTCACAGAGCCTTGTGATGACGCGGGCATGGACCAATGTGATGACAAAAGTTATAAAGCATTTTGATGACTGTGGTCATGGAGCATTGTGATGACATGGGTCATGGAGCATTGTGAGGACAAGGGCATGGAGCCTTGTGATGACTGGGGCATGGAGCTTTGGTCTGACAAGTTTCATAGATTATTGTGATGCCAAGTGTCATGGAGGACTCTGATGACAACGGTAATGGAGCATTGTGTTGACAATGGCTTGGAGCATTGTGATGACAAGGGTCAGGGTGCATTGTGCTGACAAATGCATGGATATTTGTGATGACAAGGGTCATGGAACATTCTGTTGACAAGCTTGTGGAATATTTTGATGACAATGGCATGGAGCATTGTGATGCAAACGGCATGGGGCATTGTGATGAGAAAGGCATGGAGCTTTTTCGTGATAGGGTTCAAGGAGCCTTCTGACGAGAAGTGTCAGGGAGCATTGAGATGACAAGTATATTGAGAATTGTGATGACAAACATCATGGAGCATTGTGAAGAAAAGGGCACGGAGTATTGTGATGACAGGCATCATGGAGCGTTGTGATGACAAGTGTTATGGAACATTGTTATCACAAGGGCTTCGAGCATTGTGATGACAGAGGTCATGGATCATTTTGATTTCAAGGAGCATGGAGCATTGTGATGACAAGGGCATGAAGCAATGTGATCCCAAGGTTCATGGAGGGTTGTGATGACAATGGTAATGGAGTATTGTGATGACAGGCACATAGAGCATTGTAATGACAAGGTCATATAGCATTTTGCTGACAAATGCATGGAGCATTGTGATGACACGTGTCATGGAGCACTGTGATGACAAGCGTCATGGAGCATTGTGAATACAAGGGTTATGGAGCATTGGGATGACAAGGGCATGGATCATTGTGATGACAAGTGTCCTGGAGCATTGTGATGACTAGGGAATGGAGCACTGTGATGAAAAGAGTCCCGATCATTGTGCTGTCAGGTGTCATGGAGTGTTGTGATGAGAGTGGTCATGGAGAATTGTGATGATATTGGTCATGGAGCATTGCAATGACAAGCGAATGGAGCATGGTGATGACAATGTCCTCGAGCATTGTGATGAGAAGACCATGGAGACTTCTGATGAGAAGTCTCATGGAGCATTTGTTGAAATGGGGCTTGGAGCATTGTGATTACAGGGGTCTTGGAGCATTGTGATGACAAGGGCATGGATCATGGTGATGAGAAGGCCATGGAGCATTCTGATGACATGCGTCCAGGAGCTTTGTGATGACAAGGGCATGGAGCATTGTGATTACAGGGGTCTTGGAGCATTGTGATGAAAAGGGCATGGATCATTTAGATGAAAAAGGCATGCAGCCTTGTCATGACAGGTTTCAAGGAGCATACTGAAGACAAGTGTCAGGGAGCATTGTGATGACAAGTGTATTGAGCAATGTGATGACAAAGGTCATAGAGCATTGTGATGAGAAGGCCATGGATAATTGTGATGATGAGCGTCATGGGGTGTTGTGATGATAAGTGTTATGGAACATTGTGATCACAAGGGTTCGGAGTATTATGATGACCGAGGTCATGGAGCATTTTGATTTCATTGTGATGGCAATAGCCGGAAGCATTATGATGATGGGCATGGTGCATTGTGTTGACAGGGTTCATGGAGCATTGAGATGAAAATGGGCATGGAGCATTGTGATTACAAGGGTCTTGGAGCATTGTGATGACATGGGCATGGAGCACTGAGATGAGAAGACCATGGAACCATCTGATGACATGCGTCATGGAGATTTGTGATGACAAGGGCATGGAGCATTGTGATTTCACGGTTCTTGAGCATTGTGATGACAATTGTCATGGAACCATGTGATGACTAGGCCGTGGAATATTGTGATGGCAGGGGTCATGGAGCATTGTTATGAAAGGGGTAATGGAACATTGTGATGAGAAGGGCATGCAATATAGGTCTGAAATGTTTCATGTATTATTGTGATGTGAGGTGGCATGGAGCATTGTGATGACCAGGGTACGGAACACTGTGATACATGGGTCATGAAGGATTGTAATGACAAGGGCATGGAGCACTGTGATGAGAAGGGCATCGAGCATTGTGATGACAAGTATCATGGAGCTTTGTGATGACAAGGGCATTGAGCAATGTTATGAGAGTGTTCATTGAGCATTGTGATGACGATGACAGGGAGCATTGTGATGCCAAGGGTCATGGAGCTTTGTGATGACAAGTCATGGAGCATTTTGATGACAAGGGCATGGTGCATTGTGATGAGAAGGGCAGGGAGCATTTTGATGACTGGCTCATGCAGCAATTTGATGAAAAGTGTAATGGAACATTTTGATGGCAGGGGTTATAGAACATTGTGATGTCAGGGGTCTTGGAGCTTTGAAATGAAAAGGGTCATGGAGCATTTTGATGACAGTGGTTATGGAACACTGTGATGTCAGGGGTCTTGGAACATTGTGATGATAAGTGGATGTAGCATTGTGATGACAGGGTCATGGAACATTGTTATTACAGGGGTGAGGGAGTATTGTGATGACTAGTGATGGAACACTGTGATATCTCTGGTGAGAGAGCATTTTGATGAGAAGTGCATGGAGCATTGTGATTACAATGTTTATGGAGCATTGCAATGAAAAGGTTGTGGACTGTTGTGATGACATGCGCATGGCACATTGTGATGACAATGGTCATGGACCATTGTTCTGACAAAGACATGGAGAATTGTGATGAGAAGGGTCACAGAGAATTGTGATGAAAAGTTCATGGAGCATTGTGGTTACAAAGGACACAGAGCCTGGTGATGACTCGGGCAAGGACCATTGTGATGACAAACGTTATGCAGCATTGTGATGAATGGAGTCACGGAGCGTTTTGATGACATGGGCATGGAGCATTGTGAGGACAAGGGCATGGAGCATTGTGATGACAGGGCAAGGGAGCATTGGTCTGTCCATTTCATAGATTATTGTGATGACAGTGGGCATGGTGCATTGTGATGACAAGGGCATGGAGCATTGTGATGAGAAGGTCATGGAGTATTGTGAAGAGAGGTGTCAGGGAGCATTGTGATGACATATGTCATGGTCCATTGCGATGACAATGGCATGGAGCATTATGATGCCAAATATAATGGAGGATTGTGATGACAAAGATAATGGAGCATTGTGATGCCTAGGGCTTGGAGCATTATGATGACAAGGGCCATTGAATATTTTCATGAAAAGGTCGTGAAGCATTGTGATGACAAGGTCCTGGAGCATTGTGATGACAAAACCATGGAGCCTTGTGATGACAAGTCTCATGGAACATACTGATGAAAAGGGGCATGGAGCATTGTGATTACAGGGGTCTTGGATCATTGTGATGACAAGGGCATGGAACATTGTGAGGAGAAGACCAAGGAGCATTCTGATGCCATGCATCATTGAGCTTTGTGATGACAAGGGCATGAAGCATTGTGATGACATGGGTCTTGGAGCATTGTGATGAAAAGTGCATGGATCAGTGTGATGAAAAAGGCATGGAACCTTGTCATGACAGGGTTTAAGGAGCATACAGGCAACAAGTGTCAGGGAGCATTTTGATGACAAGTGTATTGAGCATTGTGATGACAAAGATCATGGAGGATTGTGATGAGAAGACCATGGATAATTGTGATGACGAGCTTCATGGGGCATTGTGATGACAAGTTTTATGGAATATTGTGATCAAAAGTGTTTGGAGCATTGTTATGACAGAGGTCATGGAGCATTTTGATTTCATTGTGATGACAATAGCATGAAGCATTATGATGATGGGCATGGTGCATTGTGATGACAGGGTTCATGGATCATTGAGATGAAATGGGGCATAGAGCATTGTGATTACAGGGTTCTTGGAGCATTGTGATGAGAAGGGTCATGGAGCCTTGTGATGACAAGGCCATGGAACATCGTGATGGCAGGGTTCATGGAGCATTGTTAAGATAGGGGTAATGGAACATTGTGATGAGAAGGCCATGGAGCATTCTGATGACATGTGTCATGGAGCTTTGTGATGACAAGGGCATGGAGCAATGTGATGAGAGTGTTCATGGAGCATTGTGATGCCAAGGGTAATGGATCTTTGTGATGACAAATGCCATGGAGCCTTTTGATGGCAAGTGGGTTGTGAATTCTGATGAGAAGGGCAGGGAGCATTGTGATGACAGGGTCATGGAGCAATTTGAAGAAATGTGTCATGGAACATTTTGATGACAGGTGTTATGGATCATTGTGATGTCAGGGGTCATTTAGCATTTTGATGAAATGGGTCATGGAGCATTTTGATGACAGATGTTATGGAACATTGTGATGTCAGGGGTCATCGAACATTTTGATGATAAGTGCATGTAGCATTGTGATGACAGGAGTCATGGAAAATAGTGATGACAGGGATGAGGGAGTCCTGTGAAAAATAGTGATGTAGCACTGTCATATCAGTGGTGAGAGAGCATTTTGATGAGAAATGCATGGAGCATGGTGATGACAAGATGGTGGAGCACTGTGATGACAAGCACATGGTTCATTGTTATGACATGTGTCATGGAGCATTGTGCAGACAAGCACATGGAGCATTGTGATGACAAGCGTCATGGAGCATTGCGCTGAGAAAGGCATAGAGCATTTTGATGACAAGGGTCAAAGAGCATTGTAATGAAAATTCAGGGAGCATTGTGGTTAAAAGGGTCACAGAGACATTTGATGACGAGGACATGGACCATTGTGATGACAGAGGTCATGAAGCATTGTGATGACTGGAGTCACGGAGCATTGTGATGACAGGGGTCATGGAGCATTGTGAGAACAAGGGCATTGAGCATGGTGATCAGAAGGGCATGGAACATTGGTCTAATAAGTTTCATGACTTATTGCGATGAGAGCTGGAATGGCACATTGTAATGACAAGGGCATGGATCATTGTGATGACCAGGTCATGCAGTATTGAGAAGACAGGTGTCAGGGAGCATTGTGATGACATATGTCATGACCCATTGTGATGACAATGGCATATAGCATTGTGATGCCAAATGTCATGGAGGATTCTGATGACAAAGGTAATGGAGCATTCTGATGACAATGCCTTGGAGCATTGTGATGACATGGGTCAGGGAGCATTGTGCTGACAAGTGCATGGAGAATTATGACGACAAGGGTCATGGAATATTCTGATGACAACTTGTGGAATATTTTGATGACAATGGCATGGAGCATTGTGATGTAAACGGCATGGGGCATTGTGATGAAAAAGGCATGGAGCCTTTTCGTGACAGGGTTCAAGGAGCATTCTGGCAACAAGTGTCAGGGAGCATTGTGATGACAAGTGTATTGAGAATTGTGATGACAAAGGTCATGGGGCATTGTGATGAAAAGGGAATGGAGTATTGTGATGACAGGCATCATGGAGCGTTGTGATGACAAGTGTTATGGAACATTGTGATCACAAGGGCTTTGAGCATTGTGATGACAGAGGTCATGGATCATTTTGATTTCAAGGAGCATGGAGCATTGTGATGACAAGGGCATGAAGCAATGTGATCCCAATGTTCATGGAGGGTTGTGATGACAATGGGAATGGAGTATTGTGATGACAAGCACATAGAGCATTGTAATGACAAGGTCATGTAGCATTTTGCTGACAAAGGCATGGAACATTGTGATGACAGGTGTCATGGAGCACTGTGATGACAAGCGTCATGGAGCATTGTGAATACAGGGTTTATGGAGCATTGGGATGACAAGAGCATGGATCATTTTGATGACAAGTGTCCTGGAGCATTGTGATGACTAGGGAATGGAGCACTGTGATGAAAAGAGTCCCGATCATTGTGCTGTCAGGTGTCATGGAGTGTTGTGATGAGAGTGGTCATGGAGAATTGTGATGATATTGGTCATGGAGCATTGCGATGACAAGCGAATGGAGCATGGTGATGACAATGTCCTGGAGCATTGTGATGAGAATACCATGGAGACTTTTGATGAGAAGTCTCATGGAGCATTCTGTTGAAAAGGGGCATGGAGCATTGTGATTACAGGGGTCTTGGAGCATTGTGATGACAAGGGCTTGGATCATGGTGATGAGAAAGCCATGGAGCATTCTTATGACATGAGTTCTGTAGCTTTTTGATGAGAAGGGCATGATGCATTGTGATTACAGGGGTCTTGGAGCATTGTGAGGAGAAGGCCATGGATCATTGTGATGAAAAAAGCATGGAGCCTTTTCATGACAGGGTTCAAGGAGCATACTGAAGACAAGTGTCAGGGAGCATTGTGATGACAACGGTCATAGAGCATTGTGATGAGAAGGCCATGGATAATTGTGATGATGAGCGTCACGGGGTGTTGTGATGATAAGCGTTATGGCACATTGTGATCACAAGGGTTCGGAGTATTATGAGGGCAGAGGTCATGGAGCATTTTGATTTCAAGGAGCATGGAGCATTGTGATGACAAGGGCATGAAGCAATGTGATCCCAAGGTTCATGGAGGGTTGTGATGACAATGGTACTGGAGTATTGTGATGACAAGCAAATAGAGCATTGTAATGACAAGGTTATGTACCATTTTGCTGACAAAGGCATGAAGCATTGTGATGACAGGTGTCATGGAGCACTGTGATGACAAGCGTCATGGAGGATTCTGATGACAAAGGTAATGGAGCATTGTGATGACAATGGCTTGGAGCATTGTGATTACAAGGGTCAGGGAGCATTGTGCTGGCAAGTGCATGGAGAATTGTGTTGACAATGGTCATGGAGCATTTTGATGACAGGGGTTATGGAACATTGTGATGTCAGGGGTCATGGAACATTGTGATGATAAGGGGATGTAGCACTGTGATGACAGGGTCATGGAACATTATGATTCCATGGGTGAGGGAGTATTGTGATGACTAGTGATGGAACACTGTGATATATCTGGTGAGAGAGCATTTTGATGAGAGGTGCATGGAGCATTGTGATTACAAAGTTTATGGAGCATTGCAATGATAAGGTTGTGGACCGTTGTGATGAAATGCGCGTGGCACATTTTGATGACAATGGTCATGGAGCATTGTTCTGACAAAGACATGGAGCATTGTGATGACAAGGGTCACAGAGAATTGTGATGAAAAGTTCATGGAGCATTGTGGTTACAAAGGTCACAGAGCCTTGTGATGACGCTGGCATGGACCACTGTGATGACAAACCTTATGAAGCATTGTGATGACTGGAGTTACGGAGCATTGTGATGACAGGGTTCATGGAGCATTGTAATGACAAGGGCATGGAGCATTGTTATGACAGGAGAATGGAGCATTCGTCTAACAAATTTCATAGATTATTGTGATGACAGTGGGCATGGAGCATTGTGATGACAAGGGCATGGAGCATTGTGATGAGAAGGTCATGGATTATTGTGAAGACTGGTGTCAGGGAGCATTGTGATGACATATGTCATGGTCCATTGCGATGACAATGGCATGGAGCATTGTGATGCCGAATGTAATGGAGGATTGTGATGACAAATATAATGGAGCATTGTGATGATTAGCGCTTGGAGCATTATGATGACAAGGGCCATTGATAATTTTCATGACAAGGTCGTGAAGCATTGTGATGACAAGGTCCTGGAGCATTGTGATGACAAAACTATGGAGCCTTGTGATGACAAGTCTCATGGAGCATACTGATGAAAAGGGGCATGGAGCATTGTGATTACAGGGGTCTTGGATCATTGTGATGACAAGGGCATGGAACATTGTGAGGAGAAGACCAAGGAGCATTCTGATGCCATGCGTCATTGAGCTTTGTGATGACAAGGGCATGGAGCATTGTGATGACAGGGTCATGGAGCAATTGGATGAAAAGTGTCATGGAACATTTTGATGACAGGTGTTATGGAACATTGTGATGTCAGGGGTCATTGAACATTGTGATGATAAGTGCATGTAGCATTGTGATGGCAGGAGTCATGGAACATTGTGATGACAGGGGTGAGGGAGTCTTGTGACAAATAGTGATGTAGCATTGTGATATCAGTGGTGAGAGAGCATTTTGATGAGATGTGCATGGAGCATTATGATGACAATGTTTATGGAGCATGGTGATGACAAGTTTGTTGAGCACTGTGATGAAAAGCGCATGGTGCATTGTGATGACATGTGTCCTGGAGGATTGTGCTGTGAAGCGCATGGAGCATTGTGATGACAAGGGTCATGGAGCTTTGTGCTGATAAAGGCATAGAGCATTGTGATGACAAGGGTCAAAGAGCATTGTGATGAAAAGTTCACGGAGCATTGTGGTTCAAATGTTCACAGAGACTGTTGATGACAAGGGCATGGACAATTGTGATGACAAAGGACATGAAACATTGTGATGACTGGAGTCACGGAGCATTCTGTTGACAGGGGTCATGGAGAATTTTGATAACAAGGGCATGGAGCATTGTGATGACAAGGGAAGGGAACATTGGTCTAATAAGTTTCATGGATTGTTGCAATGACAGTTGGAATGGCGCATTGTGATGACAAGGGCATGGAGCATAGTGATGACCAGGTCATGCAGTATTGTGAAGACAGGTGTCAGGGAGCATTGTGATGACATATGTAATGGCCCATTGTGATGACAATGGCATGGAGAATTGTGATGCCAAGTGTCATGGAGGATTCTGATGACAAAGGTAATGGAGCATTGTGATGACAATGGCTTGGAGCATTGTGATGACAATTGTCAGGGAGCATTGTGCTGACAAGTGCATGGAGAATTGTGATGACAAGGGTCATGGAGCACTCTGATGACAAGTGTCAGGGAGCATTGTGATGACAAGTGTATGGAGAATTGTGATGACAAAGGTCATGGAATATGGTGATGAAAAGGGCATGGAATATTGTGATGACAGGCATCATGGAGCATTGTGATGACAAGTGTTATGGAAAATTTTGATCACATGTGTTTGGAGCATTGTGATGACAGAGATCATGGATCATTTTGATTTCAAGGAGCATGGAGCATTGTGATGACAAGGGCTTAAGGCAATGTGACCCCAAGGTTCATGGAGGATGGTGATGACAATGGAAATGGAGTATTGTGATGACAAGTGCATAGAGCATTTTAAATACAAGGTCATGTAGCATTTTGCTGACAAAGGCATGGACCATTGTGATGACATGTGTCATGGAGCACTGTGATCAAAGGCGTCATGGAGCATTGTGAATACAGGGGTCATGGAGCATTGGGATGACAAGGGCATGGATCATTGGGATGACAAGGGTCATGGAACACTGGGCTGAAAATGTTCATGGAGTGTTGTGATTACAGGGTCATGGAGCATTGTGATGACTAGGGAATGGAGCATTTTGATGACAAGAGTCCCGTATCATTGTGTTGTCAGGAGTCATGGAGTCTTGTGATGACAGTGGTCATGGAGCATTGTGATGATATTGGCCATGGAGCACTGTGATGTGTATGTCGTGGAACATTGGGCTGAATATGTTCATGGATTATTGTGATGATACGGGTCATGGAGCATTGTGATGACAAGGGAATGGAGCATGGTGATGACAATCTCCTGGAGCATTGTGATGAGAAGACCATGGTGACTTGTGATGACAAGTCTCATGGAGCATTCTGATGAAAAGGGGCATGGAGCATTGTGATTACAAAGGTCTTGGATCATTGTGATGAAAACGGCAAGGATCATTGTTATGAAAAAGGTATGGAGCCTTGTCATGACAGGGTTCAAGAAGCATACTGACGACTAGTGTCAGGGAGCATTGTGATGACTAGTGTATTGAGCATTGTGATGACAAAGCTCTTGGAGTATTGTGATAAGAAGACCATGGTTAATTGTTATGATGAGCGTCATGGGGTGTTGTGATGATAAGTGTTTTGGAACATTGTGATCACAAGGGTTTGGAGCATTATGATGACAGAGGTCATGGAGATTATTGAATTCATTGTGATGACAATAGCCTGAAGCATTATGATGATGGGCATGCTGCATTGTGATGACAGGGTTCATGGAGCATTGAGATGAAAAGGGGCATGGAGCATTTTGTTTACAGGGGTCTTGGAGCATTGTGATGACAAGGGCATGGAGCATTGTGATGAGAAGGCCATGGAACATTCTGATGGCATGCGTCATGGAGCTTTGTGATGACAAGGGCATGGAGCATTGTGAACACAAGGGTCTTCAGCATTGTGATAACAAGTGTCATGGAACCTTGTGATGACTAGGCCGTGGAACATTGTGATGGCAGGGGTCATGTTGAATTGTTATGACAGAGGTAATGGAGCATTGTGATGAGAAGGGCATGGAATATTGGTCTAAAATGTTTCATCGATTATTATGATGAGAGTGGGCATAGAGCATTGTGATGACAAGGGTACGGAACACTATGATGCATGAGTCATGCAGGATTGTAATGACAAGTGCATGGAGCATTGTGATGACAAAAGTCATGAAGCATTGTGATGACTGGAGTCACGGAGCATTGTGATGACAAGGGCATGGAGCATTGTGATGAGAAGGTCATGGAGTATTGTGAAGACAGGTTTCAGGGAGCATTGTGATGACCTATATCATGGTCCATTGCGATGACAATGGCATGGAGCATTGTTATGCCAAATGTAATGGAGGATTGTTATGACAAATATAATGGAGCATTGTGATGACTAGGGCTTGGAGCATTATGATGACAAGGGCCATTGAGAACTTTCATGTCAAGGTCGTGAAGCATTGTGATGACAAGGTCCTGGAGCATTGTGATGAGAAATCCATGGAGGCTTGTGATGAAAAATCTCATGGAGCATACTGATGAAAAGGGTCATGGACCATTGTGATTACAGGGGTCTTGGAACATTGTGATGAAAAGCTCATGGAACCTTGTTATGACAGGGTTCAAGGAGAGTACAGACAACAATTGTCAGGGAGCATTTGGATGACAAGTGTACTGAGCATTGTGATGACAAAGGTCATGGAGCATTGTGATGAGAAGACCATAGATAACTGTGATGACGAGCGTCATGGGGCATTGTGATTACAAGTGTTATGGAATATTGTGATCACAAGGGTTTGGAGCATTGTTATGACAGAGGTCATGGAGCATTTTGATTTCATTGTGATGACAATAGCATGAAGCATTAGGATGATGGGCATGGTGTATTGTGATGACAGGTTTCATGGAGCATTGAGATGAAAAGTGTCATGGAGCACTGTGATTACAGGGTTTTGGAGCAGTGTGATGACAAGGGCATAGAGCATTGTGATGAGAATGCCAGGGAACATTCTGATGACATGCGTCATGGAGCTTTGTGATGACAAGGGCATAGATTATTGTAATGAGAAGGTCATGTAGCATTTTGATGACAAAGGCATGGAGCATTGTGATGACAGGTGTCATGGAGCACTGTGATGACAAGCGTCACGGAGCATTGTGAATACAGGGGTCATGGAGCATAGGGATGACAAGGGCATGGATCATTGTGATGACAAGCGTCATGGAGAATTGGGCTGAAAATATTCATGGAGTATTGTGATGAAAGTGGTCATGGAGCATTGTGATGACTAGGGAATGGAGCATTGTGATGACAAGAGTCCCGGATCATTGTGTTGTCAGGTGTCATGGAGTGTTGTGATGACAGTGATCATGGAGCATTGTGATGATATTGGTCTTGGAGCATTGTGATGAGAAGGTCATGGAGCATTGCGCTGAAAATAGTCATGGAGTATTGTGATGACAGGGGTCATGGAGCATTGTGATGACAAGCGAATGGAGCATGGTGATGACAAGCTCCTGGAGCATTGTGATGAGAAGACCATGGAGACTTGTAAAGACAAGTCTCATGGAGCATTCTGACGATAAGGGGCATGGAGCATTGTGATTACAGGGGTCTTGGAGCATTGTGATGACAAGGGCATGGAGCATTTTGAGGAGAAGGCCATGGAACATTCTGATGACATGCGTCTTGAAGCTTTGTGATGACAAGGGCATGAGGCATTGTGATTACAGGGGTTTTGGAGCATTGTGATGACAAGGGTCATGGAGGCTTGTGATGACACGGCCGTGGAACACTGTGATGGCAGGGGTCATGGAGCATTGTTATGACAGAGATAATGGTGCATTGTGATGAGAAGGACATTGAGCATTGGTCTGAAATGTTTCATGGATTATTGTGATGAGAGTGGGCATGGAGCATTGTGATGACAAGGGCACGGAACACTGTGATACATGGGTCATGGAGGATTGTAATGACAAGGGCATGGAGCATTGTGATGGGAAGTGCATCGAGCATTGTGATGACAAGTGTCATGGTGCTTTGTGATGACAAGGGCCTGGAGCCATGTGATGAGAGGGTTCATGGAGCATTGTGATGACAATGACATGGAGCATTGTGATGCCAAGGGCCATGGAGCTTTGTGATGACAATGGTCATGGAGCATTTTGATGACAAGGGTGTAGTGCATTGTGATGAGAAGGGCAGGGAGCATTTTGATGACAGGGTCATGCAGCAATTTGATGAAAAGTGTAATGGAACATTTTGATGACAGGGGTTATAGAACATTGTGATGCCAGGGGTCATGGATCTTTGGGATGAAATGGGTCATGGAGCATTTTGATGACAGGGGTTATGGAACATTGTGATGTCAGGGGTCATGGATCATTGTGCAGATAAGGGGATGTAGCATTGTGATGACAGGGGTCATGGAACATTGTGATAAGAGTGGTGAGGGAGGATTGTGATGACTAGTGGTGGAACATTGTGATATCTCATGTGAGAGAGCATTTGGATGAGAAGTTCATGGAGCACTGTGATTACAAGGTTTATGGAGCATAGCGATGACAAGGTTATGGATCATTGTGATGAAAAGTGCATGGCACATTGTGATGACAAAGGTCATGGAGCATTGTTCTGACAAAGGCATGGAGCATTGTGATGACAAGGTTCATGGAGCATTGTGATGAAAAGTTCATGGAGCATTGTGGTTAAAATGGTCACAGAGCCTTGTGATGACGCGGGCATGGACCGTTGTGATGACAAACGTTATGAAGCATTGTGATGACTGGAGTCAAGGGGCATTGTGATGACAGGGGTCATGGAGCATTGTGATGACAAGGGCATGGAGCATTGTGAAGACAGGTGTCAGGGAGCATTGTGATGACATATGTCATGGTCCATTGCGATGACAATGGCATGGAACATTGTAATGCCAAATGTAATGGAGGATTGTAATGACAAATATAATGGAGCATTATTATGACTACGGCTTGGAGCATTATGATGACAGGGACCATTGAGAATTTTCATGACAATGTCGTGAAGCATTGGGATGACAAGGTCCTGGAGCACTGTGATGAGAAAACCATGGAGCCTTGTGATGACAAGTCTCATGGAGCATACTGATGAAAAGGGGCATGGAGCATTCTGATTTCAGGGGTCTTGGAACATTGTGATGACAAGGGCATGGAGCTTTGTGATGACAAGGGCATGGAGCATTGGTCTAATAAGTTTCATGGATTATTGTGATGAGAGTTGGAAAGGCGCATTGTGATGACAAGGGCATGGAGCATTGTGATGACCAGGTCATGCCGTATTGTGAGAAGAGGTGTCACGGAGCATTGTGATGACATATGTATTAGCCCATTGTGATGACAATGGCATTGAGCATTGTGATGCCAAGTTACATGGAGGATTCTGATGACAAAGGTAAAGGAGCATTGTGATGACAATGGCTTGGAGCATAGTGATGACAAGGTTCAGGGAGCATTGTGCTGACAAGTGCATGGAGAATTGTGATGACAAGGGTCATGGAGCATTCTGATGACAAGCTTGTGGAGTATTTTGATGACAATGGCATGGAACATTGTGATGAAAATGGCATGGGGCTTTGTGATGAAAAAGGCAAGGAGCATTTTCGTGACAGGGTTCAAGGAGCATTCTGTCGACAAGTGTCTGTGAGCATTGTGATGACAAGTGTATTGAGAATTGTGATGACAAAGGTCATGGAGCATTGTGATGAAAAGGGCATGGAGTATTGTGATGACAGGCATCATGGAGCGTTGTGATGAAAAGTGTTAGGGAACATTGTGATCACAAGGGTTTGGAGCATTGCGATGACAGAGGTCATGGATCATTTTGATTTCAAGGAGCATGGAGCATTGTGATGACAAGGGCATGAAGCAATGTGATCCCAAGGTTCATGGAGGATAGTGATGACAATGGTAATGCAGTATTGTGATGACAAGCACATAGAGCATTGTAATGACAAGGTCATGTAGCATTTTGCTGACAAAGGCATGGAGCATTGTGATGACAGGTGTCATGGAGCACTGTGATGACAAGCGTCACAGAGCATTGTGAATACAGGGGTCATGGAGCATTGGGATGACAAGGTCATGGATCACTGTGATGGCAAGGGTCATGGAGCATTGGGCTGAAAATGTTCATGGAGTATTGTGATGAAAGGGGTCATGGAGCATTGTGATGACTAGGGAATGGAGCATTGTGATGACAATACTCCCGGATCATTGTTTTGTCAGGTGTCATGGAGTGTTGTGATCATGCAGCATTGTGATGATATTGGTCTTGGAGCATTGTGATCAGAAGGTCATGGTGCATTGGCCTGAAAATGTTCATGGAGTATTGTGATGACAGGGGTCATGGAGCATTGTGATCACAAGGGAATGGAGCATGGTGATGACAAGTTCCTGGTGCATTTTGATGAGATGACCATGGAGACTTGTGATGACAAGTCTCATGGAGCATTCTGATGAAAAGGGGCATGGAGCATTGTGATTACATGGGTCTTGGAGCATTGTGATGACAAGGGCATGGAGCATTGTGTGGCGAAGGCCATGGAACATTCTGATGACATGCGTCATGGAGCTTTGTGATGACAAGGGCATGGAGCTTTGTGATTACAGGGGTCTTGGTGCATTGTGATGACAGAGGTAATGGAGAATTGTGATGAGAAGGGAAAGGAGCATTGTGATTTCAAGGTTTTTGGAGCATTGCGATGACAAATTTCTGGACCGTTGGGATGAAATGCGTGTGGCACATTGTGATGACAAGGGTCATGGAGCATTTTTCTGACAAAGGCATGGTGCATTGTGATGACAAGTGTCACGGAGCATTGTGATGAATAGTTCATGGAACATTGTGGTTACAAAGGTAACAGAGCCTTGTGATGACACGGGTATCGACCATTGTGATGACAAATGTTATGAAGAATTGTGAAGACTGGAGTCAAGGAGCATTGTGATGATGTGGTCATGGAGCATTGTGATGAACAGGGCATGGATTTTTGTACTAAGAATGGCATAGAGCATTGTGATGACATGTGTCATGGAGCATTGTGATGACAAGCGTCACGGAGCATTGTGAATACAGGGGTCATGGAGCATTAGGATGACAAGGGTTTGGATCATTGTGATGACAAGGGTCACGGAGAATTGGGCTGAAAATGTTCCTGGAGTATTGTGATGACGGGGGACATGGAGCATTGTGATGACAATGGAATGGAGCATGTTGATGACAAGGTCCTGGAGCATTGTGATGAGATGACCAGGGAGACTTGAGATGACAGGTTTCATGGAGCATCCTGATGAAAAGGGGCATGGAGCATTGTGATGACAAGAGCACGGAACACTGTGATACATGGGTCATGGAGGATTGTAATGACAAGGGCATGGAGCATTGTGATGAGAAGGGCATCGAGCATTGTGATGACAAGTGTCATGGTGCTTTGTGATAACAAGGGCATGGAGCAATGTGATGAGAGTGTTCATGGAGCATTGTGATGACAATGACATGGAGCACTGTGATGCCAAGGGTCATGGAGCTTTGTGATGACAAATGTCATGGAGCATTTTGAAGACAAGGGTGTGGTGCATTGTGATGAGAAGGGCAGGGAACATTTTGATGACCGTGTCATGCAGCAATTTGATGAAAAGTGTAATGGAACATTTTGATGAGAGGGGTTATAGAACATTGTGATGTCAGGGGTCATGGAACATTTTGCAGATAAGGGGATGTAGCATTGTTATGACAGGGGTCATGGAACATTGTGATAACAGGGGTGAGGGAGGATTGTGATGACTAGTTATGGAACATTGTGATATCTCATGTGAGAGAGCATTTGGATGAGAAGTGCATGGAGCATTGTGATTACAAGGTTTATGGAGTATAGCGATGACAAGGTTGTGTATCATAGTGATGAAAAGTGCATGGCACATTGTGATGAAAAGGGTCATGGAGCATAGTTTTGACAAAGGCATGGAGCATTGTGATGACAAGTGTCACGGAGCATTGTGATGAAAAGTTCATGGAGCATTGTGGTTAAAATGGTCACAGCCTTGTGATGAGGCGGGCATGGACCGTTGTGATGACAAGCGTTATGAAGCATTGTGATGACTGGAGTCACGGGGCATTGTGATGACAGGGGTCATGGAGCATTTTGATGACAAGGGCAGGGAGCACTGTGATGACAGGGGCATGGAGCATTGGTCTGACAAGTTCCATAGATGATTGTGATGATAGTGGACATGGTGCATTGTGATGACAAGGGCATGGAGCATTATGATGACAAGTTCATGGATTATTGTGAAGACAGGTGTCAGGGAGCATTGTGATGACATATGTCATGGTCCATTGCGATGACAATTGCATGGAGCATTGTGATGCCAAATGTAATGGAGGATTGTAATGACAAATATAATGGAACATTGTTATGACTACGGCTTGGAGCATTATGATGACAAGGGCCATTGAGAATTTTCATGACAATGTCGTGAAGCATTGTGATGACAAGGTCCTGGAGCACTGTGATGAGAAAACCATATAGCCTTGTGATGACAAGTCTCATGGAGCATACTGATGAAAAGGGGCAAGGAGCATTCTGATTACGGGGGTCTTGGAACATTGTGATAACAAGGGCATGGAACATTGTGATGACAAGGGCATGGAGCATTGGTCTAATAAGTTTCATGGATAATTGTGATGACAGTTGGAATGGAGCATTGTGATGACCAGGTCATGCTGTATTGTGAGAAGAGGTGTCACGGAGCATTGTGATGACATATGTATTAGCCCATTGTGATGACAATGGCATGGAGCATTGTGATGCCAAGTTTCATGGAGGATTCTGATGACAAAGGTAAAGGAGCATTGTGATGACAATGGCTTGGAGCATAGTGATGACAAGGTTCAGGGAGCATTGTGCTGACAAGTGCATGGAGAATTGTGATGACAAGGGTCATGGAGCATTCTGATGACAAGCTTGTGGAGTATTTTGATGACAATGGCATGGAGCATTGTGATGAAAACGGCATGGGGCTTTGTGATGAAAATGGCAAGGAACCTTTTCGTGACAGGGTTCAAGGAGCATTTTGTCGACAAGTGTCTGGGAGCATTGTGATGACAAGTGTATTGAGAATTGTGATGACAAAGGTCATGGAGCATTGTGATGAAAAGGGCATGGAGTATTGTGATGACAGGCATCATGGAGCATTGTGATGAAAAGTGTTAGGGAACATTGTGATCACAAGGGTTTGGAGCATTGCGATGACAGAGGTCATGGATCATTTTGATTTCAAGGAGCATGGAGCATTGTGATGACAAGGGCATGAAGCAATGTGATCCCAAGGTTCATGGAGGATAGTGATGACAATGGTAATGCATTATTGTGATGACAAGCACATAGAGCATTGTAATGACAAGGTCATGTAGCATTTTGCTGACAAAGGCATGGAGCATTGTGATGACAGGTGTTATGGAGCTCTGTGATGACAAGCGTCACGGAGCATTGTGAATACAGGGGTCATGGAGCATTGGGATGACAAGGGCATGGATCTTTGTGATGACAAGGGTCATGGAGCATTGGGCTGAAAATGTTCATGGAGTATTGTGATGACAGGGGTAATGGAGCATTGTGATGACTAGGGAATGGAGCATTGTGATGACAAGAGTCCCAGATCATTGTGTTGTCAGGTGTCATTGAGTGTTTTGATGACAGTGATCAAGGAGCATTGTGATGATATTGGTCTTGGAGCATTGTGATGAGAAGGTCTTGGGGCATTGGGCTGAAAATATTCATGGAGTATTGTGATGACAGGGGTCATGGAGCATTGTGATCACTAGGGAATGGAGCATGGTGATAACAAGGTCCTGGAGCATTGTGATGAGATGACCATGGAGACTTGTGAAGACAATTCTCATGGAGCATTCTGATGAAAAGGGGCATGGAGCATTGTGATTACATGGGCCTTGGAGCATTGTGATGACAAGGGCATGGGGAATTGTGTGGAGAAGGCCATGGAACTTTCTGATGACATGCGTCCTGGAGCTTTGTGATGACAAGGGCATGGAGCTTTGTGATTAAAGTGGTCTTGGAGCATTGTGATGACAGAGGTAATGGAGCATTGTGATGAGAAGGACATGGAGCATTGTGATGACCAGTTCATGCAGTATTGTGAAAAGTGGTGTCACGGAGCATTGTGATGACATATGTATTGGCTCATTGTGATGACAATGGCATGGAGCATTGTGATGCAAATTGTCATGGATGATTCTGATGACAAAGGTAATGGAGCATTTTGATGACAATGGCTTGGAGCATAGTTATGACAAGGTTCAGGGAGCATTTTGCTGACAAGTGCATGGAGAATTGTGATGGCAAGAGTCATAGAGCATTCTGATGACAAGCTTGTGGAGTATTTTGATGACAATGGCATGGAGCATTGTGATGAAAACGGCATGGGGCATTGTGATGAAAAAGGCATGCAGCCTTTTCGTGACAGGGTTCAAGGAGCATTCTGACGACAAGTGTCAGGGAGCATTGTGATGACAAGTGTATTGAGAATTGTGATGACAATGGTCATGGAGCATTGTGATGACAAGGACATGGAGCATTGTGATTACAGGGGTTTTGGAGCATTGTGATGACAAGGGTCATGGAGCCTTGTGATGACAAGTCCGTGGAACATTTTGATGGCAGGGGTCATGGAGCATTTTTATGACATAGTTAATGGAGCATTGTGATGAGAAGGGCATTGAGCATTGGTCTGAAATGTTTCATGGAATATTGTGATGAGAGTGGGCATGGAGCATTGTGATGACAAGGGCACGGTACACTGTGATACATGGGTCATGGAGGATTGTAATGACAAGGGCATGGAGCATTGTGATGAGAAGGGCATCGAGCATTGTGATGACAAGTGTCATGGAGCTATTGATGACAAGGGCATGTAGCTATGTGATGAGATGGTTCATGGAGCATTGTCATGACAATGACATGGAGCATTGTGATGCCATGGGTCATGGCGCTTTGTGATGAAAAAAGTCATGGAGCATTTTGATGACAAGTGTTTTGTGCATTGTGATGAGAAGGGCAGGGAGCTTTTTAATGACAGGGTCATGCAGCAATTTGATGAAAAGTGTAATTGAACATTTTGATGACATGGGTTATAGAACATTGTGTTGCCAGGGATCATGGAGCTTTGGGATGAAATGGGTCATGGAGCATTTTGATGACAGGGTTTATAGAACATTGTGATGTCAGGGGTCAAGGAACATTGTGCTGATAAGGGGATGTAGCATTGTGATGACAGGGGTCATGGAACATTGTGATAACAGGGTTGAGCGAGGATTGTGATGACTAGTGATGGAACATTGTGATATCTCATGTGAGAGAGCATTTGGATGAGAAGTGCATGGAGCATTGTGATTACAAGGTTTATGGAGCATAGCGATGACAAGGTTGTGGATAATTGTGATGAAAAGTGCATGGCACATTGTTCTGACAAAGGTCATGGAGCATTGTTCTGACAAAGGCATGGAGCATTGTGATGACAAGGGTCACAGAGCATTGTGATGAAAAGTTCATGGAGCATTGGGGTTACAAAAGTAACAGAGCCATGTGATGACGCGGGCATGGACCGTTGTGATGACAAACGTTATGAAGCATAGTGATGACTGGAGTCACGGAGCACTGTGATGACAGGGTTCATGGAGCATTGTGATGACAAGGGCAAGGAGCATTGTGATGACAGGGGCATGGAGCATTGGTCTGACAAGTTTCATAGATTATTGTGATGACAGTGGACAGGGTGCATTGTGAGGACTAGGGCATGGAGCATTGTGAAGACAAGGGCATGGAGTATTGTTAAGACAGGTGTCAGGGAGCATTGTGATGACCTATGTCATGGTCCATTGCGATGACAATAGCATGGAGCATTGTGATGCCAAATGTAATGGAGGATGTGATGACAAATATAATGGAGCATTGTGATGACTAGGGCTTGGAGCATTATGTTGACAAGGGCCATTGAGAATTTTCATGACCACGTCGTGAAGCATTGTGATGACAAGGTCCTGGAGCATTGTGATGAGAAAACCATGGAGGCTTGTGATGACAAATCTCAAGGAGCATACTGATGAAAATGGGCCTGGAGCATTCTGATTACAGGGGACTTGGAACATTGTGATACAAGGGCATGGAGCATTGTGATGACAAGTGCATGCAGTATTGTGAAGAGAGGTGTCAGGGAGCATTGTGATGACATATGTAATGGCCCATTGTGATGAAAAAGGCATGGAGCATTGTGATGCCAAGTGTCATGGAGGATTCTAATGACAAAGGAAATGGAGCATTGTGATGACAAGGGTTTGGAGCATTGTGATGACAAGGGTCAGGGAGCATTGTGCTGACAAGTGCATGGATAATTGTGATGACAAGAGACATGGAGCATTCTGATGACAAGCTTGTGGAGTATTTTGATGACAATTGCATGGAGAATTGTGATGAAAATGGCATGGGGCATTGTGATGAAAAAGGAATGGAGCCTTTTGGTGACAGGGTTCAAGGAGCACTCTGACGACAATGTCAGGGAGCATTGTGATGACAAGTGTATTGAGAATTGTGATGACAAAGTTCATGGAGCATTGTGATGAAAAGGGCATGAAGCAATGTGATCCCAAGTTTCATGGAGGATTGTGATGACAATGGTAAAGGAGTATTGTGATGACAAGTGCAAAGAGCATTGTAATGAAAAGGTCATGTAACATATTGCTGACAAATCATGGAGGATTGTGATGACAAGTTTCATGGAGCACTGTGATGACAAGCGTCACGGAGCATTGTGAATACACGGGTCATGGAGCATTGGGATGACAAGGGCATGGATCCTTGTGATGACAAGGGTCATGGAGCATTGGGCTGAAAATATTCATGGAGTACTGTGATGACAGGGGTCATGTAGAATTTTTTTTTTAATTAATTTATTTATTTATTTTAATTTTTTGCCTTATAACAAATTTAATCAGTTATACATATACATATGTTTCCATATCCCCTCCGTTTTGCGTCTCCCTCCCACCCTCCCTATCCCACCCCTCCAGGCGGTCACAAAGCACCGAGCTGATCTCCCTGTGCTATGCGGCTGCTTCCCACTAGCTATCTACCTTACGTTTGGTAGTGTATATATGTCCATGCCGCTCTTTCACTTTGTCACAGCTTACCCTTCCCCCTCCCCATATCCTCAAGTCCATTCTCTAGTAGGTCTGTGTCTTTATTCCTGTCTTACCCCTATGTTCTTCATGACATTTTTTTTCTTAAATTCCATATATATGTGTTAGCATACAGTATTTGTCTTTCTCTTTCTGACTTACTTCACTCTGTATGACAGACTCTAGGTCTATCCACCTCATTACAAATAGCTCAATTTCATTTCTTTTTATGGCTGAGTAATATTCCATTGTATATATGTGCCACATCTTCTTTATCCATTCATCCGATGATGGACACTTAGGTTGTTTCCATCTCCGGGCTATTGTAAATAGGGCTGCTATGAACATTTTGGTACATGTCTCTTTTTGAATTATGGTTTTCTCAGGGTATATGCCCAGTAGTGGGATTGCTGGGTCATATGGTAGTTCTATTCGTAGATTTTTAAGGAACCTCCATACCGTTCTCCATAGTGGCTGTACCAATTCACATTCCCACCAGCAGTGCAAGAGTGTTCCCTTTTTTCCACACCCTCTCCAGCATTTATTGTTTCTAGATTTTTTGATGATGGCCATTCTGACTGGTGTGAGATGATATCTCATTGTAGTTTTGATTTGCATTTCTCTAATGAGTAAAGATGTTGAGCATCCTTTCATGTGTTTGTTGGCAGTCTGTATATCTTCTGTGGAGAAATGTCTATTTAGGTCTTCTGCCCATTTTTGGATTGGGTTGTTTGTTTTTTTGTTATTGAGCTGCATGAGCTGCTTATAAATTTTGGAGATTAATCCTTTGTCAGTTGCTTCATTTGCAAATATTTTCTCCCATTCTGAGGGTTGTCTTTTGGTCTTGTTTATGGTTTCCTTTGCTGTGCAAAAGCTTTTAAGTTTCATTAGGTCCCATGTGTTTATTTTTGTCTTTATTTCCATTTCTCTAGGAGGTGGGTCAAAAAGGATCTTGCTGTGATTTATGTCATAGAGTGTTCTGCCTATGTTTTCCTCTAAGAGTTTGATAGTGTCTGGCCTTACATTTAGGTCTTTAATCCATTTTGAGCTTATTTTTGTGTATGGTGTTAGGGAGTGATCTAATCTCATACTTTTACATGTCCCTATCCAGTTTTCCCAGCACCACTTATTGAAGAGACTGTCCTTTCTCCACTGTACATTCCTGCCTCCTTTATCAAAGATAAGGTGACCATATGTCCGTGGGTTTAACTCTGGGCTTTCTATCCTGTTCCATTGATCTATCTTTCTGTTTTTGTGCCAGTACCATACTGTCTTGATTACTGTAGCTTTGTAGTATAGTCTGAAGTCAGGGAGCCTGATTCCTCCAGCTCCATTTTTCGTTCTCAAGATTGCTTTGGCTATTCGGGGTCTTTTGTGTTTCCATACAAATTGTGAAATTTTTTGTTCTAGTTCTGTGAAAAATGCCAGTGGTATTTTGATAGGGATTGCATTGAATCTGTAGATTGCTTTGGGTAGTAGAGTCATTTTCACAATGTTGATTCTTCCAATCCAAGAACATGGTACATCTCTCCATCTATTTGTATCATCTTTAATTTCTTTCATCAGTGTCTTATAATTTTCTGCATACAGGTCTTTTGTCTCCTTAGGTAGGTTTATTCCTAGATATTTTATTCTTTTGGTTGCAATGGTAAATGGGAGTGTTTCCTTGATTTCACTTTCAGATTTTTCATCATTAGTATATAGGAATGCCAGAGATTTCTGTGCATTAATTTTGTATCCTGCAACTTTACCAAATTCATTGATTAGCTCTAGTAGTTTTCTGGTAGCATCTTTAGGATTCTCTATGTATAGTATCATGTCATCTGCAAACAGTGACAGCTTTACTTCTTCTTTTCCGATTTGGATTCCTTTTATTTCCTTTTCTTCTCTGATTGCTGTGGCTAAAACTTCCAAAACTAGGTTGAATAAGAGTGGTGAGAGTGGGCAACCTTGTCTTGTTCCTGATCTTAGTGGAAATGGTTTCAGTTTTTCACCATTGAGGACAATGTTGGCTGTGGGTTTGTCATATATGGCCTTTATTATGTTGAGGAAAGTTCCCTCTATGCCTACTTTCTGCAGGGTTTTTATCATAAATGGGTGTTGAATTTTGTCGAAAGCTTTCTCTGCATCTATTGAGATGATCATATGGTTTTTCTCCTTCAATTTGTTAATATGGTGTATCACGTTGATTGATTTGCGTATATTGAAGAATCCTTGCATTCCTGGAATAAACCCCACTTGATCATGGTGTATGATCCTTTTAATGTGCTGTTGGATTCTGTTTGCTAGTATTTTGTTGAGGATTTTTGCATCTATGTTCATCAGTGATATTGGCCTGTAGTTTTCTTTCTTTGTGACATCCTTGTCTGGTTTTGGTATCAAGGTGATGGTGGCCTCGTAGAATGAGTTTGGGAGTGTTCCTCCCTCTGCTATATTTTGGAAGAGTTTCAGAAGGATAGGTGTTAGCTCTTCTCTAAATGCTTGATAGAATTCGCCTGTGAAGCCATCTGGTCCTGGGCTTTTGTTTGTTGGAAGATTTTTTATCACAGTTTCAATTTCAGTGCTTGTGATTGGTCTGTTCATATTTTCTATTTCTTCCTGATTCAGTCTTGGCAGGTTGTGCATTTCTAAGAATTTGTCCATTTCTTCCAGGTTGTCCATTTTATTGGCATAGAGTTGCTTATAGTAATCTCTCATGATCTTTTGTATTTCTGCAGTGTCAGTTGTTACTTCTCCTTTTTCATTTCTAATTCTATTGATTTGAGTCTTCTCCCTTTTTTTCTTGATGAGTCTGGCTAATGGTTTATCAATTTTGTTTATCTTCTCAAAGAACCAGCTTTTAGTTTTATTGATCTTTGCTATCGTTTCCTTCATTTCTTTTTCATTTATTTCTGATCTGATTTTTATGATTTCTTTCCTTCTGCTAACTTTGGGATGTTTTTGTTTTTCTTTCTCTAATTGCTTTAGGTGCAAGGTTAGGTTGTTTAATCGAGATGTTTCCTGTTTCTTAAGATGGGATTGTATTGCTATAAACTTCCCTCTTAGAACTGCTTTTGCTGCATCCCATAGGTTTTGGGTCGTCGTGTCTCCATTGTCATTTGTTTCTAGGTATTTTTTAATTTCCTCTTTGATTTCTTCAGTGATCACTTCGTTATTAAGTAGTGTATTGTTTAGCCTCCATGTGTTTGTATTTTTTACAGATCTTTTCCTGTAATTGATATCTAGTCTCATAGCATTGTGGTCGGAAAAGATACTTGATACAATTTCAATTTTCTTAAATTTACCAAGGCTCGATTTGTGACCCAAGATATGATCTATCCTGGAGAATGTTCCATGAGCACTTGAGAAAAATGTGTATTCTGTTGTTTTTGGATGGAATGTCCTATAAATATCAATTAAGTCCATCTTGTTTAATGTATCATTTAAAGCTTGTGTTTCCTTATTTATTTTCATTTTGGATGATCTGTCCATTGGTGAAAGTGGGGTGTTAAAGTCCCCTACTATGAGTGTGTTACTGTCGATTTCTCCTTTTATGGCTGTTAGTATTTGCCTTATGTATTGAGGTGCTCCTATGTTTGGTGCATAAATATTTACAATTGTTATATCTTCTTCTTGGATCGATCCCTTGATCATTATGTAGTGTCCTTCTTTGTCTCTTCTAGTAGTCTTTACTTTAAAGTCTATTTTGTCTGATATGAGAATTGCTACTCCAGCTTTCTTTTGGTTTCCATTTGCATGGAATATCTTTTTCCATCCCCTTACTTTCAGTCTGTATGTGTCTCTAGGTCTGAAGTGGGTCTCTTGTAGACAGCATATATATGGGTCTTGTTTTTGTATCCATTCAGCCAATCTGTGTCTTTTGGTGGGAGCATTTAGCCCATTTACATTTAAGGTCATTATTGATATGTATGTTCCTGTTCCCATTTTCTTAATTGTTTTGGGTTCGTTATTGTAGGTCTTTTACTTCTGTTGTGTTTCTTGCCTAAAGAAGTTCCTTTAGCATTTGTTGTAAAGCTGGTTTGGTGGTGCTGAACTCTCTCAGCTTTTGCTTGTCTGTAAACGTTTTAATTTCTCCATCAAATCTGAATGAGATCCTTGCTGGGTAGAGTAATCTTGGTTGCAGGTTTTTCTCCTTCATCACTTTAATTATGTCCTACCACTCCCTTCTGGCTTGTAGAGTTTCTGCTGAGAGATCAGCTGTTATCCTGATGGGGATTCCCTTGTGTGTTATTTGTTGTTTTTGCCTTGCTGCTTTTAATATGATTTCTTTGTGTTTAATTTTTGACAGTTTGATTAATATGTGTCTTGGCGTATTTCTCCTTGGATTTATTCTGTATGGGACTCTCTGTGCCTCCTGGACTTGATTAACTATTTCCTTTCCCATATTAGGGAAGTTTTCAACTATAATCTCTTCAAATATTTTCTCAGTCCCTTTCTTTTTCTCTTCTTCTTCTGGAACCCCTATAATTCGAATGTTGGTGCGTTTAATGTTGTCCCAGAGGTCTCTGAGACTGTCCTCTGTTCTTTTCATTCTTTTTTCTTTATTTTGCTCTGCAGCAGTTATTTCCACTATTTTATCTTCCACCTCACTTATCCGTTCTTCTGCCTCAGTTATTCTGCTATTGATCCCATCTAGAGTATTTTTTATTTCATGTATTGTGTTTTTAATCGATGCTTGATTCATCTTTAGTTCTTCTAGGTCCTTGTTAACTGTTTCTTGCATTTTGTCTATTCTATTTCCAAGATTTTGGATCTGGGAAATAGAATCTTGGATCATCTTTACCATCATTATTCTGAATTCTTTTTCAGGTAGACTGCCTATTACCTCTTCATTTGTTAGATCTGGTGGGTTTTTATCTTGCTCCTTCTCCTGCTGTGTGTTTTTCTGTCTTCTCATTTTGCTTATGTTACTGTGTTTGGGGTCTCCTTTTTGCAGGCTGCAGGTTCGTAGTTCCCGTTGTTTTTGGTGTCTGTCCCCAGTGGCTAAGGTTGGTTTAGTGGGTTGTGTAGGCTTCCTGGTGGAGGGGACTAGTGCCTGTGTTCTGGTGGATGAGGCTGGATCTTGTCTTTCTGGTGGGCAGGTCCACGTCTGGTGGTGTGTTTTGGGGTGTCTGCAGACTTTTTATGAGTTTAGGCCACCTCTCTGCTAATGGGTGGCGTTGTGTTCCTGTCTTGCTAGTTGTTTGGCATAGGGTGTCCAGCACTGTAGCTTGCTGGTCGTTGAGTGAAGCTGGGTGCTGGTGTTGAGATGGAGATCTCTGGAAGATTTTTGCCGTTTGATATTATGTGGAGCTGGGAGGTCTCTTGTGGACCAGTGTCCTGAAGTTGGCTCTCCCACCTCAGAGGCACAGCACTGACTCCGGGCTCCTCAATTTGGGATGATGTGTTGTCTATTCATGTATTCCACAGATGCAGAGTACATCAAGTTGATTGTGGAGCTTTAATCCGCTGCTTCTGAGGCTGCTGGGAGAGGTTTCCCTTTCTCTTCTTTGTTCTCACAGCTCCTGGGTCTCAGCTTTGGATTTGGCCCCGCCTCGGCGTGTAGGTCGCCGGAGGGCGTCTGTTCTTCGCTCAGGCAGGACAGGGTTAAAGGAGCAGCCTCTTCGGGGACTCTGGATCACTCAGACCGGGCGGGAGGGAGGGGCGAGCCTGCAGTGGCAAAGGTCGGCGTGACGTTGCACCAGTCCGAGGCGCGCCGTGCGTTCTCCCAGGGAAGCCGCCCCTGGATCCCGGGACCCCGGCAGTGGCGGGCTGCACAGGCTCCCGGAAGGGCGGTGTGGGCAGTGACCTGCGCTCGCACACAGGCTTCTTGGCGGTGGCAGCAGCAGCTCCAGCGTCCCACGCCCGTCTCTGGGCTCCGCGCTTTCAGTCGTGACTCGCGCCCGTCTGTGGAGCCCCTTTAAGCAGCGCTCTTAATCCCCTCTCCTCGCGCACCAGGAAACCAAGAGGGAAGAAAAAGTCTCTTGCCTCTTCGGCAGCTCCAGAGTCTTCCCGGACTCCCTCCCGGCTAGCTGTGGCACATTAGCCCCCTTCAGGCTGAGTTCTCGCCGCCAGCCCCAGTCCTCTCCCTGCGCTCTGACGGAAGCCCAAGCCTCAGCTTCCAGCGCTGCGCGCCCCGGCGGGCGAGCAGACAAGCCTCCCGGGCTGGTGAGTGCTGCTCGGCACTGATCCTCCGTGTGGGGATCTCTCCGCTTTGCCCTACCCAGGTATGTGGGGGGTTTCTTGCCTTTTGGGAGGTCTGGGGTCTTCTGCCAGCGTTCAGTAGGTGTTCTGTAGGAGTTGTTCCACGTGTAGCTGTATTTCTGGTGTATCCGTGGGGAGGAAGGTGATCTCCGCGTCGTACTCTTCCGCCATCTTGGTCATGTAGAATTTTGATTTCATTGTGCTGACAATAGCCGGAAGCATTATGATGATTGGCATGTTGCATTGTGATGACAGGGTTCATGGAGCATTGAGATGAAGAGGGGCATGGAGCATTGTGATTACAGGGGTCTTGGAGCATTGTGATGACAACGGCATTGAGCATTTTGATGAGAAGTACATGGAACATTCTTATGACGTGTCATGGAGCTTTGTGATGACAAGGGCATAGAAAATTGTGATGGCAGGGGTCATGGAGCATTGTTATGACAGGGGTAATGGAGCATTGTGATGAGAAGGGCATGGAGCATTGTGATTACAAGGTTCATGGAGCACTGCGATGACAAATTTGTGGACCGTTGGGATGAAAAGTACGTGGCACATTGTGATGACAAGGGTCATGGAGCATTTTTTTGACAAAGGCATGGAGCATTGTGATGACAAGGGTCACGGAGCATTGTGATGAAAAGTTCATGGAGCATTGTGGTTACAAAGGTAACAGAGCCTTGTGATGACGTGGGTATCGCCCACCGTGATGACAAATGTTATGAAGAATTGTGATGACTGGAGTCATGGAGCATTGTGATGACAGGGGTCATGGAGCATTGTGATGAAAAGGGCATGGAACATTGTGCTGAGAAAGGCATAGAGCATTGTGATGACATGTGTCATGGAGCACTGTGATGACAAGCCTCACGGACCATTGAGAATACAGGGGTCATGGACCATTAGGATGACAAGGGCATGGATCATTGTGATGACAAAGGTCATGGATAATAGGGCTGAAAATGTTCCTGGAGTAGTGTGATGACAGGTGTCATGGGGCATTGTGATTACAGGGGTCTTGGAGCCTTATGATAACAAAGGTCCCGTATCATTGGGTTGTCAGGTGTCATGGAGTGTTGTGATGACAGTGGTCATGGAGCATTGTGATGATATTGTTCATGGAGCATTGTGATGAGAAGGTCATGGAGCAGTGGGCTGAAAATGTTCATGGAGTATTGTGATGACAGGGGTCATGGAGCATTGTGATGACAACGGAATGGAGCATGGTGATGACAAGTTCCTGGAGCATTGTGATGAGATGCCCATGGAGACTTGTGATGACAAGTCTCATGGAGCATTCTGATGATAAGGGGCATGGAGCATTGTGATTACAGGGGTCTTGGAGCATTGTGATGACAAGGGCATGGAGCATTGTGAGGAGAAGGCCATGGAACATTCTGATGACATGCGTCATGGAGCTTTGTGATGACAATAGCATGGAGCATTGTGATTACAGGGGTTATGGAGCATTGTGATGACAAGGGTCATGGAGCCTTGTGATGACAAGGCCGTGGAACATTTTGATGGCAGGGGTCATGAAGCATTGTTATGACAGAGATAATGGAGCATTGTGATGAGAAGGGCATTGAGCATTGGTCTGAAATGTTTCATGGATTATTGTGATGAGAGTGGGCATGGAGCATTGTGATGACAAGGGCACGGAACACTGTGATACATGGGTCATGGAGGATTGTAATGACAACGGCAAGGAGCATTGTGATGGGAAGTGCATCGAGCATTGTGATGACAAGTGTCATGGTGCTTTGTGATGACAAGGGCATGGAGCCATGTGATGAGAGGGTTCATGGAGCATTGTGATGACAATGACATGGAGCATTGTGATGCCAAGGGCAATGGAGCTGTGTGATGACAATGGTCATAGAGCATTTTGATGACAAGGGTGTGTTGCATTGTGATGAGAAGGGCAGGGATCATTTTGATGACAGCGTCATGCAGCAATTTGATGAAAAGTGTAATGGAACATTTTGATGACAGGGGTTATAGAACATTGTGATGCCAGGGGTCATGGATCTTTGGGATGAAAAGGGTCATGGAGCATTTTGATGACAGTGGTTATGGAACATTGTGATGTCAGGGGTCATGGAACATTGTGCAGATAAGGGGATGTAGCATTGTGATGACAGGGGTCATGGAACATTGTGATAAGAGGGGTGAGGGAGGATTGTGATGACTAGTGGTGGAACATTGTGATATCTCATGTGAGAGAGCATTTGGATGAGAAGTTCATGGAGCATTGTGATTACAAGGTTTAAGGAGCATAGTGATGACAAGGTTGTGGATCATTGTGATGAAAAGTGCATGGCACATTGTGATGACAAAGGTCATGGAGCATTGTTCTGACAAAGGCATGGAGCATTGTGATGACAAGGGTCACGGAGCATTGTGATGAAAAGTTCATGGAGCATTGTGGATAAAATGGTCACAGAGCCTTGTGAGGACACGGGCATGGACCGCTGTGATTACAAACGTTATGAAGCATTGTGATGACTGGAGTCACGGGGCATTGTGATGACAGGGGTCATGGAGCATTGTGATGACAAGGGCATGGAGCCCTGTGATGACAGGGGCATGGAACATTGGTCTGACAATTTTCATAGTTGATTGTGATGACAGTGGACATGTTGCATTGTGATGACAAGGGCATGGAGCATTGTCATGACAAGGTCATGGAGTATTGTGAAGACAGGTGTCAGGGAATATTGTGATGACATATGTCATGGTCCATTGCGATGACAATGGCATGGAGCATTGTGATGCCAAATGTAATGGAGGATTGTAATTACAAATATAATGGAGCATTGTGATGACTATGGCTTGGAGCATTATGATGACAAGGGCCAATGAGAATTTTCATGACAATGTCGTGAAGCATTGTGATGACAAGGTCCTGGAGCATTGTGATGAGAAAACCATGGAGCCTTGTGATGACAAGTCTCATGGAGCATACTGATGAAAAGGGGCATGGAGCATTCTGATTACAGGGGTCTGGGAACATTGTGATAACAAGGGCATGGAGCATTGTGATGACAAGGGCATGGAGCATTGGTCTAATAATTTTCATGGATTATTGTGATGACAGTTGGAATGGCGCATTGTGATGACAAGGGCATGGAGCATTGTGATGAACAGGTCATGCAGTATTGTGAAAAGAGTTGTCACGGAGCATTGTGATGACATATGTATTGGCCCATTGTGATGGCCATGGCATGGAGCACTGATGACATGTGTCATGGAGGATTCTGATGACAAAGGTAATGTAGCATTGTGATCACAACGGCTTGGAGCATAATGATGACAAGGTTCAGGGAGCATTGTGCTGACAAGTGCATGGAGAATTGTGATGGCAAGGGTCATGGAGCATTCTGATGAAAAGCTTGTGGAGTATTTTGATGACAATGGCATGGAGCATTGTGATGAAAACGGCATGGGGATTTGTGATGAAAAATGCATGCAGCCTTTTCGTGACAGGGTTCAAGGAGCATTCTGACGACAAGTGTCATGGAGCATTGTGATGACAAGTGTATTGAGAATTGTGATGACAAAGGTCATGGAGCATTGCGATGAAAAGTGCATGGAGTATTGTGATGACAGGCATCATGGAGCATTGTGATGACAAGTTTTATGGAACATTGTTATCACAAGTGTTTGGAGCATTGCGATGACAGTGGTCATGGATCATTTTGATTTCAAGGAGCATGTAGCATTGTGATGACAAGGGCATGAAGCAATGTGATCCCAAGGTTCATGGAGGATAGTGATGACAATGGTAATGGAGTATTGTGATGACAAGTGCATAGATTATTGTAATGAGAAGGTCATGTATCATTTTGATGACAAAGGCATGGAGCATTGTGATGACAGGTGTCATGGAGCACTGTGATGACAAGCGTCACGGAGCATTGTGAATACAGGGGTCATGGAGCATTGGGATGACAAGGGCATGGATCATTGTGATGACAAGCGTCATGGAGTATTGGGCTGAAAATATTCATGGAGTATTGTGATGACAGTGGTCATGGAGCATTGTGATGACTAGGGAATGGAGCATTGTGATGACAAGAGTCCCGGATCATTGTGTTGTCAGGTGTCATGGAGTGTTGTGATGACAGTGATCATGGAGCATTGTGATGATATTTGTATTGGAGCATTGTGATGAGAAGGTCATGGAGCATTGGGCTGTAAATATTCATGGAGTATTGTGATGACAGGGGTCATGGAGCATTGTGATGACTAGGGAATGGAGCATGGTGAAGACAAGGTCCTGGAGTATTGTGATAAGACCATGGAGACTTGTAATGACAAGTCTCATGGAGCATTCTGATGATAAGGGGCATGGAGCATTGTGATTACAGGGGTCTTGGAGCATTGTGATGACAAGGGCATGGAGCATTTTGAGGAGAAGGCCATGGAACATTCTGATGACATGCGTCATGAAGCTTTGTGATGACAAGGGCATGGAGCATTGTGATTACAGGGGTTTTGGAGCATTGTGATGACAAGGGTCATGGAGCCTTGTGATGACAAGGCCGTGGAACACTGTGATGGCAGGGTTCATGGAGCATTGTTATGACAGATATAATGGAGCCTTGTGATGAGAAAGGCATTGAGCATTGGTCTGAAATGTTTCATGGATTATTGTGATGAGAGTGGGCATGGAGCATTGTGATGACAAGGGCACGGAACACTGTGATACATGGGTCATGGAGGATTGTAATGACAAGTGCATGGAGCATTGTGATGGGAAGTGCATCGAGCATTGTGATGACAAGTGTCATGGTGCATTGTGATGACAAGGGCATGGAGCCATGTGATGAGAGGTTTCATGGAGAATTGTGATGACAATGACATGGAACATTGTGATGCCAAGGGCCATGGAGTTTTTGATGACAATGGTCATGGAGCATTTTGATGTCAACGGTGTGGGGCATTGTGATGAGAAGGGCAGGGAGCATTTTGATGACAGGGTCATGCAGCAATTTGATGAAAAGTGTAATGGAACATTTTGATGACAGGGGTTATAGAACATTGTGATGCCAGGGGTCATGGATCTTTGGGATGAAAAGGGTCATGGAGCATTTTGATGACAGGGGTTATGGAACATTGTGATGTCAGGGGTCATGGATCAATGCGCAGATAAGGGGATGTAGCATTGTGATGACAGGGGTCATGAAACATTGTGATAACAGGGGTGAGGGAGGATTGTGATGACTAGTGGTGGAACATTGTGATATCTCATGTGAGAGAGCATTTGGATGAGAAGTTCATGGAGCATTGTGATTAAAAGATTTCTGAAGCATAGCGATGAAAAGGTTGTGGATCATTGTGATGAAAAGTGCATGGCACATTGTGATGACAAGGGTCATGGAGCATTGTTCTGACAAAGGCATGGAGCATTGTGATGACAAGGGTCATGGAGCATTGTGATGAAAAGTTCATGGAGCATTGTGGTTAAATTGGTCACAGAGCCTTGTGATGACACGGGCATGGACCGTTGAGATGACAACCATTATGAAGCATTGTGATGACTGGAGTAACGGGGCACTGTGATGACAGGGGTCATGGAGCATTGTGATGACAACGGCATGGAGCACTGTGATGACAGGGGCATGGAGCATTGGTCTGACAAGTTTCTTACATGATTGTGATGACAGTGGACATGGTGCATTGTGATGACAAGGGCATGGAGCATTGTGATGACAAGGGCATGGTGTAAGGTGTGAGGGAGCATTGTGATGACATATGTCACGGTCCATTGCGATGAAAATGGCATGGAGCATTGTGATGCCAAATGTAATGGAGTATTGTAATGACAAATATAATGGAGCATTGTTATGACTACAGCTTGGAGCATTATGATGACAAGGGCCATTGAGAATTTTCATGACAATGTCGTGAAGCATTGTGATGACAAGGTCCTGGAGCACTGTGATGAGAAAACCATGGAGCCTTGTGATGACAAGTCTCATGGAGCATACTGATGAAAAGGGGCATGGAGCATTCTGATTACAGGGGTCTTGGAACATTGTGATAACAAGGGCATGGAGCATTGTGATGACAAGGGCATGGAGCATTGGTCTAATAATTTTCATAGATTATTGTGACGACAGTTGGAATGGCGCATTGTGATGACAAGGGCATGGAGCATTGTGATGAACAGGTCATGCAGTATTGTGAGAAGAGGTGTCACGGAGCATTGTGATGACATATGTATTAGCCCATTGTGATGACAATGGCATGGAGCATTGTGATGCCAAGTTTCATGGAGGATTCTGATGACAAAGGTAAAGGAGCATTTTGATGACAATGGCTTGGACCATAGTGATGACAAGGTTCAGGGAGCATTGTGCTGACAAGTGCATGGAGAATTGTGATGACAAGGGTCATGGAGCATTCTGATGACAAGCTTGTGGAGTATTTTGATGACAATGGCATGTAGCATTGTGATGAAAACGGCATGGCCCATTGTGATGAATAAGGCATGGATCCTTTCGTGACAGTGTTCAAGAAGCATTCTGACGACAAGTGTCAGGGAGCATTGTAATGACAAGTGTATTGAGAATTGTGATGACAAAGGTCATGGAGCATTGTGATGAAAAGGGCATGGAGTATTGTGATGACAGGCATCATGGAGCACTGTGATGAAAGTGTTATGGAACATTGTGATCACAATGGTTTGGAGCATTGCGATGACACTGGTCATGGATCATTTTGATTTCAAGGAGCATGGAGCATTGTGATGAAAGGGCATGAAGCAATGGGATCCCAAAGTACATGGAGAATAGTGATGACAATGGTAATGCAGTATTGTGATGTCAAGCACATAGAGCATTGTAATGACAAGGTCATGTAGCATTTTGCTGACAAAGGCATGGAGCATTGTGATGACAGGTGTCATGGAGCACTGTGATGACACGCGTCACAGAGCATTGTGAATACAGGGGTCATGGAGCATTGGGATGACAAGGGCATGGATCACTGTGATGGCAAGGGTCATGGAGCATTGGGCTGAAAATGTTCATGGAGTATTGTGATGAAAGGGGTCATGGAGCATTGTGATGACTAGGGAATGGAGAATTGTGAAGACAAGAGTCCCGCATCATTGTGTTGTCAGGTGTCATGGATTGTTGTGATGACAGTGATCATGGAGCATTGTGATGATATTGGTCTTGGAGCATTGTGATGAGAAGGTCATGGGGCATTGGGCTGAAAATATTCATGGAGTATTGTGATGACAGGGGTCATGGAGCATTGTGATCACAAGGGTATGGAGCATGGTGATGACAAGTTCCTGGAGCATTGTGATGAGATGACCATGGAGACTTGTGATGAAAAGTCCCATGGAGCATTCTGATGAAAAGGGGCATGGAGCATTGTGATTACATGGGTTTTGGAGCATTGTGATGACAAGGGCATGGAGCATTGTGTGGAGAAGGCCATGGAACATTCTGATGACATGCGTCATGGAGCTTTGTGATGACAAGGGCATGGAGCTTTGTGATTACAGGGGTCTTGGTGCATTGTGATGACAGAGGTAATGGAGAATTGTGATGAGAAGGGAATGGAGCATTGTGATTACAAAGTTTATGGAGCATTGCGATGACAAATTTCTGGACCGTTGGGATGAAAAGCGTGTGGCACATTGTGATGACAAGTGTCATGGAGCATTTTTCTGACAAAGGCATGGAGCATTGTGATGACAAGTGTCACGGAGCATTGTGATGAAAAGTTCATGGAGCATTTTGGTTACAAAGGTAACAGAGCCTTGTGATGACACGGGTATCGACCACTGTGATGACAAATGTTATGAAGAATTGTGAAGACTGGTGTCAAGGAGCATTGTGATGACAGGGGTCATGGAGCATTGTGATGAACAGGGCATGGAGCATTGTGCTGAGAATAGCATAGAGCATTGTGATGACATGTGTCATGGAGCATTGTGATGGCAAGCGTCACGGAGCATTGTGAATACAGGGGTCATGGAGCATTAGGATGACAAGGGATTGGATCATTGTGATGACAAGGGTCATGGAGAATTGGGCTGAAAATGTTCCTGGAGTATTGTGATGACGGGGGACATGGAGCATTGTGATGACAATGGAATGGAGCATGTTGATGACAAGGTCCTGGAGCATAGCGATGAGATGAACAGGGAGACTTGTGATAGGTTTCATGGAGCATCCTGATGAAAAGGGGCATGGAGCATTGTGATTACAGGGGTCTTGGAGCATTGTGTGACAACGGCATGGAGCATTGTTAGGAGAAGGCCATGGAACATTCTGATTACATGCGTCATGGAGCTTTGTGATGAAAAGGGCATGGAGCATTGTGATTACAGGGGTCTTGGAGCATTGTGATGACAAGGGTCATGGAGCCTTGTGATTACAAAGCCGTTGAACATTGTGATGGCGGGTGTCATATAGCAATGTTATGACAGAGGTAATGGAGCATTGTGATGAGAAGAGCATTGAGCATTGGTCTGAAATATTTCATGGATTGTTGTGATGAGAGTGGACATGGAGCATTGTGATGACAAGGGCACGGAACACTGTGATACATGGGTCATGGAGGATTGTAATGACAAGGGCATGGAACATTGTGATGAGAAGGGCATCGAACATTGTGATGACAAGTGTCATGGTGCTTTGTGATGACAAGGGCATGGAGCCATGTGATGAGAGTGTTCATGGAGCATTGTGATGACAATGACATGGAGCATTGTGATGCCAAGGGTCATGGAGCTTTGTGATGACAAATGTCATGGAGCATTTTGAAGACAAACGTGTGGTGCATTGTGATGAGAAGGGCAGGGAGCATTTTGATGACAGGGTCATGCAGCAATTTGATGAAAAGTGTAATGGAACATTTTGATGAGAGGTGTTATAGAACATTGTGGTGTCAGGGGTCATGGAACATTTTGCAGATAAGGGGATGTAGCATTGTGATGACAGGGGTCATGGAACATTGTGATAACAGGGGTGAGGGAGGATTGTGCTGACTAGTTATGGAACATTGTGATATCTCATGTGAGAGAGCATTTGGATGAGAAGTGCATGGAGCATTGTAATTACAAGGATTATGGATCATAGCGATGAAAAGTTTGTGGATCATTGTGATGAAAAGCGCATGGCACATTGTGATGAAAAGGGTCATGGAACATTGTTCTGACAAAGGCATGGAGCATTGTGATGACAAGGGTCACGGAGCATTGTGATGAAATGTTCATGGAGCATTGTGGTTAAAATGGTCACAGAGCCTTGTGATAAGGCGGGCATGGACCGTTGTGATGGCAAGCGTTATGAAGCATTGTGATGACTGGAGTCACGGGGCATTGTGATGACAGGGGTCATGGAGCATTGTGATGACAAGCGCATGGAGCACTGTGATGACAGGGGCATGGAGCATTGGTCTGACAAATTTCATAGATGATTGTGATGACAGTGGACATGGTGCATTGTGATGACAAGGGCATGGAGCATTATGATGACAAGGTCATGGAGTATTGTGAAGACAGGTGTCAAGGAGCATTCTGATGACATATGTCATGGTCCATTGCGATGACAATGGCATGGAGCATTGTGATGCCAAATGTAATGGAGGATTGTAATGAGAAATATAATGGGGCATTGTTATGACTACGGCTTGGAGCATTATGATGACAAGGGCCATTGATAATTTTCATGACAATGTCGTGAAGCATTGTGATGACAATGTCCTGGAGCACTGTGATGAGAAAACCATGGAGGCTTGTGATGACAAATCTCAAGGAGCATACTGATGAAAAGGGGCCTGGAGCATTCTGATTACAGGGGACTTGGAACATTGTGATACAAGGGCATGGAGCATTGTGATGACAAGGGCATGCAGTATTTTGAAGAGAGGTGTCAGGGCGCATTGTGATGACATATGTAATGGCCCATTGTGATGACAAAGGCATGGAGCATTGTGATGCCAAGTGTCATGGAGGATTCTAATGACAAAGGTAATGGAGCATTGTGATGACAAGGGTTTGGAGCATTGTGATGACAAGGGTCATGGAGCATTGTGCCGACAAGTGCATGGATAATTGTGATGACAAGAGACATGGAGCATTCTGATGACAAGCTTGTGGAGTATTTTGATGACAATTGCATGGAGCATTGTGATGAAAATGGCATGGGGCATTGTGATGAAAAAGGAATGGAGCCTTTTGGTGACAGGGTTCAAGGAGCACTCTGACGACAATGTCAGGGAGCATTGTGATGACAAGTGTATTGAGAATTGTGATGACAAAGGTCATGGAGCATTGTGATGAAAGGGGCATGGAGTATTGTGATGACAGGCATCATGGAGCTTTGTGATGACAAGTGTTACGGAACATTGTGATCACAAGGTTTTGGAGCATTGTGATGACAGAGGTCATGGATCATTTTGATTTCAAGGAGCAGGGAGCATTGTGATGACAAGGGCATGAAGCAATGTGATCCCAAGTTTCATGGAGGATTGTGATGACAATGGTAAAGGAGTATTGTGATGACAAGTGCAAAGAGCATTGTAATGAAAAGGTCATGTAGCATTTTGCTGACAAAAGCATGGAGGATTGTGATGACAAGTTTTATGGAGCACTGTGATGACAAGCGTCACGGAGCATTGTGAATACAGGGGTCATGGAGCATTGGGATGACAAGGGTATGGATCATTGTGATGACAAGGGTCATGGAGCATTGGGCTGAAAATGTTCATGGAGTACTGTGATGACAGGGGTCATGTAGAATTTTGATTTCATTGTGCTGACAATAGCCGGAAGCATTATGATGATTTTCATGATGCATTGTGATGACAGGGTTCATGGAGCATTGAGATGAAGAGTGGCATGGAGCATTGTGATTACAGGGGTCTTGGAGCATTGTGATGACAAGGGCATTGAGCATTTTGATGAGAAGTACATGGAACATTCTGATGACGTGTCATGGAGCTTTGTGATGACAAGGGCATAGAAAATTGTGATGGCAGGGGTCATGGAGCATTGTTATGACAGGGGTAATGGAGCATTGTGATGAGAAGGGCATGGAGCATTGTGATTACAAGGTTCATGGAGCACTGCGATGACAAATTTGTGGACCGTTGGGTTGAAAAGTACGTGGCACATTGTGATGACAAGGGTCATGGAGCATTTTTTTGACAAAGGCATGGAGCATTGTGATGACAAGGGTCACGGAGCATTGTGATGAAAAGTTCATGGAGCATTGTGGTTACAAATGTAACAGAGCCTTGTGATGACGTGGGTATCGCCCATCGTGATGACAAATGTTATGAAGAATTGTGATGACTGGAGTCATGGAGCATTGTGATGACAGGGGTCATGGAGCATTGTGATGAAAAGGGCATGGAACATTGTGCTGAGAAAGGCATAGAGCATTGTGATGACATGTGTCATGGAGCACTGTGATGACAAGTATAACGGACCATTGAGAATACAGGGGTCATGGAGCATTAGGATGAAAAGGGCATGGATTATTGTGATGACAAAGGTCATGGAGAATTGGGCTGAAAATGTCCCTGGAGTATTGTGATGACAGGTGTCTTGGGGCATTGTGATTACAGGGGTCTTGGAGCATTATGATGACAAAGGTCCCGGATCATTGTGTTCTCAGCTGTCATGGAGTGTTGTGATGCCAGGGGTCATGGATCCTTGGGAGGAAAAGTGTCATGGATCATTTTGATGACAGGGGTTATGGAACACTGTGATGTCAGGGGTCATGGAACATTGTGCAGATAAGGGGATGTAGCATTGTGATGGCAGGGGTCATGGAACATTGTGATAACAGGGATGAGGGAGGATGGTGATGACTAGTGGTGGAACATTGTGATATCTCATGTGAGAGAGCATTTGGATGAGAAGTTCATGGAGAATTGTGATTACAAGGTTTATGGAGCATAGCGATGACAAGGTTGTGGATCATTGTGATGAAAAGTGCATGGCACATTGTTCTGACAAAGGTCATGGAGCATTGTTCTGACAAAGGCATGGATCATTGTGATGACAAGGGTCACGGAGCATTGTGATGAAAAGTTCATGGAGCATTGTGGTTAAAATGGTCACAGAGCCTTGTGATGACGCGGGCATGGAAAGTTGTGATGACAAACGTTATGAAGCATTTTGATGACTGGAGTCACGGGGCATTGTGATGACAAGGGTCATGGAGCATTGTGATGACAACGGCATGGAGCACTGTGATGACAGGGGCATGGAGCATTGGTCTGACAAGTTTCATAGATGATTGTGATGACAGTGGACATGGTGCATTGTGATGACAAGGGCATGGTGCATTGTGATGACAAGGGCATGGAGTATTGTGAAGACAGGTGTCAGGGAGCATTGTGATGACATATGTCATGGTCCATTGCGATGACAATGGCATGGAGCATTGTGATGCCAAATGTAATGGAGGATTGTAATGACAAATATAATGGAGCATTGTGATGACTACGGCTTGGAGCATTATGATGACAAGGGCCAATGAGAATTTTCATGACAATGTCGTGAAGCATTGTGATGACACGGTCCTGGAGCATTGTGATGAGAAAAACTTGGAGCCTTGTGATGACAAGTGTCATGGAGCATACTGATGAAAAGGGGCATGGAGCATTCTGATTACATGGGTCTTGGAACACTGTGATAACAACGGCATGGAGCATTGTGATGACAAGGGCATGGAGCATTGGTCTAATAAGTTTCATGGATTATTGTGATGACAGTTGGAATGGCGCATTGTGATGACAAGGACATGGAGTATTGTGATGACCAGGTCATGCAGTATTGTGAAAAGGGGTGTCACGGAGCATTGTGATGACATATGCATTGGCCCATTGTGATGACAATGGCATGGAGCATTGGGATGCCAAGTGTCATGGAGGATTCTGATGACAAAGGTAATGGAGCATTGTGACCACAATGGCTTGGAGCATAGTGATGACAAGGTTCAGGGAGCATTGTGCTGACAAGTGCATGGAGAATTGTGATGACAAAGGTCATGGAGCATTGTGATGAAAAGGGCATGGAGTATTGTGATGACAGGCATCATGGAGCGTTGTGATGAAAACTGTTATGGAACACTGTGATCACAAGTGTTTGGAGCATTGCGATGACAGAGGTCATGGATCATTTTGATTTCAAGGAACATGTAGCATTGTGATGACAAGGGCATGAAGCAATGTGATCCCAAGGTTCATGGAGGATAGTGATGACAATGGTAATGGAGTATTGTGATGACAAGTGCATAGATTATTGTAATGAGAAGGTCATGTAGCATTTTGATGACAAAGGCATGGAGCATTGTGATGACAGGTGTCATGGAGCACCGTGATGACAAGCGTCACGGAGCATTGTGAATACATGGGTCATGGAGCATTGGGATGACAAGGGCATGGATCATTGTGATGACAAGCGTCATGGAGTATTGGGCTGAAAATATTCATGGAGTATTGTGATGACAGTGGTCATGGAGCTTTGTGATGACTAGGGAATGGAGCATTGTGATGACAAGAGTCCTGGATCATTGTGTTGACAGGTGTCATGGAGTGTTGTGATGACAGTGGTCATGGAGCATTGTGATGAGAAGGTCATGGAGCATTGGGCTGAAAATATTCATGGAGTATTGTGATGACAGGGGTCATGGAGCATTGTGATGACAACGGAATGGAGAATGGTGATGACAATGTCCTGGAGCATTGTGATGAGAAGACCATGAAGACTTGTGATGACAAGTCTCATGGAGCATTCTGATGAAAAGGGGCATGGAGCATTGTGATTACAGGGGTTTTGGAGCATTGTGATGACAAGGGCATGGAGCATTGTGAGGAGAAGGCCATGGAACATTCTGATGACATGCGTCATGAAGCTTTGTGATGACAAGGGCATGGAGCATTGTGATTACAGGGGTTTTGGAGCATTTTGATGACAAGGGTCTTGGAGCATTGGGATGACAAGGGCATGGATCATTGTGATGACAAGCGTCATGGAGTATTGGGCTGAAAATATTCATGGAGTATTGTGATGACCGTGGTCATGGAGCTTTGTGATGACTAGGGAATGGAGCATTGTGATGACAAGAGTCCCAGATCATTGTGTTGACAGGTGTCATGGAATGTTGTGATGACAGTGGTCATGGAGCATTGTGATGACATTGGTCTTGGAGCATTGTGATGAGAAGGTCATGGAGCATTGGGCTGAAAATATTCATGGAGTATTGTGATGACAGGGGTCATGGAGCATTGTGATGACAACGGAATGGAGCATGGTGATGACAAGGTCCTGGAGCATTGTGATGAGAAGACCATGGAGACTTGTGATGACAAATCTCATGGAGCATTCTGATGAAAAGGGGCATGGAGCATTGTGATTACATGGGTCTTGGAGCATTGTGATGACAAGGGCATGGAGCATTGTGAGGAGAAGGCCATGGAACATTCTGATGACATGCGTCATGAAGCTTTGTGATGACAAGGGCATGGAGCATTGTGATTACAGGGGTTATGGAGCATTGTGATAACAAGGGTCATGGAGCCTTGTGATGACAAGGCCGTGGAACATTGTGATGGCAGGGGTCATGGAGCATTGTTATGATAGAAGTAATGGAGCATTTTGATGAGAAGGGCATTGAGCATTGGTCTGAAATATTTGATGGATTATTGTGATGAGAGTGGGCATGGAGCATTGTGATGACAAGGGCACGGAACACTGTGATACATGGGTCATGGAGGATTGTAATGACAAGGGCATGGAGCATTGTGATGGGAAGGGCATCGAGCATTGTGATGACAAGTGTCATGGTGCTTTGTGATGACAAGGGCATGGAGCCATGTGATGAGAGGGTTCATGGAGCATTGTGATGACAATGGCATGGAGCATTGTGATGCCAAGGGCCATGGAGCTTTGTGATGACAATGGTCATGGAGCATTTTGATGACAAGGGTGTGGTGCATTGTGATGAGAAGGGCAGGGAGCATTTTGATGACAGGGTCATGCAGCAATTTGATGAAAAGTGTAATGGAACATTTTGATGACAGGGGTTATAGAACATTGTGGTGCCAGGGGTCATGGATCTTTGGGATGAAAAGGGTCATGGAGCATTTTGATGACGGAGTTATGGAACATTGTGATGTCAGGGTTCATGGATCATTGTGCAGATAAGGGGATGTAGCATTGTGATGACAGGGGTCATGGAACATTGTGATAACAGGGGTGAGGGAGGATTGTGATGACTAGTGGTGGAACATTGTGATATCTCATGTGAGAGAGCATTTGGATGAGAAGTTCATGGAGCATTGTGATTACAAGGTTTATGGAGCATAGCGATGACAAGGTTGTGGATCATTGTGATGAAAAGTGCATGGCACATTGTGAAGACAAATGTCATGGAGCATTGTTCTGACAAAGGCATGGATCATTGTGATGACAAGGGTCACGGAGCATTGTGATGAAAAGTTCATGGAGCATTGTGGTTAAAATGGTCACAGAGCATTGTGATGACGCGGGCATGGACCGTTGTGATGACAAACGTTATGAAGCATTGTGATGACTGGAGTCACGGGGCATTGTGAAGACAGGGGTCATGGAGCATTGTGATGAGAAGGACATGGAGCACTGTGATGACAGGGGCATGGAGCATTGGTCTGACAAGTTTCATAGATGATTGTGATGACAGTGGACATGGTGCATTGTGATGACAAGGGCATGGAGCATTTTGATGACAAGGGCAGGGAGTATTGTGAAGACAGGTGTCAGGGAGCATTGTGATGACATATGTCATGGTCCATTGCGATGACAATTGCATGGAGCATTGTGATGCCAAATGAAATGGAGGATTGTAATGACAAATATAATGGAGCATTGTGATGACTATGGCTTGGAGCATTATGATGACAAGGGCCAATGAGAATTTTCATGACAATGTCGTGAAGCATTGTGATGACAACGTCCTGGAGCATTGTGATGAGAAAACCATGGAGCCATGTGATGACAAGTCTCATGGAGCATACTGATGAAAAGGGGCATGGAGCATTCTGATTACAGGGGTCTGGGAACACTGTGATAACAAGGGCATGGAGCATTGTGATGACAAGGGCATGGAACATTGGTCTAATAAGTTTCATGGATTATTGTGATGACAGTTGGAATGGCGCATTGTGATGACAAGGGCATGGAGCATTGTGATGACCAGGTCATGCAGTATTGTGAAAAGAGGTGTCACGGAGCATTGTGATGACATATGTATTGGCCCATTGTGATGACAATGGCATGGAGCATTGGGATGCCAAGTGTCATGGAGGATTCTGATGACAAAGGTAATGGAGCATTGTGATCAAAATGGCTTGGAGCATAGTGATGACAAGGTTCAGGGAGCATTGTGCTGACAAGTGCATGGAGAATTGTGATGACAAGGGTCATGGAGCATTCTGATGACAAGCTTGTGGAGTATTTTGATGACAATGTCATGTAGCATTGTGATGAAAACGGCATGGCCCATTGTGATGAATAAGGCATGGATCCTTTCGTGACAGTGTTCAAGAAGCATTCTGACGACAAGTGTCAGGGAGCATTGTAATGACAAGTGTATTGAGAATTGTGATGACAAAGGTCATGGAGCATTGTGATGAAAAGGGCATGGAGTATTGTGATGACAGGCATCATGGAGCACTGTGATGAAAGTGTTATGGAACATTGTGATCACAATGGTTTGGAGCATTGCGATGACACTGGTCATGGATCATTTTGATTTCAAGGAGCATGGAGCATTGTGATGAAAGGGCATGAAGCAATGGGATCCCAAAGTACATGGAGAATAGTGATGACAATGGTAATGCAGTATTGTGATGTCAAGCACATAGAGCATTGTAATGACAAGGTCATGTAGCATTTTGCTGACAAAGGCATGGAGCATTGTGATGACAGGTGTCATGGAGCACTGTGATGACACGCGTCACAGAGCATTGTGAATACAGGGGTCATGGAGCATTGGGATGACAAGGGCATGGATCACTGTGATGGCAAGGGTCATGGAGCATTGGGCTGAAAATGTTCATGGAGTATTGTGATGAAAGGGGTCATGGAGCATTGTGATGACTAGGGAATGGAGAATTGTGAAGACAAGAGTCCCGCATCATTGTGTTGTCAGGTGTCATGGATTGTTGTGATGACAGTGATCATGGAGCATTGTGATGATATTGGTCTTGGAGCATTGTGATGAGAAGGTCATGGGGCATTGGGCTGAAAATATTCATGGAGTATTGTGATGACAGGGGTCATGGAGCATTGTGATCACAAGGGTATGGAGCATGGTGATGACAAGTTCCTGGAGCATTGTGATGAGATGACCATGGAGACTTGTGATGAAAAGTCCCATGGAGCATTCTGATGAAAAGGGGCATGGAGCATTGTGATTACATGGGTTTTGGAGCATTGTGATGACAAGGGCATGGAGCATTGTGTGGAGAAGGCCATGGAACATTCTGATGACATGCGTCATGGAGCTTTGTGATGACAAGGGCATGGAGCTTTGTGATTACAGGGGTCTTGGTGCATTGTGATGACAGAGGTAATGGAGAATTGTGATGAGAAGGGAATGGAGCATTGTGATTACAAAGTTTATGGAGCATTGCGATGACAAATTTCTGGACCGTTGGGATGAAAAGCGTGTGGCACATTGTGATGACAAGTGTCATGGAGCATTTTTCTGACAAAGGCATGGAGCATTGTGATGACAAGTGTCACGGAGCATTGTGATGAAAAGTTCATGGAGCATTTTGGTTACAAAGGTAACAGAGCCTTGTGATGACACGGGTATCGACCACTGTGATGACAAATGTTATGAAGAATTGTGAAGACTGGTGTCAAGGAGCATTGTGATGACAGGGGTCATGGAGCATTGTGATGAACAGGGCATGGAGCATTGTGCTGAGAATAGCATAGAGCATTGTGATGACATGTGTCATGGAGCATTGTGATGGCAAGCGTCACGGAGCATTGTGAATACAGGGGTCATGGAGCATTAGGATGACAAGGGATTGGATCATTGTGATGACAAGGGTCATGGAGAATTGGGCTGAAAATGTTCCTGGAGTATTGTGATGACGGGGGACATGGAGCATTGTGATGACAATGGAATGGAGCATGTTGATGACAAGGTCCTGGAGCATAGCGATGAGATGAACAGGGAGACTTGTGATAGGTTTCATGGAGCATCCTGATGAAAAGGGGCATGGAGCATTGTGATTACAGGGGTCTTGGAGCATTGTGTGACAACGGCATGGAGCATTGTTAGGAGAAGGCCATGGAACATTCTGATTACATGCGTCATGGAGCTTTGTGATGAAAAGGGCATGGAGCATTGTGATTACAGGGGTCTTGGAGCATTGTGATGACAAGGGTCATGGAGCCTTGTGATTACAAAGCCGTTGAACATTGTGATGGCGGGTGTCATATAGCAATGTTATGACAGAGGTAATGGAGCATTGTGATGAGAAGAGCATTGAGCATTGGTCTGAAATATTTCATGGATTGTTGTGATGAGAGTGGACATGGAGCATTGTGATGACAAGGGCACGGAACACTGTGATACATGGGTCATGGAGGATTGTAATGACAAGGGCATGGAGCATTGTGATGAGAAGGGCATCGAACATTGTGATGACAAGTGTCATGGTGCTTTGTGATGACAAGGGCATGGAGCCATGTGATGAGAGTGTTCATGGAGCATTGTGATGACAATGACATGGAGCATTGTGATGCCAAGGGTCATGGAGCTTTGTGATGACAAATGTCATGGAGCATTTTGAAGACAAACGTGTGGTGCATTGTGATGAGAAGGGCAGGGAGCATTTTGATGACAGGGTCATGCAGCAATTTGATGAAAAGTGTAATGGAACATTTTGATGAGAGGTGTTATAGAACATTGTGGTGTCAGGGGTCATGGAACATTTTGCAGATAAGGGGATGTAGCATTGTGATGACAGGGGTCATGGAACATTGTGATAACAGGGGTGAGGGAGGATTGTGCTGACTAGTTATGGAACATTGTGATATCTCATGTGAGAGAGCATTTGGATGAGAAGTGCATGGAGCATTGTAATTACAAGGATTATGGATCATAGCGATGAAAAGTTTGTGGATCATTGTGATGAAAAGCGCATGGCACATTGTGATGAAAAGGGTCATGGAACATTGTTCTGACAAAGGCATGGAGCATTGTGATGACAAGGGTCACGGAGCATTGTGATGAAATGTTCATGGAGCATTGTGGTTAAAATGGTCACAGAGCCTTGTGATAAGGCGGGCATGGACCGTTGTGATGGCAAGCGTTATGAAGCATTGTGATGACTGGAGTCACGGGGCATTGTGATGACAGGGGTCATGGAGCATTGTGATGACAAGCGCATGGAGCACTGTGATGACAGGGGCATGGAGCATTGGTCTGACAAATTTCATAGATGATTGTGATGACAGTGGACATGGTGCATTGTGATGACAAGGGCATGGAGCATTATGATGACAAGGTCATGGAGTATTGTGAAGACAGGTGTCAAGGAGCATTCTGATGACATATGTCATGGTCCATTGCGATGACAATGGCATGGAGCATTGTGATGCCAAATGTAATGGAGGATTGTAATGACAAATATAATGGGGCATTGTTATGACTACGGCTTGGAGCATTATGATGACAAGGGCCATTGATAATTTTCATGACAATGTCGTGAAGCATTGTGATGACAATGTCCTGGAGCACTGTGATGAGAAAACCATGGAGGCTTGTGATGACAAATCTCAAGGAGCATACTGATGAAAAGGGGCCTGGAGCATTCTGATTACAGGGGACTTGGAACATTGTGATACAAGGGCATGGAGCATTGTGATGACAAGGGCATGCAGTATTTTGAAGAGAGGTGTCAGGGCGCATTGTGATGACATATGTAATGGCCCATTGTGATGACAAAGGCATGGAGCATTGTGATGCCAAGTGTCATGGAGGATTCTAATGACAAAGGTAATGGAGCATTGTGATGACAAGGGTTTGGAGCATTGTGATGACAAGGGTCATGGAGCATTGTGCCGACAAGTGCATGGATAATTGTGATGACAAGAGACATGGAGCATTCTGATGACAAGCTTGTGGAGTATTTTGATGACAATTGCATGGAGCATTGTGATGAAAATGGCATGGGGCATTGTGATGAAAAAGGAATGGAGCCTTTTGGTGACAGGGTTCAAGGAGCACTCTGACGACAATGTCAGGGAGCATTGTGATGACAAGTGTATTGAGAATTGTGATGACAAAGGTCATGGAGCATTGTGATGAAAGGGGCATGGAGTATTGTGATGACAGGCATCATGGAGCTTTGTGATGACAAGTGTTACGGAACATTGTGATCACAAGGTTTTGGAGCATTGTGATGACAGAGGTCATGGATCATTTTGATTTCAAGGAGCAGGGAGCATTGTGATGACAAGGGCATGAAGCAATGTGATCCCAAGTTTCATGGAGGATTGTGATGACAATGGTAAAGGAGTATTGTGATGACAAGTGCAAAGAGCATTGTAATGAAAAGGTCATGTAGCATTTTGCTGACAAAAGCATGGAGGATTGTGATGACAAGTTTTATGGAGCACTGTGATGACAAGCGTCACGGAGCATTGTGAATACAGGGGTCATGGAGCATTGGGATGACAAGGGTATGGATCATTGTGATGACAAGGGTCATGGAGCATTGGGCTGAAAATGTTCATGGAGTACTGTGATGACAGGGGTCATGTAGAATTTTGATTTCATTGTGCTGACAATAGCCGGAAGCATTATGATGATTTTCATGATGCATTGTGATGACAGGGTTCATGGAGCATTGAGATGAAGAGTGGCATGGAGCATTGTGATTACAGGGGTCTTGGAGCATTGTGATGACAAGGGCATTGAGCATTTTGATGAGAAGTACATGGAACATTCTGATGACGTGTCATGGAGCTTTGTGATGACAAGGGCATAGAAAATTGTGATGGCAGGGGTCATGGAGCATTGTTATGACAGGGGTAATGGAGCATTGTGATGAGAAGGGCATGGAGCATTGTGATTACAAGGTTCATGGAGCACTGCGATGACAAATTTGTGGACCGTTGGGTTGAAAAGTACGTGGCACATTGTGATGACAAGGGTCATGGAGCATTTTTTTGACAAAGGCATGGAGCATTGTGATGACAAGGGTCACGGAGCATTGTGATGAAAAGTTCATGGAGCATTGTGGTTACAAATGTAACAGAGCCTTGTGATGACGTGGGTATCGCCCATCGTGATGACAAATGTTATGAAGAATTGTGATGACTGGAGTCATGGAGCATTGTGATGACAGGGGTCATGGAGCATTGTGATGAAAAGGGCATGGAACATTGTGCTGAGAAAGGCATAGAGCATTGTGATGACATGTGTCATGGAGCACTGTGATGACAAGTATAACGGACCATTGAGAATACAGGGGTCATGGAGCATTAGGATGAAAAGGGCATGGATTATTGTGATGACAAAGGTCATGGAGAATTGGGCTGAAAATGTCCCTGGAGTATTGTGATGACAGGTGTCTTGGGGCATTGTGATTACAGGGGTCTTGGAGCATTATGATGACAAAGGTCCCGGATCATTGTGTTCTCAGCTGTCATGGAGTGTTGTGATGCCAGGGGTCATGGATCCTTGGGAGGAAAAGTGTCATGGATCATTTTGATGACAGGGGTTATGGAACACTGTGATGTCAGGGGTCATGGAACATTGTGCAGATAAGGGGATGTAGCATTGTGATGGCAGGGGTCATGGAACATTGTGATAACAGGGATGAGGGAGGATGGTGATGACTAGTGGTGGAACATTGTGATATCTCATGTGAGAGAGCATTTGGATGAGAAGTTCATGGAGAATTGTGATTACAAGGTTTATGGAGCATAGCGATGACAAGGTTGTGGATCATTGTGATGAAAAGTGCATGGCACATTGTTCTGACAAAGGTCATGGAGCATTGTTCTGACAAAGGCATGGAGCATTGTGATGACAAGGGTCACGGAGCATTGTGATGAAAAGTTCATGGAGCATTGTGGTTAAAATGGTCACAGAGCCTTGTGATGACGCGGGCATGGAAAGTTGTGATGACAAACGTTATGAAGCATTTTGATGACTGGAGTCACGGGGCATTGTGATGACAAGGGTCATGGAGCATTGTGATGACAACGGCATGGAGCACTGTGATGACAGGGGCATGGAGCATTGGTCTGACAAGTTTCATAGATGATTGTGATGACAGTGGACATGGTGCATTGTGATGACAAGGGCATGGTGCATTGTGATGACAAGGGCATGGAGTATTGTGAAGACAGGTGTCAGGGAGCATTGTGATGACATATGTCATGGTCCATTGCGATGACAATGGCATGGAGCATTGTGATGCCAAATGTAATGGAGGATTGTAATGACAAATATAATGGAGCATTGTGATGACTACGGCTTGGAGCATTATGATGACAAGGGCCAATGAGAATTTTCATGACAATGTCGTGAAGCATTGTGATGACACAGTCCTGGAGCATTGTGATGAGAAAAACTTGGAGCCTTGTGATGACAAGTGTCATGGAGCATACTGATGAAAAGGGGCATGGAGCATTCTGATTACATGGGTCTTGGAACACTGTGATAACAACGGCATGGAGCATTGTGATGACAAGGGCATGGAGCATTGGTCTAATAAGTTTCATGGATTATTGTGATGACAGTTGGAATGGCGCATTGTGATGACAAGGACATGGAGTATTGTGATGACCAGGTCATGCAGTATTGTGAAAAGGGGTGTCACGGAGCATTGTGATGACATATGCATTGGCCCATTGTGATGACAATGGCATGGAGCATTGGGATGCCAAGTGTCATGGAGGATTCTGATGACAAAGGTAATGGAGCATTGTGACCACAATGGCTTGGAGCATAGTGATGACAAGGTTCAGGGAGCATTGTGCTGACAAGTGCATGGAGAATTGTGATGACAAAGGTCATGGAGCATTGTGATGAAAAGGGCATGGAGTATTGTGATGACAGGCATCATGGAGCGTTGTGATGAAAACTGTTATGGAACACTGTGATCACAAGTGTTTGGAGCATTGCGATGACAGAGGTCATGGATCATTTTGATTTCAAGGAACATGTAGCATTGTGATGACAAGGGCATGAAGCAATGTGATCCCAAGGTTCATGGAGGATAGTGATGACAATGGTAATGGAGTATTGTGATGACAAGTGCATAGATTATTGTAATGAGAAGGTCATGTAGCATTTTGATGACAAAGGCATGGAGCATTGTGATGACAGGTGTCATGGAGCACTGTGATGACAAGCGTCACGGAGCATTGTGAATACATGGGTCATGGAGCATTGGGATGACAAGGGCATGGATCATTGTGATGACAAGCGTCATGGTGTATTGGGCTGAAAATATTCATGGAGTATTGTGATGACAGTGGTCATGGAGCTTTGTGATGACTAGGGAATGGAGCATTGTGATGACAAGAGTCCTGGATCATTGTGTTGACAGGTGTCATGGAGTGTTGTGATGACAGTGGTCATGGAGCATTGTGATGAGAAGGTCATGGAGCATTGGGCTGAAAATATTCATGGAGTATTGTGATGACAGGGGTCATGGAGCATTGTGATGACAACGGAATGGAGAATGGTGATGACAATGTCCTGGAGCATTGTGATGAGAAGACCATGAAGACTTGTGATGACAAGTCTCATGGAGCATTCTGATGAAAAGGGGCATGGAGCATTGTGATTACAGGGGTTTTGGAGCATTGTGATGACAAGGGCATGGAGCATTGTGAGGAGAAGGCCATGGAACATTCTGATGACATGCGTCATGAAGCTTTGTGATGACAAGGGCATGGAGCATTGTGATTACAGGGGTTTTGGAGCATTTTGATGACAAGGGTCTTGGAGCATTGGGATGACAAGGGCATGGATCATTGTGATGACAAGCGTCATGGAGAATTGGGCTGAAAATATTCATGGAGTATTGTGATGACCGTGGTCATGGAGCTTTGTGATGACTAGGGAATGGAGCATTGTGATGACAAGAGTCCCAGATCATTGTGTTGACAGGTGTCATGGAATGTTGTGATGACAGTGGTCATGGAGCATTGTGATGACATTGGTCTTGGAGCATTGTGATGAGAAGGTCATGGAGCATTGGGCTGAAAATATTCATGGAGTATTGTGATGACAGGGGTCATGGAGCATTGTGATGACAACGGAATGGAGCATGGTGATGACAAGGTCCTGGAGCATTGTGATGAGAAGACCATGGAGACTTGTGATGACAAATCTCATGGAGCATTCTGATGAAAAGGGGCATGGAGCATTGTGATTACATGGGTCTTGGAGCATTGTGATGACAAGGGCATGGAGCATTGTGAGGAGAAGGCCATGGAACATTCTGATGACATGCGTCATGAAGCTTTGTGATGACAAGGGCATGGAGCATTGTGATTACAGGGGTTATGGAGCATTGTGATAACAAGGGTCATGGAGCCTTGTGATGACAAGGCCGTGGAACATTGTGATGGCAGGGGTCATGGAGCATTGTTATGATAGAAGTAATGGAGCATTTTGATGAGAAGGGCATTGAGCATTGGTCTGAAATATTTGATGGATTATTGTGATGAGAGTGGGCATGGAGCATTGTGATGACAAGGGCACGGAACACTGTGATACATGGGTCATGGAGGATTGTAATGACAAGGGCATGGAGCATTGTGATGGGAAGGGCATCGAGCATTGTGATGACAAGTGTCATGGTGCTTTGTGATGACAAGGGCATGGAGCCATGTGATGAGAGGGTTCATGGAGCATTGTGATGACAATGGCATGGAGCATTGTGATGCCAAGGGCCATGGAGCTTTGTGATGACAATGGTCATGGAGCATTTTGATGACAAGGGTGTGGTGCATTGTGATGAGAAGGGCAGGGAGCATTTTGATGACAGGGTCATGCAGCAATTTGATGAAAAGTGTAATGGAACATTTTGATGACAGGGGTTATAGAACATTGTGATGCCAGGGGTCATGGATCTTTGGGATGAAAAGGGTCATGGAGCATTTTGATGACGGAGTTATGGAACATTGTGATGTCAGGGTTCATGGATCATTGTGCAGATAAGGGGATGTAGCATTGTGATGACAGGGGTCATGGAACATTGTGATAACAGGGGTGAGGGAGGATTGTGATGACTAGTGGTGGAACATTGTGATATCTCATGTGAGAGAGCATTTGGATGAGAAGTTCATGGAGCATTGTGATTACAAGGTTTATGGAGCATAGCGATGACAAGGTTGTGGATCATTGTGATGAAAAGTGCATGGCACATTGTGAAGACAAAGGTCATGGAGCATTGTTCTGACAAAGGCATGGATCATTGTGATGACAAGGGTCACGGAGCATTGTGATGAAAAGTTCATGGAGCATTGTGGTTAAAATGGTCACAGAGCATTGTGATGACGCGGGCATGGACCGTTGTGATGACAAACGTTATGAAGCATTGTGATGACTGGAGTCACGGGGCATTGTGATGACAGGGGTCATGGAGCATTGTGATGAGAAGGACATGGAGCACTGTGATGACAGGGGCATGGAGCATTGGTCTGACAAGTTTCATAGATGATTGTGATGACAGTGGACATGGTGCATTGTGATGACAAGGGCATGGAGCATTTTGATGACAAGGGCAGGGAGTATTGTGAAGACAGGTGTCAGGGAGCATTGTGATGACATATGTCATGGTCCATTGCGATGACAATTGCATGGAGCATTGTGATGCCAAATGTAATGGAGGATTGTAATGACAAATATAATTCAGCATTGTGATGACTATGGCTTGGAGCATTATGATGACAAGGGCCAATGAGAATTTTCATGACAATGTCGTGAAGCATTGTGATGACAACGTCCTGGAGCATTGTGATGAGAAAACCATGGAGCCATGTGATGACAAGTCTCATGGAGCATACTGATGAAAAGGGGCATGGAGCATTCTGATTACAGGGGTCTGGGAACCCTGTGATAACAAGGGCATGGAGCATTGTGATGACAAGGGCATGGAACATTGGTCTAATAAATTTCATGGATTATTGTGATGACAGTTGGAATGGCGCATTGTGATGACAAGGGCATGGAGCATTGTGATGACCAGGTCATGCAGTATTGTGAAAAGAGGTGTCACGGAGCATTGTGATGACATATGTATTGGCCCATTGTGATGACAATGGCATGGAGCATTGGGATGCCAAGTGTCATGGAGGATTCTGATGACAAAGGTAATGGAGCATTGTGACCAAAATGGCTTGGAGCATAGTGATGACAAGGTTCAGGGAGCATTGTGCTGACAAGTGCATGGAGAATTGTGATGACAAGGGTCATGGAGCATTCTGATGACAAGCTTGTGGAGTATTTTGATGACAATGGCATGGAGCATTGTGATGAAAACGGCATGGGGCTTTGTGATGAAAAATGCATGAAGCCTTTTCCTGACAGGGTTCAAGGAGCATTCTGACGACAAGTGTCATGGAGCATTGTGATGACAAGTGTATTGAGAATTGTGATGACAAAGTTCATGGAGCATTGTGATGAAAAGGGCATGGAGTATTGTGATGACAGGCATCATGGAGCGTTGTGATGAAAAGTGTTATGGAACATTGTGATCACAAGTGTTTGGAGCATTGCGATGACAGAGGTCATGGATCATTTTGATTTCAAGGAACATGTAGCATTGTGATGACAAGGGCATGAAGCAATGTGATCCCAAGTTTCATGGAGGATAGTGATGACAATGGTAATGGAGTATTGTGATGACAAGTGCATAGAGTATTGTAATGAGAATGTCATGTAGCATTTTGATGACAAAGGCATGGAGCATTGTGATGACAGGTGTCATGGAGCACTGTGATGACAAGCGTCACGGAGCATTTTGAATACAGGGGTCATTGAGCATTGGGATGACAAGTGCATGGATCATTGTGATGACAAGCCTCATGGAGTATTGGGCTAAAAATATTCATGGAGTATTGTGATGACAGTGGTCATGGAGCATTGTGATGACTAGCGAATGGAGCATTGTGATGACAAGAGTCCCGGATCATTGTGCTGTCAGGTTTCATGGAGTGTTGTGATGACAGGGGTCATGGAGCATCGTGATTACAGGGGTCTTTGAGCACTGTGATGACAAGAGTCCCGAATCATTGTGTTGTCAGGTGTCATGGAGTGTTGTGATGACAGCGGTCATTCAGCATTGTGATGATATTGGTCATGGAGCATTGTGATGAGAAGGTCATGGGGCATTGGTCTGAAAATATTCATGGATTATTGTGATGGCAGGAGTCATGAAGCATTGTGATGACAAGGGAATGGAGCATGGTGATGACAATGTCCTGGAGCATTGTGATGAGATGACCATGGAGCCTGGTGATGACAAGTCTCATGGAGCATAATGATGAAAAGTGGCATGGAACATTGTGATTACAGGGGTCTTGGAGCATTGTGATGACAAGGGCATGGAGCATTGTGAGGAGAAGGCCATGAAACATTCTGATGACATGCTTCATGGAGCTTTGTGATGACAAGGGCATGGAGCATTGTGATTACAGGGGTCTTTGAGCATTGTGATGACATATGTCATGGTCCATTGCGATGACAATGGCATGGAGCATTGGTCTAATAATTTTCATGGATTATTGTGATGACATTTGAAATGGCGCATTGTGATGACAAGGCCATGGAGCATTGTGATGACCAGGTCATGAAGTATTGTGAAGAGAGTTGTCAGGGAGCATTTTGATGACAAGGGTCACGGAGCATTGTGATGAAATGTTCATGGAGCATTGTGGATACAAAGGTAACAGAGCCTTGTGATGACGCGGGCATGGACCATTGTGATGACAAATATTATAAAGCATTGTGATGACTGGAGTCACAGAGCATTGTGATGACAGGGGTCTTGGAGCACTTTGATGACAAGCGTCCCGGATCATTGTGTTGTCAAGTGTCATGGAGTGTTGTGATGACAGCGGTCATTCAGCATTGTGATGATATTGGTGATGGAGCATTGTGATGAGAAGGTCATGGAGCATTGGGCTTAAAATATTCATGTATTATTGTGATGACAGGGGTCATGGAGCATTGTGATGACAAGGGAATGGAGAATGGTGATGACAAGGTCCTTGAGCATTGTGATGAGATGACCATGGAGACTGGTAATGACAAATCTCATGGAGCATTCTTATGAAAAGGGGCAGGGAGCATTGTGATTACAGGGGTCTTGGAGCATTGTGATGACAAGGGCATGGAGCATTGTGAGGAGAAGGCCATGGAACATTCTGATGACATGCGTCATGGAGCTTGGTTATGACAAGGGCATGGAGCATTGTGATTTCAGGGGTTTTGAGCATTGTGATGACATATGTCATGGTCCATTGCGATGACAATGGCATGGAGCATTGGTCTAATAAGTTTCAAGGATTATTGTGATGACAGTTGGAATGGCACATTGTGATGACAAGGGCATGGAGCATTGTGGTGACCAGGTAATGAAGAATTGTGAAGAGAGGTGTCAGGGAGCATTGTGATGACAAGGGTCACGGAGCATTGTGATGAAATGTTCATCGAGCATTGTGGATACAAAGGTAACAGAGCCTTGTGATGACGTGGGCATGGACCATTGCGATGACAAATATTATGAAGCACTGTGATGACTGGAGTCACAGAGCATTGTGATGACAGCGGTCATGGAGCATTGTGATGACAAGGTCCTGGAGCATTGTGAAGAGATGACCATGGAGACTTGTGATGACAAGTCTCATGGAGCATTCTGATGAAAAGGGATATGGAGCATAGTGATTACAGGGGTCTTGGAGGACTGTGATGACAAGGGCATGCAGCATTGTGAGGAGAAGGCCATGGAGCATTCTGATGACATGCGTCATGGAGCACTGTGCTGAGAAAGGCATAGAGCATTGTGATGACAGGGGTTAAAGAGCATTGTGAAGAAAAGTTCATGGAGCATTGTGGTTAAAAAGGTCACAGAGACTGTTGATGATGAGGGCATGGACAATTGTGATGACAAAGGTCATGAAGAATTGTGATGACTGGAGTCACAGAGCATTGTGATGACAGGGGTCATGGAGCATTGTGATAACAAGTGCATGGAGCATTGTGTTGACAAGAGCATGGAGCATTGTGAAGACCAGGCGATGCAGTATTGTGAGGACAGGTGTCAGGGAGCATTGTGATGACATATATAATGGTCCATTGTGATGACAATGGCATGGAGCATTGTGATGCCAAGTGTCATGGAGGATTCTGATGACAAAGGTAATGGAGCATTGTGATGACAATGGCTTGGAGCATTGTGGTGACAAGGGTCAGGGAGCATTGTGCTGACAAGTGCATGGAGAATTGTGATGACCATGGTCATGGAGCATTCTGGTGACAAGCTTGTGGAGTATTTTCATGACAATGGCATGGAGCATTGTGATGAAAACGGCATGGGGCATTGTGATGAAAATGGCATGGAGCCTTTTCGTGACAGGGTTCAAGGAGAATTCTGATGACAAATATCAGGGAGCATTGTGGTGACAATGTACTGAGAATTGTGATGACAAAGGTCATGGAGCATTGTGATGAAAAGTGCATGGAGTATTGTGATGACAGGCATCATGGAGCGTTGTGATGACAAGTGCTATGTAACATTGTGATCACAAGGGTTTGGAGCATTGTGATGACAGTGGTTATGGATCATTTTGATTTCAAGGAGCATGGAACATTGTGATGACAAGTGTATGAAGCAATGTGGTCCCAAGTTTCATGGAGGATTGTGATGACAATGGTAATGGAGTATTTTGATGACAAGCGCATTGAACATTGTAAAAACAAGGTCATGTAGCATTCTGCTGACAAAGGCATGGAGCATTGTGATGCCAGGGGTAATGGAGCACTGTGATGACAAGCGTCACGGAGCATTGTGAATACAGGGGTCATGGAGCATTGGGATGACAAGGGCTTGGTTCATTGTGATGACAAGGGTCATGGAGCATTGGGCTGAAAATATTCATGGAGTATTGTGATGACAGGTTTCATGGAACACTGTGATGACTAGGGAATGGAGCATTGTAATGACAAGAGTGCAGGATCATTGTGTTGTCAGGTGTCATGGAGTTTTGTGATGACAGTGGTCATGGAGCATTGTGATGATATTTGTCATGGAGCATTGTGATGAGAAGGTCATGGAGTATCTGGCTGAAAATGTTCATGGAGTATTGTGATGACAGTGGTCATGGTGCATTGTTATGAGAAGGGAATGGAACATGGTGATGACAGGGGTCATGGAATATTTTGATTACAGGGTTGAGCGAGGATTGTGATGACTAGTGAGAGAACATGGTGATATCTCTGGTGAGAGAGCATTTGGATGAGAAGAGCATGGAGCATTGTGATTACAAGGTTTATGGAGCATAGCGATGACAAGGCGGTGGATCATTGTGATGGAAAGCCCGTGGCACATTTTCATGACAAAGGTCATGGAGCATTGTTCTGACAAAGACATGGAGCATTGTGATGACAAGGGTCACGGAGCATTGTGATGAAAAGTTCATCGAGAATTGTTGTTACAAAGGTCACAGAGCCTTGTAATGACGCGGGCATGGACCGTTGTGATGACAAATGTTATGAAGCATTGTGATGACAGGAGTCACGTAGAATTGGGTTGACAGGGGTCATAGAGGATTGAGATGACAAGGTCATGGAACATTGTGATGAGAAAATCATGGAGAATTGTGAAGACAGGTGTGAGGGAGCATTGTGATGACATAGGTCATGGTCCATTTCGATGAGAATGGCATGGTGCATTGTGATGCCAAATGTAATAGAGGATTGTGATGACAAATATAATGGAGCATTGTGATGACTAGGGCTTGGAGCATTATGATGACAAGGGCCATTGAGAATTTTCATGACAATGTCGTGAAGCATTGTGATGACAAAGTCCTCGAGCACTGTGATGAGAAAACCATGCAGGCTTGTGATGACAGGTCTCATGGAGCATACTGATGAAAAGGGGCATGGAACATTCTGATTACACGGGTCTTGGAACATTGTGATAGCAAGGGCATGGAGCATTTTGATGACAAGTGCATGGAGCATTGGTCTAATAAATTTCATGAATTATTGTGATGACAGTTGGAATGGCGCAGTGTGATGACAGTGGTCATGGAGCATTGTGATGATACTGGTCATGGAGCATTGTGATGAGAAGGTCATGGAGCACTGGGTTGAATATATTCATGTAGTATTGTGATGACAGGGGTCATGGAGCATTGTGATGACTAGGGAATGGAGCATGGTGATGACAAGGTCCTGGAGCATTGTGATGAGATGAAGATGGAGACTTGTGATGACAAGTCTCATGGAGCATTCTGATGAAAAGGGGCATGGAGCATTGTGATTACAGGCGTCTTGGAGCATTGTGAAGACAAGGGAATGGAGCATTGTGAGGAGAAGGCCATCGAACATTCTGATGGCATGTGTCATGGAGCTTTGTGATGAAAAGGGCATGGAGCATTGTGATTATAGGGGTCTTGGAGCATTGTGATGACAAGGGTCATGGAACATTTTGATGGCAGGGGTCATGGAGCAGTGTTATGAGAGAGGTAGTGGAGCATTGGGTTGAGAAGGGCATTGAGCATTTGTCTGAAATGTTTCATGGATTATTGTGATAAGAGTGGGCATGGAACATTGTGATGACAAGGGCATGGTACACTGTGATACATGGGTCATGGAGGATTGTAATGACAAGGGCATGGAGCATTGTGATGAGAAGGGCATCGAGCATTGTGATGACAAGTGTCATGGAGCTTTTGATGACAAGGGCATGGAGCAATGTGATGAGATGGTTCATGGAGCATTGTGATGACAATGACATGGAGCATTGTGATGCCAAGGGTCATGGAGCTTTGTGATGACAAAGGTCATGGAGCATTTTGATGACAAGTGTGTTGTGCATTGTGATGAGAAGGGCAGGGAGCATTGTGATGACAGGGTCATGCAGCAATTTGATGAAAAGTGTAATGGAACATTTTGATGACATGGGTTATAGAACATTGTGTTGCCATGGATCTTGGAGCTTTGGGATGAAAAGGGTCATGGAGCATTTTGATGACGGAGTTATGGAACATTGTGATGTCAGGGGTCAAGGAACATTGTGCTGATAAGGGGCTGTAACATTGTGATGACAGGGGTCAGGGAACATTTTGGTAACAGGGTTGAGCGAGGATTGTGATGACTAGTGATGGAATATTGTGATATCTCATGTGAGAGGGCATTTGGATGAGAAGTCCATGGAGGATTGTGATTACAAGGTTTATGGATCATAGCGATGACACGGTTGTGGATCATTGTGATGAAAACCGCATGGCACTTTGTGATGACAAGGTTCATGGAGCATTGTTCTGACAAAGGCATGGAGCATTGTGATGACAAGGGTCACGGAGCATTGTTATGAAATGTTCATGGAGCATTGTGGTTACAAAGGTCACAGAGCCTTGTGATGGCGCGGGCATGAACCGTTGTGATGACAAACGTTATGAAGCATAGTGATGACTGGAGTCACGGAGCATTGTGATGACAGGGGTCATGGAGCATTGTGATGACAAGGGCATGGAGAATTGTGATGACAGGGGCATGGAGCATTTGTCTGACAAGTTTCATAGATTATTGTTATGACAGTGGACATGGTGCTTTGTGATGACAAGGGCATGGAGCATTGTGAAGACAAGGGCATGGAGTATTGTGAAGACAAGTGTCAGGACACATTGTGATGACCTATGTCATGGTCCATTGCGATGACAATAGCATGGAGCATTGTGATGCCAAATGTAATGGACGATGTGATGACAAATATAATGGAGCATTGTGATGACTTTGGCTTTGAGCATTATGTTGACAAGGGCCATTGAGAATTTTCATGACAATGTCGTGAAGCATTGTGATGACAATTCCTGTAGCATTTTGATGAGAAAACCATGGAGGCTTGTGATGACAAATCTCAAGGAGCATACTGATGAAAAGGGGCCTGGAGCATTCTGATTACAGGGGACTTGGAACATTGTGATACAAGGGCATGGAGCATTGTAATGACAAGTGCATGCAGTATTGTTAAGAGAGGTGTCAGGGAGCATTGTGATGTCATATGTAATGGCCCATAGTGATGACAATGGCATGGAGCACTGTGATGCCAAGTGTCATGGAGGATTCTGATGACAAAGGTAATGGAGCATTGTGATGACAAGTGTTTGGAGCATTGTGATGACAAGTGTCAGGGAGCATTGTGCTGACAAGTGCATGGAGAATTGTGATGACAAGAATCATGGAGCATTCTGATGAAAAGCTTGTGGAGTATTTTGATGACAATTGCATGGAACATTGTGATGAAAATGGCATGGGGCATTGTGATGAAAAAGTAATTGAGCCTTTTGGTGACAGTGTTCAAGGAGCACTCTGACGACAATGTCAGGGAGCATTGTGATGACAAGTGTATTGAGAATTGTGATGACAAAGTCATGGAGTATTGTGATGAAAAGGGCATGGAGTATTGTGATGACAGGCATCATGGAGCGTTGTGATGACAAGTGTTATGGAACATTGTGATCACAAGTATTTGGAGAATTGTGATGACAGAGGTCATGGATCATTTTGATATCAAGGAGCAGGGAGCATTGTGATGACAAGGGCATGAATCAATGTGATCCCAAGTTTCAAGGAGGATTGTGATGACAATGGTAAAGGAGTATTGTGATGACAAGCACATAGAGCATTGTAATGACAAGGTCATGTAGCATTTTGCTGACAAAGGCATGGAGCATTGTGATGACATGTGTCATGAAGCACAGTGATGACAAGTGTCACGGAGCATTGTGAATACAGGGGTCATGGAGCATTGGGATGACAAGGGCATGTATCATTGTGATGACAAGTGTCATGGAGCATTGGGCTGAAAAAGTTAATGGAGTATTGTGATGACAGGGGTCATGGAATATTGTGATTACAGGGGTCTTGGTGCCTTGTGATGACAAGAGTCCCGGATCATTGTGTTGTCACGTGTCATGGACTGTTGTGATGACATTGGTCATGGAGCATTGTGATGATATTGCTCATGGAGCATTGTGATGAGAAGGTCATGGAGCATTGGGTTCAAATATTCATGGATTATTGTGATGACATGGGTCATGGAGCATGGTGATGACAAGGTCCTGGAGCATTGTGATGAGATGACCATGGATACTTGTGACGACAAGTCTCATGGAGCATTCTGATGAAAAGGGTCATGGAGCATTGTGATTACAGGGGTCTTGGAGCACTGTGATGACAAGGGCATGGATCATTGTGAGGAGAAGGCCATGGAACATTCTGATGACATACGTCATGGATTTTTCTGATGACAAGGGCATGGAGCAATGTGATGACAAGGCAGTGGAACATTGTGATGGCAGGGGTCATGGAGCATTGTTATGACAGTGTTAATGGAGCATTGTGATGAGAATGGCATTGACCTTTGGTCTGAAATGTTTCATGGATTATTGTGATGAGAGTGGGCATGGAGCATTGTGATGACTAGGGCACGGTACACTGTGATACTTGGGTCATGGAGGATTGTAATGTGAATGGCATGGAGCATTGTGATGAGAAGGGCATCGAGCATTGTGATGACAAGTGTCATGGAGCTTTGTGATGACAAGGGCATGGAGCCATATGATGAGAGGGTTCATGGAGCATTGTGATGGCAATGACATGTAGCATTGTGATGCCAACGGTCATGGAGCTTTGTGATGACAAAGGTCATGGAGCATTTTGATGACAAGTGTATGGTGCATTGTGATGAGAAGGGCAGGGAGCATTTTGATGACAGCGTCATGGAGCAATTTGATGAAAAGTGTAATGGAATATTTTGATGACAGGGGTTATAGAACATTGTGATGCCAGTGGTCATGGCTCTTTGGGATGAAAAGGGTCATGGAGCATTTTGATGAGAGGGGTTATGGAACATTGTGATGTCAGGGATCATGGAACATTGTGTTCATAGGGGGATGTAGCATTGTGATGACAGGGGTCATGGAACACTGTGATTATAGGGCTGAGGGAGGATTGTGATAACTAGTGATGGAATATGGTGATATCTCAGGTGAGAGAGCATTTGGATGAGAAGTTCATGGATCATTGTGATTACAAGGTTTATGGATCATAGCGATGACAAGGTTGTGGATCATTGTGATGAAAAGCACGTGGCACATTGTGATGACAAGGGTCATGGAGCATTGTTCTGACAAAGGCATGGAGCATTGTGGTGACAAGGGTCATGGAGCATTGTGATGAAATGTTCATGGAGCATTGTGGGTACAAAGGACACAGAGCCTTGTGATGACGCGGGCATGGACTGTTGTGATGACAAACATTATGAAGCACTGTGATGACTGCAGTCACGGAGCATTTGATGACTGGGGTCATGGAGCATTTTGATAACAAGGGCATGGAACATTGAGATGACAGGGGAATTGAGTATTGGTCTGACAATTTTCATAGATTATTTTGATGACAGTGGACATGGTGCACTGTGATGACAAGGGCCTGGGGCATTGTGATGAGAAGGTCATGGAATATTTTGAAGATAGGTGTGAGGGAGCATTGTGATGACATATGTAATAGTCCATTGCGATGACAATGGCAGGGAGTATTGTGATGCAAAATGTAATGGAGGATTGTGATGACAAATATAATGGAGCATTGTGATGACTAGGGCTTGGAGCATTATGATGACAAAACAATGGAGCCATGTGATGACATGTCTCATGGAGCATACTGATGAAAAAGGGCATGAAGCATTGTGATTATAGGCGTCCTGGATCTTTGTGTTGACAAGGGCATGGAGCTTTGTGAGGAGAAGACCTAGGAGCATTCTGATGGCATGTGCCATTGAGCTTTGTTATGACAAGGGCATGGAGCATCGTGATTACATGGGTCTTGGAGCATTGTGATGAAAAGGGCATGTATCATTGTGATGCAAAAAGCATGGAGACTTGTCATGACAGGGTAAAATGAGCATACAGACAACAAGTGTCAGGGAGCATTTTCATGACAAGTGTATTGAGCATTGTGATGACGAAGGTCATGGAGCATTGTGATGAGAAGACCATGGATAATTGTGATGACGAGCGTCATGGGGCATTGTGATGACAAGTGTTATGGAACATTGAGATCACAAGGGTTTGGAGCATTGATATGACAGAGTTCATGGAGCATTTTGATTTCATTGTGATGACAATAGCAGGAAGCATTATGATGATGGGCATGGTGCATTGTGATGACAGGGTTCATGGGTCATTGAGATAAAATGGGGCATAGAGCATTGTGATTACAGTGTTCTTGGAGCATTGTGATGAGAAGCGTCATGGAGCCTTGTGATGACAAGGCCATGGAACATCGTGATGGCAGGGGTCATGGATCATTGTTATGAAAGGGTTAATGTAGCATTGTGATGTCAAGAGCATGGAGCATTGTGATGAGAAGGTCATGGAGCATTCTGATGACATGTGTCATGGAGCTATGTGAAGACAACGGCATGGAGCAATGTGATGAGAGCTTTCATGGAGCATTGTGATGACAATGACATGGAACATTGTGATGCCAAGGGTCATGGATCTTAGTGATGACAAAAGTCATGGAGCATTTTGATGGCAAGGGCGTTGTGCATTGTGATGAGAAGGGCAGGGTGCATTGTGATGACAGAGACATGGAGCTATTTGATGAAAAGTGTCATGGAACATTTTGATGACAGGTGTTATGGAACATTGTGATGTCATGGGTCATCGAACATTGTGATGATAAGTGCATGTAGCATTGTGATGACAGGAGTCATGGAACATTGTGATGACAGGGGTGAGGGAGTATTGTGACAAATATTGATATAGCATTGTGATATCAGTGGTGAGAGAACATTTTGATGAGAAGTGCATGGAGCATTGTGATGACAAATTTTATGGAGCATTGTGATGACAAGATTTTGGAGCACTGTGATGATAAGTGCATGGTGCATTGTGATGACATGTGTCATGGAGCATTGTGCTGACAAGCACATGGAGCACTGTGATGACAATGTTCATGGAGCATTGTGCTGAGAAAGGCATAGAGCATTGTGATGACAAGGGTCAAAGAGCATTGTGATGAAAAGTTCATGGAGCATTGTGGTTAAAAAGGTCACAGAGACTGTTGATGACGAGGGCATGGATCATTGTGATGACAAAGGTCATGAAGCACAGTGATGACCGGAGACACGCAGCATTGTGATGACAGGGGTCATGGAGAATTGTGATAACAAGGGCATGGAACATTGTGGTTACAAGGGCATGGAACATTTGTCTAATAATTTTCATGGATTATTGCGATGACAGTTGGAATGGCGCATTGTGATGACAAGGGCATGGCGCATTGTGGTAACCAGGTTATGCATTATTGTGAAGACAGGTGTCAGGGAGCATTGTGATGACATATGTAATGGCCCATTGTGATGACGATGGCATGGAGCATTGTGATGTCAAGTGTCATGGAGGATTCTGATGACAAATGTAATGGAGCATTGTGATGACAATGGCTTGGAGCATTGTGAGGACAAGGGTCAATGAGCCTTGTGCTGACAAATGCATGGAGAATTGTGATGACAATGGTCATGGAGCATTCTGATGACAAGCTTGTGGAGTATTTTGAAGACAATGGCATGTAGCATGGTGAAGAAAACGGCATGGGGCATTGTGATGAATAAGGCATGGAGCCTTTTCGTGACAGGGTTCAAGGAGCATACTGATGACAAGTGTCAGGGAGCATTGTGATGACAAGTGTATTGAGAATTGTGATGACAAAGTTCATGGAGCATTGTGATGAAAAGGGCATGGAGCATTTTGATGACAGGCATCATGGAGCGTTGTGATGACTAGTGTTATGGACCATTGTGATCACAAGTGTTTGGAGCATTGTGATGAAAGATGTCATGGATCATTTTGATTTCAAGGAACATGGAGCATTGTGATGACAAGGGCATGAAGCAACGAGATCCCAAGGTTCATGGAGGATTGTGATGAGAATGGAAATGGAGTATTGTGATGACAAGCGCATAGAGCATTGTAATGAGAAGGTCATGTAGCCTTTTGCTGACAAAGGCATGGAGCATGGTGATGACATGTGTCATGGAGCACTGTGATGACAAGCGTAACGGAGCATTTTGAATACAGGGGTCATGGAGCATTGGGATGACAAGGGCATGGATCATTTTGATGACAAGGGTCATGGAGCACTGGGCTGAAAATGTTCATGGAGTGTTGTGATGACAGGGGTCATGGAGCATTGTGATGACTAGGGAATGGAGCATTGTGATGACAAGAGTCCCGGATCATTGTGTTTTCAGGTGTCATGGAGTGTTGTGATGACAGTGGTCATGGAGCATTGTGATGATATTGGTCATGTAGCATAGTGATGAGAAGGTCGTGGATCATTGGGCTGAAAATGTTCAAGGATTATTGCGATGACAGGGGTCATGGAGCATTGTGATGACAAGGGGATGGAGCATGGTGATGACAAGTTCCTAGAGCATTGTGATGAGAAGGCCATGGAGATTTGTGATGACAAGTCTCATTGAGCATTGTGATTACAGGGATCTTGGAGCATTGTGATGACTAGGGCATGGAGCCTTGTGATGAGAAGGCCATGGAGCTTTCTGATGACATGCGTCATGGAGTTTTTTGATGACATGTAATTGGAGCGTTGTTATTACAGTTATCTTGGAGCATTGTGATGAAAACTTCAAGGATCATTGTGATGAAAAAGGCATGGAGCCTTTTCATGACAGGGTTCAAGGAGCATACTGATGACAAGTGTCAGGGAGCATTGTGATGACAAGTGTATTGAGCATTGTGATGACAAAGATCATGGAGCATTGTGATAAGAAGACCATGGATAATTGTGATGATGAGCGTCATGGTGTGTTGGTATAATAAGTGTTATGCAACATTGTGATCACAAGTGTTTGGAGCATTATGATGACAGGGGTCATGCAGAATATTGATTTCACTGTGATAACAATAGCTTGAAGCATTATGATGATGGGCATGGTGCACTATGATAGTTTTCATGGAGCCTTGAGATGAAAAGGGGCATGGAGCATTGTGATTACAGGGGTCTTGGAGCATTGTGATGACAAGGGCATGGAGCATTGTGATGAGAAATCCATGGAACATTCTGATGACATGCGTCATGGAGCTTTGTGATGACAAGGGCATTGAGCATTGTGCTTTCAGGGGTCTTGAGCATTGTGATGAGATGTGTCATGGAACCTTGTGATGACAAGGGAGTGGAACATTGTGATTGCAGGGGTCATGGTGCATTGTTATGACAGGGGTAATGGAGCATTGTGATGAGAAAGGTATGGAACATTGGTCTGAAATGTTTCATGGATTATTGTGATGAGAGTGGGCATGGAGCATTGTGATGACAAGGGCACGGAACACTGTGATACATGGGTCATGCAGGATTGTAATGAAAAGGGCATGGAGCATTGTGATGAGAAGTGCATCGAGCATTGTGATGACAAATGTCATGGAGCTTTGTGATGACAAGGGCATGGAGCAATGTGATGAGAGGGTTCAAGGAGCATTGTGATGACAATGAAATGGAGCATTGTGATGCCAAGGGTCATGGTGCATTGTGATGACAAGGGCAGGGAGCATTTTGATGACTGGGTCAGGCAGCAATTTGATAAAAATTGTAATGAAATATTTTGAGGGCAGTGGTTATAGAACATTGTGATGTCAGGGGTCTTGGAGCTATGGGATGAAAAGGGTCATGGAGCATTTTGATGACAGGGGTTATGGAACATTGTGATGGCAGTGGTCATGGAACATTGTGATGATAATGGGATGTAGCATTGTGATGACTGGGTCATGGAACATTGTGATTACTGGGGTGAGGGAGTACTGTGATGACTAGTGATGGAACATTGTCATATCCCTTGTGAGAGAGCATTTTGATAAGAAGTGCATAGACCATTGTGATTACAAAGTTTATGGAGCATTGCAATGACACAGTTGTGAACCGTTGTGAGGAAATGCACGTGGCACATTGTGATGACAATGGTCATGGAGCACTGTTCTGACAAAGACATGGAGCATTGTGATGACAAGGGTCACGGAGAATTGTGATGAAAAGTTTATGGATCATTGTGGTTACAAAGGTCACAGAGCCTAGTGATGATGCGGGCATGGACCATTGTGATGACAAACTTTATGAAGCATCGTGATGACTGAAGTCACGGAGCATTGTGATGACAGTGGGCATGGTGCACTGTGATGACAAGGGCATGGAGCATTGTGATGAGATGGTCATGGAGTATTGTGAAGACAGGTGTCAGGGAACATTGTGATGACATATGTCATGTTCCATTGTGATGACAATGGCATGGAGCACTCTGATGCCAAATGTAATGGAGGATTTTGATGACAAATATAATGGAGCATTGTGATGATTAGGGCTTGGAGCATTATGATGACAAGGGCCATTGAAAATTTTCATGACAAGGTCGTGAAGCATTTTGATGACAATGTCCTGGAGCATTGTAATGACAAAACTATGGAGCCTAGTGATGACAAGTCTCATGGAGCATACTGATGAAAAGGGGCATGGAGCATTGTGATTACAGCGGTCTTGGAACATTGTGATGACAAGGGCATGGAGCATTCTAAGGAGAAGACCAAGGAGCATTCTGATGGCATGCATCATTGAGCTTTGAGATGAGAAGGGCATGGAGCATTGTGATTACATGGGTCTTGGAGCATTGTGATGAAAATGGCGTGGATCATTGAGATGAAAAAAGCATCGAGACTTGTCATGACAGGGTTCAAGGAGCATACAGACAACAAGTGTCAGGGAGCATTTTGATAAAAAGTGTATTGAGCATTGTGATGACGAAGGTCATGGAGCATTGTGATGAGAAGACCATGGATAATTTTGATGACGAGCCTCATGGGGCATTGTGATGACAAGTGTTATGGAATATTGTGATCACCAGGGATTGCAGCATTGTTATGACAGAGGTCATGGAACATTATGATTTCTTTGTTATGACAATCGCATGAAGCATTATGATGATGGGCATGGTGCATTGTGATGACAGGGTTCATGGATCATTGAGATGAAAAGGGGCATAGAGCATTGTGATTACAGGGTTCTTGGAGCATTTGAATGAGAAGGGTCATGGAGCATTGTGATGACAAGGCAATGGAACATCGTGATGGCAGGAGTCATGGAGCATTGTTATGACAGGGGTAATGGAGAATTGTGATGGCAAGGGCATGGAGCATTGTGATGAGAAGCGCATGGAGCATTCTGATGACATGTGTCATTGAGCTATGTGAAGACAAGGGCATGGAGCAATGTGATGAGAGTGCTCATGGAGCATTGTGATGACAATGACATGGGGCATTGTGATGCCAAGGGTCATGGATCTTTGTCATGACAAAGGTCATGGAGCATTTTGATGGCAAGGGCATTGTGCATTTTGATGAGAAGGGCAGGGAGCATTGTGATGACAGGATCATGAAGCAATTTGATGAAAAGTGTCATGGAACATTTTGATGACAGGTGTTATGGAACATTGTGATGTCATGGGTCATCGAACATTGTGATGATAAGTGCATGTAGCATTGTGATGACAGGAGTCAAGGAACAATGTGATGACAGGGGTGAGGTGGTATTGTGACAAATAGTGATGTAGCATTTTGATATAAGTGGTGGGAGAGCATTTGGATGAGATGTGCATGGATCATTGGGATGACAAATATTAAGGAGCATTGTGATGACAAGATTGTGGAGCACTGTGATGACAAGTGCATGGTGCATTGTGATGACATGTTACATGGAGCATTGTGCTGACAAGCGCATGGAGCATTGAATGACAAGGGTCAAAGAGCATTGTGATGAAAATTTCCTGGAGCACTGTGGTTAAAATGTCACAGAGACTGTTGATGATGAGGGCATGGGCCATTGTGAGGAAAAAGGTCATGAAGCATTGTGAAGACTGGAGTCACGGAGCATTGTGATGACAGGGAACATGGAGCATTGTGATGACAGTGGCATGGAACATTGTGATGACAAGGGCATGGAACATTGGTCTAATAAGTTTCATGGATTATTGCGATGACATTTGGAATGGCGCATTGTGATGACAAGGGCATGGAGCATTGTGAGGAACAGGTCAGGCAGTATTCTGAAGACAAGTGTCAGGGAGCATTGTGATGACATATGTAATGGCCCATTGTGATGACAATGGCATGGAGCATTGTGATGCCAAGTGTCATGGAGGATTCTGATGACAAAGGAAATGGAGCATTGTGATGACAATGGCTTGGAGCATTGTGATGACAAGCGTCAGGGAGCATTGTGCTGACAAGTGCATGGAGAATTGTGATGACAAGTGTCATGGAGCATTCTGATGACAAGCTTGTGGAGTATTTTGATGACAATGGCATGGAGCATTGTGATGAAAACGGCATGGGCCATTGTGATGGAAAAAGGCATGGAGTATTGTGATGAGAGGCATCATGGAGCATTGTGATGACAAGTGTTATGGAACACTGTGATCACAAGGGTTTGGAGCATTGTGATGACAGAGGTCATGGATCATTTTGATTTCAAGGAGCATGGAGCATTGTGATGACAAGGGCATGAAGCAATGTGATCCCAAGGTTCATGGAGGATTGTGATGACAATGGAAATGGAGTATTGTGATGACAAGCGCATAGAGCATTGTAATGACAAGGTCATGTAGCATTTTGTTGACAAAGGCATGGAGCATTGTGACGACGTGTCATGGAGCACTGGATGACAAGCGTAACGGAGCATTGTGAATACAGGGGTCATGGAGCATTGGGATGACAAGGGCATGGATCATTTTGATGACAAGGGTCATGGAGCACTGGGCTGAAAATGTTCATGGAGTGTTGTGATGACAGGGGTCATGGAGCATTGTGATGACTAGGGAATGGATAATTGTGATGACAAGAGTCCCGGATCATTGTGTTTACAGGTGTCATGGAGTGTTGTGATGACAGTGGTCATGGAGCATTGTGATGATATTGGGCATGGAGCATTTTGATTAGTAGATCGTGGAGCACTGGGCTGAAAATGTTCATGGATTATTGTGATGACAGGACTCAATGAGAATTGTGATGACAATGGCATGGAATATTGTGATGAGAAGGACATGAAGCATTCTGATGACTTGCGTTATGGAGCATTTTGATGACAAGGGCATGGAGCATTGTGATTACAGGAATCTTGGAGCATTGTGATGAAAATGGCATGGATTATTGTGATGAAAAAGGGATGGATCCTGGTCATGACAGGGTTCAAGGAGCATTCTGACGACAAGTGTCAGGGAGCATTGTGATGAGAAGTTTATGGAGCTTTGTGATGACAAAGTTCATGGGGCATTGTAATGAGAAGACCATGGATAATTGTGATGATGAGCGTCATGGGGTGTTGTGATGATAAGTGTTATGGAACATTGTGATCACAACGGATTGGAGCATTATGATGACAGAGGTCATGGAGAATATTGATTTCATTGTGATGACAATAGCCTGAAGCATTATGATGATGGGCATGGTGCATTGTGATGAAAGGGTTCATGGAGCATTGAGATGAAAAGGGGCATTGAGCATTGTGATTACAAGCGTCATGGGGCAGTGTGATGACAAGGGCATGGAGCATATTGATGAAAAGGCCATGGAACATTCTGATGACATGCGGCATGAAGCTTTATGATGACAAGGGCATGGAGCATTGTGATTTCAGGGGTCTTGAGCATTGTGATGACAAGTGTCATGGAACCTTGTGATGACTAGGCCGTGGAACATTGTGATGGCAAGGGTCATGGTGCATTGTTATGACAGGGGTAATGGAGAATTTTGATGACAAGGGCACGGAACACTGTGATACATGGGTCATGCAGGATTGTAATGACAAAGGCATGGAGCATTGTGATGAGAAAGGCATCGAGCATTGTGATGACAAATGTCATGGAGCTTTGTGATGACAAGGGCATGGAGCAATGTGATGAAAGTTTCCATGGTGCATTGTGATGACAAGGACATGGAGCATTGTGATGCCAAGTGTCATGGAGCTTTGTGATGACAAAGTTCATGGAGCATTTTGTTGGCAAGGGCATTGTGCATTGTGATGAGAAGGGCAGGGAGCATTGTGATGACGGTGTCATGGAACATTGTGATGACAGGGGTGAGGGAGTATTGTGACAAATAGTGATATAGCATTGTGATATCCGTGGTGAGAGAGCATTTCGATGAGAAGTGCATGGAGCATTCTGATGACAAATTTTAAGGAGCATTGTGATGACAAGATTGTGGAGCACTGTGATGACAAGTGCATGGTGCATTGTGATGACATGTGTCATTGAGCATTGTGCTGACAAGCGCATGGAGCATTGTGACATCAAGGGTCATGGAGCATTGGGATGAAATGTTCATGGAGAATTGTGGTTAAAAAGGTCACAAAGCCTTGTTATGACGAGTGTATGAACCATTGTGATGACAAAGGTCATGAAGCATTGTGATGACTGGAGTCATGGAGCATTGGGATGACAGGGGTCATGGAGAATTGTGATAACAAGGGCATGGAGCATTGTGATGACAAGGGCATGGAACATTGGTCTAATAAGTTTCATGGATTATTGCGATGACAGTCGGCATGACGCATTGTGATGACAAGGGCATGGACCATTGTGGTGACCAGGTCATGCAGTATTGTGAAGACAGGTGTCAGGGAGCATTGTGATGACATATGTAATGGCCCATTGTGATGACGATGGCATGGAGCATTGTGATGTCAAGTGTCATGGAGGATTCTGATGACAAAAGTCATGGAGCATTGTGGTGACATTGGCTTGGAGCATTGTGATGACAAGGGTCAGGGAGCATTGTGCAGACAAGTGCATGGAGAATTGTGATGACAAGGGTCATGGAGCATTCTGATGACAAGCTTCTGGAGTATTTTGATGACAATGACATGGAGCATTGTGATGAAAACGGCATGGTGCTTTGTGATGAAGAAAGCATAGAGCCTTTTCGTTACAGGGTTCAAGGAGCATTTTGACGACAAGTGTCAGGGAGCATTGTGCTGACATGTGTATTGAGAATTGTGATGAGAAAGGTCATGGAGCATTGTGAAGAAAAGGGCATGGAGTATTGTGATGACAGGCATCATGGAGCGTTGTGATGACAAGTGTTATGGAACATTGTGATCACAAGGGTTTGGAGCATTGTGATGACAGAGGTCATAGATTATTTTGATTTCAAGTAGTATGGAGCGTTTTGATGACAAGGGCATGAAGCAATGTGATCCCAAGTTTCATGGAGGATTGTGATGACAATGGAAATGGAGGATTGTGATGACAAGCGCATAGAGCATTGTAATGACAAGGTCATGTAGCATTTTGCTGACAAAGCCATGGAGCATTGTGATGACATGTGTCATGGAGCACTGTGATGACAAACGTCACGGAGCATTGTGAATACAGGGGTCATGGAGCATTGGCATGACAAGGTCCTGGAGCATTGTGATGAGAACACCATGGAGACTTGTGATGACACGTCTCATGGAGCATTCTGATGAAAAGGGGCATGGAGCATTGTGATTACTGGGATCCTGGAGCATTGTGATGACTAGGGCATGGAGCATTGTGAGGAGAAGGCCATGGAGCAATCTGATGACATGCTTCATGGAGTTTTGTGATGACAAGGGCATGGAGCATTTGTGATTACAGGGATTTTGAAGCATTGTGATGAAAAATGCATGGATCATTTTTATGAAAAAGGCATGGAGCCTTGTCATGACAGGGTTCAAAGAGCATACTGACGACAAGTGTCAGGGAGCATTGTGATGACAAGTGTATTGAGCATTGTGATGACAAAAATCATGGAGCATTGTGATGAGAAGACCATGGATAATTGTGATGATGAGCGTCATTGGGTGTTGTGATGATAAGGTTTATGGAACATTGTGATCACAAGGGTTTGGAGCATTATGATGACAGAGGTAAAGGAGAATATTGATTTCATTGTGATGACAATAGCCTGAAGCATTATGATGATGGTCATGGTGCATTGTGATGACAGGGTTCATGGAGCATTGAGATGAAAAGGGGCATGGAGCATTGTGATTACAAGGGTCTTGGAGCATTGTGATGACCAGGGCATGGAGCATTGTGATGAGAAGGCCATGGAACATTCTGATGACTTGCGTCATGGAGCATTGTGATGACAAGGGCATGGAGCATTGTGATTTCAGGGGTCTGGAGCATTGTGATGACAAATCTCATGGAACCTTGTGATGACTAGGCCGTGTAACATTGTGATGGCAAGGGCCATGGTGCATTGTTATGACAGGTGTAATGGAGCATTGTGATGAGAGGGGCATGGAACATTGGTCTGAAATTTTTCATGGATTATTTTGATGAGAGTGGGCATGGAGCATTGTGATGACAAGGGCACGGAACACTGTGATACATGGGTCATGCAGGATTGTAATGACAAGGGCATGGAGCATTGTGAAGAGAAAGGCATCAAGCACTGTGATGACAAGTGTCATGGAGCTTTGTGATGACAAGGGCATGGAGCAATATGATGAGTGGATTCATGGAGCATTGTGATGACAATGACATGGAGCATTGTGATGCCAAGGGTCATGGAGCTTTGTGATGACAAGTCATGGAGAATTTTGATGACATGGGCATGGTGCATTGTGATGAGAAGTGCAGGGAGCATTTTGATGACCAGGTCATGCAGCAATTTGATAAAAAGTATAATGGAACATTTTGATGGCAGGGGTATAGAACATTGTGATGTCAGGGGTCATGGAACATTGGGATGAAAAGGGCATGGATGATTGTGATGACAAGGGTCATGGAGCATTCTCATGACAAGCTTGTGGAGTATTTTGATGACAGTGGCTTAGAGCACTGTGATGAAAACGGCATGGGGCATTGTGTTGAACAAGGCATGGAGGCTTTTCGTGACAGGGTTCAAGGAGCATTCTGACTAGTGTCAGGGAGCATTGTGATGACAAGTGTATTGAGAAATTTGATGACAAAAGTCATGGAGCATTGTGATGAAAAGTGCATGGGGTATTGTGATGACAGGCATCATGGAGCATTGTGATAACAAGTGTTATGGAACATTTTGAACACAAGGGTTTGGAGCATTGTGATGACAGAGGTCATGGATCATTTTGATTTCAAGGAGCATGGAGCATTGTGATGAAAAGGGCATGAAGCAATGTGATCCCAAGGTTCATGGAGGATTTTGATGACAATTGTAATGGAGTATTGTGATGACAAGCGCATAGAGCATTGTAATGACAAGTTCATGTAGCATTTTGCTGACAAAGGCATGGAGCATTGTGATGACAGGTTTCATGGAGCACTGTGATGACAAGCGTCACGGAGCATTGTGAATACAGGGGTCATGGAGCATTGGGATGACAAGGGCATGGATCATTGTGATGACAAGGGTCATGGAGCACTGGGCTGAAAATGTTCATGGAGTATTGTGATGACAGTGGTCATGGAGCATTGTGATAACAGAGGTCATGGAGCATTTTGATTTCATTTTGATGACAATAGCATGAAGCTTTATGATGATGGGCATGGTGCATTGTGATGACAGGGTTCATGGATCATTGAGATGAAATTGGGCATGGAGCATTGTGATTACAGGGGTCTTGGAGCACTGTGATGACAAGGGCATGGAGCATTTTGATTAGAAGGACATGGAACATTCTGATGGCATGTGTCATGGAGCTTTGTGATAACAAGGGCATGGAGCTTTTTGATTACAGGGGTCTTGGAGCATTGTGATGACAAGTGTCATGGAGCCTTGTGATGACAAGGCCGTGGAATATTTTGATGGCAGGGGTCATGGAGCATTGTTATGACAGGGGTAATGGAGCACTGTGATCAGAAGGGCATGGAGCATTGTGATTACAAGGTTTATGGAGCATTACCATGACAAACTTGTGGACCGTTGTGATGAAAAGCGTGTAGCACATTGTGATGACAAGGGTCATGGAGCATTGTTCTGACAAAGGCATGGAGCATTTTGATGACAAGGGTCACGGAGCATTGTGATGAAAAGTTCATGGAGCACTGTGTTTATAAAGGTCACAGAGCCTTGTGATGACGCGGGCATGGACCATTGTGATGACAAATGTTATGAAGCATTGTGATGACTTGAGTCACGGAGCATTGTGATGACAGTGGTCATGGAGCAATGTGAGGACAAGGGCATGGAGCATTGTGGTGACAGGGGCATGGAGCATTGTTCTGACAAGTTTCATAGATTATAGTGATGACAGTGGACATGGTGCATTGTGATGACAAGGGCATGGATCATTGTGAAGAGAAGGTCATGGAATATTGTGAAGACACGTGTCAGGGAGCATTGTGATGACATATGTCATGGTCCATTGCAATGACAATGGCAGGGAGCATTGTGATGCCAAATATAATGGAGGATTGTGATGAGAAATATAATGGAGTATTGTGAGGACTAGGGCTTGGAGCATTATGATGACAAGGGGCATTGAGAATTTTCATGAAAAGGTCGTGAAGCATTGTGATGACAATGTCCTGGAGCATTGTGATGAGAAATCCATAGAGAATTGTGATGACAATTCTCATGGAGCATACTGATGAAAAGGGGCATGGACCATTGTGATTACAGGGGTCTTGGAACATTGTGATGACATGGGCATGGAGCATTGTGAGGAGAAGGCCAAGGAGCATTCTGAAGACATGTTTCATTGAGCTTTGTGATGACAAGAGCATGGAGCATTGGGTTTAAAGGTGTCTTGGAGCATTGTGATGAAAAGGGCATGGATCATTGTGATGAAAAAGGCATGGAGCCTTGACATGACAGGGTTCAAGGAGCATACAGACAACAAGTGTCAGGGAGCATTTTGATGACAAGTGTATTGAGCATTCTGATGACAAAGTCATGGAGCATTGTAATGAGAAGGCCATGGATAATTTTGATGACGAGTGTCATGGGGCATTGTGATGACAAGTGTTTTGGAATATAGTGATCACAAGGGTTTGGAGCATTGTTATGACAGAGGTCATGGAGCATTTTCAATTCATTGTGATGGCAATAGCATGAAGCATTATGATGATGGGCATGGTGCATTGTGATGACAGGGATCATGGATCATTGAGATGAAAAGGGGCATAGAGCATTGTGATTACAGGTTTTATGGAGCATTGCTATGACAAATATGTGGACCGTTGTGATGAAAAGCGCATGGCTCATTGTGATGACAAGGGTCATGGAGCATTTTTCTGACAAAGGCATGGAGCATTGTGATTACAAGTTTCACAGAGCATTGTGATGAAAAGTTCATGGAGAATTGTGGTTACAATGGTCACAGAGCCTTGTGATGACGCCGGCATGGACAATTGTGATGACAAATGTTATGAAGCATTGTGATGACTGGAGTCACGGAGCATTGTGATGACAAGGGTCAAGGAGTACTGTGATGACAAGGGCATGGAGCATTGTGATGACAAGGGCATGGAGCATTGTGATGACAGGCGCATGGATCATTGGTCTAAAAAGTTTCATAGATTATTGTGATGACAGGGGACATGGTGCATTGTGACGACAAGGGCATGGATCATTGTGAAGAGAAGGTCATGGAGTATTGTGAAGACAGGTGTCAGGGAGCATTGTGATGACATAGGTCATGGTCCATTGCGATGACAATGGCAGGGAGCATTGTGATGCCAAATGTAATGGAGGATTGTGATGACAAATATAATGGCGCATTGTGAGGACTAGGGCTTGGATCATTATGATGACAAGGGCCATTGAGCATTTTCAGGACAATGTCGTGAAGCATTGTGATGATAAGGTCCTGGAGCATTGTGATGAGAAAAACATGGAGCAATGTGATGACAACTCTCTTGGAGCATACTGATGAAAAGGGGCATGGACCATTGTGATTACAGGGGTCTTAGAGCATTGTGATGACAAGGGCATGGAGCACTGTGAGGAGAAGGCCATGGAACATTCTGATGACATGCGTCATGGAGCTTTGTGATGACATTGGTATGGAGCATTGTGAGGAGAAGGCGAAGGAGCATTTTGAAGACATGTGTCACTGAGCTTTGTGATGACAAGGGCATGTAACACTGTGATTGCAGGGGTCTACGAGCATTGTGATGAAAAGGGCATGGATCATTGTGATGGAAAAGGCATGGAGCCTTGTCATGACAGGGTTCAAGGAGCATACTGAAGACAAGTGTCAGGGAGCATTTTGATGACAAGTGTATTGAGCATTGTGATGAGAAAAGTCATGGAGCCTTGTGATGACAAGGCCATGGAACATCGTAATGGAAGGGGTCATGGAGCATTGTTATGACAGGGGTAATGGAGCACTGTGATGGCAAGGGCATGGAGCATTGTGATGAGAAGGCCATGGAGCATTCTGATGACATGTGTCATGGAGCTTTGTGAAGACAAGGGCATGGAGCAATGTGATGAGAGCATTCATGGAGCATTGTGATGACAATGACATGCAGCATTGTTATGCCATGGGTCATGGATATTTGTGATGACAAAGGTAATGGAGCATTTTGATGGCAAGGGCATTGTGCATTGTGATGAGAAGAACAGGGAGAATTGTGATGACAGGGTCATGGAGCAATTTGATGAAAATTGTCATGGAACATTTTGATGACATGTGTTATGGAACATTGTGATGTCAGGGGTCATCGAACATTGTGATGATAAGTGCATGTAGCATGGTGATGACAGGAGTCATGGAACATTGTGATGACAGGGGTGAGGGAGTATTGTGACAAATAGTGATGTAGCATTTTGATATCAGTGGAGAGAGAGCACTTTGATGAGAAGTGCATGGAGCATTATGATGACAATGTTTATGGAGCATTGTGATGACAAGATTGTAGAGCACTGTGATGACAAGCGCATGGTGCATTGTGATGACATGTGTCATGGAGCATTGTGCTGACAAGCGCATGGAGCATTGTGATGACAAGGGTCATGGAGCATTTTGATGACAAGTGTGTGGTGCATTGTGATGAGAAGGTGAGGGATCATTTTTTTTTAATGGTTTAATAAAATTTGTTAGGGCCATTTTGAGAAATGTTTTTATTATAGGTTTTTTGTAACCCATTATTTATTTATTTATTTATCTATCTATCTATCTATTTATTTATTTATTTATTTATTTATTTATGGCTGTGTTGGGTCTTCGTTTCTGTGCGAGGACCTTCCCTAGTGGTGGCAAGTGGGGGCCTCTCCTCATCACGGTGCGCGGGCCTTTCATTATCGTGGCCTCTCTTGTTGCAGAGCACAGGCTCCAGACACGCAGGCTCAGTAATTGTGGCTCACGGGGCTAGCTGCTCCGTGGCATGTTCGATCTTCCCAGACCAGGGCTCGAACCCATGTCCCCTGCACTGGCAGGCAGACTCTCAACCACTGCACCACCAGGGAAGCCCGCATAAGGTGAGGGATCATTTTGATGACAGGGTCATGCAGCAATTTTTTGAAAAGTGTAATGGAACATTTTGTTGACAGGGGTTACAGAACATTGTGATGCCATGGGTCATGGAGCTTTGGGATGAAAAGTGTCATGGAGCATTTTGATGACAGGGCTTATGGAACATTGTGATGTCAGTGGGGTCCTGGAACATTGTGATTACAGGGTTGAGGGAGGATTGTGATGACTAGTGATGGAACATAGTGATATCTCAGGTGAGAGAGCATTTGAATGAGAAGTGCATGGAGCATTGTGATTACAAGTTTTATGGAGCATAGCGATGACAAGGTTGTGGATCATTGTGATGAAAAGCGTGTGGCACATTGTGATGACAAGGGTCATGGAACATTGTTCTGACAAAGGCATGGAGCATTGTGATGACAAGGGTCACGGAGCATTGTGATGAAAAGTTCATGGAGCATTGTGGTTACAAAGGTCACAGAGCCTTGTGATGATGCGGGCATGGACCATTTTGATGACAAACGTTATGAAGCAATGTGATGACTGGATTCACGGAGCATTGTGATGACAGGGGTCATGGAGCATTGTGATGACAAGAGCATGGAACATTGTGATGACAGGGACATGGAGAGTTGTGGTGACAAGTTTCAGAGATTATTGTGATGACAGTGGAAATGGTGCATTGTGATGACAAGGGCATGGAGCATTGTGATGAGAAGGTCATGGAATATTGTGAAGAGAGCTGTCAGAGAGCATTGTGATGACATATGTCATGGTCCATTGCGATGACAATGGCAGGGAGCATTGTGATGAAAATTTCATGGAGCATTGTGGTAACAAAGGTAACAGAGCCTTGTGATGATGTGGGCATGGACCACTGTGATGACAAATGTTATGAAGCATTGTGATGATGGGAGTCACATAGCATTGTGATGACAGGGGTCATGAAGCTCTGTGATGACAAGGGCAAGGAGCATTGTGCTTAGAAAGGCATACAGCATTGTGAAGACAAGGATCAAAGAGCATTGTGATAAAAAGTTAATGGAACATTGTGGTTAAAAAGGTCACAGAGACTGTTGATGATGAGGGCATGGACCATTGTGAGGAAAAAGGTCATGAAGCATTGTGATGACTGGAGTCACGGAGCATTGTGATAAAAAGGGCATGGAGAATTTTGATGACAAGGGCATGGAGCATTGCTTTAATAAGTTTCATGGATTATTGCGATGACAGTTGGAATGGCGCATTGTGATGAGAAGGGCATGGAGCATTGTGATGACCCGGTCATGCAGTATTGTGAAGACAGGTGTCAGGGAGCATTGTGATGAGATATGTAATGGCCCATTGTGATGACAATGGCATGGAGCATTGTGATGTCAAGTGTCATGGAGGATTCTGATGACAAATGTAATGGAGCATTGCGATGACAATGGCTTGGAGCATTGTGATGACAAGGGTCAGGGAGCATGGTGCTGACAAGTGCATGGAGAATTGTGATGACAAGGGTCATGGAGCATTCTGATGACAAGCTTGTGGAGTATTTTGATGACAATGGCATGGAGCATTGTGATGAAAACAGCATTGGGCATTGTGATGAAAATGGCATGGAGCCTTTTCGTGACAGGTTTCAAGGAGCATTCTGACGACAAGTTTCAGGAAGCATTGTAATGACAAGTGTATTTAGAATTGTGATGACAAAGGTCATGGAGCATTGTGAGGAAAAGGCCATGGAGTATTGTGATGAGAGGCATCATGGAGCGTTGTGATGACAAGTGTTATCGAACATTGTGATCACAAGGGTTTGGAGCACTGTGATGACAGAGGTCATGGTTCATTTTGATTTCAAGGAGCATGGAGCATTGTGATGACAAGCACATGAAGCAATGTGATCCCAACGTTCATGGAGGATTGTGATGACAATGGTAATGGAGTATTGTGATGATAAGTGCATACAGCATTGTAATGACAAGGTCATGTAGCATTTTGCTGACAAAGGCATGGAGCATTGTGATGACATGTGTCATGGAGCACTGTGATGACACCCGTCATGCAGCATTGTGAATACAGGGGTCATGGAGCATTGGGATGACAAGGGCATGGATCATTGTGATGACAAGCGTCATGGAGCATTGGGCTGAAAATGTTCATGGAGTATTGTGATGACAGTGGTCATGGAGGATTTTGATGACAGAGGTCATAGAGAATTTTGATTTCATTGTGCTGACAATAGCCAGAAGCATTATGATGATGGGCATGATGCACTGTGATGACAGCGTTCATGGACCATTGATATGAAAAGGGGCATGGAGCACTGTGATTACAGGGGTCTGGGAGCATTGTGATGAAAAGGGCATGGAGCATTTTGATGAGAAGGCCATGGAACATTCTGATGACATGTGTCATGGAGCTTTGTGATGACAAGGTCATAGAGCATTGTGATTACAGTGTTCTTGGGGCATAGTGATGAGAAGGGTCATGGAGCCTTGTGATGAAAAGACCATGGATCATCGTGTTGGCTTGGGACATGGAGCATTGTTATGACAGGGGTAATGGAGCTTTGTGATGGCAAGGGCATAGAGCATTGCGATGAGAAGGCCATGGAACATTCTGATGACATGTATTATGGAGCTTTGTGATGACAAGGGCATGGAGCAATGTGATGAGAGCGTTCATGGAGCATCGTGATGACAAAGACATGGATCATTGTGATGCCAAGCGTCATGGATCTTTGTGATGACAAATATCTTGGAGCATTTTGATGACAAGGGCGTTGTGCATTGTGATGAGAAGGGCAGGAGCATTGTGATGAAAGGGTCATGGAGCAATTTGATGAAATGTGTCATGGAGCATTTTGATGACAGGGGTTATGGAACATTGAGATGTCAGTGGTCATGGAGCATTTTGATGAAAAGGGTCATGGAGCATTTTGCTGACAGGGGTTATGTAACATTGTGATGTCAGTGGTCATCAAATATTGTGATGATAATGCATGTAGCATTGTGATGACAGGAGTCATGGAACATTGTGATGACAGGGCTGAGGGGGTATTGAGACGAATAGTGATGTAACAATGTGATATCAGTGGTGAGAGAGCATTTTGATGAGAAGTGCATGGAGCATTGTGATGACAAGGTTTATGGAGCATTGTGATGACAAGTTTGTGGAGCACTGTGATGACAAGTGCATGGTGCATTGTGATGACATGTGTCATGGAGCATCGTGCTGACAAGTGCATGGAGCATTGTGATGACAAGTGCCATGGAGCATTGTGATGAGAAAGGAATAGAGCATGGTGATGACAAGGGTCAAAGAGCATTGTGATGAAAAGTTCATGGAGTATTGTGGTTAAAAACATCTCAGAGACTGTTGATGATGAGGGCATGGACCATTGTGATGACAAAGGTCAAGAAGCATTTTGATGATTGGAGTCACATAGCATTGTGATGACAGGGGTCATGGAGCATTGTAATAACAAGGGAATGGAGCATTGTGATGACAAGGACATGGCGCATTGGTCTAAAAAGTTTCATGGATTATTGCGATGACAGTTGGAATGGCGCATTGTGATGACAAGGGCATGGAGCATTGTGATGACCAGGTCATGCAGTATTGTGAAGAGAGGTGTGAGGGAGCATTGTGATGACATATATAATGGCCCATTGTGATGACAATGGCATGAAGCATTGTGATGCCAAGTGTCATGGAGGATTCTGATGACAAAGGTAATGGAGCATTGTGATGACAGTGGCATGGAGCATTGTGATGACAAGGGTCAGGTAGCTTTGTGCTGAGAATCGCATGGATAATTATGATGACAAGGGTCATGGAGCATTCTGATGACAAGTTTGTGGAGTATTTTGATGACAATGACATGGAGCATTGTGATGAAAACGGCATGGGGCATTGTGATGAAAATGTCATGGAGCCTTTCGTGACAGGGTTCAAGGAGCATTCTGACGACAAGTGTCAGGGAGCATTGTGATGACAAGTGTATTGAGAATTGTGATGACAAAGGTCATGGAGCACTGTGATGAAAAGGGCATGCAGTATTGTGATGACAGACATCATGGAGCATTGTGATGACAAGTGTTATGGAACATTGTGATCACAAGGGTTTGGATCACTGCAATGACAGAGGTCATGGATCATTTTAATTTCAAGGATCATGGAGCATTTTGATGACAAGGTCATGAAACAATGTGATCCCAAGGTTCATGGAGAATTTTGATGACAATGGTAATGGAGTATTGTGTTGACAAGCACATAGAGCATTGTAATGACAAGGTTATGTAGCATTTTGCTGACAAAGGCATGGAGCATTGTAATGACAGCTGTCATGGAGCACTGTGATGACAAGCGTCACGGAGCATTGTGAATACAGGGTCATGGAGCATTGGGATGACAAGAGCATGGATCATTGTGATGACAGGGATCATGGAGCATTATGACGACAGAGGTCATGGAAAATTTTGATTTCACTGTGCTGACAATAGCCGGAAGCATTATGATGATGGGCATGGTGCATTGTGATGACAGTGTTCATGGAGCATTGAGATGAAAAGGGGCATGGAGCATTGTGATTACAGGGGTCTGGGAGCATTGTGATGACAAGGGCATGGAACATTTTGTTGAGAAGGCCATGGAACATTCTGATGACATGTGTCATAGAGCTTTGTGATGACAAGGGCCTGGAACATTGTGATTACATGTATTTTGGAGCATTGTGATGACAAGGGTCATGGTGCCTTGTGATGGCAAGGCCATGGAACATTGTGATGGCAGGGGTCATGGAACATTGCTATGACAGGGGTAATGGAGCATTTTGATGAGAAGGGCATGGAACTTTGTGTTTACAAAATTTATGGAGCATTGCCATGACAAATTTGTGGACCGTTGGGGTGTAAAGCGCGTGGCACATTGTGATGATAAGGGACATGGAGTATTTTTCGGACAAATGCATGGAGCATTGTGATGACAAGGGTCACGGAGCATTGTGATGAAAATTTCATGGAGCATTGTGGTTACAAATGTCACAGAGCCCTGTGATGACGTGGGCATCGACCATTGTGATGACAAATGTTATGAAGAATTGTGATGACTGGTGTCAAAGAGCATTTGGATGACAGGGGTCATAGAGCATTGTGATGCCAAGGGCAAGGGGCATTGTGCTGAGAAAGACATATAGCATTGTGATGACAAGGGGCAAAGAGCATTGTGATGAAATGTTCATGGAGCATTGTGGTTAAAAAGGTCACAGAGACTGTTGATGATGAGGGCATGGACCATTGTGATGACAAAGGTCATGGAGCATTGTGATGACTGGAGTCACGGAGCATTGTGATGACAGGGGTCATGGAGCATTGTGGTAACAAGGGCATGGAGCATTGTGATGACAAGGGCATGGAGCATTGGTCTAATATGTTTCATGGATTAATGCGATGACAGTTGGAATGGCATATTGTGATGACAAGGGCATGGAGCATTGTGATGACCAGGACTTGCAGTATTGTGAAGACAAGTGTCAGGGTACATCGTGATGACATATGTAATGGCCCATTGTGGTGACAATGGCATGGAGCATTGTGATGCCAAGTGTCATGGAGGATTCTGATGAAAAAGGTAATGGAGCATTGTGATGACAATGGTTTGGTGCATTGTGATGACAAGTGTCAGGGAGCATTGTGGTGACAAGTGCAGGGAGAATTATGATGACAAGGGTCATGGAGCATTGTGATGAAAATGACATGGAGTATTGTGATGACAGTCATCATGGAGAGTTGTGATCACAAGTGTTATGGAACACTGTGATCACAAGTGTTTGGAGCATTGTGATAACAGAGGTCATGCATCATTTTCATTTCATGGAGCATGGAGCACTGTGATGACAAGGGCATGAAGCAATGTGACCAAAATGTTCATGGAGGATTGTGATGAAAATGGTAATGGAGTATTGTGATGACAAGCGCATAGAGCATTGTAATGACAAGGTCATGTAGCATTTTGCTGACAAAGGCATGGAACATTGTGATGACTGGTATCATGGAGCACTGTGATGACAAGCGTCACTGAGCATTGTGAATACAGGGGTCATGGAGCATTGGGATGACAAGGGCATGGATCATTGTGACGACAAGTGTCATGGAGCAGTGGTCTGAAAATGTTCATGGAGTATTGTGATGACAGGGGTCATGGAGCATCGTCATGACAGAGGTCATGGAGAATTTTGATTTCATTGTGCTGACAATAGCTGGAAGCATTATGATGATGGGCATGATGCATTGTGATGACAGGTTTCATGGACCATTGAGTTGAAAAGGGGCATGGAGCATTGTGATTACAGGGGTCTGGGAGCATTGTGATGACAAGGGCATGGAGCATTTTGATGAGAAGACCATGGAACATTCTGATGACATGTGTCATGGAGCTTTGTGATGACAAGGGCATGGAGCATTGTGATTACAGGGGATTTGGAGCATTGTGATGACAAGGGTCATGGAGCATTTTTATGACAGGTATAATGGAGCATTGTGATGAGAAGGGCATGGAGCATTGTGATTAGAAAGTTTATGGAGCATTGCACTGACAAATTTGTGGACCGTTGGGATGAAAAGCGTGTGGCACATTGCGATGACAAGTGTCATGGATCATTTTTCTGACAAAGGCATGGAGCATTGAGATGACAAGGGTCTCGGAGCATTGTGATGAAAAGTTCATGGAACATTGTGGTTACAAATGTAACAGAGCCTTTTGATGATGTGAGCATTGACCATTGTGATGACAAATGATATGAAGAATTGTGATGACTGGAGTCACAGAGCATTGTGATGACAGTGGTCATGGAGCAATGTGATGACAAGGGGATGGAGCACTGTCCTGAGAAAGGCATAGAGCATTGTGATTACAAGTGTCAAAGAGCATTGTGATGAAATGTTCATGGAGCATTGTGCTTAAAAAGGTCACAGAGACTGTTGATGATGAGGGCATAGACCATTGTGATGACAAAGGTCATGGAGCATTGTGATGACTGGAGTCACGGAGCATTGTGATGACAGGGGTCATGGAACATTGTGATAACAAGTGCATGGAGCATTGTGATGACAATGACATGGAGCATTGGTCTAATAATTTTCATGGAGTATTGCGATGACAGTTGGAATGGTGCATTGTGATGAAAAGGGCATGAAGCAATGTGATCCCAAGGTTCATGGAGGATTTTGATGACAATTGTAATGGAGTATTGTGATGACAAGCGCATAGAGCATTGTAATGACAAGTTCATGTAGCATTTTGCTGACAAAGGCATGGAGCATTGTGATGACAGGTGTCATGGAGCACTGTGATGACAAGCGTCACGGAGCATTGTGAATACAGGGGTCATGGAGCATTGGGATGACAAGGGCATGGATCATTGTGATGACAAGGGTCATGGAGCACTGGGCTGAAAATGTTCATGGAGTATTGTGATGACAGTGGTCATGGAGCATTGTGATAACAGAGGTCATGGAGCATTTTGATTTCATTTTGATGACAATAGCATGAAGCTTTATGATGATGGGCATGGTGCATTGTGATGACAGGGTTCATGGATCATTGAGATGAAATTGGGCATGGAGCATTGTGATTACAGGGGTCTTGGAGCACTGTGATGACAAGGGCATGGAGCATTTTGATTAGAAGGACATGGAACATTCTGATGGCATGTGTCATGGAGCTTTGTGATAACAAGGGCATGGAGCTTTTTGATTACAGGGGTCTTGGAGCATTGTGATGACAAGTGTCATGGAGCCTTGTGATGACAAGGCCGTGGAATATTTTGATGGCAGGGGTCATGGAGCATTGTTATGACAGGGGTAATGGAGCACTGTGATCAGAAGGGCATGGAGCATTGTGATTACAAGGTTTATGGAGCATTACCATGACAAACTTGTGGACCGTTGTGATGAAAAGCGTGTAGCACATTGTGATGACAAGGGTCATGGAGCATTGTTCTGACAAAGGCATGGAGCATTTTGATGACAAGGGTCACGGAGCATTGTGATGAAAAGTTCATGGAGCACTGTGTTTATAAAGGTCACAGAGCCTTGTGATGACGCGGGCATGGACCATTGTGATGACAAATGTTATGAAGCATTGTGATGACTTGAGTCACGGAGCATTGTGATGACAGTGGTCATGGAGCAATGTGAGGACAAGGGCATGGAGCATTGTGGTGACAGGGGCATGGAGCATTGTTCTGACAAGTTTCATAGATTATAGTGATGACAGTGGACATGGTGCATTGTGATGACAAGGGCATGGATCATTGTGAAGAGAAGGTCATGGAATATTGTGAAGACACGTGTCAGGGAGCATTGTGATGACATATGTCATGGTCCATTGCAATGACAATGGCAGGGAGCATTGTGATGCCAAATATAATGGAGGATTGTGATGAGAAATATAATGGAGTATTGTGAGGACTAGGGCTTGGAGCATTATGATGACAAGGGGCATTGAGAATTTTCATGAAAAGGTCGTGAAGCATTGTGATGACAATGTCCTGGAGCATTGTGATGAGAAATCCATAGAGAATTGTGATGACAATTCTCATGGAGCATACTGATGAAAAGGGGCATGGACCATTGTGATTACAGGGGTCTTGGAACATTGTGATGACATGGGCATGGAGCATTGTGAGGAGAAGGCCAAGGAGCATTCTGAAGACATGTTTCATTGAGCTTTGTGATGACAAGAGCATGGAGCATTGGGTTTAAAGGTGTCTTGGAGCATTGTGATGAAAAGGGCATGGATCATTGTGATGAAAAAGGCATGGAGCCTTGACATGACAGGGTTCAAGGAGCATACAGACAACAAGTGTCAGGGAGCATTTTGATGACAAGTGTATTGAGCATTCTGATGACAAAGTCATGGAGCATTGTAATGAGAAGACCATGGATAATTTTGATGACGAGTGTCATGGGGCATTGTGATGACAAGTGTTTTGGAATATAGTGATCACAAGGGTTTGGAGCATTGTTATGACAGAGGTCATGGAGCATTTTCAATTCATTGTGATGGCAATAGCATGAAGCATTATGATGATGGGCATGGTGCATTGTGATGACAGGGATCATGGATCATTGAGATGAAAAGGGACATAGAGCATTGTGATTACAGGTTTTATGGAGCATTGCTATGACAAATATGTGGACCGTTGTGATGAAAAGCGCATGGCTCATTGTGATGACAAGGGTCATGGAGCATTTTTCTGACAAAGGCATGGAGCATTGTGATTACAAGTTTCACAGAGCATTGTGATGAAAAGTTCATGGAGAATTGTGGTTACAATGGTCACAGAGCCTTGTGATGACGCCGGCATGGACAATTGTGATGACAAATGTTATGAAGCATTGTGATGACTGGAGTCACGGAGCATTGTGATGACAAGGGTCAAGGAGTACTGTGATGACAAGGGCATGGAGCATTGTGATGACAAGGGCATGGAGCATTGTGATGACAGGCGCATGGATCATTGGTCTAAAAAGTTTCATAGATTATTGTGATGACAGGGTACATGGTGCATTGTGATGACAAGGGCATGGATCATTGTGATGAGAAGGTCATGGAGTATTGTGAAGACAGGTGTCAGGGAGCATTGTGATGACATAGGTCATGGTCCATTGCGATGACAATGGCAGGGAGCATTGTGATGCCAAATGTAATGGAGGATTGTGATGACAAATATAATGGCGCATTGTGAGGACTAGGGCTTGGATCATTATGATGACAAGGGCCATTGAGCATTTTCAGGACAATGTCGTGAAGCATTGTGATGATAAGGTCCTGGAGCATTGTGATGAGAAAAACATGGAGCAATGTGATGACAACTCTCTTGGAGCATACTGATGAAAAGGGGCATGGACCATTGTGATTACAGGGGTCTTAGAGCATTGTGATGACAAGGGCATGGAGCACTGTGAGGAGAAGGCCATGGAACATTCTGATGACATGCGTCATGGAGCTTTGTGATGACATTGGTATGGAGCATTGTGAGGAGAAGGCGAAGGAGCATTTTGAAGACATGTGTCACTGAGCTTTGTGATGACAAGGGCATGTAACACTGTGATTGCAGGGGTCTACGAGCATTGTGATGAAAAGGGCATGGATCATTGTGATGGAAAAGGCATGGAGCCTTGTCATGACAGGGTTCAAGGAGCATACTGACGACAAGTGTCAGGGAGCATTTTGATGACAAGTGTATTGAGCATTGTGATGAGAAAAGTCATGGAGCCTTGTGATGACAAGGCCATGGAACATCGTAATGGAAGGGGTCATGGAGCATTGTTATGACAGGGGTAATGGAGCACTGTGATGGCAAGGGCATGGAGCATTGTGATGAGAAGGCCATGGAGCATTCTGATGACATGTGTCATGGAGCTTTGTGAAGACAAGGGCATGGAGCAATGTGATGAGAGCATTCATGGAGCATTGTGAAGACAATGACATGGAGCATTGTTATGCCATGGGTCATGGATATTTGTGATGACAAAGGTAATGGAGCATTTTGATGGCAAGGGCGTTGTGCAATGTGATGAGAAGAGCAGGGAGAATTGTGATGACAGGGTCATGGAGCAATTTGATGAAAATTGTCATGGAACATTTTGATGACATGTGTTATGGAACATTGTGATGTCAGGGGTCATCGAACATTGTGATGATAAGTGCATGTAGCATGGTGATGACAGGAGTCATGGAACATTGTGATGACAGGGGTGAGGGAGTATTGTGACAAATAGTGATGTAGCATTTTGATATCAGTGGAGAGAGAGCACTTTGATGAGAAGTGCATGGAGCATTATGATGACAATGTTTATGGAGCATTGTGATGACAAGATTGTAGAGCACTGTGATGACAAGCGCATGGTGCATTGTGATGACATGTGTCATGGAGCATTGTGCTGATAAGCGCATGGAGCATTGTGATGACAAGGGTCATGGAGCATTTTGATGACAAGTGTGTGGTGCATTGTGATGAGAAGGTGAGGGATCATTTTTTTTTAATGGTTTAATAAAATTTGTTAGGGCCATTTTGAGAAATGTTTTTATTATAGATTTTTTTTAACCCATTATTTATTTATTTATTTATCTATCTATCTATCTATTTATTTATTTATTTATTTATTTATGGCTGTGTTGGGTCTTCGTTTCTGTGCGAGGACCTTCCCTAGTGGTGGCAAGTGGGGGCCTCTCCTCATCACGGTGCGCGGGCCTTTCATTATCGTGGCCTCTCTTGTTGCGGAGCACAGGCTCCAGACGCGCAGGCTCAGTAATTGTGGCTCACGGGGCTAGCTGCTCCGTGGCATGTTCGATCTTCCCAGACCAGGGCTCGAACCCATGTCCCCTGCACTGGCAGGCAGACTCTCAACCACTGCACCACCAGGGAAGCCCGCATAACGTGAGGGATCATTTTGATGACAGGGTCATGCAGCAATTTGTTGAAAAGTGTAATGGAACATTTTGTTGACAGGGGTTACAGAACATTGTGATGCCATGGGTCATGGAGCTTTGGGATGAAAAGTGTCATGGAGCATTTTGATGACAGGGCTTATGGAACATTGTGATGTCAGTGGGGTCCTGGAACATTGTGATTACAGGGTTGAGGGAGGATTGTGATGACTAGTGATGGAACATAGTGATATCTCAGGTGAGAGAGCATTTGAATGAGAAGTGCATGGAGCATTGTGATTACAAGTTTTATGGAGCATAGCGATGACAAGGTTGTGGATCATTGTGATGAAAAGCGTGTGGCACATTGTGATGACAAGGGTCATGGAACATTGTTCTGACAAAGGCATGGAGCATTGTGATGACAAGGGTCACGGAGCATTGTGATGAAAAGTTCATGGAGCATTGTGGTTACAAAGGTCACAGAGCCTTGTGATGACGCGGGCATGGACCATTTTGATGACAAACGTTATGAAGCAATGTGATGACTGGATTCACGGAGCATTGTGATGACAGGGGTCATGGAGCATTGTGATGACAAGAGCATGGAACATTGTGATGACAGGGACATGGAGAGTTGTGGTGACAAGTTTCAGAGATTATTGTGATGACAGTGGAAATGGTGCATTGTGATGACAAGGGCATGGAGCATTGTGATGAGAAGGTCATGGAATATTGTGAAGAGAGCTGTCAGAGAGCATTGTGATGACATATGTCATGGTCCATTGCGATGACAATGGCAGGGAGCATTGTGATGAAAAGTTCATGGAGCATTGTGGTAACAAAGGTAACAGAGCCTTGTGATGATGTGGGCATGGACCACTGTGATGACAAATGTTATGAAGCATTGTGATGACGGGAGTCACAGAGCATTGTGATGACAGGGGTCATGAAGCTCTGTGATGACAAGGGCAAGGAGCATTGTGCTTAGAAAGGCATACAGCATTGTGAAGACAAGGATCAAAGAGCATTGTGATAAAAAGTTAATGGAACATTGTGGTTAAAAAGGTCACAGAGACTGTTGATGATGAGGGCATGGACCATTGTGAGGAAAAAGGTCATGAAGCATTGTGATGGCTGGAGTCACGGAGAATTGTGATAAAAAGGGCATGGAGAATTTTGATGACAAGGGCATGGAGCATTGCTTTAATAAGTTTCATGGATTATTGCGATGACAGTTGGAATGGCGCATTGTGATGAGAAGGGCATGGAGCATTGTGATGACCCGGTCATGCAGTATTGTGAAGACAGGTGTCAGGGAGCATTGTGATGAGATATGTAATGGCCCATTGTGATGACAATGGCATGGAGCATTGTGATGTCAAGTGTCATGGAGGATTCTGATGACAAATGTAATGGAGCATTGCGATGACAATGGCTTGGAGCATTGTGATGACAAGGGTCAGGGAGCATGGTGCTGACAAGTGCATGGAGAATTGTGATGACAAGGGTCATGGAGCATTCTGATGACAAGCTTGTGGAGTATTTTGATGACAATGGCATGGAGCATTGTGATGAAAACAGCATTGGGCATTGTGATGAAAATGGCATGGAGCCTTTTCGTGACAGGTTTCAAGGAGCATTCTGACGACAAGTTTCAGGAAGCATTGTAATGACAAGTGTATTTAGAATTGTGATGACAAAGGTCATGGAGCATTGTGAGGAAAAGGCCATGGAGTATTGTGATGAGAGGCATCATGGAGCGTTGTGATGACAAGTGTTATCGAACATTGTGATCACAAGGGTTTGGAGCACTGTGATGACAGAGGTCATGGATCATTTTGATTTCAAGGAGCATGGAGCATTGTGATGACAAGCACATGAAGCAATGTGATCCCAACGTTCATGGAGGATTGTGATGACAATGGTAATGGAGTATTGTGATGATAAGTGCATACAACATTGTAATGACAAGGTCATGTAGCATTTTGCTGACAAAGGCATGGAGCATTGTGATGACATGTGTCATGGAGCACTGTGATGACACCCGTCATGCAGCATTGTGAATACAGGGGTCATGGAGCATTGGGATGACAAGGGCATGGATCATTGTGATGACAAGGGTCATGGAGCATTGGGCTGAAAATGTTCATGGAGTATTGTGATGACAGTGGTCATGGAGGATTTTGATGACAGAGGTCATAGAGAATTTTGATTTCATTGTGCTGACAATAGCCAGAAGCATTATGATGATGGGCATGATGCACTGTGATGACAGCGTTCATGGACCATTGATATGAAAAGGGGCATGGAGCACTGTGATTACAGGGGTCTGGGAGCATTGTGATGAAAAGGGCATGGAGCATTTTGATGAGAAGGCCATGGAACATTCTGATGACATGTGTCATGGAGCTTTGTGATGACAAGGTCATAGAGCATTGTGATTACAGTGTTCTTGGGGCATAGTGATGAGAAGGGTCATGGAGCCTTGTGATGAAAAGACCATGGATCATCGTGTTGGCTTGGGACATGGAGCATTGTTATGACAGGGGTAATGGAGCTTTGTGATGGCAAGGGCATAGAGCATTGCGATGAGAAGGCCATGGAACATTCTGATGACATGTATTATGGAGCTTTGTGATGACAAGGGCATGGAGCAATGTGATGAGAGCGTTCATGGAGCATCGTGATGACAAAGACATGGATCATTGTGATGCCAAGCGTCATGGATCTTTGTGATGACAAATATCATGGAGCATTTTGATGACAAGGGCGTTGTGCATTGTGATGAGAAGGGCAGGAGCATTGTGATGAAAGGGTCATGGAGCAATTTGATGAAATGTGTCATGGAGCATTTTGATGACAGGGGTTATGGAACATTGAGATGTCAGTGGTCATGGAGCATTTTGATGAAAAGGGTCATGGAGCATTTTGCTGACAGGGGTTATGTAACATTGTGATGTCAGTGGTCATCAAATATTGTGATGATAATGCATGTAGCATTGTGATGACAGGAGTCATGGAATATTGTGATGACAGGGCTGAGGGGGTATTGAGACGAATAGTGATGTAACATTGTGATATCAGTGGTGAGAGAGCATTTTGATGAGAAGTGCATGGAGCATTGTGATGACAAGGTTTATGGAGCATTGTGATGACAAGTTTGTGGAGCACTGTGATGACAAGTGCATGGTGCATTGTGATGACATGTGTCGTGGAGCATCGTGCTGACAAGTGCATGGAGCATTGTGATGACAAGTGTCATGGAGCATTGTGATGAGAAAGGAATAGAGCATGGTGATGACAAGGGTCAAAGAGCATTGTGATGAAAAGTTCATGGAGTACTGTGGTTAAAAACATCTCAGAGACTGTTGATGATGAGGGCATGGACCATTGTGATGACAAAGGTCAAGAAGCATTTTGATGATTGGAGTCACATAGCATTGTGATGACAGGGGTCATGGAGCATTGTAATAACAAGGGAATGGAGCATTGTGATGACAAGGACATGGCGCATTGGTCTAAAAAGTTTCATGGATTATTGCGATGACAGTTGGAATGGCGCATTTTGATGACAAGGGCATGGAGCATTGTGATGACCAGGTCATGCAGTATTGTGAAGAGAGGTGTGAGGGAGCATTGTGATGACATATATAATGGCCCATTGTGATGACAATGGCATGAAGCATTGTGATGCCAAGTGTCATGGAGGATTCTGATGACAAAGGTAATGGAGCATTGTGATGACAGTGGCATGGAGCATTGTGATGACAAGGGTCAGGTAGCTTTGTGCTGAGAATCGCATGGAGAATTATGATGACAAGGGTCATGGAGCATTCTGATGACAAGTTTGTGGAGTATTTTGATGACAATGACATGGAGCATTGTGATGAAAACGGCATGGGGCATTGTGATGAAAATGTCATGGAGCCTTTCGTGACAGGGTTCAAGGAGCATTCTGACGACAAGTGTCAGGGAGCATTGTGATGACAAGTGTATTGAGAATTGTGATGACAAAGGTCATGGAGCACTGTGATGAAAAGGGCATGCAGTATTGTGATGACAGACATCATGGAGCATTGTGATGACAAGTGTTATGGAACATTGTGATCACAAGGGTTTGGATCACTGCAATGACAGAGGTCATGGATCATTTTAATTTCAAGGATCATGGAGCATTTTGATGACAAGGTCATGAAACAATGTGATCCCAAGGTTCATGGAGAATTTTGATGACAATGGTAATGGAGTATTGTGTTGACAAGCACATAGAGCATTGTAATGACAAGGTTATGTAGCATTTTGCTGACAAAGGCATGGAGCATTGTAATGACAGCTGTCATGGAGCACTGTGATGACAAGCGTCACGGAGCATTGTGAATACAGGGTCATGGAGCATTGGGATGACAAGAGCATGGATCATTGTGATGACAGGGATCATGGAGCATTATGACGACAGAGGTCATGGAGAATTTTGATTTCACTGTGCTGACAATAGCCGGAAGCATTATGATGATGGGCATGGTGCATTGTGATGACAGTGTTCATGGAGCATTGAGATGAAAAGGGGCATGGAGCATTGTGATTACAGGGGTCTGGGAGCATTGTGATGACAAGGGCATGGAACATTTTGTTGAGAAGGCCATGGAACATTCTGATGACATGTGTCATAGAGCTTTGTGATGACAAGGGCCTGGAACATTGTGATTACATATATTTTGGAGCATTGTGATGACAAGTGTCATGGTGCCTTGTGATGGCAAGGCCATGGAACATTGTGATGGCAGGGGTCATGGAACATTGCTATGACAGGGGTAATGGAGCATTTTGATGAGAAGGGCATGGAACTTTGTGTTTACAAAATTTATGGAGCATTGCCATGACAAATTTGTGGACCGTTGGGGTGTAAAGCACGTGGCACATTGTGATGATAAGGGACATGGAGTATTTTTCGGACAAATGCATGGAGCATTGTGATGACAAGGGTCACGGAGCATTGTGATGAAAATTTCATGGAGCATTGTGGTTACAAATGTCACAGAGCCCTGTGATGACGTGGGCATCGACCATTGTGATGACAAATGTTATGAAGAATTGTGATGACTGGTGTCAAAGAGCATTTGGATGACAGGGGTCATAGAGCATTGTGATGCCAAGGGCAAGGAGCATTGTGCTGAGAAAGACATATAGCATTGTGATGACAAGGGGCAAAGAGCATTGTGATGAAATGTTCATGGAGCATTGTGGTTAAAAAGGTCACAGAGACTGTTGATGATGAGGGCATGGACCATTGTGATGACAAAGGTCATGGAGCATTGTGATGACTGGAGTCACGGAGCATTGTGATGACAGGGGTCATGGAGCATTGTGGTAACAAGGGCATGGAGCATTGTGATGACAAGGGCATGGAGCATTGGTCTAATATGTTTCATGGATTAATGCGATGACAGTTGGAATGGCATATTGTGATGACAAGGGCATGGAGCATTGTGATGACCAGGACTTGCAGTATTGTGAAGACAGGTGTCAGGGTACATCGTGATGACATATGTAATGGCCCATTGTGATGACAATGGCATGGAGCATTGTGATGCCAAGTGTCATGGAGGATTCTGATGAAAAAGGTAATGGAGCATTGTGATGACAATGGTTTGGTGCATTGTGATGACAAGTGTCAGGGAGCATTGTGGTGACAAGTGCAGGGAGAATTATGATGACAAGGGGCATGGAGCATTGTGATGAAAATGACATGGAGTATTGTGATGACAGTCATCATGGAGAGTTGTGATCACAAGTGTTATGGAACACTGTGATCACAAGTGTTTGGAGCATTGTGATGACAGAGGTCATGCATCATTTTCATTTCATGGAGCATGGAGCACTGTGATGACAAGGGCATGAAGCAATGTGACCAAAATGTTCATGGAGGATTGTGATGAAAATGGTAATGGAGTATTGTGATGACAAGCGCATAGAGCATTGTAATGACAAGGTCATGTAGCATTTTGCTGACAAAGGCATGGAACATTGTGATGACTGGTATCATGGAGCACTGTGATGACAAGCGTCACGGAGCATTGTGAATACAGGGGTCATGGAGCATTGGGATGACAAGGGCATGGATCATTGTGACGACAAGTGTCATGGAGCAGTGGTCTGAAAATGTTCATGGAGTATTGTGATGACAGGGGTCATGGAGCATCGTCATGACAGAGGTCATGGAGAATTTTGATTTCATTGTGCTGACAATAGCTGGAAGCATTATGATGATGGGCATGATGCATTGTGATGACAGGTTTCATGGACCATTGAGTTGAAAAGGGGCATGGAGCATTGTGATTACAGGGGTCTGGGAGCATTGTGATGACAAGGGCATGGAGCATTTTGATGAGAAGACCATGGAACATTCTGATGACATGTGTCATGGAGCTTTGTGATGACAAGGGCATGGAGCATTGTGATTACAGGGGATTTGGAGCATTGTGATGACAAGGGTCATGGAGCATTTTTATGACAGGTATAATGGAGCATTGTGATGAGAAGGGCATGGAGCATTGTGATTAGAAAGTTTATGGAGCATTGCACTGACAAATTTGTGGACCGTTGGGATGAAAAGCGTGTGGCACATTGCGATGACAAGTGTCATGGATCATTTTTCTGAAAAAGGCATGGAGCATTGAGATGACAAGGGTCTCGGAGCATTGTGATGAAAAGTTCATGGAACATTGTGGTTACAAATGTAACAGAGCCTTTTGATGACGTGAGCATTGACCATTGTGATGACAAATGATATGACGAATTGTGATGACTGGAGTCACAGAGCATTGTGATGACAGTGGTCATGGAGCAATGTGATGACAAGGGGATGGAGCACTGTCCTGAGAAAGGCATAGAGCATTGTGATTACAAGTGTCAAAGAGCATTGTGATGAAATGTTCATGGAGCATTGTGCTTAAAAAGGTCACAGAGACTGTTGATGATGAGGGCATAGACCATTGTGATGACAAAGGTCATGGAGCATTGTGATGACTGGAGTCACGGAGCATTGTGATGACAGGGGTCATGGAACATTGTGATAACAAGTGCATGGAGCATTGTGATGACAATGACATGGAGCATTGGTCTAATAATTTTCATGGAGTATTGCGATGACAGTTGGAATGGTGCATTGTGATGACAAGGGCATGGAGCATTGTGATGACCATGTCTTGCTGTATTGTGAAGAGAGGTGTCAGGGAGCACTGTGATTACATATGTAATGGCCCGTTGTGATAACAACGGCCTGGAGCATTGTGATGCCAAGTTTCATGGAGGATTCTGATGACAAAGTTAATGGAGCATTGTGATGACATGGGTCAGGGAACATTGTGCTGACAAGTGCATGGAGAATTGTGGTGACAAGGGTCATGGAGCATTCTGATGACAAGCTTGTGGAGTATCTTGATGACAATGGCATGGAGTATTGTGATGAAAACGGCATGGGGCACTGTGATGAAAAAGGCATGGAGCCTTTTCGTGACAGGGTTCAAGGAGAATTCTGACGACAAGTGTCATGGAGCATTGTGATGACAAGTGTATTGAGAATTGTGATGACAAGGTCATGGAACATTGTGATGAAAAGGGCATGGAGTATTGTGATGACAGGCATCATGGAGCATTGTGATGACAAGTGTTATGGAACATTGTGATCACAATGGTTTGGAGCATTGTGATGAAAGAGGTCATGGATCATTTTGATTTCAAGGATCATGGAATATTGTGATGACAAGGGCATGAAGCAATGTGATCCCAAGGTTCAAGGAGGATTTTGATGACAATGGTAATGGAGTATTGTGATGAAAAGCGCATAGAGCATTGTAATGACAAGGTCATGTAGCATTATGCTGACAAAGGCATGGAGCATTGTGATGACAGGTGTCATGGAGCACTGTGATGACAAGAGTCACAGAGCATTGTGAATACAGGGGCCATGGAGCATTGGGATGACAAGGGCATGAATCATTGTAATGACAAGGGTCATGGAGCACTGCGCTGAAAATGTACATGGAGTGTTGTGATGATAGGGTTCATGGAGCATTGTGATGAGAAGGTCATGGAGTCTTGTGAAGACAGGTGTCAGGGAGCATTGTGTTGACATATGTAATGGTCCATTGCGATGTCAATGGCATGGAACATTGTGATGCCAAATGTAATGGAGGATTGTGATGACAAATATAATGGGGCATTTTGATGGTTAGGGCTTCAAGCATTATGATGACAAGGGCCATTGAAAATTTTCAAGACAAGGTCGTGAAGCATTGCGATGACAAGGTCCTGGAACATTGTGATGACAAAACCATGGAGCCTTGAGATGACAAGTCTCATGGAGCATACTGATGTAAAGGGGCATGGAGCATTGTGATTACAGGGGTCTTGGAACATTGTGATGACAAGGGCATTGAGCATTGTGAGGAGAAGACCAAGGAGCATTCTGATGGCATGCATCACTGAGCTTTGTGATGACAAGGGCATGGAGCATTGTGATTACATGGGTCTTGGAGCATTGTGATGACAACGTCATGAAGCATTTGCTGACAAAGGCATGGATCATTGTGATGACAGGTGTCATGGAGCACTGTGATGACAAGCGTCACGGAGCATTGTGAATACAGGGGTCATGGAGCATTGTGATGAGAAGGCAAAGGAGCATTCTGATGACGTGTCATGGAGCTTTGTGAAGACAAGGGCATGGAGCAATGTGATGAGAGCGTTCATGGCGCATTGTGATGCCAATGACATGGAGCATTTTGATGCCAAGGGTCATGGATCTTTGTGATGACAAATGTTATGGAGCATTTTGATGGCAAGGGCGTTGTGCATTGTGATGAGAAGGGCAGGGAGCATTCTGATGACAGGGTCATGGAGCAATTTGATGAAAAGGGTCATGGAACATTTTGTTGACAGGGGTTATGGAGCATTGTGATGTCAGGGGTCATCGAACATTGTGATGATAAGTGCATGTAGCATTGTGATGACAGGTGTCTTTGAGCATTGTGATGACTAGGGCTTGGAGCATTGTGATGAGAAGGCCATGGAGCATTCTGATGACATGCGTCATTGAGCTTTGTGATGACAAGGGCATGGAGCATTGTGATGACAGGGGAATGGAGCATTGGTCTGACAAGTTTCATAGATTATTGTGATGACAGTGGACATTGTGCATTGTGATGACAAGGGCATGGGGCATTGAGATGAGAAGGTCATGGAGTATTTTGAAGACAGGTGTCACGGAGCATTGTGATGAAATATCTCATGGTCCATTGCGATGACAATGGCTGGGAACATTGTGATGCCAAATGTAATGGAGGATTATGATGACAAATATAATGGAGCATTGTGATGACTAGGGCTTAGAGCATTATGATGACAAAACCATGGAGCCATGTGATGACAAGTCTCATGTAGCATACTGATGAAAAAGGGCATGGAGCATTGTGATTACAGTGGTCTTGGAACTTTGTGATGACAAGTGCATGGAGCATTGTGAGGAGAAGACCAAGGAGCATTCTGATGGCATGCGTCATTGAGCTTTGTGATGACAATGGCATGGAGAATCGTGATTACATGGGTCTTGGAGCATTGTGATGAAAAGGGCATGGATCATTGTGATGAAAAAGGCATGGAGCCCTGTCAAGACAGGGTAAAAGGAGCATACAGACAACAAGTGTCCGGGAGCATTTGGATGACAAGTGTATTGAGCATTGTGATGACAAAGGTCATGGAGCATTGTGATGAGAAAACCATGGATGATTGTGATGATGAGCGTCATGTGGTTTTGTGATGATAAGTGTTATGAAACATTGTGATCACAAGGGTTTGGAACATTATGATTACAGAGGTCATGGAGAATATTGATTTTATTATGATGACAATAGCCTGTAGCATTATGATGATGGGAATGGTGCATTGTGATGACAGGGTTCATGGAGCACTGAGATGAAAATGGGCATGGAGCATTTTGATTTCAATGGTCTTGGAGGATTGTGATGACAAGGGCATGGAACATTGTGATGAGAAGGCCATGGAACTTTCTGATGACATGCATCATGGAGCTTTGTGATGACAAGGGCATGGAGCACTGTGATTTCAGCGGTCTGGAGCATTGTGATGACAAGTGTCATGGAACCTTGTGATTACTAGGCCGTGGATCATTTTGATGGCAAGGGTCATGGTGCATTGTTATGACAGGTGTAATGGAGCATTTTGATGAGAAGGGCATGGAACATTGGTCTGAAATATTTCATGGATTATTGTGATGAGAGTGGGCATGGAGCATTGTGATGACAAGGGCACGGAACACTGTGATACATCGGTCATGCAGGATTGTAATGACAAGGGCATGGAGCATTGTGATGAGAAGGATATCGAGCATTGTGATGACAAGTGTCATGGAGCTTTGTGATGACAAGGGCATGGAGCAATGTGATGAGAGGGTTCATGGAGCATTGTGATGACAATGACATTGAGCATTGTGATGCCAAGGGTCATGGAGCTTTGTGATGACAAGTCATGGAGCATTTTGATGACAAGGGCATGGTGAATTGTGCTGAGAAATGCAGGGATCATTTTGATGACCAGGTCATGCAGCAATTTGATAAAAAGTGTAAAGGAACATTTTGATGGCAGGGGTTATAGAATATTGTGATGTCAGGGGTCTTGGAGCTTTGGGATGAAAAGGGTCATGGAGCATTTTGATGACAGGGGTTATGGAACATTGTGATGTCAGGGGTCATGGAACATTGTTATGATAAGGGGATGTAGCATTGTGATGACAGGGTCCTGGAACATTGTGATTACAGGGGTGAGGGCGTATTGTGACGACTAGAGATGGAACATTGTGATATCTCTGGTGAGAGAGCATTTTGATGAGAAGTGCATGGACCATTGTGATTACAATGTTTATGAAGCATAACAATGACAATGTTGTGGACCGTTGTGATGAAATGCACGTGGCACATTGTGATGACTATGTTCATTGAGCATTGTTCTGACAAAGACATGGAGCTTTGTGATGACAAGTGCATGGAGCATTGTGATTACATGGGTCATGGAGCATTTTGATGACAATGGCGTCCAGCATTGTGATGAGAAGGCCATGGATAATTGTGATGATGCGCCTCATGGAGCACAGTAATGACAAGGGGTATGGAGCATTGTGATGACAGTGGCCATGGAGAAATGTGATGACAAGTGTCATGGAGCATTCTGATGACAAGCTTGTGGAGTATTGTGAAGACAATGGCATGGAGCATTGTGATGAAAAGGGCATGGAGCATTGTGATGAAAAAGGCATGAAGCCATTTCATGACAGGTTTCAAGGAGCATTCTGATGACAAGTGTCAGAGAACATTGTGATGACATGTGTATTGAGAATTGTGATGAAAAAGATCATGGAGCATTTTGACGAAAAGGGCATAGAGTATTGTGATGACAGGCATCATGGAGCGTTGTGATGACAAGTGTTATGGAACATTGTGATCACAAGGGTTTGGAGCATTGTGATGATAGAAGTCATGGATCATTTTGTTTTCAAGGAGCATGGAGCATTGTGATGACAAGGGCATGAAGCAATGTGATCCCAAGGTTCATGGAGGATTGTGATGACAATGGTAAGTGAGTATTGTGATGACAAGCAAATGGAGCATTTTGATGACAAGGTCATGTAGCATTTTGCTGACACAGGCATGGAGCATTGTGATGATCAGGGGCATAGAGCACTTTGATGAGAAGCATCATGGATCATTGTGATTACAGGGGTCATGGAGCATTGGGATGGCAAGGTCATGGATCATTGTGATGACAAGTGTCATGGAGCATTGGGCTGAAAATGTTAATGGAGCACTGTGATGACAGGAGTCATGGAACATTGTGATAACAGGGGTGAGGGAGGATTGTGATGACTAGTGGTGGAACATTGTGATATCTCATGTGAGAGAGCATTTGGATGAGAAGTTCATGGAGCATTGTGATTACAAGGTTTATGGAGCATAGCAATGACAATGTTGTGGATCATTGTGATGAAAAAGGCATGGAATATTGTGATGACAGGCATCATGGAGTGTTGTGATGACAAGTGATATGGAGCATTGTGATCACAAGGCTTTGGAGCATTGTGATGACAGATTTCATGGATCATTTTAATATCAAGGATCATGGAGCACTGTGATGACAAGGGCATGAAGCAATGTGATCCCAATGTTCATGAAGGATTGTGATGACAATGGTAATGCTGTATTGTGATGACAAGCGCATAGAGCATTTTAATTACAAGGTCATGTAGCCTTTTGCTGACAAAGTCATCTAGCAGTGTGATGACAGGTGTCATGGAGCACTGTGATGACAAGCGTCACGGAAGATTGTGAACACAGGGGTCATGGAGCATTGGGTTGAAAAGGGCATACATCATTGTGATGACAAGTGTCATGGAGCATTGGGCTGAAAATATTCATGAAGTATTGTGATGACAGGGGACATGGAGAATTGTGATGACATAGGTCATGGAGAATTTTGATTTCATTGTGCTGACAATAGCAGGAAGCATTATAATGTTGGGCATGATGCATTGAGATGACAGGGTTCATGGAGCATTGAGATGAAAAGGGACATGGAGCATTGTGATTACAGGGGTCTTGAGCATTGTGATGACAAGGGCATGGAGCATTGTGATGAGAAATCTATTGGACATTCTGATGATATGTGTCATGGAGCTTTGTGATGACAAGGGTTGCAACATTGTGATTACAGGTGTCTTGGATCATTGTGATGACAAGTGTCATGGAGCCTTGTGATTACAAGTCCGTGGAACATTTTGATGGCAGGGGTCATGGAGCATTGTGATGAGAAGGGCATGGAGCATTGTGATTACATGGGCACGGAACACTGTGATACATGGGTCATGCAGGATTTTAATGACTAGGGCATGGAGCATTGTGATGAGAAGGGCATCGAGCATTGTGATGACAAGTGTCATGGAGCTTTCTGATGACAAGGGCATGGAGCTATGTGATGAGAGAGTTCATGGTGCATTGTGATGACAATGACATGGAGCATTGCGATGCCATGTGTCATGGAGCTTTGTGATGAGAAGTCATGGAGCATTTTGATGACAAGGGAATGGTACATTGTGATGAGAAGTGCAGGGAGCATTTTGATGACCGGGTCATGCAGCAATTTGATAAAAAGTGTAATGGAACATTTTGATGGCATGGGTTATAGAACATTGTGATGTCAGGGTTCTTGGAGCTTTGGGATGAAAAGGGTCATGGAGCATTTTGATGACAGGGGTTATGGAACATTGTTATATCAGGGGTCATGCAATATTGTGATGATAAAGGGATGTAGCATTGTGATGACAGGGTCATGGAACATTGTGATTCCAGGCATGAGGAAGTATTGTGATGACTAGTGATGGAACATTGTGATATCTATGGTGAGAGAGCATTTTGATGAGAAGTTCATGGACCATTGTGATAACAAAATTTATGGAGCATTGCAATCATAAGTTTGTGGACAGTTGTGATGAAATGTGCGTGGCACATTGTGATGACAATGGTCATGGAGCATTGTTCTGACAAACAAATGGAGCATTGTGATGAAAAGGGTCCCAGAGAATGGTGATGAAATGTTCCTGGAGCATTGTGGTTACAAATGTCACAGAGCCTTGTGATGACACGGACATGGACCACTGTGATGACAAACGTTATGAAGCATTGTGATGACTGGAGTCATGGAGCATTGGGATGACAGGGGTCATGGAGCATTGTGATGACAAGTGCATGGAGCATTGTGATGAGAAGGTCATGGAATATTGTGAAGAGAGATGTCAGGGAGCATTGTGATGACATATGTCATGGTCCATTGCGATGACAATGGCATGGAGCATTGTGATGCCAATTGTAATGGAGGATTGTGATGACAAATATAATGGAGCATTGTGATGATTAGGGCTTGCAGCACTATGATGACAAGGGCCATTGAGAATTTTCATGACAAGGTCGTGAAGCATTGTGATGACAAGATCCTGGAGCATTGTGATGACAAAGCTATGGAGCCTTGTGATGACAAGTCTCATGGAGCATACAGATGAAAAGGGGCATGGAGCATTGTGATTACAGGGGTCATGGAACATTGTGATGACAAGGGCATGGAACATTGTGAGGAGAAGCCCAAGGAGCATTCTGATGGCATGTGTCATTGAGAATTGTGATGACAAGGGCATGGAGCATTGTGATTACATGGGTCTTGGGGCATTGTGATGCAAAGGGCATGGATCATTGTGATGAAAAACGCATGGAGCCTTGTCATGAGAGAGTTCAAGGAGCATACAGACAACAAGTGTCAGGGAGCATTTTGATGACAAGTGTATTGAGCATTGTGATGACAGAGTTCATGGAGCATTGTGATGAGAAGACCAAGGATAATTGTGATGACGAGCGTCAAGGGGCATTGTGATGACAAGTGTTATGGAATATTGTGATCTGAAGGGTTTGGAGCATTGTTATGACAGAGGTCATGGTGCATTTTGATTTCATTGTGATGACAATAGCATGAAGCATTATGATGACAGGCATGCTGCATTGTGATTACAGGGTTAAAGGATCATTGAGATGAAAAAGGGCATGGAGATTTGTGATTAAAGGGTTCTTGGAGTGTTGTGATGAGAAGGGTCATGGAGCCTTGTGATGACAAGGCCATGGAATATCGTGATGGCAGGGTCATGGAGCATTGTTATGAGAGGGGTAATGTAGCATAGTTATGGCAAGGGCATGGATCATTGTGATGAGAAGGCCATGTAGCATTCTGATGACATGTGTAATGGAGCTTTGTGAAGACAAGGGCATGGTGCAATGGGATGAGAGCTTTCATGGAGCATTGTGATGACAATGACAAGGAGCATTGTGATTCCATGGGTCAGGGATTTTTGAGATGTCAAAGGTCATGGAGCATTTTGATGGCAAGGCCGTTGTGCATTGTGATGAGAAGTGCAGGGAGAATTGTGATGACAGGTTCATGGCGCAATTTGTTGAAAATTTTGATGGAACATTTTGATGACAGGTGTTATGGAACATTGTGATGTCAGGGGTCATCGAACATTTTGATGATAAGTGCATGTAGCATTGTGATGACAGGAGTCATGGAACATTGTGATGACAGGTGGGAGGGAGTATTGTGACAAATAGTGATGTAGCATTGAGATATCAGTGGTGAGAGAGCATTTTGATGAGAAGTGCATGGAGGAATATGATGACAATGTTTATGGAGCATTGTGATGACAAGATTGTAGAGCACTGTGCTGACAAGCGCAAGGAGCATTGTGATGACAAGGGTTATGGAGCATTGTGCTGAGAAAGGCATAAAGCATTGTGATGCCAAGGGTCAAAGGGCATTGTGATGAAAAGTTCTGGGGGCATTTTGGTTAAAATGGTCACAGAGACTGTTGATGACGAGGGCATGGACCATTGTGATGACAAAGGTCATGAAGCATTGTGATGACTGGAATCACGGAGGATTGTGATGACAGGGGTCAGGGAGCATTGTGATAACAAGGGCATGGAGCACTATGATGACAAGGGCATGGAACATTAGTCTAATAATTTCCATGGATTGTTGCGATGACAGTTTGAATGGCACATTGTGATGACAAGGGCATGGAGCATTGTGATGACCAGGCCATGCAGTATTGTGAAGAGAGGTGTCAGGGAGCATTGTGATGACATATGTAATGGCCCATTGTGATGACAATTGCATGGAGCATTGTGATGCCAAGTGTCATGGAGGATTCTGATGACAAAGGTTATGGAACATTGTGATGACAATGGCTTGGAGCATTGTGATGACATGGGACAGGGAGCATTGTGCTGACAATTGAATGGAGAACTGTGATGGCAAGGGTCATGGAGCATTCTGATGACAAGCTTGTGGAGTATTTTGATGAAAATGGCATGGGGCATTGTGAAGAAAGAGGCATGGAGCCTTTTTGTGGCAGGTTTCAAGGAGCATTCTGATGACAATATCAGGGAGCATTGTGATGACATGTATATTGAGAATTGTGATGACAAAGGTTATGGAGCACTGTGATGAAAAGGGCATGGAGTATTGTGATGACAGGCATCATGGAGCGTTGTGATGACAAGTGTTATGGAAGATTGTCATCACAAGTGTTTGGAACATTGTGATGACAGAGGTCATGGATCATATTTATTTCAAGGAGCATGGAACATTGTGATGACAACGGCATGAAGCAATGTGATCCCAAGGTTCATGGAGGATTGTGATGACAATGGAAATGGAGTATTGTGATGACAACCGCATAGAGCATTGTAATGACAAGGTCATGTAGCATTTTGCTGAAAAAGGCATGGAGCATTGTGATGACATGTGTCATGGAGCACTGTGATGACAAGCGTCATGGACCATTGTGAATACAGTGGTCATGGAGCATTGGGATGACAAGGGCATGGATCATTGTGATGACAAGTGTCATGGAGCATTGGGCTGAAAATGTTCATGGAGTGTTGTGATGACATGGGTCATGGAGCATAGTGATGAGTAGGGAATGGAGCATTGTGATGACAAGAGTCCCGGATCATTGTGTTGTCAAGAGTCATGGAGTGTTGTGATGACAGTGGTCATGGATCATTGTGATGATATTGGCCATGGAGTATTGTGATGTGTAGCTCGTGGAGCATTGGGCTGAATATGTTAATGGATTATTGTGATGACAGGGGTCATGGAGCATTGTGATGACAAGGGAATGGAGAATGGTGATGACAAGGTCCTGGAGCTTTGTGAGGAGATGACCATGGAGACTTGTGATGAGAAGTCACATGGAGTATTCTGATGTAAAGGGGCATGGAGCATTGTGATTATAGGGTTCTTGGAGCATTGTGATGACTAGGGCATGGAGCATTGTGATGAGAAGACCATGGGGCATTCTGATGACATGCTTCATGGAATTTTGTGATGACAAGCACATGGAGCATTGTGATGACAGTGATCTTGGAGCATTGTGATGAAAAGGGCACGGATCATTTTGATGAAAAATCATGGAGCCTTGTCATGAGAGGGTTCAAGGAGCATACTGACGACAAGTGTCAGGGAGCATTGTGATGACAAGTGTATTGAGCATTGTGATGACAAATGTCATGGAGCATTGTGATGAGAATACCATGGATATTTGTGATGATGAGCGTCATGGGGATTTGTGATGATAAGTGTTATGGAACATTGTGATCACAAGGGTTTGGAGCATTATGATGACAGAGGTCATGGAGAATTTTGATTTCATTGTGATGACAATAGCCTGAAGCATTATGATGATGGGCATGGTGCATTGTGATGACAGGGTTCATGGAGCATTAAGATGCAAAGTGGCATGGAGCATTGTGATTACAGGGGTCTTGGAGCATTGTGATGACAAAGGCATGGATCATTGTGATGACAACGGCCATGGAGCATTGTGATGAAAAGTTCATGGAGCATTGTGGTTACAAAGGACACAGAGCCTTGTGATGACGTGGGCATGGACCGTTGTGATGACAAACGTTATGAAGCATTGCGATGACTGGAGTCACGGAGCATTGTGATGACAGGGGTCATGGTGCATTGTGATAACTAGGGCATGGAGCATTGTGATGACAGTGGAATGGAGCATTGGTCTGAAAAGTTTCAAAGATTATTGTGATGACAGTGGACATGGTGCATTGTGATGACAAGGGCATGGGGCATGGAGATGAGAAGGTCATGGAGTATTTTTTTTTTCCAGTGTTTCTTTTATTTATTTATTTATTTATTTATTTATTTATTTATTTATTTATTTATTTATTTATTTTAATTTTTTGCCTTATAACAAATTTAATCAGTTATACATATACATATGTTTCCATATCCCCTCCCTTTTGCGTCTCCCTCCCACCCTCCCTATCCCACCCCTCCAGGCGGTCACAAAGCACTGAGCTGATCTCCCTGTGCTATGCGGCTGCTTCCCACTAGCTATCTACCTTACGTTTGGTAGTGTATATATGTCCATGCCGCTCTTTCACTTTGTCACAGCTTACCCTTCCCCCTCCCCATATCCTCAAGTCCATTCTCTAGTAGGTCTGTGTCTTTATTCCTGTCTTACCCCTATGTTCTTCATGACATTTTTTTTTCTTAAATTCCATATATATGTGTTAGCATACAGTATTTGTCTTTCTCTTTCTGACTTACTTGGAGCATTGTGAATACAGGGGTCTGGGAGCATTGTGATGACAAGGGCATGGAGCACTTTGATGAGAAGGCCATGGAACATTCTGATGACATGTGTCATGGAGCTTTGTGATGACAAGGACATGGAGCATTGTGATTACATATGTCTTGGAGCCTTGTGATGACAAGGCCGTGGAACATTGTGATGGCAGGGCTCATGGAGCATTTTTATGACAGGGGTAATGGAGCATTGTGATGAGAAGGGCATGGAGCATTGTGATTACAATGTTTATGGAGCATTGTGATGACAAATTTGTGGACCGATGTGATGAAAATTGCGTGGCACATTGTGATGACAAGGGTCATGGATCATTTTTCGGACAAAGGCATGGAGCATTGTGATGACAAGGTTCACGGAGCATTGTGATGAAAAGTTCATGGAGCATTGTCGTTACAAAGGTAACAGAGCCTTGTGATGATGCGGACATCGACCATTGTGATGACAAATGTTAAAGAGAATTGTGATGAATGGAGTCAAGGAGCATTGTGATGACAGGGGTCATGGAGGATTGTGATGAGAAGGGCATGGAGCATTGAGCTGAGAAAGGCATAGAGCATTGTGATGACAAGGGTCAAAGAGCATTTTGATGAAACGTTCATGGAGCATTGTGGTTAAAAAGGTCACAGAGACTTTTGATGATGAGGGCATGGACCATTGTGATGAGAAAGGTCATGGAGCATTGTGATGACTGGAGTCACGGAGCATTGTGATGACAGGGGTCATGGAGCATTGTCATAACAAGGGCATGGAACATTTTGATGACAAGGGCATGGATCATTGGTCTAATAAGTTCCATGGATTATTGTGATGACATTTGGAATGGTGCATTTTGATGACAAGGTCATGGAGCATTGTGATGACCATGTCATGCAGTATTGTGAAGATTGGAGTCAGGGAGCATTGTGATGACATATGTAATGTCCCATTGTGATGACAATGGAATGGAGCATTGTGATGAAAACGGCATGGGGCATTGTGATGAAAATGTCATGGAGCCTTTTCGTGACAGTGTTCAAGGAGCATTCTGAAGACAAGTGTCAGGGAGCATTGTGATGACAAGTGTATTGAAAATTGTGATGACAAAGGCCATGGAGCATTGTGATGAAAAGGGCATGGAGTATTGTGATGACAGGCATCATGGAGCGTTGTGATGACAAGTGTTATGGAACATTGTGATCACAAGGGTTTGGAGCATTGCGATGACAGAGGTCATGGATCATTTTGATTGCAAGGCGCATGGAGCATTGTGATGACAAGGGCATGAAGCAATGTGATTCCAAAGTTCATGGAGGATTGTGATGAAAATGTTAATGGAGTACTGTGATGACAAGCACATAGAGCATTGTAATGACAAGGTCATGTAGCATTTTGCTGACAAAGGCATGGAGCATTGTGATGACCGGTGTGATGGAGCACTGTGATGACAAGCGTCATGGAGCATTGTGAATAGAGGGGTCATGGAGCATTGTGATGACAAGGGCATGGAGCATTGTGATGAGAAGGTCATGAAACATTGGTCTGATATGTTGCTTAGATTATTGTGATGACAGTGGACATGGTGCATTGTGATGACAAGGGCATGGAGCATTGTGATGAGAAGGTCATGGAATATGGTGAAGACAGATGTTAGGGAGCATTGTGATGACATATGTCATGGTCCATTGAGATGACAGTGTAATGGAGCATTGTGATGCGAAATGAAATGGAGGATTGTGATGAAAAATATAATGGAGCATTGTGATGAGTAGGGCTTGGAGCATTATGATGACAAGGGCCATTGAGAATTTTCATAACAAGGTCATGAAGCATTGTGATAAAATGGTCCTGGAGCATTTTGATGAGAAAACCATGGAGCCTTGTGAAGACAAATCTCACGGAGCATACTGATGAAAAGGGGCATGGACCATAGTGATTACATGGGTCTAGGAACATTGTGACGACAAGTGCATGGAGCATTGTGATGAGAAGGTCATGGAATATGGTGAAGACAGATGTCAGGGAGCATTGTGATGACATATGTAATGGCCCATTGTGATGACAATGGAATGGAGCATTGTGATGCCAAGTGTCATGGAGGATTCTGATGACAAAGGTAATGGAGTTTTGTGATGACAATGGCTTGGAGCATTGTGATGACAAGGGTCAGGGAGCATTGTGCTGACAAGTGCATGGAGAATTGTGATGACAACAGTCATGGAGCATTCTGATGACAAGCTTGTGGAGTATTTTGATGACAATGGCATGGAGCATTGTGATGAAAATGGAATGGGGCTTTGTGATGAAAAAGGCATGGAGACGTTTCATAACAGGGTTCAAGGAGCATTCTGACGACAAGTGTCAGTGAGCTTTGTGATAACAAGTGTATTGAGAATTGTGATGACAAAGTCATGGAGCATTGTGATGAAAAGGACATGGAGTGTTGTGATGACAGGCATCATGGAGCATTGTGATGACAAGTGTTATGGAACATTGTGATCACAAGGTTTTGGAGCATTGTGATGACAGTGGTCATGGATCATTTTGATTTCAAGGAGCATGGAGCATTGTGATGACAAGGGCATGAAGCAATGAGATCCCAAATTTCATGGATCATTTTGATGACAAGGGTCATGGAGCATTGGGCTGAAAATATTCATGGATTATTGTGATGACATGGCTCATGGAGCATTCTGATGACAAGGGAATGGAGCATGGTGATGAGAATGTCCTGGAGTATTGTGATGAGATGACCATGGAGACTTTTGATGACAAGACTCATGGAGCATTCTGATGAAAAGGGACATTGAGCATTGTGATTACAGGGGTCTTGGAGCATTGTGCTGACAAGCACATGGAGCATTGTGATGACAAAAGTCACAGAGCATTGTGAAGAAAAGTTCATGGAGCATTGTGGTTAATTAGGTCACAGAGACTGTTGATGACGAGGGCATGGACCATTGTGATGAAAAAGGTCATGAAGCATTGTGATGACTGGAGTCACGGAGCATGGTGATGACAGGGGTCATGGAGCATTGTGATGAAAAGGGCATGGAGTATTGTGATGACAGGCATCATGGATTGTTTTGATGACAAGTGTTATGGAACAATGTGATCACAAGGGTTTGGAGCATTGTGATGACAGAGGTCATGGGTCATTTAGATTTCAAGGAGCATGGAGCATTGTGATTACAATGGCATGAAGCAATGTGATCCCAAGTTTCATGGAGGATTGTGATGACAATGGAAATGGAGTATTGTGATGACAAGCGCATAGAGCATTGTAATGACAAGGTCATGTAGCATTTTGCTGACAAAGGCATGGAGCATTGTGATGACATTTGTCATGGAGCACTGTGGTGACAAGCGTCATGGAAGATTGTGAATACAGGTGTCATGGAGCATTGGGATGACAAGGGCATGGGTCATTGGGATGACAAGTGTCATGGAGCACTTGGCTGAAAATGTTCATGGAGTATTGTGATGACACGGGTCATGGAGCATTGTGATGACTAGGGAATTGAGCATTGTGATGACAAGATTCCCGGATCATTGTGTTGTCAGGTGTCATGGAGTGTTGTGATGACAGTGGTCATGGAGCATTGTGATGACAAGGGAATGGAGCATGGGGATGACAAGGTCCTGGAGCACTGTTATGAGAAGACCATGAAGAGTTGTGATGACAAGTCTCATGGAGCATTCTGATGAAAAGGGGCCAGGAGCATTGTGATTTCAGGGGTCTTGGAGCATTGTGATGACTAGGGCATGGAGCATTCTGATGAGAATGCCATGGAGCATTCTGATGACATGCGTCATGGAGTTTTTTGATGACAAGGGCATGGAGCATTGTGATTACAGGGGTCTTGGAACATTGTGATGACAAGGGCATGGAGCACTGTGAGGAGAACAAGGAGCATTATGATCGCATGTGTCATTGAGCTTTGTGATGACAATGGCATGGAGCATTGAGATTACATGGGTCTTGGAGCATTGTGATGAAAAGGGCATGGATCATTGTGATGAAAAAGGCATGAAGCCTTGTCATGACAGGGTTCAAGGAGCATACAGACAACAAGTGTCAGGGAGCATTTTGATGACAAGTGTATTGAGCATTGTGATGACAAATGTCATGGAGCATTGTGATGAAAAGTGCATGGAATACTGTGATGACAGGCATCATGGAGTGTTGTGATGACAAGTGTTATGGAACACTGTGATCACAAGAGTTTGGAGCATTGTGATGAGAGATGTCATGGATCATTTTGATTTCAAGGAGCATGGAGCATTGTGATGAAAAGGGCATGAAGCAATGTGATCCCAAGGTTCATGGAGGATTGTAATGACAATGGAAATGGTGTATTGTGATGACAAGCGCATAGAGCATTGTAATGACAAGGTCATGTAGCATTTTGCTGACAAAGGCATGGAGCATTTTGATGACAGGTGTCATGGAGCACTGTGATGACAACCGTCACGGAACATTGTGAAAACAGGGGTCATGGAGCATTGGGTTGACAAGGGCATGGATCATTGTGATGACAAGGGTCATGGAGCAATGGGCTGAAAATGTTCATGGAGTGTTGTGATGACAGGGGTCATGGAGCATTGTGATGACTATGGAATGGAGCATTGTGATGACAAGAGTCCCGGATCATTGTGTTGTCAGGTGTCATGGAGTGTTGTGATGACAGTGGTCATGGAGCATTGTGATGATATTGGCCATGGAGCATTTTGATGAGTAGGTCGTGGAGCATTGGGATGAAAATAATCATGGATTATTGTGATGACAGGGGTCATGGAGCATTGTGATGACAAGGGAATGGAGCATGGTAATGACAATGTCCTGGAGCATTGTGATGAGAAGACCATGGAGACTTGTGAGGACAAGTCTCAGGGAGCATTCTGATGAAAAGGGAAATGGAACATTGTGATTACAGGGGTCTTGGAGCATTGTGATGACTAGGGCATGGAGCATTGTGATGAGAAGGCCATGGAGCATTCTGATGACATGCGTCATGGAGTTTTTTAATGACAAGGGAAAGGAGCATTGTGATTACAGGGGTCTTGGAACATTGTGATGACAAGGGCATGGAGCATTGTAAGGCGAAGAACAAGGAGCATTCTGTTGGCATGCGTCACTGAGCTTTGTGATGACAAGTGTTACGGAATATTGTGATCACATGGGTTTGGAGCATTGTAATGACAGAGGTCATGGAGCAATTTCATTTCATTGTGATGACAATAGCATGAAGCATTATGATGATGGGCATGGTGCATTGTGATGACAGGGTTCATGGATCATTGAGATGAAAAAGGGCATAGAGCATTGTGATTACAGGGTTCTTGGAGCATTGTGATGAGAAGGGTCAAGGAGCTTTGTGATGAGAAGGCCATGGAACATCGTGATGGCATGGGCCATGGAGCTTTGTGAAGACAAGGGCCTGGAGCAATGTGATGAGAGCGTTCATGGAGCATTGTGATGACAATGACATGGAGCATTGTGATCCCAAGGGTCATGGATCTTTGTGATGACAAAGGTCATGGAGCATTTAGATGGCAAGGGCCTTGTGCATTGTAATGAGAAGGACAGGGAGGATTCTGATGACAGGGTCATGGAGCAATTTGATGATAAGTGTCATGGAATATTTTGATGACAGGTTTTATGGAACATTGTGGTGTCAGGGGTCATCGAACATTGTGATGATAAGTGCATGTAGCATTGTGATGACAGGAGTCATGGAACATTGTGATGACAGAGGTGAGGGAGTATTGTGACAAATAGTGATGTAGCATTGTGATATAAGTGGTGAGAGAGCATTTTGATGAGAAGTGCATGGAGCATTGTGATGACAAATTTTAAGGAGCATTGTGATGAAAAGATTGTGGAGCACTGTGATGACAAGCGTATGGTGCATTGTGATGACATGTGTCATGGAGCATTGTGCTGACAAGCACATGGAGCATTGTGATGAGAAGGCCATGGAGCATTGTGATGACATGCGTCATGGAGCTTTGTGAAGACAAGGGCATGGAGCAATGTGATGAGAGAGTTCATGGACCATTTTGATGACAATGACATGGAGTATTGTGATGCCAAGGGTCATGGATATTTTTGATGAAAAATGTCATGGAACATTTTGATAGCAAGGGCGTTGTGCATTGTGATGAGAAGGGCAGGGAGTATTGTGATGACAGGGTCATGGAGCAATTTGATGAAAAGTGTCTTGGAACATTTTGATGACAGTTGTTATGGAACAATGTGATGTCAGGGGTCATCGAACATTGTGATGATAACTGCATGTAGCATTGTGATGAGAGGAATCATGGAACATTGTGATGAGAGGGGTGAGGGAGTATTGTGACAAATAGTGATGTAGCATTGTGATATCAGTGGTGAGAGAGCATTTTGATGAGATGTGCAAGGAGCATTGTGATGACAAATTTTATGGAGCATTGTGATGACAAAATTGTGGAGCACTGTATGACAAGCGCATGGAGCATTGTGATGACTAGTGTCAAAGATCATTGTGATGAAAAGTTCATGGAGCATTGTGGTTAAAAATGTCAGAGAGCCTTGTGATGACGCGGGCATGGACCATTATGATGACAAACGTTATGAAGCATTGAGATGAATGGAGTCACGGAGCATGGTGATGACCGGGGTCATCGAGCATTGTGATAACAAGGGCATGGAGCATTGTGATGAGAAGGGCATGGAACATTGGTCTAATAAGTTTCATGGATTATTACGATGACAGTCGGAATGGCGCATTGTGATGACAAGGGCATGTAGTATTGTGATGACCAGGTCATGCAGTATTGTGAAGACAGGTGTCCGGGAGAATTGGGATGACATATGTAATGGCCCTTTGCGATGACAATGGCATGGAGCATTGTGATGCCAAATATCATGGATCATTGTGATGACAATGGCTTGCAACATTGTTTTGACAAGTGTCAGGGAGCATTGTGCTGACAAGTGCATGGAGAATTGTGATGACAAGGGTCATGGAGCATTCTGATGACAAGCTTGTGGAGTATTTTGTTGACAATGGCATGGAGCATTGTGAAGAAAACGGCATGGAACATTGTGATGAAAAAGGCATTGAGCCTTTTCGTGACAGGGTTCAAGAAGCATTCTGATGACAAGTGTCAGGGGGCATTGTGATGACAAGTGTATTGAGAATTGTGATGACAAAGGTCATTGAGCATTGTGATGAAAAGTGCATGGAGTATTGTGATGACAGGCATCATGGAGCGTTTTGATGACAAGTGTTATGGAACATTGTGATCACAAGGGTTTGGATCATTGTTATGACAAAGGTCATGGATCATTTTGATTTCAAGGAGCATGGAGCATTGTGATGACAAGGGCATGAAGCAATGTGATCCCAAAGTTCATGGAGGATTGTGATGACAATGGATATGGAGTATTGCGATGACAAACGCATAGAGCATTGTAATGACAAGGTCATGTAGCATTTTGCTGACAAAGGCATGGAGCATTGTGATGACAGTGTCATGGAGCAATTTGATGAAAAGTGTCATGGAACATTTTGATGACAGGTGTTATGGAACATTGCGATGTCAGGGGTCATCGAACATTGTGATGATAAGTGCATGTAGCACTGTGATGACAGGAGTCATGGAACATTGTGATGACAGGGGTGAGGGAGTATTGTGACAAATAGTGATGTAGCTTTGTGATATCAGTGGTGAGAGAGCATTTTGATGAGAAGTGCATGGAGCATTGTGATGAAAAATTTTAAGAAGAATGTGATGACAAGATTGTGGAGCACTGTGATGACAAGCGCATGGTGCATTGTGAGGACATGTGTCATGGAGCATTGTGCTGACAAGCACATGGAGCACTGTGATGACAAGGGTCAAAGAGCATTGTGATGAAAAGTTCATGGAGCTTTGTGATTAAAAAGGTCACAGAGACTGTTGATTACGAGGGCATGGACCACTGTGATGACAAAGGTCATGAAGCATTTTGATGACTGGAGTCACGGAGCATGATGATGACAGGGGTCATGGAGCATTGTGATAACAAGGGCATGGAGCATTGTGATGACAAGGGCATGGAACATTGGTCTAATAAGTTTCATGGATTATTGCGATGACAGTTGGAATGGCACATTGTGATGACAAGGGCATGGAGCATTGTGATGACCAGGTCATGCAGTGTTGTGAAGACAGGTGTCAGTGATCATTGTGATGACATAAGTAATGGCCCATTTTGATGACAATGGCATGGAGCAATGTGATGCCAAGTGTCATAGAGGATTCTGAAGACAAAGGTAATGGTGCACTGTGATGACAATGGCTTGGAGCATTGTGATGACAAGGGCCAGGGAGCATTGTGCTGACAAGTACATGGAGAATTGTGATGACAAGGGTCATGGAGCCCTCTGATGACAAGCTTGTGGAGTATTTTGAGGACAATGGCATGGAGCATTTTGATGAAATCGGCATGGGGCATTGTGATGAAAAAGGCATGGATCCTTTTCGTGACAGGGTTCAAGGAGCATTCTGATGAAAAGTGTCAGGGAGCATTGTGAGGACAAGTGTATTGAGAATTGTGATGACAAAGGTCATGTAGCATTGTGATAATAAGGGCATGGATTATTGTGATGACAGACATCATGCAGCATTGAGATGACAAGTGTTATGGAACACTGTGATCACAAGTGTTTGGAGCATTGTGATGAGAGAGGTCATGGATCATTTTGATTTCAAGGAGCATGGAGCATTGTGATGACAAGGGCATGAAACAATGTGATCCCAAGTTTCATGGCGGATTGTGATGACAATGGAAATGGAGTATTGTGATGACAAGCGCATAGAGCATTGTAATGACAAGGTCAAGTAGCATTTTGCTGACAAAGGCATGGAGCATTGTGATGACATGTGTCATGGAGCACTGTGAAGACAAGCGTCACGGAGCATTGTGAATACAGAGGTCATGGAGCATTGGGATGACAAGGGCATGGATCATTGTGATGACAAGGGTCATGGAGCACTGGGCTGAAAATGTTCATGGAGTGTTGTGATGACAGGGGTCATGGAGCATTGTGATGACTAGGGAATGGAGCATTGTGATGACAAGAGTCCCAGATCATTGTGTTGTCAGGTGTCATGGAGTGTTGTGATGACAGTGGTCATGGAACATTGTGATGATATTGGCCATGGAGCATTGTGATGAGTAGGTCGTGGAGCATTGGGCTGAAAATGTTCATGGATTATTGTGATGACAGGGGTCATGGAGCATTGTGATGACAAGGGAATGGAGCATGGTGATGACAAGGTCCTGGAGCATTGTGATGAGAAGACCATGGAGACTTGTGATGACAAGTCTCATGGAGCATTCTGATGAAAAGGGGCATGGAGCATTCTGATTACAGGGGTCTTGGAGCATTGTGATGACTAGGGCATGAATCATTGTGATGAGAAGGCCATAGAGCCTTCTGATGACATGTGTCATGGAGTTTTTTGTTGACAAGGGCATGGAGCATTGTGATTACAGGGGTCTTGGAACATTGAGATGACAAGGGCATGAAGCATTGTGAGGAGAAGACCAAGGAGCATTCTGATGGCCTGCGTCATTGCGCTTTGTGATGACAAGGGCATGGACCATTGAGATTACATGAGTCTTGGAGCATTGTGATGAAAAGGACATGGATTATTGTGATGAAAAAGGCATGGATCCTTGTCATGACAGGATTCAAGGAGCATACAGACAACAAGTGTCAGGGAGCATGTTGATGTCAAGTGTATTGAGCATTGTGAGGACAAAGGTCATGGAGTATTGTGATGAGAAGTCCATTGATAATTGTGATGACGAGCATCATGGGGCATTGTGATGACAAGTGATATGTAATATTGTGATCACAAGGGTTTGGAGCATTGTTATGACAGAGGTCATGGAGCATTTTGATTTCATTGTGATGACAATAGCATGAAGCATTATGATGATGGGCATGGTGCATTGTGATGACAGGGTTCATGGATCATTGAGATGAAAAGGGGCATAGAGCATTGTGATTACAGGGTTCCTGGAGCACTGTGATGAGAAGGATCATGGAGCTTTGTGATGACTAAGCCATGGAACATCGTGATGGCAGGGGTCATGGAGCATTGTTATGTCAGGTGTAATGGAGCATTCTGATGGCAAGGGCGTGGAGCATTGTGATGAGAAGGCCGTGGAGCATTCCTGATGACATGTGTCATAGAGCTTTGTGAAGACAAGGGCATGGAGCAATGTGATGAGAGCGTTCATGGAGCATTGTGATGACAATGACATGGAGCATTGTGATGCCAAGGGTCATGGATCTTTGTGATGAAAAACGTCATGGAGCATTTTGATAGCAAGGGCGTTGTGCATTGTGATGAGAAGGGCAGGGAGCATTGTGATAACAGGGTCATGGAGAAATTTGATGAAAAGTGTCATGGAACATTTTGATGACAGGTGTTATGGAACATTGTGATGTCAGGGGTCATCGAACATTGTGATGATAAGTGCATGTAGCATTGTGATGACAGGAGTCATGGAACATTGTGATGACAGGGGTGAGGGAGTATTGTGACAAATAGTGTTGTAGCATTGTGATATCAGTGGTGAGAGAGCATTTTGATGAGAAGTGCATGGAGCATTGTGATGACAAATTTTAAGGAGAATGTGATGACAAGATTGTGGAGCACTGTGATGACAAGCGCATGGTGCATTGTGATGACATGTGTCATGGAGCATTGTGCTGACAAGCACATGGAGCATTGTGATGACAAGGGTCAAAGAGCATTGTGATGAAAAGTTCATGGAGCATTGTGGTTAAAAGGTCACAGAGACTGTTGATGATGACGGCATGGACCATTGTGATGACAAAATTCATGAAGCACTGTGATGACGGGAGTCACGGAGCATTGTGATGACAGGGGTCATGGAGCATTTTGATAACAAGGGCATGGAGCATTGTGATGACAAGGGCATGGAACATTGGTCTAATATGTTTCATTGATTATTGCAATGACATTTGGAATGGCCCATTGTGATGACAAGGGCATGGAGCATTGTGAAGCCAAGTGTCATGGAGAATTCTGATGACAAATGTAATGGAGCATTGTGATGACAATGGCTTGGAGCATTGTGATGAGAAGGGTCAGGGAGCATTGTGCTGACAAGTGCATGGAGAATTGTGATGAGAAGGGTCATGGAGCATTCTGATGACAAGCTTGTGGAAGATTTTGATGAAAATGGCATGGACCATTGTGATGAAAACGGCATGGTGCATTGTGTTGAAAATGGCATGGAGCCTTTTCGTGACAGGTTTCAAGGAGCATTCTGATGACAAGTGTCAGGGAGCATTTTGATGACAAGTGTATTGAGAATTGTGATGACACAGTTCATGGAGCATTGTGATGAAAAGGGCATGGATTATTGTGATGACAGGCATCATGGAGCGTTTTGATGACAAGTGTTATGGAACATTGTGATCGCAAGGTTTTGGAGCATTGTGATGACAGAGGTCATGGATCATTTTGATTTCAAGGAGCATGGAGCATTTTGATGACAATGGCAGGAAGCAATGTGATCCCAAGGTTCATGGAGGATTGTGATGACAATGGAAATGGAGTATTGTGATGACAAGTGCATAGAGCATTGTAATGACAAGGTCATGTAGCATTTTGCTGACAAAGGCATGGAGCATTGTGAGGACATGTGTCATGGAGCACTGTGATGACAAGCATCACGGAGCATTGTGAATACAGTGGTCATGGAGCATTGTGATGAAAAGGGCATGGATCATTGTGATGACAAGGGTCATGGAGCACTGGGCTGAAAATGTTCATGGAGTGTTGTGATGACAGGGGTCATGGAGCATTGTGTTGACAAGGGTATTGAACATTGTGTTGACAAAAGTCATGGTGCATTGTGATGAGAAGCCCATGGATAACTGTGGTGACCAGCGTCATGGGGCATTGTGATGACAAGTGTTATGGGACATTGTGATCACAAGGGTTTGCAGCATTGTGGTGACAGATGTCATGGAGCTTTTTGATTTCATTGTGATGACAATAGCATGAAGCATTGTGATGATGGGCATGGTGCATTTTAATGACAGCGTTCATGGAGCATTGTGATGAAAAGTGGAATGGAGCATTGGTCTGACAAGTTTCTTGGATTATTGTGATAAGATTGGGCATGGCACATTGTGATGACAAGGTCATGGAGCACTGTGATGACAAGGTCATGGATTATTGTTGAAGAAAGGTGTCAGGGAGCATTGTGATGAAATATGTCATGTTCCAGTTTGATGACAATATCATGGAGCATTGTGATGCCAATTGTTATGGAGGAGTGTTGTGACAAAGTAAAGGAGCATTGTGATGACAAGGGCATGGAGCATTGTGATATCAAGGGCCATTGAGAATTTTAATGCCCTGGTCGTGAAACATTTTGATGAAAAGCGCATGGAGCTTCCTATGACAGGGGTCATGGAGCATTGCGATGACAAGTGCATGGAGCATTGTGATGACAAGAGCATATAACATTGTGATGTGAAGTGCCATGGAGCATTGTAATGACAAGGACGTGGAGAATTGTGAGGACAAGGGACATTGAGATTTGAGATGACAAGGCATGGAGCATGGTGATGGCCAAACCGTGGAGCATTGTGATGAGAAGACCTTGGGTAACTGTGATGTCGAGCATCATGGAGCACTGTAATGACAAGGGGCATGAAGCATTGTGATGACAGCTGTCAGGGAGCAATGTGATGACAGGGGTCATGGAGCAATGTGATGACAAAGGCATGGAGCATTGTGATGACAAGGGCATGGGGCATTGCAATGTCAAGAGAATGGAGAATTGTGATGACAAGAGCATGTAACATTTTGATGAGAAGTGTCATGTAGCATTGTGATGACAATTACGTGGAGAATTTTGATGACAAGGGACATGGAGAATTTTGATAACCAGGGCATGGATCATTGTGATGACAGGGGTCATGAAGCATTATTATGACAAGGGCCATGGTGCATTCTGACATAAGATATCACTTATGAAGGGAATGTAAACATGGCTACATATGAACTGATTTAGGGAAGAGAACAGAGTCTCAGATTTAGAAAACACTCTAACGCTTGCTTAAGGGGAAAGACAGGTGGGGAGATGCACAAAACAAAAGATTGATATTAGCAAAGGTACCGTTCCATAATCCAAAAACAAAAGAGACAAGCCCTACTCCTTCCTCAGTGAACGGAACTCAACATCCCTATTCCCCGAAGAGAAATATATCTGACTAGTAAGAATTTTAAAACCTATGTATTGATATGTCTCCGTAAGGTAACTAAGTGTGTCTAGTATGACATAAACATGGCAGGGAGAATCAGCTCAAACCCAATATAAAAATGAAATTCAAAACAAAACATAAAAACAGAACAATTCTTACACAATACATTCAGGGTCGCTGATGAAACCTGGAATTACCCTATCTAAAACGACAGCTGTATGTGGCATAAGGCTGGACACTTGGGATTGAGAGGATTGGTGAGATTGGGTGAGCAAATGTAGACCCTTTAAAGCAATAATGTGTGGCACCCATTCCATCGGTCCCAACAGGCCAGGTTTAAGGGCATATTACTACAGCTATAATATGTACGGGAACCCTAGAGAATGGACACAGTGTGAATACGAAAGGTTTCTAAAACTCAACGAATAGTCCCTCTCCTTGTGCTCCAGGTTGACTTTCCAACTGCTTTACTATCAATCTCCCAACTTGGAGAGACAGCACCATTACCCTCCTGGTTCGCACAGGTTGCCAATTTGGCAGAGGATGAAAGGGAAGAGGGAGACCAGTGAGAGAGTAGCTGTTAGACATTTGTACGGGAACATGTCACTCTTACTTCACGGGAAGAAGAAGAAATAACCAAAGCCTCAGCCACCCACCGGGAACCAGTATAGGTCCTGAACCAAAATATTGGACGTGCGTTCAGCTCACAAAAAAAACGAGTTAAATAATGTAGCTCAGTGCACAACAATTCACAAACAGGCAGAGTAATAAAGGACAACTATCATCCAAAAATCTGTTGAGGGAAGGCAACGAGGCAGACTTGAAAGCGAGGCAGAATAGCAGGAAACAGATTTCAAGAGGTATGTTGGAATCGCATTTAAGGCACAGGAAGAGGGGCACAACATCGACAATGATGCACTTGGCCAAAAAGGGTGTATGCGTTTTCTCCTGAATATATGCAGGAGAAAACGCATACGCCCTTTTTGGCCAAGCAAGCATGCTGGCAATGCAAATCTGAACTACAAAGTATCACTTCCCACTTGTCAAAAGGTACATGCACAAAATGGGTAAAAACCAAAAAAGCAAGACAGGCCCTGGAGAACAGGGAGGCTTGTTATGCTGATGGGCGGGATGTAAATTGCCAACTGCCTCTCTGGAGGAGTGCATTGTGTTCCCTAAAACAAGTAAACAACAGAGCTACAGAGCCAAGGGTACTTTCAGTCTGGGGAATATACCTTGGGAAAGCAGAAATTCTATAAGACAGAGCCACCCCAAAATTTAGGGCTGCACTGATTACAAGAACCTCAACTTGGGTACAGCTTAAATATCCCAGGAAATATAAATATGGTTTAAAATATTTTGGTAGTTACGTATGATGGAATATCCCTCAGCCATGAAATCAATGTCATAAGACCAGTAGCAGCAAAATGAGTGGATTCAGGTACGATGATTCTAACTGAAAGAAGTCACACAGATAAAGAAACTTATCATAAGATATCACTTATGAAGGTCCTCTAAACATGGCTACACATGAACAGAGTTAGGAAAGCGAATAGAGACTCACATTTAGAAAACACTCTTATGCCTGCTTAAGGGGGAATATGTGGTAGGGTGCTGCAGAAAACCAGCATTTGATATAACCACACGTACCATTTCAAAAACCAACTATGGAATATACAACACCTACACCTTCCTCAGTGAAAGGAACTCAAAACACGATATTTCCCACAGAGGAATATATCTGACTAGTAAGAATATTAAAACCTATGTATCGATATGTTTCCGTAATGGAATCAAGTGTGTCTAGACTGGCATAATCATTGCAGTGAGAATCAGCTCAAACCCACTATAAAAAGGAATTTCAAAAAAAACCCCAAAAAACATGGAAATTCTTTACAATTCCTTTAGGGGCTCTAATGAAACCTGGAATGACCCTATCTACAATGACAGCTGGATATGGCATAAGGCTGGACACTTGGGACTGAGAGGATTGGTGAGATTGGTTCAGCAAATGCACACTCTTTAAAGCAATAATGTGTGGCACCCATTCCATTTGTCCCAACTCCCCAGGTGGAAGTCAATATTACTAGAGCTATAACATGTACGGGAAACCTAGAGAATGGACACACTGTAAATACGAAAGGTTTCTAAAACTCAACTAATAGTCCCTCTCCTGGTGCTCCAGTTTTACTTTCCAACTGCTTTACTATCAAGCTCCCAACTTGGAGAGACAGCCCCTTTATCCTCCTGGATCGCACAGGTTGCCAATTTGGCAGAGGATAAAAGGGAATAGGGAGAACCAATGAGAGAGTAGCTGTTAGGCATTTGGACAGGCATATGTCACTCTAATTTCCCGGCAAGAAGAAGAATTAACCAAAGTCTCAGCCACCCCCCGGGATCCAGATTACGTCCTGAAACAAAATTGTGGACTTGCATTCAGCTCACAAAAAACTAGTTGAAAAATGAAGCTAAGGGGCACAGCAATTCACAAACTGGCAGAGTATTAAAGGACAACTATCATCCAAAAATCTGTTGAGGGAAGGCAATGAGGGGGAATTGAAGGCGAGGCCGAATAGCAGGAAACAGATTTCAAGAGGTACCTTGGAATCATCTGTAAAGCACATGAAAAGGGGCACAACTTCGACAATGATGCACTTGGACAAAAAGGGCGTATGCATTTTCTCCTGAATATATGCAAGAGAAAACGCATACGACCTTTTTGGCCAAGCAAGCAAGCGGGCAATGCAAATCTGCACTAAAAAGAAGTATCACTTACCACTGGTCAAAAGGGAAAACCACAAAATGGGTAAACCCAGAAAGGCACGACAGGCCTTGGAGAACAGCGAGCCTTGTTATGCTGATGGGCGGGATGTAAATTGCCAACTGCCTCACTGGAGGAGTGCATTGTGTTCCCTAAAACAAGTAAACAACAGAGCTACAGAGCCAAGGGCACTTCCAGTCTAGGGAATATACCTTGGGAAATCTGAAAATCATTAAGACAGAGCCACCCCCAAATTTAGGGCTGCACTGATTACAAGAACCTCAACTTGGGTACACCTGAAATATCCCAGGAAATATAAAAATGGTTCCAAAAATTGTGGTACTTACGTACGATGGAATATCCCTCAGCCACGAAATCAATGTCATAAGACCAGTAGCAGCAAAATGAGTGGATTCAGGTACGATGATTCTAAGTGAAATAAGTCACACAGAAAAAGAAGCTTATCATAAGATATCACTTACGAAGTTCCTGTAAACATGGCTCCACATGAACTGAGTTAGGAATGAGAACAGAGTCTCACATTTAGAAAACACTCTTATGCCTGCTTAAGGGGGAAGGAGAGGTGGGGTGATGCAAAAAAACAGAGTTTGATATAAGCACAGGTACCGTTCCAAAAACCAACTATGGAATAGACAAGACCTACCTATACCTTCCTCAGTGAAAGGGACTCAAAACACAATATTTCCCACAGAGGAATATATCTGACTAGTAAGAATCTTAAAACCTATGTATTGATATGTCTCCGTAAGGGAATCATGTGTGTCTAGACTGGCATAAACATGGCAGCGAGAATCAGCTCAAACCCACTATAAAAAGGAATTTCAAAAACAAAACAAAAAAACAGGGAAATTCTTTTCAATTCCTTCAGGGTCTCTGATGAAACCCGGAATGACCCTGTCTACAATGACAGATGGATGTGGCATAAGGCTGGACACTTGGGAAAGAGAGGATTGGTGAGATTGGGTGAGCAAATGCAGACCCTTTAAAGCAATAATGCATGGCACCCATTCCATGGGTCCCAACTCTCCAGGTTGTAGGGAATATTACTACAGCTATAACATGTACGGGAAACCTAGAGAATGGACACACTGTGAATACGAATGGTCTCTAAATCTCAATGAATAGTCCCTCTCCTGGTGCTCCGGTTTAACTTTCCAACTGCTTTAGTGTCAATCTCCCCACTGGGAGAGACAGCACCTTTAACCTCCTGGTTCGCACAGGTTGCCAATTGGGCAAAGGATGAAAGGGAAGAGGGAGAACCAAAGAGAGAGTAGCTGTTAGGCATTTGGACGGGCACATGTCACTCTTATTTCCCGGGAGGAAGAAGAATTAACCAAAGTCTCAGCAACCCACCGGGAACCAGTACAGGTCCTAAACAAAAATATGGGACTTGCGTTCAGCTCACAAAAAACGAGTTAAAAAATGGAGCTATAGGGCAGAGCAATTCACAAACTGGCAGAGTAATAAAGGACAACTATCATCCAAAAATCTGTTGAGGGAAGGCAACGAGGCGGACTTGAATGTGAGGCAGAAAAGCAGGAAACAGATTTCAAGAGGTACGTTGGAATCACCTTTAAAGCACAGGAAGAGGGGCACAACTTCGACAATGATGCACTTGTCCAAAAACGGCGTATGCGTTTCCTCCTGAGTATATTCAGGAGAAAACGCATACGCCCATTTTGGCCAAGCAAGCAAGTGGAAAATGTAAGTCTGCACTACAAAGAAGTATCACTTCCCACCGGTCAAAGGGACATCCACAAAATGGGTAAAAAGCAGAAAGGCAAGACTGGCCATGGAGAACAGGGAGCCTTGTTATGCTGATGGGCGGGATGTAATTTGCCAACTGCCTCTCTGGAGGAGTGCACTGTGTTCCCTAAAACAAGTAAACAACAGAGCTACAGAGCCAAGGGCACTTCCAGTCTAGGGAATATACCTTGGGAAAACTGAAAATCAATAAGACAGAGCCACCCCCAAATTTAGGGCTGCACTGCTTACAAGAAACTCAACTTGGGTACACCTTAAGTATCCCAGGAAAGATAAAAATGGTTCAAAAAGTTGTGGTACTTACGTATGATGGAATATCCCTCAGCCATGAAACCAATGTCATAAGACCAGTAGCAGCAAAATGAGTGGATTCAGGTACGATGATTCTAAGTGAAATAAGTCACACAGAAAAAGAAACTTATCATAAGATATCACTAATGAAGATCCTGTAAACATGGCTACACCTGAACTGAGTTAAGAAAGAGAAGAGAGTCTCACATTTAGAAAACACTCTTATGCCTGCTTAAGCGGGCAGGAGAGGTGGGGTGATGCATAAAACCAGAGGTTGATATAAGCACAGGTACCGTTCCAAAAACCAAGTATGGAATAGACAAGACCTACACCTTCCTCAGTGAAAGGGACTCAAAACCCCATATTTCCCACAGAGGAATATATCTGATAGTAAGAATCTTAAAACCTATGTATTGATATGTCTCCGTAAGGGAATCAAGTGTGTATAGACTGGCATAAAGATGGCAGCGAGAATCAGCTCAAACCCACTATAAAAAGGAATTTCAAAAACAAAACAAAAAATCAGCGAAATTCTTTACAATTCCTCAAGGTCTCTGATGAAACTTTGAATGACCCTATCTAGAACGACAGCTGGAGGTGGCATAAGGCTGGACACATGGGACTGAGAGGATTGGTGAGATTCGTGAGCAAATGTAGACCCATTAAAGCAATAATGCATGGCACCCATCCATGGTCCCATCTCTCCAGGTTGTAGGGAATATTACTACACCTATAACATGTATGGGAGACCTAGAGAATGGACACACTGTGAATACGAAAGGTTTCTAAAACTCAACAAATAGTCCCTCTCCTGGTGTTCCACTTTCACTTTCTAACTGCTTTACTATCAATCTCCCATCTTGGAGAGACAGCACCTTTAACCTCCTGGTTCGCACAGGTTGCCAATTTGGCAAAGGAAGAGAGGGAAGAGGGAGAACCAAAGAGAGAGTAGCTGTTAGGCATTTGGACGGGCACATATCACTCTTATTTCCCGGGAGGAAGAAGAATTAACCAACGTCTCAGCCACCCACCGGGAACCAGTATAGGTACTAAACCAAAATATGGGACTTGCTTTCAGCTCACAAAAAACGAGTTAAAAAATGGAGCTATAGGGCAGAGCAATTCACAAACTGGCAGAGTAATAAAGGACAACTATCATCCAAAAATCTGTTGAGGGAAGGCAACGAGGCGGACTTGAAAGTGAGGCAGAATAGCAGGAAACAGATTTCAAGAGGTACGTTGGAATCGCCTTTAAAGCACAGGAAGAGGGGCACAACTTTGACAATGATGCACTTGTCCCAAAACGGCGTATGCGTTTTCTCCTGAGTATATTCAGGAGAAAACGCATACACCCATTTTGGCCAAGCAAGCAAGCGGACAATGTAAGTCTGCACTACAAAGAGGTATCACTTCCCACTGGTCCAAAGGGACATCCACAAAAAGGGTAAAAACCAGAAATTCAAGACAGGCCCTGGAGAACAGGGAGCCTTGTTATGCTGATGGGCGGGATGTAAATTGCCAATTGCCTCTCTGGAGGAGTGCATTGTGTTCCTTAAAAAAAGTAAACAACAGAGCTACAGAGCCAAGGGCACTTCCAGTCTAGGGAATATACCTTGGGAAAACTGAAAATCAATAAGACAGAGCCAGCCCAAAATTTAGGAATGCACTGCTTACAAGAACCTCAACTTGGGTACACCTTAATATCCCAGTAAATATAAAAATGGTTGAAAAAGTTGTGGTACTTACATACGAGGGAATATCCCTCAGCCATGAAATCAATATCATATGACCAGTAGCAGCAAAATGAGTGGATTCAGGTACGATAATTCTAAGTGAAATAAGTCACACAGAAAAAAGAAACTTATCATAAGATATCACTTATGAAGATCCTGTAAACATGGCTACACATGAACTGAGTTAGGAAAGAGAAGAGAGTCTCACATTTAGAAAACACTCTTATGCCTTCTTAAGGGGGAAGGAGAGGTGGGGTGATGCATAAAACCAGAGATTGATATAAGCACAGGTACCGTTCCAAAAACCAACTATGGAATAGACAAGACCTACACCTTCCTCAGTGAACGGGCCTCAAAACCCCATATTTCCCGCAGAGGAATATATCTGACTAGTAAGAATCTTAAAACCTATGTATTGATATGTCTCCGTAAGGGAATCAAGTGTGTGTAGACTGGCATAAAGATGGCAGCGAGAATCAGCTCAAACCCACTATAAAAAGGAATTTCAAAAACAAAACAAAAAAACAGGGAAATTCTTTACAATTCCTTCAGGGTCTCTGATGAAACTTGGAATGACCGTATCTAGAACGACAGCTGGAGGTGGCATAAGGCTGGACACATGGGACTGAGAGGATTGGTGAGATTCGTGAAAAAATGCAGACCCTTTAAAACAATAATGCATGGCACACATTCCATGGGTCCAAACTCTCCATGTTGTAGGGAATATTACTACAGCTATAACATGTATAGGAAACCTAGAGAATGGACACACTGTGAATACGAATGGTTTCTAAATCTCAAGGAATAGTCCCTCTCCTGGTGCTCCAGTTTCACTTTCTAACTGGTTTACTATCAATCTCCCAACTTGGAGAGACAGCACCTTTAACCTCCTGGTTCGCACAGATTGCCAATTTGGCAAAAGATGAAAGGGAAGAGGGAGAACCAAAGAGAGAGTAGCTGTTAGGTATTTGGACAGGCACATGTCACTCTTTTTTCCAGGGAGGAAGAAGAATTAACCAAAGTCTCAGCCACCCACCGGGAACCAGTATAGGTCCTAAACCAAAATATGGGACTTGCGTTCAGCTCAAAAAAAACGAGTTAAAAATGGAGCTATAGGGCAGATCAATTCACAAACTGGCAGAGTAATAAAGGACAACTATCATCCAACAATCTGTTAAGGGAAGGCAACGAGGCGGACTTGAAAGTGAGGCAGAATAGCAGGAAACAGATTTCAAAAGGTACGTTGGAATCGCCTTTAAAGCACAGGAAGAGGGGCACAACTTCGACAATGATGCACTTGTCCAAAAAGGGTGTATGCGTTTTCTCCTGAGTATATTCAGGAGAAAACGCATACGCCCATTTTGGCCAAGCAAGCAATCCGACAATGTAAGTCTGCACTACAAAGAAGTATCACTTCCCACCGGTCCAAAGGGACATCCACAAAAAGGGTAAAAACCAGAAATTCAAGACAGGCCCCGGAGAACAGGGAGCCTTGTTATGCTGATGGGCGGGATGTAAATTGCCAACTGCCTCTCTGGAGGAATGCATTGTGTTTCCTAAAACAAGTAAACAACAGAGCTACAGAGCCAAGGGCACTTCCAGTCTAGGGAATATACCTTGGGAAAATTGAAAATCAATAAGACAGAACCACCCCAAAATTTAGGAATGCACTGCTTAAAAGAACCTCAACTTAGGTACACCTTAAATATCCCAGGAAATATAAAAATGGTTGAAAAAGTTGTGGTACTTACGTATGAGGGAATATCCCTCAGCCATGAAATCAATATCATATGACCAGTAGCAGCAAAATGATTGGATTCAGGTACGATGATTCTAAGTGAAATAAGTCACACAGAAAAAGAACATTATCATAAGATATCACTTATGAAGATCCTGTAAACATGGCTACACATGAACTGAGTTAGGAAAGAGAAGAGAGTCTCACATTTAGAAAACACTCTTATGCCTGCTTAAGGGGGAAGGAGAGGTGGGGTGATGCATAAAACCAGAGGTTGATATAAGCACAGGTACCGTTCCAAAAACCAAGTATGGAATAGAAAAGACCTACACCTTCCTCACTGAAAGGGACTCAAAACCCCATATTTCCCGCAGAGGAATATATCTGACTAGTAAGAATCTTAAAACCTATGTATTGATATGTCTCTGTAAGGGAATCAAGTGTGTGTAGACTGGCATAAAGATGGCAGCGAGAATCAGCTCAAACCCACTATAAAAAGGAATTTCAAAAACAAAACAAAAAAACAGTGAAATTCTTTACAACTCCTTCAGGGTCTCTGATGAAACTTTGAATGACCCTATCTAGAACGACAGCTGGAGGTGGCATAAGGCTGGACACATGGGACTGAGAGGATTGGTGAGATTCGTGAGCAAATGCAGACCATGAAAAACAATAATGCATGGCACCCATTCCATGGGTCACAACTCTCCAGGTTGTAGGAAATATTACTACAGCTATAACATGTATGGGAAACCTAGAGAATGCACACACTGTGAATACAAAAGGTTTCTAAATCTCAACGAATAGTCCCTCTCCTGGTGCTCCAGTTTCACTTTCTAACTGCTTTACTATCAATCTCCCAACTTCGAGAGACAGCACATTTAACCTCCTGGTTCGCACAGGTTGCCAATTTGGCAAATGATGAAAGGGAAGAGGGAGAACCAAAGAGAGAGTAGCTGTTAGGCATTTGGACAGGCACATGTCACTCTTATTTCCCGGGAGGAAGAAGAATTAACCAAAGTCTCAGCCACCCACCGGGAACCAGTATAGGTCTTAAACCAAAATATGGGACTTGCGTTCAGCTCAAAAAAACGAGTTAAAAAATGGAGCTATAGGGCAGAGCAATTCACAAACTGGCAGAGTAATAAAGGACAACTATCATCCAAAAATCTGTTGAGGGAAGGCAACGAGGCGGACTTGAAAGTGAGGCAGAATAGCAGGAAACAGATTTCAAGAGGTACGTTGGAATCGCCTTTAAAGCACAGGAAGAGGGGCACAACTTCGACAATGATGCACTTGTCCAAAAAGGGCGTATGCGTTTTCTCCTGAGTATATTCAGGAGAAAACGCATACGCCCATTTTGGCCAAGCAAGCAAGCAGACAATGTAAGTCTGCACTACAAAGAAGTATCACTTCCCACCGGTCCAAAGGGACATCCACAAAACGGGTAAAAACCAGAAATTCAAGACAGGCCCTGGAGAACAGGGAGCCTTGTTATGCTGATGGGCAGGATGTAAATTGCCAACTGCCTCTCTGGAGGAGTGCATTGTGTTCCCTAAAACAAGTAAACAACAGAGCTACAGAGCCAAGGGCACTTCCAGTCTAGGGAATATACCTTGGGAAAACTGAATATCAATAAGACAGAACCACCCCAAAATTTAGGAATGCTCTGCTTACAAGAACCTCAACTTGGGTACACCTTAAATATCCAAGGAAATATAAAAATGGTTGAAAAAGTTTTGGTACATACGTACGAGGGAATATCCCTCAGCCATGAAATCAATATCATATGACCAGTAGCAGCAAAATGAGTGGATTCAGGTTCGATGATTCTAAGTGAAATAAGTCACACAGAAAAAGAACCTTATCATAAGATATCACTTATGAAGATCCTGTAAACATGGCTACACATGAACTGAGTTAGGAAAGAGAAGAGAGTCTCACATTTAGAAAACACTCTTATGCCTGTTTAAGGGGGAAGGAGAGGTGGGGTGATGCATAAAACCAGAGGTTGATATAAGCACAGGTACCGTTCCAAAAACCAAGTACGGAATAGACAAGACCTACACATTCCTCAGTGAAAGGGACTCAAAACCCCATATTTCCCGCAGAGTAATATATCTGACTAGTAAGAATCTTAAAACCTATGTATTGATATGTCTCCATAAGGGAATCAAGTGTGTCTAGACTGGCATAAAGATGGCAGCGAGAATCAGCTCAAACCAACTATAAAAATGAATTTCAAAAACAAAACCAGAAAACAGCGAAATTCTTTACAATTCCTTCAGGGTCTCTGATGAAACTAGGAATGACCGTATCTAGAACGACAGCTGGAGGTGGCATAAGGCTGGACACATGGGACTGAGAGGATTGGTGAGATTCGTGAGCAAATGCAGACCCTTTAAAGCAATAATGCATGGCACACATTCCATGGGTCCCAACTCTCCAGGTTGTAGGGAATATTACTACAGCTATAACATGTATGGGAAACCTAGAGAATGGACACACTGTGAATATAAAAGGTTTCTAAATCTCAACGAATAGTCCCTCTCCCTGTGCTCCAGTTTCACTTTCTAACTGCTTTACTATCAATCTCCCAAATTGGAGAGACAGTACCTTTAACCTCTTGGTTAGCACAGGTTGCCAATTTGGCAAAGGATGAAAGGGTAGAGGGAGAACCAAAGAGAGAGTAGCTGTTAGGCATTTGGACGGGCACATGTCACTCTTATTTCGCGGGAGGAAGAAGAATTAACCAAAGTCTCAGCCACCCACCGGGAACCAGTATAGGTCCTAAACCAAAATATGGGACTTGCGTTCAGCTCAAAAAAACGAGTTAAAAAATGGAGCTATAGGGCAGAGCAATTCACAAACTGGCAGAGTAATAAAGGAAAACTATCATCCAAAAATCTGTTGAGGGAAGGCAACGAGGCGGACTTGAAAGTGAGGCAGAATAGCAGGAAACAGATTTCAAGAGGTACGTTGGAATCGCCTTTAAAGCACAGGAAGAGGGGCACAACTTCGACAATGATGCACTTGTCCAAAAAGGGCGTATGCGTTTTCTCCTGAGTATATTCAGGAGAAAACGCATACGCCCATTTTGGCCAAGCAAGCAAGAGGACAATGTAAGTCTGCACTACAAAGTAGTATCACTTCCCACCGGTCCAAAGGGACATCCACAAAAGGGTAAAAACCAGAAATACAAGACAGGCCCTGGAGAACAGGGAGCCTTGTTATGCTGATGGGCGGGATGTAAATTGCCAACTGCCTCTCTGGAGGATTGCATTGTGTTCCCTAAAACAAGTAAACAACAGAGCTACAGAGCCAAAGGCACTTCCAGTCTAGGGAATATACCTTGGGAAAACTGAAAATCAATAAGACAGAGCCACCCCCAAATTTAGGCCTGCACTGCTTACAAGAATGTCAACTTGGGTACACCTTAAATATCCCAGGAAATATAAAAATGGTTCAAAAAATTGTGGTACTTACATACGATGGAATATCCCTCAGCCATGAAATCAATGTCATAAGACCAGTAGCAGCAAAATGAGTGGATTCAGGTTCGATGATTCTAAGTGAAATAAGTCACACAGAAAAAGAACCTTATCATAAGATATCACTTATGAAGATCCTGTAAACATGGCTACACATGAACTGAGTTAGGAAAGAGAAGAGAGTCTCACATTTAGAAAACACTCTTATGCCTGCTTAAGGGGGAAGGAGAGGTGGGGTGATGCATAAAACCAGAGGTTGATATAAGCACAGGTACTGTTCCAAAAACCAAGTATGGAATAGACAAGACCTACACCTTCCTCAGTGAAAGGGACTCAAAACCCCATATTTCCCGCAGAGGAATATATCTGACTAGTAAGAATCTTAAAACCTATGTATTGATATGTCTCCGTAAGGGAATCAAGTGTGTGTAGACTGGCATAAAGATGGCAGCGAGAATCAGCTCAAACCCACTATAAAAAGGAATTTCGAAAACAAAACAAAAAAAAACAGCGAAATTCTTTACCATTCCTCAGGGTCTCTGATGAAACTTGGAATGACCCTATCTAGAACGACAGCTGGAGGTGGCATAAGGCTGGCCACATGGGACTGAGAGGATTGGTGAGATTCGTGAGCAAATGCAGACCCTTTAAAGCAATAATGCATGGCACACATTCCATGGGTCCCAACTCTACAGGTTGTAGGGAATATTACTACAGCTATAACATGTATGGGAAACCTAGTGAATGGACACACTGTGAATACGAAAGGTTTCTAAATCTCAACGAATAGTCCCTCTCCTGGTTCTCCAGTTTCACATTCTAACAGCTTTACTATCAATCTCCCAACTTGGAGAGACAGCACCTTTAACCTCCTGGTTCGCACAGGTTGCCAATTTGGCAAAGGATGAAAGGGAAGAGGGAGAACCATAGAGAGAGTAGCTGTTAGGCATTTGGACGGGCACATGTCACTCTTTTTTCCCGGGAGGAAGAAGAATTAACCAAAGTCTCAGCAACCCACCGGGATCCAGTATAGTTCCTGAACCAAAATATGGGACTTGCGTTCAGCTCACAAAAAAACGAGTTAAAAAATGGAGCTATAGAGCAGAGCAATTCACAAACTGGCAGAGTAATAAAGGACAACTATCATCCAACAATCTGTTGAGGGAAGGCAACGAGGCGGACTTGAAAGTGAGGCAGAATAGCGGGAAAGAGATTTCAAGAGGTATGTTGGAATCGCCTTTAAAGCACAGGAAGAGGGGCACAACTTCGACAATGATGCACTTGTCCATAAAGGGCGTGTGCATTTTCTCCTGAGTATATTCAGGAGAAAACGCATATGCCCATTTTGGCCAAGCAAGCAAGCGGACAATGTAAGTCTGCACTACAAAGAAGTATCACTTCCCCCCGGTCAAAAGGGACATCCACAAAAAGGGTAAAAACCAGAAATTCAAGACAGGCCCTGGAGAACATGGAGCCTTGTTATGCTGATGGGCGGGATGTAAATTGCCAACTGCCTCTCTGGAGGAGTGCATTGTGTTCCCTAAAAAAAGTAAACAACAGAGCTACAGAGCCAAGTGCACTTCCAGTCTAGGGAATATACCTTGGGAAAACTGAAAATCAATAACACAGAGCCACCCCAAAATTTTGGAATGCACTGCTTACAAGAATCTCAGCTTGGGTACACCTTAATATCCCAGGAAATATAAAAATGGTTGAAAATGTTCTGGTACTTATGTACGAGGGAATATCCCTCAGCCATGAAAACAATATCATATGACCAGTAGCAGCAAAATGAGTGGATTCAGGTACAATGATTGTAAGGGAAATAAGTCACACAGAAAAAGAAACTTATCATAAGATATCACTTATGAAGATCCTGTAAACATGGCTACACATGAACTGAGTTAGGAAAGAGAAGAGAGTCTCACATTTAGAAAACACTCTTATGCCTGCTTAAGGGGGAAGGAGAGGTGGGGTGATGCATAAAACCAGAGGTTGTTATAAGCACAGGTACCGTTCCAAAAACCAACTATGGAATAGACAAAACCTACACCTTCCTCAGTGAAAGGGACTCAAAACCCCATATTTCCCGCAGAGGAATATATCTGACTAGTAAGAATCTTAAAACCTATGTATTGATATGTCTCCGTAAGGGAATCAAGTGTGTGTAGACTGGCATAAAGATGGCAGCGAGAATCAGCTCAAACCCACTATAAAAAGGAATTTCTAAAACAAAACAAAAAAAACAGCGAAATTCTTTACAATTCCTCAGGGTCTCTGATGAAACTTGGAATGACCCTATCTAGACAACAGCTGGAGGTGGCATAAGGCTGGCCACATGGGACTGAGAGGATTGGTGAGATTCGTGAGCAAATGCAGACCCTTTAAAGCAATAATGCATGGCACCCATTCCATGGGTCCCAACTCTACAGGTTGTAGGGAATATTACTACAGCTATAACATGTATGGGAAACCTAGTAAATGGACACACTGTGAATACGAAAGGTTTCTAAATCTCAACGAATAGTCCCTCTCCTGGTGCTCCAGTTTCACTTTCTAACAGCTTTACTATCAATCTCCCTACTTGGAGAGACAGCACCTTTAACCTCCTGGTTCGCACAGGTTGCCAATTTGGCAAAGGATGAAAGGGAAGAGGGAGAACCAAAGAGAGAGTAGCTGTTAGGCATTTGGACGGGCACATGTCACTCTTTTTTCCCGGGAGGAAGAAGAATTAACCAAAGTCTCAGCAACCCACCGGGAACCAGTATAGGTCCTGAACCAAAATATGGGACTTGCGTTCAGCTCACAAAAAAACGAGTTAAAAAATGGAGCTATAGAGCAGAGCAATTCACAAACTGGCAGAGTAATAAAGGACAACTATCATCCAACAATCTGTTGAGGGAAGGCAACGAGGCGGACTTGAAAGTGAGGCAGAATAGCGGGAAAGAGATTTCAAGAGGTATGTTGGAATCGCCTTTAAAGCACAGGAAGAGGGGCACAACTTCGACAATGATGCACTTGTCCATAAAGGGCGTGTGCATTTTCTCCTGAGTATATTCAGGAGAAAACGCATATGCCCATTTTGGCCAAGCAAGCAAGCGGACAATGTAAGTCTGCACTACAAAGAAGTATCACTTCCCCCCGGTCAAAAGGGACATCCACAAAAAGGGTAAAAACCAGAAATTCAAGACAGGCCCTGGAGAACATGGAGCCTTGTTATGCTGATGGGCGGGATGTAAATTGCCAACTGCCTCTCTGGAGGAGTGCATTGTGTTCCCTAAAAAAAGTAAACAACAGAGCTACAGAGCCAAGTGCACTTCCAGTCTAGGGAATATACCTTGGGAAAACTGAAAATCAATAACACAGAGCCACCCCAAAATTTTGGAATGCACTGCTTACAAGAATCTCAGCTTGGGTACACCTTAATATCCCAGGAAATATAAAAATGGTTGAAAATGTTCTGGTACTTACGTACGAGGGAATATCCCTCAGCCATGAAAACAATATCATATGACCAGTAGCAGCAAAATGAGTGGATTCAGGTACAATGATTGTAAGGGAAATAAGTCACACAGAAAAAGAAACTTATCATAAGATATCACTTATGAAGATCCTGTAAACATGGCTACACATGAACTGAGTTAGGAAAGAGAAGAGAGTCTCACATTTAGAAAACACTCTTATGCCTGCTTAAGGGGGAAGGAGAGGTGGGGTGATGCATAAAACCAGAGGTTGTTATAAGCACAGGTACCGTTCCAAAAACCAACTATGGAATAGACAAAACCTACACCTTCCTCAGTGAAAGGGACTCAAAACCCCATATTTCCCGCAGAGGAATATATCTGACTAGTAAGAATCTTAAAACCTATGTATTGATATGTCTCCGTAAGGGAATCAAGTGTGTGTAGACTGGCATAAAGATGGCAGCGAGAATCAGCTCAAACCCACTATAAAAAGGAATTTCTAAAACAAAACAAAAAAAACAGCGAAATTCTTTACAATTCCTCAGGGTCTCTGATGAAACTTGGAATGACCCTATCTAGACAACAGCTGGAGGTGGCATAAGGCTGGCCACATGGGACTGAGAGGATTGGTGAGATTCGTGAGCAAATGCAGACCCTTTAAAGCAATAATGCATGGCACCCATTCCATGGGTCCCAACTCTACAGGTTGTAGGGAATATTACTACAGCTATAACATGTATGGGAAACCTAGTAAATGGACACACTGTGAATACGAAAGGTTTCTAAATCTCAACGAATAGTCCCTCTCCTGGTGCTCCAGTTTCACTTTCTAACAGCTTTACTATCAATCTCCCTACTTGGAGAGACAGCACCTTTAACCTCCTGGTTCGCACAGGTTGCCAATTTGGCAAAGGATGAAAGGGAAGAGGGAGAACCAAAGAGAGAGTAGCTGTTAGGCATTTGGACGGGCACATGTCACTCTTTTTTCCCGGGAGGAAGAAGAATTAACCAAAGTCTCAGCAACCCACCGGGAACCAGTATAGGTCCTGAACCAAAATATGGGACTTGCGTTCAGCTCACAAAAAAACGAGTTAAAAAATGGAGCTATAGAGCAGAGCAATTCACAAACTGGCAGAGTAATAAAGGACAACTATCATCCAACAATCTGTTGAGGGAAGGCAACGAGGCGGACTTGAAAGTGAGGCAGAATAGCGGGAAAGAGATTTCAAGAGGTATGTTGGAATCGCCTTTAAAGCACAGGAAGAGGGGCACAACTTCGACAATGATGCACTTGTCCATAAAGGGCGTGTGCATTTTCTCCTGAGTATATTCAGGAGAAAACGCATATGCCCATTTTGGCCAAGCAAGCAAGCGGACAATGTAAGTCTGCACTACAAAGAAGTATCACTTCCCCCCGGTCAAAAGGGACATCCACAAAAAGGGTAAAAACCAGAAATTCAAGACAGGCCCTGGAGAACATGGAGCCTTGTTATGCTGATGGGCGGGATGTAAATTGCCAACTGCCTCTCTGGAGGAGTGCATTGTGTTCCCTAAAAAAAGTAAACAACAGAGCTACAGAGCCAAGTGCACTTCCAGTCTAGGGAATATACCTTGGGAAAACTGAAAATCAATAACACAGAGCCACCCCAAAATTTTGGAATGCACTGCTTACAAGAATCTCAGCTTGGGTACACCTTAATATCCCAGGAAATATAAAAATGGTTGAAAATGTTCTGGTACTTACGTACGAGGGAATATCCCTCAGCCATGAAAACAATATCATATGACCAGTAGCAGCAAAATGAGTGGATTCAGGTACAATGATTGTAAGGGAAATAAGTCACACAGAAAAAGAAACTTATCATAAGATATCACTTATGAAGATCCTGTAAACATGGCTACACATGAACTGAGTTAGGAAAGAGAAGAGAGTCTCACATTTAGAAAACACTCTTATGCCTGCTTAAGGGGGAAGGAGAGGTGGGGTGATGCATAAAACCAGAGGTTGATATAAGCACAGGTACCGTTCCAAAAACCAACTATGGAATAGACAAAACCTACACCTTCCTCAGTGAAAGGGACTCAAAACCCCATATTTCCCGCAGAGGAATATATCTGACTACTAAGAATCTTAAAACCTCTGTATTGATATGTCTCCGTAAGGGAATCAAGTGTGTGTAGACTGGCATAAAGATGGCAGCGAGAATCAGCTCAAACCCACTATGAAAAGGAATTTCAAAAACAAAACAAAAAAACAGCGAAATTCTTTACAATTCCTTCAGGGTCTCTGATGAAATTTGGAATGGCCCTATCTAGAACGACAGCTGGAGGTGGCATAATGCTGGACACATGGGACTGAGAGGATTGGTGAGATTCGTGAGAAAATGCAGACCTTTTAAAACAATAATACATGGCACACATTCCATGGGTCCCAACTCTCCAGGTTGTAGGGAATATTACTACAGCTATAACATGTATGGGAAACCAAGAGAATGGACACACTGTGAATACGAAAGGTTTCTAAATCTCAACGAATAGTCCCTCTCCTGGTGCTCCAGTTTCACTTTCTAACTGCTTTACTATCAATCTCCCAACTTGGAGAGACAGCACCATTAACCTCCTGGTTCGCACAGGTTGCCAATTTGGCAAAGGATGAAAGGGTAGAGGGAGAACCAAAGAGAGAGTAGCTGTTAGGCAAACGGACGGGCACATGTCACTCTTATTTCCCCGGAGGAAGAAGAATTAACCAAAGTCTCAGCCACCCACCGGGAACAAGTATAGGTCCTAAACCAAAATATGGGACTTGCGTTCAGCTCAAAAAACGAGTTAAAAAATGGAGCTGTAGGGCAGAGCAATTCACAAACTGGCAGAGTAATAAAGGACAACTATCATCCAAAAATCTGTTGAGGGAAGGCAACGTGGCGGACTTGAAAGTGAGGCAGAATAGCAGGAAACAGATTACAAGAGGTACGTTGGAATCGCCTTTAAAGCACAGGAAGAGGGGCACAACTTCGACAATGATGCACTTGTCCAAAAAGGGCGTATGCGTTTTCTCCTGAGTATATTCAGGAGAAAACGCATACGCCCATTTTGGCCAAGCAAGGAAGCGGACAATGTAAGTCTGCACTACAAAGAAGTATCACTTCCCACTGGTTCAAAGGGACATCCAAAAAAACGGTAAAAACCAGAAATTCAAGACAGGCCCTGGAGAAAAGGGAGCCTTGTTATGCTGATGGGCGGGATGTAAATTGCCAACTGCCTCTCTGGAGGAGTGCATTGTGTTCCGAAAAACAAGTAAACAACAGAGCTACAGAGCCAAAGGCACTTCCAGTCTAGGGAATATACCTTGGGAAAACTGAAAATCAATAAGACAGCGCCACCCCCAAATTTAGGCCTGCACTGCTTACAAGAACGTCAACTTGGGTACACCTTAAATATACCAGGAAATATAAAAATGGTTCAAAAAATTGTGGTACTTACATACGATGGAATATCCCTCAGCCATGAAATCAATGTCATAAGACCAGTAGCAACAAAATGAGTGGATTCAGGTACGATGATTCTAAGTGAAATAAGTCACACAGAAAAGGAAACTTATCATAAGATATCACTTATGAAGATCCTGTAAACATGGCTACACATGAACTGAGTTAGGAAAGAGAAGAGAGTCTCACATTTAGAAAACACTCTTATGCCTGCTTAAGGGGGAAGGAGAGGTGGGGTGATGCATAAAACCAGAGGTTGATATAAGCACAGGTACCGTTCCAAAAACCAAGTATGGAATAGAAAAGACCTACACCTTCCTCAGTGAAAGGGACTCAAAACCCCATATTTCCCGCAGAGGAATATATCTGACTAGTAAGAATCTTAAAACCTATGTATTGATATGTCTCCGTAAGGGAATCAAGTGTGTATAGACTGGCATAAAGATGGCAGCGAGAATCAGCTCAAACCCACTCTAAAAAGGAATTTCAAAAACAAAACAAAAAATCAGCGAAATTCTTTACAATTCCTCAGGTTCTCTGATGAAATTTTGAATGACCCTATCTAGAACGGCAGCTGGAGGTGGCATAAGGCTGGACACATGGGACTGAGAGGATTGGTGAGATTCGTGAGCAAATGCAGACCCTTTAAAGCAATAATGCATGGCACCCATTCCATGGGTCCCAACTCTCCAGGTTGTAGGGAATATTACTACAGCTATAATATGTATGGGAAACCTAGAGAATGGAAACACTGTGAATACGACAGGTTTCTAAATCTCAACGAATAGTCCCTCTCCTGGTGCTCCAGTTTCACTTTCTAACTGCTTTACTATCAATCTCCCAACTTGGAGAGACAGCACCTTTAACCTCCTGGTTCGCACAGGTTGCCAATTTGGCAAAGGATGAAAGGGAATACGGAGAACCAAAGAGAGAGTAGCTGTTAGGCATTTGGACGGGCACATGTCACTCTTATTTCCCGGGAGGAAGAAGAATTAACCAAAGTCTCAGCCACCCACCGGGAACCAGTATAGGTCCTAAACCAAAATATGGGACTTGCGTTCAGCTCACAAAAAACGAGGTAAAAAATGGAGATATAGGGCAGAGCAATTCACAAACTTTCAGAGTAATAAAGGACAACTATCATCCAAAAATCTGTTGAGGGAAGGCAACGAGGCGGACTAGAAAGTTAGGCAGAATAGCAGGAAACAGATTTCAAGAGGTATGTTGGAATCGCCTTTAAAGCACAGGAAGAGGGGCACAACTTCGACAATGATGCACTTGTCCAAAAAGGGTGTATGCGTTTTCTCCTGAGTATATTCAGGAGAAAACGCATACGCCCATTTTGGCCAAGCAAGCAAGCAGACAATGTAAGTCTGCACTACAAAGAAGTATCACTTCCAACCGGTCCAAAGGGACATCCACAAAAAGGGTAAAAACCAGAAATTCAAGAAAGGCCCTGGAGAACAGAGAGCCTTGTTATGCTGATGGCCTGGATGTAAATTGCCAACTGCCTCACTGGAGGAGTGAATTGTGTTCCCTAAAACAAGTAAACAACAGAGCTACAGAGCCAAGGGCACTTCCAGTCTAGGGAATATACCTTGGGAAAACTGAAAATCAATAAGACAGAGCCACACCAAAATTTAGGGCTGCACTGCTTACAAGAACCTGAACTTGTCTACAACCTAAATATCCCAGGAAAGATAAAAATGGTTCAAAAAACTGTGGTACTTACGTATGATGGAATATCCTTCAGCCATGAAATCAATGTCATAAGACCTGTAGCAGCAAAATGAGTGCATTCAGGTACGATGATTCTAAGTGAAATAAGTCACACAGAAAAAGAAACTTATCATAAGATATCACTTATGAAAATCCTGTAACAAGGCTACACATGAACTGAGATAGGAAAGAGAACATTCTCACATTTAGAAAACACGCTTATGCCCGCTTAAGGGGGTAGCAGAGTTGGGGTGATGCATAAAACCAGAGTTTGATATAAGCACAGGTACCGTTCCAAAAACCAACTATGGAATAGACAAGACCTACTCCTTCCTCAGAGAAAGGGACTCAAAACACCATATTTCCCACAGAGGAATATATCTGACTAGTAAGAATCTTAACATCTATGTATTGACATATCACCGTAGGGAATCAAGTGTGTAGACTGGCATAAACATGGCAGCGAGAATCAGCTCAAACCCACTATAAAAAGGAATTTGAAAAACAAGAAAAAAAAAAGGGAAATTCTTTACAATTCCTTCAGTGTATTTGATGAAACCTGGAATGACCTTATCTACAACGACAGCTGGATGTGGCAGAAGGCTAGACACATGGGACTGAGAGGATTGGTGAGATTGGGTGAGCAAATGCAGACCCTTTAAAGCAATAATGCACGGAACCCATTCCATGCGTCCCAACTCTCCAGGTTGAAGTGAATATTACTACAGTTATAATATGTACGGGAAACCTAGAGAATGGACACAGTGTGAATACGAAAGGTTTCTAAAACTCACCTAATACTCTCTCTCCTGGTGCTCCAGTTTGAATTTCCAACTGCTTTTCTATCAATCACCCATTTTGGATAGACAGCCCCTTTAAACTCCTGGTTCACACTGGTTGCCAATTTGGCAGAGGATAAAAGGGAAGAGGGAGAACCAATGAGAGAGTAGCAGTTAGGCAATTGGGCGGGCACATGTCACTCTTATATCCCAGTTGGAAGAAGAATTAACCAAAGTCTCCGCCACCCACCGGGAACCAGTAGAGTTCCTGAACCAAAATTTTGGACTTGCATTCAGCTCACAAATAACGAGTTAAAAAATGGAGCTCAGGGGCACAGCAGTTCACAAACTGGCAGAGTAATAAAGGGCAACTATCGTCCAAAAATCTGTTGAGGGAAGGCAACGAGGCAGACTTGAAAGCGAGGCAGAATAGCAGGAAACAGATTTCAAGAGGTACGTTGGAATTGCCTTTAAAGCACAGGAAGAGGGGCACTACTTCGAAAATGATGCACTTGGCCAAAAAGGGCGTATGCGTTTTTTCATGAATATATTCAAGAGAAAACCCATACTCCCTTTTTGGCTAAGCAAACAAGCGGGCAATGCAAATCTGCACTCCAAAGGAGTATCAATTCTCACCAGTCAAAAGGCACGTCCAAAAAATGGATAAAAAGCAGAAAGGCAAGACAGGCGCTGGAGAACAGGGAGCCTTGTTTTGCTGATGGGCGGGATATAAATTGCCAACTGCCTCACTGGAGGAGTGCATTGTGTTCCATAAACAAGTAAACAACCGAGCTACAGAGCCAAGGGCACTTCCAGTCTAGGGAATATACCTTGGGAAAACTGAAAATCAATAAGACAGAGCCACCCCAAAGTTTAGGGCTGCACTGCTTACAAGAACCTCAACTTGCGTACAACTTAAATATCCCAGGAAAGATTAAAATGGTTCAAAAAATTGTGTTACTTACATACGATGGAATACCCCTCAGCCATGAAATCAATGTCATAAGGCCAGTAGCAGCAAAATGAGTGGATTCAGGTACGATGACTCTAAGTGAAATAAGTCACACAGAAAAAGAAATTTATCATAAGATATCACTTATGAAGATTCTGTAAACATGGCTACATATGAACTGAGTTAGGAAAGATAACAGTGTACCAAATCTTATCATAAGATATCACTATTTTGGGAATGTACACTTGGCTACGAATGAAGTGAATTACAAACACAACCGAGTCACACACTTAGAAAACAATATTCTGCCTTCTTAACGGGAAAGGCGAGGTGAGTTGATGCATAAAACCACAGTTTTAAATTAGCACAGATACCGTTACATAAACCAAGTATGTAATAGACATCACCTACTCACCGCACAATGAACTCGACTCAACACCCCCTATTCATTGCAGAGGAATATATCTGACTCCAAGAATTTTAAAACATATGTATTATCATGTCTCCATAAAGGAGTCATGTGTGTGTATAATGGCATGAACACAACAGTGAAATTCAGCTAAACACCCTTATAAAAATAAATTTCAAAAGCAAAATGCAAAAACAGCGAAACAGAGGGAAAGCCTTAAGCATTACTTTCAGGGCCTGTGATGCAACCTGGATTGTCCACCTTTACACTCACAGCTGGATGAGACATAAAACTGGACACTTGGGGCTGACAAGATTGTTGAGGTTGTGTGAGCAAAAGAATACCACTTTGAGCAATACTGTGTACTACCCATTCTAGTGGTCCCAACTCTCCAAGTTTAAGGGAATCTTCCTCCAGTTAAAGCATGCATGGGAAACCCAGTGGATGGTACACTGTGTAATTGGGAAAGTTTTCTAAAAGGTACCTCATTTTTCCATTTGTCGTGCTCGGCTTCGCCATTCCATCTGCATTACTAAAAATCTCCCCACTTGGAGTGTCAGCGCCTTTACCCTCCTGTTATGCACAGTTTGCAAATTGTGCAGAGGATGAACAGGAAGAGGGGAAACAAATGAGAGATTAGCTGTAGGTGTTTGGATGGGCACATGTCACTCTAGTTTCCCACCAGGATGAAGAATTAACCAAAGGCTCAGCCTGACACCCCGGAACCAGACTAGGGCCTACAGCCATGCTGCGGTACTGCAGCCAGCTCACAAAGAGGCGAGTTGAAAAATGGAAATCAGGGGCACAGCAATTCACAAACTTGCAAAGTTATAAAGGACAACTATCATCCAGAAATATATTGAGGTAAGGCAGTAAAGAGGATTTGAATGCAAGGCAGAATTGAAGGAAACAGATTTCAAGAGGTACATAGGAGTTGTCTTTAAAGCACATGAAAAGCGACAGAACTTCGACAATGTTGCCCTTGGCCGAAAAGTGAATATGTGTATTTTCTTGAATAAATTCGGGAAAAAAATGCATATGCCCTTTTTGGCCAAGCAAGCCATCAGGCATTGCAAATCCACACTACATAGAAGTGTCCCTTACATCCAGTCAAAAGGGCCATCCACAAATAGTGTAAAAACCACAAATGCAGGACAGGCCATGGAGAAAAGGGAGCCTGGTTACGTTGATGGTCAGGATGTAAATTGCCAACAGCCTCTCTGGAGAACTGTATGTTGTTTTGTAAAACAGAGCTACAGAGCATAGCACACTTCCACTCATGGGCGTGTATTT